>NW_024609883.1:1747118-3160124 GCF_016920785.2 Ixodes scapularis | reverse complement strand
TCAGTGCGCGTGCAATTGCTACTGGATCTTTATACAACCGCGTTCGCAACCGCTTGCGAACGCGGATCCGCTTCCAGTGTGAATGAGCGGTTAATACAGCCCCCGTCGCAGCATTTTGACGAGACGGTGGTTTCTTTTGTCTGGTTTCTCCCAAAAGAACACAGGAATGCATGGCCTCGCACCGCGACTTCTCCCCACCGCCCCAGACCGGAAGAGCGCCGACGCGCCACCACCGCGGGCGTGACGTAGAAGAGTTGAGCACGCGGCTGTCCGAATCCGAAATTTAGGTTCCCTCGCGTTGCGAGCAGCCGATCCGGCGTAAGCCTCGTTGCTATGGGGTCTATCGCCTATGCCGTAAAAGTTAGTGAAGGACCGAACCTGCCGAACTTCAGATTCGGCAAAGTTCTGCACATCCCGAAATGTAGAAGGAAAGTTCGGCGAAATTCGGCAAAAAATCGGCAAATGTTTGCGCGCGCGCACGAACGCGACGGGGTCATGGATCGCAAATGGACGCTGCGCAGTCGCGCAGTTACAATCGTACAGTTTAGTACAACCAGCGGTCACGGCGAAGTGTGGAGTAGGCGACACGGAAACTGTGCGTTTGTGAGTTTTCGCGAGTGTTGTTCACTTCAATATTTTCTGCCTCAAGAACAGAAGATCGACCAGTAATTTACGCAGTCCACTGCGCAAGTGACAAATGATGCGGTCTAGATTCTGGATAACGTGATTTTCATTTGACGTTTCCATTGATGAAACGAGGGTAGTTGAAACATTGACCTAGCCCGGGCCGCACACCACCACATGGGCCCCTTCCAGTTTGTGCAAATAAAATTATTTTTATTATGATTATAACAATGCTATTTTCGGCTCACAAGTAGTTTGTGCCAAAACAGAATACTATTGCTTTATAGTTCGCGTTATTTCACGATTTTTATGTATCTGCCTAAAACTAAAGACATAACTATCTATCATGCCCTCGACGTTGCACATCCGACATTCCTAACTCTCCCCATCTTCCTAAACGTCCGTGTGTGTCCTAACACCAGAAACCGGAATTTTAAAGGTTAAAAACGGCACGTTGCGAATATAAAACGCACACTTTCATGCAAAGCTGACATCAAGTGACTAGAATCGAGAAACATGCATATTTTCCAATATTGTTATATCTTCTGGTGAAGGCTCAGCAACCGTTGCATCCGTTTTCGCGCACGAAACGGTGACTCCCAGAGAAAGTAAGAACGCAGTGATTGCCTTTATTTTAACAATGTAAACACAGTTGCAGGCGTGCGCTGATGAAGTCTCAAAATCAAAACTCTGGTAGCGTGATTCGTAACTGCGCCGGCCACTACCCGACCTCGTTGTCACGCCACTTACTGCAAGCAAACACACCAAAGCGACATCGGTAGGCTGTGCATCTCTGCGGCCTCCAAGCCTTTGATCATTTGCGCAGTTTGCGTCTGGCTATCGCTTTCTGAGAATTGTTATTAGTTATTGGCGAGGAGATCGAACTATAGGGGGCGCTGCGTTTCACCAAAACAAATACCGCCTGCGTGGAAAACAATTCCGGCGTTCCAGTTGGCTGCCGTGTTGTTGTCGCGTTTCCTGCAGGGTTTGTTATGGCTACGTCCCACTAGAACGGCAGACAGCAAGAAACGACAGCGACAGACGACACCGAGCGACAAAAGACATCGACAGACAGCCTGCTTGTCGTAGTCCGCCGGGAGTCCGCCGTCCCACCTGGCGGACACGACGAAGAACATGGGGACAAGGAAATTTGTTTCCTAGTGGGACTGGAGTTGTCGACAAAACACTTCAGAATACACAGACAAACAGAGTCGGACGACACGGTTTTCGTGTTTCGCTCTTTGGGCGAAAACGCTTCGACAAACATGGTTGAAGTGGAGACAGCTATTTTTCTCTTCGAATAATTTATAAATAATCGATCACGGGCGCGACGGAATGACCATCGACACCGATACCACTGATCTATCTATCAGTGGGATTTCAAGTTTTCAACAACCAGAATCGCTCTTTGTGCCAAAAGCCTACTCGCACACCGCACGAACGATGGCTGCGAAATGGTGTCGAATTCGACTCTGAATTAGAAGGTATCCTAATACAAATGATCGAGGATCGCCGGTTCCTGTGGGATATCCGACATCCAGATTACCATAAAAAAATCTTAAAGGAGCGGGCCTTCGCCGACATTACGGGCGCCTTGGGGTTCGGCGACAAGAGTGAGTACTCGTTTATCTTTTTGCTCCTGATGTCAGAAATCATCAAAAAGATCCAGAGCCACAATAGACCTATTGCTAAATTACCCAAGCATCCGAGCAGATCGCAGGGATTGGTGTTCTACGCGCCGCATGTGCTGGACTCGGTGGTAGTAACTTTTCTAATGCAAATGCCTAAAACAAATTGCAACTTGCACGCGCGTTCGTCAACGCTTTATTTTGGTTATTACTTCAAATGCTTTATACGGGGAAGGCGTGCGCGTGGAACACTAATTTCTGTATTCTCCTTGATGCTTGGGTTAATTTTAACAATAGATCTATTCTCACCGCACGACGGCCGCATTTTTGGTGCTCGCGGAAGCAGTGGCGAAGGCAGGGGGATGGTATAGGGAATCCCCCCCCGCCCCCCCCCCCCCCCCCCCCCCACCCCGCCCACCCCTTCTCCTTCTGAAAACATTTTTCTTTTTATCTTTTTTAGTAAAGGAACACAAATATTGGATGACTACCAGTGAAGACACTTGTCCAAATAGCTTCAGATGATTTATTCCTTCCCGTCGTGTCGAGATACAACCTTCCGTCACCACGCCCGGATCCAACCTACCCAAACACTCTTTTTTTCCGCTCTTTATCAGCCTCTTCCATCCGCTATCAACCTCACCCTCGTGACCACTTGAGCTCGCTTCTGATAACCACTGATAGCACACCCACCAGGTCATGCACACCTAAGCGTGGCATGACATGTCTATCCTTCATCTGAAACCCTTTTTTTTTTTTTCTTTACACCTTATAATCACAAAGGCCTACATACCCTGCATGAACACAAATTACAATACATAGTAGAAGGCACCCGAATGACGAGGAAAATAAACAATAGTTACAAAAACAAAATTACTTTACACTTTTTTTTTTCCACAAATACAATACATATCGTAGCAGAGACCCGAATGCCGGGAAAAATGAACGATTGTTACAAAAAACCGCGAAACTTTGCACTCTTTTTTTTTTTTTTTTTTTCCAGCAAGGCGCATTGAGTGACGATATAGGTGTGGACTGGTTAACCCGACTGTTTCGTCTCGCTACACCCCCAATTTGCTCAGGCCCGACCCAGTCGAGATAGGGCGTCTGCCGGCACATTTTTGGTCCCCTTCACATGTTCTATCTGTAAATTATACTTTTGCAGGGACAATGCCCAGCGTGTTAATCGTGCGCTGTTTGGCGACGACGTTCCTACGTACCGCAATGGATTGTGATCAGAGCGAACCAAAATTTCCGATCCGAACAACCAAGTTTCCAACTGTTCTAGTGCCCATACAATTGCAAATGCTTCTCTCTCGATTGTTGACCACCTACTCTGTGTCTCATTCAACTTTCGGCTCAAGAACGCAACTGGCAGTTCTTTCCCGCCGTCGCTCTTCTGCGATAAGCATGCGGCGACTGCTTTCTCCGACGCGTCTGTCGACAAAATAAACCTCCGCGTCAACGATGGGGCTGCAAGTTTCGGCAGTTCTATCAATTTCCTCTTCACCGTTTCAAACGAGTCTTGTTCTTTTTCACCCCATAGGAGTGCATTCGGTACTTGCTTTCTCGTCAACACTGTCAGTGGAAGCACTATCTCTGAATACCCTTCAATATAATCTCGATAATAGTTAATCAATCCTAAGAGACTCCTCAACTGTTTTTTGTTCTCTGGCCGTCTTAAGTTCTGAATCGCGGCAACCCTTTCTGGGTCTGGTGCTTGAAATCCAGAGCCTATTTCATGGCCTAGGTACTTTACTCTGCCTTGTCCGAACCGACATTTCGCCAGGTTGGTTGTAAGCCCGCAAGCTTCTAATGTGGCTAGCACCTTGCCAAGCTGTTCCACATGTTCTTGCCAACTGCTAGAAAAAACTGCGATGTCATCAATGTATGCGCAGGCATACATTGCATGAGGTCTTAACACCTCGTTCATTGTTCTTTGGAACGTCGCTGCTGAATTTTTAAGCCCATATGGCATTACAGTCCACGCGTACTGGCCTTGATCGGTTACGAACGCGGTACAGTGCTGAGACTTTTTTTCCATTTTGATTTGCCAGTACCCTCTGGTTAGGTCCAAGACCGAGATGAACTGGGCTTTTGCTACGCACCACAACAGTTCTTTTCCGTTTTGCATTGGAAAGACGTCCGTTTCAGTTACCGAGTTTAATTGTCTATAATCTATACACAACCTAACTTTCCCGTCCTTCTTAGCGACACATACAACCGGATGTGCAAAACTGGACTGTGTTGGGTAGATCAGACCCCAACCTATCAATTGTTGTATCTGACGATCTACTTCTTCTCGAAGTTTCGTGGGGACCCGGTAGGGATAGATCCTTTTCATTGTAGCATTTTCGATCAGCGTTATTTTGTGCCGTCCCACCGCGCTCCTTCCTGGCGTATTTGAAAATGCCGCTTTCCGTTCTTTTATCAAGTTGAGTACCTGTTGCCTCTGTCCCTCACTCAAGTTCGTCAGCTGGATACCCGTCTGACATACCGTGCTATCTTTTTTTTCGTCACATGGGGTCTCCTCCACGCTCCCAAAGTCCCGATCTTCAAAAATCACCCCCACAGCGTTTGTTCTTGCATAGTAGGGACGCAACTTGTTTGCATGTACCCACTTCCTCTGTCCTCCCTTTAGCTCAACAACGTAGCTGTTGTCCCTTTTCCGTTCAACAATCGTTATCGGATCCACCCACCTGGCCTCCATTTTGCTTGTAGCTTCTGTGTTTAACATTAGCACCGCTTCTCCTTTTTGAAATGACTTTGGCACTGCCCTTAGGTTGTACTGTGTGGCATATGCCCGTTGTTGTCCCTGTGCTCGTTCGTCCGCTATTTTTTGCTAGACTCATCATCTGCCTCCTCAGGTCCAGGAGATATTTTTCTGCACCTTGATTTAACGTCACTGGGGGGGTCCATTCTCCCGTCCAGGATTTTCTAAGAATAGCCAGAGGACCACTAGGGACACGACCATACATTAACTCGAATAGCGACACACCTGTCGTCTCGCTTGGTACTTCTCGGTATGCCCACAGCAGGCAGGGTACATACCTGTCCCATCCTCTCCCATGTTCAGCAATTACCTGTCTCAACATTCCCTTGAAAGTCTGGTTCCATCGTTCTACCAAACCATTACTCTCTGGATGACCCGGTGTAGAAAACCTTGGAGAAACCCCGAGCCGAGACATCAGTTCTCGTGTCAATCCGGCTGTAAAGTTGCTACCTTGATCAGAAGAAATAACCTCTGGGGTACCCATTCGAGAAAACACTTCCAGTGAGGCATCGCAGGTTGCTTTGGCTGTGAGAGATCGCATGCATATGACTTCCGGCCACCGGGTACACACATCAACAATACAGACAGCGTATTTGTAGCCTTTAGATGAGGGGGGGTCTATGGGCCCCACGCAGTCCATTACTACCATCTGGAAAGGAACCTGTGGTCTTGTTAGTGGTTGTATCGGTACCCGATCCTTTGTCCTCTCTCTTGCTGTCAGTTGACAGCTTTCACAGGTCCTACAGTACTCCCGTATGTCCTCATCCATTCCCGGCCAATAAAACGAATTCTTTATTCTTTGTTTCGTCTTTTTGAAAGAGAAATGGCCCCCTACCGGCAAGTCATGTGCTACCTGCAACACTTGTCTGTGCCTGCCTTTTGGCAGCACTACTTGCATGACTAACTGCTTATTCATCGACTCTTTGTGGAACAGTAAGCCTTCGATCTCTGTGAAACCGTGACTACGCGCTTTAGCATATTTCTGCAACGTACGCAATGATTCATCTTCTCGTTGTTCTTTTCGAAAGCGTAGACGACTATCCTGCAATGTCTGCTCCACACTGCTATCCGTTTTGCCTGTGCTGTCGTGTGTTTCTGCTGCTCCGCTTTCTTTGTACGCCTCGCTATCAATGCAGAAGGCCCCCGCTCGCGGTGTTTCACCTTCGTCCACGTTAGATATTCCCTCCGTACTGCGTACCAGAGGTGGCTCGAAGAACTTTTCCTCTCCTCGTTCCATGTTTGCACCCAAGTAATCTCCCTCAAGCTCTTCGTACCACACTGCTTTAAGGTCCTCATAATCTGTTTGCGTTAACAGTACATTTAAACCCGACGCAAGCTCGTCTGTTAGAGCACAGAGTACCAGTTTCTGTTGCTGATTGCCAACTTTGCTTGTATCCGCCAAGCGGCATGGTATGTGAACCAACTCCGCCTCGATTTCTTGCCCAAAGGCACCTCTTAGTTTTATTTTGCCCTTTGGTTGATCTCGTCTGTCAGGTAACAACGATTTCCGGATAACTGTAATATCCGCTCCAGAATCTAGTCTGACTGGCAGTCTTTCTCCACACAGCTCTAGTTCTATTAATTTGGCTTCTTTTACAATTCCGCTGACCTCTCCCTCTACCGTCTCGACCCTTGCCGCAACTTTTTTTTCGGACTCTGGGCATGATCTGGCAAGGTGGCCTAACGATCCGCACACGAAGCACTTTCTGGGTGGGAATGGACCCCGTGTTGCATTCCCTTCCAGTCTCTGTCGCTCGGCCGGCTTACTGAGCCTTTTCCCACTGTCTCCCTTTAATTTATTACTTTCATCATAGACCTGTGCCCACTTTGCTATACCAGCAGGCCGTAACCAGTCATCTCCTTCGCGAAGAGTAACAAAAGCCTGAGCATCTTCGCTCAATATCTCCTTCACTCTGTCCGCAATTAACAACTCTTTCAAGTCATCAAAGTTCTCGACCTTTCTGCTACGAACGTAATAGTCAAGGTAGCCACGCACTCTTTCTGCCAACTGTGTCCAGGGCTCATTTTCCTTTTTCTTCGCGTTTGTGAACAGCCTTCGGTATTCATTAGGGGACAGTTGCAAAAGTTCAAGCACCTTTGTTTTTACCTCCGGATACTGCAAGAATCCGAGAGTTTCGCCGTCCCTTGCTATGTGCCTAACTCTCTCCGATAAATACGGGAGTAGTACCATTGTTTGTACATTTTTGGGAACCTTAAAGGCCTTCCACACGCTCTCGACGGTATCAAACCATCCCGGCACCATTTCCTCTTCGCCCGGTATGCGACTAAGAACGTTCGCAAGCATCTTAGAGAACTGCATAATCTCTGCCGCTAGCTCTTTTGGTTGGTCACTCTGATCTTTTTCCGTTGCCGAGGTCTGTTTCAGCCGTGCCATTTCCAACTCTAACTGTATTCGCTCTATTCTTTTTTCCTCAAGCCGTAGTTGCAGCTCGGCATGTTCTTTCATTCTCTCGTCCCCCAATGCCCCACCGACAGCCCCCTTCCCGTCTAGATCGTCGTCACTCATTTTTTGTTCTGCTTTAGCCTTTGCACGAGTTATCATCAGCCACACCCTCAATCACCACTCAATGCCTCTTACCTTCACAGACGCTCTCCAATCGGGCGGCAGGCTGCACCCCAGGCTTTCGGACACTCTGCTACCAGTTGCTCCGGCCGTGGTGGGTTCCTCAGGTGCTACTCGCGAGTACTGTTCACTGTCCTAACAAGATGCGACCCCGAGATGTCCCCTCACCAGCCCTCTTCACTTCACCACTTGCGCGTTGCTCCTCTTCATGTCGTTGTCCCCGCCCCTCCCCCTTCTTTTGATTTTGCAGTTCTTCCTTGTCTCCTGGCTGTCGCCGTTGCTCAGTCAGGCTGTGACGTTTCGTAGGCAGCCGCTCTGTTCACCTTGCAGTTCTTCCTTGTCTCCTGGCTGTCGCCGTTGCTCAGTTTTTTTTTTTTTTTTTTTTTCCAGCGTAGATGCCTCGGTTGAAGTCTCCACTTTCAAGAAGGCGCTTCGGTGACGTTTCGCTGAAAGATCCCCAGCTTCCACTTTTTGCAGCATGGGCGGTTTGGTTGAAGTTTCACGGGGTTGCTTGCCGGGTTTCCACTTTCTGCGGCGTGAACCCTTCAGTTGGCGTTTCCGCGGGTGTCCTGATCCGTGGGCCGGTGGTCCGATGTGGGCATTTCGACGTATGCTTGAATGCTGCGTTTCCTCGCGATTCTTTTCCGTTTTGTCGACTGCGCCAGTGAAGACACTTGTCCAAATACCTTCAGATGATTTATTCCTTCCCGTCGTGTCGAGATACAACCTTCCGTCACCACGCCCGGATCCAACCTACCCAAACACGCTTTTTTTCCGCTCTTTATCAGCCTCTTCCATCCGCTATCAACCTCACCCTCGTGACCACTTGAGCTCGCTTCTGATAACCACTGATAGCACACCTACCAGTCATGCACACCTAAGCGTGGCATGACACTACCGAATTGCTCTGCCAAGCCGGGGGGTTGGGGACGGCCGTGTTCGTACCGGTGAATTGTACAGTACATCGACTACTACAAGCAAAGATGAGACAAAGACCCTCCCCCCTTGGACTGGGGCCAGCTGAACTTAGAGGAGAGATGAAGCGTGAGAAACAGGGACAGAAAAAGACATAGACACTCCGCTGGACTACCAACTACGGTTTTAATTCTTCTTTTTCTTTCCTCCCGTGATCCTCTGCTGCTTTTGTTTTCGAAAAAAGCAGCAGAGGATCACGGGAGGAAAGAAAAAGAAAAAGAAGAATTAAAACCGTAGTTAGTAGTCCAGCGGAGTGTCTATGTCTCTGTTTCTCACGCTTCATCTCTCCTCTAAGTTCAGCTGGCCCCAGTCCAAGTAACATGCACCAACTGGCTCAACTGAAACCCGTAACCCCCCCCCCCCCCCCCCCCTTAGTCAAAACAATCCAAACTCTGCGAGTGCGATGCATTCTGGGGGAGAACTACAACGGTGCCAGTGCGCGTGAAACGAACTCGCTATAAGAACGTTAGGGAGGAGGAGGTTTCTCTCCTCCTCCTCATCCTTCCTAGTGCTTTTCCTTTCTCCCCTCGTCTGGTGTTGCCTTAGCCTGTCCTGCACGCAACTAGTGACACGGAGTACAGGTTCAAAAGCTCATGTCAACATCTGAACTTCAGACAAGTGGATGACAAAGCAGGCATCTCTAGGTCTGGATCCCCGGCAAGTCCAATCTCCAAGGGACAAGAATATGTCGGGCATTGTATTATTCCCAGGCATTGCCTATGACAACTATGTGAGACAACGATGGTGGACACCACCATGGGCAGTCATAATATGTGCAATGCCAAAAACTCTTGGTTGGTAGATAGTTGTGCTATAGGTAGTTTTATAGGGGAATGTGCGATTCAATTTGATTGAGAAATCACTATTCGCACGTCAGTTTTCATGATGGAGCACGGTACCCAGAAATGGGGCCTTTGCACATTCGGCGAATCTTCAAGAGCATTAGTAGCACGAGGTGAAATGCTCGGGGATGCGCGTGACAACATACCTTCCACCGTATTAATGGCACATCTAGTACCTGGGCATGGCAACCAATGTGATGCGACATGAAAGCTATGTATTGTCATTCTCACTACAGGGAAAATGCAAGGCAAGGCTTACTGATACTGGCACAGCGACGGTAGAACAGTCTGTACTCACCGATAGTTGAACATCGTCTCTGGATCCTTTAGTTCAGCTGCTGGAAAGGGCCTCAGCAGGTACGGCTTGAGTCCAAACCCTTCGTCACCAATAATAACGAACGGTGCCACCTTCGACGAGTTTGGCAGCTGTGCTGGCTCCGGGAAACCAGCAGAGCAATGGTCGATGTGTGCCCGTAAGCTTGTGGCAGCCCAGACACCGCTATTGTTCATCCGTCCATTCCTGCCCACATCTGCGTACAGGAACTTGAGGTCGGCGTCTAAAAGTGCCATCAGCACAATGCTGAATGTGCCCTTGTAGTTCCGGTACGTGGCTCCTGTACCCAGAGGTGGGCAGATGGTCACGTGTTTGCCATCTAAGGCGCCCAGGCAATGCGGGAACTGCCAGAGCTCTTCAAACCCCCGAGAAACTTGTCTCCACTGGCCCGGCGTTGATGGTAGCTTGGAAGAAAGAGGAAGACATGTCAGCCAACTGTGAAACCCGCATAGAAAGGCAACACCTCATCTACTTAACGGAACTATGTCTACTTACTGAATTGAACACTAAAAAGTCATGTGCGCCCAGTAAGTGGACTCACCAAATTTACAGGCAGTGCACTGTGCAGCCAGGGTAGACATTCTGGTGACCCTTACACCTTAATGGGATGCACAAAATTGTAAGTACAACATAGCAGTAAAATCAATGCTGCAGCGTCACTCCCGTGATGGTGCTACCCGTACGAAAATGTCAGATGGGAGCGGTCCCAGTTTGGGTCCGCGGGGTTCTAAACTTCTGGACAGTTCTGATCAGCGCGATTCTGGGTCTAACCAGTCGAATCCAGGGAGACGCAACGCACTGGAATCGCACAGTGATCGGTGAATCTGATCCGCTCCCCTTGTTCCAGTAGGGTCCGCTCCCAGCCAGCGGCTCCCAGCCAGCGGGCGCGCAAACCGTGACTGGAGGAGGGGAGGGAGGGGTGTGTGGCCGGGGGGGGGGGGGGGGGGGGGGGGGATGGCGGAGAACTTTCGCGGTCTCTCGCGTGTCACGTGTTAGGGACAGGCGCCTCCGCCACCTCCGCTGCATCCCCTACGCGGGCGCTGCGAGCGGGCGTTCTCCGCGCGCGCGCCTGGCTTTGTCTCCGAGTCAGTTTAGTTTTGTTCTTCGCGCTTGCCGCGCGGTCGGTCGGCGCTCGACTGGCGGCGACGTTCGCGCTGCGGGCGCACGGATACTGACGCGCCCATCGTTGCCCTGGATGGATGCACTCCAACATTGTATACTGTGCTTGTGCGTGCTGTGTGTGTGTTCCGTGCACCGTGTTTGGCGACGACGCGCGCCTTGCATTCATTGTCTGTTGCAGTCAGCGGCAGCGCTTCGACAGTTTCGGTTCTTCTCCGCTCCCGTCGGACTGCCGGCCGGCGGCGACGTTCGCGCTGCGGGCGCACGGATACTGACGCGCCCATCGTTGCCCTGGATGGATACCCACTGACCTCGGCTTTGAATCTTTATATAGTGTGAAGCTGCCGACCCATTGCACTTTGGCTCGGCATCTGGATGCGCTGGTGTGCTTGGTGACAATACTTGGGCAACTCGGATACCGCTTGCCCGCCGGAACTTCCCGACGCACTCAACACTGGATACTGTGCTTGTGCGTGCTGTGTGTGTGTTCCGTGCACTGTTTAATGACGACGCGACGACGCCTGGACGACCGTGTGCGCCGCCATAATTACCGCTGCGCTCACCACTGGACTCTACAAAAGTCTTTCGTGCGATGTCCTGAGCTGTTACAAAAGCGAAAGATCGTCGCGATTTCAGACCCACTCCGCCTGGGTCTGAAATCGCGACGATCTCTCGGTTGTAACGGCTAAGGGCATAACACGAAATTCTTTTGTAGAGTCCAGTGGTGAGCGCAGCGGGAATTCCGGTGGTGCAACGGTCATGGGTTTAAAACTGGGGCTGGAACTGCGCGGTTCCAGGCTGGATACAAACTGGTGCCCCAATTTTGGGTCTAGGCGGAACTGGCATTTTTCATTCCGGCCTGAATCTGACATTTTCGTACGGGTAGTATCAGTGATAGCAATCTTTACTTGACCAGGAGATCCACGGTTTCGCAAAAAAAAGAAGCAACGGCCCACACCATACAGGCCCAAAGTGCCACATCTAATGACAGTCATTATGTCATGAATACTATATACAAGAGCCACGAGATGGTCTATGGGTTATTATAGAATGGTCGTTCACGCCCCGGAGGTGGCACTTGAGGGAAGTCAACAGTAAACCGAGGTCACCAACAACTCGAGAGGCAATGGAATGCTGTGCGAGGTGCGAATTGGAGTGTTCAGGGCATGCAAAACACGAGTGTTGACATGGTGACGTGGGCCTGCAGGACGAGACGAGACAGCCGAACATGTCGTAATGGAGTCACCGAGAGCTTAGGCCGCCAATGCCACTAGATGTAGAGGGCTATGGTGTTGCACTGGGGCCGAGCGGGTTGAGACTGACACCATTGACCAGATAGGAGCAGATGACGTACATTAGTCGAGATGTAGGTCGAGACCATGGTGGCCAGCAGGACGATGCCTGCGCCCTCGAACGGTTGAGATTACGAAGTGAAGATGTGAGGACGGGTGGGGGAAAACTATGAGGAGGGAGGGGTCCAGGGCAGCCAAACTTAGGTTTTTGACACTTCTCTTTTTTTTTTTTGATACTTCTCTTTCCTTTTGGCTAGATCACAGTTTTGTTAAAACTGTGATTGCCCGACACAAGGGGTTAGGTCACCATATCTGTGTGTCAAAAGCGTGTCCTTCTGCTTTTGTTCTGACACCACTGTGTGGCCTTAATTGTGATGGTATGTTTACGAGATAAACCTACCTTGATGAAGTCAGGTGCCAAAACTTCATATATAGCGATGCACACTTCGTGCACTATCTTGGACACCGTGCTGTGGGCCCTCCTGAACTGGAAACCAGTAGAGGCGAAGGTCTCCCCTGGAACGAAGGTTCATTGCATTGAAATTAGTGAAAGCACTCTATATGCATTCTAAACAATCAAGTATGCCACCATGGTATACAAAATGCAGGGTTTTCAGGGAGAAATTTCAAAGGTGGCTTTCACTTGATCATATTCACGCACTGAAATGGTGATTATTGATGCGACTCCTGTCAAAACTGGGAAACTGACCGAAACTCGGGTGGGTATACCGCTGAAACTTTAGGAATACAGCGAGCGATAGCCAGCACCACGAGTATGATAAGGATTGTTATATCAATATACTGAACCCAGCCAGTGGTGTGAGGTTGCAGGGCTATTCTTTATTTACAATTTATGACAACTTCCAGATTTACCATAATTGATGGTCTACCGGCGATCCAGATGGCAGCGACCTACTCGAAAATAATTGCAAACATCAGTTTCGCAAGCTATAGCGCTATAATTTACACATATGAGTGGGTAGGCTGTGCATTTAATATAAGAAATTATCAAAGGAAAGGCTTGCCCCAGTGAAAAGTTACGAAAACTAACATTGCATAGGAGAGACGCCTATTAAATATATATAAAAAAATAAGACAACCCCGTCGCAAAGCGCTAAAATGTATGATTAAAAAAATAGGCAAGGAAAAGCATTTTGCCACTTTTCTCACGGTCAGTTTTGTTTCTTAATCGAACTTCCCAATGGGTCACCCATACAACTTTTCTTGATATATTTGTTTGACTAGGGCAAACCTTTTCTTTGATAGTTTGAGAAATAAAATGCGCTACTTAGACGTACTTTAGCGATACATCGCACTGTCATAGCCTGCGAAAGCGAAACTGAATTCTCCAAGTTATCTAATACCCCTGCCAGACTGGCAATTAAATGTCAGTTCCATCGAATGACAATGGAGCGATCGGCCAATCAGTGCGTGCGACACACCGGCGTGTGTAGACGGAGACATTAGGGGGGAACCTGAGAGCCAACTGTGTTCGCGCACAGGACGCATTTGTCACATTCCACGCGCACAGCTGATTCGCCCATCACACAAATCTCATTCGATGAAACTGACTTTTAATTGCCAGTCTGAGAGGGGTATGAAGTTGGTTGCTGCCACCTGGACCGGGGATGTACGAGTGCGAGCAAACATACCGTTTCCGAGATAAGCTGTCTAGTATGTTAGTACACCGATTTCTGCGACAAAGTTATAAGCCTGTAAGCGTCATTTAGGCCTCCCTTCTCACAGCGACATAACTCACCTGTAGCGAGGTAGCGGAGCGTGATGGCGAGTCTTTCGCCTGCCGGAATGGCTTGTCGAAACGGGGTGTCTTGTTTTACTCTTAGTGGCCTCACTTTCCCCAGCAGCTCCTCAAAAGTGGCCGTATCCATCCTTATCCAGGAGCGGTAGGACTCTGCGTCTTCTAGTGCCAGCTCGCGCATCAGATTCTCGTAGCACCCCTGCTCCCTGTGCTTCCTCAGGTGGGGTCGCATCCACATCCTCCGCTTTTTGGGAGGCTGGATGAGGTCGCCGTCTTCGCTCGAGCTTAGGGCTTCTAGCAAAACTAGCCCAGCGAGAGCGAGCTGCCTCTCGTGACACGCCATGACAAAATCAATCCGCGACTTCGCGAACCAAAGCCGCCAAAGCAGCGAACGCGCGATCGTCCAAACGAGGCAAGACCGGAAGGCTTGTCGTCGAGTGTAGTCTTTTAGTGGGACTGCCACACGGCATCCACGGCGCTACAGATCAGACGACGAACAAGTTCCTTTCCGTCGTCGGACATATTTGTCGATGGTGTCCGTCGCCACAGTGGGACGGGATGAGCGACAAGACACTTTGCCGTGTCGTCGTACAAAAGTTTGTCTTTGTCGCTCTAGTGAATATAGTGAGCTCTTGTTGCGTACCGCAGGGCTCAGCGCATGCTTTCGGGCCTGGAATCAGTTTTCATCGCTTTCCTGCGAAAAAAAAAAAACTCACATTGCAGTGGATATGTAAGAGTAGGGAAAAAGTTGACTGCGCACGACGTGGTATTTGGTCGTCACTTTTCAAGCGATGCCTTCCAAGCAAACTATGCTAATGGACGAGGCATGTACGCACGTAAACCACGCTTGCATCGACATCCGTTCAAACCGTGCATTGTATTTTATAAGTAGTATATATTCTGCCGGCAACCAGCACAACGAACCGAGCAAACAAAAGTTGCCGGTAGTTGTTCCCATTGGGTTTTGTGTAAAAGGAATAGTCAAAACGGGAACTTCTAGGTGTATGAGTAGCTCAGTGGAAAGGTGTCCGTTACACGTGCCGTGGGTCCCAGATTCAAATCAAAGTAGGCGAACTTTTTTTTTTTTTTTTTCGTGAAACGTATGACGATTATGATTATTATTTTTTAGAATAATCATTGCCGTCCGAAGCTCCCGGCAATCTTTTTTTCCCAAGTGGTTGTGCCCGGCTGCCGGCAGAATATCCCCGTCTTATTGCATTACAGTGCACAAGAGGAGGTTCTTGATACGCAACGCCGTTCCATCGGAGAATTTTCCGAAGGGATCACACAACCGGGTCGTGAGGCTTCGCAAGCCACCGAGAGGTACTGCTATCATTTGAACACTATTTTATTCCAGGCTAGCTTTTACACTGGAGCATATTAGGTAGCAGTATCAGTTCGAAATTTGGATATTTACGCAACTCCGTGATTCGTTTTGCGATTCCTATAATTTCGATCGAGCAATGCAAATGTGTGTATGACTAAGTCCTCGTCGGTGCAGAACTCGTTGATATTTCATCGTGAACCGTGCACCTTTGAACAACCGATAAATTAAACTGAAAAAGACAACTTGTAACGTTTAATGCCAATATGCAGTCTAATTAGTCACATTCTAAGTTATAATCTTCACCAGTGTGTTTTTTTTATTTTGGAATTTTAAGAAAAACGTAATGCAATGACTATTTTGGTTAATGTTTTGGAGAAGGTTTCTCCGGCGCGACGCTGCGCTCGATTACATGATCACATTTCAGCACGTCCTCGCCTTCAACGAAGCACCTCCTGCTCTCGCCGATGTGGCTGATGATCGTTGCAAGGGACGGGGGGCACTGAAGAGCAATGCGTGTTTCGTGAATACGGTTTCTTCAACCTAGGAAGCGCTCAAACATCGCCACACCGCATCAGTCACGCAGGACCTGGCGCGCGCAGCCGGAGCGACGCGGCCGATCGCGAGCGCCTACACGTGGGTTGGCCAGACTTGTACGTAATCCGTTACAAGTAACGCAATTACTTGTAATCCGTTACATTTATGAGTAATTTAGTAGCGGAATAATTACATATTTTCTAGAGTAATTTTAAAGTAATTCCCTTACATTTTTTACGTAACGGATTCCTTGTAATCCGTTACATTTTTTACAGGACCCACTCCTCCCACCCCCCTTCTAAATTTTTTTTTATTTTTTTATTTTTTGGTAAAGTTTAGGCGCAGTGACACTGTCACGCGAATTGACCTGCGCAAAGGGAGGCTTGGCACTCTTCAGTTCCCGAAAGCCTTTTTTTTTTTTTTTGCGACACCAAGGCCCTGAATTCATTTTTTTAGACCCTAAAAACAATGTCAAGAAGTCAAAATAAGCATTTCTACCAAAAAAAAAAAGGGGGGGGGGGGGGCAAGTTATATCCGCTTTTTTAGTCTCTGTTTTTTCTTTGCGATTCAAGACGGTAAGAGGAGGACACCAAGTATTGTGTGCCTCTTCGAGAAGCTCGAGGAGGTAAGTGCAGAGACAATAACTAACAATGTCCTCCTAGGTTATACACCAACCATAGAGTTATTATAATGTACGCTAGAGGTTCAAGTGGCGCTAGTGTGCTGACGCAAATTGAAGCAGACAGCAACCAGTCGAAAATTGACTTCCGGTAATCTATTTCTATGGGAAAAAGTGAGTGTATTTTCTCCCTGCGCTCGATCATAAGAGCAAATATCCCAAATAATTCGTACGTACTAGGTAGTTTGGAACATTTCTCAGTCAGGCCGACGAAAGAATTGGTCAGTTACGGCGTTTTTCTTTCGAATTCATCGCATTAAAAACGGTGCTAAAACGGCTTCGTACGTGTATTTATGTGCACTGTCGGACACTGTTAGCGCGAACGCGGCGTCGGCTATTTCCAGCATGGGGGATATACATGCCAAACGAACGGAGGACATCTGGAAAACCAAGAGCGGCGGCAAGAACTGCGCAGTAACACTGGATCAGTAACTCGCAGTGCATGTACGATCAAAATAAATTGAAGGTCACGTAATCTATTCCAATTTTAAATAAGTAAGTACTGCTTTATCCTTTCTGCCCTGAGCGAAGCTGCTTGTTCTACGTTCAAAATATCACCCACGCGCTCGATATCAATGAGAACAAGTGCGCGATCACCTTTCATAGCCCACGGACTTTATTATCTACGTTTTGAAGGTTTTTATCCGCTCATGCACGACGGGATCATTTTTATATAGTGACAGGACTGGCATATTATCAATATACAATCGTCACCGGAATGCTGGCGAGCCTTGAACCCACTCTATATTCGTTTCGATTGTAATTTTGCTTTGAATCGTCGCTTGTTTTTACACACCTGCTGCGGAACACACGTTTGGGACTGAAATGTAGCGAAGTTAAACATCGTTCATTGATGAAGAAAAATGCGCCAACTAAAAGATTTTCACTTTTACAGTGTTAATCAAGGTACATACTATTCGGTACGACCCAAATAACCAAAGTGTTCCGTGTTATTTTCCGGCGAAGAGGAAAAATGCATGCGCGTTTTCCCATAGGAATGCACAAGAGCACCGCGAAAGTAGACTGGTTGCTGTCTGCTTCAATTTGCGTCACGGAAGTCGCATAGACACTAGCGCCAGTTGAACCTCTAGCGTACATTATAGTAACTCTATGACACCAACTCATCTCTGTGACGTCACGGTGCGGTGATGGCGCGTTGGTCGCACTTCCGGTCTGGGGCTGTGGGCAGAAGGGATCCCCATGCCAGACGTGTATTCCTGCGTTGTTTTGAAGGGAACCAGACAAAAACCTGCCTTCTCGTCGAAACGCCGGGACTGGGGCCGTACCAGAAGTCGAGAAAGATTTGAAGGCCAGTTTTCACGTGCTGGGTTCGTTCGAGAATCTGGATATGTGCCGTGAAAAGGGAAAAGCAGACGCCGACGGACAACGATTGCTTGGGCGGGAATCACTTTGAGTTAAATTCACGGATACTTGTGGTCATCAGATTTATTTGTTTTATTCCAACATGAACGCCAGAAAACCATCAAGTTGTGCGGACCACCTGCGGACTACGTTCAGTGCGTCTGCAAGTTCAAGCGGCCGCCTGATCGTTCGAACTGTCGTCTGCTCTTTCAAATGTTTCTGCTTGTCGTCTGCTCTCTTGGACGACGCCGGCCCGTAGATTAAATATTGGCCCCGTACTTGCTATACGAAGTAACTGCAGGTCTCAAAGACTTAAGTTTGAAGGTTGGTAAGCAGGCTCGATGTAAACAGTAAATACAAGGAGATGTTGATCATTGTTACGAGTGGCGGTCACTGACTTGCTATGCCTAATTGACTTGGTCCGATTACGCTTGCGATTTTCACTATCGACGTCGACTACCTCAGCTACGGTTCACGCTTTTGCAGCCCGAGCGGCGTCGCGACTGAAAATTGCGAACGAAATCTCATCATGCGAATCAGGTTTTAGCGTACATACTGCGGCGTCCACGGGGAATGAATCGCCACATGTCACATTATTCACGCGAAGTTTCGCGGTGTTGCGAGCCTCGGTAATTTCGCTGACGCCGCTCAAGTAGTCAGACATCGCCAGGAAGACGTAGAATCAACAATTCGAACGCGAAAAAGAGGAGGGGGACTCACACCGACGCCGACAACATCGCATTCCAAAGGTTTGTTTATGGGCGACGGCGAGCTTTTTGCCCACACCCCCATCGCGCATGCGCGGCGCCGGTGGCGTCCGCTAGGGGCGCTCCGGTTTGTTTGTAAACATGAGTTGGTGTATAGTGACTACGACCGTTTTCATAATGCCACAACACGAGACAACGCTCCGTCTACCCTAAAATCCGCTAAAAGAGATGTGATAATATGTGAAGCTGTTATTGTCACAAGCATCCTCGTTCGTTGCTGCACACTTATCATTTTCTCTTCGAAAACAGGA
Source organism: Ixodes scapularis (assembly GCF_016920785.2). NCBI lineage: Eukaryota > Metazoa > Arthropoda > Arachnida > Ixodida > Ixodidae > Ixodes > Ixodes scapularis. The sequence goes on along the minus strand of NW_024609883.1, from coordinate 3,141,277 downwards.
TTTTTCTTTTTGTTTCTTTCACCTTATTTGAACCTGTTATTAAAGCTGCTTACTTTTTTGTAGTCCAATCTCTAGGGTATGCCCGCTTTATTTGTGAATTCCAGCCAGGGTATCTGCGTCTCAGTCACGCTTTTTGTGAGTCAGCATTCTTTCTGTTTTTACCCCAGCAGGACGGATCTTATCTCAAGCAGATATTTTCACAAATTAAACATATTGGTGTCTAACGTAGACTAGATATTCTGGGCTTGACGAGAGAGTGAAACTCGTGAGCCCGGGTCACAGTACTCTGCCCTTCGGTGCCTAGCTGTGGCATCAGCGGACGTCTATCTGGAGAACACCGGAGTAAACTGCAGTCTGTTCGTGCTCCGTGCGTTTTGAACGGCATCAAAAGAGGTACGCACGGCAAACGTACGTTTACATTTCCTTGTTTTAATCGACGTTCTAACAAGTCGTTGTTATGAGTGTACTTTTTTTTATTACTTAGGTTTATATACTGGAAACTTTTTTTTCTTATTCACCAACGTTTCAACGGAGGCTCGACATGTTCAGAACCAAAGGAAGAAAACATCGAGCCAAACCTTATTTATTATTCAATTATCACCTTACTGTTACAACTATGTTTTGCTATTGTCTGGCAAAATGGGCCGGTATATTAAGATGGACATAAATCAATTCTTATTCTAGTTTTGGCTAGGTGTATGATGACTTCTACTTCTTCGCGTTTTCGACAATGGAGAATTTTAGTAGATTGGTCCGATGACTTCAAGAAGGATACCCGATACCCCGCGCCGCCTTTTCGCTGGACTTTGTCAAGCTGCGAGTACGCAGCTTTTTTCCAGCCCCCTGGTCCCAAATGTAATTGTTTGTGACTTAATAAACTGATTGATTGATTGATTGATCATATTGTTATCGGTGGTATCGGAGCGATCTACTCTCGAATATCAGGCGCTTGCTACAATGACGAAGCTTTGCTCTATCTTCGAGACAAATAGTACTTCTATTGCTTCGCTGCAGAAGCCCAATGCAGAGCATAAAACATTCTTGAGGGACAATAGGGCACTCCCATCCATTGCCTCAGTTCAAAGGGTGTTCAGCGTGGCAGTTTACATACTGAGTAAGGAATAACGCAAAATGTCTGACGAGACTTTCGAGAGTCAGCTGTTGCTCAAAATACTCAGGGTCATTAAATGGAACAGGCTGCAACAATAAGAACTTGAATAACCGGCTCCCCTTTGTTTCTTAACTGAAGACAATATTGCTGAAAGTAACGCCACGAAAGTAACGGATTACTTTTTGTGGTAACGGTCACTTACTTTTATGGCAGAGTAATTGTAATTGTAATAAATTACAATTTAGCCTCGAGTAATTGTAAATGTAATTCCTTACTATTTTTCAGTAACGTGTACAAGTCTGGTTTTTGCTTCCAACGAGAATGCGGGGGCATTTAAGGCTGCGGTCCCACGGCAGCCATCTTGAACAAGGCGTTAGTTCAACCAATAGATGGCGACACGCACCCGTGGGGTGGCCGAAACATTGGTTCACAGTGGGATGGCTCGAGCACCATCACGTTCCCCTCGTGGCCTTGCTCGCGCCGCTGCCAGCTGTGCTCAGCTAGCTCAAATAGCGTGGCCCAGCAAACGGATGTATGCGAGAATGTCAGGCTGGGCATAAATTGTTCTCTGATATAGGGAAATGCGGTTCGGCGGTTGTCACGGGCTTTCGCAATAAATCTTACCAAGAAGGAATGAAATGTTGATTGACGTGTCAATATTCTATCAATGAAAAATTCTTCTGCAGGAATGCACGCTCAGTAGACTCAATCTTCCTAGACACCAGTGGAAGCGGACGTCAAGTAAACTGCTTCGCGATTTACGGTACTTACCTCACCATTTTATTGACGACTAAAATAACGCCACGAAATATTGTGCTTCACGGGGTTCGGAAGATGTTGTAGAGGTTATTGCATTATATTTCCAAGAAAACAAACGCCGTTGCAATATTTTCGGAAGTACCGACACACATAATGTTGCAAGTACGGCTTAGAAGTAATATGATGAAAACCATCAGAATAAATAGGAAGACGTTTATTTGCAATGAGGGCGCTATAAATGAACGGCGTTTAGCGACGGCAAGTTATGAGCGTTCGGGAAGTTATAAGTTGACGTGATTGCTAACTATGGGACATTCGGACAAGGAAGACCAGTTTTGTCGGGAGATGGTGTTGCGGTGAAGACCTGATATCGGGCGACTCGTGGCAGACGAACAAGCAAGTTTCTTCTCAGCGAATGGTAAGTGTCCACTGTCAAGCACGACACGGGGCTACCGACGTTGTCGACGTTTCGAACACTTACCGCTTTCGACAAAAGTCCTGGCACCTGGGCTAACTTTCTGGAAAGACTCGAAGTCTTCCTTGAGTCCAACGCCATCATGAACAGTAACTGAAAACGATCCACTATTCAGTCGGTGGGTGGCGAAACGTATCCACATCTGCGGAGTCATGGTCGATGCGTACTCTAAGTGGCTGGAAGTTTACACGATGCCTGCCACGACGTCCAAACACGTCATTGACGTTCTACGGTCTCTTTTACCTACTTTTGCCCTACCGAAAATACTTTTCTCTGAAAACGCGCCAAATCTTGCTTCAAATAAAATAAACAAGTTTTTAAAGAAAAAGAAAAACCGGCATCAGGCTTCACATTAGTGCACCATAGCATCCTGCAACTAACGGGCAAGCAGAACAGATGACGTGCGAAACGAAAAAAAGCCCTTTTGAAGCTTACAGGAGGAGCAGTTCAATGAAGAATCGCCAGGTTCTTGTTTCAGCAGCACGCGACGGTCTCATCTTACATGGTAAAAACACCCGCCGAAGCAATATTCGGCTGACGAAGAGCCACACCACTCGATCTCATGATACTATGGCCTATGAACGAAGATCGAGAGTTTCCCAGATCGGGAGTAATGGCAGTTTATTCGGTCGGACAACTCGTCTACGTGAGAAATTTCAGCGGAAGTCGGGCCTTCCATGTAAAACCTAAGTAGAAAAGGCTCTATGTTGGTTGACCAGAAGGTGTCATCCCTCTGAATACGTTGGATATCAATGCCCTTGAGTGTATTTATAACTAAATCACAAAACTCTCTTTGTGTATTGTGTAACTGCCCTTGTATTTGATTGTAGAAGCTATGGTGGTGATTTGGACTTTTCAGACCAGGCTCCTTTTTCTTATTTTTCGCCTCAGACTCCTTTGCGGTTTAAGTATGCTTCAAGAATCTTTTGAAACGGGGACACTTTACGTCAACGAGGCCATTTGTTCCAAGTAGTCAATCAGAGAATGCTGCTAGAAATCCGTCCCTCATATTAACGAATAAGCCTCACTTCTGCACAGTGAAGTTTTCCTGTTCCACGTAGAGTTGTAAAGCAGCATCCTCATTGATTCTACCGTATTCTGTTGCGGGTGAGGAAAGTCTTTGGGTACACGATACTTGAAACAAGTCTGGCACTGTACGTTGTGGTTCGACACCCACTAATGTCGTCGTCCTTATAGAGCCTCATCATTTAATCATTACCTCGCCACCTCATATCGCTCTTCATCAACAGTAAGTAGAATAGGCTACCGCCATATTACAATAAAAGAAGTGAAAAATTGAGTCGTTCAGTCCTTCAACAAGTTTATTATTTATATAATGTTATTACGTTACATTACCTCGAGACGATCAACGTCCATCGTCGATCTTCAAATACTTCTACCTGTATATAAATTAGACGCACAAAGGGGGGGGGGGGGGGGGAGGGGGGTCGGTGGCCGAGTGCATGGTCTAGCGCACACCAGCTTGGAGCACGTGGAGAGAAAGCTCGCGCTGCAGAACCCACCCCGCCCCTGCCCGTTTAGATCTGGAAGAGCATCGCACCGGCGTGCGGTCGTGTATCACTACTGCGTGGTGCACGTTAAAGACCCCAGGTTTGCGGATGTACCGCACTGGCTAAATTGCTCATGTACAGCTGAGACACCAGACGCCCACTAAGGCAGACTAACTTCCGGCTGTATAAACAAACACACAACAATTTGCAATTAGACGCATAATAACAAAGAACACAGCGTGCCGCCTCTTTTCTTTGGATGCCTTTTTTTTTTTTAAACCAGCGCAAGCTCGCGCGTTCTCTCCTTTGAGACGGTTAGAACGGTCGCACATAAAACCCGCGTTTCTCCTACCCGACCGCTTCCTTCTCTCATTATGTGTAGTTGGTTATAACTAAATAAGCTATAATAATGGTGTATTATTCATATTTACTTTCAGTTTCAGTCAGGGAAAAGGAGTTTCGCAGGAACTAGAGCCAATAAATGAGCTGCGCTTAGAGTATCGGCACTCTCTTCCCCGACAGTGTTGTGAACGCCGCCATTTTGGTGCTTGTGCAGAGCAGGCGCAACTGCCGATCGTCATGATTCAAAAGTGCGGCATCCTCAGCATTAGATTCGGTGTTAGGAAGCTCATGTAATGTTGCTTTGCTTTGTAGCAAACTGTTTAAAGTGAAGGACGAAAAAGCGTTTCTTGTAATTTCAGATAAAGCTTCAAATAACTGGCAACCATGATTTTCAGCCACAATATGGCCAAGTGTCGCTACTCTCAAGCGTAGCTTATTTAATGACTCTATTCATGCTCTTGTTCAAGAGGCTTGTAATGCCTGTAGGGGCCATGAGGTAAGCCCCGTGGATTCCACAAGCCACTACCTTTTGACACCTGCCTCTTGCTCATTGTTCCCGCTTGTGCCAGTAAATTAGCTACGGTTCAGAGTAACGACACTTGGCCATATTGTGGCTTAAAATCATGGTTGCCAGTTATCTGAAGCTTTATCTAAAATCACAGCAAGCGCTTTTCCGTCCCCCACAAATGTTTAAACAACCCGCGACAGAGTATTGCAATATTGCATCAGCTTCCTAGCACCGCATCTAATGCCGAGGGAGTCGTACCTTTGGATCATGACGATCGGCAGTTGCGTTTGCTCTGAACAAGACCCAAAATGGCGGCGCCCAAAACAATTTTGGGTAACGGAGTGCCGATACTTTAAAGCTCATTTGTTGAGTCTAGGCATGAAGTGAACTCGGGTGTATTCTTTTCCTCTTCGTCTTTACTGTTTATTGATTTCAACCATATCGAATAATGAACACATTATATCACGCTATGCTTGTGTAATTATTTGTCTTAGATTTATTAACCTGACCCAGTACTTAAACCATTCATTTATCGATAGTAAATCTCTCAATATATTTTTTAAATGTGAAGGTAAAAAGACACGGAGACTGATGATGATACAGACGCCAACGCCGCCCTCGGAAATTTTTTGAACTTTAGAAATCAGTAGTTTGTCTGCCATCCGCCAGGTAGCGCAACAAAACACCCAAACAGTTTTTAATTGTTTTTAAAATTAGCTAAGCTCTACACCTATTAAGAAACCAAAGCAAGATCATTGTTAAAATGTAATACATCGAAATGTATATCTATTCCAACTATGGTGCCTGGATCACGTCTTTGACTGGTGTGTTTACCGCGGCCAAAAAAGTGGTCCCTCGATTTCCGCCTGATGACGTCATAGAAGTGTCATGCTGTCGCCGGTCGCGACCCTGGTGGCGTCTCAACAGTTATGGTGTGTGTAGCAGATCCCTGTTCTGCTGCAGGTCGCTTTCCACTGTGACAGTTCACGGAAGCTAGTGCAACCGGAAGTTGGGACGCCTAACGGGACGCCGTGACGACAGCGACACTCGCGTTCGCTCGTGCTTTTTGCCAACATTTCTACGGCCAACCGCCAGGATCGCGACAGGCAACAGCATGACACTCGCGTCATTTGTTGCCACATCGGGACCACTTTTGATGTATGGGCGGGATAGGACGCTAAACACACCAGTCAAAGACGCGATCCAGGCACCATAATTCCAACCAATAAATGTTATTAGATGCAATAAATCACTTTGATGTCCAAAAAAGATATGCGTCAAAAACAGGTAAGTTTGAAGGGCTCCTGGAGCGTTATGACTTTGAAAATGAAAAAAAGCCATCGTCCACCTCTTGGGCAACCATTGTAGCTCTAAATGTTATAAAAGATTTTATCATAGTTTAATTATTTCCTCAGCGGCATTTGAAGTACCATGACTCGAAGCCCAAAAAAGTGCTGTGTTTGATATAAAATATCTAAACAAAAAAATTTTACACAACATTAAATTTTTTTCTGCATATTACCAATTATAAGCACTACATCTGTGGCTAATTTCATTGCCCTAGCGCTCGTCATTAAAAACATATTTGTGCTGTAAATATCAATTTTAGGGCAATATTTGGAGGGATGAAAAAAACAAAGTAGTGCAAATACCAAAAAAGTGTATCGTTACATTCTGCTCCGACATCATCTTAACAAAACTGCTATATTGGAACCGTGTTACCTTTAATGGATCGTTCATAAAACATGAACTAGCGGAGCAAGTGAGGGTCCGCGCCATCATATTCGCAACGCTACAAATGCGCACGAACAGTAAAAACCAACACATACATAATATCAAACGAAAGAGGATTGCATTGCCTTTCGAATGACATCAATCCCACAAAACAGTATTTAAAGGGAGATGAGTAATGACCTGTCAAAAAGTACCTAAACTGCCACATTCAGTGGGACCGTGGCCTTAAAGCAAGGTGAGACAAGCAGGGACTATGCTACCCTTACGCAGATGCTTTTCGAGCAGGTGAATATTATCCACATACCTGTCACGAGCGTCAAATCCTCGTCCTCCATGGCTGAACGAATACTAGCGTCAGGAATGTTATTAGGGAGTTTTCGCAGATCGGATTCCGCTGTCCCGCAACGCTCTCCGCAACCAGCTACGCCAGCCGGAACTCTACAGTCAAGGCCATCGGCGGAGGCGTGGGTTTTCAACGCTCTCCGATGCTACGAAAACCCTCTCCCCCCAAGGTCATTCCGGCAGTCCGCACGTCGGATCGGACGGTTTCGTCGTACATGTGTTTCGCGCTTTAGCGGCGGGGAAACGCGGTCTACGAAACACCCTATTCCCGCAGAATAGTTCCGACGGCGGCAGCTAGCCAGCGCCACCGTTCGATCTCCTCCCCAATAATTGCTGCGCGCATCGCCGAGCGACCGCCTGCGTGGCCGAATGGTTACCACGCTTGGCTGTAGTCGCGCGGAAGGTCTGGTTTCGATTCCAGCGAGCGGAATGTTCTTTTATTTATTTTTTTCAACTTGTCGTTCTCGTTAGTTCGAAAACATTCTCGTCTGATTGAGTTCCGAACGTTCTACGCGCCAAACGTTCTGGAGCCGAATGCTTCAGAAATCCACGCGGCTACGAAAGCTGCACCGCGTGGCGAGCCGCAGTCAGTTTCGCCCCAACGCTCGCTCCTGCTGTTTCGCCGATAACGACGCCCTAAATCTTCTATTTCCTTTTAGTTTTGGGCACAATTTCGCCCCATTAAACATTTAGTTTCTACAGTTATTCGCCGCCTCATCATTTGTCATTCGTGACGATATTATAACCTCCACATTCTTAGTCGATATGCAGTCACAAACGCACCGAACAAAAATTCTTTTACAGCGCAGCTCATAGGCGCCCGTTTCCGGCTTGGGCGGCGTCGCCGTCGCCGTTGGCGTAACCGCTCGTTGCATTATGGGACATTTCCCATGATGGCGTCACGTGTGACGTCATTATTGGAAACGTCCCATAATGCAACAAAGGTCATGAGTGACGTCACCAGGGTCACCAGTGACGCCACGAGTGGATCCAGTACAATTGTGCGCGCACTTGATGTCATCGAGTGCGCGTGCAATTGTCCTGGATCTTTATACAACCGTGTTCGCAACCGCTTTGCGAACGCGGATCCGCTGCAGTGTGAATGAGCGGTTGGAGTGGAGCTTCCAGATGTGAGAATTACGTTTCATTTCCCCGAACAAAGATTGAGCGAGAATACCACAATATATATAGACGCCTTCAGGCAGCTGTGCATGGGCACCGCCATAACCGACTTTCAGTTTGTTTCGTCTTATTTCGTTCGCTTCACTTCACCATTACCACAGCAGGACAGGCTATTGCCTCTTCCTAATGTGTCCTTGTGCCGAGCATAGCCCTTTGTGAAGGGTCGTAAACGCCCTCTTCAGTGGCTCGGCATTTCGGTAAAAAAAGGGAAGGTCGGCTATGGCGGCTCAATTTGGCGCGTGTTTAAAGCGTCTATATATATATATATATATATATATATATATATATATATATATATATATATATATATATATATATATATATATTGTTACGGTGTTGTCGTTGAAGGAGTAGACAGCTTCTGTCGGTCGGCTTTTATTTGGAACTGCCGGGCTCAGCTCGAGCTGTCGCGCGCCCTAGCCATTTGTCTGGTGCGCTCTTTTTCTTCATCTATATAACATTACACCCCCTTTTGTTTTGCGGTCGTCCCGACCGCTATTAACAAAATATATATGTATGCATTTTTTTTTTTTTTGTATCGAGGGTGGTGGTGGTTTATGGGGTGGGTCGGGGGGTGTAGGGCTTCATGCGGGCGACGTGGACTACATCGGAGGCTGCTCGGCGTCGGTCAGTGTTGTCTTGCTGTTGCTGCACGTGGTATGAAAGGTCGGAGAGCTTGCGCACGACTACGTACGGGCCGATGTAGCGGTGGAGGAACTTGGTCGCCAAGCCCTGGTGACGCTGAGGTGTCCAGAGTAACACAAAGGTCACCTATTTCATATCAAACGGGGCGGTGAGTCTTGTTATACCGTCGGCATTGGCCTTGCTGGGATGTACGTGTGCGTAGCCGGGCAAGTTGGCGCGCTTCTTCAGCACGACACACGAGATGTGCTACAGTGTCGGAAAGTTCGTCATTTTGACGGTAAGGTAAGAGCGTGTCCAAGAATGTGGTTGGAGTGCGATTATGGAGAAGATAAAATGGTGAATAGCCGTGAGTGTCTTGAACGGCGGTGTTGTATGCGTAAGTAACGAACGGAAGAACAGCATCCCATTGGCGTTGGTCAGACTGGACACATGGAAATCATATCGGAAATGGTGCGATTGAAACGTTCCACCAAGCCATTTGTTTGTGGATAATATGCTGTTGTGGGTCTATGAATGGTTCCACAAAGATGTAATAGTTTTTGTATCACCTGGGAAAGAAATACTGTTCCTCGATCGCTCAGTATGTGACGAGGGGGGCCGTGTCGCAAAATGATATTGTGTAAGAGAAATGTGGCGACTTCGTCTGAGTTTGCGGACTGTAAGGCAGCGGTCTCTGCATAACGTGACAAATGGTCTATGGCAACAATGACCCAGCGGTTACCGTTGTGTGTAAGAGGAAGGGGCCCCAACAGGTCGACACCGATGCGTTCAAATGGGCAGTGAGGTGGATCGAGAGGATGTAGAAGTCCAGCTGGTGCGGTTGTTGGCCGTTTTCGTCGCTGACATTGGACGCATGATGCTACGTATTTCGAGATGTCGCGGTACATGCCGTGCCAGTAGAAGGTATTGCGCACACGCATATAAGTTTTAATGAAGCCCAGGTATCCAGCTGTGGGGTGATCATGTAGAGCGCCTAAGATATCAGGTCGGAGATGTTTTGGAACGACAAAGAAAAGAGTAGGACCATGTGGGTCATAGTTGCGACGATACAGTACGTCATTCTGCATTGTGTAGGGGTCAACAAGCCGTTGTTCGTGGCGGGTGAGGTGGGGTTTGTTCATACAGTGGAAAATCTGTTGTAAGTGTGGGTCTCTCCTTTGTTCCACAGCAAAATCCAAACTAGAGGTCAAAGCTATTGCGGCGACGGCAGCTGAGGGAGTTTCTGGGGAGGGTGAGATGGGACTCCGAGATAAGCAGTCAGGCGCGTCGTGTTGTTTTCCGGACTTATAGAATATGGAGACGTCGTATTCTTGGAGTTTCAGTGCCCATCGTCCCAGACGTCCAGAAGGATCTTTCAAGTTTGATAACCAACACAGAGCGTGGTGGTCAGTAACCACTTTAAACGGACGCCCAAATATATAAGTTCTAAACTTGCTGACTGCCCAAATTACGGCAAGGCATTCTTTTTCAGTGATTGTGTAATTCATCTCTGCGTTGGACAAAGTTCGGCTTGCATATGCGATGACATGTTCGTGAGCGTCTTGCTTTTGCATCAGTACCGCACCAAGTCTATAACCGCTAGCATCGGCGTGAAGTTCGATATCAAGAGCAGGGTGAAAATGTGACAAGACTGGCTTGGTGGTCAATGGGGTCTTCAGTGTTGCGAATGCATCCTCTTGATCTTGAGACCATACGAACGGTCGATCTTTTTTGAGGAGAGAGTTTAAAGGAGCAGAAATGGCAGCAAATCCGCGAATAAATCGTCGGAAATATGAACAGAGTCCAAGGAATGAACGGACTGCCTTAACTGTTGCGGGGCGTGGAAAGTCGGTAACAGCGCGGAGTTTCTCTGGGTCTGGTGATATTCCGTGACGGCTGACGACATGTCCAAGAATTTTGATTGCTCGTGTACCAAAAAGGCACTTTTTAGAGTTGAGTTGAAGGCCGGCGTTTCGAAAGCATTCTAAAACAGTTGTCAATCGAGATAGATGTTCGGGAAAAGTGGACGAAAATACGACGTCATCCAGGTAAAACAGACATGTTGTCCAGCGCAACCTGCGTAGTAGCGAGTCCATCATACGTTCGAAAGTTGCAGGAGCATTGCATAAGCCAAAAGGCATGACTCCAAACTGGTAAAGTCCATCGGGTGTTACGAACGCTGTCTTCTCTCGATCTTTTTCGTCAACGCTAATTTGCCAGTAGCCCGAGCGCATGTCAATCGACGAAAAATAGTTGGCGTCATGTAGCGTATCAAGGGCATCATCGATTCGGGGAAGGGGATAAACATCTTTTTTGGTAATTTTGTTGAGTCGTCTGTAGTCAACACAAAAACGCCATGTGCCATCTTTCTTTTTCACAAGCACTACGGGAGAAGACCAGGGACTTGCGGATTCTTCAATTATATTTTGCTGTAACATGTCACTCACGTGTCTCTGGATGACTTATCGTTCTGAACGTGAAACTCGATACGGACGGCTGCGTATGGGTTTTTCTGTTCCAGTATCGATAGTGTGTTTAACGGCAGATGTTTGAGCCAGAGGCCGAGAGTTAAAATCAAAAATGTCAATGAAGGAGCATAATAGCTTGTATAGGATATCCTGCTGCTCTGGTGGCAAATCAGTGCTAACGTTTTTCCGAAGCAACTTGAAGGAGTCATGGTGATCATTCAAATGAGATGTCAGAGGTACAGTATGATCACTGACAGTATTTACATACTTGGGTGATTTCAGATAAGATCGACCAAAGGGTGGCTGGTCGACATTTTTAAATCAACTGATGTTTTTATATGACATTGTCTAGTGTCTGGTATAAACGAATCCACACTTAGTTTTGACCAGAAAAAAAATTTGGAGACAAGAAAAATCGTAAGGCAGGGAGAGGTGGACAGTTGCAATAACGCGCACTGATGGAGGGGGCAAGTTTGAAAGTGAGTAATTAAAACAATAAAATGAGGAGAATTTTAAAACTTTTTACAAACAAACTATGGGTACAACTTGCTGGTAATATGAAGTAATAATATTTATTAAATTTATTTAGTTTTCTAAAAATTGCCAAACATGCCTGCTCGAACGACAAATGGCAAACTTTGGAAATCTGTATCTCATGAAATAATTTAATCATTATTACATAACTTGCAGACATTATTTTACTAATATATGGCTATTATTGAAAAAATAAATAAGGTATCTGAGTGACACAATAGTTACAATATATTTAGGCAAACATGGGAAAAAAATCAAACAAAGAAAAATTCCAATGCGAATAAAAAAAACACCACCTTCGATTTTTTTTAAATTTGGGTACCCTGTTATACTCTATTTTGGCATTCATTTCTATTAAAAACATGTTGCATCATTGCACTGTGAAAGAAGAAACAACTCCCCAAAGTAGGGTCCTTTTTCAAAGCCTACACTTAGCAGTGTCCTATACAAGAAGTGACTCTGAGTTCCAGTTTCATGAAACTTGCACAAATCTTTTATATACATTTATTCAGATGAGGTCATTGATAAAAAGAGCGATCGGTCACACAGTAAAAGGGAGGAGAAACTATATACAGCATTTTACATAAGCGTACAAAGTGGTATCATATTAGAGACTAATGATTTGAGAAAAGATGATGCAGTGTGAAGTTGTACCTTCCGGTATATTTTACATCTAGAGTAAAATAAATAACTTTACTTCCACACACAAAAACAAAGATATAATAGTAAGATATCTAGGTTGACTGTGTATTTACGATTACAAACAATTTCAAGTGACGGATGCCATTGTGCCTAACTGGAGCAGCTGCGATGCTCTCGGTGTATGAATGAATCGTGACAAGCCAATATATAGTGATCAGATAAAAGTTATTAGTAACCACCAACAAAAACAGTAGGTTAAATACCCCGTGAAGAAAAATGTGATAAATAAGATGTCCCTGCATTCAAAATGAGCAGTCCTTGCGAAATCAAATTCGGCACTTTACGCTAAGGTTTTCCTCGCTGTACCCATTTAATAAAGTTGCTTCCAAGCAGATCCGACTGTCCGTGCTACATATACGTCACAGGTCCCTTCTGTTGATGACTTGCTGAGCCGCCACGCGTGCCAAGACTGAATGCCAGGGAAGGCGCGCACCGTCAACCACTCTTCTCTTTTTTGTTCACGATAACGAACAACCTCATTTTCGTCCAGATATACATGCACGCCTTTCAGTTTCTTTGATAGAACGCTCACCATTGTCCTGGCCGTCTGAATTGCGCTTACTGAACGTTCTCTCAGGTTGTTCAGCGTGGCCTGGTGCTTCACGAGTCCGCCAACTCCGTCACATGCATTTTTCCCATGTCCAGATGCAGAAAATAACCACTGGGCTTGCGGGCAATCGTCCTTTGCAAATTGGTGAAGCTGGTAGCGATTCTTGAAATGACTGGCGGCGCCGTCACTTACGTACGTCACGTACGAGTATACCGCAACGTTGTCTTCAACCCACTCCTTCACTTTTTCTAGAGCCAAGCAAGCGTGAGCGGCGTCGTGACACAGGTCCTCACTGATGATGGCAAAGCTGTTTGTAGATTTTCTTGTCGTCCCTACACATGTAAATATCGAAACTTGTTTTTTTTGTTCCTGTGATATGCTTGCACTTCGTCAGGAAGCACGATGGTCCAGTTTTCAGCAAAGTCAAAATGAAAGACAATGCTCCCGCGTTGCATGCACTGTTTTTCATCGTAGATCGCTTTACCTTGCGTTTGCCGGATATGGTTGTGAAGTACCCAACTTCCAACCGTCACTTGGATGACTTTTAGGAAAGTCTCAGGTTCCAAAGTTTTTTTCACAAGGTCGCCGGACTCCCATGTTGCAAGCACAATCTCTTCATCCTCCGGGATATCAAGTTCCTGGAGTGTAAGAAACTGGCCTTTTGGGCAGTGATCACAGTCTCCTTGAAGGCACAGTTCTGTTGCTGGGTCGCACAGAAATGCCGAGTTCATTTCACCAGTGTTGAATGTTGAGCCTGTAACGTTCTCTAGAGCGGCAATACAAAGATAATAATTGGCGCAGCGCACACAAACGCACACTTCCTGGTGTGGAATACATTGGACCCATCTAGGGCGCAACGAATAAAATTTCGTTAGCCCAACGCCGGAATCGGGATGCTTGTCTTTGTATATACGGAAGGCCTCTCGTATTGAGCGTGTCATGAAGCGCTTTGGCATGAACGTTTTCTCTCCGTTGAGCATGACAGAGATGACGTCCTTCTGGTTGGGACTTTGGCGCGAACATTGTAGCTCGTCTTTCGTGAAGTACTCTAGGGCAGCAGACAGGTTCTCAGGGCTCACCTTGCACCTCGTGTAAGGATCCGGCTCATACCACACGCCATGCTTTTCCTTGAGTTTTCGGGATTTACTGATGAGGTACATTGAGGCCTGTGGAATCATCTTTTGAGCCTCATTCTTCGTCAGTGTTGACGGCAGGAGTGTAAGCAGTTGACAACGTTCCCGGAGAGAGGTGGCGGTTTCAAAGGCCTGCCGAAAGTTGTCCACCCACTCAGTGCATGTGGAGCATGTTGGTTCGGACGACCCCGATGGTGCGTCCCTGTCGTACGCAATACGTAGCCTTGAGCGTATATTCTTGACAGCAACCTGCTCCAGTTCTGTCTGCTTTCTCTTGACATAGACAGGCCTGTCCCGACTTCTTACGACGCTTGGTTGTCTCAGCGGCGACACATCTGTAGGTAGTATGCTTCGATTTAGATCTTCAATTGCTTCTTCAGCTGGCACAAATATGTCAGGGCACTGCTCTGAGCTTCGCATCGAGATCTCCTTAGTGATGTGCATGAAGCAATGGTAGCACAGGTAGTCCGTCGCACTCACTTTGGTGGAACAGTCAGGCGGAAGAATTTGCTTCAACGAGTTTAGGTCCAACTCGCCAACACTTCGAAAATTCCGCTGCTTTGGTATAGTCTTTTTGTGTTTACAAAAGTAATCTGCACAAAACACTCGTTCGGAGCTCCAGGATGTCTTCATAATGTATACATAAATAATAGAAATTAAACCCCAACTGATGGCATATAATTGCCAAGTGAAAGAACTACTGGGTGCACAAGTGACAAGTCCGAGGCTGAGGAGCTCACTCACTGCAAACGTACATTTGAAAAGAGAGGTCACAACTGAGGCTGTCGGCAAAGCTTGATCCACGTCAAAGGAAGAAAGAGGGAAAGTCTCCAGACAAAAAATTGTGGCCAGCGGCCTTCGAAAAAGACTTTCCGGAATCGCACTGTCGTCCCTCCACGCGCTGATATGAAGAGTGGGCGCGGCGACTCCGTCAGAGCTATGTCGCTGAAAAACCCGCTTACAATTTTCGTGCAGACCCTGGCGGTTTATTCGGCCATTCATGCACCAGCGAGTGCACGAGGAACAGCAACATCTGACTCAGCGGCGAAGCTTCCAGTCATCACTCTCTGGGATATTCCTGCATCATCCAGCGATTACCGGGCAACTATCGAGCACGCTCCGATTCTACACTTCGGGCATGCGCGACCGGAAACATCAACGGTCACTTCCTGGGCTCAACCAGCTATAAAGCCGCAATCAAGGTGGTTCAACGACAGTGGGCGCGGCGACTCCGTCAGAGCTATGTCGCTGAAAAACCCGCTTACACTTTTCGTGCAGACCCTGGCGGTTTATTCGGCCATTCATGCACCAGCGAGTGCACGAGGAACAGCAACATCTGACTCAGCGGCGAAGCTTCCAGTCATCACTCTCTGGGATATTCCTGCATCATCCAGCGATTACCGGGCAACTATCGAGCACGCTCCGATTCTACACTTCGGGCATGCGCGACCGGAAACATCAACGGTCACTTCCTGGGCTCAACCAGCTATAAAGCCGCAATCAAGGTGGTTCAACGACAGTGGGCGCGGCGACTCCGTCAGAGCTATGTCGCTGAAAAACCCGCTTACACTTTTCGTGCAGGTGAGGAACGAGTACCCTTCATGTTCTTACCGAAGCGACAATGTGTGTCTTTTAGAGTTGCCGTGCCCACGGTCACTTTGGAGAGTGTTATGTGTGTGCCATGACCTGTTTAGTCTCTTGTTGATGCTAAGCGGCGACGTAGAAACCAATCCGGGGCCCACCCTTGAGGATCTAATGCAGCATCTTACGGCCATTGCAAGTGACGTGAAGGAGATAAAGGAGGGAAAAACTGCTACAGATGCACTGATTGCGGAAACTAACGCTAGACTTGCAACAATCGGACACAGAGTAGATGGACTGTCCAATATGGCGGTTTCTGTGGCAGCCTTCGAGACAAGGATTGTGTCTCTTGAAAAGAACGTTAATTTCCTTCTCGGCAAAGTAGACGACCTGGAGAACAGAAGCAGACGCAATAATCTACTTGTTTATGGTATTAAAGAGACAGCAGATGAAAGCAATGAAGGGTTGGAAAACTGTGTTAAGAAAGAAATTTTTGAGGATATTCTCGGTGTACACGCCTCTGGAATTGAAAAGATACACAGGCTTGGTCGTAAGGTCGCTAACAAAACGCGACCAGTTATCCTAAGGTTTCTCGATGAGAGGGAGAAGAGTGCAGTTCTGAGCAGCTGCAGGCGTTTAAAGGGCTCAAGGTTCAGTATTTCTGAGGACTTCTCACCACGTGTCCAGCAGATTAGGAAAAAAACTCTGGGACAGCGCTAAGGAATTAAAAAAGAATGGAGACAAAGTCGTTCTCTCTTTCGATAAAATTAAAATAAATGGACAAGTGTTCATCTGGGATGATACTGCAAATACGAGAATTCCTGTCTATCCTGCCACGCGTCAGAATCCTGACTGACGGTTGCAGTGCAAGGGGCAGTTTGTACAACTAGCACGAAACTTCGACTAATAAACCTGAATGCAAGGAGTATTGTCAATAAAACGACCGACTTGGAAAGCATTATTCTTAGTTTCGACCCCGACATATTGTTGATAACCGAAACCTGGCTAAGTGATAGTATTTCTGATTGCGATATCGTTCCCCCAACGCACAAAATTATACGGAAAGATCGCTCTTCGAAAGGGGGAGGGGTGGCTATAGTTCTGAAAGAAGGAATGGAATTTTCTGTGCTGCGTAATACCACACCCATTGAAGCGGTGTGGGTGACAGTGTCGCTTTTATCTTCCTGTATTTTGGTGGGTGTGGTATACAGGCCACCTTGTGCTGACATTGAGGTATTGAACGACTTACATGATTTTGTGCATAAAGAGTCAAAACACAACAGAAATATAATTTTGGGAGGTGACTTTAATCTTCCAAATTTAGACTGGGAAACAATGACCTCAATGTCAGCGTGTCGCCACTCCGAACTCTTGATCGATTTAGCATTCTCAAACAACCTGTTCAGATGGTAACGAGTCCCACGAGGGTTACTGAAACCACCAGTTCTCTCCTTGATTTAGTATTTGTTTCTAATACTCTGTGTGTTGCAGATAACCATTGTGCAGTTGTAGATGGGATATCAGATCACCGCATGATAGTGTTAGACTGTACAGGTTTAGTCCCCAACCGTCTACCTAATACGGTAAGGAAAGTTAAGGACTTCAAAAAAGCAGAAGACGAAAGTATCTTAGATTTTCTTGAGTTGTCCTTCGACAGGTTTTCCGATTTATCTACCTGCACTAGCTGTGATATAAACCAATTATGGCATTTCTTCCAAGAAAGTGTAAACACGTGTATAGAACGCTTTGTGCCAACCAGGAAAACAAATACTAGACAGCGCAGTCCTTGGGTAACGAGGGAGATTCTACAAGTAAAGCGCCAGGCAAAAAGACTTAACAAAACATGTAAAGGCAAAGCAAAGGTAGCTGTGCTGCGTATAAAACTTAAATCACTAATAAAAAAATCCAGGTATGAATACTACAACGTTAAAATGACCAACTTCCTGCTTAATGATCCAGTTAAATTTTGGAGGCATTTACAGGGCACGAGACAGCACGTAACCAAGATTGAGGAATGTGGAAGAGAAGTTGTTGACAAATCAGCTATCGCTAAAACATTTAATAACTATTTTTCTTCGGTATTCACGATTAACGACGGCGGATCACCTGAATACAGGGAAAGAGCAATAGGAGTACCGGACGTCCAGGTGACGCAGGAAGGCATTTTCGAAGCACTTCTAAATTTAAACACAAAAAAATCAAGTGGTCCAGACAATGTCCCTAACGCTTTTCTGAAAAGATACGCCGAATGGTGCTCTGAATTTCTTTTTATTATATTCAACAATGTGCTTGAACAGGCTATTGTACCGGATCAGTGGAAAACTGCAAAGGTAATACCAATTCATAAAGCCGGTGACAGGCTTTAAGTGTGTAACTATAGACCGATTTCTTTGCTTTGTTCTTGCAGCAAGGTTCTCGAACATTTTTTATTCAAGCATCTCGTGACTCACTTTGAGGCAAATAACTTCATATCGGATCAACAGCATGATTTTAGGCGCGGCTTCTCGACGGTTACGCAGCTTCTTCATACTGTAAATGAATTTGCAAAGGTTCTTGATAAAGGGGGCCAGGTGGATGTTATTTTCTTGGATTTTGCCAAAGCCTTCGATCGAGTACCACACCAGAAGCTGTTGATAAAACTTAAGACTCTCATAGGCAATGAAAGACTCGTGCGGTGGTTGGATTCTTACTTAAGCAATCGTCATCAATTTGTTGAGGTCGGAGGAGCAATTTCCCCGACTATCCCGGTTATTTCTGGTGTGCCCCAGGGGTCCGTGCTCGGGCCTTTGCTTTTTCTAGTTTACATAAATGATCTTATTGTTGATGACAGCGTACAATGCCGGTTTTATGCGGACGACTGCGTATTGTTTTCAGAGGTGGATTCGAGAAGTAATCAGGTAAAGCTCAGTAACTGTCTAAACAGTATAACGCAATGGTGCACGAATTGGCAGATGTCGCTTAACAGTTCTAAGTGTGTGTACATGTGCGTTGCACGCAAGAAAACGCCCCTTGCTTTTAGCTACACCATCAACAACCATCCCTTAGAAACTGTCAACGAATACAAGTATCTCGGTGTTATACTCACGTCAAAACTCAAATGGAACAGTCATGTAGCATGAATTGTGCAGAAAGCGATGGTGAAACTCTGGATCTTAAAAAGAAAACTAAGACACTGTACACCAAAAACAAAACTAGCAGCGTACAGCACCACCGTACGCCCTGTTCTGGAGTATGCTGACGTGGTATGGGATCCCACTTCCAAAATCAACGTAGACCGAATTGAGGGAGTTCAGAAGAAAGCACTTCGATTTGCGTACAACGAATACAGAAGAAAAAGTTCAATTACAAAATTATACGACATATCAAAAATGCCTCGTCTTGAAACCCATCGCAAGATAAACCGTCTCAAGCTTCTTTATACTATCGTGCACAACTCTTCGCGCATGTCATTCGAAAAGTACATGGACTACAACTCAAGCAGGCACACGCGCAATAAGCACTCGAAAACTATTGTGGTCCCTTTCTGTAGAACTGACTGTCTAAAAAATAGCTTTTTCACGCGAACAATCAATGACTGGAATAGTTTGCCTGAAAGTGTTACAAATGCAGCCACAGCGTCATCATTTGCAGCAATGATAGAACAACTTTTTTCGCGGTGACTGCATGCAGACGGTATATTAGGTTATTATTGTTGCATGTTATTTTTATTTATTTTTTTTTTTGTGTACACAATTGGTACCGTTTGCTCGAGAGTTGATTGTGTCAAGTGAATCGATGCCACTTTGTTTATTTATTTTTTTACCATGATTAAACACTTTTTTTTTTTTTATCGCCGATGACTTGTTGGGTATGCTTGCTGTGTGCTAGGTTATCGTGCTATTTTTGTTTGTGTCTGTCTATGCCCACCCCTGCCCTGGCTGCCAACAGGCGGCTGGCAGTATGTTCAAATAAAAAAAAATAATAATAAAAAGCACCCGAGCTTCTACCACGTGGTTCATGACACAGCCTGAGCCATGTCGGCGACCGGTTCGCGAGGGGTTGGCGGTGGGGTTACGTTGATGGTCACTCGGATTAGCCCTTGCTGTACTGAGCTACCGCCTGCAGTGCCTTATCGCCGGCTGGTGTCAACAACGAGAACACACACACCCTGTCTACACCAAAACTACAAGCGTTCACCGCACACGCGTCGCCGCCGCTTTTAAGCTTTTGTGAAATTGCTTTCTTTTGCCGCGGAGAACCGCCTTATCTTAACTACGCGCCTGAAATCCTTCCAGGCGGGCGTACACAATATCAAGCGTTTCGAGAAATGCCCGTGGAGTAGAACTATGGGAAAATTCGGAGCCCGCGATGTCGATATCGTCGCCGTTGTGTGAGTACGCCGTCGCGTACTGCAGTCCCCCGTTGGGGGAGGGGGGGGGGGGGGGGGGCGGTCTTACTACGATAACATGGCGACAGCGTTTACACTCTATGTATTTACGCGAGGCTCGAGTATTTGGGAATAATGCTGCCGGTTGGTGTGCCCCTTTGTGCCTGATATTATCGCCCGTGACGCCAGCGAGTGAGATGGCGACAGGCATGACTGCTCAGTAAACAGGCGTCGGCGGCCATGCTTTGCTGGTTGAAGCGAACCCCCTTGTCCTTGACAGCGAGCGGGGAAATGCGAAAAAAAGATTGTATGGGCCGTTTTGCCAGAACTAGCGACGAGTGTCGTCTGCGGTTTCCGGCAACTATTTTGCCATAATCGTGAGCTTAGCGAGGAAATGATTTTTGCTAGCCACAGAACACTACCACGCAGAAAGGGAATGCTTGAACATGTTTTTGTTCTGGATATATATCAGGGATATATATATGAGAGAGAGAGAGAGATGAAGGTAGAGCGGAAGAGGGAATAGCATATAGTGTCGCAGGAGAATAAAGTAAACAAAGTTCCTAGTGGCCGATGGCTGCATGATCTTTTCTCGGATCACTAGTCCGTAATATAATACCTCTTTGTACACAGTAGCTTCTCCTTAATTTAAGTGTGTGAACGATTTCTTTAGTTATCATTGGCCTCATCTGAATAAAAATATATAAAAGATGTGTGTTGGTTTCATGAAACTGGAACTCAGAGTCAGTTCTTGTATAAAACACTGCTAAGTGTAGGCTTTGAAAAAGGACCCTACTTTGGGGAGTTGTATCTTTTCTCAATAAAATGATGCAACATGTTTTTAATAGAAATGAATGCCGAAATAGAGTATAACAGGTTACCTAAATTTAAAAAAAATCGAGGGTGGTGTTTTTTTTTATTCGCATCGGAATTTTTCTTTGTTTGATTTTTTTTTCCATGTTTGACTAAATATATCCTAACTATTGTATCACACAGATACCTTAGTTATTTTTTAAATATTAGCTACATATTAGTAGAATAATATCTGCAAATTATATCATAATGATTAAATTATTTCATGAGATACAGACCTCCAAAGTTTGCCATTTGTCGTTCGAGCAGGCATGTTTGTCAATTTTTAGAAAAATAAATAAATTTTAAATAAATATGATTACTTTATATTACAAGCAAGCTATACTCATAGTTTGCGCCTAAAACGTATTAGAGTTCTCCTAATGTTATCGCTTTAGTTATTCACTCTCAAACGGGCCCCCTCCATCAGTGCGCGTTAATGCAACTGTCCACCACCTCATGCCTTACGATTTTTCCTGTCCCCAAGTATTTTTTCTAGTCAAAACTAAGTTTGGATTCGTTCATACCAGACACTAGACAATAACATATAAAAACATCAGTTGATTTGAAAATGTCGACTAGCCATCCTTTGGTCGATCTTATCTGAAATCACCCACTCTATGTTGTTAATTGTTGTGAACGCCACGCAGGTACCAGCCGACAAGTCTTGTGCAATGTTAGTGGTATTTGCTATAAAAACGGTGGTTTTGGCCGCAGTACACGTTATAATCGTCATGGGTAAAGCAAGTCCCTTCTGAAATAACACTTCGCGATTTGGTTCCAGTACGTAGGTGTCGTCTGTCACAGATCCTGCCAATTGTACAATAGCGCCAGTAAATGGTGCTATCCGTGTGTGACTCACTGCGCGGAAAGGTACAGATTGTTGTCTTGATGTGGAAGCGTCATTCGCATCTTCGCCGAGGAGAAGTGTGCGTGTGCCACAGTCAATAAGTGCACGTCGGTTGGCTAAGAAATCCCATCCTAAAATTATGTCGTGTGTGCAATTGCCCAAGACAGCAAAGCAATGGCGATGGGGCTCGTTATCGATAAAAATTTCAACGGAAACTAACCCAAGAGGATGTATCAGGGACGTGTTGGCTCCACGGAGACTGCCACCGTCCCAGGGTGTGGTAACAAGCTTTAACGTTTTTCGAATGTTCTCGCTAATTATTGAAATCGATGCTCCAGTATCAACAAGTGCTGCCAGTCTCACCTTTTTGATGATTATGTCAATTAAATTAGATGAGGACACAGTCGGTGGGGAATGTCGAGGAAACCAAGAAGCAGCCGTACCCCCTTTAGCTGCCTCATTTAGTTTTCCCCATCGAGGAAAGCTTTTGGAAAGGTGGACTGCTCGCGGAGAGGGGAGGGTTGCCGGTATGCGGGTGAGGGGCTGCGGTGTTTGCGACCACGGTTGGAAGGAGATGACAAGCGCCGTTGTTGACCGAAGCGGGGATCATCAACCTCGTTAGGTTGGTTGTAGAGCCGGCTGTTTTCATGTGGCGTAAAGTGCCGGGAGCCAGATGCGGTTCTTGCAGTGTCCGATAGCCGACGGCGACAGAAGCGCGAATAATGACCTGGTATACCACAGTAGAAGCAAGTTGGTCGACGGTCCGTGAAGTAGTTCGGAGGAACTACTGGAGGAGCCCAAGATCGTTGTTCAATATAAGGCCGGGGAAAAGGTGTTCGAGGGTCAGGATGGTACATCGTGATGGGCTGATAATATTGTGCCGGAGACGTGGCGCATACTGCGTCGGGTGGTAGGGGTGCCGCTGGTAGAGGTAAAGATGTGGTCTCGACGGAAGGAGGGGAAAATCGAGACAACTCAGTTCGAATGAGTGTTCGTAACTCGTCGGGGGTAAGATGTGCCTCTGTTGATAAGCTTCGTTGAGGCGCGGGAGACAAGGCGGCGAGCTCTTCTTTGATTATTGTTCGGATGAGGGAAGCGATGTCGCCGGTCGATGAAAGTGGGGATGACGCGACACAATTCTGGAGGTGAGTGATGCTTTCTGTTCCTGAAATGCGCCGATTCCGAAGCGCTTCCCATCGCTGGCATTGTTCCTGGAGTCTTGCGACTGTGGTTGGATTCTGGGAAATCAGTATGTTGAATGCGTCTTCTGCAATCCCTTTCATGACGTGGCTGACTTTTTCCGATTCAGGCATCGCTGGGTTCGCGCGTTTACACAGAGCCAGTATGTCTTCAATGTAAGCCGTGGTTGTCTCAAGTCCGGACTGAGCGCGAGTCGCAAGCTTGCGGGTCGCGTCCTGTGTTCGGCTGGTAGGGCATCCGAAGACATCTGATAGACGGGTCTTGAATGCGTCCCACGAGGCTATCTGATCTTCGTGGTTGTCAAACCATACCTTGGCGGTGTCACGTAGGTAAAAAACCACATTGGCCAATTTTAGGGTGTTGTCCCAAACGTTGTGAGTGCTGACGCGCTCGAAGTTGCGGAGCCAGTCATCCACGTCATCGCTTCCGAAGCCGCCGAAGGTGGGAGGGTCTCGCTGTCGGTAGGGGACGGAGCCAACACGGAGATTTTGAGTAACTGACGCCTCACCTCGAGACATTGTTGGGGCAAGCTGCCTCAGACTTCGGAGAAGCGTTGCGGTTAGTGAGCGAAGAGGCGCAGGGGACGCACCTCCACCAAAATGTTACGGTGTTGTCGTTGAAGGAGTAGACAGCTTCTGTCGGTCGGCTTTTATTTGGAACTGCCGGGCTCAGCTCGAGCTGTCGCGCGCCCTAGCCATTTGTCTGGTGCGCTCTTTTTCTTCATCTATATAACAATATATATATATATATACAGGGTCTTTTTTTTATTCTTACAGATTTGTTTAAAAAAACTGTGAAAGCTACACTAATGCGGTTTGTGCAGGTGGTTTACACGGCCAGGCGGGCATTATGGGGGTGGCTAATCTTTGCGATAAGTCGGCTTATTAATTAAAATTCGTTAATCAACTTTTAATTAGTGAAAATGTACATATAGTTCCAATTAGAAACTTGTAGAGCATCATTGAAAACCACTAAATCAACTATTTTTAGAAGGATACAACGCCGGGACAGCATTTTATGGCGTTCTGTAAAAGCGCTTCATTTGGACGCGATTCTAGATTTCGGTTTCTTATCGGAGCGCATCTTTACGCCCGCGGTCCTGCTCCCCGATGGTCGCGGCGCGAAGCTACCTCCTCGCCTCCCTCGTAGAATGGAGGGAAATAGGGCGCACGTGTATTGCGCGTCTCAGCCACTGGGGATAGGACTGCGGGCGCGGTGATGCGCTCCGATAACAAACCGAAACCTAGAAACACGTCCAAATGAACCGTTTTTACAGAACGCCGTAAAATGCTGCCCCGGCGTTTTATCATTCTAAAAATAGTTCATTTAGTGGTTTTCAATGATGCTCTATAAGTTTCTAATTGAAATCATATGTCTATTTTGACTAATTAAAAAGTTAATTAACAAAATTTTAATTAATTAGCCGACTTATCGCAAAGATTAGCTACCTCCATAATGTCCGCCTCACCGTATAACCCACCTGCACAAACCGCATTAGTGTAGCTTTCACAGTTTTCTTTAAACAAATCTGTAAGAATAAAAAAAAAAACACCCTGTATATATATATTGTAACGGGCGAAAGTAAAGAAGACAAACGGGGACATTAGGAGAAAGAGGACGAAGTACGGACAGTAGGAAAAGAACAACGGCTGGAACGCTCGTAACATTTTGGTGGCAGCGGTGGGATGTTCAGCATGAACGCCCGCTCCCAGCCTGCAAATCCGGAACCCAATTGGGAGCAACTCACCGAACAGCTGTACAATCGGTTGGTGGAGAAGAGCTCGATTGACGCTGCAAATATACTTGCACAGTTCGACGATCGCCTCGCCCCTCGCATTGCAAACGTGGAGCAGTTTTTACCTCAACAAGTCACCGATGTACATCAACACCTCTCATCTGTACATACTCGACTGGAGCACCTGGAACAGGCCCTACAAGCTGGTACGCGACCAGAAGGTTCGGGTGACCCCTTTCCCAGCCAGGAAGCAGCTGCGGTCCGCCATTGCAGAAACGATGAGCCCGAGCGACAGGCAGAGATAGCTCCATCGGACTCCGGCGCTAGGCGGCTCAAACCCCCCACGTTCGATGGTCTTGGCTCCTGGAGGGCATTCATCGTGCAATTCGAAACGGTGGCTGCACACAATGGCTGGGACTCCCCTGGCAAGGCTGCTGCCTTAGTCGCCCAGTTACGGGAAAAAGCAGCAGAGTACCTCGCGTGTATTCCGGATTCAAGTCGAACTACATATGAACATCTGTTACAAGCTCTGGACTCTCGATTTAATGATGTGCATCTACAACAGCTACACCTAACGGCGCTCAAAACCTATCGCCAGGGCACATAGTCGCTACAAGAGCTAGCCGACGCCGTCGAGAGATTGGCGAGGAAGGCTTTGGTAAGGTGCTCTGAAGATACACTCCGTCTGATGAGCACTTCTGCTTTCATCGATGCCATCAAGGATCCCGAAGTACAACGATATGTGCGGCTCGCCCGACCCTCCACGCTCCGCTCTGCCCTGGGTCACGCGTTGGAAATGCACGCGGTGATAAGAGAAACAGCGTCCACGGTGAGCCCAGCAAACCATATTGCTACTACTGGTGGCACGCAAGACGGCCCCAGCTGGCCTGACTGGCGTCAATGCTTTAACTGTGGACGACAAGGCCACGTTGCTCGATCTTGCCGGAATCCGTGCCCTCCAGGTCAGGAACACCCTCCGCGCGTACCCGACATGGCGGGGTCCCGTGTGGTCTACGAAGTTTCCTTGGCTACAACATCGACGTGCCCATCGCTGACCCCACACGTCACTGTCTGCCTGCTTGAAATCGGACAATGTACCGATGCTATTATAGACACCGGAGCTGGGGTGTCCGTCATCGATGCTAAGTTGCTACGATCGGCCGACCGTATCGAATCAACAACAGACTGTAAAGAACTACGACTTCTCTCGCCAAACGGAAGCCACATTCCTCACATCGGACGCATCGAACTGACCGTGGAAACAATTGGGGAGAGCATGACACTTTCATTCTTCGTTGTGCAGAATTTAAACCCTCCAGTTATTCTCGGATGTGACTGGTGTGCGGCAGTCAATCTGCTCGTCTCCTTTGAACACGGTCATACACAGTTATCAACACAACGTGAATGCAAGTCCCATTGTACGGCTACCGACGCATCGACGTTGGGACTTTGTGAAGAACTGAGGCCGAACATTAAGGAAACATCTGTGTACAAAGGTTTTTTCTGCTGCGCACTGTTTTTCCTGATCAGCTTCGTACAAACAAGTTTGAACACCATGCGCCTACTTGCTGAAAGGTCCAAGATTGTTTTACGCTCTTTGCTACCCCTCAAGTTCGTTTGCGAACCGTTTATGGGCTCAGTTGTTGCCACGAAAGACATTATGGTTCCAAAGTCTTCGGCGGTCTGGGTCCCAGCAACACTTCAAGGAGATAACCGATCGGGAGACTTTATAATCGAAAATGTCCTGCACTCGCGCCCTGGGGCGGAATTTGTCACGCCCCGCTGTCTCACCTCCTCTCGCCAAGGCGTCTTGGACATTCTTGTTGCTAACTTAGCCAGCGACGACCTTCACCTAAAGCGAGGCGACAGCTTAGGAGTTGCTTTTGAGGTTGAGTCACAAACGGTGGTTGCCACTCTTGTAAGTTCGCCTTCGTTTCCCGCTTCAGAAGAACAGTTGGGCAGAACCGGACCCCTGGCGTGGTCTGAGTTTAACTTTGGACCCAATCTAACCGCGGCAGAGAAAGAATCTATTCAGTCCCTACTCATGAATTTCCGAAGCTGCATCGCCGTTACAAAAGAAGAGCTGAGTTATACGCCCCTCGTGCGCCATGCCATCAACACCGGTGACCACGCGCCAGTACATCAACACCCACGACGAGTCTCTATGCCCGAGAGACAGGAAATCAACGCTCAAGTTGACGATATGCTCCGAAGGGGCATAGTGACACCTTCTAACAGCCCGTGGTCGTCGCCTGTGGTGCTCGTCAAGAAAAAAGATGGCTCGACAAGGTTCTGCGTCGACTATAGAAGGCTGAACAGCATCACTATATGCCCGATGTGTACCCCCTACCTCGACTTGATGACGCCCTGGACCGTCTCCATGGTTCCCACTATTTCTCGACCTTGGACCTCATCTCGGGATACTGGCAAGTTGAACTTGATCCAGATGACGCTGAAAAGTCAGCCTTCGTAACGCCTGACGGCCTGTATCAGTTCAGACGTTTGCCGTTTGGATTGTGCAATGCACCGGCGACCCTCCAGCGTCTTATGGATAAAGTCCTCGGCCACTTGAAATGGACCATGGCCTTGGTCTACCTCGATGACGTAATCGTGTATGCCGAGAGCTTTGACGAGCATCAACATTGTCTTAGTCTTGTTTTAGATGCCCTCTCGAAAGCTGGACTTCGTGTAAAACCATCAAAATGTTTCTTCGGATATGACGAAGTAATCTACCTCGGTCATGTCGTCAACAAATATGGTATTCGTCCAGACCCTGCAAAGCTGTCAGCTTTTGCTAATATACCCGTACCCACAATGTAAAGGAACTAAAGAGCTTTCTAGGTTTCGCGTCCTACTTTCGTCGCTTTGTGGAGAACTTTTCAGCGAGGGCTTCTCCCCTCAACCGGCTCCTAAAAAAGGCGCCAATTTTGTTTGGGGAGCGGAAGAAGCGGCAGCCTTCGCGGACCTCAAGAGAGCCCTTCTAGAACCGCCTACGCTGGCCCATTTTGTGGATAACGCACGCACCGTCATCCACACTGACGCCAGTGGAGAAGGCTTGGGTGCTGTCCTTCTTCAACAAGACAAAGATGGTCGAGAACGCCCCGTTGCCTACGCAAGCAGGAGGCTCAGTGAACCAGAAAGCCGGTGCCACTCTTCGGAACTGGAGTGTCTCGCAGTAGTGTGGGCTGTGGAAAAGTTTCGCCCTTACCTCTACGGCAAGACATTTACACTGGTCACCGACAACTCTGCATTGCAGTGGCTCCAATCGAAGAGCGATCTTACGCCAAAGCTTGCTCGCTGGGCTATGAAACTTCAAGAGTACAATTTCTCAATTGTTCACCGAAGCGGAAGACATCATCAAGACGCCGACTTCCTCTCCCGCAATCTCGTGGAGGATGGTTCATCAGTTTCTGTTTTAGCTCTGCTTGATTCGCAGGCAGCGCAGTCAAACGACACAGAGACGTCAACTATCATCAGTGATCTCGCAAACACAAACAGTGACTCTCCTCGTCTTCACGGAAGACGCCTGCAACGTTTGCGAGCACACTACCAGCTACGTGACGGGCTTCTCTGCCATCGATCACGGCAGTCAGATTCGTGGCTGCCTGTTGTTCCCACAAGTCTGCGCCGCAACGTTATGGTCATGTACGTGTCACGACGCTCCAACTGCTGGTCACCTTGGATAACGCCGGACATTAGAAAAAATCGCTCAAAGGTTCTGGTGGGCGGGTTTGAGAGGTGACGTTCGGCGGTACGTTGCTTCATGCACCACTTGCCAAATGCGCAAAACACCGGCGAACCAAGAAAAGGCAGCACTTCACCAGATACCTCCCCCAAGAAGTCCGTTTGAAGTAATCGGTATAGACCATCTGGGACCATTCCCAAAATCAGAAGATGGCAACAGGCACATAATTGTGGCCATAGACTATTTAACGAAGTGGGTTGAGGTACACGCTGTTCCCGACACGTCAGCGACACACCTCGTCAGTTTTGTAAACAACCATCTGGTGTTGCGGCATGGGACTCCACGAATGATCATTTCTGACCGAGGAGCATCGTTCATGTCTCGTGATTTCAAGGATGTCCTTAGGAACTACGGGATTGAGCATGCAGCGGCTTCACCCTACCACCCCCAAACAAACGGATTGGTAGAGCGCACTAACCGTACTTTGAGCGATATATTAGCTGCATTCGTTAATTCATCCCACAAGAACTGGGACCAATATATTGACACTGCTGCGTTTGCACTCAATACATCTCGTCAAGAAACAACAAGCCAATCGCCTTTCGAGCGGTGTATGGGAGGCTTCCCACGCTTCCAGAGGAGACAGTGATGAACACAACGTGGACCCGCCGCGCGCGGGACTATGAATGCGACTTCCCTTGGCGACTACACGAAGCAAGAGAAAGAGCTCGACTCGCCATCCTTCACAAGCAGTCACATCTCACCCAGCGCCTGCGCACTGGAAGTTCTGGACCATCGTTCCATTCAGGAGATTTAGTGCTTCTTCGAAGTCACCTCAGACGGCCGCAGCGATCCGAGAAATTGCTCCCAAGGTACTGCGGACCCTTCAAAATAAGCAGGCAACTCGGTCCTATGACATATCGCCTCGAGGAATTGCGAGCGCTGCCTCAACGAGGAAGACACCGGACTCTAACAGCTCATGTCAGTCAACTCAAACTTTATGTGGCCCGCGATGACTACATTGGTTCTGTCCGGGACGGACAGTCCCTTGGAGGGGGGCGATTGTAACGGGCGAAAGTAAAGAAGACAAACGGGGACATTAGGAGAAAGAGGACGAAGTACGGACAGTAGGAAAAGAACAACGGCTGGAACGCTCGTAACAATATATATAGGTAAAGTAAGGTAAATATAAAAACAATGGGAAAAGTTAATAAGTCAAAGATGCATACTGTCGGAGTTACTAATATATATATATATATATATATATATATATATTTCCCAGATTGTTTATCAGGGTATATCGCAAAAATCAAAATATCCCAAGAGAGGAGGAGGGGCAGAGGAGGAGCTGAGGAAGACGGAAGGAGGAGAGGGTACGGCGGTAGGTGGGCATACCCTCCTCTCCGTACCCTCCCCTCTTCCTCCTCAAGAGCGGGAAATTTATCGAACATTTCCCGCTAAATGGCAGGGGAGCAGGAGAGAAGGGTATGCCCTCCTCCTCCTCCGTACAATTCCCTCGTCCTCCTCAAGAGCTGTGGTCTAATTCGGCGGTACAGGGAATCGTAAACGACTTCACTGTTTTCTCGATTGGCCTATGTAAAGGTAGGTTGGCCGCTAGCTTTTTTGTGCACGGCGGAGTGCTTACTTTACAGGGGCAAAAAGCGAGCCGAATACGGAAAGTTTCGAGGAATATAAAGTTATAATTAAAATAGCAAACTTATAACTGCGGCGGCGTGTGCTTTGAGTCGGCAGCTATTGCATCCCTCGGGAACATTACGATTCTTCATTTCACTGAGAAGAGATTCAAAAGCTTGCCAAAGTGGCCCATAAGGCCCAATGCAAAAGAAGAAAAGTATGTCGGGCCCAGAAATAAACAGTATACAAGCCTGAAGTTCAAGTCGGTACTAACTAAGAGTGTACAAGTGCCCTCTTTAGATATCCCGGGGAACTTACGGATTTCTGCAGTACCGTCGGGACCGGTTATAACGAAGTCAACCGGAATCGGAAATCGCTTAGCTATATCCGCTTCTTCGTTACATATAAACGCACACGAATAACGTGAAAAAAAAGAAGAAAAAAAAAGATAACAGGGGTTGTCACGCGGGCACATGTTTATCGAGCCTGCAGAAAGCGGTCGAGGTTTCCCTGCACGCGTTCTTTGCTAGATCGAAGCCGCTTCTTGCTACTGCTAGAAGCTCCGATCAAAAAAAGATCCTGCTACGTACGAACCGTGTCGACCGCTGCGACGGCCCCGCGGAGGACGCCGGCGGTGGACGGCATTCCTTACACTTATGCGCCCTCCGTCGAGGAGGCACGCTTTTAAATCAAGGAGCTAAAAGCCTCCGTCTTCCCCGTCCAGGTGCCGGCGGTGCCGGCACTCTCCGTCGTTGAGTGGCGATGATTCACCGAATCGGTGCCTGAGCAAAGTAGACTTTCGCGCAAAAGCGACGTCACCGACCAGACGCCGACACGGATCACGAAGCAAACAAAAAAGCGCGCACGACACCGAGTTCGCGCTCAAGCTTCTCTGTGGTCAGTATAGAGAGCCTAGATTTAAGAGATAGGGCAACTGCTCGATCGTGGTCACGTGGTTTGTGAGCCGCGTTTGAAAAACGAGCTGCAGCATGCAAGGAGTCAAACCCCGGCCTATTGCAAAATCAGGTAAAAACTTCCATTGATATCCGATGAAAACTGGTCAAGTTTCACCCGGTTTCATCCAAAACCAGCGTAGTTTACCATGTCTTGCTGGAAGATTTGCCGGCAGCTGTTACCAGATTTCCGACGACCTTTTACCGGCAGCCACCTTCATTTACCAGACCACCCGGCTTTGCTAAAACTTTTGCCGGTTGTCACTCATTTTACCGTTTACTGAACTTCACTGGAAGCCGACGTAGAACACTCTGTCTGCGGACCTCTTCGTTTCACTATCTGAGGTCGAGAGGATTGAAAAGGGGGCCAGATAGCAGGCCAGCTGCCTTCTTTGGAAAGAGGCGTGCTACGGACGGCTGACTGCTTCAGTCATGTTCAGGGTGAGTTGGCATTTTCACTTGATTTATTGCCACTTGAGAAACATATCATTTTGCTCTGCCATATGTTTCAGTGACTTTACCTTTTCGTCTGTATTGCATAAATGGGGCGGCAATGAAATCACAGTGCTAGCATTTCATACATAGCACTGCAGTGTAAACTAATGAGGTAACAACAGTGAACTGTATAAAATATTTTAAGTGTGTGAAAGCCACACAGTTGCGCCGTACTGACACCTAGTGACTGTGACATCTTTCCTGGTGCTGAGGCATTATTTGTCTATGCATTGCAAACTGGCGGGATCGAGGCCCATATGTCCTTAAGAGGGCATAGTACCTCCAAGCGCCATAGAGAATACATGTAGATTTTTGACGTCTTCAAAAGATTCCAATATGAGAACCGCTATATGTATTTGCTTGAAACTTTTACGATAAAGAGATTAATACTTAATTCTTTCATTGGCGCAGATCATATTTTTCAGTATTTAGCACAAATATATATTTTTAAATCGTGAAATCGACTCAATACGGGAGTTTTGACACTTTGGGGTTTAATGACGTTTTACATAATCTAACAATTTTTAGAAAACAGTTGTGTTCGCGCAAGTGCCTCTAAAATTTAATACGGAATCGATTGGTATCAAAATAATTAGAGTAGGTTAATCCGTATCGGAACTACAGCGATAGTTCCGAAAACGAGTTTTTTTCTTTCGGAAAAGAAAACAAACAAAAATTTTCGGGTGTTTTGCATTTTGTTCTTCTCCCGCTAGATGGCGGTCTCTGTCCGTAGTTTGAGTTCGTAAATCTTCAACTTAGAAACTCTAACCAAGCTTTATTAAAAAGCAAAAATCCCGACGTTTCGGAGCCAACTCGGTCCCTTGATCACGGGTGACTGTTTTTGTCCCGCGGAACGGCCTGCCCACGAACCCGAACACCCCCGGGTGTTTTCTGGATTATCCCTCTTAACCCCGAAACGTAGCTGCTGGGAAGGGTCCCCGTCGACCGGTTTATGTTGCCACGTGTGCATTGAATGTGCCACGACTCCAACAGGAGGCGCCTCCGCCAGTTTTTCTCCGTTCCGAGGATGGAGCTGTTGTCAAGGTCGATGGAGTGGTTCGTCTTCTCGACGTGTTCGGCCAGCGCGCTTCCCTCCACATTTTTCTTCGCGATGTCGTAGCGGTGGCTCCATCCTCGGAACGGAGAAAAACTGGCGGAGGCGCCTCCTGTTGGAGTCGTGGCACATTCAATGCACACGTGGCAACATAAACCGGTCGACGGGGACCCTTCCCAGCAGCTACGTTTCGGGGTTAAGAGGGATAATCCAGAAAACACCCGGGGGTGTTCGGGTTCGTGGGCAGGCCGTTCCGCGGGACAAAAACAGTCACCCGTGATCAAGGGACCGAGTTGGTTCCGAAACGTCGGGATTTTTGCTTTTTAATAAAGCTTGGTTAGAGTTTCTAAGTTGAAGATTTATTAATCATTCCTAACCAGACGGATGTCCGTCGAAAATGTTTACATTTAAGTCTCTTTGCAATGACTACGGTCCTGTGGTGGTGCGGCTTGCCAAGCGATATGTTCACCTCTACAACTCCATCTCTACCGTCAAAACCCACCTCACGTTCAACAAGACTTGCAAGGAACTGCGGCTAATCCCGAAGAGTCTCCGCCTGAAGCGCCTGGTCCACAGCACCGAGGGTCACAGGATCGTCGAACAGGCCGAACGTCGTCTGCTCGACTCCAGGATTCAAGAATGCCGGGAAACTCTCAGGAAGAGGGACTTGGATCTCTTCTTTTTGCGGAGACAGCTGGAATACCGTGCTCCGGAGCATTTTCCTGCCATCGACGACTTTGCCAGATCTGCTGCCACGTCGGCCGCTGAGAGAAGGAGTTCGGACCACCAGAAGAAGCTCGTATCTCTCCAATTGCGTCCCGCCGTCTCCCAAGAGACCAACAAGAGGTTCGTGAAGAATTTGTCTTCGAGAGTGCTTTCTGAGACCGAGACGCGTGTTCTGGCAAAGGGAAAGAAGTTCAACTTAACCACAACAACGCCGCCTATTGCTTCGATGGCAGCTGCTGTCGAATATGGCCTGCGTGAGTTAGACCCCTGCATCCGTGAAGAAGCTCGCCTCAAGGCCATCGGCGTGCTGTCCAAGGCGCACCGACGGGAGCAGTTAAATTACACGCCGGAAGAGAAAGCAGCCATTCAGAACTTGAGAGAAGACAAGAGCATCGTCGTCCTCCCTGCCGACAAAGGGAACGCAACCGTGCTACTCGACCGCGTGGACTACGATGAGAAGGCGCTTCAGCTTCTCAACACCGACGCATACATGATTCTGCCAAAGGACCCGACTGCCAAGATTCAGGCAAGTCTAAACAAAATGCTCTCTACGATTTTTGATGGGTATCCCGAGTCCCGAGGCCTTTACTTGGGTCTCATTTGCCGGAACGGTTCAGCGCCGGCCTTTTATGGCCTGCCGAAGGTGCACAAGCCAGATGTCCCCCTCCGACCCATAGTGGATTTCACCACGTCTCCGTTACGTGCGTTGTCCAACCATCTCCACCGACTGCTGTCGCCTTTAACCGGGAAGACCGACACGTACGTCCAAAATTCTGGACACTTCATCGAGCTCACATCGGGCCTCAAACTGCGGGACGACGAGAGCCTTGTCTCCTTCGACGTCGTGTCGCTTTTCACAAGTGTGCCTGTGCCTCTCGCAGTGTCTGTGACGCGGGAGGCCCTCTCGTCTGACACGAAACTCTCCGAAAGAACGTGCCTTGAGGTGGACGAGATTTGCCGTCTACTGGAATTCTGCCTGTCCAGCACTTATTTTTCTTTTGCTGGCCGCTTCTACAGACAAACCAGTGGTACGGCTATGGGTGCTGCGGTCTCCGTGACTGTGGCAAACCTCGTAATGGAGGCGATCGAGAGAAAAGCCCTGGACACTTTCTCCCCAGCACCCGTGTGTTTCCTGCGGTACGTTGATGACTGCTTTTGTGTTGTAAAGACCAGTGAGATCGACCGTCTCCACACACATCTCAACTCCATCGAGCCAGCGATTCAATTCACGATTGAGCACGAATCAGATGGCTGTCTCCCTTTCCTAGACGTCTGTGCAGTGAGAAAGTCCGGCCACCTGGACTTCCGTGTGTATAGGAAGCCGACACACACAGGCCGATACCTGGACTTTTCCTCAAGCCACCCTAGGACACATAAGTCTTCCGTGGCTTCGGCACTCGTCAGACGGGCGATCACGGTCTGCACATCAGAGGAGACCCTTCGAAAAGAGATCGAAACGATCAAACAAGACCTGCGGAAGAATGGCTACCCAGCTGGATTTGTAAAAAGCACGATCAAAAAAATTCGACGCACCCCTTCAACCCAAGACGCCCCCCCTCCCTCCACCCGCGTGTGTGTACCCTACATCAAGGGCACAAGCGAGGTTCTCGCCCGAGTACTGCGACAGTACGGCATAGCGGTATCACACAAGCCAGTCTCGACCATCGGCGGCCTTCTCCCCCTGCCAAAGGATCGCCCCCCGAGGGAGAGGGCACAGGGACTGGTTTATAAAATTCCCTGCGGTGACTGCCCCGCGTCGTACGTTGGGGAAACGAAAAACTATCCAGAGCGCCTGCGGCGCCACCGCTACGACATCGCGAAGAAAAATGTGGAGGGAAGCGCGCTGGCCGAACACGTCGAGAAGACGAACCACTCCATCGACCTTGACAACAGCTCCATCCTCGGAACGGAGAAAAACTGGCGGAGGCGCCTCCTGTTGGAGTCGTGGCACATTCAATGCACACGTGGCAACATAAACCGGTCGACGGGGACCCTTCCCAGCAGCTACGTTTCGGGGTTAAAGGGATTGTCCGGTCTAAACCGGAAGTACTTAAGTTTTGGCGCTCGTTAGGTCTAGGGAGACTTCATACAGACAAATGCCATTTTTATTTTGATATATAATGTCCGGATATTAATTAAAGTAGTCATGAGCGTGTGTACGAAACTTCACCCCGAATTTCGCCAGTGTCAATGGCTGACATCCTGCCGTTACGCATGACGTAGCATCAGGGATGGGAACGTCGTTTTTGCTGGCACCTGTGAACGCCGGCGTTTGATTATGAGCTTTGATGAGTGGTTTGTATTTTGTTTCTATTTGTGTTCTATTTTAGGCTGTCCTATGTTCAAATACGTTTCTTTTCGTGGCAAAAGCTTGCGACCTTATCGGGATATGACTCCAAAATTACCGCGAGCTTCGAGCAACTGATCGCGAGTTCCTCGGATTGAGCTACCACACCTTTTTGAAGACGATTGCTGTTTGTCCATATTTTTTTCGGTATCTGTTACCGAGCAATGCATAAATAGTGAAGGTAATCCGCAATTTCAAGTTATATGCCTGGCAGGCTCAACGCTACGATTGTTATCAGTTGACTATTGTATGACGATTCCGTGACTGCGAGTGCGACTGTGCCTTCGTCTCAGGATGTACGCGTATCTGCATTTTATCTTTCTTCGTGTTTGTGACTGAAACGGGGTTTGCCAACCAGTGATGGCCAGGGAGAGCTCGTCCTTCCAAGGTGGATGTCAGTCGCGCGGCACTTGTGTGATGTCAAACATCGCCAGCCCATCCAATGCACCCAGTGTGTTTTTGTTTTGTTTTTCACGGGGATGGCTTTAATGCGCTCTAAATTGTGGAGGGTGAATTCGTTGCGTTTTGGTTTTAGAGATCGTGCTGCACCTCTTCTCTGATATCCCTAAATTTTCCGCAGACGAGCAGACCTTTACGGCTGGAGACCTTTTATGGCGTTCTCAGTCGCTTCGCTTCCAACTCTGTCGGCTATTGCAACGAAGGACGGGGGGCAAGTTCTGCTATGCAGGAAATCAAGACTGTAAATTCATTGTGCACTGGTGTCTCTCAAAAGATACTATTCTAAAATATTGATGCATATGTCCCTGCTACTTTGGAAGTTTGATGTACCATTCTACTTTGTACTCTTCATTTTTGCCCCTGAAAAAACACCCATTTCCCAGCTTTCCAAGATGATCTCTAAGTTCTGGGTGGTTGCTTCATTGCAACACATGTCCCTGCTACTTAAGAAGCTTGATGTACCATTGTACTTTGTACTCTTCATTTTTGCCCTGGAAGAAACACCCATTTCCCAGCTTTCCAAGATGATCTCTAAGTTCTGGGTGGTTGCTTCATTGCAATTTTATGGTATATACATTGCAACATTGCATTTTATCTCTAATGTTGATAGAAAGATTCGTCCTGTAGAGGATGGCCAAACAAAGACGCAGCCGAAGTCATCATGGTTCTCCCAGTTGCAACTTGTAGTCGAAAGAGGAAGCAGACAGCCTGCTCACTTCTGCACCAGTGCCAGCGAGAAATTGAAAACATGCAAGTGTGTCGCAGGCACAGAACAGGCGGCTGGCGGGCTGACCAGAAGCACTTTCTGCCATCAGTGTTGATCCTCCACATTTATTATTTATAAACAAGGGAGGGTGTTACATATGGCTTTGCCCCCCCCCCCCCCCCCAACTCTGCAATGGGACCACACTTCCACTGGTCACTGGAGTTGGAAGTGCGGCGAGAGGACAAGGGAACACGATAGGTAATATATATTGTCTCAATCTGGCTGATTGGTCTTGGGGAGGTTGCAAGGTGGCAATGGATTTTCTACTCCATCGTTTCACTTGCCATGTCCCAACTGTGCAAGGCATTTGTGACTGTATGAACAAAGGGCAGGGAACAATCAGCAGTTTGGTTTGCTAGCACCGCAAGGTGATTCAGCAGCATGTGTTCTGCAGTAGCAAGAATCATTCTTGGCCCTTCTAAAAAGCTCTTGCCAAAAGAGCTCTCACTAAAATGTATCATGACCATTGGGAGTTCTGCAAGTCCAGCAGCCGACACATTTGTTGAAGGAGCTGCAGGGGTCGGTAGACCCAAGCTCTTGTTCAATCATTACCTGTTGGATTTGCGAATTTCCCAATTAGGAAGACAGGACCGACCTGGAATGAACTTGCAGTCCTGGTACTGCCTTACTTTACACCGCTGCTGCGGGAGGGGTGCATCACTCGCAACAAACTATTTTGGGCCTTATGCCTTCACCGAGTTGTTGGAAGTTCATGCACGAATGATGGAACACTACACACCATCAGCAGTGGAAACAGACAATAGCAGGTTTGTAATTAGCACCAAGTACATTTGACTTGTGGGAATATTGGTATGTTACTCGAAACTAAAGTAGTAGGCAAGTTTTAATTTCACTCTCGGTGCAAAAAATGATGAAAAAATGTGATAGTAGCTTTAATACTTTCTGTAATAATGCCATTTCCTTCTAGAAAGCTTAAAAAAAAAATTGGGTTGTGTGTGTGTGTTTATACAGCCTAGAACTTGGTCTGCCTCACAGGGGCGACGAGTCTCCCAGCTGTAGATGAGCAATTTAGCCAGTGCAGTACAACCACTAGCCTGGGGTCTGTAACGTGCACCACGCAGTAGTGATACACGACCGCACGCCGGTACGATGCTCATCCAGATCGAAACAGGCAGGGGTGGGAATTGAACCCAGGATCCCTGGGTTCTGCAGCGCGAGCTTTCGCTCCACGTGCTCCGAGCTGGTGTGCGCTAGCCCATTCGGTCACAGATCCCCCTCTAGAAAGCTTTGGTACACAGCATACCGGGTCTTTATGAGCTAAGTGTGGGGCCACTGTAGAAAATCAAATCGCCACCGCTTGCCGGGTTGCATTCTGAGGAAAATACGAGAGGAGTTTCCGTTGCCCTGTTATCAACTGTTTTCGTGGGAATAGGCAAGTCTTTGAAATGTGTCGGGACCTTTTTTGGTTGCAGATAGCTTGTCGAACATCTTTATCGGTCAAAATTTTTAGTCCATTAAAATAAAGGTAAATACGGCCTGCAGGCTATAATCACTCGCATGGCAAAAACTTGCCGTTGGAACTTCCTGGTCCAAGCATTGCCTTTAAGAATGCATTGACTACACACTAGAAGAGGTGGCATTGAGGACACCTAAATGCTCCTCTGTGAAGTTGCTAATCTGTCAGTTGCTATACAAACAAACACTATCAAAGTATAAAACACCACAAAATCAGAAAAAATGTGCAGATGCAAATAATGGTGCAGATAATTCTTTTAATCAAACACAATATAAATTTACCTACAAGGACTTCAAGAAAATACAATGTCCCAAACTCTAGTGTAACGAGCATGAGGAGCAGATACTAAACAGGGAGGAGGATCCAAAAGCCATGGGAACAGTCTGATATTACAAAAATAAAGATATCACATTCTAGAAGTTTTTTAAGAACAATACAAGTAACTTTACTTTCTTGCAGCATTATCCATGAATTGCCATTTGTGGAGAAAAATATGACAACACTGCAAGTTAAACTAAAGAGGCTTTGATGTAAC
This sequence comes from Ixodes scapularis, assembly GCF_016920785.2. NCBI lineage: Eukaryota > Metazoa > Arthropoda > Arachnida > Ixodida > Ixodidae > Ixodes > Ixodes scapularis. Next base: position 3,102,586 of record NW_024609883.1, on the reverse strand, counting down.
TTTTTTATGACCTTGATATGATCTATGTGCTTCTACAATCCAAAAAAATCAAAGGTCGCTTGAAAGCGCGTATGCGATGTGACTTTGAAGAGTTGCCTTTCGCGGTTGGTTGGCGGTTTCCCAGCTAGTACCAGGCCGGTGTAGCGGCACTCGGATAGTCCTCTCTTGCCCCACTTTTAAAGAGATACTTGAACAAAACTTGAAACATGCCTTACGTGTTCAAAAATAGGTTGAATCTGATCCACAATATCCGTAAATGACAATCGCACATTTGTATTTTGAGCCTGGTGGCTCTATTTTTCGTTAGAAACGGCCCACTCTGCCAAGCACTCGGAGAACAGCCAGTGGAGAGGGCGTGAAATCCAAAGCAATCTTGACGTAGTTCGTCTCGGGACGAGCAAAGCTATGGCGAGGCTGATGTCGAGAGGATGGCCCAGCCGTTCCAGCCACCGAAGCGGCTGCTTTTGTACGAATTTTCAATGCCTGGTTAATCTTCTATAGATCTTGTAGAGGGACAATTGCGACTTCTGGGTCACACAAAAGGGATTCTCGGGAGAGGCGAGTTCCTCCTTCCCCTCCTCTCGTTGTGGCCGGAAGGGACAGTTACTGTCACTACCTGTCAAGGTTCCTAGACGGGCACTACAAGCGAGGCGTTAGCGACATCCACCAGGTGCTCTTTGCTAATCGTTTAATTCGTCTTAAAACTCCTTTTCGTGATTTTGTTAACAAGAATCACGAAAAGGTGTGTTCGATGTGATACTGCTCCTTTAAACACACATAAACCAAAAAACAAGCGCCGAAATTTTGTTGTAGTATCCCCCTTTAAGTTGCACCTTAGTTGAGCATAAAAAAACATCCTCCAGATGGGCTTTGAGCATGCTTCTTATATTGAACTTGGGTACTCAGAAAAATAATTTCTCGATATCCAGAATTCTTGAAGCACGTAGGTCATATCATGGCCCTGACGAACTAAAAATACTCTTTAGTACCCCTTCGAAGGGAAGTTTTCACTAACAGTCTGCGATTACAAAAACATTTTCACACAACAGTACAAGACATCAGTCAAAACTCAGCAAAAAATATTGCCAGGGTTAAAATAAAACTAGCAACTATGGCAAAACCAAAACTTCAACACTGAGTCAAACTGACACGTCACATTACGGAAAGCCCAGTAGACCGGTAGACCGGTGTAACTGTCGTGAAGAAAAACCAACAAGAAACGTTTCCATGCAGCAATAATAAACACCTGATCAAAAGTTTCACAAGTCAATAGTACTGACACATGAAAGCTGAACAGCCTCAATGAGCTTCTTGACATGGCCTAAAACAAAAAAAACAAAAAATCAAAGGCACGTGCTGTATCTTGCAAATGAGAAGCGGTGGTGGTAACCGTGGTGTTTCGCGACACAACATACATTCGCACCGTGCAAAGACCGAGTTTGAAACATGGACCACTTTGAATGGTCTTTGAACTCACTAGACTATAGTTTCAGATAATCATCATGCTCCACAACTCTAATGTCCACCAAAGTTCAACCTGATAGGCTGGTTTGTTGGATACAGGCGTATCTATAAAACCGCTCTCAATTCGTTGAATGTGGTGCCTCTAAATCTGGTGGTCTACAAATTTTGTCTCGTGTACCACAGGGTGCTCGCATCGCTACTTCTTTTTTTTATTTATATTAACAACATTGCCAAAAATATTGATAAATACGTTAGTGTAAACTTGTTCACGGATGACTGCGTAATGTATACTCTTGTCAAAAATTCTTCCTGTCAGACTACATTGAATGAAAACCTTCGTAAACTTGCGGACTGGTGCGAGCTTCAGAAAATGAAAATTAACTTCTTTAAAACCATCTCAATGACACTGACTACAAAAGAAAAAGCCCCCTTCCTACATTTACCATATCGACAATCAGGGCATTCAAGAAGTTTCCTCTGCGAAGTACTTAGGTCTAACCATTAAAAACAACCTCAAATGGGACCAGCACATCAATAACATATGTGCCAAAGCGTTCAGAAAGCTATGCTTTCCTCGAAGAAAACTCAAAAGGGTGCCACTCGGTTGTGAAACTTGTAGCTTATTGTTCTCTAGTTCGCCCAGTTTTAGAGTATGCCTCTATTGTGTGGGACCCATATTTTGTAAAAGACATGGCGGAGGTGGAGCAGATCCAACGTCTTGCTGCATGATTCATCCTATCAGACTACCGCACTCCATCATAAGTAACCAACTTGTTAAAGCAGCTTGAGCTCGAACCACTCCACGTTCGCTGACAAATCTTTAGGCTGAAGTTTCTTTACTTACTGTATAACAATTCATCTGGTCTGTCAAGTGACGCTTATCTTCCCCCTGTGCCACAAAGATCAGCTCGACTAAAGCACTCTAAAGTCATATGCCCATACTATGCCAGAGCTAACCTTTTTTCAGAAGTCATGTTTTCCCAACACAACTGAAAACAATGGAACTGCTTGCCATCATTCCTTGTGGAATGTACTGATGTCAAACATTTATTGACTAAGCTCCTTCTGTACCCTCCCCTGCTTGGGCAGTGCCACTGCCTGCAGTATACGTAAAATAAAAAAATAAAAAAATCTATTTTGAGTGTGTTGTGAAAGTGCAACATTACATATACACACATATCACAACCGTATATGTGCAGTAAAGTTTGCAAAGCCCACACATTCATCACTGTTCTTGCTAATTATCAGTCTTCTGAAAACATCCAAGCTGCAACACCTTCACCTCTTGTGTTTACATAGCCTTTTGAACCCTACACATTGTCACCCACTCCCTTCTGCTGACATCTACCAACTGTAGGTCAGCACGTTGCTCCTGGTCAACCAACTAGGGCATTGCGGTAGGAAGAATGTATTTATCACTAGTGAGGCATGAGCTCTTGATGCTTGTGTGTGCTCTCAATCATCACCTAAAGCTGATTAAACACTGTGAATCAAATCCAGGACATATGGAGTTGTCGGGACTCGGAAAGCTTGCTGAAAACCTTGCTTGCTGAACATTGAAGGGTTCTCGTCCCATTCCCTGAGCCCCTGTCCCTGGATGAACGTGACACAGCAAACGCATAGCTCTCGGCAGAAGGGGTTTATTCCACTCACAGTTTGCTGGGGGGTTTCGGGATCGGGAGAGGTGATTGAGGAAGCCTGGAGGGGGTGCGCCGCCACTGTATGCTGCATGCCGATCGTTCGTGCGGTGCTAGTCCACACCACATCCTGTGGAGGTCGCCGTCGATGATCAAATCCGGGGGGTCGAAGTCCGGACCATGTCACCGGGCCGTCACCCGAGCCGGCGGTGCGGTCCGGTGTAATGGTGACATGGTCCGGACTTATACCCAGATTTGACCCTCGACGGCGACCTCCACAGGATGCGGTGTGGACTAGCACCGCACGAACGATCGGCATGCAGCATACAGTGACGGCACACCCCCTCCGGGCTTCCTCGATCACGTCTCCTGATCCCGAAACCCCCCAGCAAAATGTGAGTGGAACAAACCCCTTCTGCCGAGAGCTATGCCACCCCTTCTGCCGAGAGCTATGCCTTGCTGTGTCACGTTCATCCAGAGACAGGGACCCGGGGAATCGGACGAAAACCCTACAACATAAACTGTGGATAAAAACTTGTTTTGGCCAACATCAATGTTTGCTTGGCAGACAGTCAACATGTTCCAGTGTTGCTGCATGCTGCAGTTAAGATGTATCATGGCAATGGTATGCAGCCTAGCAAAACATAGTTTCTTGACCTGTGACAAATAACTCTTGGAAAAAACATAAGAGAAGTAAATAAAGGGAGGGCTCTTGCTCTAAAGCAGCAATGTAAAGATGGAGCAACATCGAGAGTTGGGTTAGTTGGTATTGATCATGATGTAAAAAAAAGTGCAAAAAAAAACAGACGAAGCAGACAAGCACATATTTTTTGCACTGTTTTTACATTATGATCAAACGATGAAGCCAACTGACAAAACACACATTACTCAAGTTGTTTCCTTCGGTAACGTGAACGATGTGCAGCAACAGCACTCTCCAGGTCTGGCTTCTTTGCTTGTGAGCTGCTCAGTGTCGCCAGTTTCCGGTTGGAAAGTGATGCGCTTGCTGCCTTGAAGGTCGGATACCTTTCAATGCGCTCAAAAACGCCAGCCAGGAGCTTCGTGATGTACCCTGGGAGATGTTGTATGATAACATGTGATTTGTATCACAATGTTCATGAGAATTTTTAGACAATTACTATGGCCCCTTGACGTTCCCGGCCTGTAAGAACTGCCAAGTTGGACCTCTTCAGTCAAGACGTGACAAAACACCCCTATTTTGACTATACTCCGTTCACCATAAGTAGGGCGCGGCCGATGCTGCATGCCATCCCAGCCAATGCCATGCTGCAATCACGTGTCATGAATATGTGCTCCGCGCGCCGCCGCACAGAACCGGCGGGTCACGTGATATGGTCTCGGCACCGGATTGGCTGCGCCTACTCGCAGCATCTGCCACACCTGGGCTTGTGCTGGAACTGAGTATAGCCACAAACACACACTGCAATCTGCCTTTTCTTGTGTTTAAACAATCCAGGAACCCTAGAACCGTCAAACACAAAGATCTTTTTGTCTGTGACGTAGCGAAGGGAGGTCCCAAACGTTTGCTGCTAAGATTCACCCTCTCCCAAACATGGAAATACACTCATCTTCGTAATATTCCAATGTGCAGGGACAAACAATCCCTCTCGGTTCCTAAGAGCAGAGCTACCTCTTTCGCCCGAACACAGCCATTTGCGACGTCTCCAGGCGAAACGTTTTTTTTAACGCAAAAATGCAAGCAACAACTATGCAAGACGTTGCCAAATCTCGCATTGCTTTCCCGTTTTCTGCTGAGCTGAGATGGCCGTTGATCTGTGGGGCAAGCAGTATTAAGACGGTAATTACGGCCACCACAAAAAAAAATAATGGGCTGTCTTGAGTAAACATCACGGACTTAGCGAGACACATTCAGGGTCGAAAAACCCGTAGTGTTATCAAAAATGCCAACCAATTGGCGCATCCCACATGCGCTCCAACGAATTCTATTTCAAGTTTGTGTTCCAGGCTTCCAGCTCGAATCTGAGTAGCGAAAAAGCTTTAATGATTAATATCTCGCCCGGCGCAACGTCATCGTTGTGCATATCCAATCAAGGCACTCCGCAAACTTTGTTCAAACAGAAAGAAAAAAAAAAATATTTAAAAGGAGAGAGGACAGATACTCGCACTTCTTTGTCCTTCGCCCTTTTAAGTGTTTTATTCTTTCTGTTTGAACTTTAGTTTGTCTAACGCGCTCTGCTACATGTTACTTCCACAAACTTTGCTTTGCGCTTGATGCTCCTAAAGGTCCAGTATTGGAAAAAAGGTTTTCGATCACAAAGTAGACTTTCACACTGTTAAGCAAACTCCAAATCACATAAATTATGTCTGTATGTACGCACCTTAGTGCTTATAAATCCTTTGTTCATATAGAGTTTGTTGAGATCACATACCAAACTTTGTGTCTTCCTTGACGGGAACAATCGTCCACTGCTTCCTTCCTCTGGAAAATTTCAGAACATACTTGTCGTCGCCATTGTCCGCCTGGCGAATCTTCCTGTCTGCGTTGCTGTTGAAGTGCAGCGCTGCGACGTACGTCCTGAAATAGACAAGAATGCATGATAAATTAGCTGTCCTCATGCTTTGGCTAGTGTAACACCCACCTTGCCAGCAGTCCTTCGTGACAGTACCCGACAGACTTGGAAGCAAAGTGGACGAGAACTCCATGAAAAGCCTCCAGCCCAAAGGTTTGCTCGTCCGAGGAGAGTTTGGGGATGTCCCGGAGGAGGTGACTCGAGAGCACAACCGACTCCAATTTCTTGAAGGTTTCGGTCCCTAAAAAAATTTAGTGAATGTGTACCAGTTCTTTAAAATGTGCAGTTCAAGAACTCACCCTCCTCGATCCAGAGCCGATCAGCAAGATTCCCGTGTAAACAAGCTGGGTGGAGTGGGTTGACGTGATGGTGGACGTCGGAGATGTGTCGCGTGATGGACGTCCACTTCGCTAGGATGAGGTCTCCCTGGCCGTTACTGGTGCGAGCACACCAGTAGAGATGCCTTGTGATGGTTTCCAACCATCGCTCCAAGGACTTGTGGCGTGGTGACTTGGCCAGTGCCACAATCTTCTTTTTGATGCCTGCAAATATATGCTTTTATACTTTCAATGCAAGCCTAATTCAGGCACTGATAAGAGAACCATGCGAATACTTCAACCTTCATTATAACCTAAGCACACCAATACATTCTTGGTCGGTTAGCTGCCATTTTCAGAGTATGTGACAGGTGAGGTCTCTAATGATGCAGCATCATGTCCAAGGGTGTTGAATAAATAACAGCTTCGTATATCAGTGGCACAAACCACGACCCCATTGAAAAAATTAAGATCACTGCGTTCAGCAAGGGGGGGGGGGGGGGGGGGCTTAAAAGTCAAACCAATGAGAAATGGTAAATGCCTCAGCAGGAGCGACAATTTCGACCTTGAAAGAATAATATAAGGGAAAACCAGTGTCTCTCCGATTCGGGTACCCCAGCCATTATTTTAGTCGGCAATACGGGACCAGTAGCCAGGTAGTCGGCTTCAAACTCCCGGGCAAAGCTCTCGCCTTGCCCTCGTTCAATGTTTTAGTGATCATTTACAATATGTTCACTTACTGTGAAATACCCGGCAAGCGCCCACTCAAAATTTAGAGATAATCGTGAAAATGGGCGCTGCTCCGGTCATAAATTTTGCATATTAATGTACTGAGCATATTCTCTCGGATCTTACAAATTTGGGAACGGGCGCTTAACGTGGAATGGGTGGATGCGCAGTATCCTAAGGTAGTTTGTGCTATCAATAACTCCAGTGCAGAGTAATAACGAAGGTTTCATGTTTTCGTTAAATGCCAATAACCACCAAAGAATTTTTCTCGGAATTGGGGAAAACCAAGAAGCCCCGAATCCGAACTGCCCTTCAATAGGATAATTTCCAGTATGAGGTTATGAAATCTTTGTCTACAGCTTCATTTATGTTGATCTGGAACTCCCTCTGCTCTGAGCAAACTGCAAGGCTGCTTTTTTTGCGGGCCGCCACCCCTTGTCTCGTTTCATTCTCATATCGAGATAGCGGCATTTCCTAAGAATTGGGGCCAGGCAAATGTCCCCTAGAGATTGAAAAATTTGCCTAAGCCATAAAAGGGTGGATTGCTGGGCTAGTTGGTGGTTGAACAAGAGTATTAAAAGAAGCGTAAAAGGACGGGACAAAAGTGGAGGAAGCACATAGTAGGAACGCTGACTGTAAACTGAAGGTTTAGTGGAAATTCCATGTGCACAGCAACTCGCGCATGAACGTGCTCATCTAATCACAAAGTAAAAACGGCACAAGATAAACTCGAACTTTGGCTCATGCAGGGTTATGAAACGCGTGTAAAAATAACAAACTATGGTCCACACGAGCCAAAGTTCGAGTTTAATTTAGGCCGCTCTTACCTTGTGACTACATAAGCGCATTAATGTGCGATGTACTGTGCACATGTGGAATTTCCCATAAACCTCCAGTTAGCAGTCAACGTTTGTCCTGTGTGCTTCTTCCACTTTTGTTCAATCCTTTTAAGCTGTTTTTAATAATGTAGCCCATGCCACGTCATCTTTTCTTTAACATAAGGCCCGATAAATGCTGGCACTAAATATAATCCTGGAAAACACCATCACCCGTATTCACCAGGCGCGAGTAGCGCCTGCTCAACCACTGACTACTGACGTCATCGACTAAAATGATCACATGGCGAGCGATAGTCGCCACTAGGTGGGCACTTGGTATCCACCGTCCGTGTTTAGGGCATAGTCGCCCCACATGACTAAGAAGTCGACTAACAAATCTTAGTCATGGGGAAGGGCTAGTTTAGCCGGTGTGTAGTGGGACGGCTCAGCGCCATGGCCGACTCGTATCACTGCTGACCGCCAGCACTAACGAAGCACTTACTGTCTCGGAACGCTGGGGGACACATCTAGAAAGAATTGGAGGAGCAAATAATGTGCAAATAGCCATGTTCAGCGGTCAGAGATACCGCTAAAGAGATCTCAGCAGGGCGCTGGACGACGAGAAAAAAAAAACATTTAAGGACGCTTCCATATTTGTTTATGTCGCTGGCAATGCGGCTTCCGTGTTTCTCCCTGGCATTGTTTTTAAAATTTTCTTTGTAAAACTCTGTCTCGGATATGTCTCTCATTGTAACTTTTTTCTCCTGATAAACATTTAAAGTTTAGTTTTTGTACAATAAAATACCCATTTACGCGGTGGCATTTAAGTATGCATATGTATGACCCATCTTTTTACGTCACTTCCGCCTGTTAGTTCTGACTAGATAGTCACCCGCTCGCTTCGCGCTCGTGAATACCGCAGAACATAATCGCTCGCTACTTGGGGATTTCCCGTTCATCTCGCGACTACTTAGTCGTGCTACTAACCTTAAAACGGCGCTAGTTAGTCGCGCCTGGTGAATACGGGTGCATATTTCTAGAAAAAAATTAAAAAACCCTGAAAAATTCCTTCTGGATTTCAAAACAAATACACCCCGACAACACAGGACTCCAATATTAGTACACTGTACAACCAAGAGGCACTCATTTTCTTGCAAGGTCCGACAGCGGAGCACGTGCCTCTCGGTACAGGCTGTGCTGCCTGGAAGTGACCCTGTACCGAGAAGCACGCGCACCGCTGTCTGCATTTAATTTTTCCCTGATTGCACATCACACTAAGTCGGGCTTTTTAACACATTCCCCTGAGCTGGTGGAGCGGATGCTGTTTCACTTTCTAAAACATCAATAGGTTCGGTAAACAGGGTTGTTTCTTTTTGGCCTACCTTTGCTGACATGCCACAGATCAAAACGATGCTGGATGAGGGGGTGCTCCCGCTTCATATATGCGCTGACCTGCATATGCCTGTCGGTGACTATCACCTCCACAGTGAGGTCCTCCTTCGCGAAGTAGGTCAGAGACCTATCCAGTCCCTCCAGCTCCATGTGACAACTGGATTTCACTTCAGTTGACTGAAAAACAACCAAAAACTATTAAGCCAGCGTTCAACGTTTTTAGAACCGACTGTTGCCCCGTCGGAAAACAGGGTCGGGATGTGTATGAAACGACAAGGGTCACTAAGGAGGAGAAGAGAGCTTCCTTCTGTGAACATCGGGGCAAAAGATAAACCACAACAGGTACGAAGGGGACGTTCGGGGAACTCAATCTAGGTCACTGCCGCTCAATATACCAACAGAATCTAGCTTCCTTGCTTAATGGTGTGGAGATTTTTGCTAAAGACAACCATCATGTATTTTCATCCTGAAAGCTCCCGAACCAGCGATGTGTGAAAACAGTGGCTTCTGAATAACCGAGCTCATCAAACTCCAGGTAGTGAACTTTAAAATATTTTTCCCAAAAGCCAGCCTGCATTCTGAGTTGAGAACCTTTCTCTTTGAGGAAGCCCTAAGCAGGGTTGCTAAGCTGAAAAGGAGGCAGGTGAGCTGGGATAAGTTCCCGATGGAAAAACGTGTGCTGATGGAAAGTAGACAAATGGACAAGATAGAACGCTGCTACACAGCTGCAGTCTGACAGCTGCAGTCTGCTGAACAAAACTATCAGTTAAGTTCCTTGAATGAACAAGAAAAACCCATAACACCGACATCCGGAAACAATACTCATGCTAGGTCTATCCATCTAACATTTTATATTGCCGATCCATCTCCGTTTTGCCACCGAATCTCTGGTCCCTACTCTACATGCCTTGCATGATGGTGGTCCCAAGCCATAAGAGCACTGATACCCCAAAGGACGCATTCTTCTTTGTTGTGTGTGTGGCGCTGGCTCCACTCAGGACTTGATGTACACCACATGCGCCCATAAAAATGGTGGCCTATTTACTTCAATTAATGTGCGACCTGGAGTTGATGAACCTCCTGTCGCTTTCATGTAACTACAAACACATATGCATCTTTTTAGCCACAACGACAGTAGCTATCTTGGCTGCTTGCCTCTCTTACATTTTGCCGGCTTCGCCAGCTTTATGGTTTTCCATACTTTTCGTTTCTGCTGCTAGGGTTTCTGTTTGGACTGTTGAGTATCTTTCTGGTCCTTGCCAGCAATTGTATAACTTTTGTTTGTCCCTTTTCTTTGAAACTCGTTAAAATTGTCCGCTTCTCATGACAATCCGGAGTAAGTGCAAGACAATCAATATCGTAATGAAAGAACATAAACAGGGGAAAGTGTAAATGAAACAAAGGAGCACACTCGTGACTTTTGAAAATAACAAGAAAATTAGCACCGAGGTCTATGAGAAAGATAACTTGTATCTAGTAAATAAATATAAAACCTCAACGCTCACTTTCACGAGTTCCAGGTGGATGATGCGGTTGACGGTCGTCTCGAGCAGGGAGTATGTTCCATAAAGGGCAGAAAAGCCTGGAGAATCAGACCGACCATCACCAGCCAGCCGTAGCGGGCGCCCTCTCAGGCTGTCGATGAGAGCTTGTTGTTCAGCTCTCCATACCTGTTGCGAAAAGACAGGACCTTGTTCAAAGACTCAAGAATGTTTATAGCAATTAATTAGGAAAGCAAACAGGAGAGACAACAACACAAAACAGCCATGGTACCAGCCTTTATAATTATCTGCCTACAGACTCCTAGTCTGAAAGTTAACACGATTCAAGCAACTTACATCTGTCACTGCTGGCAGCAGATAGCACCTCTGGTACTCGTAGAATTGGGTGGACCGAATGCTTGCGACGCCCATGATGTCAAAGAGGCGGAGCACCTTGGTTGGGCTGCCTCCACTGAAGACGATGGCAGAACAGATCAGGATGTTGCCGACTGGTTTGCCATGACACCTGGGCTGGCTCTCCCAATTGCTGATGTGGCCAGCGCTGCAGGTGACGGTAGCCTGGACCATAGATCCGACGCAGCGGAAGGCAACTTCGGTTTCCATGGACAAGCATTGAGGGCAGCGCTTCAGGAGCTTCTCAAGGCAGGTCTCAAATACAATGTACTTGTTCACAGACGTGTGGTCTCCTGATGGTGTCGACTCCGTTTCTAGAACACTTCAAATAAAAAAAAGAAACAATCAATGGTTAAAATAAACCAAAAACAGGGGGAAAAGTCTCTATTAGTTTTTTTTTTCTATTTTACTCAACTCTTTATCCTCTGATGAGTCCGGGTAGTAGTTTGTGTCTTTTGGGTCCTCCTGAAGAAGGCCCAGAGGATCTCTGCAAATACATGCATAGTTTGAGGAATTATCAGTGCCGCCAAGGCTCATATCGAGAAGTCCACTGATTCATAAATTTTGAGGCAATAGGTGCTAACACATGGGTCCTCTAGTTGCATGTTTGTATCGAGGTACCTATATTCTGAGAGAAGTTTTTCACAGTGTAGGCTCCATGGAACTGTGATTTTGGTAGTGCGTTAGGGTACCCACGGGGTCTAAATCAATTCTGATTACTTTTGTGGGGGTGTACCATATTCCCTTTATTAGTTTCACATATAAAGTGACAAATTTTCAAGTCACACCCAGAAGTCTACCATTGAGGAATGTTTGTTTCAACGCTGTGTCTAAAGATACGTCGGACGTAGCTGGATCCCAGAGCCTAAAGATACGTCGGACGTAGCCGGTGAATGGCCACCGGTCCGTCGGATGCACCCGCCCCATACTCGCAAGTCGCGTTTTCTCGTACTTGCATTTACGACTAGGATAAAAAAAAAGGTTCTATCAACTCAAGCTTGTTACAAATCGATCCATTCCAATCCAGTTAGAGTAGCCACAAGCCATCGAGCTCTGGCACCTGTCTCTCCATAGACAGGTGGCCTTGCTTCGCCTCCCTAGCCTGTATACTTAAGGCCCTCCCACGTCCCTCCTGGACTATGGGAGAAAGAATCGCTCTGGTGGACCACAACCACTCCTTAGACGAACGGAGCATCACAAAAGTATGCTCCTCCCAAGAGCTACCAAGCTCTGGCTCTCCCTCCCAAGCAAAGTTATGCAAGGGCCTCCAGTTTTGCATTTCCAGGGTCATTAATGGAGAAAAAACCGAAAGCTACTCGGCAGTGCTCGCTCCTTGTCGATTTTATACGTCAGTAGGTGTATGTAAAGGAACGCACCATACAAGCGCAAAAATCGGTAGGCAGGAGCCGTGACCCGCCAATCCTTTTTCACACAATGCGTGCTTCACACATCTGTATGAAAAAAAACTTTGAATACCAGCAAAGGAAATGGCAAGAAACGGCACGCGAAGGTTGACGTTTCATTAGTTTCGTACTCTCTTTCAAACATTGCTCTCGAAACTCGTCAGTTTAGTCCGCTAAGCTCGGGGTCGGCGACGGATACGGCATACTACTTGGTGCCCCGAACACCCCAAATGCAAATCGCGGCTACGCCTACAGACTCCGTGTCCCGGGCACGTCCGACGTATCTTTAGACTGGGATCCCGATACGTCCGACGTACCTTTAGACACAGCATTGTTTTAAATGAAATTAAAATTAGTCAATGTAGAATTCCCCTGATGCTGCACACAAACTTTCCTTGCAATCTCTATAGTCCAATGTTTCAATTCCTAAAGCTTGAAGGACGCAATTCCTAACCTACAGTGCTCTGTCTTTTCTTAGAGCGTGGCTAGCAACCTGTATACCTGGGCATACCCCTCCCCTCCCCCCCTTCCCTTCCCTCCCATCCCCTCCCCTCCCCTCCCCCCCATCCCCCCCCCCCCCCGCCGCCGTAAATACTAAAAAGTATTAAAGCACTGAACTGGCTTCAAGGTGGTAGGACGACGCTCCCAGATACGAAAGGTTACATTGAATTACATGGTCAGAATGAAAGAATCAAGGTGGGCCTTTCATTTTCTGTTGCAATTTACAGCAAGGTAAAGCATAAAGAGAAAAGCAAACTAAGGACCACGCTTATATAGAAAGGTTTTTTCACCATGAGAAAGGACGGCATTACTAAAAAGAAAGTTTTCTAAGTGCTGCATTTGCCGGAAGTGATTGGGACCTAATTTCAGTCCACAAACATACTTACTCATCAGAGTCGGAGCTGTCACCGTTTGTTTCAGCAGACTCCACCAGCATGGGCTCAGATGTGCTTGGACTGTTTTGTTGGTGTGGGGGGGCCTCAGTTTGCACTTCTTTGCTGACGGTGTTTTCAAACGTTTGAGTTCCTGCGATGATATGCAATTGCTAGGTATTACAAGAGACAACAAGCCTTCTACACCTCGAAAGCAAATAGCCCAGAATATTTTTTTTTCTGGCAGTTTTAAACAAAATATTTTTGCAAACTTTGAAAAAAAAAAAAAGCTGAGATTCTTATTTATCCTAGTGCATAAACTCATGCGCATATATGGTGAACAGATACAAGTTTCAATAAGAAAATTAAACAAAATCTCATGTTCCGAACCGTTTTTGCAGTATGTTTATACCTTCCTCGATATTGTACAGAACCCACTGAACAAATTAACTGGTTTCTTTTTAATATGCATTTACTAAACTCAGTCTAGATACGAGATAATCAAAACAGATTCCCTCACCTATGCTCTTGGCTTTCTTCTTCGTCTGCACTGATTGTGTGCACACTTGGACACCCTCCGTTTGGACGAAGACGGACACCTTTTCTGGACCCGGTGCAGCTGCTAGTGGAGGTTCACAGATGTCCATAGGAGACTGTTCCCCCTCTGGATCAGGGCTTTCCTCTCCAGCTGGTTGAGGATCTGGATCTTGATCCAGGACCACACTGTCAACGTCCATCGATGTGCTTGCAGCGATGGCTTCATCAACAGTCTGTGTTCGTGAATAACGTCTCATGTCACACCACTTTTTCTGATATTCCCACGTAATTGCGGCAAATCAAAATCACTCAACCAATACATTCGCCACAATTGCAAAAATTGCGTGTTCTCTAGGTTCTCAAAATATAGAGCAAATTCACCACTTCACAAATTTACAGTACGAGAAGATTTGACCCTTTCAGAAATAGCCAATACAGAAAGATTTGGCCATTTAAGAAATTGCCAGTACGGAAAGATTCGGCCATTTCAGAAATTGCCAGTACAGGAAGATTTCGCACGAGCAGCGTGTAAATGCGGCACAAGCATTTGACAGAAGCACATTTCCTATCGATAGTCTCAATGATTTGGGAAAAACATGTGGTGTACTCGTCGTTACACGGACACTGAGGCAATAATCTGGTGAGAACATCTCACCTGGTGACAATCCGGGAGACAGGTTCACAATGAGTGCTTATTTATCTACCAGTGGATATCAGCTTACGTGAGGTAGGAAAACAAAGTGACATTTACAAACGAAGTACGGGTCGTCTAGTACGTCCTTCGTGAACCAGCAGACATATGTTCTAGGACAAATGACGATAGTAATAAACGATAAATAATTGTTGGAAAGGGCAACGAGGAGACAAATGAGACATACAAATCAACAATAGCTAGGTGACTGGTGCGCGACTAACAGAATCTGCCTGGTTCTTTTTCTTTTTTCTTGGCCTGGCATTAGTCATTTGTTCTTGGAGATTTGTATTTGCCCTTTCGTTCGCCTTCTCCAGGAGTTATTTATGGTCAACTCTTCTACGCTCGTGTCGGCAGACAACGTGTCAGTGAACGATATTTTAGCGCGTTTAGTTCAAACTGGCAGCTATAGCTCTTGTGCGTGCCAGCTTATATCTCGTTCGCTTTCACGGAGACCAAAATCAGACCCCTAGCGCATTGGAGCTCGAGAGACACGAGCCAAAACGGGCCGGCCCGTCGTAGTGCAGTCGGGATGCAGAGAAAATATCAAGCGATTTTAAAATCCAGATTCTGAAACTTGCCTCTTTGCGTCTCCTCTTCGCGAAGGCTCCACGGTGAGGGGTTGGTGGCGCGACGACGTAGCCGAAGATCGTCGGTACAGCGTCAGGCTTCAGTTTTGGAGCCTTCTGTCCAAGCCCGAATTCTCTCGCGAGTCTTGAGCTGATCTCGTAGCTCTCGACTGAAAAGTGCTCGCTGCACAAGCGTGAACTCTTTGTAGGAGCCCAGTTTTCCCTGCGTACTGCAGTCACCCATCTTGCTCGCCGCGCTTTCTCTTGCGGGAACGTGTGGAAGGTGACATTCTTGTCCACAGATCGTTGGTTATGACACCCAACCGCACAACAAAAGTCTCCTCCCATCCATGAACCGCAAAATTCAGCGAAGAATGAAAAACAATCCTAAGTCCGCATGAGAATCGGCCGTGGTCAGCATACACAACGCACTTCCTACGCTCTCTATCCCTGATGTGACGTCGGGCTCTTTCGTCGGTCAGTGTTGCCAACAAAAAAATTTGTTTTTTGCAGAGCAGTTCGAGCTCGCTTTAAAATTCGATTACTCGTGCACGAAATAATAAAAAAATGCGGATACTCTGTGGAACATGAGTCTAAAGCCAATGACAATGCGACGTCATCGTTTCCTTGAAGAGAAAAATTGACCGGACAATCCCTGAGGGATAATCCAGAAAACACCCGGGGGTGTTCGGGTTCGTGGGCAGGCCGTTCCGCGGGACAAAAACAGTCACCCGTGATCAAGGGACCGAGTTGGTTCCGAAACGTCGGGATTTTTGCTTTTTAATAAAGCTTGGTTAGAGTTTCTAAGTTGAAGATTTATTAATCATTCCTAACCAGACGGATGTCCGTCGAAAATGTTTACATTTAGTTTGAGTTCGGTGCACACATTTTTTTTGTATTCATACGCGATTTTCTTTCGTTCGAGCGGCAGCGAACGCGGTTCAGTTCAACGCTGCGGCGCTTGGCGTTTGGTGCGTTCGAATATTTGCCGTTCGGAAGTGTTGCGTTCGCCTCTGGCGTCATGGGTCGAAAGCAGGCTTCCTACGGCAAGCGAAAGCTAAAGAAGTGCCTGATTGAGAATACTCGTAAGCGACAGTGTGTGGAAGCTTCGCACGTTGAGGTTCCTGGTAAAATCGAGCCATCGTGTTCCAGCCCGGATGGTTTTGTTAGCGAGAGGAGCGAAGGTGGTCCTCAAGCCGCGACCGTGCGAGGCTCGCCGTAAGGTGTTCTTCTGCGGCCGTATTCCGCGCCCGTATCCTGTTTCATTGTGCACGCCGAGGCGTAAGCGTGCGTGTCTCGCTTTCCTGGTTCTCGGTGGATAGGTCTCCGTGTTTTCGCACGTGGCCAATTCACCTTGGATCTATGGGTCGAAGACAACCATCCTATGGCAAGCGGACCGCGAGGTGTTCCACAACCTCGTGATCCGTCAATGCGTTGTGCTTGTTTGTACTTTTTTTTTTTTTTTGTCTGACGCAAAATTTTATTTTATCGTTATCTTTCACACAAACGTCCTTCCGCCTTGGGGTCGTGGAAGTCGGGGATGAAACGCGCACAGAGTAGATCGTTGTTTTCCTCCTTTATATTTTTCACGGACGTTCTGTGAGCTCCGTACGGTTCGTGGTCACCGCAATTTGACGCGGGGAAAACCGGGTCGAATGCTCTGTAGTCAGGGTATTCTTAGGGGAGGGTGATAACTCGCTGTTCTTCTGGAAATTCACAAATATCCCAACATGGTGACATGGTAATAATTAAAGTATGTTTTTTCCGGTGTTTATTTTTGAGCAAAACGTCGGTGCATGTTTTTGATGCTTATTTTTTTAAACACTAGTTTATTATGATTGAACGTCTCGTGATGATGCTAAAAAGCGTTGATAACAGAGGAAGAAAAATGCGATTGGACAAGAACATTTCCAATTCTATTCACATATCTCATACGCTCTTCTCGTGGGAGCATCTATCCCGACCAAAAATGCCTGTGAACGCATAATCAGTGTACAATCTTTTGGCCTAGAGAGCTATTGCACACGCTCGAACGCGCTTCACAGACGTTGGTGGCACCCAGAAGGCGAGTTTTTGAATGGTCTGTTGTAGGCAAAAGGAACAAATAACAATCAACGCATCTAAGTTCCCCAAGCGAAGAGGCGCGTTTCTAATGTCAATGGTTCCGGACGACACTAATGTTGTTGACGTTGTCTTCCAAGAACCACACCGACTACTGAATAGGCACTGGAAGGATGGAGAATTGACGAGATAAAATGTTTCACAAACTTCTACAGAGAAGGCGTTTCGAAGAAACTAGCCGTCGCTAGGGCGGGAACAGTCACCGACTGGAGTGTTTTGGTTTTACCCAGGCCGAATAGAATATTTCGAATCACCTGAGTTTTTCAGTTGTAACCAATTTAGTATTTTTGTCACCGGCGGATGTTTATCAACTCAGAATAATAAAGTTTGTCCTAAAATATGTTTTTTTTCTTGGTGAATAGAGGTGATTTGTTGAGTTGAAAACTTCGCATTATCAAAATAACAAACATCGAAACGCTGAACACCGGATAATGAAGTTGCTAAAAGGCCAAAGCGCCGGAAGGCAACCCTGAACTGCAACAATATTTATTTACTTCGACTTCGAAACGTATTTTTGCAAGGCAAACTGGACGAGGGCAAGAAAGAAGGGAGAATGAAAGGGCCGGGATGGGAAAGGTAGTTCGGAAGAATAGAGTGAGGAGAATAAGGAGTTTCAGCAGATCGTTCCCGCAACCCGCTAAGCGCCAGTTTAGCTCTGCGTCATCCGCCACAAGACCTTGAACTATGCAGAAAAGACTGGAGGCGTGCATGCTCAGTTGCGACACGTTCTTTGAGGATACCGATACGGAGGAGAAAAACGGCCTGCTGAATCTCGCTATCTCCAAAGCTGACTGGTAACGCCACGCAGAGGAAACGGCGGCCAAACGTTCCGGGCGTTGAAAATGAACCTCCTTTCGAGATATGCTCATGAAGGTGGTGCATATGTTATGTTTGCAGCGACGCATAGCAAACGCCTCAACGATCGCGATTCCTTTCAAACTCTGGCCCACGCAAATGATAATCTACAACGCGGTCAAAAGCGATGTCTTGGGCACCCCGATAAGTTGTTTTTGTTTGCACTGCGGATTATCGGTTTCCCGAAGTTAGCATCAAAGAAGTTCAAAGTGGGGAGTTTCTGTGTGCCTAACAGAAAATTAGGCACCCCCAACATTCCATAGCTTCGCTTAGTGAAGTGGCCTACTAATCCTTGGGGTCTCGTGCCTAGTTGTTCTGAAAACAAAGAGGAAAAAAAAAAAGAAAGAAGGAACTCTTGAACGTGTGTGTTTAGACTTGAGTGACACACCCAACCTCTTTCGTAACAAGAGTCGTAAGAAAATTTCTACCTCTCTCCAATATATGTGTCCTCGTAGGACCGCCGAGCTCGTCAAATAGCGAAGCACAAGGAACCGCTCCCTTGCGGCAACACAAAAATATTCTATAATATAATTTGTACACTCGTTACTTTCACAACACCATGGGACCTCGTATTTTATCCTTTCCTCGTTCATATTTCTTTCTGCGCGTTATGGTTGTTATGGCGGCAGGTGCGACTTCACTCTCGATTTTGAACGTTAGCTGAAAGAAGAGACGCAAAAATTGAGGTGGGTAATGACTCAGGATATTGCAGTGCGTCCCGAGATTTATGTTTTTATATAGTAAATAAATTTGTTCTCTGGAGTTAGCAACCCACCGCAGTTCTCCAGCCGTGATAAATTTGGAAGGCAGTGAGGGAAAAATGTGACTTCGGTTACCACGTCTAGTTTGAGGTAAGCGGGGCAGACAGCAGCGGAGAGAGGGGGGATTCAATGCGGACGCTGACATCGTCGGTCCCGAGATACAGAACGAGGCG
Source organism: Ixodes scapularis (assembly GCF_016920785.2). NCBI lineage: Eukaryota > Metazoa > Arthropoda > Arachnida > Ixodida > Ixodidae > Ixodes > Ixodes scapularis. The sequence goes on along the minus strand of NW_024609883.1, from coordinate 3,083,800 downwards.
AAGCGCGCTCGCTTTGCATCTACGCTTTGCCTTTGTTCAACTGTTCGTCAGCGTGATTTGTTTCTGATACAATGAGTTTCGCCGGTTGTTTCTGCGGAAATAAAGCAAAAGGACACTAAATATTGTCATTGCAAATGATGTTTTACCAGCTTTTGCATTTATGAGAGCAAAGCATAAAAAAGATGCTGGGCCTTTTCCTCGATATGATCTCTATGTTCGATGTAGACCATCGCGATGCTCGTAAGAGACATCAATGCAAAGTCCTACTTTTCTCTCCCGCCCGGCTCTGTAAAACCACCGAGATCGTCAAATACCTCAAGCAAAGTAGGAGCACCAGTTCGTCTGAAAAAGCTCCTTCAATAGATGTAGAAGCCTTGTCTATGTTATACTATTTTCAACCGGATATAAACGCGACTAAAATATTAAGGTGGGCTAGTTGGATATGCATTTTCGAAAGAAATAGCGCGAAGGTCAAAAACAAACTGACGGTACAAGCGCTAACTCACAACTGTCGTTTTAATAATCACAGAGAAGACGAGAAAGAGGTAGCGTTTCTTTCTCGTCTTTCTTTTCGGTATGAAAAAATTCCCAAAATGAAATTGTCTTGATGGAAGAGGCAGTTACGTTGAGAGAACAGAGAGATAACAATAAAGGAAGAGGGCGTTACATTAAAAACTCGGAATTAGCAGAAAGAAAGGAAGAAGTTGTCCACAGTAAACCAAAGGAACCACCTCAAGTAGGAAAGTTAAGGTAGTTAAGTTCTTTTTCAGTTAATGCCACTGATGGTGCACTGACACACGAGTTCTCCTTTTCTTTTATGGTCATTGCCTCGTATATTTCCCTTGATGTCTTCTCACGGTACCTTCGAAGGACCCTTGTCTCTGTAAGTTTTGGCTTGCAGTGACAGTCTCTTACGTGCACTGCAAGATGCCCCGATGGTGTTGAATTGAGTGACGCAGCGTGTTCACGTAACCTGGTGTTCACACACCGGCCAGATTGACCAACATATACTCTGCCACAGGTGAAAGGTATTTCATATATAACCTGGCTTTGGCAAGGTATATATGTTTGCTTGTGCCTCTGGCCGCATTCTTTGCGACGGTCTTGTGGGGAATTTATCACAGGACAAAGCTTCTTTAGCTTGTCTGGTGCTGAAAAGACGACAGGGGTGTCATACCTGGCAGCCACCTTTTTCATGTTGTGTGATACCCGGTGAATGTAGGGTATTACAGCCGGGCGTTGTCCTTTGTTCTTGGCTTTTTCTCTCTGTCTGCGGATGTTGATCATTCTTTCTACTACATCGTACAAGGTGGTACTTGGATAACCAGAGGTCTTGAGTCGGTTTATCTCTGTCTCGAAGCTCTGTCTTGCCGTGTGGTCACATGACTTTTTCAGGCCTGCGCTAATAGAGTTTTTGATTATAGCCATTTTAATGAGTTTCGAATGGGAGGACTCATATTGGAGTATATGTTTTCTTGAGCGTGGCATGTACATCCAGCAAGTGTGGTTTTGTTGGAATATCATCTGTAGATCAAGAAATTGAAGGCTATTGCCTGTCGGTAGCTCATGTGTAAAGGTGAGTCCTTGTGCGTTTTCAGTGAAGATTGAACGTATATTGTTGATTTGTTGCTCGTTATTTACATCAGGTCTGTTTTTTAGTAGCACGAGATAATCGTCCGCATATCTGTATATTTTTGACACCTGGGTGTTTGATATCCGCTGGGCGATGGCCCGATCGCATTTGGATAAGAAGATGTCGCATAACACTGGTGCTACACATGATCCAATGCAAATTCCTTTCTTTTGCAGGTAAGTATTCCCGTTGAATGAGACGACTGTGGATGCTAGGTAGAATGTCAGTAACTCCAAGAATGACTCAAGATGTACGCCAGATTTGTTTTGGAAGGGCACTGTACCATTTTCTTCGATACACTCTTTTACAGCTACGAACAGTTGGTCATGAGTTATTGAATAAAATAAATCTTCCTCGTCAAGGGAAAAACCATATTGTACTATTATGTTGTCATTTTTTAGATCGTGTATAACTTGTTCTGAGTTTGAGATCAAGAACGGATCTTCCAGGCGGAAATTTGATAACTGACTAAATAGGAACATTGACATAGCTCCTTGCCAAGAACCTTTTTCAGTTACGACTACACGGAAGGGACATTCCACTTTGTGTGTTTTAGCCGTAAAGGACACATCCAAAACATCTTTCTTGGATGCGGTAATTTGCTTTTTCAGATTTGTTAACTCAAGCTTGAAGCACAGTTGAAGTGCTTTAGCTTTCACTTTTTTAATCTTTATATCTGGCAAATGGTTGAAGTTCTTTTGTATGGCATACGACAAATCCCCCTTCCTTATCTGAAACTAGGAGATTCAAATTGTGTGTTTTGAAATAATCGACCACTCTAGGTCTTATTATCTTGTTCTTAACATGTCCGGATTTCAACCAAACATCAACATCAACAACAACAAGCTTGAGTTAACAAATCTGAAAAAGCAAATTACCGCATCCAAGAAAGATGTTTTGGATGTGTTCTTTACGGCTAAAACACACACAGTGGAATGTCCCTTCCGTGTAGTCGTAACTGAAAAAGGTTCTTGGCAAGGAGCTATGTCAAGGTTCCTATTTAGTCAGTCATCAAACCTCCGCCTGGAAGATCCGTTCTTGATCTCAAACTCAGAACAAGTTATACACGATCTAAAAAATGACAACATAATAGTACAATATGGTTTTTCCCTTGACGTGGAAGATTTATTTTATTCAATACCTCATGACCGACTGTTCGTAGCTGTAAAAGAGTGTATCGAAGAAAATGGTACAGCGCCCTTCCAAAACAAATCTGGCGTATATCTTGAGTCATTCTTGGAGTTACTGACATTCTACCTAGCATCCACAGTCGTCTCATTCAACGGGAATACTTACCTGCAAAAGAAAGGAATTTGCATTGGATCATGTGTAGCACCAGTGTTATGCGACATCTTCTTATCCAAATGCGATCGGGCCATCGCCCAGCGGATATCAAACACCCAGGTGTCAAGAATATACAGATATGTGGACGATTATCTCGTGCTACTAAAAAACAGACCTGATGTAAATAACGAGCAACAAATCAACAATATACGTTCAATCTTCACTAAAAACGCACAAGGACTCACCTTTACACACGAGCTACCGACAGGCAATAGCCTTCAATTTCTTGATCTACAGATGATATTCCAACAAAACCACACTTGCTGGATGTACATGCCACGCTCAAGAAAACATATACTCCAATATGAGTCCTCCCATTCAAAACTCATTAAAATGGCTATAATCAAAAACTCTGTTAGCGCAGCCCTAAAAAAGTCATGTGACCACACGGCAAGACAGAGCTTCGAGACACAGATAAACCGACTCAAGACCTCTGGTTATCCAAGTACCACCTTGTACGATGTAGTAGAAAGAATGATCAACATCCGCAGACAGAGAGAAAAAGCCAAGAACAAAGGACAACGCCCGGCTGTAATACCCTACATTCACCGGGTATCACACAACATGAAAAAGGTGGCTGCCAGGTATGACACCCCTGTCGTCTTTTCAGCACCAGACAAGCTAAAGAAGCTTTGTCCTGTGATAAATTCCCCACAAGACCGTCGCAAAGAATGCGGCCAGAGGCACAAGCAAACATATATATATAACCTTGCCAAAGCCAGGTTACATATGAAATACCTTTCACCTGTGGCAGAGTATATGTTGGTCAATCTGGCCGGTGTGTGAACACCAGGTTACGTGAACACGCTGCGTCACTCAATTCAACACCATCGGGGCATCTTGCAGTGCACGTAAGAGACTGTCACTGCAAGCCAAAACTTACAGAGACAAGGGTCCTTCGAAGGTACCGTGAGAAGACATCAAGGGAAATATACGAGGCAATGACCATAAAAGAAAAGGAGAGACTCGTGTCAGTGCACCATCAGTGGCATTAACTGAAAAAGAACTTAACTACCTTAACTTTCGTACTTGAGGTGGTTTCTTTGGTTTACTGTGGACAACTTCTTCCTTTCTTTCTGCTAATTCCGAGTTTTTAACGTAACGCCCTCTTCCTTTATTGTTATTTCTCTGTTCTCTCAACGTAACTTCCTCTTCCATCAAGACTGTGGACTAGCAAATCTTGCTTGTCTACAGTTTTTGATATTTTGGGACCCAGATCTGTCGGGGACTTTGTGTTTCGTGCGAGGGCATCCGTCGTGGTCTGGAGCCCATGCGTCGACAACTTGGGCAGCGCCGACCCCGTCCCTGCTGAGGTTCCGCGATGACCGGCAACGGCCGGTCGACGCAGCTGAACTCGCCATTCGCATCGCGGCTGCGGAGTCGCAGCCGAGCTCTCAATGCCGAAGAACAGCCGGCTTCTCAGCTCGGTGCCCTCGCCGGGGCTGCGGATGCGACTCCTGCAGCTCGCGGGACGATGGAAAGCATGAAGCCCCAAGATACTCATGCACTAGACCACTCAGCCTCGAGTGGCGTCCTCGAGCCCGTGGAGACTGATCTCGAGACATCGAACAGCTTCGCGGAGCTCTCCGAGGACGCCCGGGACCCCGAGGCTGACCTGACAAGTCTCTGCAACAAAGGGGCTTCACCCGCGGCTATCGCGGCACCCCTACATTGTGCGAAAACACACTCGGAACTTGGATGGGCGTACGCGTGTGGAACGAAGAAGAAGCTCAACAAGAAGCGGATCGGCGCTTCTCAGATTGACACGCGGCCGCCTGTTAGACGTCGAACGACGCCCATACCAGCCAACGAAATCGAGATCACCCTCAGACCCAACCAAGGACTAGCGCTCGGGCAGGTAGGAAGCATCGAGCTCGGAATAGCGATTATTACCGAGGTTGGAAAACCACATATCTGCGGAAAGAACGACTTCACTGCTTACATCAGATACGGCTCCAACATCGTCGTGATCAGCACGGCGAGAACGGACACCGCCGAGGAAATCAAGAAGATCACAAGACTCCGCTTACGTGGGAGGCTCCACGAGTTCAACACACACGTCGTCATGGACGGTACCATAAAGGGAGTCATCCACGGAATATCGGCAGGCACCAAAGAAGAGGAGCTTATGGAGTTTCTCGACACCAGGAACGACAGTAACAGGATCGTTCAGACGAGAATGATGGGAAGATCAAAGACAGCTCTGCTGACTTTCATTGGAGACAGACTACCCAAGGTAGTCTACGGCATGGGCACGATTATCTCGGTAAATCCGTATGTCCCCACGAGACAAGTGTGTTACAGCTGCATGAAACCGGGGCACAGGATCGACGTTTGTCCATTTCCAGACGTAAAAGCTTGTCAGAGGTGCGGCAAGAGGCAGCCTAAAGAAAACCACATGTGCGTCCCCAGATGCGTACTATGCGGGGGAGAACACGTCACCGGGGACAAAGAATGCAAGCAAAAGTACAAGGCGAGGTTCCAAGCAGGTAGCCACCAGCAAGGAATGAGTCAACGAAAGGAGGGAGAAGAGAGAAAGGAAAGGAAGTGGCAGCCGCCACCCGAGACACGACGCAATGAAGTCATCCGAAAGAAGTATACAGAAGAGGACTCTCCGCAGCTACCAGCCAGCCCGTGGGCAGCAGCGGCAACGATGACGACGGCAACCATGGGAAAAGGCCCAACTGAAGAAACAAGGAGGCTACGGGCCCATCTTGGAAGGAAAGAAGCTGAGGTGGAGAAGATGAAGGATGAAATGGCCACCATGAGAAACGAAATCCGGCAACTCAGGAACGCGCTCCAGACGCAAACGGAAAGAAAAAACAGTGAGAAACCGGCATACCGAGCAAAACTGAAACCAAGAGGCGAAGCACCGGTACCCAAGACTCTGAGCAACGAGGCGCAAGAGATGAAACAAGAAATGATAAAAGAACTGAAACAGGAGATACAAAAATGGATGACCGACATGTTCAAGAACCTTCAAATTGGAAGGGGGGCAGAAGAAAACCCACCCAACAAGAGGAGAAAAAAACCCTACAGCAAGGACGAATCAAACTATGAGAGCGACTCGAGCTCGGTTGTAGACATGGAAAAGACGCAACATGATTACGACTAAGCGCAAGGGAAAGATCAGAATACCACAGGCACCTACAATCATCTGGCAATGGAACTGTAGGGGACACAAACAGAAGCAAAGCAACTTCAACTTTCATATACAAAACCAAATCATCAGACCAAATATTATTGCACTTCAAGAGGTCAGCGGAGTACCTAAGATCTCGGGGTACGCCACCTTGGTCAGCCAAAAAAATAAGCCAAGAACGGCGACTCTGATAAGCAAGAACCTCACAGCCATAGAGCACAAGCTCAAGGAGCAAGGGGTGGAACATGTTCTACTCGAAATCATACCCAAAAAAAAAGAAAGACAAGAGTCTATTCGTGTTAAACGTATACAGCCCGCCGAGATACGTCGTCCAGGACTTCAGGTCCCTGTTCCGAGAAGCGAGCAAGATCGTTGGAGGCAACGCACTCGTATTGGTCGGCGACTTTAACGCGAGACACACGAGCTGGGGGTACCAAGAGGACTCGAAGAAAGGAAAGCAACTGGCAGCAGCGATCGACAACGAAAGACTGGAGATCATCAACGACCTACTCAGACCCACACGCACTGGGAACAGCATCAACAGAGACACTAACCCAGACCTCACTATGATAAAAAATCTGGACCAGCACAAGGTTACCTGGAAGAATACCGAGGAAACGATCGGCAGCGACCACGCAATCATAGAGATAAGTGTGGAAGCGAGCACTAACAGACGCAAGATTGGCGCCTCGAAAATGACCAACTGGAACAAGTTCAGACACCTCGGACCGTTCAGACACCTCGGACCACCCGTGACAATATTGGAGACCTGGAGACGTGGGTGGCGGAGCTACAAGCCACCAAAGCACCAAGGAGATTAGCCTAACCGAGGCCATACCGGAGGTGGATACGCACCTTCTTGGGCTGTGGGAAAAGAGAAAGGGAATAGTCAAAAGGTGGAAGAAACAAAAGCACAACAGAAAGCTCAGGCTCCGCATCTCGGTGCTAAACAAACAGACCGAAGAATACGCCACGCAATTAGCCCAGCAGAACTGGGACCAGAAGTGCGACTCCCTCCGGGGAACTTTGGGACTTGCTCAGACGTGGAGACTACTACACCACCTGGTATCCCCAGCGCAAACCAAGTCAGAAGGATGCAAAACGACCCTAAAGATCGTCCACTCCTACAAGGGAACTGACGAGGATCTACTGAAACAGATCAAAAAGAAATATATTGGTGAGCCTGTACCACCACAAGACGAGGCGAGATGTATACGGTACACGGGAAGAGCCAACGAGAAGCTGGATCGGGAGTTCGAGGAGGCCGAAAGATCGCAGCTGTACAAGACGCAAAGAATACTACCCCGGGAAGAGACAAAGTCACCAATGCCATGCTCAAGAACCTGGGCTGCGAGCAGCAAACGAACTTAACCAACTTCTACAACAAAAACTGGAACCAGGGAACCCTACCCGGAGAATGGAAGCACTCTGAGATAAAACTCATTCCGAAACCCGGAAAGATCCCGGGTATAGAGAACATGAGACCCATCTCTCTCACGTCGAACATGGGCAAGCTCATGGAGAGGATGGTGCAGGGAAGGCTCGTGAGACACCTCGAAGAAGAGAACCTGATGCCCGACACGATGTTCGGATTCAGGGCCCGCCTAAGCACCCAGGACGTGCTTCTACAATTAAAGGAAGAAGTACTTGGGGACAACAACATCCCCAAGTACGGCGAAAACATCGTGATGGCTTTGGACCTAAACGCCGCTTTCGATAATGTTCCGCACAAGGCAGTATTAGAGAGCCTCAACAAGATCAGCTGCGGAGAGAGAACCTTCGAATATGTCAAGACGTTTCTCACGGACAGGACGGCAACCATAACCATCGGCAACGTAAAATCGAAAGAAACTAGCGTCCCCAACAGAGGCACCCCGCAAGGTGCGGTCCTATCGCCGCTGCTGTTCAACCTGGCACTCAGGGACCTGCCGGTGGAGCTAGAAAAGATTGAAGGGATAAGACACGCAATTTATGCTGACGATATCACGATCTGGACCACCGAAGGATCCCTCGGCGAGAAGGAAGAGAGACTCCAGAGAGCCGCAGACACGGTCCATGTGTACGTGAAGAGCCGCGGACTGAGGTGCTCTCCAGAGAAATCCGAAATTATAAGGATTCACAGGAATGGATACGACCGAGGAGTACCCATTAATGTATCTCTGGACGGACAAGACATACCCGAGGTCAAGCAGTTGAGAATCCTGGGCATGTTGATCCAACATAACGGGAAAGCCACGCGCACCATACAATTACTACAGAAAACAACTGAACAGGTGACCAAGATGATCACTAGGATCACGAACCGGAGAAGAGGGCTCAAGGAAAAGGACGTCATGAAGCTTATACAAGCACTGGTTATTAGCAGAGTAGTGTACAGTCTACCGTATCACTACCTCGACATGAAAGAACAAGAGCAGGTCGAAGTCCTCATCAGAAAAACATACAAGATAGCGCTCGGGCTTCCGCAGAACGCCCCTACTGCAAAACTAGAACAAATGGGGGTGCACAACACCTTCCAGGAACACAAAAAAGCCCTACTGATGGCACAACGAAGCAGACTAAAGAAGAGCGGGACTGGCAGACAGCTTATACAAAAGCTCGGGTACGGCGACTGTACAGAAGTTATCCGAAATTCCAGGGAACTGGGCGCCGGAGTCAAGGGAACCTACATAGTTAGGCCCATACCGAAGCACATGAACCCCATCATGCACCGGGGAAGAAGAAGAGCAAGAGCGCAATACTATGAGCATGAAGGCAAAGACAACGAGACATTCGTATACGTGGACGCAGGGGACTACCGCCGGGATGCCAAGGTAGCTGTGGCATTGGACCACGCATACGACGAGATATCCAGCTGCTCCATCAAGAACGCCAGCATGGAGGGGGCGGAAGAACACGCCATCGCCCTCGCCATGATCCACGGCTACAGGACAAAGAAATCCTACACGATCCTAACCGACTCACAAAATGCCTGCAGGAACTACCTGTGGGGTTTTATCAATAAGACATCAGCAGCAGCCCTAGAACGCGCCTGGAAGGAAGGCGTGATCCACAAAATCATTTGGATCCCAGGGCATGAGGGATTGACCGGTAACCTGATCGCAGACGCCGTCGCTCGAGCATACACCAACTGAGCGGCGGAAGAAGCGAGCGGGCCAACGGAACCAGTACCTCAAACCTACAGCAGCGTACTCAACTACTACAAAGCGGGGAGAATGAGTCTCCCACCCCCGCACCCCAAGCTCAGCAGAAACAAGGCCGTCAGGTGGCGACAGCTGCAGGCGGGAACCTTCCCCAGCTTGCTACGCTTCCACCACATAAGCCCGGAATCATACTCGGACAGGTGTCCCTGGTGCCAAGCCAGGGCGACCCTCTACCACTCCACGTGGGAATGCACCCGAAACCCCACACTTCCTACGGTACAAGACAACAGTCGGCAGCAGTGGGAGGCCAAGCTAGCGTGCAGCGACCTGGAAAATCAGGAATTCCTGATTGAAAGGGCCTGCAAGGCGGCGGAAGCCAACAGCATCCTGGACTAGGGAAAACCGACCACTAGTTTTTTTTTTTTTTTTTTTTTAAATTCAATAAACGTTTTCTGATTTATCAAGACAATTTCATTTTGGGAATTTTTTCATACCGAAAAGAAAGACGAGAAAGAAACGCTACCTCTTTCTCGTCTTCTCTGTGATTATTAAAACGACAGTTGTGAGTTAGCGCTTGTACCGTCAGTTTGTTTTTGACCTTCGCGCTATTTATTTCAAAAATATAAACGCGACGTTCAACTTGTAAAACCTCCAATAAGTGAAAGTGTACGATAGCATCCGTCGTATATTTATTACTTCCATAACATCGTGGCACCTCCTATGCTAATCTTTCCTCGTTCAAATGTTTCTTTTTTTCTGGCATTACGGCTGTTGCATCGTGAAATAAAAAAAACGACGCAACAGTTATTTAATTACATGCACGAAGCAAGTAATCTAAAGACCGTACATTCGGTGGTTTCAGTCCACCTAAGTTTATGAGTCCCCCATGTCATGTGTTGAAACAAGTAAAAGTCATTGCCAAAATGATTAGAATAGAAAGTGAGCCTAACACGGGTATCTTCCAGCAAACGTTCGCGCGCCTTCAATACGATTTCTCAATAAATCGCCACTCTGCCCCTTGGACACACTTTGGAAATTGGGGACCAACACATGTTTACGTCCTTGAGTCAGCGTGTAGTGCTGCACCGCAATAAAATGCAAAACGAACTCTATAGGCTGGTTCACACTGTTTGTTTTTGCTAGCTTAGGAGGGGGTCACATACCCTATGTTTAGAGCTCTGTGTTTTCGGATAAATCCGAAAAACTCCGAAAAACACCCGCCGGTAAAATTTTTGTCCATTCGGATTTATCCGATAAACTCCGAATTGTTATGTGCCCATGCCCCTCCCCCCCCCCCCCCCCCCCCACACACACACACACACACACACTCAAGAATTTTTTTTTTTTTTTTACAATTTGAGCAGCGCAAGATTAATGGTCCTGGGAAAATGACACCATAATTATCTTTCAAGCCTCGGACCGTTGTCAAAAGGGGGTCTTACGGCTTGTCTCGTCAAGGTTGGTTCAGGGAAGCAGGTCATATGGTGCCATTCGTGTCACGACAAAAGCCACTCTTTTGGTTTCCAGTTTGGGCCATGGGATTTGGGATTTAGAGAAATGAGAGGGTGTGTTTCTGGGGGTAACAGTGAAAGGTATGGACCATAGAGACTGTATAAAATAGGGAAGAGGGGCAGTATCGAAGCCACACTTGTGTGCGACTTTTATCGTGGGACGAATTAGTATTGCCAATGACACGAACGCCAAATTCAACTGAAGAAATCTTAATTGATACAAGCGCGTTTTATTTCTACGTTTGCATCCGGTTATTATTTAATATTTTTTAATAGGAAGCACTGCTAAATTAATCTCCGAATTTGAGAGAATTGGGGATTTACGCAAAATAAACTCCGATAAACACCGAATTTTCGCTAAAAAATAAACTCCGAAAAACACCCTCCGAATTTTACGAAAAATAAACTCCGAAAACACGGAGCCCTACCTATATTCTTATCTTCCTCCAGGACAGACGTACAGAGTCATACCGCAACACGCATATGTGGAACACACAGAGCTGTCGCTCTCCTGTTGGCGGTACAGTAGCAGACGACACGACATAGCTCCGTGGTCTATCAAGGGCATGGCTTTTTGCCCTCGCCCACGCACCTCCGTAGGCGAGGGCAGGGGCGTGGGCGTGTAGCCGCGGCCGTTGAAGACTAGGGAAATGGTCTCAAAGGACCAAGAAATGTTTTTTTTTTTTTTTTTTTGGGGGGGGGGGGGTATATAATAATCACGTGCCGTTAGTATACTCTAGTTGCTAAGCCAAATAAATATTTGCAGCTTGTGAGAATATGTTTGCGTGACGATTTACCGTTCGCACTACTGACGGATGTTAGCGAACCCTTCATGTTAGTGGCTCGAAGTTATCGGTACCCCTTCAGATGGACTTCATCATATATATATATATATATATATATATATATATATATATATATATATATATTTATTGCTTCCAGGGTGTTGTAACAATCACAAACACGCGAGAAAAAAAATCTTATTGAGTACGCGTGATTTTGGGCGTCGCAGCTCTAAAGATGCCCGATAAATGTCGTTCAGCTTGGGGAAAAACCAATCCTTTTTGTTGGAAGTTTGACTAGCGTATGCTCGCAGCTCGTTTCCTGTCTGTTTTGTCTGTACTCCGTTTCACCGTAATTTGGCAAACCTCAGTTAGAGCTGCTGTGAGGGAATCACAGTCGCGGAGCAAAGCACGTGGCAGCTACTTTTAGGAGCAGTTCTATGGCACCTGGAGCGCGTTTCTGACTGGTGTGTTCAGCGTCCTATCCCGCCCACACATTAAAAGTGGTCCCGCAGTGGTAAAAAATGACGTCACAGAAGCCGGAACGTCATGCTGTTGTCTGTCGCGGTCCTGGCGATTCATCGTAGGAATGCTGGCGAAAAGCACAAGCGAACGCAAGTGTCGCTGTCGCCATGGCGTCCCAACGAAAAACAATTATGCAATTTTGACGTTTTTGTAATTCGGTATTTTAAATAACCGTATATTTTTTTAAGAAACTGAAGACATCATAATTAAATAGGAACTTTCATGCTAAAACATGCAGTGCGAAGGGAAGCCAACTACTTTTTTTTAATGTCCAAAAAAAGAGGCTTTGCAGCATCGTTCGTACAGTTTTTTCTCGCACATTATGTGATGTTTTCTAACGCGAAAGTACCGACGTAGAAACGCTGTGGAGACGACATGAAAAAAAAGAAAATTGAAGTGAACCCAGTCTTGTAGTGAAACGAAAAAACAACAACAAATATTTAACGATTTTTTATGGTAAACGCTTCACCTCTAAGTAGAACTTCAACCAAGTGGCGGTTACGCGCTTTCATGCCCATTTCAACGAAGTTGGGAGAACGATGTATCGCGTCTTGTGAATACACATGTGGAGCAGCATGTTTATGTTAGAGGCATTGTGTGTAATAGCTGCGCAGTACCTGCCAAAAGAAGATATTATTTGGGCACAGTCTCCGTTTCCGTCTACGTGTGCTACGAATACAGCAACTCTGTTCGTATAAGAAGTGATGAGGAAATGGCGTGCCCTTGATGATACGATTGTGATTATAAAATACAATTTTTAATGAACAAATAATTGCGACCTGTCCGGTCGCCTGGAACCCGAAAACTACTATCGTTCTCTGGAAAGTTCATTAGCTAAACCTACACCAGTTCCCGAATCCAACAGAGCACTTTTGAATTTTAGCGCTGTAGATAGCTCTACAGTTTTGCAACGTTGGAAAGCAACAGAATGATTCAGAATCACTGCGGAGTTGCTACTCGGGAAGATAAGACAGGTACTTGGGAGAAACGGACCGTGGGCATTTGAGACAGGGGAACTGCCGCGGGACAAACGTGTTACAATCGCATACCCTTCCAAGGCCGTCGCTTGGGCGACCGCGTGCGCCCAAGAAACCTTTCTTTTCTTCTCTTTTAGGGGGGGGGGGGGGGGGGGGAGGGGGGAGGGGGAGGGGGGGGAAGTGGTGAAGCGCTGATAATCTTCCTCCTTTGTGGCTTTTGACAGACGCACAACGAGACTGGCAGAACAAGCGCATGATTCATTTCTTTCGATGGAGGCGTTCTGTCTGTGTATGCGAACATGATTTTTTTTCCCCTTTTAGTAGTTAGTTCTTGCCTTGACTCAGGTCCCAGTGGGTGCGTGGTCATTGTATGCCCATCATTTTTTTTTTTTTTTTTTAGTTTATGGTAGTTTTTGCGCTGATGGGGTATCAAGGTAGACGAAAAAAAAAAAGAAATTGTGCCTTCACAAAAAAAAAAAAAAAGAAACAAAAAAAGTTGTTGCGATCAGGAGCGTTTTCAAAGCCCGGAGCACCTCGCCTTCGTTCCCGTGACCATGTCGCTCGCTTTCGCGTAGCACCCCTCAATTCTGAAAAGTGATAGCGGCGCCTGCACTGGAAGAAGTGCCGGTTTGCAGATACCCGGAGGACCGGGCAAAAACTACTTCCACCGAAAGTCCTCACCGCTGCGGACCCCCGGAAGCAACCTTTGACTGGGTGAGCCAAATTTTCACCAGTTTTGACCAAAACCACTAGAACGCGGGGAAAAGTAGCTATACCCAGCGAAGCCTACTTCACCGGCGCGCCGGCGGCGCTCTTCGCCGTCGAGTGGGCGTCCGGGGGTCCCTCCCCCACCCCCCGGGCTACCCAAGCATGGAGCCGACTGGACAGGCAATCGGAAATCAAGAGACTGATGGAAACACCATGCCCGAACTCGAGGATATGGACGAGGTGCAGGGCGAAGTCCATACCAATAATACCCCCGGTAATGACGAGCAGCAGTCAGCAGAGGAGACAAACTTTCCGCCCTGGATCAAGATACTTAGCCGGAAACAACAAAGACTTCAAAACCAGGCCTACCGGAAGACTCTAGAAGAATCTAGACGGAACGACGAGCAACCACCCCCCGGCAAGATGCCAACGGGCGCAAAAACCCGCCAGACGTCGAAACCGCAGAAGCGACAGCTCCCACCGCTACCGATTGAGGATTACAAAGTGGTCGTCCGCCCCTTGGATGGTCTGAACCTCGGAGCTTGGGGCCCCGATCAAGTCTACCGAGCCATCAAGTTGGCGGCGAAGCTCACTCCTCTCGAGACTGCGGAAATCAAGACGAGGCTCCGTAAGGACCAGAACTTGGCCGTTGTGAGCACTCCAAGTGTCGACACGTTGGAGCGACTTTGCAATATCTCCTCCATCGCACTCGGAGAAAAGCAGTTCCGAGTAAAACCTTACGCCGCCATGCCGGACGACTCCTGTAAGGGGGTCATCTCGGGCCTCACATCTCGGCCCTCGTCCGAGTGGCTCACTGAAGAACTCAACGCACGGAACACCAACTACATAGTCCTGAACGCTCGAATGATGGGTAGTACGACCTCAGCCATCATCACTTTTCACGGACTCAGGGTTCCCCGCCTAGTGTATATCGATGGCGGCGAATTTGAGTGCAGGGTCTACAGACCCAAAAAACAAGTCTGCACTAAGTGCCTAGGACTAGGACACCGAGAGGACGTGTGCCCTCAGCCTGAAAAGCAACGATGCCCGAAGTGTGGAACTGAAGGCAGTGCCATGGATTCGCACGAATGCGAAGCGAAATGCGTGAATTGTTGCGGGGCTCACCCGGCTACGGACCCTCGATGCCCCGCAAGGCAGCGAGCTCCGTACAACAAGTCACGCGTTCAGAAGTACCTGCAGCAACAACAACACGGCCGCCATCAGCAGGGAAGTCAACGGCCCCAGCACGTGGCTTCACCGCTTCAACCCGGGCAAGCGACCCAGGCTGCACTCCCCGAGGAGCAGTGGCCACGACTACCAACGAGGAGATGGGCGAACCACAACCCGTACGCTCTGCTGGCCTCTGAAACACTCGACAGCAGCCCAACGTCGACGGGCCCTCAAGGTTCAGACACCCGCTCCGGATCCAAGCGGGCCCGGAGCAGATCCAAGGCGAGATCTCGCTCCCGCAGCCGAGCCCGATCCCGGTCGAGACGGAGGATGCAGCAACAACGGTCGGCGCAGGAAGCTGAAACCCGAAAATCAAGGAGCCCCGGTCCAGAGGCCCCGAAGGTGAGCTGGACAGGGCAGCAGCCTCTCACTCCCTCCCAATTCCCCGCATGCCCCCCTTCTCCCGCTCCTAGATCCAGCGTTAGGACACAACACCACACACACAAACAAAACACTCAGCACACGTTCATTGAAAGCAATCCCTGTGCCACCGACACTTCCTTCCTGGATACCTTGAGGCGTGAACTCAGGGAGGAAATGCAGAGCTATCGAGATGAACTCCGCATGATTAGGGAGGAGATGCAGAGATCTAGGGAGGAGCTTAAAAAATCTAGACTTGAGCCACTCGGTCTCAGCGAAGAACTTAAACGCGAAGTAGCCAAACAGATCGCCGAGGCCAGACTTGGTATTAGCAAGGAACTGGATCACATGACCACTACACTCAAAGGGGACATGCAGACTGGCATGGATAACGCCCGTAGACAAATCCTTAAGGAAAATAGAGCCCAACTCCCTGAGCTGGTTCGAGACATTCTCTCCGCGATGCCTCGACACAGGCTCGGGGTAAAGAGCCTCAAGGCAGCGGGACACCGCTCGTCCGGAACAGGGTCTCCCCCAGTTACGCACTTAAGCTTATCCCAGAACCATCCCCAGAACTTTACTCAGGAACAACACAATGGAACGGGACAGTAACAGAGTCAGAGCGGCGGACCACCTGGTCCTCCGCAAACGCCCACCCAGTAACATACGCGTTTGGCAGTGGAACTGCAGGGGCTATCGGCGCAAGCGCGGGGCGCTCACGCAGTTCCTCGCCACACTCGACGAAAAACCTGAAGTTATCGCGATGCAGGAAACCGCGTGTACACCGGCACTCTCGGGATACGTGACTTGTGCTTCAAAACCGGAACACGAGGGCGTACCTCCGAGGGTAGCCACTCTCGTAGCCAAACATCTACCGTTCGTTCCACATCAGTTAGAAAGGGTCACTGGCATACCATATGTCTTTCTCGAGTTGCTCCCGCAGAAACACGGACAGAGCAGTCTTTTCGTCCTTAATTTGTACAGTTCACCGAGGGCGAGAAAAGACACCTTTGACGCGATTTTTAGAGACGCTATCGCCTTAACCAAACCGAGCGAGAATACGCTTCTCATAGTAGGGGATCTGAACGCGGCCCACCCGGCATGGGGATATTATCAAGAGTCGGTGAAGGGACGAAAACTAGCCACGGCCATAGACAGAAATCAGCTTACGCTCCTCAACGAGCCGGATCAGCCCACGAGGGTAGGAAACAGCGCGAGCCGCGACACGTGCCCGGACCTCTCCCTCGCCAGAGCGAGAGGCCCGTGCACGTGGACCAACCTCCAGGAGAGTCTGGGCAGCGATCATTTTATCATTCAAATTCAAGTTCCAGTGCAGGCTCATCGTAGACACAAGAAGGCCCTGCGGTTGGTCAACTGGGACTCGTTCCGCCAGCTCAGGGCTCAGACAAACGCCGAAGAGATAGATGAAAACGTACCATTGGCACAATGGGTAAGAAAACTCCACGCCGACATTCACAGAGTAACCAAGACAGTTCAGACGACGGACAAGGCGCCCGTCGTTGACCCGCATCTTCTCCATCTATGGGAAGCCCGTCGTGGCCTAACTAAAAGATGGAGAAGACAGAAACATAATCGGAAACTAAAAATTCGCATAGCCAAAATTACCCAAGAAGCCGAGCGTTATGCAGAGGAGCTCACCCAATCTAATTGGCATAAACTATGGGACAAACTACAAGGTACCCTAGGAACCAGGCAGACCTGGAGTCTGCTCAAGAGTCTGCTTGACCCCACAAAGAGTAGGACCGAAACCAACAAGGCTATAATAAAACTTGTTCATCAAACGGCACACAACGGGGAGAACGCCTTGTGGGAGTTCCTAAAGGAACGTTACATCGCATCCGGCCCCAGACCAAACTACCGCCCATATCCCCACGAAGAAGCAGACCATCCGCTGGATCAGGACATATCTGAATACGAAGTTAGGGGAATACTCACTGGCCTAACCCGCAATAGCGCTCCCGGAGAGGACGGAGTCACGTACAGGATTCTCAGGAATCTGGACGATGCCTCCGTTTCGGCCCTCACATCATACTTTAACAGGGTATGGAGTACCGGTGTCCTCCCACCGGAATGGAAACACGCCGAGATCACCTTCATCCCGAAACCTGGGAAGGCTCTCACGCTAGAAAACCTTCGTCCCATTTCACTAACATCGTGTATAGGTAAGCTTCTGGAACACATAGTTCTCAGACGCCTTCAATCCCATCTCGAAGCTAACGGATTTCTTGGGGACACAATGTTCGGGTTTCGACAAAATCTGTCAGCACAGGACGTCCTCCTACAGCTCAAAGAGGACATCCTAGACTTTCCTGGAAGAACGCAGACGAGAGCGGTACTCGCACTGGACCTTAGAGGAGCTTTTGACAACGTGTCTCACGACGCCATTCTCGAGGGCTTGACCAGAGCACACTGCGGCAAAAGAACTTACGACTATGTCCGTGCGTTTCTGACGGACAGGACTGCTACTCTAGGGCTGGGAGATCTTCGCTCCCAGCCCATCAAGCTCTCGGGGAGGGGAACGCCACAGGGTTCCATCCTTTCACCGACTCTTTTTAATATAGCCATTTCAAGTCTCCCGACCCTGCTGGGGGCCATCCCTAACGTCAGGCATGCTCTGTATGCAGACGACATCACCATCTGGACAAGCAAGGGTTCGGATGGTGAGATACAGGATGGACTTCAGGAGGCGGTCGAAATCACTCAGAAGGTTGCAGAAGCAGCAGGACTAACTTGCGCCGCCGACAAGTCTGAGCTTCTACTCATTAGAAGCAAACCTTGCACTAAAGCAGATGAAATTTGTTTAAATCTAAATGGAGAGAAGATACCCACAGTCGACAGACTCAGGGTACTCGGCCTACATATTCAGTCCAACGGCAAGGCATCCTTCACCGTGCAAATGCTTCGCAGGCAATGCCAGCAGATTGCCCACCTCATACGAAGGGTGGGCAATGGACGTGGCGGGCTTAAAGAAGCCGACACCGTGAGAATTGTCCAGGCTCTTCTAGTAAGTAGAGTTACCTACCATTGTCCTTTCCATAACTTTAAACGCAGAGAGATAGACACCCTCAATACGATCCTCCGAACTGCTATAAAAACGGCGGTTGGATTGCCTCAGCATACATCCACGCAGCGCCTTCTTCGACTTGGTATTCACAATACTATAGAAGAACTGATTGAGGCTCAGGCTGTTGGACAGCGTACAAGACTCAGCTACACACAGCCTGGAAGAAATCTCTTAGCCAGGCTGGGCTACAAACCACTTAAAAAAGAACAGGGCTGCATACAGCTAAAATCTGTCCCACCGAGCATTGCGGCTAAAATACGAGTTTTGCCCCTACCAAAGAACATGCATCCCACTCTTAATGCAGGTAGACGCCTCGCGCGTACCCGCTACCTAAGGCTCAAATATCAAAACGACCCAGACGTCTGTTACACTGACGCTGGGGAGTACACTTCCCCACGTGAGGCAAAGTGCATAGTCGTCTGCGACTCGCTTGGACGAGGTGAAGCGATAGCGTCTCTCGCCGCTCCCACATCGATCGCGGAGGCCGAAGAAGCGGCAATAGCATTAGCCGTAGCACAGATTTCGCGTAAAACTGAAAACACAGACAAGACCTGTACCATAATCACAGATTCACAGCCAGCGTGCAGGGCGTTCGCGCGATGCATCGTCTCACAACGAAGTGGACACATTCTAAACACAGTTAATCAAAGCACACTACCCGCAATCCAGATAGTCTGGACTCCTGGACATACCTCCCTTTCTGGCAACGAGAGTGCGGATGCACTCGCCCGAGAAATAGCCGGCCGGGCGTTGCATGGGGAAGGGGAGGCACCGGAGAATCACAACATGACCACATCGAACTTACGCACAGAGCCAACACCGCTTCACACGTACAATCAAATCACGGCATTTTACAGATCACAGCGTAGAACACTACCCCCTCCGCACAGGGACTTATCTAGGCAGGAAGGGATTGAGTGGCGACAGATACAAACACACACTTTCCCAAATTTGTACCACAAGCATCTATTTTTCCCAAACAGATACCGGGGCACCTGTCCCGGCTGCCAATCCCCCGAACCTTCCCTTTTCCACTCTACCTGGGCCTGCCCCTCTCCACCGGGGCAAGGCATCCTTCCCATCCCTGACCCATCCTTTACCTCCTGGGAGGCTGCGCTGTCTAGCGCAAAGCCCGAGGACCAGCGAATGCTGATCTCTCGGGCTAAGCGGATAGCAGAGGCCAACGGGGCCCTGGACTAGGGGCTCCCGACCAGAGAGAAGACACTCATGCCTTTTCCTTGAATAAAGTTTTTCCTCCTCCTCCTCCTCCCCTCAATTCTGAAGGCCACGGTGTTTTTCAGGGAAGGAGGCGATTTTAGGTGCGCGCAGTGTTACCAAAGGTGCAGGAATGAAAGCGTAACCCAAGCACTTGAAGAGAAGGGGAAGACGTTTACATTACGATACATTACATTACAAGAGAAGGGGAAGACGTTTACATTACGATACATTGTTTACATTATGATAAAAGACGGAGCTCTCTTTTTATCGGGACTCTCTTTTATGGGTCTCCACGTCGCGATTGTCCTACAATATCAACTTTCATTTATTTCTCGCTCGTGGCTTCCAAGTACTGCGCGCAACTTTTGAGATTGGGTATAGTCATAGCTCATTAACACGGTGCATATTCTAACACACAATAGTTTTGCGAAATCAAGCTTTCGCTGAAATGGATAACTCGCACGTACAGTTCGACGCGCAATACCTTTCACGTTTGACTCGCGAGCGATGCTCCCAACACGGCTGAGTCTGGTGGTGTTCCAGACCTAACATCTACATTTTGTTGCCTTACCTGTTACTATTTCGCGCGAAATTTGCGCCACATCGAAATGAAAGCGCATGATGAAAGTGAAATTGCGCTAGCTCACTCACTCGCCGCGAGGTGGTGATGTCTGCCCAGTCATAACAAAGGGGCGAGCCGTCAGCTTCGCAGGTAGAGATCTGCACTGGTACGGGCCAGACCACTGGCTACGGGCCGGGCTCGGCCTTCACGACTACATTCGTGAAGTGCCCTGGCCGGGTACGCGCCTTGCATTCAAGTGTACAAAGTGGGCCAAAGCAAGCAAAGCCGGCCATTACTTTTTTAGCAACATGTTCTTTGGGAGCGTTTTCGGGGCGGGTTGGGAGAGGAGCCACAGTGGGGGAGAAACAGATGCTGAAGCATGTGTGTGGGCGTGTATGTTTTTGTATGTTACGGTGTGTGTGCGGCGAATGCTTTTCCAGAGGACACGCGGCGCGGCGTTTCTTTTCGCCCATCAACACGCACACATACGCGCCTACACAATGCGTACCCTCGCCGGCGTAAACTATCTGTACGTTCGAGTGCGTGCATTTCCAGTATGGGCGACGAGGTTCCCCCTAGGGCTACTTTTCCTTAAAAATTTCTCGCAAACCACCGCAAGAAACTGCGATACTTTTTCTTTTTTAGGTTGTACGCAGCGAGTGGGCAATTGAGATCTTTGTCCGTGTTTTGTCCGAACCCGTCGCGAAGTTTTCCTTTCTTTTCAACTGTGACACACGATTACGTTTATTTTTGTTTTTCCGTCTTTTCGGTACGGGTTTGGTCGCAGAAAAGGACGGCGGGGGGATTTTTCTCAACAAGCTGCCTAGGTCAGCAAAAAACAAAAAGATGTTTATAGCATTTAAGGTTTGGAGTATGTATATAAATCAGGTTGAAAGTTAAAATAACGAAGAAACCAGGTTGGAATAAGGTTAGAATTTATAAATAAACTAGAATTATTGTTTTTAGATCGTGTTGTCTATTTGCATAACAAGTTGCATCACAAAGTGCCAGCTACATAAAGGGATGTGATGGTTTGTGCGACATGGTGCCAAAAACTAGACGGTTACTAGAAAACTACCTATATCTAGAATCAGTACCTACAAATATTGCCAAGTTTATAAAAAAAAGGCAAAATCATTGCGAAGCGGTCGTATCTTATCGCCATAATGTTTGCCCTAAACGTGCTTATCGTACAAGCAAACGACAATATCATTTTCGTAATTTACGTAATAAAAAATAACAAAATATGAAAAGAAGGATGACATGATGACTGCACCTTTGTAGTATCAAACCCTGTGCTTAGGATCGAAACGCTACATCAAACATCGTGCGGAGATAAAAAAAGGAAAAGAAACAAAGTTCAGCCTGGTTGTTTGTACTCAGGAAAATATCTATAGTTGTTCTTTTTTTTTTCTGTACGAAGCTAATTTTTTTTTTTTTTTAGTTTGATATGCGCTACAAGAGATGACCATAAAACAGAAAAAAATATCTAAGATTGTAATAGAGAAGTTTGTACGGGAATTCCTGGTCAACGTGGGAATGAATATAATAAACAGGGTAGTGTATCGAAAGAAACAGCTTGAAGCCACTGCATCGCAAAGTACATCGCGTATAATATAAAAAAAAATGCAAGGCTTGGAATCTAAATATACCAGTTTGAATTACCGAATAAACCAGGTTGGAACAAGGTTGGATTTTATAAATAAACCTGAGTTATTTTTCTTGAGATCCCATTGTCTTTTTGTATATTAATAAGCTTACATCACAAGGTGCATAATGGGATACGGTGGTCTGTGCTACATGTGTCAAACACTAGGCGTTTACAGGGTAACGCCCCACCTTTTAAATCAGTACCAACAATTATCATGAAACTTATAAAAAAAAAATGGCGAAATCATTGCGAGGTGGTCGCATCTCACCGCCATAATTTTTTCCACTGCTTATACATTATACAAAATGACAGTCTGCGTACAGATTCAAACTTGAGTCACCACGAGATTTTAACCGAAATTTGTATTTAAAAAAAACAATGCAAGAGATGTAGGCGGGACGCTACAATCCCTACTACACTACTCGTAAGGCAATATCTCAAATAGACGGCCTTTTTTTCTTTTTTTTTTTTTTTGGGGGGGGGGGGGGGGGGGGGGGGGGGAAGAGGTTGAGATTGTACCAGGCCGGCGAGGCGCGTGACGTGAAGATATTTTGTTTCCTCCTCTCTTCTCTTCGCTCCCTCAGGGCCGCGAGGCGGAGAAGACGCTTGGCCGTTCCCTTTCCTTCTCGAAGAAACATGACGTGAAGATTTATGTCGAATGCGCCTCCTCTTTTTTTTTTTTTTTTTTGAAAAAATACGGCCGTCAATTTGAGATATCGCCTTACTAGTAGTGTTGTAGGGAATGTAGCGTCCCGCCTACATCTCCTGCATGTTTTTTTTTTTCTGAAATCCAAATAGGCTATACTTCCATAAATCCCTGCACACGGCGCGGGTTGCACTCTGGAACTAGTTGGCCAGGGAGGAGAGTGGCATGGTTTCGGTTTCGATCCACACGTCGACAAAAGATTATACACAGAGCGTGGACTATTAACGGCCGTTATCTCACGTTTTCTGGTCCCGAGAGCGTCATTTGTGGGCTCTAAACTAACCTAAATGGCCAGACCTCGAAGCTTTAGCACAAGCCCGAGACGTATAGGTTGAAAGACTGAAATAAACACATCACAAACAAACACACACTCGAGCCTTTCTGTTAGCGTTTCGAGGTGTGTGGACAAGCTAGTGCTGAGAATCTCGACGCTGCGAAGCTCGGGGATCTTGCCTGTGTACGAATCAGCAAGCTGTAGATATATATGCATAAATCGAGCTCGCGCCTCTACATTAGTGTTGTTGATCAGGAAGTTTGTTTCGTGCGTCCATAGACGAAATATAACTTTTTGCAACTACTGTTTTTCTTAATACGCCTGAGTACGCGAGGTAAAACTCGGAGGCGCCATTGAAAAGCTCCATTTGAACACACTTCTCATCTCTTATTTGTACTGCCCCGCAGCACTGCAAGAAGTGAAGTCCCCACCCGCTTGCATTCCACTAATATTCAACATCGCGTATGCGCATAAAGTTATCCAGCCAATCATATAGGCACATTCGCACATACAAACCGTCTTAAGAAAGCAAAAGTAGAGCCCTTGTGTGAAGAATGTCGCGCCGTTCGCCGGAAGTGCGCCGGACGGGCATGAACCCCTATGCGGTGCGCCAAACGAACGAAATTATTCAAAGCGCATTTGACGGTTGCTAATGGACATAATATTTGTTATGTGTTTGCTTTCTTCCTGACTGAGTATGCCGAGACAATTTCAGACACACCGTTCAGGCACAGATCTTGGGCGTCATGAAAAGCTGGTCCAAAAAGGCTTAGCGAGGAGTAGGGGACGCTTGTTAGGGCCTGTGTTGTAGCTAGCCGATCTCAGCGTTTGCGAAAAATTAATCTTTTATCAGCATAAAGTTTGAGTGTGACATATGTCATGAAACGAGAAAGACATCATGGTAACTTTTGTGCAGTAGTGAGGTCGAATTTATTGCGTTTTCTTAAAAGCTCATGCGCCAACGCTGGGCTCAACTTTGATAATCCTGTAAGGATGCCGCTTGCTTTTCGCCCAATTAGGCAACAAGAAACGGACGTTCGGCAAACGAAATACGTGTAGGGCTCAAGGTTTCAGTTGTAGTTCACTGGTACTAAACGGGATTACTGACGTTGAGCTCAAAGATGCACTCGTGGGGTGAGGTGACTAAGCCACGTCTTACTACGTTTTCATACGCACGCGTAATATCCGCTGTTTCGGGAACCAAGGAAAGTGCCCCGGTCTCCGTTTTGTGTCGCTCGGGAATGAGTGCATTGTACATTCGTAAAAAGTAAAATAATCGAAAACGCAAGCAGGGCGTTCGGTCGCGGCGTGATGAGATGAACTTGCTCAGTCGAAACCGAAACTGACCGCCGAATTCAGAAACCTCACTCAAGCTCCACTCAAACTGAAGGGCCCCTCCACTTCCTCGAGGAAGGCGCGAGGGCCGGCACGAACCAATCGCGACGATGGATCCGTCCTCGAGATTGGCCAGCGCCGGCCCTCGCGCCTTCCTCGAGGAAGTGGAGGGGCCCTTCAGTTTGAGTGGAGTTTGAGTGAGGTTTCTGAATTCGGCGGTGAGTGGCCAACTAGTTCCCAGAGTGCACTGCGTGTTATCCGCCGCGATGGGGCGCGTCGGTTTTGGAAGAACTCTATTTCGGTTCACCATCCCTTTAAAGGGATGCTGAACCGAACTCTGGATTCCCCAAAACACGGCGGCAAAAGCGTGCAGCGGAATGCTACAAACATCAAAATATCACTCATAGCACGATATATGCGAATGGATGACCACATTTTTCAGGAAGAGGAGGTGCATTTGACAGATATGTTTAAATCTTGTTTCTCTGAGAAGGAGAGGGAACGGCCTCACGTCTTCTCAGCCTCGCTGCCTTGGGGGAGCGAAGCGAAGAGAGGAGGAAACGAGACATCTTGACGTCACGCGCCTCGTCGGCCTGGTTCAATTTCGACCTCTTTTTCCAAAAATACGCCCATCCATTCGAGATATCGCCTAACGAGTAGTGTTGTAGGGATTGTAGCGTCCCGTCTACATCTCCTGCATTGTTTTCTGAAATCCAAATTTGGGCTCATCATAACTTTAAAGGTACTTCTAGTAGAAGAAAACGCCGCAATATGAGTCCCGAAAATTGCATAATAAATATTTAAATTATAAAAACGATAACACGGACGGCATTATATATAAACCTCGTGCTCAAGCTCAAAGAGCTACCTCAAACAACGTGTAGAAAAAAACAAAAAAAAAATGCCGTGCATTTTTTTATTTAGGGAAATCTGACATTTTATGTACGGAGCTTATTTATTTTCTGGAATTTTATACCCGCTACATATTGCAGCCAAATATATCAAAAGGCGCGCTTGTATATAGCGCTGGCCGCCACATGTTAAGAGGAATATCCCAAATTAAATAAACATCAAAGCTTGTCTATTTATTTGCCCAGAGCAGCTGTTCACCGTTCTACCACAATACACAAAAATCTGTAAGTAGAAGTTGCTGTAACTCGACGTAATAGGACTTTTTCTTGGACTCTTCTGCCTCGCGTCGTGCTGTCGATACCTAGGTTGAAAACGCCCCCCCCCCCCCCCTCCCCCCCCGGTAGGTACACCCATTGCCTGATTCAAGCCTTCGGCCAACGCTCAACGACATCGGCACTACAGTCCGTCGGCCCTAACGTCGGTAGACCCCTGATCATCGGCTGCCACGGGTATACTACGCCGCCAGGACCTAAAAGTCGTGAGCAAGGGCCATTTTAGAGGAAACTGGAACCATTAATTCTATTTGTTGAAGTGATGTAAATAGTTTTGTAAATATTCTCTTTCCATATTTCTACAGTGCATAGTGAATTATCCCATAACTCATCCTCGCGTCTTCTGTCATTTCTTTCTAACATCACACGCACGAACCTCACGACAACGCCGCGTATGCGTCCAAAGTCCAGTTACTCTGAATTTTTCACCTGGGCGATGAGCGCCGTAAAGGCCTCCGTACTGGCCTGGTAACAACCCCCCCCCCCCCCCCCCCCCCCCCCCAACCTCCATTGAAAAAAAAAAAAAATTATATATATATATATATATAGGACGTTTTAATGCAAGAAAAAGTCTCGCCAGAATTTTTTTTCTTCAAGCCACGCACAGTCGTTGGGGTTATATGCCAACACTAATTTTGCAGTAGACTGATGGGGCTCTCGTACAAACGATTGTCAAATAATTCGAAATGACCGCAAGTTCACAGTGTTCGAGCTCGTGTGCGCGACAGATTGCTCCGTCCGCGTCTCAAGTTTTTATGACTCGGGTGTATTGCAGTGTTCAAAAACTGGAGCTCGTTTGATACCTACACTCTAAGCCCGGTCCCACTTAGTAAGAGGGACATTTCTTCGATTTTTTCCCACTTAACTTTAAGGGGGGCGACAGACCTCTTAATATTACATGGAGATGCTCCCTCTTAATTAAGTGAGACACCACCCCTCTTAAAATAAGCGAGGCGGCGTCTCCCTTAAATTTGAGGTCAGAGTCCCTTAATTAAGAGGGACAGTTTTTAGATATTTTCTTCCTTAAATTCGGAGGGACGGTGGCCCGCTTAAAATGCAGGGGCATAGTCCCCCTTAAGTCGGGGTCACGCTGCTTATACTTCATACAAAATACATTCTGCAGACATGTCCCGAAACGAGTCGCCTCGACATCCGCGCTTCGTACGCCACGAGGTAACCAATCAAGAGGTTACTTTGTCACGTGGCATACAAAGCACGGATGTCGCGGTGACTCGCATTGGAACATGTCTGCAGAATGTATTTTGTATGATGTATAAGCAGCGTGACCCCGGCTTTAAGTTACCTCTGTTATTGTATCGTACAATTTCTGCTCCTTCGTGTTTTGAGTGTCAGGTGACATGCTGCACTGCACTTCTCGCACTTTTGCTGATATGGTTTAACCAAAGTTATTCTGTTCTGCGTAGCAGAATTGAAATTTGATCTGTATATCTTGTTTGATAAACGGAATCAATGTGTTAAAGAAAACAGTAACAATCTTTAAGAGTAAACACTGTTTTATTTGCCATGACACAAGAAAATATTTTGATATGTCTTCATCAAAATAATAATTCTATAACGATGTTCTGGTAGCTTTTACGAATAAAAAAAGACTTAGAACGACGCCAGAAATCGGCGTTTCTTGGAAGCTATCACACAAAAAATTTCGTGCTGCAGAGTGACTCATTTTGCCTATCATAAACAACAACAATACAATCGTGCTGGAAAAAAAAAAAAACTTTTTTTAGCGGATAACACAAAAAGAAAAGTACATTCTAAAAAAAAGCCCGTGCGTCTACTTTCCCGCACAATACTTGGAAAGACAATCACCATAACTCTCGGAGGCAGCTCAGCGAATGTAGATGCCGAAACATATGATTATACCAAAAAAAATGAGTTGCGACATTAAGCACAACAAGCGTGATGTTTTGCATTGGTTAATGTCACAACTCGGACTGGCTTTTTGGGTCTAATCTTATGTTTCGGCATCGTGATTCGCTGAGCTGCTTCCGTGAGTTACGGTGATTGACTTTCCGAGTGCTGGTTCGGGAAAGTAGATTCCTGTGCTTTTTTTTAGAGCGTAGTTACCCACTTCATAGCATTAAAAACTAATTATTCGGCGTCTCTTGCCATCAGCAGAAGCTCAAAATTTCTGTTGTTTTTGAACGGCCAGAAGCGATTCTATGAGCTTCTCCGACATAAACTGAATCGAAACACTTTATTTTCAACGAGCAGACCCTAGGGGAGTCCAAGGGTTTGTCCACATGCCACGGGGTAGGAAAGTCCCGTTATGTAATATACCCATAAGCACATGACTAGTGCCCCCTCCATAGTCGTGCTAGCGGTGAGTTTCACTGACCAGTTCCCAGAAACGATCCCTTTCTCCGAACCGAAGAAAGTCTTGGGTCTTGGAACTTTTTCGTCAGGGGTAAAATCGTCCTGCAAACAGCAATTCTTAAAAAAAGAAAAAAAATTACATCAGCGTCAAACTTAGATTTCTATTTTTGCATTCGCTTTTTCACATACCATAGGTGATGAAAGAACTTCTGGCCAATCGAGACCGGAGGATGGTCTTAATGTTCAAGAATGTTGTTGGGTTTTCTCCGCAGAAGGTCCCTTTTACCTCCTCCAGGTTTCCCAGCATGGTGACGATCGTGTTATGGAACCGAAGTTGTGCATCCACCTTTAGCTGAATGAAAGACCATATTGTTTTCCTTTAGATACAGAGGGTGGGAATTAGAATAAAGGTAATGAAGCGCTTTCACCTGTTATCAAGCAGGCGATAGGAAACAAATGCGAAAATAAAGTGCAAACAGTTCAAAGATTCGGAACCCAATCTGTATGCGATGAAATAGCGAGTGACATTAGCTTATGACGCAACTTCTGCTACTATTAATTTTTGGTACGAGAATAGACTGCAGTTTTAATTAATTTACGAGAATCAATTGTTTCTGTATTACCAAGACAAAACGAAAACGCATTTAGTAGTAGATGAACTTTAGAAGCCCCATGTGCTTTGGAAAGCATGGATTGCATTTGCGGCTCGAACCTGCAGAAGTGATCTAGCGCATGTTTTAGAAAGCAACATAATCAAATAAAAAATTACATTTCTGTAAATATTTCGCCGCAAGCCATTCATTTTTTTTTTTTTTTTTTTTTTTTTTTTTTCAGAAGCAGTGCATATGCCAGCAGAACGTAAATAGGGCCTACCTACATACCGGAATACAAAAAGTTAATAATTACCGAGTTCGTTGTGAACCGTGTGCGGGTGGCCGCAGTAGGCTCACCACTCAGGGTGGTGCGTTCCACCGTGCAGAGGGTCCCGGTAGAGCTCTTTACACGAGCAATCCGAGCGGAACCCCCGCCTGATTCCCTTCATGTCAACGTTCGTTGCCATTGCCTCACTCTGAAAACAAGATTGTTAATAACGGTCAGTCATTTAACGCCCACAGTCAACGCACCAGCCCTAAAGCGCATAAGAAAGAAAAGAAAAAAAAAAAAGCAAACTTCTGTTTATATATTTTTCGCGGATGCACGACACAGAAAAAAAAATATTCAGCCAGCAGCTACAGAAAACAAAGAGCATAATAAACATCATAAATAAAATCTCCAAAAACAAAAACATGGTCGGCGCCAAAAAAAAAAAAAAAAAAAAAAATAGCCGGTAGCTGTGCCGGCACGACCGTCAAAATATAACGAACAAAACAGTACGCCAAAGGAATACAAAAAAAAAAAAAAAATGTACTCCCTGGCCGCCGCTACACCCTTCCCCCAGACGCCAAGACGCCGACGCAACGCGAACACGCGAAGAAAAAAAAAACCTTTATTTCTTCTTTTTGTTTTGTGCTCGTCCAATCCCCCTGCCCTTTTCAGAAACATACACACACATTATGAGTTTTCACTCGCCGCCCACTTGAGAAAAAAAAGTTCATAATCACTGCAACGCTAACGATGTCTACAACATAACGTTGCAGTGTAAATTTCTGTAATGAATTGTGAAGGCAAACAAACGCAAAATCGCCAACATTGTTTCTGTCAATCAACGCTCTCGGGCGGTCAACCTCAAGCATTTAGAGCGCACACCGAGAAAGAAATCGGCGAGCCAAGCTTACAAACACTGACTGCCCCAGCTAGGGTGCCTTTATGTTGGCTTTGCCTTAGTGAGGGTGATGCCATCCTTTGTAGGGCTCGATGCCGACAGTGTACGCTCACGGATAAAATACCAGGCAATTGCCGGTAATAAAATGCCGGCGTAGCACTGCCTAAGTTAGCAGCTCGAGCTGGGAGAAGAACGATCGCGCGTTCAAAATTGAAAAGTAGACAAAAGCGTTGGACAGAAAATGGTCTGATATCACCAGCTTAAGACAGACGCGTACACATTGGGACACCCTAATCCGCTAAAAGTGTTTTGTGCGAAAGACAGCCCTGCGGCTCACGGCAGGGCAAACGATTAGCGACGCTTTGTCCTAGCTGAACGAGCAGATCCAGGAAGCGACCGCGTCCGCGGACTACAGCTGAACACTCTCACTCTACATGCAAAGCTCGTGCATCTCACAGCCAGCGTGAAAATATTGATGGCTCGTTATTCCCACCCGCAATGCACACAAAACAAAAGCGCCAATATGACAGGATTACTCACCCGAAGGAAGTCAAACGAGCAGCATGACGCTTGCGACTCTCCGGCAACGACCGTTTCCAGCTCTCCGTGAATTGGCGCGAAGCCTCAGCACCATCCGAACTCTTTGCCGTGGATTAGTGCGCCTGCCCCTCTCCTCCTGACCGAACTACATTGGTCCAGTTAAGAGGGACCGGTCCCCTCTTAATATGAAGGGACACGCGTGAATCTTTTTGTCTGTCTTTCCTGTTCAGAGGGACTAACGAAACGGTTTCCTTGGTCTCTCTTAATATGTTGGTGTCCCTCTAGATGTTGCTATTTTATTTTTCAATTTCCCTCTTAAAAAGGGCTGTCCCCCTGAAAGCATTGTTGTCCCCTCTAAAATCAGAGGGACAGCGTTTTTTATGAGGGACCGGTTTTAGAGTGTAGCGAAAATATCGTGGAACGCTCGAACTCGAAATGCTGAGCTATGCTTTGTTTCAGCTTAAGTCCAGACGGAACCGGCGCTATGAGGTGATAGGACCGATCAGGCAACGTCAACAGCGCACGTCAAAAGGTATTTTCTGTTCATGCTTGGCTCAGTAATGCTAGACCACGTGCAAAAACACGAGGAACACCAGGACGGCGCACTTTTGACGTTTTCTGATTGGTCTCGTCAACTGGTGGCGTCGGCTGCGTCTGGATTTAAGATGAAACGAAGTATGGGCGGCCCAATCGTATCAGCAGTGCTGGCCCACGTTTTTCGCTCCCGTGAGCATATAAATTATTCTGACATCAGCATGATAGACAGCGTTGACTCAGCATGAATTGACCGAACGAGAGGGGTGGCAACGTACACTGCCCCTCAAACTTAGCGCCGCCACTCGGTTTCGCAAATATTGATCCATTCAATTTTATTGCATGCTACCCAAATATGAATTGATCGCTGCAGCTGCTGGAATACCTTCCCCTGGTTAAGTTTTCATCCGGGACGCAAATCTTCACCA
The DNA here is from genome assembly GCF_016920785.2 of Ixodes scapularis. NCBI lineage: Eukaryota > Metazoa > Arthropoda > Arachnida > Ixodida > Ixodidae > Ixodes > Ixodes scapularis. The sequence continues at coordinate 3,052,832 of NW_024609883.1, read as the reverse complement.
ACCATTTTGACTTCTATGTTCAGGAATAGCTCAAAAAGTGAAGAAACCGAACCATCTCGTGGCGGCGTTAAGTTTGAGACGCACTATTCCACTGCGGCTTAAATATTGCGCACGCGCAAGTCATAATAATATATCCGTTTTTTGTTGCTGTTATTGTTAACTGTTTATACTGTGAAATAACAAAACGTTCAACAACAAATAAACGTAAGATTAACGGGTCTCATGAAACGATGTCGGGTTGGAATGTTGATGACTTGACAGAGACATACTGGTGCTACTCTGGCCCAAGTATACTCACAGGGACCGCCACTCATCCGGAAGCTTTCGTCGCGGCGAAATTGCGAGGATAAAAGGGGACTATTTCTTTCAGTATTGCCTTGGGAAAACTCGATGACGTAAATGTGGGGTCGAAACCACCCGCGTGACGACAGTCGAGCGCCGCTCATATATTGGACAGGAAAACTGCAGGAGCACTCGACCTCGGCTCGCAACAATGAATGCCTCGGCGGACACTATAGGTTGTGGCTCGCATCCAACCACTGTGCTGGGATTAGCCGAGTTCTAACAATGCTTGGAGCTCAGCACGTGCTTTCTACTTTGACGACTATGACTTTGCTGGCTATGGATTGAAGTTGGCGGTATAGGATAGGCACCAGGCCACGTGGCCGCTTGTTCTGTCTCCGAGTTGACGGAATGAACGATGCTCAAATTTCTCGCATTGAACTGCCAACTGCCATTGCCTCAAAAAAAAACTAAGGCAAGTTTTGTCGGTTATTAACGTGGGTCGTCATTATAAATAGTATTTAGCGGAAGTGAAAAATTCGCTTCATGGCCGCTTTGAAAACAGGAGACACCCATACAGCGAAATATCCCAAGGGTAGTAAGGCGCGTCGAAAACTGCCCGCATCCGACAAAGCGCGCGCTAATTAGGCGTCAAGTGTTTCCTAAGATGGGGAAATTGAAGCAGGCAGTGGCTAACAAGATTATCACCTTCATCAGCTGACCACACGTCACGTGATGCTACGAGGAGGCGCGTTTCTCCCACCATGACAGGGACTTGTAAATGCATGCGAGACTACGAAGGGTACCTTCACGCGCGAAATGCGCGCGCTTACACGCGTGCGGCAATAACCAGAATGCCACGCCTACAATATTGCAAAAACCGGCAGGCTGTTGAAAAAAAAGTCCGTGTTTGCTCACACCAGGTGAACACTGCGCGCAAATAGGAACCAGTTTCGAAAAAGAACAAAAAAAAAAACGTCTTTTTATGCGCCGTGCTGACAGCACCACCACTTTAGTCACGTGACGTCCGACGCGTGTAGTGGAGTTGTAGGGTGTCTCTTTCGAATGGACGGCGTCCATCGCGTGCTCGTTGCCCTCCGGTGCCGTGCATCCGCGAGCACGCCCGAAGCTTACGGAACGCCCTCCTCTTATCTATAGCGGTAAAGCTCTACAAAAGAAGCGGGACTAACCAAAGGACATCCATGCCTTATCTTGTCAATGATTAGAGACGTTTTCTGTTTCCGGTCGTTATCAGTCCCGTGGGTCCCGTATCTGGTATGCGGGACAAAAAGAAAATAATAAAACATTTCAGCCTGGAATATGCGAGAAAATATGGGTGAGGCAAAACGAAGATGCGAGACAATCGCGCATTTTTTGTAAACACCTTCTAGCGGCGTGGAGAGATCGAAATGATGTTTTACGGCGTACCAGACGTGTGGATACTCAAGATGGCTGCGCTCTTGTGGAAAAGGTGTGTTGGCGAAGGACAACAGCCCAAAACAAAATCAGTGTGACTTTTACGCCAGGAATCATATAGTGAACAACAACAAAAAGAGGAACGTAAAATATTCATAATTTTTTTCTTAATGCAATACTAGACATACCCAGCTAAAAACTCTGTTGCATCTGTATCTTCTCAGCTGATAATTGTGGCTTCTTGTGTAAGCCGCACATGCCCAAAAATTCTGCGGTCTCGCTCGCTGAAGCTCGAAATTACATGTTTCGGCACGTAGAAATATTCTCAAAAAAATCACAGAAAAAATAATTTATCATTCATCAAAATGCCCTCTTGGATCACAGGACAACACATTCGGAGCTACAGGATAGGCGGCATATGCATCTTCTCAACTGATGATTGTGGCTTCTTCCGAGTTGCGCGCCTGCCCAAAATGCCTGCTGGTCTAATACCCGAGCCACACGGGCCACTCAAATGACGTTTCGAACGAATGCCATTTGTGTGATCGGCGATTGAGCTCGTGGAATGCGCTACGCCCGGAGTCTCGCGCCTTCTGATTGGCCGTCCGCTCAAATGTCATTCGTTCTAAATGGCATTCGAGTTGCCCGTGTGGCACGGGCATTAGTCTCCAGAGTGCAGAATTACAGGTTCCGACACGGAAAAACAATTTTCAAAACATTACTGAAAAAGAACGTTCCAGACATTAAATTGCTATCCCAGACCACCGCACATTACCTCCCAGGTTACAAAATAGGCCGCATTTTTATCTTATCGAGTGATAATTGTGGCTTCCTGTGAAAAGCGCACCTGCCTCAAAATCTGCCGGTCGCGGTCCCTGAAACCTAAATTTACATGTTCCTACACGAGGAATCATTTTTAAATTATCACAAAAAAAAATATTATGTTAGATATTAATTTTCTCTCTCAGACCACAATCCACCACCTGCCAGGCTACATATTTGTATCTTATCAAATGATAATTCGGGCTTGCAATAGAAAGCGGATCTACACCAAACGTATGCGCGTCGCAGTCTCCGAAGCTCAAAATGACATGTTCCGACACGAAAAAAACTTTTTTTTAATAACAAAAAAAAAAAAAAAGAGAAGAACGTGCCAGATATTAAACTGTTTGCTAGGACCACAGTACAGCACCTACCAGGCTACACACTAGGCAGCATTTGTAATTTATCAAGTGATAACCGTAGCTTCCTTATACCCCGTTCACACGGCAAGCATAAAGGTACCTTTAACATAGGTCCCTTTGCAATCGGCAAATCAGCCCACGCTCTTGGGTCGCGAGCACACGCCACGCGCGGAGGATCGCGAACTGATTCGCCGCTGGGCATAAAGGTCCCTTAGCTAGAGGTACCTTTATGGTCGTGTGAATGGGGTATCTTCCGGCTCTATAAATATACTCACAAACACAATAAAAAAGTGCGTTAAACGCTACAGAAAAAAAGTGACTCGTTACTGGTAACGCCGTCACTTGTAACGCGTTACCACAAACACTGCCTCCAACGTAGGCAGCGCCGTCTCGCGGCGCACACGGGCGTTAGAAGAGGAGGAATTGACGACGGTCCCAGGGAGTACTTCCGACAGGCATAGAGTATACAGAAGACATTGAACATACACGCCCTCTCAAATTTGAGATGGTGCGTGTTCGTTTGCCTTTTCGTCTTATTATTATCTTCAGTCTCGGTGATATTTTCTTCTTTTTTTTTTTTTTTTGTTATGGAGTTAATACACCAGCTTGCCTGCACATTTTCACTATTTTCACTTCGGCGTCCTTCCCGTTCTTCCTCTCTCCTGTCTGGTTGTTCGGGGTTTTCTCACGGTATCGGTCTGTAGCTCGGTCGGATAGCTGTACAATATGTGGGGTTTCTTTACGGGGGAGGTCCCTCTATACTAATAATCGCCGCCCGATCGGTATACCTTCCGCCCGTCACCCAGGGAGTTACACACTGCAACGAGAAGACAGCGAATGGGTTTACTGTACCTCTCGATTGCCCGTCGTCGAGAGCCGGTAGTCCAGGCCCGCCGACCTTTGTTGTCGCCCGTCGATCAGAGCTCACAGTCGGGGTCCGTGTCCAGGCCTGCGGATCGCCTTTCCCACGCCAGCGCTGCGTAGGCTGGCTGTCCCGGGCTATCAATGCCCGAGTCTCGCTGCGGAACCACCTCGGGATCGTCATAGCCCAGGTCATACGGCCCGGGCTCGCCGTTTCCACCGGTCTTGCTCCAGACCTCGCTGGTGGACCGCTCCGGGGTTCGTTATGGGCCAGGCTAGGCAGCCCCGGCTCCGTCGTTCTTTGTCCAGCTTCCAGCCTCGCTCAGCTCGCAATGTCTCGTGCCAGCTCGTGTCTTCTCCGCCGGCCGCCTGTCACGTGCTCTCTGCCTCGTCCTTCAATCTCGGCTCCCACACTCTCCCCCCCCTCAAGGCCCGGACTTCGGGGGACTTCATGGGCTTCAGGGAGCCGGGGAGCTTCATGGGCGGCCGCTGTTGCTGTTGCTGGAGTGGCCACGTTGCAGCGTCCGAAAGCGGCGTAGGTGGTGGTGGCTAGCGAAGCCGGCAGACAATGCCGACCTGTCTGTCGCTCGCTGTCCCACTCACCGCGATGCAGCGGGGGGCTTGCTCTAAGCTGGTCCGGCCGACGCAGACGGACTTGCCCCGTTCCGCTTAGAGGTCACAGCGGGCTTAGAACTGCCCGCCTGAACCGTTCGTCAGGCCGAACAACTGTCAGCCACCCTGAGTACTTGGGAAAACGAATGGGCCCGTCTTCCCTCCCGGTGGGCTTCATAAGTTACGCCGTCTATGGCCGTCTTTCCAGGAAGCTACTCTGCGCAGAACAAAGTGTTAAAACAACACACAACGAACAAATACTCTGCCGCAGATTGTGGCAGGGACCATAGTCTCCACCGCCAAATTGCTTGCCGACGGGTTCGTGTACCATGCGGCCAACTCAGCAAGTCTGCATTCCACAGCTCGCTCGTGGGTTGCCAAGAACAGGGGATTTCTTGTGTCCTACCGCAACCTCATGCTATGCGTCTTCCCCATCGCGACGACGGTAGTATCCTTTCAAGTCAGCGATGTGAACCGGGCAAGCCTCCTCGTTTGTATCTCGCCGAGTAAGCCTAGAAGTAAGACACGACGCTCGCGTCTTTATACCTCGGGTGCCCTTCTCATCTCGGAGCAAGCGATGCGGCAAAACCACTAGCTGCGTTGCTCAAAGCGTGAGTTTCCTTCAGAACAGGTAACGATGGCATAAACCTAGTCCATCTTTTGCGCAAGCGAAGGGATCCAAAGCCTGTGGCGGGATGACCAAATACCATACCCGCAATTCCGCAACGGCTACATATACCATGTGCTACTCGATGTAAACGTCAGCGTCCCATTCCGTCCACGTGCATACGAGCTCTAGGGACTGCTCGGTCCTCGGAGGGGGCGGTAGCTCAGCGAGCAAGCCCGCTTAAACCGTTCACGCCTCAAGGCAAGCTGGACAACTACAAGCCACCTAAATGTCTACCGCCTCATCCCCGGCCAGGTCATGACGCGACATAACTTATTAAAAGTCTTGCTGTCACTGCCACGACCGGCCAGAGTGAAGTCGAGAAATTATCCTATAAAACATTTCGTAGCTTTCTCGGAACGACCCCCCTCAAGGGAGAGTCGTCCCTCTGCCCTTCGTCGGTTGTTGGAGTGACGCGAAACAACTAGCCGTCTTGGCCCAGCGGTTACAAATCATACTGCTCCTTAACTCGCCTGCCAGCTTTCCCGGTGTCAACTGCAATTTACGCCAGTTTACCCAACACCCGCTGACAATCTCGACCGCCAGTGTTCCCGGTGTCGACTGCAATTCCCGCAATCTTTCCGACACCCACTGACAAAACCCCATCTGCACCCCGGGCCTCGACAAGCGCTTGCTTGCCTACCGCATCACTCCAAGCCTAAATCCTAAATATGGAATAAGTCCCGGCTGTGTTCCCTCCTGCCAGTCGCTATCCTGCCTTCCAGCGAACATGCCGTGGCTCTCCTCTGCCTCCGAAGACGACTTTCTTACATCTTAACCGCGCTCCTCGTGTTCCCCCCGGTTGGGTCACCTCCTGCCAACCACTATTCTGGGGTACCCGAGAACGCGCGTCCGCAACCTCGTCCTTCGAGACCTTTAAGTACTCGATTCGAGGAGACACCTGCTGAGCTCTGCTTTGAGACAAGTCACCATAATTCCAACATACTTTGTCTCAACGGGCATCGTTAGCGTTAGTGAACAACCCGCTCAACGAATCCATGGGACTCTCTGGGGACGACTAGAAGCAGAGGCGTACCGAACGGGCCCCACGTTGGGCGCCATTTTAATGTGGGGTTTCTTTACGGGGGAGGTCCCTCTATACTAATAATCGCCGCCCGATCGGTATACCTTCCGCCCGTCACCCAGGGAGTTACACACTGCAACGAGAAGACAGCGAATGGGTTTACTGTACCTCTCGATTGCCCGTCGTCGAGAGCCGGTAGTCCAGGCCCGCCGACCTTTGTTGTCGCCCGTCGATCAGAGCTCACAGTCGGGGTCCGTGTCCAGGCCTGCGGATCGCCTTTCCCACGCCAGCGCTGCGTAGGCTGGCTGTCCCGGGCTATCAATGCCCGAGTCTCGCTGCGGAACCACCCCGGGATCGTCATAGCCCAGGTCATATGGCCCGGGCTCGCCGTTTCCACCGGTCTTGCTCCAGACCTCGCTGGTAAACCGCTCCGGGGTTCGTTATGGGCCAGGCTAGGCAGCCCCGGCTCCGTCCTTCTTTGTCCAGATTCCAGCCTCGCTCAGCTCGCAATGTCTCGTGCCAGCTCGTGTCTTCTCCGCCGGCCGCCTGTCACGTGCTCTCTGCCTCGTCCTTCAATCTCGGCTCCCACAAATATAATGTAGTATAGGGCTGTATGCTACATATCAAACAATGCACTGTACTGGGGTGCCTTCATGTGCGTTTCACTCAGGGTGATAACTACGGTGCCTCGATGTCCTTCTGTTTAGGGTGATGCCACCCTTTCTAGTACCCGATGCACGCGCTCACGGGGAAAATACAAAGAAATTGACGAAAACACAATGTCGCCATAACACAGTCAGCGCCAACGTTGGTCAGCGCCACTAACGCGTGCAGGGACACGCTCTTTCACGCGCTTCTGAACAAACAAGAAAAATAAAAGCGTGGGACAAAATGGCGAGATGTACTAGAACACTTCGGTAGTGTTGGGACCGGAGCGGCTCATTGACAGTTCGTGGCGGCGCTGTAGTCGAGTTATCCGGAAAAAATCGCGCAGCCCGCCTTTTTTTTTTTTTTCACTTTTTCACGTTTCACCTTATGTTGTACCGCAGCGAAGGCTAGAAGCGCCAACTCATAGCGCTGGCAGCTGCCCTTGGTGCACGAGAGCTTGTGCCGCCGAAATGTGCAAGGAGCTCGCGCATGTAGCCTTTCCTGCGGTAAGACACTTCACACAGGCGCCAGAATACAGCCGCCATTGCTGACCTTCTCTTGTTTTACCGAGATACCGAGCCACTGAAATTGGTGAGGACGAGCTTCCACAAAAGCCAATGCTGGGGAGAAAGACAGAATGAAATCTAAGATGGCAATAACCTGGCCTAGCTGCTATGGTAATAATGAAGTGAAGTAAACGTAATAAGAGGAAACAAAAACTGAAGGTCAGTTATGGCGGTGCCCATGCACAGCTGCTACAAAGCGCCTTATGAAAATATCGGTAATTTCAAATTTTTTTTAATATTTGCGGTAGGCAAAGGGTGAATAAACAAGTTAACTAACAGATTTTGGTTAATTAATAAACATTGCAACGGTTATTCGCCCATTTATTGTCCACCGAGCCCTACAGATATAACGAAAGACGGCATCCACATATCTGCCACATTCTTTTTTTGTAAAATATGTGAAGTTCTCCAAAGAAGAAAACAAAAACACCCTCTATGTCTGCGTGAACCAGATATACGTCCCCTGTGGAACCATGGGTGTTTCCCTTCGAATACCCAGCTCAGGCGAGACTTACCTGGTTGTCAGAAAGCAGCTCTTGGTTAAATGTATTGTTATGAGCGTGTGGGTTTCAGATGGTTTACGCTCACGAGGAAAATGCGCTGCATATTGTAACCATGTATGCGCTGCACATTGTAACCATTATTTCAATGTCGTGCTGTAAACTATTACAACCTTTTCCTTGCCTGATCTACGTGTGCTCATGTTTTCTGCTCAAAATGATGTAAAATAGTTGCTTGTTTTCTTTGAATATTATAAAGCATTACCTTTCAGCCCACGTTGTCTCAGTTTTTGAACTTAAGTTCACTATTAAAACGCGTGATTAAAATTGTCACGGCTTATAAGCCATTTCTTACAAGTAAACGTAGGGTGGCCCTCGGATGGTCCCGGCAGCCACGAAGAAATAAAAGATTCTCACCCCTTTCCGACCGTCGCTTGGGTGGTTCGTCGCATAAATGAACACAAGAATGAGTGACAAGTGAAGCGAGCTGATTAAGGTCAAGAAAAAGAAGACGGACAGAAAAGAAGACAGAGAAGTTAACCTGGGGTATTAAAAACATACTAAAACAATCTCGGACTTTAGTATGTGCCGTTTCGTTCCATTAAAAATAAGATAGGAAAAAAAGTGTTAGCCCTTTCAAATATCTAATGTTCGGCCTTTGCGACAAAGGAAATGGGCATTTCATTTAAAATACTCACCATCCGACAAACCGTAATTCGCGGCTAATTCTACGCTGAAACAACTTGCAATCCGCTTCTTTAAAGTGGCAATTGTTTTTACGTAAAGGTAGGGTAATGTAGCTTGTACCGTCCAATACATTGAAGCATCATGTTGCTAACGATCGTGCCGCAGCGTAATTGATGCCGCGGTACGACCACTGGCAGGTCGTCGCTGTATCGGAAATCCTATGTGAACTCCACCAAAGCGGCACCAAAGATTCATATTTTCGCGCGTGCAGCCGCGCATGCGCACACCTTCTGGATAACGCGCCGGTGTCGACACCTGTCGCGATCAATACCACGCGCTTCAGGCGAGGCCCTGTTCTACCCAAGTATTCTAGTACACTTTACCCTAAGGAAAGTAAAGCCCCTCTATCCTGGGAACAGTGGCGCCATTCATTGTTGTGGAAATGCTCGAGACACGTGCCGCGCGCCAGTTCTGCGAAAAACATGGCGTCCGAAATCCAGGTCAGTGCCGAGCTGTGCCGCCATGATCTTGCCAACGGTTGCAGGTTGCACGTGCCTCGTGCATCGACGCATTTTGCTCTACTTTTAAAACATGAATGGGCTCTAGAGCAAAGCGCACATGAAGGCACCATAACATTCTTCGTAGCACCGGACGCCGACTCCGCGCGCTTTTGAAAAAAAAAAAAAAAAATTGCCGGTAGCAAAATGCCTCAGTATCACTGTCGATGCCGAGCCCGTGCCGCGAGACGCCCTTGCTCACGCTCAGAAACAACACATAAAACACAATTTTTAAAAAAAGTCGGGAACAAATGCTTAAATGTCTTCACACTAAGCAAAACGCACACGATTGCACCGTAGAGTATAATACGTATCGCATCGGACATTATGTACACCGCATAAAATGTATAATATTCCAAATTCCGACCGAGGCCCATTTAAGCAAGAATGTTTGTGGGAAAGATCAATGTGCGCGATGTCCACTCGTATGTGCATACAAACGCTCCCCTTGCACTGCAATAAAACGGCGTCGACAACGAACAGTTCCCGGTGCTCCAGCCGCGGCCTGCCGCTCCGGCAATGCGCGGCAGTGCGGTCCCCAACAGGCAACGGAAACGCCTGACACGTACTACGAGAGAAACCGGCGTCCGACGTGCTGCGCTCTCGCTCACTGGAGGCGGCCCTCAACCCGGCACACAGATGTTTCCCCAGGACCGGCATCACACATGAGCACTGCGGGCGCACACGCAGAGATTCGCATGTGTGCGCAGGCGACGGCGTCCCTGTCGTCGCTTATCGGAGTCAGGGCCAGCTCCCGAGCGAGCCTTATCGGGCCCACACTCGAGTCCGTATCGCGACGCACTGCCAGATAGAAGGCTGTCTCGAGCATCGTCCGCACGACCGACGAGCCATGGAGCGGGCCCGGGCGTCTCCCGAACCGTCGCGGATCCCCGTGTTTCGAAGCGGGCAGGACAGCGGACCGTGGCAGCTGCTCGAGTCCAAGCTAAAGCGACTCGACGAGCAGCAGCCGGCAAAGCCGGACCCGTACGCGCGGCTGCTGGCCGGCATCTGCAAGGACAGCGTGCTCCTCCTCAAGCAGCTACAGACCAGCGCGGACAGCCTGCGGACCGAGAGCGCCGGGCTCAAGCAGCAGCTCAGGAAGGCGCAGCAGCGGATCGACGAGCTCGGCGCAGCGGACACTCAACTGCGGGACCTACGCGCCGACTTGGCGCGGCTCGACGCCAGGAGCGACGCGTCTTTCGAGGAGCTACGCGGCCAACTGCGCGCCCTGGGAGACAAGCAGAGCGAGCAGGCCCGCATGTTGGACCGGATTCCCGACGCCCAAGAGCTGAGCCGGCAAGTCCGCCATGACGTGGCTGCTGACCGAGACTCGGCGCTTTCCCGACTCGAAGCGGAGCTGGAGAAGACGTCCAGCGAGACCGGGAAGCAGGCGGAGGAGCTGCGGACGGAGCTGCGCATGCTGGCGGACCGGCTGGTCCCTCTGGAGTCCCTGCACCAGGTGGCCGAGGTCCGGCAGCAACTTCTGGACGAGGCCGAGCTGGCAGGCGCGCAGCGAAGCTTTCAAGAGCTGCAGCTGCTCCGCGGCGTGCGGGAGGCCCCCTTCCGCTGGCAGCTGGCAGGCTACCAGAGACTCCGCGAGCAGGCGCGTCGTGAGGGCCAACTACGCTTGTACAGTCGGCCGTTCGGCATCGAGCGGGAGGGAGCCGTCCGCTGTGTGCTCCGGCTGGCAGCGAGCGTCGGGGTACCGGCGGGCCAAGAGGGGGGCGACGCCGTTCAGATCGGGCTCGAGCTGCTCCACTCGGCCAAGCTGAGCAAGAAGTTCGACTTCTGCCTGCGGCTGCTGGACCGCTCCGGTCAGGACAGGCACCTGGTGAAGACCTTCTCGTCGTCCGAGCTGATCGTGCCTCGCTACTGGTTCTCTCGGCCGGCATCGGGGCTGGTCAGCTTCGCGCTGCTCGTCTCCGAACAGAGGTTGCTCAGGGAGGGACTGCTCTTCAAGGACACGCTTTCCGTCGAGGTGGGCATTTTGTGAAGAACAATAAACGAATGAATACCTTCCTTTCTGAGACTCAACCGCGCCCCTCCAATGCGTCCCGCGTGCCGGAGCGTTTCTGCTGTGGCGCGCGCTGCACGTGGCCCCTTCAATCGAACACGTCCTCCAAAGTAAGTTGGTCGAGCGTTCCAAATAGCGTGCGATGGAGCCCGAAGATTGTGGAGCGGGTCGCGCAAGGGGACGATCTCGAGGTCGTCGGAAGTTGCTGGCCGGCTCCCTGGGCGACCACGAGTCGCAGCGGAGGCCTGGCGGCCTCACCCAGCAACTGCGGCAGCTGTCGTTGGAGCCTTCGGGACCATTCGAGTCGGGCGACTCAAGCCCCGAGACCGACGTCACCGGGTGCGGCCGAGGCGCTCGCCGGAAGCCTCGCAACGAGTTGTCGATGCTGGCGACCCGACCGATCCACGTAACTGACAAGACCGGCACCACGGGCCGTCCAATCAGGTTGGTGGCCAACTACTTCCGGCTGCTGTCGTTGCCTCAGTGCTGCGTGCACCAGTACCACGTAGACTTTGTCCCGAGCGTCGAGTCGAGCAGAATGCGGCGTGCCTTAGTAGGCGACCACCGCGAACAGTTCGGCCGTTGCTACGTGTTCGATGGGATGTCTGACCTGAAGACGCCGAGCCGGCTAGAGCAGGAGGTGACGGAGCTGTGGTCACGGAGGCGTAGCGACGGAGAACAGGTATGCATTCGCGTTAAAAGGGTCCAGGAGCTGGCGCCAAACAACCCGGACCTGCTGCGACTCTTCAACACGCAGATGCGCCGAAACCTGGAGCACCTAGACTTTGTGCAAATCAATCGGCACTACTTTGACAAGCGGGCTGTGTCTGCCATTCCCCAGCATGGACTCGAACTTTGGCAGGGCCTTGTGACGGCCATTGGGCAGCATGAGACCGGAGTTATGATGGTAACAGACACGGTCCACAAGGTGCTGCGCCGCGACACTGTCCTCGACTTGCTCATACAGATCTCGGCGACAGCGCCCACGGGCTACCGCGAGGAAGCCATCCGCCGCGTGGCCGGGGCTATCGTCATGACGCCGTACAACAACAAGACGTACCGCGTGGACGACATCGACTGGGACCAGAACCCACAATGCAGCTTCGACACCAAGGAGGGACCCAAGACGTACGTGCAGTACTACCGCGCCCAGTACGAGAAGCGCATTCGAGACCCGAACCAGCCGCTGCTCGTGTGCCGACCGCGCGAGAAAGACTTGCGGGTCGGACGTACGCACAACATCTACCTGGTGCCTGAGCTCTGCGTGCTCACGGGACTCACGGACGAAATGCGCGCCAACGTGGCCGTCATGCGGGACTTGGCCCAGCACACCCGCGTCGAGCCGCCGCGTCGCGTCCGCAACTTGCTCGACTTCATCGGGCGCGTCAACGGCGACTCCAGCGTGAGCCACGAGATGCACCAGTGGGGGCTGCAGTTCGACGGCCAGCTGGTGAGCATCGACGCCCGCGTTATGCCGCCCGAGTGGGTCATCCAGGGCACCCAGAACTACCGGTACGGCGCCAACACGGCCGACTTCTCGCGCGAGATGCGCGACAAGCGAATGCACGTGGCCATCAAGCTCGACTCCTGGATTGTCATCTGCCCTAAGAGGGACGAGCAGAATTGCGCAGAGTTCGTGCGCAGCCTAATGAGTGTCTGCCCTCCCATGGGTCTGCGGGTCACCGAGCCGCGTCTGCTCGAGCTGGAAGACGACCGGGCCGGCAGCTACGTCCGCGCGCTTCAGCAGCTCAGCGGCCTGCAGCTGGCTCTTGTGATCCTGCCCAACAACCGGAAAGACCGCTATGACATGATCAAGAAGCACGCGTGCGTTGACCTGGGCCTGCAGACGCAGGTGCTGCTCAGCCGGACCATCGGGAACCGAAAGAACGTGCGCTCGGTGGCCACCAAGGTGGCAATCCAGCTCAACTGCAAGCTGGGCGGACAGGCCTGGTGCCTTGAGATCCCGCTGGCGTCCACCATGGTCATCGGCTACGACACGTACCACGACTCAAGTCAGCGCGGCCGCTCGGCGGGGGCCTTTGTGGCCAGCCTGAACAGGACCTTCACGCGCTGGTTCTCCCGGGCGTCCTTCCACGCCAGCCACCAGGAGCTGGGCAACTCGCTGGCCATCCATCTCCAGGACGCTCTCAGGCAGTACGGCTGCGAGAACGGCGGCGCCGTGCCCGAGCGCATCCTCTTCTTCCGAGACGGTGTCTCGGACGGCCAGATTCCCCAGGTCCGCGAGTGGGAGATCAATCAGATCGTGGCGTCGCTGGACGCGCTCTTCCCGGGCAAGGATCACAAGCTGGCGTTCGTGGTGGTCACCAAGCGCATCTCGACGCGCCTGTTTGCCGTGACCAGCTCGGGCGGCTACGCCAACCCCCCGCCGGGCACCGTGGTCGACTCGGAGGTGACACGGCCCGAGCGCTACGACTTCTTCCTGGTGTCGCAAAGCGTGCGCCAGGGGACAGTGGCGCCCACGCACTACAACGTCATCTACGACACCACGGGCCTGAAGCCCGACCACATGCAGCGGCTCTCGTACAAGCTGACGCACCTGTACTTCAACTGGCCGGGCACCATTCGGGTGCCCGCGCCCTGCCAGTACGCACACAAGCTGGCTTTCCTCGCAGGCCAGTCGTTGCACACGGAGCACCACGTCCAGCTAGCCAACACTCTTTTCTACCTGTGAAATAAAAGCCCTTTGTCTCAGCCAGACTTCTACGTAATCCGTTACAAGTAACGAAATTACTTGTAATCCCTCAGATTTGTCAGTAATTTAGTAACGGAATAATTACATATTTTCTAGAGTAATTGTAAAGTAATTGCCTTACATTTTTTGCGTAACAGATTCCTTGCAATCCGTTATTTCCCCCCTCCTTTCTAAAGAAAGGGTCGTTTTTATTTTGGTGAAGTGGAGCGGGGTGACACTGTCACGCGAAATGACCAGCGCAAAGGGAGGCTTGGCCTTCTTCAGTTCCGCAAAGCCTTTTTTTTGCAACACCAAGACCCTGAATGTATTTTTTTTTAGAAATGTAGAAATGCCAGTTTTTAGAAAAAACTGGCATTTCTACAACAAAAAGAAAAAAAAAGGGGGGGGGGGGCAAGTTATATCTGCTTTCTTTAGTTCCTTTGTTGTTTTTTTTGCGATCGAAGACGGGGAGAGGAGGGCGCCAAGTGATTGTGTGTTTCTTCGAGAAGCTCGAGGCGGTAAGTGAACAGACAAGAATTAACAATGTCCTTCTCGGTTATAGTGACTACGGCCATTTTTATAATGTCACAAAACGAGACAACGCTCCGTCTTCCCTAAAATCCACTAAAGGAGATGTGATAATATGTAACGGTGTTATTGCCACAAGCATCCTCGTTCGTTGCTGCACATTTAGCATCTTCTCTTAGAAAGCAGAATGTATTTTTTTTCTGCTTCTTTTACCTTATTTGACCCTGTTTTAAAAGCTACTTACTTTTTTGTAGTCCAACTTCTAGGGTTGCTCCACTTTATTTGGGAATTCCAGCCAGGTTATCTGCCTCTCAGTCACCCCTTTTGTGAGTCAGCTTGTTGCGAGCCCTTCGAGAATGGTAAGTCTTCCTTCCTTCTTCCTGTTTCTACCCCAGCAGGACGCATCTTATCTCTAGCAGATATTTTTAAAAATAAAACCCGATGGTTGCTGACGTACACGTGATATTCTGGGCTTGAGGAGAGAGTGAAACTCGTGAGTGGGCAATAGCGCGGCTTACTTAGTACTCTGCCCTTCGCTGCCCGTGACGTCAGCGGACGTCTATCTGGAGAACACCGGAGTAAACTGCCGTCGGTAAGTGGTCCGTGCATTTTTGAATGGCCCCAAGAAAGGTATACACGACAAACGTGCATTTACATTTCCTTATTTTAACCGACGTTTTAATTATTTGTTGTTAAAACTGTCTCTTTTCGATTACTTATATTCATATACTAGAAACTTTTTTTTTTATTCACCAATGTCTCAACCGCGGCTCGACCTGTTCAGAACCAAAGGAAGAAGAATATCGAGCCAAATCTTATTTTGTTATTTAATTATCACCTTACTGTTACAACAATGTTTTGCTATTGTCTGGCAATATATGACGGTATTGCAAGATGTTCATACATCAGTTCTTATTCTAGTTTTGGCTCGATGTATGATGACTTCTACAGCTTCACGATTTTGACAATGGAGAATTTCAGTAGATCGGTCCGATGACTCCGATAGCGATTCCCGATACTTTGCCACCGCCTTTGCGCATGCGTTATATCGTTATCGGGTATCGTTATCGGGAGTATTAAAGGTATCAGAACGATCTACTAAAACTCTCGAATATCAGGCAACGGCTGCAACGAGGAAGCTTGGCTCTATCTTTGAGGTAAATAGTACTTCCATTGCTTCGCTGAAGAGGCTCAATGCTCAGCATAAAACATTCGTGAGGCACACTATGGCACTCCCATCCAGTGCCTCAGTTCAAAGGGTGTTCAGCGTAGCAGTCGACATCTTCAGTAAGAAATAACGCAAAATGTCTCACGAGATTTTCGAGAGCCAGCTGTTCCTCAACACAATCAAGGTCAATAAATGGAAAAGGTGGCAACATTAACAACTTGAATAGTCTTCTCCTGTTTGTTTCTTACTTGAGGACAATGATGTTAAAAGTAACGCAACGAAAGTAACGGATTACTTTTTGTGGTAACGGTCGCTTACTTTTATAGGAGAGTAGTTGTAATTGTAATAAATTACAATTTAGCCTCGAGTAATTGTAAATGTAATTTCTTACTATTTTTCAGTAACGTGTGCAAGTCTGGTCTCAGCGTCCGAAATCGGGAAGGTTCCTCTGCTTACCTCTCATAAGCTAGAACACGAATTATGAAGTAGGCAGCACCGTTTTCTTGCGTCACATTACGAAAGCTTACGTCTGCTTACGACGAGATCAAGGGCGAGTTCCCATGGCGCCCAAGCGACACAAAGCTCGTAGTAACGTAAATGGGCATTCACACCAGGGACGCTTCTCTGAAATGGATGTGGGTGACGTCAGTGGTCGGCGGAACCAGTGGAACCCCGATTTCAGCATTCATACGAACGGCAGGGGGCCGAGAGGAATGTTAGTGTTAGCAAACGCATTTAGCAATCGCACACTCGACAATAGGGACGCGCTGATGAGAGTAGAAAAATGGAGACACTAAAGGGCAATACGCGATTATGGCAGCAGCGATGTAGACCACGACCAACTGCTTCCTGCTTAAAGAAAGATCCTTCTTCAGTGGGTGGATGCACCGCAAAGGACGCGGAATAAAAAACCGGTTGTACGAGGAGCGGCTTGAGATATCGAAGAATCCTCCGGGTGCCTCGAACAACATGTGGAGCAGAGCAAGCCACAGCAGGTTAGGCGTTTCCGATACCCCCGCCGGCATCTCGCCAATCTCGCTAAGCAAAACCTGTAAAGCTGCCGGACACGCGAATAAAATACCGCCGATTGCAAAGAGATCCCACGCAGAGGAAGGGAGCGTTTGCGCAGCCCGAGCCAAAGTTGACGTCGACATTCCCCTGGGATGTCGACGTCAGCGCGGCTCCGCACAAAAGCGTGACGTAACCTCGTTATGCGCATCGCGGGGAGCGACGGGAGGGATTTTTGCCCCGTAGGAAAATTCAGGAATTTGGTTCGGTTCAACTTTTTCTTATGGACTCTGACGAAAGTTTACGTGGGACCAACGGGAGGCGAGGGAGCGCAGCATTTGCTCATGCGTTCAGGGCTCCGAGACCAGCTCGACAAAATGGCGACGGCGAGCGAGGCGGCGAAGACTCTTCGACGCCGACAATGGAAATACTCTTCTTTTATATCTCCAACTGGGTGGTGAAACCCGCGGAACGTTTATCGTGAACGGGGAAGAAATCGTTCTCGACAGGGACGCCGTCGCCGAGCGAGTTTTAACGGCGAGCTTCCACAGTTCTTTTGCAACGTGCACTCCGCACCGTCGAGATTGCTGGTCTTAGCAGCTCAAATATGGCGTCCTATGAATACTCTCCATAGGCGCCCAAGCAACGTTACTACCCGATTAGGCCAATTAGGCGACGTAGTTTTCAACTCGCTGCCCGACGAGTTCTTGTAGTACATTGGAGCCATCGTACGATGTACTCGATACTAGCACCGCTATACTGCCGTGGAGACATCCCGTGACGGCGCGGTACTTCGACGCACACAGCGTCGGAGTCGTCGTGCACCTGCATTTTCAAGGAAAATTGCACACAATTTGGCTAGAAATCATTTCATCACGCATTCAGATGGAAATTCCACTTTCATTAATTCGGCGGTGATTCCGTCATGAAAGTTCCCGCCGATCCATGTTCCCAGCAGCAACGGTTCCAGAGGAAAAACCAGACTTGTACGTAGTTCAACTACTCTACTCAAGTTACTGTAGTTTAATTACTTTTCTTACTTTTCTGAGTAGTTTAGTAACTTTCAATTACATTTTTATTTCGGTAATTAGTAGTTTACTTTAATTACTTTTTTGAGTAACTTCTACTTAAGTTACAAATTACTTTCGAATTTTAGTGGTTGTTTTACAACATTCCTGCACAAAGGAGATTAGATGTTTGAAGATCAGCTGATATTTGGAAAGAGGGGAAGCATGTGGCGTAGGAAAAGGGGGGGAGAAGAAAATTGTTTGTAGGGTCCGAAACTTTCCCAAAAGTTTCACAACCCCCCCCCCCCCCCCCCCTTCCTGCAACAACACTGCTACGAGGCGCGGGGAGCGAACAAACACGACGCAAGAGAGGCCGAGTAACTGCGGGACTTGCGCCGAAGACTGGCGTTCCTTTGTATCCCGAAGCTCAAGGAGACTCGACCCTTTTTAAGAAAGGGCTGGTCCCCGCTTCTCCCCAACGTAGAAACTCTCGCCCACTATAGGAGGTGCACACACTGCATCCTCACTCAAGGGAGGCAACAAAATGCAGCAAAGAAAGGGTAAAAGCACAGGCGAGCTGGTGAAGAACTTCCATCGTAAACCGGAGACACGGAAAAATAAAAAAACGGACAAAACAACAACAAGTCTCGAACACAGCTTCTAGTTTATTTGAACACCTCCGCTCTTATATATACACAACAACCCTCCTCTCCAAAGGTCGACACACCTCCTCTCCACTCCATCAACGACATCTCAAACTGAACCAATGACACATGCTACCTCCCTTCCTTTCATACCAACCAAAAACTGACCCCTTTCCAATCCAAGAAACAGGCACTCAAACCCTGCTAACAATGAAAACACCCCCCCCCCCCCCCCCACAAAAAAAAAAAAAAAAAAAAAAAGATAAGTTTTACGGAACCGACCAGCCACAACTGATAACAGGCCTATCGAACAGACACGGTGTTAGCATTCAACCACCCCTCAAAAAAAAAAAAAAAAAAAAAAATTAAAATTTAATTTTTTTTTTTTTTTTTTTTTTGAGGGGTGGTTGAATGCTAACACCGTGTCTGTTCGATAGGCCTGTTATCAGTTGTGGCTGGTCGGTTCCGTAAAACTTATCTTTTTTTCTTTTTTTTTTTTGGGGGGGGGGGGGGTGTTTTCATTGTTAGCAGGGTTTGAGTGCCTGTTTCTTGGATTGGAAAGGGGTCAGTTTTTGGTTGGTATGAAAGGAAGGGAGGTAGCATGTGTCATTGGTTCAGTTTGAGATGTCGTTGATGGAGTGGAGAGGAGGTGTGTCGACCTTTGGAGAGGAGGGTTGTTGTGTATATATATATTCGCGACTCCAGCGACCTATAGGGGGCGCCACCACCAAACAAACATGGCGGCTGAGTCCAGGTCGCGTCGGCTCGGCCGGGCCGCCTGAACAGGTGGCACGTTCAATTTAACCGATTTTATTTTGTTTAATGCCCAATTTTATAGGTATTTGAACTGAGACGGTTAAAGGAGCTGTGCAACGATATTCAATTGGAATGTTTTTCTCTCTACACGAGCTTACTGGCACACCTGGGACTCAAGGATTCTCACACGCAACGCCATTGGCCAAGAAACTCCTTCGTTGTGGTGTAATTTCAAGGACAAATGCGATCATTTTCATTCAATCTCTCCTTTGCAAAATTTGATGACGTAACTCGGGGATCGCAGTACACCCAAGTGACGATATTTGAATGCGGTTCATAGATTGGACCCGAGCATTGCGTGGGCACTCAACTTGGGCTCGTGACAATTGCTAGCTCGAGAAGCATTCGGGTTGTGACCCGTGTCCAATCGCTGCGACGACGACAACAGCCGAGCCATAACAATGTCTGGAACTCAGCGCGTGTCCTGCGCTTTGCCAACCCCAGCGCGTGGCTATGATCAACACTGGCGGCATATAATCGGCTCCAGATCACGTGGCCGCTTGTTCTGGCTGCGAGTTGAGGGGGTGAACGCTGCTCGTTTTTCTTTAATTTTTATTGGGACTTCTATTGCGTGGGGTGAAAAACGAACGCTTGTTTCATGGGTCATTAACGTTAGGGATCCGTTTTAAGCGGTATTTGCGCAAAGTACAAAAATTGTTGCATTGCTCCTTTAAGTGTAGCCGGTGCACATAAACTTGCAGAGCATAGTTTTGTTTTCCAATTGTGTTTTTTGTTCTTTTCATGTAAAACTTTCGTTTCGGAGATTTCGTTCGAAACCGAAACTATGGGATCTGGAGAGACGGTAATATACTAATCAGTTTAGATCATCTAAGGAAAGCGGCAATGAATGCAGAATTATCCCACCGACAGTAATTTTCAGCCAGCTCGCATGCCTCGATTATGCGACTTATCTGTCCGCGAAATCGAGCTTTTGTGCGTATGTGCGTTTAAGAAACAGCTTCAGTCGTATGCTCGGTCAACAACACAGGCTGCAGGAAAATTACGAAAATTAAGCACGCGCTTCTTGAGCCAACGAGCATGTTAACCCACCGGCACCCCACTAAGCAGCTGATACTCGTATTTCAATTCAGGTTTGAGTAGCAATCGAGAAGTCATTTTGACGAGCGGGTTATGTATTATATTACATACTATGGGGAAGTCCCACTAAAGCGATATTAGTATATTCTTCGGTTCGAAATATGAGCTTAGTTAACTAGCTATTATGTGAACTGCTGAATAAAAATATATTTGACAGACAGAGAGATACTAAGTTAAACTTTACCAAATGGTTCTAGCCAGTAGCACGGAGACGAATGCGGACAAACTGAAGAGTCTTCATTGGAGATTCACGCAGAATCTCTCTGCATTGAACTTGACTTCGAATCCTGAACGAAAAAAATTAGTATTTTTGTGGTCGTCGTGAGGCAATGTAGACGTATATTGCTGCTGGCTTAATTCGACGGAGGTATAATATAAATATTGGAGGCGCGATAGATCATAATGCCGTGACAGCTTCTGACGTTGCGAGACACGTCCCCCACCTTTTGAAAACAGATAATTTCCCTCATTGATCATTTGCAGCGAGCAGGTTTTCCTGAATCAAGTAATTGCGAAATCAGCCCAACTCCTTCAGAGTGGTCCAGAGGATTTTTCGGCGAAAAGCAGCCAAGATGAATAGCCAACGCACCGACCGGCGTGGGTGACTCAAACTTGAGGCTAATCAAACACAACCAAACTCAAGAAAAGCAGCTATCGAACCTTCCCATTCACTTGACTGCAGCATTGATGTTCCCTCCAGTGAAATGCCTGGTCTGTCGTCCTCCCACTGTTCTACATCCTCATAAAGAAACCCCGTATCAGTTACCAAGTAGTCGTCATTTTGAATGTGATTCGAGACAGACGAGAAATCAAAAGGTTTTCCGCGATTCCTCCCCATCCAAGAAATGGAAAACACGTGATGGACGGAAACAATCTACTGAGGTTTCGCCACACTAATGAATACTCAGGCAAACTTAAGAAATTTTCGGACCTTCGTGAAATTACACTGTTCTCCATTGCGCCGACAGCACGTGTCCGCGAAAGCCACCAGAGATGCTGAGGGGCGCGGAGCGACCTGGACCGGCTGGTTCCCGGTTTTCCCGCTTGGTGGCGTCCGTTTTGCTGGAGTCGCGAATAAGAGTGGAGGTGTTCAAATAAACTAGAAGCTGTGTTTGAGACTTGTTGTTGTTTTGTCCGTTTTTTTATTTTTCCGTGTCTCCGGTTTACGATGAAAATGCAGCACCTGCTCTGAAACTCACCTTCTGCTCCCGTAGTTTGTGCTGTACTCGAAGAATCGCATGCTCAAAGGCAGCGCAAAGATTGCCTTTTTGCGTTGTCTTTTCTGCCAAAACTCAGACTTTGGGGATCCTCAAAGATTCATAGATCGTTCAAAAAACCTGTAGTAATTCCCCCACCATTTTTATATAAAAAATAATACACAAGCAGTGTTGGAAAGTACTTTATGTACATGGTACTTAAAGTACTACTGTTTAGAAAAATTGTACTTCACTTGAAGTAATTTTTCGTTGCATGTACTTCTATTTTTCGAGGAATGTAAAGCTCCCAACCTCAATGTACATTCCTCCAATTTAAAAAAAAAAAAAAATTGCGGTATTGTTGTGTGAAAACGCGCTCTTTCGAGACGCTATCTGGTCATTTCTCTGAGTGAAGTAATGGCGGCTATAAGACCGAAACGAATAAGTGCCTTATAAGTTGATTGTGTGAAATAGCTCGTCAGCGAGAGTAAAACAACTACTCTGCGGCGACTTGACCTTATACTATATTTGCTTCCATTTCTGTAAAAACTGATGCGCCTCCGATTACCCCTGGAGCAACGCATACCAGTTAAAAAAAAAAAAAACAGTATAGGGAATGGAAGAGCATCATGAAAGATTGTGTTAAAAGTGCTTGTACTTTACCGTGAAATATATTGTATTTATATACGTTACTTCAAGTACATTGCACCCGGTGTACTTACTCCTTTCCTTGAAGTTCATAACCTTTCATTCACTTTGTACTTTAGTTCAAGTCCTTTTCAGATGTACTTTATGCAACACTGTAAACAAGCAAACATTGTCTAAAAAATCAAGCTCAAACAGTGCTAATCCTCAAAGTACAAATGACACATTCGCAGTACATCACTGACCAAACAAACAAGAAAGTAAAAAACAATTAGGCACGCAGAAGCAGAACCAGTTATTAATGCATTGCTGTTAACAAAAAAAAAAACAAGCCCATTCCTATTTGGCAAGCAAAATTTTGCTAACAGATCAAAACCTCCTCCACTTTCTTTTTACCATAAAAAAACATATAAAAGTAACTTCAAAAGTAATTCGCTACTTTTTTGCGGTAATTAGTAATTCACTCAATAACTTTCTATTTGAGTAATTTCTACTCTACTCAAATTACTTTTGACGTCAATACTCAGTAACTTAACTTAATTACTTTTTTTGAGGAACTTGTACATGTCTGGGAAAAACCACGCTAAACATCGCTCATCATCATCATCGCGTGCTACGCGACAAGCTAGACGCGTACTTACAAGACTCATGTTTTACCTTTGATTGATATCCACTTTCGGGAAGTATACCCAACACGAGGAAATGCGAACACAAACATTTGATGTATACTAATATATTTTCCAGTCTCTATAACTATTTTAATCAAACAAATGTGTCAGAAACAACGTAAACATACACACAGTAAGTAATGAAGATCTCCGTGGGCACTTTTTAAATGTAAAATAGCGTTAGCTTCATTAAACGTTTTTGCAGAGTTCGGTTTTTGTGTTTTTTTTTGTTTTTTTCTGTCAAGGCCTTGTATTTGGTCTTTTTTTGTTTTTGTTTTTTTGTATACGTTGCTGCTGCCGATGTAATCCAGGCCTAGTCAAGCTGTTTGTAACAGCTTTTTGTCTGGATTTCCCTCCAGACATTTCTGAAAAATAAAGCTTGATTGAGTGATTGTGCTGAATAGGTATTTCAGTGTTATGGAGTTAAGTACACTGTACTTAAAGTACTACCTTAAGTAGGCCTAGTAAACTTGTACTTAAAGTACTACTTTAAGTAGGCCTAGTAAACTTGTACTTCACTTCAAGTACATTCTCTGAGGGCGTACTTGTATTAACAAAATAGGTTGATGACCTAGTTGGTTGAACATCGTAAAAATATTAGCGCCAAAGACAAAGGACAAGGGAGGAGGGGACAAGCGCTTGTAGAGCACTGCACGGGCCCGGGCCAGCCCGAAAGCCCGAGCCCGGCCCGGCCCGCGGGCCGGGCTCGGGCCGGGTAGCACGTATTTTCTCGGGCCCGGGCCGGGCTCGGGCTTGAACAAAAAAGTTCTCGGGCCGCGCCGGCCCGGGCCGGCCCGGGCCGGCGCGGCCCGAGAACTTTTTTGTCTTTGTTTTGCCTGAGTAATCTTGTGCCGTAAATCATAAATTGTTGTTGATAGCAAGAAGTTTGCTCATTAATCTTTTAGGTTCATTAAATACCAAAAAAAAGCGAAGTGCAAATTCACTACAGCGTCGTTAAAAATAATAACTAAAAGACGTCTTGAAGCTAGAAAGCCTTCAAGCTTTTTCCGTGTGAGCGAGGGTTCAGTGTTATAAATTGTAAACAAAATAAAGTCCCAGTCATATGCTTGTCAACCTGTCTGATTCATCGCTCTCAAAAATATCTAGTTCACTATTAGGAAGGTTTAGAAAAACGTTCGCAAGCGCTTTGGGTACCGTAAAAATAGCGTTGCGATGTAAAACCTCTGGCGATGCTAATTTTAGCTTGCCCAAAGTGCTTGAGTACGTTATTCTAAGACTCCCTTATTGCACAGAGCGCGGCACTATATTAGTGCGAACAAGCGATTGTCGTGTTTTTATGTTTATCTCATAGAATCAAAACGCTGTTTTCAAAACTATTAGTGTCTTTAGAAGTGCTCATCTGGGCCACAGACTTAAGCGGTATACTTTGGTGCCTACTAAGACCATTTCGAAGTAAAATTCGAAAAAAGAGCCAACGTCGTGTTCGCGGTACCAGTGTCGCGCAGTGTACATAGTCCGTTCCGCGCTTGCACGTTTTGAGAACCATCCTGAAAAAAAAAAAAAAGAAAGAAAAACGTTTTAAGGGGTTAAGTAGGAATATATTAAACTTAAGCTTGCCTGAAAGGGTTGTATATTTTAGGAACGCGTTGACATGTAAAGCTACTTCAGAACATATTCTTAAACAGAAAAGGTGCGCAGACCAGGCTTAGAACGAGGGAGACTTTTTGCGAAGAGGTTGCGATGTGCAGGGCCTTATAAAAGTAGGTTGAAACGGGACGCGTTGAAACGCAAAGGGTGTTTCGGAAACTGGTTCAAATAAGAAGGACGTTTAGGGAATGGGTCGAAACAGGACAAATTCAATCGAGAAGGGCGTTTAGTGAACTGGTCGGAAACGGGACGGGTTCATATGGTAAGGGCGTTTAAAGAATGGGTCGAAACAGGACGAGCTTCAAATGGGGAGCTCGTTTCGGGAACGGGTCGAAACGGGACGGGTTCAAACGGCAATGGGTTGTTTCGGGCTACAGCCATCGGGCCGGGTCGGGCGGGGCCTAGAAATTAAAAATTTTGTCGGGCTCGGGCCGCGCCCGGGCCGTGTCTCTTCCGGGCCGGGTCGGGCCGGGCCTAGAAATTAAAAATTCTGTCGGGCTCGGGCCGGGCCCGGGTCGTGTCTCTACCGGGCCGGGTCGGGCCTAGAAATTCCGGCCCGTGCAGTGCTCTAAGCGCTTGTCCTGTCCTCCCTTGCCCTTTGTTTTTCGCGCTAATGCTTTTATGATGTTTATCTTGTAGTTACGTAAAGTATTTTTTTCAAGCGCTTTCCGAGCAAAGCACAACTCTGGCTTTCAAACTACATCCGCAAATTTGGTCTTGTTAAAATTTTGTCACAAAATGATGCTTCTCTCTCCGAAGAAATACTGGGAGAGGTATTCTACTCTCGAGAGAAACACGAGCAGACCACGCATCGTTCCGTTTGTTCTGGGGTCGGTTTTCCCGTAGCGTTTCGTACTCCAGCTACACCTCGATCAGTCAGCGCAAGTGAAGGAATTCAAAATATTGGGTATGGGCAATAAACGATAATGTAACACCTTACTCTGTGGTGCGGGAAAATAATAATAAAAAACTTTCAAGCAGAAGAAAAAGACAACGGAGGATAATGTTCCG
Organism: Ixodes scapularis; assembly: GCF_016920785.2. NCBI lineage: Eukaryota > Metazoa > Arthropoda > Arachnida > Ixodida > Ixodidae > Ixodes > Ixodes scapularis. The sequence goes on along the minus strand of NW_024609883.1, from coordinate 3,027,725 downwards.
TAATTTTTTCGCACCACAGTCTCACGTGTCACATTATGATTGTCATAAGCTCACCTGCACACTCATCCGTTACTTTCATTAAAGGGGCCATGAAACGAGTACTCTACTTTCGCTATATACTGCTCAGAATCTCTCCCTAACGTTAATAGCCGAATAAGCCTTGGTTTTTCTTTCTAAGCAGCGGAAGTCGGCAAATAAATTCGAAAAATATAAGCATCGTTCATCCCCTCAACTCTGAGTCAGAACAAGAGGGCACGTGGCCTGGTGCCTATCCTATGTCGCCAACGTCAATCCATAGCCACGCGCTGAGGTCGGCAAAGTAGAGCACACGTGCTGAGCTCCAGACACTGTTAGAGTTGGGTTATTCTCATCACCGCAGGGGTTGGACGCGAGCCACCACTCCAGTGTCCGCCGAGGCATTGATCGTTGCCCGTGTCCCACTAGAGCAGGGGTGGCCAGGCTGACCCGGCCTAAGAACCGCAAACCAAACCACGAAACTCCCAAGAGCCGCGGGGGGGAAGGGGGGGGGGGGGGAACTTTTTTTTTTTTTTTTTTTAGCGCAATAAACGAAACTTGAACTACTTTCAAATCTATCGGAGTCAAAAGCAGTCCAACTGTACATAAGGTAGCAGTATAGCACCAGACTATACTTCGTTTCATTTTATGTTGTACCGCAGCGAAGGCTAGAAGCGCGAGCTCATAGCGTTGGCAGCTGCTCTTAGTCGCGAGAGCTTGTGCCGCCGAGATGTGCCCCAGAGCAAGAAGCTCGCGCTTGTAGCCTTTTCTGCGGTACATCATAAGGTGAAACAGAGTATACCAAACCGCTACCTGTCTTTCGATTTAAAACGCGTGCCATTTCTTTTTTTGGGGAAGCACTCGTGTTACCAGGAGGGAGGCGGGGAAGTGGGGAGGTATGTGCAGTGTTGTACGGAACGGCGTTCCAAGGAACGGCGTTCCTGGAACGCGTTCCTTTTAGGAGGAACGAAGGAACGCCGCCGTTCCGTTTCACATCGGTGGAACTGGAACGGGAACTCGTTACATTTTTACGGGAACGGAAAGAGGAACGGCGTTCCTTTTTTTGTTTAGTGGGGTCATTTTTATACTATTTTTACGAGGGAAAATTTTAAAAGTATAAAAGCTATTTCATCATGAAGATATTGTTTTTAACTCCCTCACGTTTTGGTTACTTTTTTTAGGATTTATATTGTGTGGTCCTCGCTTAGTAACAGTCGGTTGCTGGAAAGTTAGGAGACATCAATGTTTTTTTTGTTTTTTTTTGAGTGCCCGAGACTGCGGTACAAAAAGCACAACGTTAGTCGCACGAAAAGACACAAAGAGGGACGTTTCAAACTCAGCTACGTTAATTGCTTCTATGAATCCTCATACACCCAGAAATCTGAGGCCGACTACAGCCATTTTTGAACTTCCATAAAGAGAACTACACTTACAACAAAATCACAGGTTACTAGATATTGAACACACTTTTGTATCCCGAACATTGGTCACTTAAACGACACACAAAAATTAACGAACGCTTCCAACCTTCACAAGGAACCACTTGTAGTTTTTGAAGACTGACCTTCCAAAAAGCATACCCTCTCCCTCACTTCTTGGTATTGTGGAGAGCAATATTGAGAAGCAACTGATGTAAAATTCGAACAAGGGACTTCGCTAGATTGAAACGTGTGAGGTTGTTGTAAAACGCTCGTGCAATGTGGGGTAACAGTAGATGCGGCTTGTCTGAATCGTTCATCAGAAACATGAATCTGATTAAAAGCTGAGATTTTTAAACTTGAATATATCAACAAATAAAACCTTGATTCCGCTCTTGCTTTCTTCTCCTGGTGCCCTTCCATCACGACCTATAAATTTGTATGTTCCCATTAGATGGGACAGATAAAAAAAACTGCCTGATCTAATCGAATATGGTATTCAGAAAAATACAAATGTAACGTATATGTAACGAAACGTTCCATTTTTTTAACTGTAACGGGATCCTTTCTCACAAATGGAACTTGTAACGGGAACGCGTTCCAAAATTCAGAAGGAACGAGGAACGAGCTGTCGTTCCTTTTTTTGAGGAACGTGTACAACACTGGGTATGTGTGTGTGTTTGGGGGAGGGAGGGAGTAGGGGAGGGATTCGCGAGCAGCACTTTAACACGCGAAGAGCCGCATGCGGCTCGCGAGCCGCAGCTTGGCTACCCCTGCACTAGAGCGACAGAGACAAAAGACAGCGACAAGCCTCAAACCCACGCAGCATGCTCGCGATGGTATCTTTGACAGTCGTTCGGTGCTCGTGAAGTAAGCACGAGCGATTGCAAGCCTGCCAAAGATACCCTCGCGTGCATGATGCCCGTGTCTGAGCATAGCTAGAGCCACTCTATATGGCAGCGTAGCTGCCAGAGTAGCGACACGACGCAAAATTATCTAGATACACGACGTCAGAAGCGCCTATAGTGATCTCCATTTTGGGCCTGGGAGGTTTCTATGGAAACCGTACTGCTAGCGACGCCGGGCGGCAACCTTTATCTAGTTGATATCTCCATTCGTTAATTGCAAAGTGGTAAAAGACCTAAAAGGCGCTTTGCATGGCGGTACGGCACGGGCCTCTGGAGGGGCGGTGTCTGTTTCTTCTGTGAAATGAGACGATTTGCAGCGTGCGCGGACAAGGCGAGTGGTTTTCCGCGCCGCCGGGATGGCGGCGGCTTCGTGGGACGAACGTACCGTCCTTGCACTTTCGGACTTCGCTCCTATGGAACAAAATCCGATTACGCCGCTCACGACAGGACGATCGCCTTGGGACATGAGTGCTGCTCGACTGCCCCATAGTAAGAGAATGTATGCTTAGCACCATAGTTCTTCAAGACCCAATCATTCATTCAAGATGAGATTATCTCACCGACTGGCGGGGAGCGACGTCGACGACGGGATCACCCTCGTTTCGGGCCGATGAACAGTCGACGGGGTTAAACCAAGAAGGACAGCACGGTGGTCTACAGAGGATTGTTAACGCCATCAAAAGAGACGGACGTCGGATATGAGGTGTTCCTGTCGACAGACCAAGTGGTCGTCAGGAAGTTTACCGGCATGCAAAATGTCAATATTTTTATCTGGTGTAGCACGTATACCCGTGTTAAAGGGGCCATGAAATGATTCTTTAACTTCTTCTTTCTTAGCTTAAATCCTCAACTCAAAAGAGAACTGTGGAACCACGCGGTCGTGACATGCTAGGGCACCGGTGGGATGACCCCAAGCTTCCACCGTGCTTTTTAAGCACACCATAGAACTTGTCATTCGCAAGTGCACTCATGTGCACTCATTGGCCACGAACGCGAATTCAAATATTCATCGACGAATTGATTGTTGACGAGCGCATACGTCCGAGTGACGCAGTTTTCGTGTCAAATGCGTGAGCTGTGGTAGGCTGGCGTCATTTTGGCTTCTGTAGGCATTGCAAAGAGCATATTTAGAACCATACACACATGATGATAGCATCATGGCACACGGACATTAATGAGTACCAAACGGGCCCAGCTACAGAGAATAAATACTACATTCGCGAAAAATAATTGTCTGTAACTTGTTAATTACAAAGACGAACACACCTCTGAGCATATAAAATTAATAGTGCGTGATGATGCATTCTTATAGAGCAGGTCATTTCATATACGTCATTTGAGCAAACGCCTGCTTGTCACTTGAAAAAAAAAAAAGCAAAAAAAACCACTGCGATCAAATGCAAGCTATTGCAAAGAAAGGACGTTTATCAAAGTCTTCAGAACTGTCAATTCGTAAAATCGTCGATTAGTAAAAAAGGTAAAAGGTCGTAGGCGCTTCCTCGCTTAAAGTTGTTGTGATTATTCGGTGACCCAGGGCTGAAACAACTTCCCCTAGGCCCTACACACGACGTATACCTTTCGTTTCGATTCTCAGAAATTCGAACATTCAAAGGAAGCTAGAAAATGTGAAAATGTTATCCTAAAAGCTATATCGTAAGATCGTTGATTAGTACAAGACGTAAAGATCGCAGGAGGTTCCTCGCTAAAAGTTTGTGATTATGCGGTTACCTGGGGCTGAAACAACTTCCCCAAGGTCCAACATGCGACGCATACAATTGGCATTGATTCTCAGACATTCTAACGTTCAAACAAGGCTAGGAGTATGCGAAAATTGCATGCAAAATGTCTTATCGATCCTCGAACACATCCAGGAATACGAGCACCGCTACGGCGATATGACTGATGCTGTCGCACAGGTGTAATATCCAGAGCGATCTTGCACAGAAAAGGTATAAAGTCACATTCTTTCAGATCTTCACGTTATACCTGCTTCAGAGAGCATGAAGAAGTTCGAAATCGTCGGCAAGCAGCGGCACATTACGACTACCGCGCACCGAACAAACTCGTATCCACCAGCTCTGGGCGCTACCGGTGACATCGCGGCTCTTGCGAGGTCACGTGACGACTAGTCACTCGGTTGCTAAGGAAACCGAGCCAGCTCAGCTCGTTGCTATGGTACCGCGTGTGACCAATCACGGTGAGAGGCGGCACAGGGAAAAGCGTGGCGCTACTCTGGCAGCTACGCTGCCATATCGAGTGGCTCTAAGCATAGCCTCCTTTATTCTGCGAAGCATCTCAAATCGCGAAAGACTGGTTTGAGGCTTGTCGTTGTCTTTTGTTTCTGTATGTCGCTCTCGTGGGACACGGCCAGGCAGTCGGGTCCTAACGCAGTTCTCGTGCCCAATCCATGAGCCCCGCTCGACTGTCGTCAGGTGGCTTCGATCCCACGATTACGTCATCAAGCTTTGCGAATGCAAGACTGAAAGAAATAGTCCCCTTTTATCCTCGCAGTTTCACCGCGACAAAGAAGCTTCTGAATCAGTGGCGTCTACATTACTTGAAGTACATCACCTAGCATTTACTTTGTACTCTAAGTATTTTCAGGTGTGCCCGAGTATTTACAAGTATTGTCTACAGTCTCTCTTGAGCATGCAGTTTCAGCAGGGACTGGAAGACGGCAAAAATAATCCCATTACATACATTTCTCTCGGATTGGAACACAGCATGAAACTTCGGACCCATTTCCTTAAAAGCTAAGCTGTTTTGTATTTGAATAAAAACACCTTCATTCAGCCACCAGGATCACGGATATCGAGATTATCTTTCAATTTGGTGCACGGAGGCTGCAGAAAATCATTTTCAAAGTATCGCTGAAGCTCCCGCTTCCCGGAGCGTTACGACATGTTTGTGTCGTAACGTTTTCAGAATCTCCGCCCTCGCGCATCTTTTCAGCGCCAAAGATATCTGCATACAAACCCCTGCCAGTGGCGTACCAACTTGTTTGTGTGTGTGTGTGCGGGGGGGGGGGGGGGGGGGTGCCCTTGGTATTCCTTGGGCACCGCCGGCCAGTGTCTGCCATGACCAGTGGCGGCTGTTTTAGTGGGAGAGAGGGGAAAAACACATGCCTTGCCCCCCCCCCCCCCCACTAACTGCGAGGGGGGGGAGGAGCGGCCCCCCTGCCCCCCCCCCCCCACCCGGTTGGTACGCTCATGCACTCCTGTTGTTTTCATAAAGGTCAGAAAAAGGCGTCTCGACTGGTGTCAGTGCGGCGGAATATAGACGCCTTGCAGCAGCTGTGCATGGACGCCGCCATAACTGACCTTCAGTTTTTGTTCCCTCTTATTTTGTTTATTTCACTTCATCTTTAGTATAGCAGGTCAGGTTATTGCCACATTAGATTCAACTGTGTCCCTTTCTAAAGCATCGGCCTTTGTAGAGGATCGTCAACTACCGTTTCAGTTGCTCGGCATCTCGGTAAGACAAGAGAAGGTCAGCAATGGCGGCTGTAATTTGGCGCGTGTGTAAAGCGTCTATTCCTGGCAAGCTTGCCAGCGCACGCGCTGCTCACACGAGCGGCACACGAGCGGCGCGGAAAGAACCTTTTATGATGTAACGACTGGTCGGAAGTTTTTCGTGTTTTCTCGCGTTTAGTTACATCTTCGAGGAAAGCGAACGTGATATTCAGATTCACGGGGTAAAAAATACTCTAAAATATACCTCTAACTCGTTTTTTTAAAGACGCTATTCAACTAAAAAAACATACACTAAAATTTGCAAAACAACATTTTTTCTAAAGGGTTTAGATAAGACATGTAATTTGAAAAAACACACACACACACACTAACGACAAAAAGAAACAATGTTTACGCCGTTAGAAGCAGTTTAGGTGGAAGAGTTGGAGGTCGAGGCCTGGCACCGTGATTGAACTGTGTTTACATCTCGTATTGGCTGGAGAGATGATTGATATGTGAACTGTTGCTTACAAAATTGTTTCTCCGTGCCGTAATATTATTTTATTGGACAATATTTTATGTTTGAGAAACAAATTATCCCGATAGGGTCATGGAACATTCATATAGTGCACGTAATTAGCGATGTTAACCGGATGCTCGGCTTTGGAGAAATTTTCATTTTGTTCCCTCGTTCCGAAAGCTCCTCCTCTAGAAATCCCAGGTTCGATCGAAGCTTGCGTACGCAGCCTCCGTCCGTCATACGTCATTCAGTCGCTAGAATCGATTCGAAACAAATCTGCACGATCTATTCTTTCTGACTATCATCGCACCGATAGTGTAGCCTCTATGAAGCTACCCTTATCTTTGCCTTATCTCGCTTTACGCAGACAGCTTTCTCACTTGTGTCCTTTTCATAAAATGTACCATCATTCTGCGCCCCGTGAAAACTTGCTAACATCCCCGTCATATATTTCCCGTCAATCAGATTATCGACCTAAGTTTGGCTTCTTGGATGGATGGGGTGCTATTCTGGGGTGCTATTCTGGTCACAAACGGTCACGTTCGTGTTTCTCGAAAACTCCTCCCCCCTACGAACCGCGCGCTCCTATTGGCAGTACAGCCCGCGTGATACTTCCACGCGGTTCCCATGGGAACGTTCGCGAAATACGAAAGCAACTGTTTGCCGTAACTGTCACTCTTCGAGCTCGGACCGTGACGACAAAGTGACGTATGACCACGTCCGACCTACGTAGCACATAGCGGAAGTCGCGCAACTAGATTAACTGCGGTATTACTCGACCCACCCTACTCTGTGTTTCACTATGAGTGCGAGCTATAGTAGGTTGCAAGCTAAGAAAAAACCGGAAATGCCTCTCAGAGGAAAATGTAATCCTACGCCGAGAAACGCCAGCCAATTGTTTTCATGACGTCACGATTCTGTGGACCAATCGCGATCCTTTTGAAAAAAAAAAAAGCTCAACATGGCTGCTGGCCTTAGCAACGCGATGCTATAGTTTCTCGTGACAATTATTCTGCTTTTTTGCACCGTGTTTTACGTGCCCGAGGTTACGCCACGAAATCTTGATGGTATCGGCTTGCGTTTGCAGCAGTTTTTGCGCGACAACGTGAGAATCCAGCGACGCTATCGCCAACGAAAATTTCGAAGCGGGCGCGAGGCTTCGCACTGCTGAGAGGTATGTTAGACGGTATGTTAGACAGTATCATGGACAGAAAATGAATTGGGAAGACGGTACATTGGACATGACTTTCTTTCTTTATTAAACAGCTATTTCGTTGACAAAAACGTATTCTAACTTATTTAAATGTCCTGAATGAATTAAATAAATATTGTAGTAGTTTAAGACAGGTTTCCTGGATAAAGAAAAAGCAACGTTGCTAGCGAACTATTTTCTCGACGGCGAAGGCACTTCAGATGGGCGCAATGCGCTTGTGGGTGGAGCTAAAAGATTGTTCTTAGGTTGCAACCGACTATAGTGCGGGTGTAGGAGCTACAAGAACGTGCTCCGGGCTTTCAACGTCCCTGTCGAGCAGGCGCGCTTGCGCAGTGCAAACCAACGTTCGTGCAAGCATCGTTTGGGGTGATGTGCTCGTGCTTTTAACTTCTGTTTCTATTGCACGAAGGGGAACAAGCTTTGGGCAGGATTCTAGAGCGTAGAAAATGGCGACGGTGCTTGTTGCGCAACGATGGCTCGATTAACGCGTACAATGACGGGTTTTCCGCGAGCACCCGGGTAGCCTTCGCGATGCACGACGACTGTTTATTTTTTTGTTTTTTTTTGGTTCTTATCATTCATTTTTTATTTGCCGGCGTCTTTCCGGCTCGCTTTCAGAATGAGCAAGATGAACTTCTTGAGGCTTCTAGAAGTATTACTGCAGAAACTTTATACATTTTACAAATGTCGCTGTAAATATAACGCGCAAAAGCTCGGGGTTTCGCATATTATAAGATACTATAGCTGGGAAATTTGAAATATTAAAGAGTGCGAAAATTGAATTGAATTGAATTGAATGAATGTTTATTTTTCTGGAACCAACCGAAATGGAGACAGAGACTAAAGGCTCAAAGCCTGACAAAGGTCTCTGTCCCCAAAGCAGCACTTTCCAGCAGCACACAGTTTACAAAGTTAACGCTTAGTATTAAACACTATATTCATTTTTTGAATATACCAGAAAAACAACTAGTTATTACATGCAAATACAAATAATAAGGGGTTATCACTGCCCACCATGAGTGTCCTGAGATCCCTTTTAAATTGACTAAAATTGTTATTAAAATTTATGTTGTCTTTAATGTTATTCAGAGCTTTACTGACTTGATATTCCATTGTTTGTGTTCCATAATTTGTACGGGTCTGAGGGGGCCGCCTATATCTGTGTCGAAGAGGGTATGCATGCGTTACGTCACTTAAATCCGTCACATATAGTTTTTGTCTGTGAATCAGTTGTAATAATTTAAAATAATATATCTGATTGACCTGAAGAATGCCATATTTTTTAAAAAGTGGTGCAGTATGCAGGTCTTGTATTTTACCCTTATAATTATCAAGTAAGCGCAACATTTTTTTCTGCAGTGGGAGCAACGAGTTATAGTTTGTGGTCGATGTCGTGCCCCACACTAGAAGACAATAACAGAGCCTAGAGTAAAAGAGCGAATAATATAAGTTTTTCTTTAGTCATGTTGGTATAAGGTTCCCTATTTTATATAGACATCCAACCGACCGTGAAAGCTCGGAACTTAATTTATTCACGTGTGTGTTCCAATTTAGCTCTTGATTAAGCCAAACTCCCAAATATTTTTGTTCGTGGACTTGTTCTATAATTTCATCTTTAAAATGTATAACTAAGTTGATACTGTCGCGTTTGTTTTTAGGTGCAAATAGTATATACTTGGTTTTTTTCGTATTTAAATTTAGCTTGTTTGCTTGAAGCCATGTAGCTAGGTCGGCAAAAAAGCTATTTGTCAATAGTTCTAACTGGGCTTTGGATGAGTCTGCAAAAAATACGCTGGTGTCATCCGCATACAAAATAAGCTCATGAGATCCCGTGATTGCTGTAATATCGTTTATATATAGAAGAAAAAGAAGGGGACATTACCGCTTGTCGAAAAGCACCGTGTGATCGCAGTGTGACCAGCTGCGCGACGAGAGACGGCGACGATGAGAGATGATGATCGTCGAGCAGCAGCAGACTAATTGAATCGCACTGGGATTTTTCGCAACGGGGAACTACAAGGGCGCGGTTACCCCCGATGATGACATAGCTAATGCCCAGTGGATGGTGATCAGAGCCGTGACGGCCGTCGTGAGTATCGCTGTCAACCGGCTGGGAAGAGGCGGTTGGGTCGACAAAACCCCGGACCGAGGCAGCTGAGGCATGTGCGAAAGAAGGCTTTCGTCGCCACCATAACAAGCACACCGACGTCGTCGGGTGCGTTGACTAAACGTAGACTCTAACTAAACCTTCGTCACCGTCATCATCGGTCTGAAGGAGACCGTCACCATTCTGAAGGACTCCAACACTTTGCCGCAAACACCATTTTGCCATTAACAACATGGCGGTAAGTTGACGTTTAAACTTCAGGGTTTCTACCGCTTCGAAGTTAATGCACGCTTAGTACCTATGTCTTCAGTTGACAATTTGTTGCAGTCTGTAGCTACTCTCAATCACGCAATAAAATCTGGATGGGTTGCTGATGGCATTTTGTTGTATCAATTAGATATTTTACCTTTTCACGCCAAGCTGCTGGAATTGCAAGTCAGTCATCGGAAAGTCATAAGAACACTTTTCGATGCCCTGCAATAAACTACCAACAGGTCTGTCCTAAAATGAATCGTTGCTTGTCTAGACAGCAGCAGTTTAGTCTGACAGAGTATGGTAACATTGTTACCGACTGTAGACGAGAAATTTAGCCAGTGTCTTGTGGATGGTTGTCATCTTCGTGACCAAGAAAAACAATAAAAATAGAATTGTCCTACGTTCAACACACGTGTGTTTAATGTAAAGGTTATTATAGCAATTAAATAGATTGTCGTTTCAAAAGTGACAGTAACTCATTGAAATTAAAGAGTAGTGTGAGCTGGATTTTTGAAATTTGCCTGTGATGCAGAGCAAACACGCACTGCTGGCTTATCACCATCAAGCATAAACGACCAGCGGAGGCAGAGTAGATGTGTGAAGGAAAAGCGAGCATATGTACTAAAGAAGGAACTGCTACGTAACGTGAAGAATGTCAGCAACTATCTTGCCATTGTGGTACGAGCTCAGTGGCTATGCACATGCTTATAGCAGCCTGTGAATGTAGGATGCTCCCCTTATGTGGCAAAGCCAGGGGGGGGGGGGGGGGGGGGTGTTTATGGGGCTTCGCTCCTTCCCTCCCCAAATCCGGCGGGCCCTAGAATATACACACAAATTCCGACACCATCCCCCCCCGCACCCCAAGTCATGAACATCCCAGCCACCTCAACCCCCCTCCATCCTCACCCCCTTAGAAGTTCCTGGCTACGCCACTACTATCAACAGCACTCAATAGATAGTCAACATTATCAAGATAAACGAAATTTATTTTATTTTATGCACCATATAGGCAGTGTTTTTTGTCTTTATATGCATGCAGCCAAAGCACACACTGTAGAAAACACTTGTCTGAAGCCTGCGTTCACAATGCGGTCCCCGTCAAACTTTCAAGGCGTTAACGAATTCCACAAATAAAATTTTCAACGAAACGAATTCGTTTTGCAAAACGCTGGCAAACTTACGTTGCGTTTTACATCATTCACCTTTGTCGTCCGATGAATCAGTACTCAGCACTACACAAACCTCAATGAGCTTGTCGCTTGTTTTCTTGCCGTTGGGGCGATCGCTGGCGGTCGTGGCGGCGGCACAACTCTTTCTCAGACCGTTGGCTGCTGCATCCGTGCCACGGTGGAAGAAATAAATTTAGGTGGTGACGCTGGCCGCTCTTCACGCGGGAAGTATTAGCCCCGAGAAGTTCGCCTGGCGCCCCCTTACGGCGAACCGGGGTGACGTCACGGCGAGGAGAGAATTTTTCCCCGACTCGCCCCGCTCGCCCTGTGGAGGCTATGACGACGCTAGCTGTCGGCGCGCTCGTTTTTATTTAATTTCTTTTTGCGTGTTTTTCGTAGGAAGTGTACATTGTTATATATGCCTTTATTGAGGTATGGCCTGTAGCTACAGGCGAAACTTCAACGAACATTTTAAGGATGGCTGACAGGCCAGGCAACGCATGAACCACAGCTGGTATGTGAAAATAAAGAAATATGGCCACAATTGCAGGGGCATCACTACAGATTTACATCTCGCACAATAAACGCTGCTGATGGTCCGAATGAATTGGCAAATTATGTATACTATTTTTTGTTTTTGTATCTCTGATCGCCGAAGCAGAAAAGCTGCATGCTGCTCGAGCAACGTGCTAAATACAGTCTCGACCATGGGGAGAGAATCACAAGTAAGACAGCCCAAGTGCAGGGGCAAAGTAAAAAAAAAAAAAACAAGGAACATTTATTATACACATTGCTCGCACTTAAAGGGCCCATGAAACGATTTTTGGGTTGGGATAAATCATTTTAGATTGGGATTTTACTAATAGCACATCGTTCAGTGGACCAAAAGAAAAAAGGTAGAAAGTCAAAAGCCTGACTTTCAGTGCGAAAATTTGAAAACAGAGCGGACTATTTCGTACCTCCTCCCCTTCGCAACCTTTCTGCCTTTTGACTGTGATACATCCGCGGTCCCAAAAGCGCGTTATCGGGTCCAAACTGACGTCACACGCAACCGGACCTCACTTATTCCCTTCACCCCTAAGCTGACATTGTGGTGGAAGCTACGCGCTTGCCGGACCAATCGGCCGCCTGCCTTTCATCACCTGCCTTCATTCTCTGCAGCCACATTTGCCACGCTCACGTGGCAAGTGTGGCTGGCCCAACGAGCACGTAGCTTCAACAGCACTGTCGGCTTCGAAATGAACGGGGTGGGGAAAGGAACTTTTGTCTGAATTTTGAGCGACGGGCTAATCTTCTAGGGGGAGAATGGATGTGTCCGGGATTACACAAACGAGAGTGCGAGCAAGAGGGGACTCCCCCTTTTCGTCTTTTTTAACTGTTTGGTGGAATGCGCGATTTATGAGTTGAGGAGGAAAGCGAAACAGGAAAAAGTTGGAAAAGCGTTTCATGACCCCTTTAACCTTTGCTGGATTCGGATAGCATTTCAATGGACTACACGGGTGGTATCTGTGGACTTGTTTATATCAATCCTCAAGTAATATATAGCAAACGTAAGTTAAGGTGTCTAGCTCGTTATTAGTCCATTAAGCCCTAAATTGAGATTTTACTTAAATCGAATTGTCCTGAAGCTAAAGTACCAGAAGCTTTTCTCACGCAGACTGCATGCGCCCTTAACAGGTTCCACATTTTCTGCTATCAGTGCTATATCTACCACTGGACAGACGTTCGAATGCTTGCTTTTACTCCTGTTTTCCTCTGTTGTCAGAGAGTCCAGTTGCAGGGAGTTTGGAGGCTGAGGAAGCTTTTGGGGACCTGCGGCAGTGACTCTTAAATGGAAATGACAATTCAGACTAAACGGCGTATTTTCCGAATACCAAAGGCTGGAATAAAAAATGTCAGGAAAAAGTATAAACATTCCAAATTACGGCACTATTGCTGTGCATATTTTGGGCAGTTTACTACATATCATAGAGGCAACTGGGGGAAATTCGTCCGTTTTTGCTGCAACCATACAAACTAATTTCCAGTAATTGTGAATCCTCTAAGAAATATGCCTGCATACGCGTATAAACTATATAATTAATTCAGGAAGAAGCTACATTTATGTAAAACAACCCTGTTCCATGAGCACTACAAAGATCATCAGACGCAGGGCCTTTGAAACATCTGCAAACCAGCGCATGCAGAGTGGCAGCGCAGAGTCGGGGTCGCGAGCTAATTTGCCGACCACCGAAAGGCCCATGATATAAAGGCCGCTTCAGATGCCTTGAAAGCGGGATGTAATATCGTCCTAAATCATAAACATGCAAGGAACAGAATTCCAGCGTCTGAAACACTTGTGTCACCGCTTCACCAACCCCTTTCAAGATTGCCCTGCGTCGCGTGGACGGACGGGGCGGTTCATCGGCGTAATTGCCTCCGCCGATAGTTTTCGGGATTTGTAACCCAATTTTAAAGGTAAAAGGGACAAGCAGGCTTATAAAATGTACGGAAGCACGTTAATATCGGCCTAACTCAACGTCTTGTACACCGGGTAAACGAAGTCCGGCTCCTCGAAGAGCTTGCGGCACACAACGCCAAACCAGGAAACCGGTGCTGGGAAGCGAGCCGATGCGAGATCGCGGAGCGGGGTACTCGCCCTGACGTTACGGTACACCTCACCCAATCAGGGCGCGGCGACCGCAGCGACGCTTGTGTTCGCTCTCGGGGCTAATAGCTCCGCCCACAAGCGTAAAGCGCCGCTTGAAATGCCTACGCCGTCAAAGAAAATAGCTCCCTAGCAACGCCGTTTTATCCCTCTCAAAGAAACGTCTTCTAGGCCAATACATAAATAATTTAGTTTATTCACGATACTTAAAGAAGTTGAGATACGTTATTGTCCACGCACGGGTTCAGTATTAATGGACAGGGATCATGTCTAATGTTTCGCCTTCTAACTGACTTCCTGTCTAAATAGCTGTCTGAACTTCTGTCTTCCAGTGGTTTCGGTTTCGGTAGTCGAGAACCAGACTTTTTTGAAAAACTAAAAAAAAAAAGAAAGGACATTATTATTTCGTAACTAATGCAAATTACCTTATTTTTCTTAGTTTTATATACTTTATAGATGAATAGTGTATGTTTAGTTGATTTGTTGAATAGAAAATCTTTTGCGTTTCCGGTTTCGACGAATTCGTGATTTGGAAACATAGAGTTATTACAATAAACGCTAGAGGCTCAGCTGGCGCTAGTGTCTATGGGACTTCCGGTTGCAAATTGAAGCAGACAGCATGCAGTCTACTTTTCCAGTCTTCCTGTGTATTCCTATGGGAAAACGCGCGCAAGTTTTGTCTCGTCACCGAAAAATAACATGAATAACTTTTGTTATTTCGGTTGTACCGGGTAGTATGTACCTTTATTAATATTGTGAAAGTGTAATTGCTTTAGTTACAGCACTTTTCCTTTACCACTGAACGATGCTAAACTTCGCTATATTTGAGGCCCAAACCTCTGTTCCAAGGCAGGTACGTAGAAAGGAGCGACGATTCTAAGCAAAATAACAATCGAAAGGAATGTAGAGTGTGTTCAAAGTTCGCCAGCAGTCCGTTGGTGCTTATATATTATTAATATGCCTGTCCTCTCACTATATGAAAATGACCCCGTCGTGCATCCTTACGAGTGGTTAAAAAAAACGTTCGAAACGTAAAGAATAAAGTACGTGGGCTACGAAAGGTGTGCTTTCTTATTATTTCTGATGTTGGCAGTTTTTATCGCGCACCTGTCCTCTGGCTTCCCGCTATTTGGGAATATTTGGAGCGTGCGGGTGATGATTTGAACACAGAACAAGCATCTTCGCACATATTCATGAGCAGAAAGAATAAAGCAGTACTTATTTATTGCAAATTGGACTATATTACGTGACTTTCAACTTATTTTGGTCGTCTGCAAGCACAAGGAGTTACTTACCCAGTGTTACTGCGTAGTTTTTGCCGTCTCTCTTGGTTTTCCACATGTCGTTCGTTCGTTTGGCACGTATATCCCCCATGCTGGAAAGCGTCGACGCCGTGTTCGCGCTAACAGTGTCCGACAGTGCACATAAATGCAGGTACGAAGCGGTTTTAACACCGTTTTTAATGCCGCGAACTTCAAATAAAAATGCTGCAACTGACCAATTATTTCGTCTGCGTAACTGAGAAATGTTCTGATGTGCCTTGTACGTAAAACTTATTTGTGATATATTTGCTCTTATAATCGAGCGCAGAGAGAAAATGCACTCGCTTTTTCCCATAGAAATGCATTACCGGAAGTCAATTTCTGACTGCTCGCTGTCTGCTTCAAAATGCAACAGCACACTAGAGACAGCTGAGCCTCTAGCGTTTATTGTAATAACTCTATGTTTGGAAAGTCGTTCCCCGGTTGTGTGTTCCACATGTTTTCCGTCATGGATCCCAACGAGGAAGCTGCGGAAAGTGATTCTTCGGATTCTTCTTGGTCGAGAGACCTACCGTCTACGCCAAAACGCTGGTTCAAGAAGCACAAGAGCGGCCACATCTTGAACAGCGGCCAACGAGAGCTCCTTCTGATCATGTACGTTCGGATGCGGCATACGGAGCCCGACCTCGACGTGATTGAGGCCTGCAAGGCAGTCAGCAAACTGGCAGGTGTCAGCGTGTCCAGTGTGCTTGCAATCAAGAAGGAGGCAAGTGCGAATGATGGGCAACTCGCGTCACCCTCTCGGAAGCGCCCAACAAATGCAGGCAAGAAGCGGCGTACTGTCAAGTACGGTGACCTCGTGCTGTGTGCCTTAAAGGGTAACTGCAAAGAAAAAAAAGTTTTTTTTTTAAATAGCCTAATTGGGACAAGCATGTCAAAAAACAATTTTTCCGCGAGAAAAATATTTTTAACAGCAATATTTATTGCGTGAGACTCGTTTTAGTTTGCGGCTATTTCGTCTGTTTTAAATCGCGCGCCACGAAGTTGTGATTATGTGACGTCAATCCCAAAAGGTTCTCATTGGCTAAGAGTTTGATTGACAGCTTAGGTCTTGGTTGTTAAACCTTTGTTATATGTTGCAATTTCCTTTTGAGCGGCATATTTTTACGTTTAAAGAATAACCCATGTGATGAGAGTTATTATTCTTTACAAAAGGTTTACAAGACGGGCACTTCCGTTTGGATTCATACAAACAAAAGCTTCGCCATTCTTTCATGGCCGCCGAAGTCTGCTCCCGCCTGTCTCGCCTACCTCGACTAATCGTTTCGCCGAAGTGATCAGTGTTTCGTCGTTTCGTGCTGACCCAGGTGCTTGAGTGAGACTTCTTGAAGTGAAGTAGTGTGTGTTTAGCAGCTGTCGCAGGTGTTAGTGATAGGAAGCGACGCGGGGTTTTGGCATTCATAGCGCGGTTCTTGCGTTTTCCTCTTTGCTTGCTTAGCGTGCTTTTTTTTTTTTTTTTTTTTTTGCTTGTTTGTGCGTGCAAATGCTGACTTTTCGGAGATGTCAGATGCGTGATCCCGACAGTGAGCCTTCCAGCAGCCATGTCGCCCCGAAAGGAATGCTATTTGGCTGGAGGCAACCGGGCGTTCGCGTAGCGACCAACGTGTCTAGTTCTCGTCATATCGCTCTGGAGGCCGTCGAGATTCGCCCCGTGTGCACCTAACGTCCGCGACTAGACAGAAAATAAAAAAAGCACTATGCCCACTACATAAAAATGGTCTCAGTTCATGCATCTGTAGGCAGGTACGAAATCGTGCCCAAATTTATTCACACCGCAAGATGCAACACGTCGCTGTGCAAACGCAGTCCAACACGAAGCATAAAAACGGCAGATTTAGGACAACAATGCGGAGTCCATTGTTCAATTAAAACGACGTAATTTTGTGAAAACGCCCGCAGCTTTTTACTCACGGTATGCGTCGGGAAACTTCCACATTTTGAAACAGAACGAGGCAGATTTACTTTTAAAAACGCTCCCAGCGTCCTCCCGGACCAATTTGACTGGATCAGCTGACGACGACGGGACTTAACTGGTTGAACGTCAACCCCACAACAACCAATTTGCGCTCCGTGTTAGCACCGCATTACACACACCACAAACGTTTCAGCTCTGTCGCATCGCCGTGTTGCACCAAACAGAACGAGATTGCCGAAACCAACGCAGCGCTGTCGTGAACCTTGGCTCGTGGTTGCGCACTCGTGGATTCTGTGACTCCCTTCGCTTTCAAAGCGCGCACGACGATTACGAACGATACTTTCCATCTTCCGGGAACATCACAGGGGCACTTCTCCGGTCACGTCTTCGCTACATGTGTTCCACCCTACCACTGTGAGTTCAACCCAATTGAACTCATCTGGGCACAGATCAAGAATCGTGTCGCAGCCCGAAACACAATGTTCAAGATTGGCGACGTTGAGAGACTCCTCAAAGAAGAAGCTGAGCAGGTCACGGCTAGTAACTGGTGCAACGCTGTGAGGCATGTCGTCGAAGTGGAAGAAAGCTTCAAACAAGGAGGAACGACAAGTGCTCACATCGAGCCAATCGTCATCGCTCTTAATGAAGGTGACACTTCTTCTGAGAGTGACATGTCCAGTGTGGGGCCCCTCGACGACCCGTGATGTCAACATCAAGGGGGATCAACCCTAAAAACAAAACGGTCCTTTTAAGGACCACTCATATGCTGTAAAATCGGATGCGTGTCGTACACGTCTCCCGTGTCTCATGTTGTTGACGTGATGTTGTGCTTCATTACCTCATTGCACTGGTCAAGGCTTTTTGAGGTCTTTAAGGTCTGCCTTACATATTCCACTGGGCCGTAAGTGAGCAGCATAGAGTTTCCAATCCCTCAGCACTGTTCCACTTCCTCGAATCGGCTGGCCCAAAGGCTTAGAAGGTGCAACTCAGAGCTTGGAGTTCCTCCATGCACCTCGACCAACTGCACTCTAAGAAAAAAGGGAGGAGAAAGGTAGCAAAAGCGACTGTTCCTCCTTGTTGCGGACAAGTTGCCCAGAGAAGGGAGGAACGCAGGTTCAGATGAAAGGAGGAGGGCAAGTTCCTCCTTGTTCAGTTGGCGCAGGGGTAAAACATCGCGCTAAAGGTTCGATCCCCAAGGAGCGGTTTTTTTTTTGGTTGTTTTTTTTTTTTTTTCGTAAATTATTATTATTATTTTTTTTATTATTTTATTTACCAAAACACGCATAAACAAACCCAGACCGATGAAAGGAAAATTAAAGTCCTTATTATTCTCAGAGACGTTTTCCTCCTCCAGGCAGACCGGAGAAAGCTTTCACCCTCCCGACCCATCTTCTTTCGGTTTCGGTTTTCGAGCACATCGCGCACGTTGTTTAATAAATTAATGTTGAGTTGATTGAGCTTCAGCGGCAGTGAAGGCCGCCTGTAATTCCGTCTTCTAGTCCAAACGTGCAGAACATTTCGGTTGCATTGACGTTTTTACCACTAATTTTATCAAACGAGCTAACGAAGCCGCTACAAACAGCGAAGTTCCGGAGCAGTGCCAGCAGCGCTACATACACTGGGTAAGACGGCCGTCTCCAATTTGCGGGACACACGCGGAACTACAGCAGCGAAACCACGAGGAACTGTTTCGACGTTTTCGACGTTATGGAAGTCGCGGGAACTGCGTCCAAGGAAGGCAGGTTTTCCTGCCGGCTGCCTGGGTGCCTTCCGTGCTGAGTTCGGTTCCGTTGTCTTATGCCGAGTGCCAACCGGCGTTCAACGTGATTCTTCTGCGTGTCAGCAACATCGTCAACGTGGTTCTGTATTTCTTCGTGTCAGCGACATCGTGATGGCAGTGTTGTGGGTTGTGAACAGAAGACTGAAATTATCGCCGATGTGACCGTGTGTTCGCGTATCAGTGGTGTAACAACAAGATGAGATGACGTAAACTGTCGGGCATTGATACCGCTGGTCGGGCCGTTATCGGAGGGGCCGGGGTGTCGCAGGATGACATTCCGCTTTACATTAAAGAGTCTAAAACCACTTGAGGGATTAGGTGCAGTCGATCGACGTGTGGATAGTCATGTTGGAACGCTGGTCTGAACGGTAAGCTCCTATCGTACAGTGGCCAATGTGACTGTCGGTCCCCGAGAGCGATTGCGCTCTGGGGAAAAGACAACACTACGAAAGTATGACGGAAAGTACGTATATTTATAATGGAAGTTTAGCATAAAAAAAAAAAGACAGGCAAAATCGAAAAAAACAAACAAAAAACGCTATCCTTTATTTTACTGTTTAAATATATTACGGTTCCTGTAGAAACTGCCCTCTAAGTGGCGCGCTGGGATGAGCGCTAGAAGTTTTCGAGCTCGCAACGGCGCAGCTCCGTACACTTAACAGTTGTCGCCAGTCGCGGCTTTGACTGCATTCAAGTTGATCGAAAAGCGATTTCTGTGCCCGTGAAGCATCACTTCCAGCTGAGTGGATATCCGCTCTACAGAGATTAATTCAAGACGGCAATTGCAGCTTTGCGCGAACAGCACAAATAGAAAAACGAACACTACAATATAAATACTGGCTACGAAGGGCCATGCGGGAAAACAAACTCATGGCTTGGAACCACATTGGAGCGGCTCGATTTATTGGCTTTCAAATAATTATGGCATGATCGAGCGTCTTCTTTTTAATAAGAGATTCATCCCCTGAGCCATTAAAAATAGCCTCAGATGTATGACATTGCTGGAAAAAAATGAACATGTTCGGAATATTTTTTTTTGCTTAGGGAGTCACCGAAAAATTCCGTACGTTCAAAACGACCACTATAAAAGACGGGAACGCAGGGCTCGGTAGTAGTTAGGGGATCGGGGTAGTGTGCTGTTGTATTGATGTTTGTATGTGCGATGCCTGTGTATGCGTTCGATATATGTTGACCTGATGTTTGTAGTGTGCGCAACGTGTCTACATGTGTTAGAGATTCCGAAGTAAAGGAAACGCAATTGTGGCGTAAGGAAATAAAAATATTTTTTTGTAAAACATGAATTGGGCGGTACCTAGCGCCACCTAGCCTAGCTACGTGCGATTACTCTACTTGACCCTGCCATCTGGTGGCAAGCGATTTAACATCCTTTACGCTACGCGGCTACGCCATAATTTCGTGTTACCGTGCTGAGCTAAGCCAAGAGGTTGCTTCGGATTTGCTTTTTTTTTAGAGTGGCTTTTGGTTTTGTGGGCGAATGATTTTCACTCCTCCGTGATGTGCGGTTGACGCAACGGTTGACGAAGGAATTGTGGCTCGAGGAATAGCAAAGGTAGGACATAAAGTGCGCGAACTGAGTGCCGGTTGTCTCCGTTGAACATCGCAGTGCTGACGATGAGAAAACTGAGTGACTGCATGCTTTCGAAACGTAAGTTTCTTTACCTGCAGGGGTAAAGAAACTTCGGAAATAAATACAGTTCGCGGAAAGGTCGTGTTACGTTTTTATTTCCTGCTCCTCTCGCTTCGTGCAATAGACTTGGTGTTCTCGTTAAGCCTTACCGAGCTCGATTTGCTCGATTCGTGGCCGCCATAATGAGATGCAGTCGACGGAGGAACTTTTCCTCCCCTGCTTAAGGGACGAAAGTTTCTCCCTTTCTGAAGGAACGTATGTGTCAAGAGCGTTCCTCCCTTTAGGGAGGACTATACTGACCCTTTTTTCTAAGAGTGTGGGTCACCGCCTGTGGTAAGCGCAGTTAGAACGGAAACGGAGAGTCCGTATTGATATCTGTATGGATATCACCCCAATTCACAAATTGTGCGGTGCAATAGGGAGGCTGAGCTTACAGGGCTTGCCTACAACCTCGGTCTCCTACTATCATGCCGAGTTTTATGGTTTACATTCTCGTAATGCCGAGCATTACGAGAACAGCGACTCGTGTTAGAAATGGGGAGAGTTAACTTTAACTTGCCAAGATTCGCGCTATTTAACAAGCTTTGCACTTTGTCTGTTTACTTCTATAGCTCGTTTCTTTTAGTACTGTTAATGTTTTATAGCTCTCTCGGATGAGCGTTAACACAAAGAATGTCAGTTCAAACGACACCGGGAAAAGGTAGGTATCGTGCATACCACTGGTTTTATCCTCCCTACATGCAATCGAAGGTGCAAAGGAGGCCGCTATAGCAATCGTCACTTACCATTTGATTGATAGCGACGAAAACTTGGCAGGAGTTGCACGGTTCACAACTGAGTGAATGACGCCGTACAACGTCGTTTCAGTAGTTGCACTTCGTTTATTTATCCACCGTTGCAAGCGAGGGCGCAGGTAATGCCTAGCAAAGGAACCCGGTGCTGGGGGTGCCGGCAGTTCACTCGTGCTGCTAATCTCGCTCATACATACTGTTGTTATCACTGGATGATGAGCGCTGCATTTTCATCTCGCCCCACGGAGTCCACAGGGAAGAAAAACGGCGATACCGGCACTGTATTGACAGGCGACTCGAGGCAGGGAACGCAGACCTCCAACGAGAGGAAAAAAAGAAGACGACGTCAGACGGGGAGGCACTCACTTGATCGAATGACGTTTTAGCGAACGCCCACGTTTCATCGAACGACACTTTAGCGAATAGTCGGACGCCGCGAAGCGGCGTTTTCGGGTGGGCCAAGTGAGTTCATATTTTTGTAATGAGTTGCCGTAGACTGTCGCCGCGAAGCGGCGTAAAGCGCAGCGCGACGGATGGGTTAACGCGCGCCCCCGTTATTCGCTAAAACGACCATTCGCTCAAATGTCGCCGTTCGCTAAAATGTCATTCGCTCTTGTGATATGGACCCGTCAGACGAGCGGCCCAGCGATGCTAAGCCTTGCGTCCGCTTCGAACTTTCCGATGGCGATACCATCGCCGGATCATCACGTCGTCGCACAAAAGCTACTGCGAACGCAAGTCGTTACCGTTGAGACTTCGCGGCATGGCCTAGCGTTAGTAAAATACCGTGGCAAGACCAGCATATTCGCTGAAAAATGCTGGTGTCCTGTTGCTAGGTCCAGGCTGCCATGTTGGAAGCTTTCGTCCGGAAAAAAATCAGGATTGGTCCGCAGAGGCCGTGACGTCACGAGGACGCTCGGGCGCGATTGGCGGTAAGTTGACGGCGGATGAATACATATCGATGTGCAGCTTTTTTTCTTAACCTGTAACTGACTATAGCCTCGAACAAGGAGTATACTCTGTTTCATTTTATAATGTACCGAAGGAAAGGCTACAAGCGCGAGCTCCTTGCTCTGGGGCACATCCCGGCGGCACAAGTTCTCGTGGCTTAAAGGGCCCATGACACGATTTTTGGGTTGGGATAAATCATTTTAGATTGGGATTTTACTAATAGCACATCGTTCAGTGGACCAAAAGAAAAAGGTAGAAAGTCAAAAGCCTGACTTTCAGTGCGAAAATTTGAAAACAGAGCGGACTATTTCGTACCTCCTCCCCTTCGCAACCTCTCTGCCTTTTCACTGTGATACAACCGCGGTCCCAAAAGCGCGTTATCGGGTCCAAACTGACGTCACACGCAACCGGACCTCACTTATTCCCTTCACCCCTAAGCTGACATTGTGGTGGAAGCTACGCGTTTGCCGGACCAATCAACCGCCTCCCTTTCATCACCTGACTTCATTCTCTGCAGCCACATTTGGCACGCTCACGTGGCAAGTGTGGCTGGCCCAACGAGCACGTAGCTTCAACAGCACTGTCAGCTTCGGAATGAACGGGGTGGGGAAAGCAACTTTTGTCTGAATTTTGAGCGACGGGCTAATCTTCTAGGGGGAGAATGGATGTGTCCGGGATTACACAAACGAGAGTGCGAGCAAGAGGGGACTCCCCCTTTTCGTCTTCTTTAACTGTTTGGTGGAATGCGCGATTTATGAGTTGAGGAGGAAAGCGAAACAGGAAAAAGTTGGAAAAGCGTTTCATGACCCCTTTAAGCGCAGCTGCTAACGCTATGAGCTCGCGCTTCTAGCCTTCGCTGCGGTACAACATAAGGTGAAAATAGGTGTGGTTGTTCCGCGCCGCCGCGGAGGGCGCTGAGGTGTGAGCACCGTGGGTGGAAGGTCTCTCCTCGGCGGCCACGGTGTCGGGGGCGTAGCTGGCCCGCCTTTTTCGCAGTGTGGTGGTGGTGAGCGGTCAGTGGCTGGCCTCATGTTTTGCTTTGGTGCTGTGTCAATCACCGGTGCCACCATCGTGCACGAAGATGAGCCTTAACCCGAAGAAGTTATGCTATAAGAATGGGGAAGACGTGCTTCGTTCCCAACTGCAATTCGGGGTACCGGAACTGCGCAGAGCGAGTATCCTTGTTTAAAGCTCCATCGAATGGCGCTCGCCTAGAGCAATGGCGTCGTGCAATCCCGAGGGCCGATCGCAAGTTACTACCTAGTCTCCTCAACTCGTTTACCAAGTGAAGACCAAGCTTGACAGTCTAATTTCTGTCGAAGACTGGGAATACGAAGATGTCTGGACAGAAAAGGCTCAAGAAACCAAGGCTGTGGACTGCATGCTATCTTATATAACTGGGTTTTTAAGCGTGAAAATAAAAAAAAGCTACACGCTGCTCTGCATGCCGATCAGCTTTCAGCATCGACAAGAACACTTCCACTGAAGCAGCCCTGACAAACGTGAAGAGAGCAAGCCTTATACACAAGAACCTTTTCCAGCTACTGAAGAAAGTGGAACAGTTCTTCGTGGAAAACAAAAGCTACCAGACTGTCTACTGGGACACAATCGACAGTGTTCTTCACACATCCACAATAGCGTTTCCATGCGCTGAACACAAAGAAGAAACAACTGCCCAGCTGCTCCACTACTACTTCAGCATGCGAATGCGACAACACTGTAAGCATATTACGATGAGTATTAACAAACAAGCTCAAGAAATAAAGAAATCAGCAAAGCAGCGCTCTTCTTATTTTAAGGGTATGGGCGAGAAACACAGGATATAGGAGGTGGCGTTCTTCGGTACTATGCAGTGAATTCAGCTTTTATGTACATTTTAAAGCAAAAATACTTGTCAGGTATATTTTTACCTGTAAGACGGGGTGCCACCATATTGTGAGAGTATAGATAAAAAGTGATTTATGTCTTATAACCGCTACTATTGTTTGACTTTCAGTTACTGTGTCATCAGGTCAATCAGTATGTCATCATACTGTGTCATCGTTTCAGTCACTATGTCGTCATATATAGGATTTTTTTCTGCTCACAAGGTTTGTATGTTCCATGTTTATATTATGTATAAAGTTAAATCATTTGTAACGCTAAAACCTTTATGCGCATGTAAGGAATTATTTAGGCCCCACTATGTAACATTATTAGAATTTTGTTTTTTTCAATAAGGCAGGAGCAGGGGGAAAAATCATCCGACCTCATATAAAGCCACGCAATGTGTGTAAACAAGTTACGGAACTGTTACCAAAGATGTTGATTGACAAAACATGCTAGTACGACCCAGGTGTTTACTCTAAATTACTCTAAATTATTGAAGGCCTAGTAGATTATGCCGGGAAGTTTTTTATTTATACGAGTATTTTTGTCACGTTGAGTCATCATCGGAATGTTCTTGTTAAAAAAAAAAAAAAAAAACTGGAACCGCATGGCGAAAAGGCATTCAGTGCCAGTGCGCCAACATAAATCCATCATTTCACTACACAGGGACCGAGGAAAGAATGCATAATTTCCTTCACAAGCCCTCATACACGCCTTCACAAGCCCCTCTATACTTGGGCGCCATCTATCCCCGTGCGCGTGAAGCGCGCTCGGTGCGCCGAACATAATGGGGTCACCGCGCGAAACAGAGAGTCATCACTTAAATGCATTTCTTCCACCGTGCTCCGTGCTCGCGGAAACGTGGTTCCTTTTGTGTCAAGGTGAGGTTTTGAATCTTAATGCACGGCAACGCTGAATAAAGGTCTATCACCGTCTTCATAATCTCAGCAACGCTACCGTACGAGCCACAACAACACCACCACTTTCAAGCTTCATAACAACGGCACAAATAGAAGCCAAGTCTTGCATCTCGCCAAGCGTTACATCGGAGACGTTAAACGCCAGCTCACTGTGCTCTTCGACCCGGTCCTGCCGCCGAATGGGCTCATCCAACAGCACGAAAGTATTCGTGTGCGCGTTGATCAAGTGACCGATCGCATGTCAAACCCCAGCCGCGGTCGATCCGACGAGCATCGCGGCCATGTTCTTTCGAGTTTAACTCGCCAAGGGTACGGTTGTCGAGTTAAAACAATGCAAACAGTCCCGTGCATTTTTGTTCTTACGTCATTTTGTCGTCACAACCCGAACTCGAAAAATGACTGTTAGCGGCAAACAGAGGCTTTCTAGTTTCACGAACGTTTCCATGGCAAATGGCGTTGAATCGCCACGCGCAATGAAGCCAATGGGAAAGCGAGGTACCTATGTAGGGACGTGTAAAAACGTAAAAGCCGTTTTTTTTTTTTTTTTGCACGAGCTATTCTGCAAATAAAAATAAGTAAAAAAGACTGCCCGAGATTATGCCGTCGCGTGCATTTCTTCAGCGCCGAAAGAGAAGAGCATGGCTTATGGAGATTATACCGGCATAATCACTGCAATGAGCAAAGGAGCAAAGCATTATTAAAACTGCCCGAAGAAACTTTCCTGCATCATCCACAGAATGCTCACAACCGTTGCACTCTGCGTCGATCTCATGATTTGTCATATACTACCATAGAGTCGTCGTCAGCTCTGCATCCATTTGAAGTCTCCTTCACAGGCAAACAGGAAATTTCATTTGCAGCTTATGTTCACGGCGGCTTCACAAAGGATGATCGGTGTCGCAGCGCACCTTCACGTAATATTTTTTTTTCTCGTAATGTCATCCGTATCGTGCAGAAACAGGGAAAGCAACCACGCAAGCGAGACACAAACAACACAAGGTCGTTACCGCGGTTTTCGCCATGTTTGTTTTCAAAGACCGTAGCGAAAGACTTTGAGAAAAAAAAAAAAAGCTGAGATATCTTAGCTAAATTTACTTTACGTCATAATTATTGAAATAATCTTTCGTATTTTATAAAAGGATAATAGTATTTTTCTCTGTTTCCTTCCATTTTCCGGAAGGTAGCCTTTTTTCCGTTATTCGCTCGTTCTAAGTCCCGGAGGAAAGGAAGAAGATAACAAAAAGAACAGGGGGAAATGCAGGGATTTCTTCGCCCCAACTGGGTGGACACGTCACCGCGACGTAGGGCATCGTCAGATTCTAGCTGACCGCGTGCGTGAACCCGAACGTTGGGGTGGAGCCTCAAACAAGAATCATTCTAGTTTGAGGCTCCGCCCCTTCTCTCTCGATACGTCCCAACTCGAAAGGTTCCGTTTGCGACCAGAGTAGCACCCTTGCTGTCTTACTGAAACTTGGCACACTTCTTGCAGAAACTTAGTGGACATCTCACTCGCCTCCAATATCATCGTTGCAGCAGTCCTACGTTTACAGCCACGAGCGAAATAAATTTCCCACTCAAAGCAGTTATGGTGGCGGCCATCTTGCTTTCCGGAAAATTGCTCCAACTCCTTTTTTTGGCCGCAACTAGAGAAATTCCCCCGAATAACGATTAAAACTCAATATATAAGAAGAGGAGAACAGCTAAATGCCCTTCTTAGGTCTGCCCCAGCATTCATGCAACGTCACCCTCAACGTATCGGCTCAAAAAGCAAAAGTTCCGTCCGTGCGCGCTTCCGCCGCCACAGCTTGGCATGCCAAAAAGGCGCCGCAGGCTGCTGAACGCGCCTCACGGTCGAACGCCAGCTCCTCCGCTAGCGGCGCTGCGCGCGTTTTTCAAAGCGCCCCCTATAGTTCATGCACGGAGTGTATACCGACAGCGATTTCGTTATTTTTGTTCCTCAAGTTAAAGTTTATTTTCCTTACAAAATAAAGTTCGAATATGTCTTTGCGCTTGCATACAAAAAAATAAAACTAACCTTTTAGATAAAAAAAAACAAAAAAACGTTGATTGGACACGGTTGTTTGATCCTATCTGAAAACGCCCCAATGCAGACAATCTCAGTCGATCGAAATTCTTTTTTCTTTTAAAGGGCAACTCCGCTTCATTTTTGATATTTAGAAAACTATGTAGCCCTCTTCAGTATCATATAGGAAGACCCCATGTCAAATATTACGATCTAATTCCGTCTATATATTTAATAAACTGGCCAGCAAACCTTCAAGTGAGCCAAGTCGCCGAAATCTGCCAACTCTAGCGTGCGACGCGAGGCGCATTCGTCAGCGCAGTCAATGCGACGGAGTTGAAGCGGCAAACGTTGAGCCACTACGTCAGAGGCATGTGTACGTCATTCTCACGCTTTGCTTGTTTTTACTTCTCAGAGCGAAATTGAACGATGACGTCATGAGTTTCTCCTCCCGGTGTTGGCTGACCGGGCGTTCACGTGGTCACCGCTACGCGGATGCGCTAGTTTGCGCTGCCCTGCGCGCTTATCGGTCTGTTTCTCCGCTCCCTTTCTCTTTCGTCTTCTCCCCTTCCCCCTCTCCCCCGGGCCGTCACCGTCCACGCCACGCGACCTGCGTGCGTCGCGTGTCCTGTCCCTCGCCCCATTCCCGAGCGTCACAAGACCACGTGGTTCGACGTGACGTGCCCATGACTGACCACACGAGACCAATGTTGCCTGACGCAACCGAATTTTCAGTTTCGTTATCAGCTGGTGTTTAAATTAGGATTACACAAATAATATTTCACATTTCGCGAATCCGGAGACGCAGAGTTGTTTAGTAGTGCTTTGTGAAATGGAATCACATGTAAGCCTAAATTTTTCGGAAGTGAGCGGAGTTGCCCTTTAAGTATTTTTATTTTCTAAGCGTTGTGCAGTCACAGGCGGCGCAGGTTCAGGTTCTGCCGTGCCCTACCTCCTATATCATGTTACTGCCAAGGGTGTAGGTTGATATGTTTGCAGAGTCGCTCTCGTTGCTTCCTTTAGGTCGTGTAGACGGAAACAGGTACAGCGAAGCATGTTACAGGGTGGCGCACTTCGATCGCTCGGGCCCATGGGTCGGTTGTACGAAAATGTATTAGGAATTTTCCCTTCAAAACTACCGCCCACCTCTGTGCTGTCAGTTTGTCTTTTCCTGACCACCACGTAGCGTTTTTACGTTTTTCTTTTTTTTTTAATAATAATGATTGTGAAAAATTGGTATGTGCATGCCCCACTGATCTCAATGACAATTGCTGGATCGCGCTTGCCGCTCCCGCAAGTGAAGCCACCGGGCTTCACTCGCTTGGGATACGATTTGCCGTTTTTGCTAGCCTTTGCTGCGGTTTTCCAGCGTGCTGACGACACGTTTTCTACTCGTTCGTCGTCATTCGCCGAAGAAGTTTTTTGAAGACTCTGTGTATTGTTGAGACTTGCCGTTGTGAACACGTGGAAAATTTTACGAAAGTGTAGTGTCGCAGGAAAAAGGCACAACGCGTCGAAAGGAAGGGCTGGCGGCGTGTTCAAAGCTTCCTTGGCACGCCGAAGTGCCGTGTCTCTGTGCCTTCGCGCGCTTGGATACCGACCAAGAACCGACGCCGTGTGAATGTGTTTAGCGAGTGCAATGTGCGTGAAGCCGTATCAAAAGGTACAACTCGTCGAAAACGTGTCGCCGGTGTCGCGGCGTGATCAAAGCTTCCTTGGCACGCCGAGTGATGCATCTTTGTGCCTTCGCACGCTTGGATACCGGTCAAGAATTGACGCCGCGCCAAAGTTCTGAACGTGTGTCGCGCGTAGATGCCTTTAGATCATTTATATATATCGGCCACGGAGTTCTGGATCGTCCAGCTGTTCCGGTGAGTTGCTATCAATAAAAGGGGGAGATCTGTACGTGTTCTTATGTACTATATTAACCATGGCTATGTCCCAAATCTACTCTAATAGATTCCGTGGGAGCACGAATAGGGCAACGTTGTGGAGCCAGGGGGGTTTTCGAAAGCAAAAGTACAAGACGGCGAGAATGAAAATCTTTGAAGCGCGGCCGATATGGTCGTGTGCAATCTGTTGTTGACCAATTACAATTAGGCGAGCCGCGCTCAAACGTCAAGTGCAATTAAGTAGGTTGATAATAAGCCAGCACTGATCAGTGATGAGGAGCTGTTGTGCACGGTATTGTGTAAATCGTCTAAAGACGAAAAAAAGACGTACCTTCTCCCCATCTTCCGTCGCTAGTGGACGCTGGATTAAGCTCGTTCCTAAACCGCGAGGGGAAAAGATGTTGATCCAGAGGCACGAACAGCTTCACGCACATTGCACTCGCTGAACACATACACACGGCGTCGGTTCTTGGTCGGTATCCAAACGTGCGAAGGCACAGAGACACGGCAGTTCGGCGTGCCAAGGAAGTTTTGAACACGCCGCCAGCCCTTCCTTTCGACGCGTTGTGCCTTTTTCCTGCGACACTGCACTTTCGTAAAATTTTCCACGTGTTCACAACGGCAAGTCTCAACAATACACAGAGTCTTCAAAAAACTTCTTCGGCGAATGACGACGAACGAGTAGAAAACGTGTCGTCAGCACGCTGGAAAACCGCAGCAAAGGCTAGCAAAAACGGCAAATCGTATCCCAAGCGAGTGAAGCCCGGCGGCTTCACTTGCGCTGCAGCGAACAAGCGGGAAAGCGCGATCCAGCAATTGTCATAGAGATCAGTGGCATGCCCCATTTATGGCAACAGCGTTAGCATCAGTTTGGTCATATTTCTCGCTTTATAACTTCAAAGCCACACAAATATTGCATTATGTTTTTAGAGCGCAGCTCTTAGGGGCCCGTTCCTGGCTTGAGCGGCGTCGGCGTCGGCGTAACCAAGGTCACCCCAAGGTCACGTGACCCCCAAGGTCACGTGACCCCCAAGGTCATCCCAAGGTCACGTGACCCCTCCCCCCGAGGTCACGTGACCCCTCCCCCCGAAGTCACGTGCCCCCCTCCTTCAAGGTCACGTGACCCCCCCCTCCCCGAAGTCACGTGACACCCCCCGAGGTCACGTGACGTCCCCGATGACGTCATCGTCACTGATGACGTCACCGGCATCCTCATCATCACTGATGACGTCATCAGTGACGTCACTGACGACGTCACCGGCATCCGCATCGTCATCATCAATGATGACGTCCCCGGCATCCGCATCGTCATCATCACTGATGACGTCACCGGCATCCGCATCGTCATCAACACGGATGACGTCACTGATGACGTCATCGGAATCCGCATCGTCATCGTCACTGATGACGTCATCAGTGACGTCACTGATGGCATCATCGGCATCGTCACGTGACCCCCCCAGGTCACTTGACTCCCCCCCCCTAGTACCCTTCCCTCCTCCTCCTCAAGAGCTGCGCTCTAATTCGGTGTTACAGGGAGTTGTAAACGGCTTTCACTTTTTTTGCAGATTCTGTTAGTACATATTATAAATGATAATTTCGGAGTTAAAAAAAATCAAAGATTTTTTCAATGATTTTCAAATGTGTGAGCAATTCTTGTAAATTTCTCCCGCTAACCAGGACATATTTCATGCCAAGATGAACTATATACAGGGCAACAGACTGGCAAACTTTTAAGGCCTTAGCTTTTATAGATACGGAGAAAAAATATCGTTAATCCAGAGCGTTATTGCGCAATGTGCAGTGTTTGCAATTTTTTTTCTTAAAATAACGACCCTAATAATTGGTGACTAATACTTTCTGTGCCTAATTTGTCATTGAATATTTCAAGACCCGTAGCCAGAACAGTTGTTTTAGGGAAGCCGCCCGAAATGTGAACATCGCGCGATACGCAAAACGCGCACTTGACTGAGAGTGTGCTTACAAATGTTTTTCGCAAAGACAATTGTTTTTTTTCGAAAACAAGGATTGGTTTTATTTTTTTGGGCATAACGTTAGCAAAATATTTTTTTTTCATCAAAATTAAAATTGGTTACCGGACATGGTTGTTGGGTCTTATCTAAAACAAGGATTGATTTTATTTTTCTGGGCACGACGTTAACAAAATATTTTTTTAATCAAAATTAAAATTGATTACTGGACATGGTTATTCAATCTTATCTGAAAACACCCTTGGGCATTTTCCCTTCAAAACTACCGTCCAGCCCTGTGCTGTCAATTTTTCTTTCCCTGATTACCTCATAGGATTTTTATGCTTTGTAAAAATAATAAAATTGTGAAGATTGGGCAACCGCATTAGCGTCAATTTGGCCAGATTTTTCGTTTTAGAACTTCAAAGCCACATATATATTGAACCATGCATGTTCTTGCAAATTCTGTTATAGTACATATTATAAACATTCATTTCGGAGAGTCTAAAGATTATTGAACAACCTTTTACTTTAAATATTTTTTTTTTCAAAATAATGCATATTTAGTCCAATGCCTGCATGAGCAATTTTCGCAAATTTCTCCCGCTAACTAGGACAATATTTTATGCAAAGATGAACTAAATACAGGGCAACACACTGGCAGATTTTGAAGGCCTTATCTTTTACCGGTATGGGGAAAACTAGGGATGTCGCGAACCACCCTAGGTTCGATATCGAAAACTTTCAATATTTTTGTACTTGTATTTTTGTTTCGAATTCGAAAAGTTCGAAGCTTTCACGGTTTCTAAAATTTCGGATTCAAATATTTTTTTACTTCAGGTTCGATAAATTCAAAGATTTCAAAATTCTTTGGAAATAAAATTAGAAAATTTCGAACGCTTCGAATTTTTATAGAGATGAGGTTCGAACGATTCGAAGATTTTGAATTTCTTTCAGCATAAAGTTAGAAAAATCGAAGGTTTCGATTCTCTTTTACGCTAAATTCGAAAAAAAAATAAAATAAAAACAACTTCGAAGATTTTGAATTTCTTTCTAGTCCAAGTTTCAAAGTTTGAAGTCCGGTTTTCAAGTTCCTCCACAGTTTCAGTTTAAAATGACGTTTTCACAAAATCAAGTTTAGAACAGTTAGGGTGTGATATCTATATTCTGTGAAGTTGGTCAGGCAATTAAATAAGACAACGATGGTTTTGGAGTGTCAGGAGGCACTACTCGTCACATACTTAGTGGTTCGGAAGTTCAAAGCTGTCTTTTCGACCTAAATACCTGTGCCAATAATAAAAAAAAAACAAGCAAAAAAAAAAAAAAAAAAAAAAAAAGATAAAATGCGGGGATAAAAAGCTGGAGAAAAAAAAACTATCAAGAATTCGCCGGCAGTGTCGTATTCTTGCATATTCAGAGGTTCAGAACTTCGAAACAAGTTTTTTTTACCAAAATGTCTACAGGCTAAAAGAAACACGTCCCAAGAATGTGAAGCGAAAAAAAAAAAAGTTTTCTTTTAATGACGTGCTTAACTTGAACCACTATTAGAAATCTTCTCCCACGAGTTAATTTATTCCTTAACGAGAAAAAACAATAAATACATTTTGTATTCTGCAGATGGCAATGAAATGTACTGTCTGTGGTGTTAATTTAAATGCGATACCTCAAACAACTTCGACGAAAATAAATATCAAGTTTAGCGCATAATTGCATGTAGATACATGTTTGAAAATTTATTCGAAACTCACGTTGAATAACAATAATCACATCTTAAGACGGCACTTACCTAGGCTATACATAGATCATTCTTAAAGGGCAACTCCGCTTCATTTTTAGTTTGGTTTTGAAAAAACAATGCAGTCCTCTTCAGTATCGCCTAGGAAGACCACACGTGAAATGTTGCGACGCAGTTCTGTCTCAATGTTTCTTAAACGGTCCGGCAAACTTTGCAACTCGTCAAGTTGCAGAAATTGGCTGACTTGAGCGGGCGAATTCAGGCGCAACCAACAGAGCAGTCAAGGCTACGGCATGGGCGGAGCCAACATTGAGCTAAACATCATAACCATGGCCCCCTTTTGCTTGTTTTCACTTCTCTGGGCGAGCGTAGCGCACGACGTCAGCAACGTTGCCTCTCGGCGCTCAGCAGTGTCCACGTGATTGGTGTAACGCGCCTGCGCAGTGCGTTTCTTGGGAGCCGTCCGGCCGCCCGCCGTGGTCCCGCCGTCTTCCGCGTCACAACCGCCGTCATCGTCTCACCGACTGTGATTATTGCCTCTCGGAGTTTCGTCCACACTACGGACACCACGTGTGCAGACTTATGCTGCAGTTGTGCAGACGTCGTCGAATGCCGTAGACACCAAAACGCGGCGAAGAGTGTGGTGCAGACGACACTTGCGCCTGCCACCATGCCCGCCCCAATCCCGCCCGTCGTTCGGCCGAGGATCACGTGACATCTCGTACCACGTGATGCCCACGTACTTGGCGACCCGAGGCCAATGTTGCCGGGCGGAGCCGAAGTTTCGGTTTCGATTTCCGCTCGTGTTTAAAATTAGATTTAAAAATATACATTTCATTTTTCGCGAAGCAAACGACGTAGTGTGTTTTACTAGGGCTTTTTAATTCGAAATCAATCATTATCTTGAAATCTTCGGAATTGAGCGGAGTTGCCCTTTAAAAAGTATAACATCTCTACCATAAATAGCTTCGGCTACAGCGTGCTTTAAATATGGCACAAACGATAATCGTCAAAAACCCGTCGTCCTTCCTAGCCCCTTCGGGAATTTATTTCTAAAAATTTATTTCTAAAAGCATGCCAGAACATTGAAATAAACGGCATCGTCTTTCGTAAGGAACGCAGCACCGCGTGTAAAAGCTCGAGAAAAAAAAAACGAATGTACCTCACTACTTGAATTCAAATGAAACCATCCGCCGGTCTTCCGTCAACCTTTCGGTTGGTTTCGGTTGAAAGGTTGACTTTCAGTCAACCTTCCGGTTGACTGAAAGGGTACTTGCAAAATTTGTTTCGCCAAGAATTTTTTTGTTTTTATTTTTAAACATGGATTGGTTTTATTTTTCTAGGCACGGTGAGCAAAATATTTTTTATCAAAAAAAAAAATTGTCGCCGGACATGGTTGTTCGATCTTGTCTGAAAACGCCCACTGTCCATGATGATGTAGATGGTTGAACGGTGTTGGTTTCTAATTTACAACAAGAGGGAAATTGAAGACAAACAGAAGAGACAGGCTTTCCAAGAAAGCCTGTAACTGACGATGCCTGCGCGTTTGTGAAACTGCTAGGAAGCAGCGTCTCCGCAGGGGATGGGAGGATTAGGTAAAATTTTAGAGACAGAGGTCGGAGAGGATAATTGGAGAAAGAGGGCAGTGTGGGGACAAAAGGTGGCAGCAAATTCCTCGCCGCCCGCCGCCGTGGAAGAACCCGATTCCAGCCCTAGAAGACTCACTCTCTCCTTCGCTTTGGACAGTTGTGAGGGTTCTCAATGCAGTGCCACTCTGTCCGTGTAACATTTGCGCCCTTCCAAGATGAACCCATACCAAAGCCCAGTAATCCCGTCTCCGATGCAGCAGATCCGAACGGGCAACACTAGGCCTACATGAGAAACCTCAAGAGCTTCCTTGTGAAGTTCAAAGTACCTACAACATAAGCAGATATAACCGAGTTGTTTACTGCAACATAGGCAGTTATTTTAAATTTGTTCCACTTTCTGTTTAGCGTTTTAAGCGATTCTTTGAGTACCAAAGTGAAGACCTCATTGTTGTTTTCGGGCACAGAAGAGATATTATAATAAATGGCCCCTCTAAATTACAGTAGTCCCTCGTTATAAAGAAATGAACGGGACTGCAAAAAAGTTAGATTGAAGCGGTAATTCAATAAAAGCAATGGAGCCGAGAAAGCTTCAAAGGTGAATGGAAACACTGCAGAACACCCCGACCATGTATTTAATTGAACAAACTGTTACGAACATCTTACAACAGCTTTACCGAAAAAAGTAATAAATTGGAGTTTGCCGATAATTTCATCCGGGCACGAGTTCTCAAACTACTCCAGGCATCGCAGGAACACTGCACCTCAGGAAACGCCTTCCGCGTTTCCCGATGTGCCACTCGGAGGTTGCTTGGCGTTTACCCTGGCCGCACTCCAAGTCAACGGTCGCACCATCTGTGGCCGAAGCACCAACGGGAACGTCCGCATCGACAAGCGAGAACGAATCAAAGTTACGCTCGGTGGCTTTTCCAACATGCTTGCACGCACGTCTGTAGAGATCGTTGCAGCTGTGGAAATTGTGCACCGGCTCGGCAACCATGCTTGCGAGGAAATCGGACGCGAACAAAACGGTTGGCGATGTTGCAGGAGTACTTTCTCTTGCATGAGAAACTTCTCTAACCCGTCCAATATGCCTCGCTTGTTCCGCAAAATGGTGGACAGTGTCCGACAGCTGATGCCGGAATATCGAATTCTTTGGCGATTTGGGACTTGGGCCGGCCACTTTTCTCAACATCAAGCGACTTTTGGTAATTTCCATATGACGCACGTGTGCATGTGTAGTATATTGCAGGTTAAGAAGGTAGGACGAGGGAAAGGAAGGTGGGAGAGGACGAAGCAATGCCGGTTAGAGGAGGGGGTTTCCCCTTGCCAGCTTTGCATTCATGTCCTCCTCTCCCGCCTCTTTCCCTTACCCTACCTTCTTGAGTTGGCAACTATTGTATGCCGCAGGTGTGCGCCTCTGGGCTCACGAAGGGATGATCTCCAGACTACATTAGCCCCTTGACCTGATTCCGGCAGGAGTCTGGCAGAGTCAGCCGCGGGTGCCGTAAGTAGTGTCGGAACGTCGATGCTGCTCCCTGCCCGCGTTGAGGCATTGGAAGCGGCGCTCTGCCAGCTCTGTGCGCTCGGCCCTCCGCCTTCCTCCGTGGAGAAGGGGCAGGGATGCCAGGGCCTCCCGTCTGCCTCCGTTTAAGCTTGCCTACTTTTAGCGCTGCGGCCTTCGTCATATGCCCGGTCGGCTGCCGATGTACCAAGAATAATCCGGTTAAAAATGTGCACATTTTGGTCTGGACCACGTCAAACTTCGATAAAAGTGATAACTAAAAAAAATTTATTTTGTTGTAACGAGGGATTACTACAGTCTAAGACGGGAAAATACGCGACTAAGGAGAGGCTTAGGAAATATGGGAGCTCTGCGCAGATGTCTACTCGGGCCGACATTTAGAACTCCGTCCCACTGTCTCTCGGGCCCGGACCTCCCCACGGTCCGCTATTCATTTCCAACAGCCAACCCAACCCAACGCTAATTTTCGGGGCCCGCCGAGGCCCGCTCGATTTAGCTCCCAAGTTGTGTGGCATGGCAGCTCGCTTGCCACTGCTACACGCGTTGATTACAATACCCGATAGTCTATGCTAACGCTGGCCAGGCTGGCCCGGCCCAAGAGCCGCAAACAAAACCCCGAAACGTCCAAGAGCCGCGGGGGGGGGGGGGTCGGGGGAAGGGAGCGTGCAAACTTTTGTCCATAGCAATAAACGAAACTTGAACTACTTTCAATCTATCCGAGTCAAATGCAGTCCAAGTGTACGTAAGGTAGCAGTAGCACAAGACTACCAAACCGGAACCAGTCTTTCGATTTAAAACGCGTTCCATTTCTCTTATTTTTTTTTTGTGGGGCGGAGTTGCGAGCCGCACTTTATTGCGCAAAGAGCTGCAGTTTGGCCACGCCTGGTCTATGCAGTAAAAATCCCTTTTTTGCTATTATCAGTCGGACCCATCTGCGGGCTAGGCAGTTCGTTAAAAAATATTGCCCATTTGCGACCAAACCCGCGTATCGGAAAGGAAGGAAACAAAAATGATAAATAGCAGTAAAACAAATCATGTGTCAAAGTTGAAAATGAAGAGAAACATCGCAACGGGTACGGACAAAACATGGACAAAGTTCTAAATTGCCCAGCCCAGCTGCATACAAAAAGGCATTATATTCGAGTAAAGTATGTATCGCCAAGACCATCAATGGTGCTCAAAGAGGGCGGAGGTTGGAGCCCCCAACCGACAGGGGTCTAAAAGCAGTTTATACACGTAGTTGTACAAAATGATGCTAAAAGCTCTGGCATTGAGTTGAAGGTGCAACCCGACGGTCCGAGCTCAGGTGCGTCCTGCAATCTTCTGGAGGGCTGCACTGCGCAACAGTGCCAGGGTGCTGACCGCCTCCAGCCGGCTGCTCTTGAACTTCTGGTAAGTGGTCTGCGAGGAGGAGACCAGAGGGTTGAGCGCAATGCTGGTCCCAACGTAGTTAAAGGGACACTGACAGGGTATTTATGCTCGCCGAGGTTTTTAGTTGTATGTGACATATGAGAGCTCAACTACCCAGAACAGAATTTGCGGCTCGAAATTCGGTTTCTTTCCGCCCGAAAACCGCCGATCAAGAACTGGCCGGTTCGAGTCTCGCTCAATCTCTTTTTCGCGGTCACGGGCCGTTTTCTAAGGTATCGATGCGATTACCAAATTTAATCAAAGTCGTGCGTCACTGAAGGCACACACTCAATATTAGAAATAGAAAAAATTATGAAACCCATTTTTTTGTGGCTTCTAAAAAGCTGTAAATACATTGATTGAAAAAAAAAAGTTCCACAGACAACCGGAAGCATTCTGTGCGTTTGTCGTTTCGCGTATCGTGGGACTCGCGGGGACGGCGATGGCAGCGGACGACGGGCGTGGGACCTATTTCAGAACTGTCGTTTGCGGTACCGGCGAATTCTGTCTACCGTTAAAAAAGAAATTTGGGACTGATCAAAAGAATTGGTATTCATCCCGTACGACACGCCCGGCCACCAAGCCGATTTGCGCGAAGACGTCGCCGAGCCGTCACTCCCTTCTCGTGGCTGAAGACATCGCGCACGCAAACGTCAAGCACGACGTGTCTACTTCGAGTTGAATATGCACGCGTACGATTTCTTTACTAGGTGCGAATGTCCCCAAAGCATGGTGCTTCCCGTGTTCGACCCGGGAAAGCTTTTACTAGAGAAAAATCGACAGCAAACTTTCCAACTTACAGTTTACCGGCTAAATTATTACTAAGCAAAGAGATCCACCTTAAAAGAGATGCCCCAGTAGCTCAGTGGGAAAGACGTCCGGTTCACATGCGGTAGGTCCGGGTTCGATCCCCCGTGAAGCTCTTCTTTTTTTCCCAACATTTTCCGATGTTTACATATCTTTTTATTTTTTTACAATCATCACTGAAGAAACAAACAAAAAAATAACAAACATATGTTGTGAATTAAATGGTATGGGATTTCCGTTTTGACACCTGCGAACTCAATGTAATCACTTTCCACAAAATGCAAGGAGCATATAAATCAGGTAGCGTCCGCTTTCCGAGGTGCCCGCAAATGTTCTACAGGAATTGCAACCAGCCATTGGTCCCGATCCCGCTGATCTTTCGGAAACTCTGTCGCACAATGCCACTTCTGTTTCGGATGCAGGACATGTAAGCCAGCTCTTCACGCAACATCTTGGGTGTATTCTTTTCGGAGCCGATCAAAATTCACCACGAGCACTCACTACTCATCTCCAACTCCTCAATGTACAAAACAACTCATCTTGGAGTACATAACAACGAGCGGAACAAACATAACTGCAAAAGTATCGCACGGCGAGCAGTTCCTGCACGCCGCATGTCGTGTCGTCTGCTACGGAGAGGAGAACTAAAAAAAAACAAAAAACGCACGGTCGGGTGTAGCCACGTGACTTCCGCCACTCACTCTCTTCTCTCCCCTTCACCGACATCAGTCGGGTTTCGGTTTCGAGCAGTTGCGTCTTTTGGCTTTATTAAAAAAATACGCTACTCTGTTGCAAAATATTGATTGGGTAGTCCCCCGACACCCTAATAAAGCGCCTGGCAAAAAATAAAAAAAATTTTTTGAAGGGTGTCAGTGTCCCTTTAAAGTGCCTTATGCAGATACTCCCGTTATGATCATAACTATCCATGGGCATCCTAAAACCCCCGAAATTACACTCGTGCGCGGCTGATTTGCTCATTAAAGGGTAACTGCAAAGAAAAAAAAAAGTGTTTTTTTAAACAGCCTAATTGGGACAAGCATGTCACAAAAGAAATGTTCCGCAAAAAAAAAACAACCTTTTTAGCAATATTTACGCCACAGGACGTAATTTAGTCAGAGTCGGAACATCTTAACATTTGAAACTCCCGCTCTTTCGACCCCCGCGGAGGAGGACTACGCCCCACCCTTCACTCTTGGATTTGTCTTGGGTTGACCTGGCTGCGGAGGTGAATGACGCAGCGTCTCGACTTCCGGTAACATCTGGCAACAATGCGCGCTAAAGGGAAGCTACGGAGCTTCCTGAAAAAAAATGAGTTAGCAGTGAATTGTAGTGTAAATTTACCCCGTGAACCCACATACCCAAACCATTTTCTGCGCAAGTATTGTAGAACGCAAGAAACCGCGAAAGACAGTCGCTGTACGTGACGTCATCGACGGATCTTTTGGCTGCTCAAGGCTAGGGAGGCGGGGCCTCAGCCCTATTTTGAAATTGCCCTTGCAGCTCTCCGGCGCGTCGCATTGAAACATAATTGGGATATCTGTTATTCCAACGGCCAAGGGAACACAATTCAAGTGTTTTTTCTCAAATGCAGAATCGCCCCATCTTTCCTTTAAACATGGTGCCGGCATTGTTTCGGTTTGACGGAACACGAGAAGCTGCGCGGTTTGCAAGCGCATAGCGAAGACGTGACCGGAGAAGTGCCCCTGTGATATTCCAGGAAGACGGAAAGGGGAGGCACTCACTTGATCGAATGACGTTTTAGCGAACGCCCACAATTCATCGAATGACACTTTAGCGAATAGTCGGACGCCGCGAAGCGGCGTAAAGCGCAGCGCGACGGATGGGTTAACGCGCGCCCCCGTTATTCGCTAAAACGACCATTCGCTCAAATGTCATTCGCTCTTGTGATATGGACCCGACGGAAAGTACTATTCGTAATCGTCATGCGTGCTTTGAAAGCGAAGGGAGTCACAGGGTCCACGAGTGTGCAACCACAAGCCAACGTTCACGACAGCGCTGTGTTGACTTCGGCGATCTCGTTCTGTTTGGTGCAACACGGCGATGCGACAAAGAACTGAAACGTTTGTGGTGTGTGTGGTGCAGTGCTTGGAAGTAGACACCCAACACTGAGCGCAAATTGGCTGTTGTGGGGTTGAGGTTCAACGGGTTCAGTCCCGTCGTCGTCAGCTGATCCGGTCAAGCTGGTCTGGGAGGACGCAGCGAACGTTTTTAAAAGTAAATCTTCCTTCTTTCCGTTTCAAAATGTTGAAGATTCCCAACGCTTACAGCGAGTAAAAAGCTGCGGGCGTTTTCAACAAAATTACTCCGTTTCAATTGAACAATGAATTCCGAATTGTTGCTCTAAATCTGCTGTTTTTACGCTTCGTGTTGTTGGACTGTTTGCACAGTGACGTGTTGCGCTCATCGTGCGGTGTAAATAAATTTGGGCAAGACTTCCTACCTGCTCACAGATGCATGAACTGAGACCATTTTTCACGTGGTGAACATAAGTTGTATCTTTTTTTTTGGGGGGGGGGGGGGGGGGGGGGGGGGGAAGAGGCGTTGTGCATTTATTAAGGTACAATCACTTGAGAGTTCAGAAATTGGGGAGGGTGAGCAAGCTTTTCGAACTTTGTCTTTGCTCTCTGGCACTGCCCCTAGTTTCAAGTTCCAGTTTCAGTAGACATACCTACTAGCACCTAGCAGGTACAAACTGCTCTTAGGCAGGTTGAAGACTGGGAAGCCGGGACGGTACGAACTTCGTGTTTCGCGCTTTTCGCAAGGTACGCGGAATATGCAACAGATTTTTCCATGCTCGTTGTTTTCGTCTCTCCAACAAAATTAATTATTTCTACAAAGGCGTAATCACAAGCCAAGATTTACGATAACAGTACACATTCATTCCAGCAACTTTACATAAGATGGTTCGGAAGCGGAGAAAAAAAATCTGTCGGCTAACGCAGAATTTGGACGTCCGAAGGCTTCTGTGGACAGCCATTACGTAATAACCTGGCTGTGCCAGGTTTTTTTACGTAACAGCTGTGTCTAGTCGCGGACGTTCGATGCACCCGGTGCGAATTTCGACGGCCTCCGGAGCGCTATGACGAGAACGTAACTGGACACGTTTGTCGCTACGCGAATGCCCGATAGCCTCCAGCGAAATAGCATTCCATTCGGGGCGTCATGGCTGCTGGAAGGCTAGCTGTCGGGATCACTCATCTGAAATCTCCGAAAACTAGGCATTTGCATGTACAAACAAACAAGAAAAAAAGCACGCTAAGCAAGCAAAGAGGAAAACGAAAGAATTGCGTTATGAAAGCGAAAACCCCGCATCGCTTCCTATCACTAACACCTGTGACAGCTGCTAAACACACACCACTTCACTTCAAGAAGTCTCACTCAAGCACCTGGGTCAGCACGAAACACTGATCACTTCGGCGAAACGATTAGTCGAGGTAGGCGAGACAGACGGGAGCAGAGACTTCGGCGGCCATGAAAGAATGGCGAAGCATTTGTTATGGTATGAATCCAAACGGAAGTTGTATAAGCGTTTTGTAAAGAATAATAACTTTCATCACATGGTTTATTCTTTAAACGTAAAAATATGCCGCTCAAAAGGAACTTGCTACATATAACAAAGGTTTAACAACCAAGATCTAAGCTGTCGATCTCTCAGCCAATGAGAAGTATAGCAGCCAATCAGCGCTAAACGTCACGGAACCCCAACTATGTGTGCATGAGATTTAAAACGAACAAAATAACCGCAAACTTAAATCAGTATCATGTAATAAATATAACTGTAAAAAATTTTTTTTCTCACGGAAAAATTGTTTTTTTGGCATGCTTGTCCAAATTAGGCTGTTTAAAAAATCTTTTTCTTTGCAGTTACCCCTGAAAAAAGCGATGAAAGGTTTCAACACTTGCTGTTGGTGTAGAGCCACAGATGGTGCTTCGAACCTTGCTGAATATGGTCGAACGACGGACGGCGGTCTCCACG
Source organism: Ixodes scapularis (assembly GCF_016920785.2). Lineage (NCBI taxonomy): Eukaryota > Metazoa > Arthropoda > Arachnida > Ixodida > Ixodidae > Ixodes > Ixodes scapularis. The sequence continues at coordinate 2,985,880 of NW_024609883.1, read as the reverse complement.
TGGACGAGAGGCCTATCGCGGACTGGTTGGCCGTCCGCCGTTCAACCATATTCAGCAATGTTCAATAGCACCATCGGTGGTTCTGCACTAACGCTCGCTTTTCAGGGGTGAAGCACCTTAGGGGCTAGCCATGTCCGTATGTCCATCCACCCTCGGGTGCACGTGCTCTGGCTCGTGAGCTCACGCGCTCAGGAGCACGTGCTCCCGTGCTCGTGCAAAACAAAAAACAAAAAACAGCCGCATCTTCACATGGTGAATGATGTTGATTGGGGTGAAGCTCTGGTAGTGCTTGTCTGCGTAGACGCTCAGCCGCAGCATGCCGAGCCTTTCGTTCGTTTTCATCCATATAGGAAAGAGAATGTGCGATATGAAACGTGGTTATATACGCATTTGACCGCAGCGTGACACGGATGAAAACGAACGAAAGGCTCGGCCAGCGTGCCAGAAATTTCAAGCGCAGATTAGCGGATTTTGATATGCAAGTTATCGTATAATGCTATGCTCAATAAATATTAAATAATAAAAAAAATAAACAGTTGAATTACGACGTTACCTGCACGCAAATAAAAAAGAAATGGAATAACTGTGTCAAAGCAGCCGGTTGCTCCAGCAAAAAGTAAATCCGGTTGCTGTAGCCATTTTACTACACAAAGGTTGTACCGGTGTAGGCCTTATGCGGAATGAGTGGAAATCGGGAATAATAAATAAAAACGTGCTCTCCTAGTGCAATAGACACAGTGGTTGAGGTGCTGGCCGACTCTACTGCGATTGAAGTAACTGAACAAAGATACGCTAGTTGACCATCTACTGAAATAAAACAACAGAGCTCTAAAGGCTGATTTTGGAGTAGCCATAACCACTGGAACCACTTCATAAAAATGCCAGCCATGAGCGAGAGTTCGATGTTCGTTACAGCCCAAAGATGGAGAACGGCAACCTCCTGGTTTGTTGTCTGCTAGCCGAGTCAGGCGCTTGCCCTCTGGGGGGGAGACAGGTCAAACAGATTTTGGAGCAGAAAAATCTGGATTTTGAAGCAATGTAAGCGCACAAAATTCTAGTTTTGGAGCAGCAGTTTATGCATTTTGGAGCAACTTCAAAGCACAAAAGTCTACAGTATGAAGCAGATAATGTTAGAGCAGCTTATCAGCAATTTAAATCATAAAAAATCTGCTTTAAATCACATGTCCGATTCTTCTTTTTTAATCCTTATTTTTTGTCCATCCTGGTTTTAACAAGTCATCAGCGCCGATATGCACCGAGATGAAAGTTAAAAGAAGAAAAAACAAAACGGAAAAGGCATAGATGAGGACAGGAAATGCAGACTTGCTGCAAAGTCTGCACCAGGTACCTCAAGCTTATATGAACTGGTGCCAAAGCGCAGTTGTAGTGCAAAATTTTCTGAAGCGGTGATTCGAGAACATGAACAGGGAAGCACAATTTACCAGAACCAGACATCGATCGAACGCTCGTAGAAAGCATGTGCAGATAGAAAAACTCCACACAAAAGTGAGCCGCAAGGTAAATAGTGAATTGGTGGAAAAACTGAGCTTTTTGGAAATGTTGCATAAAATTAAGGGGTGACCTAAATAGCGACTAGAAAGTTTCGACCTACATTTGCGACCCAATTTCAGGATGTTAGTGGGTGCATGGAGCCATCCAGTCATCGAGCTGACTTTGCCGAAAGCTTTTGGTGTTTTGCCCCCTCCCTCTCTCCCTTGCGGATGTGCACTAAAGAAAACAATACGGAGGTTACTTTTGCTTCTTGCGATGTTGGTTGCGTCTTTGTATGTCATCTCTGGTCGCTTCTCTCCACCCTCTTTTGTATCTTGGTGTCATTTTGCGAGGGTGGCAGTGAGGTTTTATTGCAAATTTGTGAGGATGTTGATGAAGCTGACAAAGCTTCCGATGACCATGACATTTCCGGAAGTTCCGACGACGATTGCAAGAGTGCCATTAATAAAGGTTAGTTTCTTTCTTTTGCCCAAACTTGTTCTTTCACAAAAAAAATGAAAGGTCAACCTGTTTTTTTTTTATTATATATTGTTTTTATTCTCTGCGAGTTTAATATAAAGGCATCGACCTTATTGATGGTCGACTTATATTCGAGTACATACGACATGTGTCTCAATCACGCTCAATTGGTTCGCTGGCACGTGTTGAATCCAAATAAAGATGATGGTTTCCGTGAAAGCAGCCCCGTAGCCCCGCGAATTGTGCAACCATGGTTGCGTTACCCAGAAGATACCCATGCAGCTAAGAATTTGAGAGCCATTTCGGCCCAAGGCAATCGGGCGTTCGGCTTGCATCGAGGCCGTCCGGGTATGTCCCAGTCATTTCGCTTCGAAAGGCACGCATAGCTCAAGTTTTGCGGTGTACCTGGCCTGCCAAAGCAAACATCTTTAGGTCACGTTTCAATTGCGCCTTACGACGCTCACCCAGCTTGCTCGCAGGTGTCACGTGAAAATATAACGATCGTAGAAGCCACGCGAAAAATATAACGAGAATGTAGGAGCTGAAAGGATTACACATTTGTTTTGCCATTTTTTTTTTTTAGACCTCTCCGTCGCTTTTTACTGCGCATCGACAGACGGCAACAGATGTTTGTATTGGACCGTCGCTCGGGCACAATGAAACTCTAGGATGCTGCTTTTGTGGTCGGGTCTGACGAGCAGCAGAAAAGTTTATAGATGGGGGCGGAGTAGCAGACGAACCGAGGCAAGAATGGACGCCAACGCATAGCGTGTCTGCCTCCTACGGGCATTGCAGACGATAAGCGGCGGCGAAATAGCGGACAATGCTGGAGGCTACAGCGCCCACACTCGTGCAACTTGCCAGCGGCTGTCGCACTCCAATCTAAACGTTGCAAAAGGGAGACACTAGGCTTCTTCGCTTGTTTGGCCGAGCAGCCAAGCCCATCCAGTAGCAATGGGCGGGGCAACTCATTTGTGGGGGGGAGGGGCTTAGAGTGCGCTGTGACCACCGCAGAAACTGCGTTGAGCGGCGTAAATGTTATGCAACATTTTTCCTTTGGAGAAAAATTTAGAGAACAAAATGAGCTGTCCCGCGTAGGCCCATTAAAAAGAGGATTCTTTCATTGCAGTGTCCCTTCAATTTGCAGCTGATGATAGCCTATTTATAACCGATCAAACAGCGTCAAAAGCGCAACATCATGGCATTGGTCATACTTGCCCTTTTATCGGCTAGACCAACCAGGTGCAGCGAATGACCTGTGCTTTCGTTGTGGGTGTGTTCGAGCATTTGACTGTGGTCTTACCAACTACTAGAAAAAACTGTTATAAAGGCAAATGTGTGAATGTAGTTCCCCGTAAGAGCGGAAGAGACCCACCGTGTGCTTTCCCTTGTCGGCGTCCAGCATGAGGGCGGCCATTTTGGCCACGGTGGGCGCCAGTTGGGCCTGGCTGAAGCGGCCGTAGTGGGTCAGGGTGGGGTCCCAGGCCTTGCCGTCCAGCTGCAGGGCCAGGCAGAGAGCCGCCGCAGCCTGTTCCGAGGGACGCACCCAGGACAGCTCGTAGCACAGCAGGGACAGCTCCAGGGCATACTTGGCCAGGGAGTGCTCCACTATGTCCACCTGTGCAGAGAGGGCCTTCAGTATCCACTCTGGAGCGCACATTCTCTCTTCTCAACAAGGACCAAACTGCTACCTACCAAGAAACTGTCATTGAGGCTACAACAAAAAGAGCATTCTGCTGGAAATATGAGGGGTCCAATCTGAGTTTCATCGTTAACGCTCCAACAAACCAAAAGTAGACATAATTAGACACACTAATTTTCCGAAGTAACAGCCATGGGTGAGGGAGAAGGTTCATATATTCCAATTCTTTTTTATTTGTTGTTTTTTAATCTGACCCCCAAGGATTTTTCGGACTCCCATAATTCGGACCTGAAGGAGGAACCGTGACTTAACCCATCAAAGGAGTGTATATTCACGACCAATGTATCGGACAGCTCGAAGTCAGAAAGTTTGATTATTTGGACAAAATCGTCGCGAGCAATCGGAGGGAAACAGCATTGAGAAGCGGCCATTTTTAATTCCACGGTGGCTGCATACAAATTGGCGTGGCAACGCGACTTGAGTACTGCCGAGTCTTAACGCAAGGTGACGCTATGCTAACCCTTTTTTTCCATTTAGCCGCACGTCATCATCATCATCATCATTTTGCTTTGTTTCCTTTCACTTACACATCGCCCTTTCGCGCTCGTGGATTTGCGCCTCCGATCTCGTTCCTCGCATCAGCAGAAAATGAGACTCCGACGACTACTACTGCCCGCAGCCATTGACAGCGGACATCACAAACGCATTAACATTGCTATTGGATGTGTACGACGAGAACACGACGCTCGCCCAAATGCAAGCAGACGTCATCGCGAGCAGGCGTAACATGAAGCAAGCAACTTGACGGATTTTTAAATCCTGCTTGGGCGTAATAAAGGCAAGTTTTTTCACCTGCCGAATTTTCGGACTGCTTGATTATTTGGACCGTTTCGGGGGTCCCCTCCAAGTCCGAATAATCGGTCGGTGATTGTACTTTTAAAAGTTTTGGTGTTTATGCGCCTTCTGCAGTAACATCGCATTTTCAAAAAATCAAATTTCATTTTTTTTTACATTGTGCTAACTTTTGTTTAATTTGAAGGAAAAACAAATTGGCCACATTTTTATGCGTCATATTGCACGACAGGCAAAGTATCTAGGAAAATAAAAGCGTTTGGGCGGATCCTTCGAAATTTGGCACTTTCCCTGAGGTCAGGAAAGCGTTAAGACCACTGCGATAGAAATACTTCAGGTGGCGTAACGCTGCGCCTCCACCGAAGAGCCGTGGCGTCAAAGATCGGCATGCGATTCTCTCCCCTTCCGCCAGGACGTGCCACCGACACGGAGGTTGGCCGTTGCCGTCCTTGGTGAGCAATAGCGTGCGCCGGGCTCATTGTTGCACAGTTTATCGCTTTGTTTCCGGTCGGTCTCGGCTACCAAAAGTTGACGGCAATGGAAAAAACGTGTTTCGTGCCATGGTGCAACGCAGGATATAAAACATGCACAAAAGAAGACTACCGTCTGAAGGTATGGCGTCACGCGATCCCGCGCAAAGACCACCTACTGCAGCCGACAGACTTAGTCTGCGAGAGACATTTTGAAATAAACTTTGTGAGCAAATCATGGGAAGCCGTCTACAACGGCCACATTCTCGTAAGTGCGCCAAGGAAAGCTGCTCTGGCAAAAGATGCAGTGCCAACAAAGTTCCCGGGGTGCCCCAGATACTTGACAAAGAACGAGAAAAAAAGAAAAGGACCCGCAAACCGTCTGTGCCTACCGACCACCAAGCAACACCGTGTCACAAAGGAGTGCTCAGAGAGCTCGCATGCTGGCCACAAAGACGATTCGTCACCTGAAGCCTTGCAAGAGTGCACCATGGTCAGTGAAAGTGCACCTGCAAGTTGTGCCGAAGTTGCCGAACCGACTACCACCCTGCCAGTCACAAAACCGTTCGAGAACATCTTCGAAAAGGCAGACAGTGTACCCCTCCCAACTGGCGCCTGGGAGTGTCATAAGGTTGAGGTCGCCGGCTTCCAAACTATTGTGTTCTACGAGTTTTATCCGACTAGAGCAGCGACAACACAAGCAAGTGATGTGGAAAACGAAGGTGCCTACAACTACTTCTCTGCCCCACCGACTCACATGGTTGCAAGGAAAGTGGTCAGCATTGATGAAGATTTAGGTCTCAATGTGGCTCCGCTGGGTAAGCGAGCAACACTCAAATTCCTCAATCTTTCTGGTGACGTCAGCTGTGTCGAAATGTTGAAGAGTTGGTTGCAGATATGCACCAGGCCTGTTCGTGTGCTGGTGGACCAAGCGTTAAGTCATATCCAAATGTCCACCCAGCAGGTGCTTTTGTTAATGTCGCAGGTCGGTGGCGACACAAGCAATGTGCCTTATTGCTCAAGGACAGTGAAAGTGCGTGCTCACACTGCCAGTGCCTTGTGACTACACTTCGGATTCATGAAAAATGTACGCTGGACAAGACCAGGGATAAGACGTCCTCAATATATCTGCCTGACCACTGCCTGGAACAGCAATGTGCTTGCTTTCAGAAGAGCCCAGTATGCATTGAAGAAATCAGTTGTTCGTCTAGCAAAGAGAGCGCAGTCACTTAACTGCCAGCTGAAGGACACTCAAGCGAAGTTGTCCAGAATTTCTGATGAAGCTCTGGAGGACAAACTGAGTGATTTGCATATGCCCGAAGCACAAGTAACAGCTATAAAAGAGTGCATTGCAGCTGCCAAATGCACAAACAAGAAAAACATGCTACACTGAGCATTGGCTCCCGCTCTGTCTGCTCTTGCACATCCGCAGCCCGTTGGCATACTCCTTAAAGGGGCACTGACACCCCAAAGGTCGTATTATTTTTTATTGTCTAAAACAATGCAAGTTGTAGTCATAGACAAAGAAAACCGCATCGCGAAAAAAAATTTCCCTGCACGCTCCTTTTTATTTTTGGCGTTTATATTTCCCGCGCTCACCTCCTCGCTGCTGCTTTTGATTGGCGACGTCAAAAATCAGGAAATTTAGAAGCTTTGTAGGCGACATTTCTATACCATTTAATAACGGCAATCGTAAAACATGTTTTCTAACGCAACTGCGAATGCACTACGGCCCCTCTTTTTGAAATACCAAAAATCGGATTTCGGTATGATGTCGCTACCTGGATTTGTATTCTCCTTTGGAAAACTTGGCGGCGCTCAGTCGGGGAAAAAACTTTTTTTTTCCCGCGCTGGCTTCTATCCCGCCCGCTCATCTCCTCCTCCCCTTGGGTTGCTGTGGCAACGGCAGAGGTCCCAACGAAAGTCGAGTCGCAGGAGACCGCAAAATTTGACTCACTGCACTGGCGCGGATCACGCGGGAACTTCAAGTTCGGCATTTGGAAATTATTTTTTTAATTCAGAAATACTGAATTCCCAAGTTTAGAATTTTGAGGGCAATGTCCCGGCATCATTTTCAATCGTTTCAGATAATAAAAATATATATTATTTTGATGTGTCAGTGCCCCTTTAAGAGACAACAACATCCTGCCGCTTCCTTGTGTACCAACTGTAAGGAAGTACTTACCTATGGTTCGTGTCAAGTGAGGCTTCGACACTCGCTTTTTCTCCGCTTTCAAGAAACAGCTAGTAACAAAAGATACTTCCAAGAGGCACGGGATCCTTATGTTCGATGAGATCCACGTCCGAAAGGAGATGAGGGTGAATGCAAAAACTATGACCTATACAGGCCATGCAGACTTTGGAAAGGAAGTGGAAGCACCGAACCAACTTGCAGACCATGGACTAGTGTTTACATTTCGCTCTTTTGGCAAGAGCTACTCGCAGCCTGTTGCTGTTTTGGCCAGCCGTGGCCCTAAAAAAGGGACTGTGTTGGCACAGCTCATCCTGAAGGCCGTTCTCCTCGAGGATGCCGGCGCATTTGTGGATGCAATTGTTTGTGACGGTGCTGCGATGAACCGGTCTATGCGGAAACAGTTTGATGAGACAGGAGTGTCAGAGGGTGCAAGGAACACCTTTGTCAATCCTGCATGTGAAGACCGAAAGGTTTTTGTTTTGTTGGATGCACCGCACCTTATCAAGTGTGTACAGAATCGCCTTGTGAAGCAGAAAGTGCTTTGTATTAACGGTGCCTGTGTCTTTTGGTCACACTATGACAAACTTTATGTAGAAGGTACGAAGGCTGAAGGCAAGGCGAGGGCTTGTTTGAAGCAGACGTTTTCTCATTTATACACTCTTCGAACACTGAAAAAATGCGGGTCAAGCTTGCAACTCAGGTGTTCACCCTCAGTGTTGCAAGAGGTCTGGAGTTTTACTCTAACAGAGGAACCGCTGGACTTGGAAATGTCTAAGGTACAATTGACCTTACAGTGCGGATGAATACCCTTTTTGATGCGCTAAATCGTAGGCACCCAAAGGAAGGTCTAAAGCTAGAAGGCAAACATTTTAGAGAACTTGAATCCTCCTTGAAATGGCTCAATGACTGGGAGAAAAAACTGAAGGCAGGAAGAATTAGTCCTTACAACTTTTTATCACAATCGACTGCTGAGGGACTGCAAATGACCATTCTCTCAACAAGTCACCTTTCGGAGTATCAGTTGACGAAATGCAATTTCAAGTTTGTGTTAACTGCAAAGTTTAATCAGGGTGTTCTCGAAAAATTTTTCAGAGTGATACGCCAAGCAGGTGGACCAAACAAACATCCCCGCATGCCTACGTTTTTGCAACTGTATAACATGCTTTATATTTACAGTCTTGTGAAGCCGCCCAAGTACGGAAACTGTAAAGTTCATGCCAGTGAAGAGCTGCATCTCCTAAGCTTGTCTGATTTAACCACAACATTCAAGGAAGATGTTCTGTGCGAGTCGCGACTAGGAGAGCTCGAAAGGAAACTTGACGGTTGAAGATGACGTTTAATGTGAGGATCTATTTGATTTGCCCCTGCATCAGCCATTGAATGCACAATTTATTATGTAGCAGGCTTTCTGTGCAAGAAACTGCTAAAAAACACAAGCTGCTCAGCATGCAAGACTGGACAAACAGCCACAACTAGTGCTGCATCACTCGTACGACATAACCATTGAGCATGTCCTGGACAATTTCCACTTATTTCCTTGCCAGGAACACAAAGTGGAGGTCATGGTGCACGTTTTACACTACTATGTTGGGATGCGAAGCGTCAGTACTGCAAACAGCTCAACATTCACCAGGCAAACAAAACTCAGTCTGCGCAAGCACTCGGAGGTAGTTCAGTAGACCGCTTCTCCTGGAACAATCCATAAAGTTTGAAGAGCAGGAAAGGTTTAATATGGCAGACATTTCAGAAAAAGAAAAAACGAAAGCTTACGAAACGACTGCCTTATTAGATATCTTCAGCTCTTGAAACTTCTTTTATCATTATGTACATTTACTCGCAAGTATTTTTTTTTAACAGAATCAGCGTTACTTTACCTGGAAGTGCACGAGTAGTGCAGTGTTGCCTTTTGTTTGTCAAATGCTGCTCTTTCCTAAAATGAAAGGCTTCTCTAACTTCTCTAATAAACAAAATTTATAAATCAAAGCATATCTCTGCCACGTTTCGTTTATCTGCCAGAACTAAAGTTCAACGAGTCCTCACTGTCGGTAGGCCAGCTGCATCAAAGAATTTTAGTTGATCGTTTTGGCAAAATGTTGCAATAAAAAAAAAAAAAAAGTTGCATGCTGCCAGAAGGCACTTTATGTATTAGTTGCAAGTGAGGCTCATGAACATAGACACCTTTTAAAACTTATACCAAAAACGTGCCGTTTTTATTTTAAAATAGACTTGTTTGTACAAACGAGAGAACTGTTTTGCCGGCGGTGCCCAATTGGAGCGTACTTAATACGCAAATAGCGTACCGTCACCACGGCGTCCTGTTTTTCGCAATCGACTATGAGCCGCTTGCATGCCGACAGAGCGCTCGAGTGTTCTTTGCTTCAGAAAGGAAGGAAGCACGCGCCATACGCACAAACGCTGGAAATGACGCCAGCAAAAACCCCTTTTTGGAATGGTTAATAGCCTTATATAATATCAGAAATATCCACTGCCGCTTAAAAGTACTTTTCCCTACACTTTAGTTTGTGTAAAGCTTCGCTGCAGTTGCTGAACGCTTCACTCCGTGCGTAGCAGGTGGTCTCACCGCCTCGCGTAGACCTTGATGTGTGTGGCGCCATCTGGTGGCGCGTATGAGAACCGGGGACGAAAGTTTGACGCCTTCGAAGGACGTCACACCCCCTGACCTTTCTTACACAGTGGTTAAGACTAAATCATAGTCGCCCATTGATACTTAGCCATGCACCAAACACTCTGTAGAGTGCGCATTATCGATGTCCCCGAGGCTTCTGCACCGCATTGTCGCATCAATATCCGGACTGGGATCTCGCCCATCAACCCGAACATAGATTGCCAAGAAAAATGGCAGCTTTAAAGAAACATTCGACGTTTCCCTGGGGCAGGTTAGGAACCGACCTGTCCGGCCTTGGAGATCCTGCGCAGGAAGTGTAGGGGGATGGGGCGGCCCAGGCTCCAGTCCAGCCTATTGAGGATGGCCTTCTCCATGCGCAGCACCTCCCCCTTGGAGTAGGCCCCGTCCGTGACGTAGACAAAGTCGTCCACCACGGGGGCGTACATCTCCTCGTACTTGGCGGACAGGAACATGGAGGCCGCTCCCACCAGCTGCAGCTTGGAACGGGGCACACACTCCGCCTGCACTCCAGGACGGGTGGCACTCTCAGCGTGCGAGCCAATCTTTGCTACCACTCTACTTTTCATGCGTTTTCCCCCCATTAGCATCACCTTCTGTTGCTCTGTCCCGACTTCTGTCCCAGAAACATCTCTGACCATTTGTTTACGTCGCGCTATGTTACAGGGGCATGTGCCTGCTTAATGCACGAGACGTCCCTGCCTTGTTCAAAGCTGCAGTCCACCACAGACCGATGTATCGAGGGTAAGTTATAAGCCGAAAGCACAGCTTGCAAACAGTTCTAAAAATCCCCCAGCTCCAACACTTTTCTGCGTTGGAGCTGGGGGATCCTCTCCTGGGCAGGAATTCTGAAGAAATTTTAGAGTTCCTACAGGGAGGAATTTTTAAGGGGACAACAGGTTTTTCCATTGACGTGGAGGACCTTTTCTATTCGGTCCCTCATGAACATCTTTCTGAGGCTGTCAGACCTTGTATTGAGAAAAAATGGAGAGGTTCCATTTTGCAATGCGGGCGGTCTCTCAGTCAAAGGTTTTTTGGAGCTGCTGAACCACTACCTTAACTCCACTGTTGTTTCCTTCGAGGCAGAGCTGTTTGTGCAGAAACGTGGTATCTGTATCGGTTCCGCTGTGGTCCTGTGTGACATTTTTTCTCGCAAATTGCAACGAGCGTATATTTGAAAAAATGCAACAGAAGGAACAAGTAAAAGTTGTTCGCTGCATAGATGATTATTTGGTGTGCGTGTCCCGCCCTGTAATTGGGGATGATCGAGAGATTGCGGGTTTTCTTAAACTGTTCCCAAGCTGTGCTTTCGGCTTAAAATTCAGCCGACCGCAGACATGGGCCTGTGGTCGGCTGCACTTTTAGGATCTTGGGTTGCATTTGGGCGTGGAGTGTGCCTGCTGGGTGAATGAGCCCCGTTAAAAACGGAATGGTGCCGTTCAGCTCGGTGCACTCCAAGTTGGTGAAGCGGGGCGTTTAGGGTGTCTAGCAAATTATTATCTCGAATTTCCCCGACTTTTCCAGGTATTCCCTGACAATTTCAGATGAAATTCCGTGACCACTGCAGAGGCAGATAAATATACAAGACCATTACAACACAGTGCATTGAGCATTGGACACTGTGAGGATCATTTAGCATAAGCTCAATCCAACTTGCACATTTCAAAATATTTGGGTTCGTCCAGTCCGGATTAAACGAGCACTTTCTTGCCACTTCCGTAAGGGAACATGATGAAGACACGACACGCAACCACACACGTCAATAACCGAATGGCAGCATGACCGCCAGATTCACACTTTCGGATACTTTTTCAGCTTGGGTTTAGGTTGGATTGGGGTTTGTGGCTTTCCAATTTGTTACTACATCTGGTAGCTCTAACTGGATCTAGCCTAGTGTCAAGCCCTCAATCCAATCCAAGGCTTGAAATGGATTTATCGGCTGTTCCCTTTGCATCGTGTAGCAGACTACATCGGGTAAGCAGAGCCTGCGCTCCGCTCTAAGCAGAATCTATTGCCTATTTTTCTGCCCTCAAGTCCTCAAGTCTTAGCTCAGGGAACTCAATGGCATTTCCGGCTCCCTGACTGGGCTCATCTTTTTGACGATATCCCCGATTTTTCGCGGCAATTAAAATTTCCCTGACAATTCCCGGTTCTCCCTGGGCATTGCTTCATCTTGCCTAAGGGCTGAGGTAAGGAAATCTTGCCCGCACCGGATGAAAAACAGCTTTCATCCTCAGCTCAGCAGAGGAAGCACGTTCTTCGAGATGGTTCCGAGACCTTAGCAGAAAAGACGAAAAACTACAACAGTGCAGTGTGCGAAAGGACTCCCAGGAGGATCGGTAGGCCTGTTGTCTCGCCTCACATTCACAAGATGTCCCACAACCTGAAGAAGATGGCCCATCGCTTTGACATACCAGTCGTTTTTTCTGCACCGAACAAACTGTCTTCACTGTGTAAAAGGACAAGCAGATTGGGAGAGGAATCGGTTGTGCCGCAAGAGTCCCGCAGAAAACGACACATCACTAAGCTCCGCAAGTGTGCCACTAGCGTCACGTACAAAATTCCCCCGCGGTAAGGTGTGCGTTGGCCAGCCGGGGAGGTGCATCAATGATGGGGTCGGAGAGCATGCGTCGGCCATCAGGCAGTCCCCCCGTCTGGCCACCTAGCGGTCCACTGCGACCATTGCGAATGCGGGCCCAACTCTGGAAAGTGCAGCCCCATCTTTGGCGACACCTGCGTCATGGGCCATTGCAAAACAAAAACTGCCAGAGAAATTCACGAAGCCTTCCGGATTAGGTCGCACCAGGACAATTCTTGCGTAAGCGCACCCTCTTTGTCCTTGCCTGATAAAGAATTATACTTCTTGAAGAACCAATGATGCTGGCACTTGAGGGGGGTGTGGTTTTAGACCGTCTCTTTGTGCTCTGCCAAGTGTGCCTGCTTTTATATTATTAAAATTGTGTCGTAGAAATAAACCACTCAGTTCAAAGTTACGCCGTGTCCTATCCAGTTCTCTCTTCGTCCTTGTTTTGGCATTGCACCAGAATGCCCATCGTGAGGTGCAATGAGCGAGAGATATGCAACCACTTTTTACAATCAGCCGTGCCCTTTCCTCACCGAGTTTAAAATGGCTGTCTCGTGAGGAAACTCAATTCTACAATATGAAGCCATACATAGAAATTAAGTTAAATATATGAGCCTCGCAATGATGCAAAAGTTCAAGCAGAGACTCCAATTCAGTTTGTCAAGCACTAATTATTTCGTAACAATTTGCCTACACCAGGTACTGTATCCCGAGCAAGCAGGCACAAAAAATTTGGAGAATCGTGCAAAACTGGAAGACGAGTGCTCCTTAGGTCAACATATATGAGAAGATACACCCTACGCATATTTTGCCAGTATTACAAAACTGAGGGGTGGACGCTTATCGTAGGATGGGCGGACGCTCTGTATGGTACATCAGACCTAGATTTCGAAAAATGAAGAATATATAAAATGTTCCCCATTTTGACGACAAAAAGCTCCGCAAAAACTAGAGTTCTAGCCTAAAAAGGTTTTGAGCTACAAAAACTCGGGTCAACCCCCGTGACAGAAATGCCACGAGCCGAGCAGATGCCCATTGGGGTGAACCGCAAGACGAGAAGAAAAAAATGTCGCAGGATTCGCGCGCTCATGAGCACCCGTTGGGCCCGTAGGAGCCACGGCCGTCAATGACCGGTCGTCAGTTTCACACTCAGTTTATGTCACGTTCATCTGGGGCGTGCGCGGCACCGAGAAAATGCTGCCCTCAAGGCCATGCCACTGTAGGTGCACCACATGACGCGCTACCAGGCGAACGCAAAGCATCCCGCCGTGCGACGCGCTCGGTGCGGTCACTGCAAGGGCCAGACATGAACGGGTGGACGGTTAAGTGATTCGCAAGAGTGGGGCGGCGGCTCGCGCCATCTAGTGAGCAATGAAAGTAACATAAAGTAAGAACAAAAACACATGGACCATGAAACAAAGCGTTTATACATACGGGTGGTTTCATTTGGATTCAGGCAACGAGGTGCAGTCGTATCTTTTATTTTGCTTCAAAATTTTGTATTTTACCCACCATCGGCATTTGCTCTTTTTTAGCATACTTAGAGGCTTAAAACTCAAAACCAGTGCATATACCTCCAACGGAATGTATGCTGGGTAAAAGAAGGGTGTGAAAAGAATGCAACGTGAGAAAAAGAAAAAAAAAAATTAAAAACATTTTTTTTATTATACAGCATGCTGAAATTGAGCAAAAAGTGAAAACCCTCTCCGTTTCATAATTTATTTCTCAATACTCGTACATGATAGAAATGCAAACTTCGCTTAATTTGGAAGGCAATGAAAGGTGCTACACGTGGTATTATTTTAAAAGCGATACTAAACATAGTCGACTCCAAACGAAATCCGCAATTTAGGTCACAGTCGTTCGCGGAGGCATGTTTGAGGATTTTTACAAAGATTGGAGCGACAAATAATAAATAGTAGTTATAATGTCGTCTTAGCTACTTGCAAATATAGCACACTACAAAAATGTAGACACTCTCTTTTGAATACTTAGAGATTGAGAGCGATTAAAAAAAAAAAGGATTGTTCTTCTTGGAACATGTGCCACGTAATATAAAAATTTGAAGCAAAATAAAAAAAGATGACCGCATTTCGTTGCCTGAATCCAAATGAAACCGCCAGTATGCAATTTCATTGTCGGATTGGTGAGAAGCGATAGGTCCACGTCCGGTGTGAAAATCAACAGAGGCGGCGGCACGCGGGGGTTAAAATATAAACAATAAATGTATGTGCGATAAAAAGCAACACACTGCGAGAACACGACAAAACCATCAGGACGAAATGCGAGCACGGGTTACTCCAACAACACACTTGCTGCTCGCGACACAAACTGCAGCCGGGAAACAAGTTCGTCGGTGCAAAGAAGACGAAAGTTCCGAAAAAAGGAAGTCCACTGCGGGACCCAAAGTCCAGGGAAAAGTTCGAGCAAAGTCCAAAGACTCACCGACGTCTTGGGTCGGAAGAAAGACAAAGGCTTCATGCGCCCGGCGTGGTAGGCTGGTTGCTCGGCGGCCGACACAACGCAGCACCGCACACACACACACACTTCTCGAAAATGGAAAAACCGATGTCTGTCATCACTGCTGGAATCTTAGCCAGAGCAGAGGGCTTGAGGGAAAGAAGATAGCAGCAAATACCGTGGAAGCAAATACTGGCAACTCCCGCGGAAAACGGGCGAAAAGTGATTGCAGCGCCCCTGGCGAGCTCGGAGTCTCCGCTGGCAGACAAATTCGCCAAAATGCATTGGTTTTGCCTATCTCCGTGCGAGGTGAGCAACGAAAAAAACTTGTCACGGACATTCGCTGCTTTGAAAGTTAAAAAATGGGTGCCAGCTTATGAGTGAAGGACATTCTTTTCGCGTGGGAAAGATGTTACAGCTTTCTGGGTGCAATCTCGGAGTTCTCCCGAAGAAAACATTCTGTCACAACTTATGTAAACCAAGCAAAACACGAATGCATGCCTTCACACTGTTTCGTGAAAGAGGGAAGTGTACAAACATTTCAGAACATAGCTTCGTTTCAACTTTATTGTTCTTACCAGTCAATTCGTTTTGTTGTTGCAATTCCCATTTCTCATGAATGTCTTGCTTACAACCGTTTCGTCGAACAGGCGAGCTGGCTAATCCCGTTAAGATCATCTCCGGATGAAGAAGCAGAAGTCAATTTCAAACCACGTAAGTTACGGCGATGTTAATATGCTCCGAAAGAAGGCGTTGTGCATATGCAAATCTGACGCGATTATAGATTAACAAAAGCGGAGTTACGAAAAAAGCTGACTTCTCGCGCTTGCAAAGAAAGAAGGGGAGAGCGTCGTAGCCCCGCGAAAAAAGGTGATTTCAGTCACGTTATTTAAAGTGCACAAATTCAGATTGTTAGCGCGGGGACGACCAACATCTTCTGCTTCGCTGCTTCTTTACTTCTACGATAAAGGCCGACTTTCGTTGAACCGTCTCCACTCTTTCCATTTTTGAGTCTTCTTTCTTTCATATTTTTGAGGCGCCGCCACTCTGCCGCGTTATTTCTTCCTCCTGCCTATATGTTGCTGTGTATATTTTTTGTTTGCTTTTTGCTTTTTTTTTTTTTTGCCCGACGTGTAAACCATCACGTATCCGTGCTTTGTTTGGCTTAGCTTTTACTCCCTTTCCTTCGCTTCGGCGCTTACTGCCCCCGGTTCGTCTGCTAAGCTAGGCCCGGGCATTTTAAGGGCCGTCTACAACTTTGCTGTTGCTCTTGTTTTCTTCCACTGTCGTCTGCCATAACCTCCTATTTTCGCCTTCGATTGAGTTTCTAATCTAAAATCGTTATATGCGCTTTTTGATGTTTTTTTTAATATATTAAGAAGTGTAAACTGGTTATCCATTTTTATTCGAATTTTATTTGTGTACTCCGGCCGGCACGTCTGCTACGGGTCATCGTTTGTTGATCAACCGGCCTCATTTGAGCATACACCAGAGCATACTTAGAGATGGCAGGCATGCCATGTGCTGCCTACCATTGCAAGAACAAGTTTGTGCGATGTGGTGGAAAATCTTTCTTCTGCTTCCTACGTCAACCTACGGACACCTACGTCAACAAGTACTTGAATGTACTTTTAAACTGCTTCGTCAAGCGAGCGAACGAACAACCTGCCAAAGTCACTGGAAAAAGAAATTCGAAAGCAAAAAAAGGTGACTCACTGCTAGCACATATTGAAGATTGCTGCATGCGACCAAAACATTTCTGCGACTTTTTTACCGGGCAGTGTGAGCTGCACTACGTTATTTATTTCCCGTGTTTTGTTTTTAGTTCGTACCTACGCCGCGAAATCAAATAAACAAACGTAAAACAAGCAGCTGAAAAAAGGAACGCTTTCTTCTTTATTCATTAGTTTCGTGTGTTGCTTCCGCTTTGTTTGTTGTGAACTCAACACCGGTGGCGACCACCAGCTATTCATTTGCTGCTTGCCATTTTTCTTTCTTTTTTTTCTATAAGCGCCGCAACGATCGTCGTCGTTGAAATAGTTTTTTGCTAGCTTCTTTGTTTTATTCGCCGTAGGTCGCTTCTCTTTCCCGTTTCTTTTTATTTTCGTCGGAAATGGCAACACCATCTTTTCTGCAAAGTTCGGTAAGTGGTTGCACGGTCATTTTTATCCTTACTTTTTGTTTTGTTTTTATACTCCAGCAGCTCGTGCGCTTGCTCTGGTAATATTAACACGTCGTTTTTGCATGTTTTAATGATTACAACGTAGTTCGAGTAGCTAAACGCCTTTTTTCCGCTTCCCAGATGCGTTTCAACCGCATGTGATCCCCTGAGAGGCGTTTGAGACCGCCAAATAACTGCTCTATCTTTTGTTTATGCGCGCGTTGTTATTCGATTGTCGTTGCAGTTGCGATCAGTGGATTCCGCTTTGCAAGCGGACTGACCGCAATAAATTGTTTCTGCTGTTAGGATGACGAAACGGGGGCTCGTAAAGCCCGAGGAAGTCGCGGAGCCTAGACTTTTCCATTGCGTCGACTGCTTCCGTAGACTCCGAGTCCGCTAGAGGCGCCACTGTCACGTTCGCCGCTGCTCCTATGGGTTTTCGGAGGAGTTTCCAGTATTGGCGAAGCTATATTGTATTTGATAGCAGTGCCGACATCGCGTTCTCTCGGGCCGCCATGTTTTGCGAGACGAGGAAGGAAGGCCGACGACGATGCGAGAGAGAGAGAGAGGTGCCGAAGGAAGCGGAGAGCGTTCACTCAAGGACCCAGTGCAAGGACCTGCATGGTCTCCTTCAGGGGCAAATCCAGAACTCCGTTTTGGGAGGGGGGGGTGGGGGGCGAAAAATTTGTGGGGATACTTTTCTCCCATTCTTTCTTGTGAGCAGGCGGGTCCACCCATGTCAAATTGCCCTCCTAGAAGGGGGGGGGGGGGCCCACCCCCGTCGCCCCCCCCCCCCCCTTGGATTTGCCCCTGGCCTCCTTCCAACGGTGCTGCACGCCGCATAAAGTTCCAAGCGAACACAGTGCGGCCGCACTGATTCAACCAGGCGAATGTGACGCGTGTGCCGGTGCAGCACAGTACGCCCCGGACGAACGCGACATTAAAAAGAGACATCGCGAGACACAAAAAAGAAACCCAGAAAATCAAAACTTCACTCGTCAAGCTATCGACACGATGGCAAAGCGAGTGTTCCGAAACGGGCCTCCACGCCCACCAATGGTGTCCGAAGGACGCTCTTAGGGCAGGTGCCAAGACTACTGAACTATGGGGAGGGAAAGGGCACCTGAAGGAAGCGGTCGATGACGGACACAGTGAGGAAGAGCGTCTCGGGCAGCAGCTGGAACCTCTTGTGCACCTGCATGAGCCAGTTGACCAGGATGGCCCGCATGTCGCCCGTGATGTGGGGGCTGTGTCTCAGGTACTGGTCCTTCACCGGGAACGCCTCCTGCGAGATCCAGGCACAGCTCTACTCACTGCATCCTCAAAGCCCCCCCAACGTCCTAAAGTGTCCATCCCGGCAGACATCCATCCTGCCCCAAGGCCGCTTCCAGATTTAGTCGGATCAACGGAGGCACAGTGGCTATTCTCACATAATCAAGTAGCGACTAGTGCCACCTTGGGCAACTTCACTCCATGCAGTCAATCAAAAATATTCCTCGCGCAATTCTCGATCGCTTGTCCGAGCTTACAAATGTTTTATGGCATCCCTCGCAATTTCCGCTCCCAAAGGGTCGCTCCCAAAGTAATGCCTCCTATTCTATTGTTAGCCCGAAAGGGCACGAGCGGATGTTGCTAGTATCGCGGTAGAATTGAAATCTTCTCAACAATATTCGGTCAATTTTCTTTGCCACGCAACAGAAGGCACTGCGGGGACACAGACCAAATGGCGCAGCCATTTACGTGCATGTGAAGCAAATTTGTGCAATTGAGCTCCTGTGCGCAGAAAGTAGTGCACCCATTAAAATGTGTCTAAAGTTCACGAAACATTTAGGCAAATCCAATGGCAATGGGAGGCAAATTTTAGGACCGATTCTAACGACGTTAAGGCCACGTTAAGGACGGCCATGCACAGCTATTGCACAGCAAAATGATTCTCAACCAGCTCATCTGATTACGGCCACACTAAACCAGAGAAGGAGACATTGCACGTCTGACTAAAAGGCCCCAATTTCCAGGGTCTGTGAGCACACGAGGCCCCGTGGGTGATTTCATCTTAAATCGCGAGAGAAAAACTGATGGGTTCTCAAATAATTCGAAAAATAGAAAAAGCATTAACTGTCCCATGGAGCGAACTAATGTTATCAGCCTCTACAACCGCGCCAAACAGCCCCAAACCTCCCCTGTCCGATGGAGCGTGTGGTCTGTAGCAGCGAATTGATGGATAGACTCCCATCGGCTGGCGAGAGCACCATACTTCCCCACTGCCATGGCGCAGTCGCCCGGCCATCACTAAGAGGGGGAGAATGGCCCGACTCTGGAGAGGTGCTGGCCACAGAGTACGCCCTGGCAGCACCCCCACAGGTTGCCCAACCGGGCTCGGCGCGGCATGCAGCTTGCAAGAATATCCTATGTGGTATACAAATGCTTTCACATTCCAAAACGTTAGCAGTCTCGAGCGTCTTCATATTTTTATTTTATTTTATCAAAAATGGGCTTACATTGAATAGAGCTAGCTTTCGATGTACAAGGTTTACTTCGCGAGCGCGAAGAGGCTAAGAGCCTACCAAAGGTCACGTTGCGTGCATGCTTCTGCTTCTCACTCTAGTGGAACTACGGCATACAAAACAGTCGAGAAATGCGATCAAAGCAGGTGCTGTCTGCACAACCGACAAGGTTTGTTTCCCATCATAGTTTGTATCTGGCTGACATTCAGCTAAGGTTTGTGTTTGGAAATCAAATTACAATAGCCACCATTCTTTCGAAGAAGGCCCGGTTCATTCGAACCCCGGATAATCCGGCCCTGCCACTACAACGTGGTTCGCCTTAAAAACCCGGGGCTAGCGACGGTACCAGACCGGCCAAACGACACAGGACCGAGGCCAGCCAGGCGGTAAGGGAGCCCACCTCGAGCGAGACGAGGTAGTCGAAGATGTCCTTGGCGTACTGGGCACACAGCTGGGGCTCGTCCCGGTCGCCAGAGTCAATGTCCGGCACGCCGTCGGGTAGCAGCAGCTGGCTCGAGAAGGAGGGCTTTTCAGGGGGCTCCACGCAGAGCCCGGCCACGTCCAGGGACGCCACCTGCAACCACCCGTCCGTTCAATGGTCAGGGGTGGAACAGCTGCGCCATTTTGCGCCAGACGCATATGTCTGCGCCATCCTGCGCCATGTTGCAGAAACTGCGCCACAGCCAATACCTCGCGCCATTATGCGCCAGATCGCAAAACGTGCGCCAAGAAACTTTTTATTTTGTCTTGGTTTCGGTTTTATTGACTCGATTGGCAACAATGAGCGTGTTCAGCCTGGTCGGCCTTGCAATCCTTTGTTCTGTTTATTCTCCCTGTGTATCCCGAGTCGGAAGCGCGCGAAAAAACTCGGATTCTAAGCGCCACACCACCTGCGACTGGATTGTTATTCTTCAACCATAATTAACGGTTAAGCAAGTCGGCTGAGGTGAGGTCGAGTCGTTAAGCGTCAGATTGCCTGAGGCTCTGCGGCCCGGGATCCGGACGTCAGCCAGTTGAAAACAAATGAGCAAGATATTCCTTTTAGTGCTTCGTCGTTAGAAGTTGGAACTGCATTCTCGCAAGATAAATCGTGATTTGATTGAACTGAAACGCGGTCCGATCCGAAACCTTGCCGGCCAGCAGCTCTTTTGCGAGTGATAGATCTGCTCGGCGTACTTTAACCTTGCTCCTGCTTATCGCTTCAAATACGATAACTTCGTTAATCGTAGTCTGCTGCTTCGTAATCGAGTTGCACAATAGGATAAACGCGAAATTTGTTGCCCTGTTCCTCTGTGCAACTGCACGTCCATTGCTTGCGCACGTCACGGGGTTCGGACATATAATTACTATGTCGAGCATGTGTGGGTTGTGCGATAAGCAGTGCTGGTTTGCATTTTGAGCAGCTGAAAGCCACTCGGAAAATATCAAGGACGCTATCTTGAGAAACAGGGTACTGGCTTTTTGATTCTCATTAAGGCTCACAAAGTTTCAAGTTTTCGCATCTGTTACACTGTTATCCCATCTACCTAGGTTCCTAACCATTCGTGTGCATCTGTTCTGCTAAGTACGATTGAAATCGCTCCCGTGCTTGCCTAAGACGCAAGCTGAAGTGCAATGAAAACTGATCTGAGCTGCTCCTAGCCTGCTCCAGAACGTAGTTTTAGCTGCTCCCAACCTGCTCCAAAACAGCTGTTTCAGCTGCTCCCGTGGCTGCTCCCAGGTACATTTCATGAGTTCCACCCCTGATGGTACAAAATCAAAACGGACTGTACGTGGCTAGCACGCGACGTCACCGCCAATCCTCGCCGAGGAAAACAAATTCGACAGCGCGCAACGCGCCCCTCGGAAGGCGCGCCTCGGCCTCGAGCCTGCCGCAATGGCCACCGACGAGAGGTTGACAGAGCCACTTATAATGCGCCGAAGACGTTAAACGATCGATCGACAACGGTGCATCCGAGGCTGTATATCAACACAACTAGTGCGTGCACTACTTGTAAAGGCGTGCACGCGGGCAGAGTAATGTGTTTGGGCAATAGAGCTTCTCAAGTGGTCGGAAGAACCTTAATACGACGATGCCTCGTTTATATGGACAACTCCGTTCCTCGTAAAACTCGTCCGTAATAATAAAATAAAATGTGCCCAATTTCCTAGTTCGTCCCCGCAAATGGTGTCCACATAGTGCGGTATTCATGTTAACGGGGACCATAGTAACGGGACGCATCATTAGAGTAAAATCAGTGCCGTCAAAGCTCGCACGGGCAGTTGCGCGCCAACCTGAAACCGAGAAACAAAACGTGCGGGACATCCCGCATTTTAAGCTACTTGCTCCACCTTCGAGCGTGTCAGTAATGCCACGCCACCGGAAAGCACGAAAACATTTGCGTGTTACTTTTGCCATCACATTTTCTCCGAAGTTTCTTTATAGGCAATCTGATTTTAGATACAAAATAGCGGGCCAGGAAGAGCAAAGCTCAGCGATTAAGAAAACAGTTTGCATCTAGCTTAAGGAAGTGGCGGAGTACACCCTGAATCTAAAAAATAGCCATCTTAAGTCCTTGCACCCCTTGAAAGTTTGTAATAAATATCAATTCAGCCGCAACCGAGTGTTTTTGCATTGTACTTCCGTTTTTCTCCAGTCCTGGGGCTTCGTCTCGTTTCCCATCTTTTGAGACATGGGAGTGTGCCTCCACGAAGCAAATGCCATTTGGGGATTGTGATGGGTAGCCTGCAAATTTGCGCTTTCGAGAAAAGCTTCGAGCTTGTTTCACGGCCCACCAGATACCAAAAACTGAGGAATTTTGATCCACTTACAGGGTCTGCCGCTGGCACTTCCTTGGATGTGGCATGGTTTGCACTGACCGCCGCACGAGCCCGAAGTGTTGGCTTCTTGGGTTCCAGACACTTTGCTGCCGTTGACGACTGCGAAAAAGACGGCAGGGTTCAACATTTATTTTCGTAGCTGCAATCCCACGTGAAGAATATGCTGCTTTCCCACCGCAAAACTATACATCGCTCAATGCCTCCAAACGTAGTAATGGGGTTCAGATGACAAAGTTTCGGAACCTATAATCATTGAATGAAAAACTCAAGCAACGTTTTGGAAATTTCCCATCAAGAAATGGGGCCAGCTTCCAATGGAAGATGCCATTGTCTTCATTGGTAGTTCCTCAATCTTCCAATAAACATTCGTAACGTTCGATTTGAACATTGGCACGTTCGAAAACTGTTCAATTTAGAATTTGTTTCCCGTTGTACACATTGCTAACACTGTAAAGCAAGATGCAGTAAGCCAGGCTGTAAATAACAGAGAATGACACGTGGCACCCTTTTGGGCTCTACGAAAGGAGGTTGTAACGATTTAGAGATTAAGAAGTTGAGCGTACAGGACCAAATGCACCTCAAAAGAATTCACGAAACGCTGCAAACCGATCGCACGTTTTCTCCGTGGCACAACAATAGGAACTCTTTCCTAAACTTGCAGTTGGTGACAGGTTAAAGAGCCAACCCCAGCATGAATACTTTTATTGTTGCAAACAACCGAAATTGATTCTCAGGAATCGCCCAAAATATTTTAAGCTTAGACACTACATAGCTGAAGAGAAAACTTTTTTTCTCAAAAAGCTAGATTTGAAAACTTTGCACATATCTGCAACTAGAACCCGGCATATCAGACACTCTTTTAAAGTGTTCATAAAAAAAAGTATTGATGCTGGGGCTGGAAGTGGCCCTTTAACTCTTCTCATAGCACGCCCATAGGCAATCCTGCGATCGATGGTTTCCGCCCAAGTTGGGGCTGGGCACGCACAAACACATCCCGTGGATAGCCAAACTAGTCTTGGTTTGGCTTCGTGCTTTCTCCCAACCTGGTCAGAAAATCCCTGTCAAGTGATTGTTAAAAATTGCATCCTGCTGACATTGAGGATGATTACAAGGGTAGGCTTAGTTGCCCCATACGATTGGCCTCGAGACCGACCTAGAGGTAGTGCGACTGTTGCATTATCATCATCATGATCAATGCTGGAACAGAAGCATGGCCGCCCCCATGTTTGGAGTTTGGAGTCTGAACAATTTTACTATGTTGCGATGAGGAGAGAGTACCTCTTCTAGTTACGATCCTGAAAGTGTTTGTCGACAGGACAACTGAGACAAGTGCAACAAACTATTCTAATATATCTGCCGCGAGTGGAACAAACAAGTGTAATCGAGCAACACTGTAGCATGAGTGCTATTAGATGCCTTTCTCGGTAGTGTGGGTTCACCGCTTCAATTTTTTCAGTGAAGGCCGCGGATGGCAAGAGGCTAATATTATGAATTTCTGGCTAAATACTCTTATATTCAAACATAGTAGAGCCTGCGACTCCAACGACCGACCTGCACCAGGACAAAGACAGCATCGGCCGCAGCGACACCGTTTTGCTGTTCAGGCCTAGCGACTCCCACGAGACTTTTGGGACACCTTCCGGGACTGTGGAGTTCATCGATTAACCTTCAGATTATTCGAGTGGTGGTTACTTGTTTGTTTTTTGCATTTATATGAACTTTTCTGTTGGAGAAAGTAAAAAATACCTGTTTCAATAATTCTGACTGTTTTTCCTTTTAGGACACAAGCTTGCATGGTAAACCACTTCAACATATGAACAGATGGCAAAAAGGGTACAAGCACTCGTCTTAAACGCAGCAGGATATCAAAATTTATTCAGCAGAGTTCGACATATCTGCGTGTGTCCCATTTTTGTCATTTCTTTGACTTAAAAATGTGTCCCAGTCGAGCTCTTTCGACTTCATGGCAGATATGTCAATTAGATATTGAAGGCTCCCCAGAACCTGACGAAAATACACCCGAAATTTCTATCGTTCATTTTCCTTGCCCCATCAATGCACAAACGGAGTGCTGAAAGGACTGAAGGAATGAATACAATGAACAAAGTGAATAGCTTCACAGAGCATTTTCTTTCACGCAGCATCACTTCCGCCGTCGCCTTCGAGACAAACCTCGACAGAAGGCACAGATGAAAAAAGGTGGTCAGTATCGTTTTGTAGACTTCATAGAGACGTGTTTCGCCGACACCGCAAGGTTCTGTGGACACAAGCAACAGCAATGTCTTGTCGACAGCATATTTTCATTACTAAGTGGATTAGGCTGGATCGCTGCCTTAATTTCGTTCGGTGGAAGCTCACCATAACTAGAGCCGAGTCATTTAAATGGCTCCGAATAGAAAGCTTCACCAGCCCCAATTCTAGGCCACCCATCTTAGGCCAGGGTTTGCACCGGGCCTCATCCGAACCGCCAAGGGCTCGAGAAGCTATGCTACCATTCAGATGAACAAGGCAATGTGTGCGTAAAGATGCTTCCAACCAGGTGTGGAATTAAGGGACTATACTAGCCTTTTTCGTTGTAGGTGGAAACCTGAATTCTGAGGGTAGCATACTGTACTTCAAACACCCCTCAGCTGACAGTACTGGGAAAGTTGCGTGCTTGCCAGACCACCTCCTTTTTATTAGCCCCCACTCTGAAGTCAAGGTCAAAGACAGGCGCATGGTTGGTCCACCGAGCACATAGGTTCCACTGCACTTCTGGCTTGGGGGTGAATGGAAGCCGATCGTGTCTGTGCTTCCACCGATTGCGGCTGAGATGGAACTAGGTGCAGGCGTCTCCAAAGCGTGTCGTCTGAATGGAGCACTGGAGGACAGCCTTCGATGTTGGCCGTCCAAAACGCCTGTCGGCCCGCGGCACCACATCCTTTCAGAATTGCCCTTTCAGAACCAACTACCAGACTGCCCTGGTAGAGACCAGACCTATTCTACTCCCCCTCCTGCACACTTTTTACAATCCCTTACGTCACCCACCCAGTCTTTCCACATTAGCTAATTCTGGCCTTAAAAAAATGAAAGCCGTTTACAATTCCCTGTAACGCCGGTTAGAGCGCAGCTTTGAGGAGGAAGATGGAAGCGTACTGAGGGATAGGTGACTCCTTGAGGTCACGTGACCTCGGGAGTCACGTGACCTCAGGGGGTCACGTGACCTCAGGGGGTCACGTGACTTCTGCGGTCATGTAACTTCTGGAGGTCACGTGACTTCAGGGGGTCACGTGACCTCGCGGTTACGCCGACGCCGCTCAAGCCGGAAACGGGCCCCTAAGAGCTGCGCTCTAAAACAGCATTTGCTCCCAACGCTATTTATTGATGCGTGCTCATCTTTTTGTAATTTACTAAATTGGAAAGACCGCCCCTTGCCGCTAGCCAGAGACAAATGGCATCAGTTTGTGCCTCCGTTTTAATGTCTCTTCCGGTGAACAAAGGCAATGGGATGAAAAAGAGTGAACGTGTTGAATATGTTTAGACAGCAATGACAGAAATAACATTAACAGACATGCGGTTTCACCTCAAGAAGAAAGGAACTTTTGCGCACTTTTCGTACGTGAAGTAGTTCTCGCAAGATGTTTGAGAAAAAAGCGATACTTTTGACCTTTTTATTGTGTATGCCTCAAAGAAACAACCGAGTGACCAGTGGATGAACTTCAGAAAGCATGAAAAATCTGGGAGGCACTCACTTGATCGAATGACGTTTTAGCGAACGCCCACGTTTCATCGAACGACACTTTAGCGAATAGTCGGACGCCGCGAAGCGGCGTTTTCGGGTGGGCCAAGTGAGTTCATATTTTTGTAATGCCCGCTTCAGACGGGGCAACTTTTCCAGCAATTCCGGTGTTGCTGGCGGGTTGTTCCCTAGCTTTCCCTAGATCGACACGAATTGCTGAGATCGGGTCCGACTCGAACGAGCGAGCAACTCGGAGCAATTCGAAGACGTTTGAAACGGCTGCAGCCAATCAGGGACGCGATATTTTCACGTGACACCCCTGTGGTGGTGATGATGACAGCTATAAACTTGGTTCTGGCTTGAGATGGATTGTTTTTGAAAATAAACCTTTTCAGAAAGATGAGTTAGTATTCTCAACACCATTCAAAGATATAAAAACACCTTTTTAGCGCGTAGCTGTGCGTCTAAATAGTGTAAGAAAAATCAAATTTCATGATGATGATAGCAAGTCGGAGCAATTCGGTTGCTGCGTGTGAACGCGGGCGGCCCGTGTTGCTGGAGTTGCTACATCAAGTTGCTGGGCGAAATTGCCCAGTCTGAAGCGGGCCTAATGAGTTGCCGCAGACTGTCGCCGCGAAGCGGCGTAAAGCGCAGCGCGACGGATGGGTTAACGCGCGCCCCCGTTATTCGCTAAAACGACCATTTGCTCAAATGTCGCCGTTCGCTAAAATGTCATTCGCTCTTGTGATATGGACCCGAAAAATCTAGAGGCGGGGTAGTGAGCTCAGCGAGTGCTCACGGCTGCCGCACTATGTCAACTGCTCGAGAGGGCACCACTAAAGCATGCGCTGCATAGGCAGGATGAAGCGGGCAGCCAGGGCATTGCATTTGCTGCGCGATTAAAGACTAATTCGGCACGACACTTCATTGGCCACAAACGACAGCAAACACAGGGTAAAGATCAGAACAAGAGCCACTTTGTGCTGCCATAATGCCAAATGTCCAAAACGCAAGCCAAACCTTCTTGCCAAAGGCCTTCGGAACACTCTGAACCGGACTGATCTTCAGGCCCGCATACGACCGCAGCGCCGCCGCACACATCCGAAACCTTTCTACGCTTGCCGCTTGTCGGTGCCCGATCCCATTACCCCTTTCTAGTGAGCCGCATTTTGCATCGGTTGGTGGCGGGTATGTCAACAGGGAATTTGTTTCTTTTTCAGATCTAAAATATTAAACAAAAGAGTAATGCTATACGCACTACGGAGTGCAACTCGGCCGGAAATTGCTATATGCACTACGTTTGTCTCGTATAAAATGAATGATCACAACGAGTTTTCCAACCGGTGGCACAGCGTAGGGGTTAGCGTGTCCGTTTCGTACGCAAGTGGACGCAGGTTCGAATCGCGGTGATGCTACCTTTTTTTTTCTTTTTCTTTTTTTCTTGAACGTTGTTTTGACGAGGCATTTGGCGATATCTATATTTCTTTTTTGCAACGAACACTAATAAAATAAAAATAAAAAACACCGAATGTTGTCGACGAAACTTCGCAGACTTCGCAGATCGGGGACAGCGGGGCTTGGGTTGCCGGCTGGATGCCGCGAAGCGGCGTGTACTGGTTAACTTTTCTAATTAGCAGCCGCATACTGTCGCCGCGAAACGGCGTGAACGCAGGCGGGGGGCTGGGTTAACGAGCTCCCCAGTGATACACGCGCAGTTCGAAAAAGGGTGGCCCGAGCGGCATGAGCTCTCAGCGTAGTGCATATAGCAATTTCCGTCCAAAGTGCACTACGTAGTGCATATAGCATCGCTCTAAACAAAAACTACTTCCATAAATATTTGAAACTGTTTGCGACAGTTATATCTTGTATTTCGACTAAAAAGAGGCTTTTAGCAGCTCTGACCAGTAGTAAGCCCAGGGCCAAAGACTTGACATATCGCGCGCTTTCGGCTTTACGGGCCGCCCCCGTAGGTGGAGGTTTCCGCGTCGTCCGGTTAAAATATGACGAAAATTACTCTCTCGTTCCTGCTGGCCTGCCCGAAACCCAAAAGACGTGGAAACCGCAAAAAAGACGCTTAGATCTGATTGCAGGGCACTGAACCGATTGCTAATGGAAGAAAACGGCAAGCCCAGAAAGGGTTCCCCTGCTCGCTCACCGTCTGCAGCTTGCTCGGCTTGAGCGCAGGTTGAACCGGCAGGACCTTGTTCGGGGGACGTAGAGCGACTCGCTGGGTGCCTCGAGTAACCTGAGGCTTCTTGAACCCGCCGCGCTCGGAGGCGTTTTCCGTCGACGAAGCCGCCGACGAGGCCTACGGATGACAAGAGGCATGAGTCATCATTCGTTTCCCCAACAGGCTTTCGAAAACAGTACGCCACCCCAGAACGGTCTTCTTAACAAACGGAAGGACAGAGAACTCTAGCTGAACAGGAGCGGCTAAAAAAATGCGACAGGCGAAATCTAACGGCCGTCCGGGAGAGCCACTGACCTGAGATTTCAAAGAGCCATGCGGCACAAACAAAGCGACTCACCCAACGTGCGGAACGCGTAAAAGTCGTCATGGTCCTTCGTGTGACTGGCAACGAAGAGCTTGGGCCGTACAAAGTTTACAAACGATAAAAGAAAAGCGCGTCCAACTGCACGGTCCTCCCAGTGCCTAGCGACTGCGCACTGCGCTACACGATGCTCCACCTTCGCCAGACAAACGAAAACTGACCGTTCGTTTTAAAACCGCCGCCCGAGCGCAGTGCGGCAGCCGGCCATTTTTACTAAATTAAGCTTCTGTTAGTAAATATACGTAGGTTTTAAAATAATAGTTATTTTTTATTCAACTGCACCAATTAACGACAAATGTATGTGCAGAAACAAAAAACATTTTTGTTTTCTGCGGCATGGCAAGATGGCGGCGTCCATGCTGCTGGTGTTCCCCAACTCGTTGCTCCGACGACTGCAGCTCTTCACGGTCTTTCGTGCTTGATCTTTTCGATTCATCGTCCGGCTTGGTCGTCCTGCTGCGGCAGCCGCTCCCAAACCGCCGTGCTGAATCGTGGTGCAAAAGCAGGATGGCGGCGGCTCGGGAAGCGGCCCTGCGGCTGCCGCCGCTGCCGACGGTGCGCGACCTGCTCCGCATGTACCGTATCCGCGCCATGCGTCAACTGTCCCAGAACTTCCTCATGGACCCCAAGTTGACGCGGAGGCTGGTCAAGGCGGCGGGCAAGATCAGGGACCACCACGTGATCGAAGTGGGGCCCGGACCCGGATGCCTGACCAGGCCGCTGCTCGAGCTCGGGGCTCGCCAGGTGGTCGTCATCGAGAAGGACCCGAGGTTTTTGCCGTCGCTCCAGGTGTGTACGTCGCCCTGCATGTGCGGGAAGGTCCTTTAAATCGAGCGGGTTTTCAGTACCTTGCTCGGGGATCGGGCTGCAGGTGCGTTCGTGCAGCCCAAGCACTTTCCGATGCACTCTTGTTATGCGAACACTGACTAGATGACGTAAGCCGCCACCTGATGTTCAGCCGTGTGCAGGCAGACATAGGGCAAACAAGAGGCAATCATGAGTGCTGCGTTCTACCGAGACTCGTGCGCTGAAGACCCTGAGCCGCTGTGTCCCGCCTGTCTAGGTTCCCACCACTAGGGTTGTCTGGGAGCTTGTGCACGCTGTCATCTCGGATGAAAGAGGATGACACTTCGGGAAAGATGTGAAAGATTCCTTTTCGCTCTGGGATTGCACTCCTAAGAATAGTTTCTTCCTTCTTTCCGTACCTGCCAGCTTTATGGCAAGACATTCAAATGATGAACAGATTTCGCTTAGGCTTGTTTGTTTCATTTTGCGTTAGAAGACTGCGGCTCGTGAATTGGGCACAAACTCCTCAACTTGCACTGGAATGTTGTATTGGCAAATGTTACCCCAATAGCTGTTGTACACAAATGCTCGGATGTCACGCTGCTGTCAGTACACGCGTGTTACCTCACGCAGTTTCTGTGCACGCACTGTGCTTGCACCTGCCGTAAGCAAACGTTTGTCAACGACATGTTGGTCTATAGGGACTTGCGAGCTGCATTTGTGACATCGCGCTAGGCAAAAAATCATGCCGCCACATTGAACCAGACTAGTCAGCAGCGACGCTGTCGCTTGCCAGAATAGGAATAAAAATATGCGCTCGAGAAGAAGGCATCCGGGAGCGTAAAGATTATACCGGCCATTATCTTCTCGAGTCGGAAGAAGAAATGAAAGTCTTCCTTGGACAGAGAGAAACGCCAGAAATGTTGTGGTTCCTGGACATGGGGAGAAATGCTCGAGCCTCGAGCCGTCGCTGAACTCATCCAGATTAGTGCCTGAATCCTTTTCTTAAAGGGATACTGAACCGAAATTTGGATTTCGCAAAGTAAGGCTGCAGAAGTGTTGAACGGAACGCTACGAACCCCTAAACATCACTCGTACATCGATATCTCAAACGGGTGGCCATACTTTTGGAAAAAAAGGGCGCGATCAAGCAAGTTCTTTGACGTAACTGTTCTCCGGGAGAATTTCAGAATGAGGAGAAGCGGCCTCGCTTCTCTCCTCCTCGCTTCGGTTCACCAGCGTGAAGGGACATAGTGAGGAGGAGAGAGAATGGGAATCGTGACGTGCCTTGTCTCGTCGGCCGGGTTTATTGCGCACTTCTTTTCCAAAAAATACGGCGATCCGTTAGATATATCGCCTTATGAGTGATATTTTTTGGTCTTACAGCTTCTCGCCTATCCGCCCGGCCTTGTTTAGTGAGCTTGAAATTTCGGTCCTGTATCCCTTTAAGCTCACTGGAGCTCGTTAAAGCAGGTGCCCAGCTATGGACACACGCATGCTTGGGAGTGACCTCGAGCGCCAAAGGTGAGGGTGACCTCTCCCCCCGAAGGCCCCTATGATGACGGCGTGGTGGAAGTTATGCTTTGGAGAGACCAATTGACCTCTTCCCTTTCTCTTTGTGTGGCTATACGGGGCGGGAGCGTGATCACGTGGTAAACAATAGACGCACAACTGGCCAAACTGAGCACGTAGCTTGCACCGCACTGTCAGCTTACGAGTGAACGGAGTTGCAAGAGAGAGTGAGAAGTATGCGAGTTGTGCCTCCACTATTTTTACGGCTGACACGTGCCGAGATACGAGCGGGAGGAACCTCGAGGACCGCGTTTCGTGTGCTGAGTAACGAACAGTTACCTGATACCTCACTGTCACGTTTTTGTTTTTGTTTAATGGAGACCACGGGCACATTCGATGTACGATTGCTTTCCCAGGGTGCGCACAAGCCTTTGAAACCCTTGGAAACCATTGAATTTAAAAATTGGGTTTTCAAGGCTCTTGAAAGCCCTGGATTTTTTGGCTAGACCTTGAAAATCTGTGAAAAGCTATTTATAATAGGAAATGCGGGTATATATTGTACATTTTTGTTATGCTTATCGATTGCTCCTTGTTTCAGTCTATGTTATCTCAATTTGTTTAGATTTAGCCAATGTTCATTGGCTGCTTGGCCATATTGGAGCAGATCCGAATCCAGTCTGATCCGGGACTGCCTGGCAAAAGCGGGTTTCAAGGCGCTTGGCTTTTTAGTGATGAATATAAGGGCTGGGTGGCGCCACATATGGCAAATCAGCATCGTGCAGGATGCAAGCCGTGTGGAAAAACCTTCGATGTCGCCGCCATGGGCGAGTCGGCGTTGAAGAGTCTTATGAAGAGCGTGAAAGATGCCGGCATCATAAAGATTGCAGCCAAGAGCTCGATGCAAAATTACCTTGCTCCGGGCACGAGTGAACAAACCACTGTCTCGCCTCTACCGCATTCGCCAAACCTAAACGCTGCTTGCAACATGCACGAATCGGTGACAAACGCCGAAGTGTTGTGGACTCTGAAGGTTGTCACATCCCACTGTTCCTACCGGTCATTGTCAGAAGCGGGTAAGTTGTTCCAACACATGCTCCCAGACAGTGAGGTGGCAAAAGCTTTTTTTTTTTTTTTTTTGAGTAAAGAAGTGCGCCTGTGTGACGTACCATGGACTGAGGCCTTTCTTTCTAACGGCCTTGCAGCAGAAGATTGAACAGTGTGAGCACTACACGGTGCTTTTTTATGAGTCTTCGAGCGACTATTTGCATTGTAAACTAATGGATGTGCACGTAAGGTTGGGACTCGTCTCACAAGGTGACAACAAGGTACTACAACTCGGTGTTTATGGGGCACTCCACGGTCGGGGACATACAAGGAAAGCTGTTGAGTGCACTCAAACCACTGCCTCTCGAGAAGATTCTTCAGATATCGATGGATGCTTCCAATGTTAACTTGAAGTTCTTTCAGAACTTTTAAGTGCACCTACAACAAATATACCAAAGTTTTGTTTAACCCGAGACTGGGGTATTTCGGAAAAGGGACGAGAAGGAAAGAGGCCACAAGGAGGCGACGTCTCAAACACAGCTAAGGATTTTATTCCATCGTATGCACTTTTATACACCACGTCCACACACCACCAACCAAGTCGACCAATGACAACATAACACCCGGAATACACTAAGCCAAACATAGGCCCAAAACATTACAAAAGAAAAATCTTTCAGCCAGACAAAAGGACAAGATAAGCCTCCGACTACACAAAGTCAACAAAGAACCGTTAAAAGGTTTTTTCAAACCCGCAAACACACGGAACCAAAGGGAAAGAGGGCATACAAGACCTAATTACACAAAGCCAAGCAACAAATCATTAAACTAGCCGGTACTTAATTACCGTAAAGCAAAAAAAAAAAAAAAAAACGGCAATTGGTCATTCTAACCCGCACTACACATTGAAGGAAAGCGGAAGAGGGTAACCATGAACCAAAATACACAAAGGGGAGAATGCAAAAGTTCCAACCTCAACTACACACTTGAAAGAACTAACAAGGAATACCAGAACAAACAATATGTCCTGCACCTGTACTGCATCTTTGTAGGCAGCGCACAAAGTGCTGGATAGCTAAAAAAAAAAACAAAAAAAAAACAAAAAAAAACGGGGGGTTTACATTTTGAGGAATTTTCTTGAGCTTTCTCCTATATGCATTGATGGCTGGCTAATACAATTTCCCATCGACTTAATTCGGACTGTTTCCTTCACTACCCTTTTTATCTCATTTTCCTCTCGATGTATCACCTCCGTTTCCGACCAAAACACCTTACAATTGTTGCACTCAGACACGTGCTTGGCGATCTCCGAGTTCGGTGCCCCGTTTTTTACATTTCTTTTATGCTCGGTCAGTCTGTCATTCACGCACCGCGAAGTTTGCCCCACATATCTAAAACCACATGCTAAGGGTATCTCATAGACTACACCTCCTTTGCAAGCCACTGACCTGTCCTGATGTTGCCTTCTGCATTCCTTTGGAGGTGCAAAGAATGGAGTCATCCTGTTTAATTTGTAATCAGATGAAAACACTACGTCAACTCCAAATCTGTGAGCACTCGCTTTAAGGTTATGCGAAACACTGTGGTAGTACGGGACTACGGCAACCTTTTTAGTTCTTTCTCTCGTTGTTCCATTTCTCTCGCCGAAACTTGGGGAGAGCTGCCTCGTGATGAAAACTTTATCATAACCCGCATCCTCTAACCTCACCCACTGCCTTTTGAGGGCTTGGCCTACATAATGAAGACATGACTTCTTTAGAGCGTTTCCGATTATTGATTTGACCACCCCAGCCTTCACAGTCTTTGAATGGCAGCTTCTTCTACTTAAAACTGGCTTTGCCGATTCCTTTCCGTACTCCCAGCACACTCCTTCTTGCATGTGAATACGTAAATCTAAAAACTGCAAAACTCCTCTGTCTGGCCCTTCAACAGTAAAGGTAAGTTCCGGTGCTGAGGCTCTCACCAGACTCTCTATTGCTCCCGTATCCTTCCCATGAAAGCTCATGACCACAATGTCATCAACATACCTTCTCACTAAAACTTCACCAGACCCCCAAACTGCCAGCCTTTCCGAGATCGCGTTATCCAAAGAGTTTAAATAAATTTCTGCCAAAATAGGTGCCACCGCAGACCCAATACACACACCCTTCTTTTGAATCCACATGCGTTCCTTGAACTCCACTACCGTGGCTTTAAGATAGAGATCCAGGATCGCTAAAAAACTATCTACCGGAATCCCCGTACCTGATTGAAATTTTACCAAATTACGTTCCAAAGCCTCTCTAACCCTACTCATCAACAGCTGTTTTTCAAGAGAATAGTACAGATCTTTAATGTCCATCGAGATCAACGAGCATTGCCTCCCATGGTGAGCATCTAAAATCTGAACAAAATCGTCTGAGTTTCTTAACGAAAGACTGTTTTCCAATCTAGCGAAGTCCAAACCTTTTTGAAGAAACTTCGAAACCATGCTCTGCCACGTTCCGTTCTCATTAATAACCGTGCGGAACGGCATTTCCGGCTTGTGGTCCTTTAAGAAGAATTTTAAACTTAAAGTGCTTCTCGGCTGATTCAGGACTTTCCTGGCTAAGGTCTCTAAACCCTCGTCTTTAAGTGTAGCTGAGATGTCCTTCCTTAATTTTCCCAACTTGCCTTGCCATGTCATGAATACCGAGTCTAATGCCTCTGTTGACTTTTTTTCAAAAACCGCCAATGGAAGGACGGCAAACATACCGCTCTTATCGGTCTGTAACAATTCCAGTGATCTAGATTTAAAGTCCTTTCTTACTTCTGCGATAGCCTGAAAATTCCTCCTGTCTTTTTTATACGAATCATCCACAACTCTTTCCATTCTACTGACCGCGTAGTCCACAAAAGCAACCCTTTCGTCTAACCCTACTTTTCTAGCAATTGTCTGGATCGCGGAAAAAACATCTACTCTCGACGGTTTTACATTTACACAAAACTTCGGTCCTCCTCTCAACAATCCCTCCGTCCTCTCTTTAAATGCGACTTTACAAGGATTCACAATACCGCTCCTCCGAGCCCCAGCGGATTGGTCACCATTCACAAAACTACAACTATTTCCAAACCCAACATTCAACCTTTTTACAGCGTCCAACACTAATCTTCGTCGCACATTCCAGTTTCGTTCAAAATGCTGTCTTCTTCCTGTGTCCCACAGTCGAAACCTCTGGTGGTTCCTGTAGCCACCAGAGGTTTCGCCTCCTTGTGGCCTCTTTTCTTCTCGTCCCTTTTCTGAAATACCCCAGTCTCGGGTTAAACAAAACTATGGTTAACTTCCACCAGCTCGCCTGCACCCTTACAATTTTTTCACAATTTTAA
Organism: Ixodes scapularis; assembly: GCF_016920785.2. NCBI lineage: Eukaryota > Metazoa > Arthropoda > Arachnida > Ixodida > Ixodidae > Ixodes > Ixodes scapularis. The sequence continues at coordinate 2,950,621 of NW_024609883.1, read as the reverse complement.
ATATACCAAGTTCTGTGTGTTGACATTGGCACCTGTGGCCTCCACACAATGCACATTGCCTACAGAGTAGGCATCACAGCAAGTAGATGGGGACTAGGTTGCTTACTGTCTGGTCTGAGCGCACCGTTTGAGGCCTTTCCAGCAAGGAGGGAAGATTTTACAACAGTTACTGGGCAGGAAACATCTACCCTAAACTTTGCTCAGTGCAATAAAAATTATATCTGCAATCTGTTGACAACAGTGTTTTATTGAAATCTGGTACGTCCAGCATTGAGTTAGGTCCTTAAAAATACTCCTACAAGGCCTTGAAATTCCTTGAATGTCTTTGTTTGAATCTTGTACGAACCCTGTTTCATACCTGCCAACTCTTTCGAATTTTTCGTAAAATGTACGAATTGGGACTAATTTTACGATTTTACGAATCTTGTTTCAAATCTTACGAAATATAATTTTTAATATTTTTTTAAATTTTTTTTGTAACTCTCTTGTTGGCGGTAGCTTCATCGCCACAAGAGGACAATAGGTAGTGTCCACAGCAGCGTCGTGGTTTTTACTATCCGTCTATCCGGTGGCCACGGATCGAAAGCCAATCCAAAGCTCAAAGCCTCTGTTCGTGTGTTCGGCGGTGCAGGGGTGCACGTTGGTTCGGCGTGTTCAGACGTTGTTGGGCCTCGTTGTTTAGGCCAGTTTCGAGGCGAGAAGTACGGCGTCTTTGTTTGTTGCATGTGTAACTGTAGCATTCTCCTGGTCACTGTGGCTTTGCGGCGCAATGCTGAACTCCAAACCTCAAAAGAGGTACTTTCAGGTGTTCCTGAAGTCCTACACGTCGAAATTTCCGTGCTTCGTGCCGCCCAAAAAGCGAGAGAAGTTCGGATTTTGGAGCACGCGCACGTGTGATGTAACCGTTTCGCACGCTGGCCAGGCTGACATTAAAGGCGCATTCCCACCGGCGATATAAGCAGTCGCGCAATGCGACTAGATCGCATCACAAAAGAAATTAGATGGTCACACCGGCGTGTGCGATGAGCGAGTCCAACTCCTTCGTTTGCGTTGGCGAGTCGTTTCTCGAAAACTCTTGCTCCGAACGCCGTTGATTGGCTCAGCCACTCCGCAACTAGATTGCATCGCAAAAAAGTCGGGTCGAGAAGCGACTGCTCAAATCGCGTCGCTTTTTGCCCGCGATGGTCACTTTTGCGATGAAAGTTATCGCGCGACTAGATCGCATCGCCGGTGGGAACGCGCCTAACTGCGCATCGCTTCGCGTAACCCCCCCCCCCCCCCCCCCCCCCTTCCCCGCCGCAGCCGCGGGACTTTTACGAATTTAAAAGTCCACAGGTTGGCAGGTATGCTGTTTCCAAATGAAGCGAAGGCTCTAATCGGAACCTTTGTCAGCAGGCACAACCGCATCGTCCGAAGCCATCCGGTCACTCGCACTTGTTGTCGAGAGCAAAACCTTTGTCTATGACACTTATTTATTGCGCGCTCTTTGGGTGCTCGCGCGTTAATGTGTTCGCTTAGCCATTTAAGGTATGGAGTAGCACGTGTGCTTGTCTTTTTGTTATGTGGGGATCACATTGAGAACGTGAGGTGAAACCGTTTTCATAGGGTTTTGTTCATACACACTTCCTTTATCTCTTTTTACCTCAAACTGCACCACCGAAAGAAAATACCGCCCGAAAAATATTTCTGGCTATGCCGCTGGGAGGTAGCGTAGCAAAAACATTATTTTTGTTAGTTTGTTACTCAGTTACACTTCTGCGCTGACTTACATTGTGGTACGTTACAAGATTGAGTTATGCGGTCCTCTCAAAGTGGGCCCGTAGTTCCGCCAAGCTCCATGTCACTACAGGCAGCACACGCTTGTCTCGGTTGCCGTCGTTTGGTTATGATCTCGGGGACGTGAAAGGGACTCCAACTGTAAAACAAAAGCGGACGGTGTAACGAAAGATTTGTTTGGAGCGTTGGGTGTTTTATTAAATGGTACTCTGCCAATTTTTTAGCTACCCACGCCACGTTTTCCGAATATTCTTCATTGCTTTACTCTTCTTGGCACGCTATTTGGCTGCTTTAAATTCAGAAAGGCTATAGAGTAAAGGCATTCCAGAAACATACAATCCCAGTTTTTCACGCTTTCCAGAGGCGTGCCTTCAGTGACAGGCCTGAAGAGGCAGCCTCTGAATATCTTGTCCATTTGTTTTGTGCGTGTGAGTGAGGGCTGGAGTGAGCGAGGGGCCAAGCTCACAACCAGGCCGGCGTCCCTGTAGCCTGTGAAGTTAAACGTGTCGTCACAAACGCGTTTGGGGCGCCAGATCTCCCGAGACACGTAACGGAAATTATTGCCATCCGTTCATAATACAAACTTGTGATTGTCATTAGCAGATTTTGTGGTCATGTTTCAATTATTTCCGAACGTTTACGTGAGAGGTGTATTTCAATTTTCGTGTCAGTATCCCTTTGATGTGTTGAATTGAACTTGAGGCAAATCAGTGACTATCAAAATTAGCATATTTCTATGAGTTTGCAATACTGTTAACCGGCTCTATAACAAACCCGAGACTAGAAAAAAAAAAAAGGGCAACCACGCAAAACACTTTAAACGCAGCAACTTCACTATTTGAGGATATGTACACGCCGTCGGCCCTCTCCGAAGGTTGCCAACACTTTCTTGCGATTAAGCTAGTGAGAAAAAGAATGCATCAGAAAGTTTGGGTGCAAACGAGCTGATGATGGCTGAAAACCCCGTGACTAGAGAGAGTGAGGGATGACGTGATGCAGAGGTCTCAAAAAAGGGGTTATTTGCCGTTGCTTTCACTTGTCTCCTACAACATGCTGTTTCTTTTTGTAACCATTATTTTTTTTTGGTTTCTCCCAGTGCAGTTTGTAGATCCATTTCTCTGTCACCTTGTTTGCAAGGGGTAGTGGTAGCCCTTTGAGAAGGTTGACAGTGTGGATAAATTGTGACATGAGGAAGTATAGCAATAGCTGTGTTTTGAGACTTGTGGTTTTTCCCAGCCTGGTGTTTATCACAGAGTTAGGTGACCAGCTTGCCTGCATTTCTAGCCCTTTTCACCATCTCTCGTTTTGGATGCCCCAAGAAGGGACTGTTTTGTGAAAAATGAAGCCTGAAGGTCCACGCTGTCGCGCAGTTGCTGGCAGAGGCTGCAGACAACCGGCTCAAGATCATCATGGGGGACGTCTTCAACTACAGCATGGAGGACCTGATCCCTCAGTGAGTGCCCAACGCTGACGGGAGCACGCATTCCTCTGCCGTCTGGGTCTCATTGAGGTCCACACGCATCTAATCCACTCAAAATAAATCTCAGAAATCAGTATCGCATGCTCCAACACTAGGGAACAAAAAGTATGCCTAGGTGGTGCATTTGTTTCCTGCAAATATTGATTCAAAATTTATGTAAATTTAAAGGGACACCCCCCAAAAATATTTATTCATTTTTTGCCAGGCAATTCGTTATGGTGTCAGAAGAGTACCCAGTCAGTATTTTGCTACAGCGTTATATATATTTTTAATAAAGTTAAAAAAAAAACACAAAAAAAATGCAACTGTTTGAAATTGAAATCAAAACTGGACTGGGGAGGAAGAAGAAATATGGAGGAGGAGAGAGTTACCGGAGGTCACGGGGCTGTGCTACTTCTATTTTTGTCAATTAATGCATTTGCAGCTTTTCAGAAGCCACAAAAAATAGGTGCCATATTTTTTGTCTATTTTTAGTATTGAGTGTGTGTCTTGGATGACCCATGGCTTTGATTATATTTGATGGTTGTGTCTAAACCATAAAATGCGGCGCATGACCTCAGAGGAGAGAGTGAGTGTGACTCGAACCACTTAGTTTTCAAGCAGAAACAAAAAGAATTTCGAATTACAAATTGTGTTCAGGGTAGTTGGGCTCTCATGTGTCACGTGCAAATAAAAACCTCGGCGAGCATAAATACCCTGTCAGTGTCCCTTTAATGTTACAAATATAAACCAAGATTTTCATGTCACTCAGTACAGATCTAAGCCTTTTAAAAGTAAAGGTGAAAAAGCATTCTGTTGGGCAACTGGGGCATTGAACCCAGCGGCAGTGGAACAGGAGGGTGATCGGCCCCATAGAAGAAAATTGAAAGGGATACTACAACTATGGTGCCTGGATCGCGTCTCCAACTGGTGTGCTTAGCGTCCTATGCTGCCCATACATCAAAAGTGGTCCCGAAGTGGCAACAAATGACGTCACAGAAGCCAGAGTGTCATGTTGTTGCCTGTCATAGATCCTGGCGGTTGGTCATAGAAATACTGGCGAAAAGCACGAGCGAACGGGAGTGTCGCTGTCGTCACGGCGTCACAGGCGTCCCAACTGCTGTAGCTTCCGTGGACTGTCGCAGTGAAGAGCGACCTGCAGCAGAACAGGCGTCTGCACATCCACCACAGCTGCTGAGACTCCACCAGGGTCGCGACCGGCGACAGCATGGCACTTGTATGACGTCATCAGGCGGAAATCGAGAGACCACTTTTTGGCCGCGGTAAACACGTCAATCGGAGACGCGTTCCAGGCACACTAGTTCTGCAAAGTTTTGTCGCTTATTCTTTGGTCTATACGACACACCAATATCTTGTTAAAAAAAGTCACAAACAGGAATTAAAAAAAAAAATTTAACAATTAGAAAGAGCACCTGGTGGATGTCGCTAAAGCCTCCTTTGTCATGCCCGTCTGGAAACCTTGACAGGTAGTGACGATAACTGTCTCAACATGCTTTGAACCTGACGTGATCCCAACAGCTCTACGGCCAGCACAAGAGAAGAAGGAAGGGAGGAACTCCCCGCTCAACGACACTGTCTTTTGTGTGACCCAGACATTGCTGTTCTCCCTCTACAAGGTTATAGAAGATTAACTTATCACTCAAAATTCACACAAAAGAAGCTTTGCGGTTAGTTGCGGTGGCCCGATCGCTGGCGTGCTTCGACCGTGTCACGTGTCACTATGTCATGATTGCGCCGGATGTGACGTGCTCTCCGCTGGCTTCTCTCAGGGCGCTTAAAAGAATGAGCCGTTAATAACAAGAAATACAGCCATCAAGCTCAAAATACAAACGTGCGATTGTCTTTTACAGATAGTTTGGATCATATTCAGCCTATTTCTGAACATGACTGGTGTAATTCGAATTTCGTTGAAGTATTCCTTTAATGTAAACAATACGGAGGAAAGAGAAAAATTACATTGCACCCCCCCCTCTTTTCCTCCCTCCCTCTACTGTCACTCTCTAACCTCTCAAATAGTTGTGACTCCTCTGATTGTATCAGAGAAAACAGGGAGTACTTTTTTCTGGTTTCTTTAAATGAAGTGTCCCAGCGGCCCACAGCATTCCCATTCACATGAGAAGGCTTAGATGAGGTCGAAATTTCGCAAAAATTCTCATTTCAGGTTTTAGTACAATTTATTATCCTTAAATTTTTATAGTTTATGTATAAAAACGTAAAGACTAAATATGGTCGCGAAATCAGCCAGATTTGCATTTGGAAACCTCCCAGCGACTCAGAAAGATATCCGTGATCGGATGCGCGGTTCTTCAAATTGTCACATAGCCTGCCATTACAACTGTTTCGAAAAGTAGGCCTAGCCATCTCCTCTCCTTTGCAATATTTTGCAGCTTCAATTTCTTAGAAAAGACCATTTTAGTGTTGTTTTTTTCCCGCCACGAAGGAGCGTGTACCGCTTTCTGATCTATTGTAATAATCAGACATTTTTTTTAATTTTGCAATTTTGAGGCATCTTCACAGTTAGTGCACAAAAATCTTTTTTGCTTCTTCATATTGTCCTATGACAACCAAATTTGGCATTCATGGGCTTGAGGATCCATAGAATGCAACTATCCAGGTTAAATTAGATGGTATGTTTTTTATAGTTATAAAAAGTACAAAACATTTTGTTAGTCCTTTAAAAATTGTTTTTGTAATTTTGATTTATTTAAAAAAAAGTCTTTTGCAGATTTTTTTTGTTGTTTCTTGCCCTCGGTGCTTCAAAAAGAGTGAATTAGACTATTTTATTATGCTCTTTTACGTGTGTTGACATGCCCTTCATCCATGCAATAATTTTTTTTTTTGCATGTGCATTGTATCTAGAACACTGGATTTATGAAAAGGAGATCAAGCACTATAAACTGTGAACATGTCGTTCAGTTATCGCAAATAATAAAAAAATGTTTTGGGGGCTTTGCTTATGGTCAAGGCCTGTGTGAAGAAAACAAGCAAACTTTGACAAAAAAAACATTCCCACTGGGAAAAAACGGACGAAAGCGGAGCGCCGCATGACACGATGGTGTTGTGTTGCCTCACGATTTCTGAAGTGTCCTATCTGGACGAGCCTTAACAGCGCTGCTGCCATAAATGCATATCGCCGTTTCAGGCATGCCTCCATTTTTCTACTCTTGGGCACACACTGAGCCGTGGTCTGGAGAGCGCGACCGCTATTATGTGCGTCTAATAACACTGAAATACCTCTGGGCCCCCCTGCCGTTTTCGCAAATGCTCAGTCGTGAAGCGAGTCCCGCAGGTTCTGCCGATCACTGATGTCGCGCAAATCCCTACCCGAATAGCACTCCTTAAACGACAAAGAAAATCCAGCACCGTAGCCCGATTAACTAAATGGTGCGCTTTCTTTTATTTATTTTTATTTATTTCAGCGATACCGCGACTCTGGACTGAAAGCCTTAAAGGTAGTGGTACAGCTTTGAAACACAAAGAAATGAAAGAGAATACATTAATTCCATTTATTTTCACCTTAAGGGCCCAGTTAGGGTATTACCTACATTAATGAAGGGGGGGGGGGGGTTAAATACGAGGTGTGATCAAAAAGTTTCGGGACTGATCCTGTAGCATAGACAAAGAGGGCAGCACAGTGATGAGGGTGCAGCGGTTGAGAAAAGTGACTACTGTGTCCCATTATACCAAAAAGTGTCGCTTTGTGAACACTTGCAGCTGTGCTACGCAAGCTTGTTTGACCGCATGCACAACCACACTGGCGATTTCACCATAGACAGCAAACCGAAGCGAAAGTGAACATCAATTATGCGTTAAACTTGGCAAATATAAAACAGAGGTCTTTGAAATTATTCAGCTGGCCTGTGTTAAAGCCAGTGAATTTTACGAAGTGTTTCAAGTGGCACTTGCGATTCTGGAACGGCAGAGCGTCGCTGGAAGACGAAGAGCGGTAAGGCAACCTTATCCCACCTTTCCTTGACTTCAGTGACATTCTGCCGTTCTTGAGGTGCGAGTGCCACTCAAAAATACCTTGCACACCTCACTGCTTTTTTACATAACCTTTTTGAATCATTTAAGAGGTTTCTGCTTTGCGTTTGCCGAGTTTGACGTAAAATTGATGTTCGCTCCCGCTTTGGTTTGCAGTCTATGGAGAGATCGCCATTATGCTCGTGCATATGGTCAAATAAGCTCATGTAGCGCAGCTCCAAACGTTCACAAAGTGACGCCCTTTGATATAACGAGGCACGAAGGTCCCTTCCTCCGACTGCTGTGTGCGCATCATTGTGCTGCCCTCTATTATTAAGTTATAAATTCAGTCCCGGAACTTTTTGATCACACCTCGTGCATGTTATACAAATCGAGACAAACAAAAAAGAAAAAAAACATGGGCTAGTTAATACATCCAGGTCAAGCTCAATAATTTTGTACTGCCTCCAGGTGGTTGATGAGTTAGACCTGATGGGGACTCCAGATGGAAGCCGCATATTCTCATTTGGTTTGATGAATGTGTCGTATGCCATTTTGTGGACAAGTGGAGGAGCATTACACAGGTTACGGTTATGAGTCAGAATGTAGGGCTTCAATATGGTTATTCTATGAGATGTCTGACGTTAGTCTTGCACCAAGGTATTCATACGTTAAAACGGTTTCAATTAGGTCAGATTCGAGGAAGTACCGATGATATGTGAATGAGAACATTTTCGACAGATATCTTTCTGGTTGGGGAAAGACTAGGTGATCAAAAAAATTTGCTCCGACTTTACCCAACAAGATTAACAATGGACCTTTTTCCAGTAAGCGTCTGCGCACGCGCACACCCTTTCCACTTGACCTTGACCGCCCTTTCGCCATTTTTGGGGGGCACTGTTTTCTTGCGACACTAATCTGTTCCCATGGGAGAAGGCGAGTCCGGTTGCCCTCCATTTGTAGTAGGCGGCGAAACCGTCATGGGGCACTCCTTACTGGAAAGAGGTCCATTTAATCAAACGTTTCGTCTCCCATCCAGGAAACATCGTCAGTGAAACCAGGTTTAGACTAGGTTTAGACGGAAGAGCTCCAACCAAAAACCAAAAAACGGTTCAGCCCGACGTTTTAAAACCTGCTCAGTTTTGAAACCGAGCAGGTTTTGAAACGTCGGGCTGAACTGTTTTTTGCTTTTTGGTTGGAGCTCTTCCGTCTAAACCAATGCTATAGGATGGATTTCTCTCTTGTGAAGCGGATTAATTTACATTGGGATTCGTTTAGTGACTTTCAGGAAAAGTGATCAAAGAAATTAGATCATTAGCTGCAGAAGCAAATGAAGGAACAGAAGAAAGCATTTGTTTTTGCCCGCAGGGAGCTGGGCGTGCCGTGGGAGGGCCCCCCGCCCCCCGTTCACGTGCTGGGCAACCTGCCCTTCAGCGTGTCCACCCCGCTGCTGGTGCGGTGGCTGCGCATGGCGTCCCAGCGGAAAGGCCCCTTCCTGCACGGGCGGGTGCCCCTCACCCTCACCTTCCAGAAGGAGGTGGCCGAGCGCATCGTGGCCCCCGTCATGCACGTCCAGCGCTGCCGCCTGTCCGTCATGTGCCAGGCCTACTGCAGCGTCCAGCACCAGCTCACCCTCTCCGGTCAGTTGGGACCTGCGTCTGCTGTCTCTGCCGTATCACTGCTAGCTCAAGGTCTTTAACGTTACTGCAACCCCATCGAAATGGACAGGAAGAGGCGGTTGAACCCTGTGGCGCGAGCTTTTGTTCCACTTTCTCCGAGCTGCGGTACGCCGACGTGCTCAACCACCTATCTTCATATTACTAATACGTTAATGGTAGCAGATTAAAAGCGTGTGACAAGTAGGCAGAGGCACGGTCCGGCCCTCGGCGAGGTCGTGGCTTCGAATGAGTGTCAGCTTACCCGAGCACCGTGCTGTAGAAGACGTTCACTAACTAACCTCTTTCACGCTAGGGGTGAAAATTGAAAACGTAGATCCGCTTTGTGCGCTGGCAAAAAAGCCCGCACTCATCCGATTCACCGTAGTTGTACTGGACCTTCCAGTGAGCGAAGAGCTGTTCGATAAAATGAGGAGCGAAAAATATTTTTCACGTTGCTGTTATTAATCGCCGACACCGGAAAATGTCGCCCCGTACTAGAAGCAGATTTCAGTGCAGATATACAAAAAACTTGGCAGTGAATCACCGTCGTTGCCACTTTTGCTTAGAGGAATAATAATAATAGGTTTATTTCCAACAACAAAGGTACAGTGTTGATGGGGGCTTTGGAAAAAAGCTGTTTTACCCCCACAACCTCAGCAGCTACAAGCAGCATGCATGAAAAAAAAAAAAAGAAATACCCTGAGAACACTAAACAAAAAAGAGATTGAACAGTCGGCAATGAGATATATGAAACTAAAGAAAATAAGCAGACACTATAGCAAAACGTCACTTGCATGCATCGTTCAAGGCACTATAACAAAAAAAGATTCTGGCATACAATATTTAAGAGTAGACAAAAATACCACTGCCCCACATCATTCGAGGAAAAACCAGAAAAAAATAGTCTACATGAATTAATTGTACAATATACAAAACACAAGCATATTCCCCTTTACAAAAAATATTTAGAAAATACACACAAAAGCACTGTCCAATCGTGGCTGATTTGCCCAGAGAGTGTCATGTCCCGCAAGGTACCCACCGATAGCGTGTCAAGTTCTATGTTGTGCATATGAAGGTGGTTAAGGATGGTCGCTAGTGTGTATGCTAGGGTATAATGGCCCTAATTTGTTCTAAAAGAAGGCACTTGCCAGGGTTGCAGAATGTGCGTTTGGTACGAGTGTGCTTTTTGTGTTAGATTCGCTGAATATTCAAGATGATGTACGTGCATGTTTTTTTCAATTATATATTTTGGGCAAAGGTGGTATCTATACAAATCAAAAATTTTAATTACACCCAGTTGAGTAAAAAATGAATCCATTCGATATTGCAGTGCAACTTTGCAAATACTTCTTTGTATCTTTTTTTGCAAAATGAATATTTTTTACAGTTAGTGAAAGTAGTTGTGCCCCATACTAGATGACCATAGTTTATATGGGAATAAAATAATGATTTATATACTAGCGACTTTACCTTAAGTGGAAATACGTATGTGTTTATTACGATATATCAAGCCAACAATGCTGGACAATTTGGATATAATGTAATTAACGTGATCATGCCATGACATTGTCTCTGAGAAAAAAAATACCGAATTGTAGATTTAAATGTGAGCTCTACGCAGTTTTGCGGGTTGAATCCCGTGAGAACACAAACGGAGCAATGGTGGATGCGGGCAGCTTTACGCATGTCGGGGCACGAAACCCTTACTGTGGAGCGAGCGGGAGAAGCACGGGCACGCGGTAACTTGCTGCCGAGCCCCCTTTAGGTGTCAGAGTGGACAGGGTGGTGCGTGCAGGCGGTTCATTCTTCCCCAAGCCGGACGTGGACGTGGGCGTGGTGCGGCTGGTGCCCCTGGTGGAACCGGTCATCCAGCAGCCCTTCGACCTGGTCGAGAAGGTCTGCAACTGCCTCTTCAACGGGCGCCAGAAGTACCTCAGCAACGGCCTCAAGTCAGTCCCCCCTCTCTCTTGTCACGAGGAGTTTTTACGTATGAGAACCCTCCGCTAGCCTTTCTTGCTCATCTCACTGCACGTCATCACAGTGCCACGTGACGTCCATTTCCTTGCTAAGTTTAGTGGTAAATAGGGTGTCGCTTATGTCTAGGTGTCGAGTGACCAAACATAGCGTGAGTGTACTCGTGAGGCATCAATTTCTCCGCCAAATTTAGTGGGGAAACCATTATGGTGTCGTGTTACGTCACGGTGTTGCGTGATGTGATGTCGTAATTTGCCTGCTAAATCTAGCTGAGAAACTTATCTATTTATAAATACCGCTAACCTCCTCTTGGAGGTTCTGGCAGGTGTTAGTACATTTTACCGTGCAAGAAGCTAAACAAAAATGTAATGAAATGTAGTACAAACGCATTACTAATATAAAAATGCATCGACAACAACCACATTTAACTTTTCATGGTTAGCGTTCTAAAGCAGTGGTCGGCAATCTTTTGGCACAGCGGGCCGAGTCGCCGCGAAGCCAGAGCAGAATGGGCTGGTCGGCAAGCAGCAGGCCGGGGGGGGTTAAAGCAAAAAATGACAAATAAAAAAGCACTTGCACGAACTTACATTGACGTACATAAATTGAAAATGAACAGTTTCTTTATTTCACGCCACACGACATGAGATGCAACATTTCCACAAAAACCTAGAGACTCCATTCAGTGAGACCTCTGGTGTTGAACTGCGCTCGCCAAACTACAGACATCCACATTCAAGCTACTGACTGCGAGTCGCAAAACATTGAGAAGGTTCTCGTCAGTCATTGGTGAGCGCAAGTTGGATTTTATGCACTTCGTTTTTGAAAAAGTCTGCTCGCAGACATATGTGCTCCCGAACACTGTAATCATGGTGGCTGCGGATTTCTTAAGATTCATGAGCGTAGAATCCGCAAGGCCAGCATAAAATGTAACAAGGTCGTTTGCTTCAAATGCGCTCTTCAAATCATTATCTGTTTGCAGATCGGCCAGCTCTATCTGGTAACACTCTCGCACCCGGCTAAGATCTGCATTAAATGGATTTCGAAATAAACAAATGTCGCTCGAATGCTTCGTGAAGTCCGCAAACCTAACTTCAAACTCTCTTCTCAATTCGCGCAAGATTTCGCCGAGTTTTTCCGTGGGAAGTGACGTTGCTGTCTCGCCTGCAAAAATCTTGCAGCAAGGAAAATGATAAAAATTATACTCTCTAGCTTGGTTTTGGAAGAGACTGAGCTTCATCTCGAGAGCTCTCACGTCTGCGAGCATCGTGGACACGAGTTTCCCCTTCCCTTGTAATTTTACATTCAGGTCATTCAGGTGCTGAGAAACGTCAGCCAGGAGTGCCGACAACGCACCCAATCATGATCAGCAAGCTCTTTGAGAGGTTTCCCTTTCCCACAAAGAAACACTGCGATCTCACGAAGCTCAAAAAAACGTCGCAAAACTCTTCCTCTGCTGAGCCATCGAACTTCTGTGTGGTACAGGACATCCCCATACTCAGCCTCTGTTTCCGACAAGAACTGTTGAAATTGACGATGGTTCAGTCCGTGACTGCGAATAAAATTGACAGTAGGTACGACCACCTTCATCACGGACTCCAAGCGCGTCACTTTGGAACACAGTGATTGCTGGTGGATAATACAATGAAGATGAATAGGAGCAACAACGCCCAGGCGTGTCATTTCTGAGTTGATGCGTCCGATGACACCCGCTTTACAGCCAATCATATTTCTTGCGCCATCAGTCGTTACGCTTTTGAGGTTTTCCCATTTTAGCTGCAGCATTTCCAGACACTCGCATAGCTTGTTAAAAATATCTCCTGTTGTTGTGCCCTTCAGGCTTTCTAGAGCAGCTAGCTCCTCCGTCACTTCAAAACTGGTGTCGATTCCCCGCACAAAGATAAGCAACTGAGCAGTATCAGAGACGTCATTGCTTTCGTCAAGCGCCAAAGAGAAGCACTGGAAAGCTCGGGCTCTATCCTTCAAACTACTGAATGACTGTTCACCCATGTCTTCAATTCTCCTTGTGACAGTGCAAGCCGACAGACTAAGCTTCTTGAATACATTCTTCTTATCCAGGCAAAGATCGTCAGCCACTGTCAACAAACACCTTTTAACAAACTCCCCCTCTGTAAAAGGCCGCCCACTCTCTGCGATCAACTTGGAGTTTCAGTAGCTGGCCTGAACCAGAGCCATCTTCTCCTGGACGTTCTTCTTGAAGACGTCTTGCTGCATGCCCAGGCTCTTCTTCAAACTTTCGATCCTCGCGGCTCTGGCTCCTGACATCAGAGAGTCGTACTTGTCGCAATGGTGGGACTGGTAGTGTCGACGCAGGTTATATTCTTTAAATACTGAAAGCGCTTCTTTACAGTCGAGGCATAACGCTTTATCCTTATGTTGAACAAATAAATGATTTGTCCACTGATCATTGAATGTCCGGCATTCCAAATCTATTTTTCGCTTCTTGCCGCATTTAGACGGTGACATGTTGCAGACGAACATTCTGAAGAAAAAAAAGAAAGAAGATAACCTGTTTTAAAGGCGAATTCTAGAAAACACATTTATGTGAGTAACAGGTAATGTTGAAACTTACTTTTTAAGTTGTCGATAGGGCCCTTGAGACGACCGGACTGCCCGAACGGATACAAAGGAGTGACTGTTCTATTGAGCCCAAGCAAAGTGCTCACCATTTTGCCCTCAGTGGCTTTGTTCTGATTGGTCGTGTAGCAAGTATCCAATCAGAACGAGTTTTGCAAGTGACGGTCACAAAGACAGGGACCCCGGAACCGGGGGGAGGGAGGGGCAAGGGGGGCTTGAGCGCCCGCTGACATTTCCCTGGGGGTGCTGGGCAATACGCAGAGCCCCCGCCCGTGCGTACTGAACAATGCCTGCACCCGCCCCCCTCTCCCCCCTGTGTTCCCACTGTAGCTCAGCTCCGCCAAGCCACATACTTGGCTAAGGACAAGCACGTGGCTCTGTTTTTGTTACGGCTGGTTACCCATCGAATCGCGGCACAACCTTTGTCCGTGAAATTCCAGAAAAAAATTACAAAGTAAAGCAAAGTGTCAGGAAACCGCGGACGACGCGGCAACTCTGAGAACACAGAGAGAAAAAGTAAAAGCCGGCGCCTGCGGTCTGCATATACTATCATGGAGATGTCCTCTCTTCCCCTGTGTAGGGATGGCGGGAAAGATCCCCTTTGAGAGGTAATAGCTTTTCGACCCCGCCAGCCTTGGTGCTTTCCAATTAGGGGCTCCCCGATGTCTCATCCAGCTTTGACGACTTTTCGGAAGGCGGCATTGGTCTTTGCGCTTTGTGTCGCGAGCCCCGCTAACCGCAGAGCACAGTGTACCGCAGAGCAGGTCTCCGTCCCTTGAGTGGGGTTGAGAAGAGCCCTTGCCAACAAGGTCACTGGGTCGGGAGATTGGGGAATGCCCTCGGGGCATGGTTTACATCCAGCGGGAAGGGAAAAGATGAGCCTCCACGGCCTCTCTGAGATTGGTGGGGGGAGGGGAAAAAGAGGGTCAACTTTTTAGAGCGCAGCTCTTAGGGGCCCGTTCCCGGCTTGAGCGGCGTCGCCGTCGCCGTCGGCGTAACCAAGGTCATCCCAAGGTCACGTGGCCCCCCAAGGTCATCCCAAGGTCACGTGACCCCCAAGGTCACCCCAAGGTCGCGTGACCCCCCCTGAAGTCACGTGACCCCCGAAGTCACGTGCCCCCCCCCCCCCCCGAAGTCACGTGACACCCCCCATGTCACGTGACCACCCCCAGGGTCACGTGACCTCCCCGATGACGTCACCGGCATCCGCATCGTCATCGTCATCATCACTGATTACGTCATCACTGATGATGACGATGCGGATGCCGGTGAGGTCATCAGTGACGTCACTGATGACGTCATCAGTGATGATGACAATGACGATGCGGATGCCGGTGACGTCATCAGTGACGATGACGTCATCGGGGAGGTCACGTGACCTCGGCGGGGGTCACGTGACCCTGGGGGTGTCACGTGACTTCGGGGGGGGCATCCGCATCGTCATCGTCATCATCACAGATGACGTCATCAGTGACGTCACTGATGACATCACCGACATCCGCATCGTCATCGTCATCATCACTGATGACGTCATCGGAGTCCACATCATCATCGTCACTGATGACGTCATCAGTGACGTCACTGATGACATCATCGGCATCGTCACGTGACCCCCCCAGGTCACTTCACCCCCCCAGTACCCTTCCCTCCTCCTCCTCAAGAGCTGCGCTCTAATTCGGTGTTACAGGGAGCTGTAAACGGCTTTCAATTTTTTATTTAATATCTTTTTTTTTAGCTGACCGCATTGGGGGGGAGGTGCAGGGGGCTAGGGGCTGCACGATACTGCCTCGCGGGCCCGCTGGTTGCCGACCACTGCTCTAAAGTATCGCTCGATCCGTTCGAGATATCACTGTATGAATAATGTTTTGGGGCTTGTAGCATCCTGCTGAACACGTCTGTGGCCAGTGTTGGAAAGTACTTTAAGTACATTGTACTTAAAGTAGAATATACTTAAGTACATTGTACTTGAAGTACTACTTATATTATATTTAGGAAACTTGTACTTCACTTGAAGTACATTCTCTGAATATGTACTTGTACTTTACTTAAAGGATTGTTTCTGCTCCTTTCCGAGGAAAGTACAATTTTTAACTTCAAAGTACATTCCCCAAATTTGGTTTTGTTAAATTTCTATCACAAAGTGATGCCTTGTCAACTCTGAAGAAATACCGGGAGGGCTATTCTACTCTCACCAGAAACGTGAGCAGACGACGCATCGCCCCGTTTGTACTGGGAGCGGCTTTCCCGTAGCTTTTTGAACTCTCGCTACTTCTTGGTCGGTCAGCGCAAGTGAGGAGGTTTAAAATATTAGAAGAGAAAAATAATCATAATGTAGCACCTGAGACTATGGTGCGAAAAAACTAAATTTTCAAGTTGAAGTAAAAGACAAGTTTATTTATTTATTTATTTCATAATACCTCGAAGGCCCCGTTACAGGGCATGACACAAGGGATGGGACACTAATAGTTTCAATGTAAAAACAGTAATACAAGCTTGTGAGCAGCAACACAATGAATGACAAACTGAACATTTCAATATAAAACATAGTGATGCAAACCCGTGAGCAGCAATAAAAATACAAATAAACTCAAAAAATAACAAAAAAGTAAATGAAGGGCACGATATTAACATGTTAAGACTCAACATTATTTGCACAGGGATCTAAATGTTCACCTAGTAGCTTTTTAAATACATCCACATTGTTAGTTGTAACTATGTTATCAGGTAAAGCATTCCATTCTAATATTGTCAAAGGAAGAAAAGAATTGGCGTAGGAGGTGGTGGAGGCAAATATAGGCTCTATTTTACAGCTGTTGTCTAGTCTTGGGAAAAACGAATTGGGACGTGGGAGTAAAATTTTTCTAAGCGTAGGGTTGTGGTGGTAGATCTTGAAAAACTGCGTCAATCGAGATATCTTCCTTCTTAAAGCGAGCTCAGGAATATTCGCTCGCTCTCGCAAACCAGAAACACTAGTGTAAAAAAAATTATCAGAATAAATAAATCTCAAACCTCTGTTTTGCGCACTTCCAAGTTCTCGTTTGAGGTAGTTCTGCCACGGGGACCATACGGATGCAGCATACTCTAGCTTGGGGCGGACTAAATTTAGGTATGCGATCTGTTTCACTTTAAGGGAGGGGCGAGTCTTAAGTTCCTTCGTAGAAAACTTAGTGTGCTATTTGCCTTAGCGATTATCTGATTAATATGAGTGGTCCATGTTAAATCGCTTGTTATGTGAAGACCAAGATATTTGTAGGATGAAGCACTACTGAGTACAGTGTCGTTAATATTGTAGGTGTAAGAAGATAGTGACAAAATACGAGAAAAGGTTAGCACTTTGCGTTTATCTAGGTTCAACGACATCTGCCACGTGTCACACCAATGAGCAATGGATGATAAGTCGGTTTGCAGGGATGAATGATCGTCAGTAGTCATGATTGTGCGATAAATTACGCAGTCACCTGCAAAAAGGCGGATGGTGGAAGAGACACAGAGAGGGAGATCATTAATGTAGATTAGAAAAAGAAGTGGTCCGAGTACGCTTCCTTGAGGGACGCCTGATGTTACGTTAGTTCGAGATGACTCGGAGTTATTTGCGACGGTGTATTGAGAGCGATCAGAAAGAAATTGTGATATCCAGGCGATGATAAGGGGATCAATTTTAAAATACCAGTGATGTGATTGCTGCGCCAATTGTGCCAAACTGCGCCGAAGGGCTAACCCTGCTACATCCTGATACATTTCGCCAAAATATAGGTAATCTGCGCCAAGCTTGCGCCAAAGAACCAATTTTGCTCGCCTTTCAAAACCAAATCTAAGCTGAGTACTGTAATGAGCACGCGTGAGCTAAATGGCGCAAGCAGGCACCCGACACAAAGTACCCTGCATCACTCGTTCATCCGGTCTTGCATGGTTTTTCCCGCCGTCTCTCATTTCACGCTCTCGTTGTTTCGCGTTTTTTCAAAAAATTTCAACGATAGACGCGGGTGTCTGCGGACGCTCCGACACCAGCGTGGGTACCAGCCATGTCATCATGCTCTGAAACGAAACCACGTTTTTGCGCGGCGGGAGTTACTTTGTGAGCTGAAGCACTTGCTCCTGAAAGCAATGGCCGTGGGAAAACTACATTTGGTACCTGCCTGCCAGTCGCCGTGGTCGCGCGACGTCGAGTGTTGCCGTCGCCACGTCGCTGCAGATATGGCGCTTTCTAAACTGAAACGTAAGGACCGCCTTAATCTTCACCAACATTCTTATTCTTGTTTAATGCTCTACTAAAAAAATTTCCTCTAGATCAAAGACTGCTGTGTCGAAGTTTTGCTTGGGTTTCTCTCGGTAAGCTTTTTTTCGAGGGGTCGCCGGTACTTGAAAAATCTGCCGCAAGAGAGTTGGTGAAGAGAAGTGAGCTAAAGCAAAGAAGGCAATGTCTGTTACGCTGAACTCGCACAGCGCGCTTGCTTGTCTCGAGTTCAGTCGTTGCCCAAAGCGCTCCAAGAACTTTCTGACCCTGGCTCGTGATATCTTGCGTCGATGTGCTCAGGTTCTTTTTTTTTGTGTGTGTGTTTAGCTTGTACCTCGCCAGCCGCTCTGGCAAGCACGTGCGGCTGGGCTGTTTTTTGTCGTATGCTGGACAGTTACATTTTGTGTACAATTTTGGCAACCAGTTGGCGACGGAGCGGAGTGGCATGGTTTCGATCGAAGAGCTATCTCCGCTTGCGTGACAATTTCGTATTGCACTGCAGTGGTAACGTGGATCAACAGTTAGAGACTGCTCCTGTTTATTATATAACTAGTCAACCTAATGCTGCGATATTTAATACTAAGCTGCATGGTCACTTTAAAATAAATTTTAATAGATGCAGTTTGGTTTTTAGCTACCTATAGCAGGTACATATATATGTACCATTTTACTGAAAGGAGCAGAGCAACAATATTCAATTGGAATGTTTTTCACTTGACACAAGCTTACTGGCACACCTGGGACTTAAGGATACTCACACGCAATGCCACTGGCCAAGAAACTCCTTTGTTGCGGTGTAATTTCAAGGACAAAAGCGATCATTTTCATTCAATCTCTCCTTTGCAAAATTTGATGACGTAACTCGGGGATCGCAGTACACCCAAGTGACGATATTTGAATACGGCTCATAGATTGGACCCGAGCATTGCGTGGGTACTCGACTTGGGCTCATGACAATTGCTAGCTCGAGAAGCATTCGGATAGTGGCCCGTGTCCAATCGCTGCAACGACGACAACAGCCGAGCCATAACAATGTCTGGAACTCAGCGCGTGTCCTGTGCCTTGCCAACCCCAGCGCGTGGCTATGATCACTGGCGGCATATAATCAGCTCCAGATCACGTGGCCACTTGTTCTGGCTACGAGTTGAGGGAGTGAACGCTGCTGGTTTTTCTTTAATTTTTTTCTGGGACTTCTTTTGTGTGAAGTGAAAAACGAACGCGTGTTTCATAGGTCATTAACATCAGGGATCCGTTTTAAGCGGTATTTGCGCAAAGTACAAAAATTGTTCCATCGCTCCTTGAAGTATTGAATTATGTTTCATGTGATTGGCATTTCAGTTACATGTTGAAAGACTCCCAGGTGGTCTAACTTGACTATAATATGTTTACTGCGGCAAGAAAAGTGTCCTTCGTTTGTCCAGCACTTAAAACGAATAATTTTATTTTTCTAAGAATATCTGCTCCAAAGTGCTCTTTTGCTGCTCCAAAACACTGTTTTGGCTGCTCCGAAAGGTGCTCCAAAACGGCTTAGGTCAATCAGATCACTGAAATACTGAAGTTTGATCAAAAGACGATTATGAGGTACTCTATCGAAGGCTTTTGCAAAGTCAAGAAAGATGGCATCGACTTGTTTTTTATGGTTAAGGTTAGAGTGAATGTTATGTATGAATTCTAGGAGTTGCGTTTCACATGATAGTCCTTTCCTAAATCCATGTTGATTAATGTTGAGAAGGTTATTGGACTCAAGGTATTTTATGACGTTTGAAAATATGATGTGTTCAATAATTTTGGATGGGATAATAATGAGCGATATGGGGCGATAATTAAGAGGTTAATTTCGGTCTCCGGACTTGTGAATAGGGATGACACGGGAGATTTTCCAGTCAAGGGGAATGTAACCAGAAGCAAGGGACTCACGGAAAATGTCAGACAGGAAGAGAGATGATATGTGTTTGGTGTTAAATAGTATCTTGGAATTGATGAGGTCATCCCCTGTACTTGAGGTAAGTTTCTGATTTTCGATAGTTTTTAGGACACCGAACGGGTTAATAGTAATCGCTTCCATTTGTGGATGATTAGGAATATGAAGCTTCGGAACAGTGTTAAGGTTTTCGTTGGTAAATACAGAACAAAAATATTTATTTAGGCAATCAGCACACTGCTTGTCAGTTAAAGCCAGTCCTTCGCTGTCAGTGAATGCGAGAAAGGTGAGAGGTTTAGGATTGATCATATTTAGGGATGCCGCGAACTTTTTTTGAATCGAAGTTTCGATGATCGAATCAAGCGGTTCGAAAGGTTCGAAAGATTTCGATTTTTCGAATTGTCTATATCGTAAAATTCGACGGAGGTCGAATTTTCGAACTTGTTAAGCTAAGAAGTTCGACGCTTTTCGAACCGTCGAACTTATTACGCTAAAAAATTCAATATTTTTCGAACTTTCGAACTTATTGCGCTGCAAGGTTCGATGCTTGTCGAACTTTCGAACTTGACTGACCAAAAAATTCGATGAATTTCGAACTTTCGAACTTATTTATCAAGAGAATTCGAAAAGTTTCGAACTTTCGAATTCTGAAAAGTCAGAAGTTCGACGAACTTCGAACTTTTAGGGTAAAAGTTCGACGTTCGTCGAACTTCGAAAGACCGGCGGACGGTTTCATTTGATTTCAAGTAGTGGGGTACATCCGTAATTTTTTTTCTCTAACTTTTACACGCGGTGCTGCGTTCCTTACAAAAGACAATGTCGTTTATTTCAATGTTCTGGCATGCTTAGGTTTAAAGAAATAAATCCCCGAAGGGGCGAGGAAGGACGACGGGTTTTTGACGATTATCGTTTGTGCCAGATATGAAGCACGCTGCAGCCGGAGCTATTTATGGTAGATATGTTATACTTTTTTTAAGAATGATCTATGTATAGCCTAGGTAAGTGCCGTCTTAAGATGTGATTATTGTTATTCAACGTGAGTTTCGAAGAAATGTCCAAACATGTATCTGCATGCAATTATGACCTAAACTTGATATTTATTTTCGTCTAAGTTGTTTGAGGTATCGCATTTAAATTAACACCACAGACAGTACATATCATTGCAATCTGCAGAATACAAAATAATGTATTTATTGTTTTTTCACGTCAAGGAATAAATTAACTCATGGGAGAAGATTTCTAGTAGTGTTCAAGTTCAGCACGTCATTAAAAGAAAACTTTTTTTTTTTCGCTTCACGTTCCTGAGACGTGTTTCTTTTAGCCTGTACACATTTTGGTAAAAGAAACTTGTTTCGAAGTTCTGAACCTCTGAATATGCAAGAATAGAACACTTCCGACGAATTCTTGATAGTTTTTTTTTCTCCTGCTTTTTATTCCCGCATTTATTCTTTTTTTTTTTCTTTTGTTACTATCGGCACGGGTGTTTAGGTCGAAAAGACAGCTTTGAACTTCCGAACCACAAAGCATGTGACGAGCAGTGCCTTCTGACAACGAGTTTCTAACAATGACCATCTACGCAACCTTTTATGCAGTGAAGAGCGACATTAGCTATACATATGCATAAATAATTTCAGATTAAAATAAGCTCGACCACGCCCTCTTTCCCCGTATTATTTTCTTTAACAGTCCGAAATACCTGCAAGGGGGAGAAGGAGGCTGAAGCCCCCCCCCCCCGCTACCCTCTTTCCCCCCGTTTTTCCTGTTCCGACGCCACTTGTATGGTAGAACGCTCCTCGACCTCGAGTTGTGTCGGCTTTTGTGCTTTTTGCGAGGCGATTCCTCCATCCCAGAAAATAAACCTCCAGGACAATTATAAACTTCACCGGATCGGATTACTACTAGCGTGCAAGGGGTGGCGAGCTAGTTTGCCAGGTCGCTTCAAGGTTTTTCTGAGCCTCAACCTCCTGCTTGCCCCTGGCCGTTTCGAAGTGGAAGAGTCTCGTAAAGCAGTGTGTTCGTGCAATCACTACTGCGTGATGCAGGTTAAAGAACCCCCCCCCCCCCCCCCGGGGCTGGCGGTCACAATTCTGCACTGGCAAATATTCTAGCACGTCCGGGACACTCGTCGTCTCATTTAATTGCCTGACCAACTTTGCAGAATCTGGATATCACACCCTAACTTTTCTAAACTTGATTTTGTGAAAACCAGTGAGTCGTGAAAACGTTATTTGAAACTGAAACTGTGGAAAAACTTGAAAATCGGACTTCGAACTTTGAAAACTTGGATTAGAAAGAAATTCAAAATCTTCGAAGTTTTTTTTTTTTTTTTTTTTTGAATTTAGCGCTAAAAGATAATCGAAACCTTCGAACTTTTCGAACTTTATGCAAAAAGAAATTCGAAAATTTTGAATTGTTCGAACTTCATGTGTATAAAAATTCGAAGCGTTCGAAGTTTTCGAATTTTTTTTTTACAAAGAATTTCGAAATCTTCGAATTTATCGAACCTGAACTAAAAAGATATTCGAAATATTCGAATTCGAAATTTTAGAAACCGTGAGAGCTTCGAAATTTTTGAATTCGAAACTCCGCTGTGGACAAAAGTTGCGAATTTTTCGAAATCGAACCTCGGTCGGTACGAAAATATCGAAATTTTTCGAAATCGAACCTCAGTTCGCTTCGCAAATATCGAAACCTTTCGAAATCGAACCTAGGGTGGTTCGCGACATCCCTAATCATATTCCAGAACTGTTTAGGATTATCAGACAATACTTTTAATAGGTCTTTTTCATAAAATTTCGATTTAGCTTTTGTAATTTCTTGCCTGTATAATTTTTCACATTCTTCATATTTATTCTGTGCTTCCTTATCGGCGGGTGATAGCTTAACTCTTTTAAATAACCTCTTCTTTTTGTTGCCTATTTTTCTAATTGCTTTAGTAAACCATGGATTTTGTCCATCGGTTTTAATATTAACCAGGGGTACGTATTTCCGGGCTAAAAAGGATAACTTATTTTTAAATTGGATCCAATTTTGTTCAACTGTGCGCAAGTGAAATGATTCACGAAATTGATCATAAAAGATTTCTAATTCTGCGTTAATTGAAGCGTAGTCAGCTTCATTATAATCTCTAATCTGTTTCTGGTGAGGGCATTTGTGTTTAATAGGGAAGGAAAAATTAAAATGTGCTATGAGGTGATCACTGAGCCCAGGAAGTAATGAAAGTTTATTAATAATACTACGATCTGTAGAAAGACAAAGGCCCAGTATGTTGCTGCTCTGAGCAGCGATTCTTGTTGGTTGATTAATAAGCTGTTAGAGGTTGAAATCTAAACACATATCCATAAATTGTTTTGATTCATTATTGCTGGTAGATAAGGTGTCCCAATTAATGGCGGGATAGTTAAAATCTCCGAGAAGTATAGGAGTTGCCTTGGGAAATTTTGAGCATAAGTTGCTAAGACACTCGTGTAATAAAGAAACAAAATCTCTACTCATGTCAGGTGGTCTGTAGCAAAGGCCAAGCAGTATCTGTGTTGAAGGTGATGAAATATGAATCCAAACCATCTCCAAGCCAGTCGCTGTAACCACTAACGACGATGACAAGCGGTTGTTTATCGCTATCACTACTCCCCCGCCCCTTCTGTTAATCCTATCGCATCCGTATATTGCATAATTCATATTGGAAGGAAATATTTCAAAGTCAGGAACCTCGGGGGTCAGCCACGTTTCGGTTAGAAGAACGAAATCGGCTTGCAATGAATCGATAAGAGAATACAGAATGTCACGTTTAGGAAGCAAGCTCCTTATGTTAGTAAACAAAACCGAGTAACAGCAGAATGTTTCGTCGGCTCGCTTTATTGACGAAGAAGAAGGAACAAAAGAGACGTGCTTTTTTTCCTTAATTTTTCGCACCCCAATTTCAGGTGTCACATTCTGATTAATTATCATCAGCTCGCATGCACACTCATTTTTTTTCTTTTTATTAAGGAGAGGACATTTTTCTATGAGAGCTATGGGGCTGATGTCATGCTCCATCCTATTACATTTAACCCCCTTGGGTGCACAATGCAGTGCAAGGGGCTCCAAATTCAGAAGAGGGTCTTCTGAATTTGGCTCCATTCCTGAAAATAACTACTCTGTGGCCACTTGACTTAATCAAATATTCGCCGCTGTTTTTGACGTCATGCACCCTTGATTACCCGTGGGCAATACATACCAATTAAAAAAAATCACCGTACAGGGGAATGAAAGGGCATCATGAAAGATTGTGTTAAAATACTTGTACTTTACCTTAAAGGTACATTGTACTTGTAGTACTTTACTTCAAGTACATTGTTCCCAGTGTATTTAATACAAATCTACTTAAAGTACATCACGTCTCATTTACTTTGTGCTTGAAGTATTTTCTTATTTTCTGAAATCCGAATTTCAGTCCAGCATCCCTTTAAGCTGGTGGCATGCACTTTTCAACACGACTTTATGAAGCTGGCCTTTCGCGTCACCAACAGGAAGGAGCGAGCGTCAGTGACAGACACGAGCCTAGGAATGTATGCATATACTACAATAATCAAGTGTGAAAGAGGTTGTGTAAAAGATGTAAATAAAATTTGGGCTGTTTTTCGTCTTCTGTGGTAGTTTACATTCGCAATCCCCCCCCTCCCCCACCCCCTCGATGATCCCTGTTTTTAGCGTCTGCATGAGAGAATTCACCGAAAAGCTCTGGTATTGGTGAAATAAACAAACGCTGATAAACATCCGCAGATTTTTGTTATAAATAAACACCGGAAAGTATGCACCCTATGATGTATAATATGTTACTTCGCTCACCCTCTTTTAAAATCGATTTTGTATTTCATTGCTAGTTTTCCACGTTGAACAAAAATGTAAAGTGCCAAAAATGCATTGTTTGCTTTGTGTCATGACAAATTTTCGCATTGTTTCACGCCAGCCATGTCTGCTCTTGAATCACAGGGAAATTGCACCAGAAGTATCCATGTACTCAGACATTATTTAATGTTAAAGTGCCTGCGCCGTTCAGCGTTGATTCATTTGATAGACGTGACACAGCGGCTTGAAACGTGAAATTTCGTCACAGCTGCTGATACCTTGGTGGACGTTTCACATACTTCGAAAACATAGTACACGAGAGAAATTTAAGAAAAAAGATTGCCCCATTTTTTCATATTACCCCGAGAGCGTTGCGGTGAAAAGAGAAGGACTCCAAGTGCGCATTTACCTTCGTCGACGCTTCGAAAATCGGGTCGACTATCAAATCTAGGTTTATCAGACTTTCTTTATGCTAAGCCAATTAACTTTGTAAAAAAAACATAGCCGACAAGTGGCCGGGAAAAGATCCGCACGCAGCGCATTTCGGCCCCAGCGCAGCCAGAACACCGCGGTCGGATAGCATACAGGCCTTCCGAGGCGCCTCCTGGCGACAGATTTCCCTTTTGGTGCTGCGCGCCGGCCGCCGCTCGACACACCAACTCTCTAGCCACCATAGCTCTAGGGTTTGTTTTGAGATGTATTACACTCACGTTGTAAGAATATGTTTATGTAATAAATTGAGCTGCCCGGTTGTGGATTACTTCAGGGTTACTGGTGAGGTAGGTTTGTGAAGGATGTCAGAGGACGATGCAGAGTCTAGTTTTTGGCGGACCAATGTTATGTAGGCCAGTTTTCTCAGGTGAGAGGCTGCTGTTTTCCGGTGGCGTTTTAAGTATCCGGGGGGGCTGTAACAGGCTGTAACAATGTCGATATGCTGAATTCGTGAAAGTGAAGGAACCAAATGAACACAGCGGTACCTATTTGATGAAGCAGTGCCGATTATAATGCCGCTTACAGAGTATGGATAAATTATAGTAGAATTTTTCCGCGTGAATGATATCAGTTCGCTTTTCTCGTGGTTAAGAGGTATAAGCCATTTATCGCACTGAGCGCCAATTTGTGTTAGGTCATTTTGCTGTCGGTTAATTGCACTGATCGCAAATAAAATTTTGGTGATAGAAGCTGCCAAAATTGAGTTGGATTTTTGCGAAAAATTGATGGTGTGTCATCAGATAAAAATTTTCTTCTAGCATGTTTAATGTTTTTGGAATATTCTTTTGAGAATTCACTGTTTGCTTCCCAATCTTGGATGAGGCCAGTACATTTTGCTTTGCTATAGAGGTGTTTCTTTTTCTTACTTATAGCTTTGGAAGGTCTTATTTAACCGGCGATGATTTCTCCTGGATTTAAGGCAGATGGTTGGAATAGAGGCATCAGTGAGATCAGTCAGCTTATGTCGAAATAGGTTCCACTTTTCTTCAACAGTTCTGGAAGTAAAGTGTTCTCTGAAGTCTTTGTAATAGGCGTGAGGTTCAGTATTAATAGATGCAAAGTCTCCTTTTTTGTAATCTTTGATAAATTTTGCGTGGCAGTGATGTGATTGCAGAGCCCATTGTGCCAAATTGTGCCAAGTGGCTAAACTTGCTACATCCTGCTACATTTTGCCAAATTATGGGTAATCTGCGCCAAGCCTGTGCCAAAACACCGATTTTGGTCTCCTTTCAAAACCGAAACTAAACTGAGTACTGTAATTGAGCATGCGTGTGTTATGTGGCACAAGCGGCCGCCCAACACAAAGTGCCCTGCACCAATTATCCATCCGGTCTTGCATGGTTTCCCCGCCGTTTCGTGCTGTCATCGTCTCATGGGTCTCGTATTGTGTCTTTTTTTAGATATTTTCAACAATAGATGCGGGTGTGTGTGAACGCTCCGACGCTAGTGTGCCGAGTACCAGCCACGCCATCATGCTGTGAAATGAAACCATGTTTTTCCGCGGCAGGAGTTACTTTGTGAGCTGAAGCACTCACTCATGAAAGCAACGGTCATGGGAAAACTATTTTTGGTCTCTGCCTCCCAGCCATTGTGGTGGCGCGATGTCGAGCATTGATGTCCCCACGTCGCTGCAGATGTGGCGCTTCCTAAAATGCAACTAAGTGCCGCCACATGTTCATCAACATTACTGTTCTTGTTTAAATCGTACGTTGCTACAAAAATCCCTCTTTAACTCAAAGACTGTTATGTCAAAGTATTGACTACCTAGGTTTCTCTCGGTGGACTTCCTTTCGAGATCGACCCCTGTACGTGAAAAATATGCCTCGAAAGAAACTTGGTGAAGAAAAGTGAGCTAAAGCAAAGAAGGCACTGTTTGCACGCTGAGCCCGCACAGTGCGCTTTTTTGTCTCGAGTTCAGTCATTGCACAAAGCACTCCAAGAACTTTTCGACCCTGGCTCGCAATGTCTTACATCGATGCCCTCAGGTTCTTTTTTTGTGTGCGTTTAGCTTGTACCTTAGTTGCCGGCCTGGCAAGCACGCGCCGCTGGACTGTTTTTTGTCATATGCTCGACAGCTACATTTCGCATACAGTTTTGGGAGTCAGTTGACGACGGTGCAGAGTGGCATGGTTTCGGTTTTGATCGAAAAGCCGTTGTCTCCGCTCGTGCGACGAAGCACGCTCAACTGTAAACTTGCCAAAGTTGCTCTCACGTGCATGCGAATATGATTGCACTACAGAGGCACCAGCTGGGATGCTTGCAATTCATTGTTTTACGTTTGCTTACTTTTGACGAAAATCTGGCACGTCGGGAGCCAGTAAAATGGTGGCAAGTGGTTTTTCAGAAGTGCTCGGCAACGGCTGCAGCACTGTACACTTGTGGGATGTCTCAGCAGTAAAAACACAAGCAGTGAGTTCTGTCAGAACACGTCACGTCAGAACACAATACAACACAAAGTGCCCTGCGTTTGGTTTGTGCAGCACTTAAAATAAATATTTTTATTTCTCTGAAAATATCTGCTTTAAAAGCCACTTTTGCTGCCCCGAAACACTGTTTTGGCTGCTTCGAAAGGTGCTCCAAAATGGCTTAAACCAATCACATCACTGGCGTGGGAATTTTTCTGTTGATGGGAAGTGACAGTGTCATGTTTAAGATTTGGTTATCACATAATCCCGACAAATCAGTGACATTTTGAATATGCTCAGGGGTGGGTGAAAACAGGAGATTGAGTGTGTTGCCGAGCCTAGTTGGTGTGTTAATGACTTGAGCGAGGGTGAAGTCAAGCATTAAATCAAGGAACCTTTTAGATTCATTTGCGACAGTTTTTCCTGCAAAAGTGAGTGAGGTCCAGTTGAAGTCTCCAAACAGTAAGAAGGATGCTTTATGATGTGTGCTTCCGAGTTTGTCATGGGCATCTTGTAGATGACCAGCAAAAACCTCGCTGCTGTCTTGTAGCCAACTCCAGGGATTAGTTGGGAAGTAGGGGATCTGATGCAAACCCATATTAATTCGATTGAACTGTTTCAACTGTTGCAGTAGGGCAGTGGTTCTCAACCGTATATGTTTCGCCGATCCACAGGGGGTCCCCCCTGTGGATCGGCAGAGATCATGGAGGACCCCGTTCGTGGTAAGGAGAGGGGAAAGGTATACCGTAAAACACCGGGCAAGCGCCCACTCAAACTCCAGAAATAATGGAAAAAAAAAAAATGGGGGATGGGCGCTTGTCCGGTCATCCATTTTACATATAAATGTAGTGTGCGTATTTTTTCAGATTTTACCAATTCGGTAATGGGCGCTTAATGTGGAATGGGGCGGATGCGCGGTATTCTACGTAGGTTAAATATAATAATGATTTAATGAATTGATATAACTAAGGGCTAGTGTGAACGAGACCTCTGTTATTGAAATACACACGAGAAAACTCGCCCGAAAACTGAAACATTTCTTCTCGACCTCAAAAATTCAACTTTTATTGCCGGACTTGACTGATGAGGCAGGGCTTTCCGGACCCCTAGAATGCCTTCGTGGACCCGAAAATGTCCGCGCACCCCTATTTGAGAACCACTGCAGTAGGGTGATAGGTTATTTTTTATTGCAACCAGAATGCCGCCTTCGCTTTGCGAGTGTTGATCACGACAATAAATAGTATAGTTTATGTGAGGAGGAAATATTGCACTGTCATGCACATTAGCACTTAGCCGTACATTTCTGTGAGGATGACAATGTCAGCTGTGCAATTATCAGTCAGTTATGAAATACCACAGTACCACACAGTACGAACAGTACCGCACAGTGAAACAGTCCTCAATAGACAGATCAGAAATTAATAGTGAGCAACAAACAGCACCTGGAGGCCAAATGAATCTGTTGTTTGTCACGCAAATTGCCAATTTTAAATAAAGTATTGCCGCGCGCAGGGCTGAGAAAGCAACGCTCGGTCACGGACCCCCAGAAAGTTCTCGTCTATTCATGTACCACACGTAACTTCTATCATTTATTCCTGCTTTTGTTTTCTAGAAAGTGCGTGTTCATTCTCGCCCCGATCACGCGACGCTCGAGCCGCTTTCGCCGAATCTTCGAGATAGTGACACACTCTAGATAAGAGGCCGCCCGCTACCTTGTCGAGTCAGTTTCGCTTCAGCGTTCGACTCTGCTGCCATGCCGACTTCGACGCCCGCGACGCTCTATTATTATCTTTTGTACTCTTTTATTTTTGGCACAAGTTCGCCACATTAAACGTTTATTTCTTCCTGTTTATTTGTTATTTTTGGTCACGTGACATTTTGGTGGAGGTGCGGGGTAATGCATGCCCCTGCCGCGTACCCCTCCGAGGGACCGCAGTGCAAGTCCGACGCCAAGCCCACGAAGAACCAACGAAGGCACTACCGAGATCCGGTTCAGTCGTCGCACCCAAGGCCTACACCCGGAATTCGGACTTCTGCCGCCCAGGACCAAGCAGCCAACGAAGCCGACGATGGCCAACCAGTCGCCGACCCCCGCCGCTCCTGCCGTCGTCTACCTGCTCGCCGCCCCTCGTACGCCGACTCCCTTCCACGGCGAGATCCATGAGGATGTCGAAGACTGGATCAAGCACTACGAGCGTGTGGCGCGGCACAACGGATGGACTGCGGAGCAGTGCCTCCAGAACCTCTACTTTTCGCTGGAGGGTACTGCGAGGTATTGGTTCGAGAATCACGAGGCTTCGCTTACGTCGTGGGACATCTGTGTGGCCGAGTTGCAGCGGACGTTCGCCACCCTACACCGACGGGAGAAGGCAGAAGATCTCCTCCGAATTCGAACGCAGGGCCCCGACGAAAGCGTCACAAGCTTCGTAGAAGATGTCCTCCGCCTGAGCGCCCGTGCCGACCCACGAGCTACAGACGACAAGAAGCTGCGGGTCCTCATGCGCGGGGTGAGAGACGACATCTTTGGAGGCCTCGTGCGCAACCCGCCGGGCACCGTCGAAGCCTTCGTCACCGAGGCGACAAACATCGAGCGCGCCCTCCACGCGCGCGCTTCCCACTACCAGCGACATCCAAGTGTCGCTGCAACCGCGCTGCTTGGCGGTGAGACCGCTCCTGGTACGGACATCCGCGAAATTATCCGGGAGGTCGTCCGGGAGGAACTCCGCCAGTTGCTGCCAGCCGCAAGTCGACCAGCGACACTCTCCATTGCCGAGGCTGTGCACGAGGAAGTACAACGGGCGCTCCAACCAGAGGTTCCCGTCACCACGGTGGCACCGGAGGAACCGACGTTGAGCTACGCTGCCATAGCCCGACGACCGCCGCAAGCTCCCCGCCAAGCCGCGGCGCCACCCCGAAGAGACGCCCCAACGCCGCAGTATCCCCGACGACAGGAAGATCAGGCGCACGTTCACCCAGACCGACCTGCGCCGAGGAAGACAGACGTCTGGAGGACGGCCGACTGACGCCCGCTGTGTTACCACTGCGGGGAAGCTGACCATGTGTACCACCGATGTCCATACCGACGACTCGGGCTGCGCGGATTCCACCCAAGCGACCCGCGCCCCAGGTATGGTAAACGCCCTCGGGAGATCGACGAGTATCTGCGACGACCCCAGTCCCCCGAGCCTGCGTCCCGCCGAGAGTTCCGATCGCCTTTACCACGACGTCCAGCTTCGCCGATGCACCGACCCCGACGTGAAAGCCTGTCGCCCCTCGCTCCACGCCGGGGAAACTAGGCGCGGCAACCCCTGGAGGTGGAGTTGCCGAAGACGACCGACGCCAAGATCCTCCACGAACGTCGGAGGGCCCCCACTCGAACACTACCGGAGACCGAAACGACGCTCCTGAAACGGTGTCCAACAACCTAAACGTCATCATCGACGGCCACGACGCATCGGCACTGGTGGACACCGGAGCAGACTACTCAGTCTTGAGTGGGAGGCTCTCCCGCCACCTTCGAAAAGTCACGACGCCGTGGGATGGACCGCAGATACGAACCGCCGGAGGACACCTCATCACGCCTGTTGGAAGGTGCACCGCTCACGTCGGAATTCACGGCGAGACGTGTCCTGTGAAATTCGTCATTCTACAAGACTGTTCCAGAGACGTCATTCTCGGCATGGACTTTTTGTGTGAATACGGCGCCGTCATCGACCTTGGAGAAAACAGATTGACGCTGCGGACACCTGTTCCGCCTTCAGAGAAACTCCAAACTGCGTCAGCCGCCGTCCGAGTCGCTGCCGACCACGTGAATCTGCCGCCGCGATCAAGTGTTGCCGTACCCGTCGTGACCGATTAAGCTACCCATAGCGAAGTTCTTCTGGAAGGCAACCTCCAGTTGCTCCTGGGAAGAGGAATAGGCGTCGCACGAGGAGTAGCCGAACTTCAGGATGGCCGCACTGTGGTCCTCGTGACGAACTTCCGGAATGAAACGCAACACCTCACAAAAGGTGCAGCCGTTGGCCACGTCGAGGATCTCCGAAACTCCGCCGAAATTGCCGCCATTACTGATGAATCCTCGCCACCTCAGCAAGACGGTACGTCGCCAGCGCAACTCGACATCGACCCTAAGCTTCCGGACCCGAAATGACGGCAGCTGATTAACCTCCTCGCCGAATACCGTGACTGCTTTGCGACGTCGTCGAAGGTACGCCAAACAGCCGTTGCGAAGCACCGCATCATTACCGAGGACGACGCGCGCCCTGTGCATAGATCACCGTACAGAGTCTCCGTTAAAGAAAGGGAGGTGATCCAGGAGCAAGTTCAAGAGATGCTGAACGACGACATAATCCAGCCATCAAGCAGTCCGTGGGCCTCTCCAGTCGTACTGGTTAAGAAGAAGGACGGAACGCTTCGGTTCTGCATGGACTACCGGCAGCTGAACGCGGTGACGAAGAAAGACGTCTACCCACTCCCCCGAATCGACGACACGTTAGACCGGCTGCGCCACTCTCGATACTTCTCATCGATGGACCTGAAGAGCGGCTACTGGCAGATCGAAGTCGACGAACGGGACCGAGAGAAGACAGCTTTCGTCACGCCAGATGGGCTGTACGAATTCAAGGTGATGCCCTTTGGACTGTGCACGGCTCCAGCAACTTTCCAGCGTGTTATGGACACCGTACTGGCAGGACTGAAGTGGCAGAGCTGTCTGGTCTACCTCGATGACGTCGTTGTGTTTTCCAGCGACTTCGACGAGCACTTGCGACGACTCCGAGCTGTTCTTCAAGCCATACGGACTGCTGGACTCACCCTCAAACCGTCAAAGTGTCGGTTCGCCTATGACGAACTGAAGTTTCTAGGTCACGTGGTTGGCAACGAAGGAGTGCGCCCAGACCCTGAGAAGACTCGCGCCGTCGCGTCATTTCCAGCGCCGACAGACAAAAAGGCCGTGCGAAGATTCCTTGGACTTTGCGCCTACTATCGTCGCTTCGTTCGGGATTTCGCACGGATTTCCGCACCGCTCACAAACCTCACGAAGGACGCCGAGAGGTTCGAATGGGCCGAGGAACAGCAGCAGGCATTCGACGAGCTGAAGAGACGACTCCAGACGCCTCCGGTTCTTGGACATTTCGATCAGGATGCGGACACCGAGATTCACACTGACGCAAGTAACGCAGGACTTGGCGCGGTACTAGTTCAAGTACAAGAAGGCACGGAGCGAGTCATCGCCTACGCAAGTCGGACATTGTCCAAGGCGGAGAGAAATTACTCCACGACTGAGAAAGAATGCCTTGCGGTCGTCTGGGCAGTCACGAAGTTTCGTCCGTACTTGTACGGAAGCCCGTTCCGCGTAGTCACGGACCACCACTCGCTCTGCTGGCTTGCGAACCTCAAGGACCCGTCAGGACGCCTCGCTCGATGGAGCCTCCGGCTACAAGAGTTCAACATGACTGTGGTTTACAAGTCAGGACGCAAGCACAGCGACGCTGACTGCCTGTCCAGGGCCCCTGTCGAAACACCTTCCGGCAGCAGCGACGACGATGATGACGAGTGCTTTCTAGGGGCAGTGAACACCGATGACATGGCACGACGTCAACGAGACGATCCGGAGCTGCGAGCCTTAATCGAGCACCTAGAAGGGCGCGGCGGTACCGTACCCCGTGTTTTCTCACGAGCCGTGTCGACCTTCGCCATTCGACAAGGTGTACTCTACAAAGAGAACTTCGGGGACAACAACTCGCCGTGGCTGCTGGTAATCCCGACCGACCTTCGAGGGGAGATCTTTCAAGCATGTCACGACGACCCGACATCCGGACACCTTGGATACAGCCGGACACTGGCCCGTATTCGTGAAAAGTATTACTGGCCCAAGCTCCCCAAGACCGTCCACCTGTACACACGATCATGCCACGAGTGCCAGCGACGCGAGAAACCTCCGACGAGGCCGGCCGGACTCCTGCAGCCTATTTCTCTTCCAACTGCACCCTTCCAGCAGATCGGAATGGATCTACTTGGTCCTTTTCCGCCTTCGACGTCGGGGAACCGCTGGATCATCGTCGCCACAGAATATCTCACACGGTACGCCGAAACGAAAGCTCTTCCTTCGGGGACTGCTGTGGAAGTTGCCAAGTTTTTCATTGAGTCCATCGTCCTCCGGCACGGCGCTCCAGAAGTTCTGATTACAGATCGCGGATCATCGTTCATGGCACAACTGACCCAAGAAATCCTCCGACTCAGTCATACCAGCCATCGTCGTACAACTGCGTACCACCCGCAGACCAACGGGCTGACGGAGCGACTCAACAAGACAATCGCCGATATGATCTCTATGTACGTCGACGTAGAGCACAAGACGTGGGACGAGGTGCTGCCCTACGTCACGTTCGCCTACAATACGGCGGTTCAAGAGACCACTGGATTCACCCCTTTCCAGCTGGTACATGGTCGGAAGGTAACGACCATGCTGGACGCCATGCTGCCCCATGAGCCATCTGACAACGAGAGCGACGACGCCCAGGCGGTTGCTCAACGCGCCGAAGAAGTTCGCCAGCTCGCCCGACTCCTGATTCAAGACCAGCAACGCGTCGACGCCGGCCGCTACAACCTTCGTCGCAGGGACGTCCACTTCCAGCCCGGAGATAGGGTGTGGGTATGGACGCCCATCCGTCGCCGCGGCCTCAGTGAGAAATTGCTGAAGCGCTACTTTGGGCCCTACAAGATCATCCGACGCCTCGGCGATCTGAACTACGAAGTTCTACCCGACGGAACGCGCCCATCTGCAAGACGTCAGCCGCGACCCGAGGTGGTGCATGTCGTCCGGCTGAAGCCGTATTACGAACGATAGGACTCTCCACTCTCGTCGACGAGCGAACTGTGGACTGTGAACTCCGGCTAGCAATTCTGCTGTCCTTTTGTTTTTTTGTTTTCGGTTTTTGTGCTGCATCGGGACGATGCACTTTTAAAGGGGGGGATAATGCCGCGCGCAGGGCTGAGAAAGCAACGCTCGGTCACGGACCCCCAGAAAGTTCTCGTCTATTCATGTACCGCACGTAACTTCTATCATTTATTCCTGCTTTTGTTTTCTAGAAAGTGCGTGTTCATTCTCGCCCCGATCACGCGACGCTCGAGCCGCTTTCGCCGAATCTTCGAGATAGTGACACACTCTAGATAAGAGGCTGCCCGCTACCTTGTCGAGTCAGTTTCGCTTCAGCGTTCGACTCTGCTGCCACGCCGACTTCGACGCCCGCGATGCTCTATTATTATCTTTTGTACTCTTTTATTTTTGGCACAAGTTCGCCACATTAAACGTTTATTTCTTCCTGTTTATTTGTTATTTTTGGTCACGTGACAGTATTGCAATATGTGTTATGAAAACAGAATAAAAAATAGTCCTTAATGGGTTAACCATAGAGCAATTCGTACAAGAAAAAAGGGGAAGTGCAGCTTATGTAGAATCAGGCTTTCATCATCTGAATTCATGCTTTTCAATGTGTGTTGATAGCAGATGACAACAAGGCGTCCATACAAGCGGACATTTGGTTGCAGCCTGGTATCGATTCAATCTTGAGCCGAATGAGTGTTGCAGTGAGGCATCGAACAGTGCAGCATCATTTCCCATTAAGATTGCTTTCTTCCATGCTGCAGAATAAACGCCAAAGTGTATGGCTCCTTGCACGCGGGCGTGGGGAGCTTCTGAGGTGGCCATGTTTCTTTCTCACTGCAATGATGATGATAGAGCAGAAGTAGCAACACCATAGGTTGATTTCGTGGCCAGCGGGCAGCGTTCGGCTTTGTCATTGCCTTTACGTGCTGCAGATGGGATGGAAGTTGTTGCGCACATGTGCCAACGTTCCGCAGAGTGTAGAGAGCGCAGTCAACATGAGGGTCCTTGTCCGCTTGCAGGAACCTGTTCCCCAGCGGCCATCTGGACCTCGCAAAGGACCTGGTCAAGCTGGTCGAGATTGATCCGCAGACCAGGGTGGTGCAGTTGACGGTGGAAGAAGTGGGACGCATCTGCCAGGTGTACGAACATTTCTGCCTGGAGGACGCCAAGCTGTACGAGTACAACTTCCGCCTGGGCAGGTGGTAGGAATAAATGCCCGGGAGCTGGATGTCTGCCCGTGCTGTACAATCTGCAGTCACCATCAGGTTTGACTCGCTGCTCGTGACTAGTTTATAATATAAATTTTTCACTCGGTGGTACATACAGTGGTGTGATTGCTGCGCCAGTTGCGCCAAACTGTGCCAAGAGGCTAACCCTGCTACATCCTTTTTCGTTTGACTGAAATAGTGATAATGTGTGGCAAGCCTGCACCAAACGCTCGTGTGCATCGCCTTCTGAAACCGAAACTGCCGTAATATTACGAGACATCATCCATCCCCTTGCCGCCTGAAATTCGTAAAAGGGGAGGGGTGGGCTGTGTCTCGATTCAAGCCCCTTTATACTGAAAGTAGCGCCAAGCCCGATTTCGCTCGAGAATCTCTTGCTCTTTCCTCCTCTCCGCGAGTCTTTCTCTGTTTCATTCCGATGCTATAGAGTAAGCTCTCACTTGAACGAACTTCAATGGACCCAAGGAAATAGTTCATTTAACTGAAAGTTCACTAAACTGAATATATTCGCTAAAGTATGGAAGAGCATAGGGCACAGCGTAGATCCAGTCAAAAGTGTGAAATACAATTTATGGGGTCATGTACATCGATACAGTAAACTTTCGTTAATTCGACCTCGATGGGACCTTGAAATTGGGTCGAATTATCCGAATGATGGAATTAAAAAAAATGAAAGCCGTTTACAACTCCCTGTAATGCCGAATTAGAGCGCAGCTCTCGAGGAGGAGGGATGGGTACTAAAGGGGGGGGTCCACGTGACCTTGACAATGACGATCCGATGACGTCATCAGTATGATGACGTCATCAATGATGATGACGATGACGATGCGGATGCCAATGACGTCATCAGTGATGATGACGACGATGCGGATGCCGATGACATCACCATGTTGCATGCAACCTGGACTGCATGCAACAGGTTGCATACAACTTGTTGTACGACAGTTGCATGCAACGAGTTGCATGCAACCCGTTGCACGCAACTTCTGAAGGAATTTGAGGTTCTCCCGAGGTCCTCCCAGAGAAACCCGAGGTCTTCCCGAAGAAACCCGAAATCCTCCCGAGGTCCTCCCGAAGGACCTCGGGTTCCTTCGGGACGACCTCGAGTTCTTTCGGGAGGACCTCGGGTCCCTTAGGAAAAATTTACTCATAATGCATCGCGCAGTTACGCCGACGGCGACGCCGCTCAAGCCGGGAACGGGCGCCTAAGAGCTGCGCTCTAAAAGCACAGAAAAGCGGTTAAAATTAAACTTCCTTTTATTGTCCAAAGTACTCACGGATGATCTGCTGCCGTCTGCACTTAAAACTCGCGCCCAAAAGCATGCTCCGGAGCAGCGTAACTAAACGTCACAACCCAAAAAAACCGCGTTTTAAAAAGACAAAAAAAAGTAAGTTTTACAAGCCTATTTTGGCACCAAACAACAAAACAGTCAAAAAAAAAAAAAAAAAAAAATTTGCGCTTTTTGGCACGCAAGAGGGACCGCACACAATGCTACAGAAAAGCGCTTTGAGAGTGTGCGCTGTCTCCGCGCTTGACAACGTGCTATGTTCTCCGCGCGTCCTCCACGCGAGATGGGTTGCGCTGGCTCGTGTCATTCGCTACGGTCCATCTCAACGGCGTAGAGGAGCAGGCGCTCATTTGCGCACGTTCGGCTTTGCAGCAAAGGGCCCGTGTTTCGCCGTAGGTTGCTGGTTTTTCTGCCGTGGTGCCATGCAATGTGAGCCCATGCGCATTCGCTCGGGACGAATGATCCGATGTGGAGTCTTCCCGAGTTCGAACTATGGAACTTTTCTCCCCATAGAAATGTATGGGCACTTGTCGGGACTTTTGAACACGATCAAATTAGACGAAAGTCGGAATTAACCGAGGTCAAACTAACGAAAGTTTACTGTATATCCAAAGTGCATAACAGTTACGTTGCTGCCTCCTCATTTTGAAAAAAATAATCTGTAATTTTCATTTGCACCGGCACTCTTAAAGCCCATGAAGTAAGAAAGCTGTCCAGAGAGTATGTTTTTTTGCACTCCTTCTGGCACAGCTTGTTGCTGTGACGAAGCCATGCCGCGACGGCATCGTCCTCTGGCTCGAAATATCCCATGCTGAGTCGTTTCCCGTTGGGATTGAATGCAGTTTCTCTTTCAAGCTTTGAATTCTGCTTCACTATCGTTGATAATGTTGACGGTGAAATCCCATATTCCTTCGCAACGTCCACTTGCCTTTGACCGTTATCCAGATGCTGAAGGATTTTGAGCTTGTCTGATAGAGACCACCGCTTCCGTTTCGTCTTACTCATTACGAAAGTGGGCGCACAAACTGCCGTCTTGCCTTTGTTACCCAAAACTAAGATGGCCGAACGGAACCCATTACAAAGAAAACACAGACACACTGCGTGGTTGTCTACCGCACCGCCGCTTTGCCTCGGCGGAGCTGTAAATGCCAGCGTTGATACGCCGCCGCTGCAGAGGCGGTGGAGCAACGGGCATCGGCAACGCCAGCACTGCAGAGCACAAAACTTTGTTGGATTGTAAAAATAATCCTGGGTCCGCAGATCTAATTCGTTGAACTGAAATATTCGCTATTTCGAAATTCATTTAACTGAAACATTTTCAGTTGACAGAAAACCATCGGGGATTTTTTTAAAAGTTTGTTATTCTGAAATAATCGTTAAACTGACGCTTGCTGAAGTGAGAGTTTACTGTATACTGTTTCACCTTATGCTGTACTGCAGGAAAGGTTACGAGTGCAAGCTCCTTGCTCTAGGGTTGGCGGCACAAGCTCTCTTGGATTAAGGCCAGCTGCCAACGCTATGAGCTCGCACTTCTAGCCTTTGCTGTGGTGCAACATAAGGTGAAACGGAGTATAGCGCCTCCTAAGCTGCCCCTCCACCAAGTGTCGTGACAGGTGACTGCTGGCAAACCTTTGCTGGATCGGTGTTTTCTGAGTGATTTCGACTCGCAGCTTTCGTGTTTTCCTTTGGATACCAGTTGCCGGTGTACTGACATCTTGGCTACTGGGTATATATGTCTTTCCATTGCTTCACGTCTGGAGCAGGTGTGAAGCAATGGCATTTTGTCCAGCCTTCGGCTGCACGTCTGCTCGGATTGTTCAGTTGGATATCAATTGCAAACTTCCGCTTTATAAACATTCATACAATAAAATGAACTGTGACACAGATCGTCCTAATTTTATTTCCTCTTCGCCAGAGGGGGGCAGAGCCCAGCGGATAAGCGCATGCACATGTCTGATATCCCTGCAGGGGGCACCTAGGTTAGTAGATGTTTGGTGAGTGGCGTCACCACAGACCCCAAGCCCC
This sequence comes from Ixodes scapularis, assembly GCF_016920785.2. Lineage (NCBI taxonomy): Eukaryota > Metazoa > Arthropoda > Arachnida > Ixodida > Ixodidae > Ixodes > Ixodes scapularis. The sequence continues at coordinate 2,911,867 of NW_024609883.1, read as the reverse complement.
GCAAGTCTGTGGTGATGCCACTCACCAAACACCTACATGCAAAGATTGCCCGGCCTCGTACGTTGGCAAAAGTGAAAACTTCGCAGAGAGGCTTACGCGACACAAATATGATGTCCGGAAGAAGGATGTGGAGGCGAGCCCCCTTGCGGAACACGCAGGAGCAGCCGACCACACAGTCGACTTCGAGGGAAGCACCGTGCTAGCCTTGGAGAGGAATTGGCGAAAGCGGCTCTTCGTTGAGTCCTGGTTTATCCAGAACACAAAGGGGAATGTGAATCGTTCTTCGGGCTCCCTGCTCAGCAGCTACGTCTCGGGACTGCGTGACGTGAGCAAAGCCCCCAACATCAGTATATGCATTTAGGCGACGCGTGCCTTTTCTTTTCGTCACTCACCCGTGAACAAGGGACCGAACTGGTCGCGAAACGTCAGGCAAATGTTTATTAAAGTTTTGGTTAGAGTCCCTATTTTTCGCTTCAAAACACCCACTAACCTAGGTGCCCCCTGCGGGGATATCAGAAACGTGCATGCGCTTATCGCCTGGCTGTTCGTGGCTTTCCCGTGTCCGAGTAAAAAGGGCACCCTGGTGGTTGAGCCCAGCCTGGGTTAGGCTTGGACCCTTCAAGGCCCTCCAGGTGGGGCACTACACTACTTCGGCCCCGCCTCTTGTAGACGGGAGTCCTGCTGAGGCTCGGCCAGGATCATTCAGTCAGTCGCTGCTTTTCTCTCCTCCTCTTCTTTCCACTTTCATCTTCTTTGGTGGCAAGGGCTAACCATGGGTGGTGATGGACCCCTGTCTGCCTGGCAGCACTGTTAGAGTAATGTATCCAGCAAAGCTTTTTTTGCTACGGTGCGTTACCTGACCCCTTGTTGGGCTCAGTGATGGTGGTGCACGGGAATCCTTAGCATTTCATTGCCCTTCTACCCTCCCTGCCCCTTTAAACCCCATTCAGTGAGATCCTTTAAAGGGCACTGTCCCGAACAACTGACCATTGTAAAAGATCCTGACTCAGAAACGTTCGCAAAGTTTTTTTGCAGGGTGGAACCAAACCGAAAACTGGAAAAAAACGTTATTTTCGCGCGAACCGGAACGGATATCTTTTTCATACGGTTTTCAGTTCATACACGAAGTCAGGTTGCGTGAAAAGTATATGGCGAAAAACGCAGTAACCTGAAAAGTAAACTAAAAAATTAAAGAAACATTATTTTCGCACAAACCGGAGTTGAAGCAGGCCGAAATGTTTATTTTTTCGTTCCTGGACAAAATTGATCAATTATTTTTGCGCCGTTTCATTCATGCGGGAAGTCAAGAAGCGAAAAAAATAGGTAGCGGAGAGCTCTGTAACATTGCATTATCAGGTTTTCGCATAACCGCCATCTTTATAATTTATGAAGTTTGTCTCGAGAACTCAAATGAAATGAGCACGGCAGCTATCAATTCTCTGGGATTTTTGGTCTTATATATTTCTTTAAAAAGTGCCCACATTTGTCCGAACCTTTTCTAGAGGATCGGAAATGGTTCATCAAAGAAACGTTATCACTAGAACATACCCAATTCGTTTGTCAGCAAAAGTGACCAAATAGTGGCAAAATGGTGAGTTGAACTAGTTGGTTTTTCATCTCAAACTAAATGCAAAAAAGAAAAAAAAAGAAAAACAAGAACAAATAGAGGTAGAGACAACACACCTAGTGTTGTCTATACCTCTATTTGTCCTTGTTTTTTTGTTTTTTTTGGCGTTCAGTCCGAGCTTCTTTTGGTGTTTCTTGTCTTCAATTTTGTAGGGTTGTGTGCAATTTAGTTTAAACATCTTGATTTCATTGTACAACTGATCGGATAAAAAAGCGCCGCTGGAGATTTTAGAACCTGCACTAGTTGCTATACTGTTGCGCATCTAATCTGCTTTTAAAATAACTCGGCGGATTTAATAATTTGTCCGAAATTAAAGTCTAGCACCGAGAAGGGGAGGGGGGATTCAATCAACAGTTACAGCTGCAGAAAACAGCAAAACAGCTTCGATCTCTGGTAGCAGAAACAGCAAGGACCAAAACGTTTTCTCCTCAGAAATGCAAACATCAAGGCACACAGCTCTTCTCAGCATTGCTTGATAAGGAGATGCGGTTTTCAGGGGACGCTAACGTGTTGCAGTTTTGGGAGGAGAGAAGGGAACGCCATCCAGAACTCTGCCCATTTGCGCAAGTAGCCCTGGGAGTGCCTGCGACCCAGGTCAGCGCGCAGCGAGCCTTTTCTGCACTGAAGTTGATTCGATCGTCTCATAGGTGCCGTCTTTCCCCGGATATCCGTGACGACATCCTGCTTCGTCAATCAGCTGCCTGACATTGAACCACGCTTTCACCCACGTCCCGAGGTGCCCCAGCACTAGCTCGTTTGTTCCACAAAGTAATGTGACCCTTTCCTTTTTATATGTAACACTTTTATAAAAAATGCATAGTTTATCTTTTGCTGCCGTCAATTGTTTTTGCAGCATATGAGTATGAACTGATTTGAATCTTTCTTTTTGCACTCCGGAGTTAACCAGAGCTGAAACGTTTTCCCTGAACCGGTATGAAAACCAGAACGAAGAGCATTTTGGTTCGACACCCTCGTTTTTTGTAATCGAAGTGTCTAGGGCAGGGTGGTGAAGCTGACCCGGCCTAAGAGCCGCAAACGAAACTACGAAACTTCTAAGAGCCGCAGGGGGGGGGGGGGGGGGGGGCAGGGCGGGGGAAAATTTAAATTTTGTTCAGAGTCTGGCTGTACGTATGAGTGCACAAGGCTGTACGAGAGTACAGCCTTGTGCACTCATAAGTAATAAAGTAGCCAAACCGCGAGCCGTACCTTATTCTGCCTGAAATCCCTTCTTTTTTTTACTGGGGAAACGTGCAAAGGGGCGGGGGGGGGGGGGCAGTCCCTTACGAGGGATCCGCGAGCCGCACTTGGACCAGCAAAGAGTGGCATGCGGCTCGCGAGCTGCGATTAGGCCACCCCTGGTCTAGCGTTGCATCCGACGTAACCCAAGTTACGTCCAAATCTTCGCCTTCCCTAGGTTCACGGGGGAGAGAGAGAGAGGAGGGCGGGGGGGAGGGTTAGGTATCGTATTTACTCGATTCTAAGCCGGCATCGATTCTAGGCCAACCCAACAAAAACGGCAGGGCCGAAAAATAAAAAAAAATTCTCGATTCTAGGTTGACCAAAAAGTATAGGAAAAACGCCATACCTTAAACACGGAACGGAATTTATCTGCAATGTACAGCACTATTTCGGTCACGAATCCGACGGTATGCTCACGGTTAATGTCCGCATTTTTCCTGATCATTCGTCGTCCTCACTGGTATCTTTGTCACTGTCCACTTCCCACAACGCGTGGTCATCCGTACCGTCCAGGGCATTCGAGATGCAACACTTTCGGACCGACTTTACTACCAGTTCCGCCGGGATGTCATCCCATGCGGCCGCGATCCAGCTCGTGGTGCCTTCCCTTCCGTGGTCCTGAGAACGCCATTCTTGTTGCCGCACATGCAAAGAGCTGACCACGCTGCTTTCTCCAGCAATGCACATTTTTTTCGTCCACGCCGAAGTCACTCTGGGCTTGCAGGTTGGACGAGTGTTCAGCAGCCAAGAAAACTTTCCTCTTAAAAGCCGCAGAGTAGTGGCATCGACTGGTCGATGCCATAGCGTCGAGTAGAGACGAACGTTTTGTGTGTTCCGTGGTACACAGCTTATCTTTCCGAAGCGATGTAGACAAGATGGTGTCCCGCGGTCATAGCGGAGCCGGATCCTCGTATCTAGACCGACCCCCGAGCTTCGGATTTAATTTTTTTGGAAAAACTATCAGGCCTAGATTTGAGTAAATACGCTATATGCGTTTTAGTGCTTCGTCCGGACGTAGCGCTAGCCACAGCGTTTTGTAATTCACTCTGAAAATGACTTGAAACCCGGAGCAAAAATGGCACCGTTAAACCGTTAAACCAAACACACATTAAACATTGTGCGAAATGTGCTCTCAGAGGATGACCTGCTTGACAGTAGTAAGGAGAAAATTCTCGAGGGCCTTGGACATCGAACGTAGTCGTGGTAAAGCGCATTATGTTTCGACGCGATGGAATGGAAGCACCAAGCACCTAATCGTCACCTTCCAGCGACACACTCTCCCAGCAACCGTCAATACAGGATATTTAAACTGCCGTGTTTGGCCGTATGTGTTAAACTCTCAATGGCGTTTTTGGTGCCAGCTGTTTGGCCATGGTTCGACGAGTTGTCGCGGCAAAGACACGTGCTCCAAGTGCGGGAGCTTGGAGGACGTTGCAGACGTTTGCGGAAGAGCCGCAAAATGCCCTAACTGTAGTGGCCTGCACCCGGCGTACTCTCGTGAGTGCCCCCTCTAGAAACAAGAGGAGATCCTTTCTTAGAAAGTGAAAGGGAACAACTCTTGTCCCCAGGGCCAGGAAGCGTTTCTTCTTTCTTGCAAGAGGTGGTTTCCTCGAGGTGGTGCGCAGGAGTCCTGCACCAACCTTGGAGTCCCGTGCCACCCAGGTCTTACCTGAAGACCCGGGGGTCCAGGGCCCAGCCCCCAACTCCCAAGAAGCCAGGGGTGCCAGGGGGTCTCCCATCCCATGAGAATGACTTTTCTGCCCCTCCCACTGCCCAGGAGAGGCCTCCACTTGGTGTGCCTGGCCTGGTCCTCCGGTCTCCTACCAGAAGGAGGAAGCGAATTTCTTGCTCTACCCTATGGAGGAGACACCCATGCAGCAGCACGCTCCTCATGTCGCTCCTGGTCTTTCCTCTCGGGAGGAAAAGATGCAAGTGGCTGCCCCGCCACCCACCCCACCTATTCCTCCAGACTCGTCCGAATCGACAATCGAAGCACCCAAGAAACCCAAACCTAGGGTGACTTCTCCCAAGCTGCCCCGGAACCCGTAGATGAAATGTTCTTGGTTTCAGCGATAAATATACAGTCTAAGCTCATTACAACAGACCTGGCTACAACAGACATTTATATATAACATACTGATTTGTGAAGTTCGGTTGGTTTTCCTCTACATACCATTGACTCAACCTCATATCTGCACACAACATACTCTTCTTATAACAGACTGAAATCTGGTTGAAACTCGAGGTCTGTTATAACGAGCTTAGACTGAATCTTATTCGTGAACAAAACCGGATTCATTTGGTGGAACTGCCGAGGTCTACTGCAAAAGAGAGGGGAGGCTGCAACCATGTCGCACGTGTTTTCAACAACCCAGACACAGCGAGAAAAAAGTTGTTTAAAGAAAAGTTGAAGGAACCGACAGGTGCTTCTCACTGGAAACTTGGGCTTCGAGTTGGGCAGCTCTGCATGTGAGGATCTTTTCCCAATGTTTCCCCCGACGTGTCTGAGTGTAGATTAAACATCGTTGTCTGCCCATTTTACCACCAGCATGATCAGCGAGAAGGAGCAGATAACATGAGATACACGGGAAGGGCCGAATCGGTGACCAACTTTTTGTTTCTTCGACATGCCGGCAGCAAGCAGTACACAGGCCATGAAAGGCAAGGGGGAGCGGGGATGAAAGACAGACGGAGTGTGTGTGTTTGTGTGTGTGTGTGTGGGGGGCTGAGCGGAGGGGGCTGAGTCCCGTAAAGGAAAACTCCAGGGGGGCTCGAGCCCCCCCTGCCCCCCGGTTCCGGAGTCTCTGGACGACATTCATGGTTTCCTCAATGAGCTACGGCCTATTGCTGTTGTTCTTTTTGCAGGAAATGTATCTTAACTGCACTCATGAGATATGTTACACCATCATCACATTTTTAGAAAAGAAAGCTTATTCTGCCCATTCTTTTGGTGATTGTGCTGTTGTCGTGCAAAGAGGCATAGCATGTGCGGAGGAGGTACCTCTTTGTACTTCACTTGAAGCTGTAGCAACTTTGTTACAGCAGGTCGTCTCATTACCATTGTGTCTAATATATCTTCCCCCACATGTTCCGCTTTATATTTATGAACTCGAAGGCCTTATTGATCAACCGAAAGAACCATTCTTAATTTAAGTGATTTCATTGTCACAATCATACAGTATTTACTCGCATAATGAACACACTTCTTTTTCCGAAAAATTGAGCCAGATTTGGGAGAGACATTCTTTACACGGGGTAAAATCTTTGCATTTACACACTTTGCGCAAGTGTCATTTTAGGTGCCTACTATGTAATAATGCATTTGTGAATTGACAGCACCGCGTGTCTGTCTCCTTTGACTCGGAGAAGGCGTACAACACAGCATGGAGGTACGGAATCCTTGGGTTCCTGTTCCCATGTCGTTTACGTGGTTGCATGCTCCATTGTATAAAATGCTTTCTGTCTGATGGCACCTTAGACTAGGTGCTTCCTATTCTGACCCTTTTACTCAGGAAAATGGTGTGCCACAAGGGGGAGTCTTGAGCCTTACATTATTTGCTGTTACGTTTAACTCTTTCAGAGCTCATACCAATCACCATCTCATATTCCTTGTACGTTGATGATGTCCAGATTTCAGTTTCTTCCTGCAATTTGTCCAGCTGCGAGCGCCAGCCACAGCTCACAATAAAGAAAATGCGTAAGTGGGCCGATGAGAATGGCTTTCAGTTTTTGCCTGAAAAAAGTCTGCGCGCACCTTTCTCTCTTTGTCGAGGAATAACACTAGATCCGGCTTTGGAGATCAACAGAACTCCTACATCCATATGTTGGAAATGCAAGTTTCTAGGCCTCATCTTTGACAGGAAGTTAAATTTTATCTCTCATCTGAAACAGCTGCAACTTAAATGCCTAATGTCTGCTAATATCCTCAAGGTCCTTTCGCATAAGTCACAGGGATCCGACAGAAAGTGTCTGTGGCTTTTGTACAGTTCTCTCTCGAGATCCTGCCTCGATTATGGAACAATAGCGTATGGATCAGCAAGGTCGTCAGCACCAAAGATGTTCGATCCTGTGTACCACTCGCCTAGCAACAGGGGCTTTCTGCGTGTCGCCTGTTCCCAGCTTGTATGCTGAATCTCACCAGATATCCCTTTTCAAACGACGACAGTATTTGAGTCTATCTTATGTTGCCAGGATTTTATCTGACCCCGATCATCCAACATATTCTGCCCTTCAGCCTCCCCGGTTTTTCCATTTTTTTAAGAATGAGCCAAGTATAGTGCGGCCGTTGAGTTTTCGCGGTTTTACTGCCGAGGCATCTCTTGGGCTCAATGTTAGGGGAGTTAATTTTTTTAAGAATGCCGAATACACCGCCTCTTGGAATGTGCTCCCAGTTTCATGTGACTGGTCGCTCACCTTGGTTGAGCAAACATTGCGTTTCCCCACTGGTCCTACGTCAAAAGTTTTGCGAAGATTAAAAAAAACAAAATGTGGAGGGCCATATTTAGTTTTATACAAATGGTGCAAAGACCTCGTTTTTCTTTTTTTGTAGGCATGGCTGTTTACTTTGATGGTTTCGAAAAAGTTTGTCGACTGCATAATATTGTGAGTATTTTTGCTGCTGAGCTCAATGGAGTTTTCATTAGCATTGAATACATCATAATAATATAATAATAATATACTTTATTTTCTGGTAGTGTCCAAAAACGGCCACGAAGGCTTAGTACTTATTGGTACACTATAAACGAAATAACCATTGCATTAAAGATGCATCTGACTGTTGAGGCACAGGTTAATCAATACTAGCCACAAAATTGACAAACGCAATACACTCGTATACCAAGACGCTAGAGCTAACACAAAGCACTAAAATCAAAAGAAAACACAATGCTAGAAATGCAAACAAAGTTTGACACTCTATAAATGCTTCACCATTTTTAAAAACGTATCTGCATAGTAGATGTCAAGATCAGGAACAGAAAGCTCGTTATGAAGGTGCTGGATCCTAAACATTGGCAAGGCATGGTGTGGTGTATTTGGGTAAAATTGCTAAAAAAATCTACGAGTAGGAAAAGGGACATGAAGGCTCACAGATGATACGAGTGAAATACTATATCAATTCTACAAAATGTTAAGGTGGACTAGTTGGATATGCATTTTCGAAATAAATAGCGCGAAGTTCAAGTACAAATTGACGGAACAAGTGCTAACTCACAAGTGTCGTTTTAATAATCACACAGAAGATGAGAAGGAGGTAGCATTTCTCTCTCGTCTTTCTTTTTGGCATGAAAAAATTTCCAAAATGAAATTGCTTTGATGGGAAGAGGAAGTAACGTTGAAAGAACTGAGAAATAACAATAAAGGAAGAGCAGGGCGTTACATTAAAAAAACGGAATTAGCAGAAAGAAAGGATGGAAGTTGTTCACAGTAAACCGATGAAACATCTTCAAGTAGGAAAGTTCAGGTAATGAAGTTCTTTGTCAGTTAATGCCACTGATGGTGCACTGACACTCGAGTTTTCCTTTTCTTTTATGGTCATTGCCTCGTATAGCTCCCTGGATTTTTTCTCACGGAACCTTTGCAGGACCTTAGTCTCTGTAAGTATTGGTTTGCAGTGACAGTCCCTTACGTGCACTGCGAGATGCCCCGATGGTGTTGATTTGAGTGACGCAGCATGTTCACGTAGCCTGGTGTTCACGCACCAGCCGGACTGACCAACATATGCTCTGCCACAGGTGAAAGGTATTTCATATATAACCTGGCTTTAGCAAGGTATATATGTTTGCATGTGCCTCTGGTCGCATTCTTTGCGACATTCATCTGGGGAATTTATCATAGGACAAAGCTTCTTTAGCTTGTCTGGTGCTGCAAAGACGACAGGGATGTTATACCTGGCAGCCACCTTTTTCATGTTGTGTGATACCCGGTGAATGTAGGGTATTGCAGCTGGGCGTTGTCCTTTGTTCTTGGCTTTTTCTTTCCGTCTGCGGGTGTTGATCATTCTTTCTACTGCATCGTACAAGGTGGTACTTGGATAACCAGAGGTCTTGAGTCGGGGTATTTGTGTCTCGAAGCACTGTCTTGCCTTGTAATCATGACTTTTTGAGGGCTGTGCTAATACACTTTTTGATAATTGCCATTTTAATGAGTTTTGAATGGGAGGACTCATGTTGGAGTATATGGTTCCTTGACCACGGCATGTACAGGGTGTCACAAAAGAAAATTTACACGGTCTTTTTTACCACAAAAAGAAACTAGGCATCGCCGAACGCTCATTCTCCGCCCAAAGGTAGAGCTAGAGGTCACAACCAGATGCCAAAGTTTCAACCCGATCCGATAACTTAATCAAAAGTTATAAATGATTTTCTGAAAATTTCAATGGGAAAATGGCGGCCGACGGAGTTTTCAAACACATGGGGCTCTATGGCACCAGAAACCGAAAACGGGCGAAAATGGGCTCCTTTTTCCCATTGAAATTTTCAGAAAATCATTTATAACTTTTGATAAAGTTATCGGATCGGGCTGAAACTTTGGCATCTGGTTGTGACCTCTAGCTCTACCTTTGGGCGGAAAATGAGCGTTCGGGGATGCCTAGTTTATTTTTGCGGAAAAAAAGACCGTGTAAATTTTCATTTGTGACACCCTGTACATCCAGCAAGTATGGTTTAGTTGGAATATCATCCATAGATCAAGAAATTGAAAGCTGTTGCCTGTCGGTAGCTCGGGTGTAAAGTTGAGTCCTTGTGCGTTTTCAGTGAAGATTGAACGTATTGCCGCGCGCGCAGCTGGCCAAGTAGGCAGTGCGTGCGTGGAATGGTTATCGCGCCTGCCTCCCACGCGAAAAGCTAGGGTTCGAATCCTGGGAGCGGTGTGTCGTGTTTATTCCTGCAATTTAGTGTTCTGGAGAATTCGAGAATCATGTTGCTTGTTCCAGGCCCGAATGTTCTACGCGTCGAAGTTTCTACGCCGATTATTCCAGAAGACCACGCATGTACATAAGGGGCTCCGCGTGGCGAGCCACAATCAGTTTCGCCCCAGCGTTCGACTCTGCTGCTACGCCGTCTTCGACGCCCGCGACGCTGTTATTATCTTTTGTACTCTTTTATTTTTGGCACAAGTTCGCCACATTAAACGTTCATTTATTCCTGTTTATTTCTTGTTTATTGGTCACCACCCGTGACATTTTGGTGGAGGTGCGGGGTGCCACATGCCAGTGCAGCGTTCCCCACCCAGGTGAGAAGACCACTCAACGCGGAACCTGAAACTCGGACCAGTCGCCGTACCCAAGGTCTACACCCGGAATACGGACTTCTGCCACCCCGGACCAGGCAGCCAACGAGGCCGACGATGGACAACCAGTCGTCGCAAAACCCGTCCACCGCCGCCGTCGTATACCTTCCCGTCGCACCCCGGACTCCGACGCCATTCCACGGGGAGGTCCACGAGGACGTTGAAGATTGGCTGCAACATTACGAACGAGTTGCTCGCCATAACACATGGACTCCGGAGCAGTGCCTTCAGAACGTCTACTTCGCTCTGGAAGGCACGGCGCGCACCTGGTTCGAGAACCACGAAGCGTCGATTTCGTCGTGGGAAGAATTCCAGGCCGAGCTGCGACGCACCTTTGCCAACCAGCACCGACGACAGCGTGCCGAAGAACTCCTGTGAGCGAGAACCCAAGGGCCGACCGAAAGCGTCACGAGCTTCGTCGAAGACGTTCTCCACATGATGAATCGGGCCGACCCAAACGCTCCCGAAGAGAAAAAGCTCCGGGTCTTAATGTGCGGCGTCAAGGAAAACATTTTCGGAGGCCTTGTTCGGAGGCCTTGTTCGGAGCCCGCCTACCACCATCGAAGGTTTCATCACAGAGGCCACCAACATCGAACGTGCCCTCCAAGCACGCGCCGCCCACTATCACCGAGTTCCCAGCGTCGCTGACTTCTCATCTTCCGGCTACAACCCCACGGACATCCGCGAGATAATCCGGGACGTCGTGCGGGGGGAAATCAGGAAGATGCTAACTGCTGCCACAAGCCCGGCTACGCCCTCAGTCGCTGAGATTGTCCGGGAAGAACTTCAGCAGGCGCTGCAGCCAGAAGTTCTCACCAGCAGCGCTCCTGAACCACCGAAGCTGAGCTACGCCGCAGCTACCCGACGACCACCGCCCCCTGCTCACCCGTATACGGCACCACCTCGACGTGAACCTCTAGCGTTGCAGTATTCACGACGCCATGAAGATCGGGCGTACGTCCACCCAGAACAAGTTGCTCCACGAAAGACCGACGTGTGGAGGACGGCCGATCGACGCCCGTTGTCCCAAGTAGCACTAAACGTAGCCACAATGTTACTGGAATGTTGTCAGGTAACGTTGCCGAACGTTGCTAACGACCGCGGATTCTACCGTCCAGTAACGTTACACCACAATGTTACAGTAACGTAACTGCATACGTTACCTGGACATTACCCAAATAATGTTACTGGAACGTTGTTAGATAACGTTGCCAAACGTTGCTAATGGCCACCAGTTCTACCTCCCAGTAACGTCGCATCAAAATGTTGCAGTAACGTAGCTCTCTACGTTACCTGGACGTTAGATCAGTGATGTTACTCGGACGTCGTCAGCTAACGTTGCCAATTGTTGTTAATGGCCACGAATTCTACCATCCAGTAATGTTACACCAAAATGTTGCACTGACATTACGGCTTACTTAAAAGTGAAGGAATAAAAACGCGAAGAACATGCACAAACAAGCACTCTTTCATTTCGCAACAACATTTATTTTTTCAGGAGCAAAGAATTGCACACAGGTCGAGATCAACTAGATACCGAAGGCGGGAGGGAAGAGAGGGATAGGGAGATAAGGGCCAGAAGTGGAAGAATCTGGGAACCTTGACTAAAACACATGGAGTGTCACTGACTCAACCCTTATCTTCCTGAAGTTCCCTCGATCCAGCCTTCCATTTGCAGTTAATCTTGACCTGTGTGCGAGTCTTTGCTTCCAAAAAACAAGCGTCGTAACTAAATGAAAGAGCGGTCATCTGTGTTTGTCCTCACTTCTTTTATTAGTAAACATTTTAACAAAATGCTGGCACTGGCCAGATATTACTGCATGTGTTACTTGGACATTATTGAACAATGTTACCCGAAAATTACTAACATTGACAAGCGTTGCCAGGAAACTGCATATATGGTTGTCATGAAGTCATTTTTTGAGCTGGTGCCTGATATGAGTAAATGGATGAGCATTACAGGCCATTAATGAATCAGCATTTTGAAGTCCTAGAAGCAAGACTCCAGAAGAAAACAAGAGGTTATTGGAATAAATTTATTTCAAAAACGAAACAAACATTACAAGTACCAGTGTATTCTTCTGTTTCTTACAAGCTATTAGATCTACAAAATTGTAAAGAACACACTAAATTACAAGGCTGATCTGCATGGAAATAAAAACGCAAAATATTAAAATTCCCAGCAACATAAAGCAAGCAGCTTGAAATAAAATTCTAAATATATCTCAAACTACACCCGATCTTGGGCTAGGACATATAAATAAATAATGGAGGCAATAAACCAGAAAGGACTAGAAAAAGAACATAGATTTTAAAACTTGTAAAAATACCATACTAATGTGTACATAAATTAAATAAAAGAAACCACTAGCTAGGGCTAAAATGTATACATGAATAGAAATAAAAGGTAACATATGCATATTAAAAATTGCCATAAAAAATTCAAACAACAGGCACTCACTCATGGGATGGTTGTAAAAAAAAGAGAAAGAAATCATTAGACAAAAAAGCTTTTAAATGATTCAAATAGCATGATTTTTTTTTTTCGATTCCATGCATTTAACACGGTTAACCAATTCCATGCTTCCAACAGGGATCAAAGTAACCAACTACAGACATTTAAAACTATAACAGAAAAATCAAGGCAGAAACATGCTGAAAAACAGTGCAAAATGCACGGATAAGAGAACACACAGGACAAGGTGCTGTGTGTTCTTTTCTCTTTGTCTGGTTTTTGCACCGTTTTTCAACATCAATTCTTACCAACTAGCCCAGCCCAACTGTCCATTCTTGTAATCAGAAACATGCTTGCCTTCTCCCCTTGTGGCAGCCCCTCAGTCACTCCTGGGAAGAGGCACGCTGCTCCTGCAAAAAAATAAAACAAAAACGTTGGTTGCGTTCAGATAATGGGTGCCTATTTCAGTGCAGAGAGTGTCATCAAGATAAAAAAAAAAGCCTACCTCTGTTCTAACACAGTTTTGCCTCAGTTTCTTTGCATGCACAAGCCATTCTTTTCATCCAGTTTAGACCTTTTCCGCAAAGTGTGACCTACCCACAAGGAGTGATGCGCCTGCTCAAGCATGTTTTGATGGCTGAGCACTGGCAACACGTTCGGCCAACAACCTGATATGGCAGTCCCACAGAAAACCATGCCATGTGTCTGATTCTCACTCTCCTTCTAGGCCTCTTTCAACTTCTTTACACTGAAGCATAAAAAGCAACCTGCTAGCAAAACAAACTCTCTAGCTAGCTGAAGCCTAACGTGGACCTAATGATAACATGCTAGAAAGATTTTTAGGCAGTAATTGGGGGCCCTGTCCAGAAGGGTGTACCCCTCCCCCCTCCCTCCGAGCGGCGTCGCCGTCGGCGTAACTGTGAGGTCACGTGACCCTCCTGAAGGGGGGTAATGTGACCTCGGGAGGTCACGTGACCCCGCGGGGACGTTTCGGCACAATGCCGGAACGTCGCCGCGGTTATGGCGACGGCGACACCGCTCAAGCCGAAAACGGGCGCCTAAGAGCTGCGCTGTAAGAGACACCAAAACAGCAGGTGCTCAATAAACAATATGGATACCATTCACTATCACAATTGCGGCTAACCAAGCTGAGGCTAATCACATAAAATAAAAAATCTAAAAGCTAGAAAGCGTTAAGAAATTGTAGCAACAAAAAGCAAACATACACGTGTGCGTTTTTGCTTGGGCACTGGTGCACGTTCTGGAAGTTGAGGGGCTGGCTGAGTGCTAGGTCGTTCCTGCAGAAGAGACAAGCTTGACGGAAAAGGAGCAGTCTCTTCCTTTTTCTTTTCTCTCCCGCTCTTCATTATTCGTTGATAGGTCGGACGCCGCTTCCGGATTTTTTTTCTTTGAACTTTGCATCTTCATATGTCACTGAAACAAGAAAGCCGAGCACACCAGTCAAATGTTTAACCACCACAAGCTCGTTTGCGCCCCAACCTTTTGTTCATTAAATCAAATATGCTCGCATTATGCTTAGACAGTTTTTAGGTTTTAGGCCAACTTTTTCGGGCTCATGTATACAATCTGTCAGGATCGGGCCAAGCTCAGGCTTATATTAAACAAAACAAATATTTTGTCGGGCTTGGGCCGGGCTCAAGTTTCTGTCTAAAATTCTGCCGGGTCCGGGCCGGGCCCGAGCCGTGTCTCTTCAAGGCCAAGTCTGGCCGGGCCTGGAAATGAAATATTCTATCGGGCTCGGGCCGGGCCCGGGCCATGCCTCTACCGGGCCGGGTCGTGCCGTGCCTAGAAATTCTGGCTCGTACAGTACTCTAGCACACTCTACATTAGGTGAGCAGAGCCCGCGCTCTGCTCTAAGCAGAGCGCGGCTCTGCTTAGAGCCTATTTCTCTGCCCCAAGGTTCTCAACTCCTTGCTCAGGGCACTCAATGGCATTTCTGGCTCGTTTTCCTTGACTGGGCTCGCTTTTTGACAATATCTCTGATTTTTCCCGGTAATTAAAATATTCCTGACTATTCCCGGTTGCTAGACACCCGCTATACTTACAACATGATGCCATCACCTGACAGGAGAATGTGGCCCAGTCAGTAAAGGGCTCTTCACGCTCTCAATTACCATCATCAACCGATTTGATCTGTAGGGTGGCCATGCCGTGCGGCCATTGCACACCCAACAGGTAGGAACAACTGCAACATCATTTTCCGCCAAAAAATGGACCACAGAGTACATTTCCTGAAATCAACAAATAAAGCAACAAATAAATGGACAACAGAGTACATTTCCTGAAATCAACAAATCAAGCCTGTATTACCTCAAAGGCCACTCATAAGCCACGAAAAATAGTTTTTGAATTAAGCACAACCAATGTGCAACGGTTGCAAACATGGATCCCACTTGCAAGTGAAGTAGAAGAAAAACTGCATAGCCCTGGTTATATTGCAAGCAGACGCACTTCCACCTGATGTCCTGCACACTCCACACTGAATACTACTTGGAGAGCCCTGTAGCTCTAAAAATCCCTAGCTCTGATGATGGCAACTTTGAAGTATAAAGGTTGCCGAGATTTCGGAAAAACTGTCCGCAGATGCTACGGTTCCCATCTGACTCAATGAAGTTCCTAACAACAGCAATGTTGCCATACTTCAGTTGAACACAGTTGAACACAGTGCAGTGAGCTAAAACAAGCTCACTGCACTGGGTTTTCTTGAAGCTTGGCGGCTCAGGTTGTTGCTTGAGCAGAGCACACTTCTGTTGCACAGATCTTGACACGGTGGTGGGATTCACTTCTGAGTGCCTCTTGATAACCTGCTGCAGTGCCAAGGAAGGACCCCTCACCAACTTCTTGATCTTCCCAAGGAAGTTCTCAAAGGGAAAGGCCGAGAAGGTGTTGACAGGGCCGAACCTTCGAACGTCTTGTCAGGTGGATCAGGGAGTGCATGTTGTAGACATAAACCCCCTCATACAAGGTACCAGCTCCAGAAACAAACTCTCTCAAGAGAGATTCTGCAAGATCACAGCGTGTCAAAGAAAATTTAATTGGGGCTGGCTAGGATGGTCATAACACAGCTCAGCTTTATGAAGTGTCCATAAAAGCGCTTTTCCAAATGCTTTCTAAGGACCACGGGCCCGGGGGAACTGATAAGGGGATAAAGGAAAGGGGGTTTTGAAGGCCGGGGATTTTGAAGAGGGGGAGGTAACGCGGGGAATTCGCAGCGGGGATTTTGACACAGGTGTTCTGAGATTAGGTTATTTCGTGCACCACTCGTATCACTCGACTCAGATTCACACTCGGAAGCTCGTTGGTATTCAAACTCTCCGGAAAAACTTGCATGTGCTGCCACGGCCTGTTGTCCAGGTGAAAGAGGGTATGCTTCCTCACTGTCCACCGACTCCTCACTGCTCGTACCGCAACTTTCAAGTTCCTTGCGAACACTTTCGGCTACTCTACGTCTTTTTTGGCGATCGGCTAGCTCTGATAGCGAACGCTTCACCCGCTCCATTGTTCAGCACAAGTAGTAACAACAACGAAAATGAAACATACCTTTGTTTACGTTTCCTCCACGCCGAGAGATCGGCAGAGCGGTCCGATGAAACCACTATTCTGACTATTCTCCATGGATGAAAGAGGCCTTGACGGCATCGACGGTCCGTTGACATACGGTCACGTGGTCAACCTGGCTTCGACCTTGCTTGGCTTGAGCTACTTGCACTCTTGGCATCTTGGCTTGTCAACAGTGTGCGTAAACAAGTAAACAGCAAGTAAACGACTGAACATGAAGTGTCAAGTAGGAATAAACTCTGGAAATTTATCTGACAGTTCTAAATTAAGTTTTCTTTAAGAATTATAAAACATGAGATTGGTTGGAGAAATTGGAAATTAGTTTAAGCCGTACAGCCAGTACAGCTGGTACAGCTGGTACAGCCATAACCGTAAAGCCGTACTTGTGCAATCATGGTGGACGGTGGTGATGTGTTGATCTTGCAACGCCTTGGAGTGAATCAGTGGATGACCTCGACCGTAATATCGGTAATGATAGTGAACTGTTAACGTCGAAACGGTAGTACCGTAGCTATGCGACTGTGCTGTGCCATTGTGATGTGTCCAGATAACAAATGTAGGCATGGTCCACGCAGAGCGAGCTTCGAAGCCTCAAACTCAAATATTGGAGCTTTATGTCCCGAGATGGTTTGGTTTTGTTCTGACCACTTGTGTCGACAGCTCTTTGGCTAGAAGTGAACGAGGACAACCTATGTGTGTGCGATTATACTCGTTTCATTTTAATTGCGAGCGAAGCAGAAGCACACGAGTGACGCACAGCCGCCCGTGCGCTGGAAATATTGTTCATCAACAATAGTATGCGCTATCATCATCACTCACTCGTCCGCACGCTTCACTTCTCTTCTTTTACGGTAATGGCCGTGCATGGCCCTTTCGGCCATTCATTTTGAGTGGTCGGCGGAGTGCGTCCGTGTATCCGTGGCCCTTGATGCTGAATCTCCTTCCTACCTGCCCCCCCCCCCCCCCCCCCCTCTCTCTCTCCTCAATCACTGTTCTTTCACCTCACCCCATTCCCGTCCCATCTCTCCTATGTTGCCTTTCCTAACCTTTCCCTCCTCATTTCCTCGCATGATTTAATGCCAGCGGCCCCTCGCTCCCCCTCCCCTACCTCCATAGGATTTTATGTTCGTTGCCTTTAAGCTTTGATCTCGACTTCGGACCCTTGAATGCACCTCCTCGCCATCTCCCCTACTATCTCCTCGGTCTCCTCATTCCTCCCTCCCCTCTTCCTCTACTCTCCCGTCCACCTTCCCCTTCCCGCTACCCATCCACCTCACCTTTCCTCCCCTCTCCCCCTTCTCTCTCGTTTGAGTGATTTTGTGTTCATGGCCTTTGACCTTTTCTTTTTGGTGGCAGGTGCATATGGCTCTTCATTTTGATTGGTCAGGGATGTGTGATCTTGACGTTCGTGCAACCGTGGCCGTGACGTAAAACATCACAGCAATACCTGTGATGTTTTACGTCTTACCTGGCCCCACCCCACTTCATCTCCTCATCCCCTCCACTCCTTCTCCCCCATCTTTCCTCTGTGTGCTCTTCCTCCCCTCTTTCCTCTCCTCCGTCCGCTCTTGCTCCTCCCTGCCCCACTTCTCTTCATCTTTCTCTTCATGCTCCCTCAGCTTTTCATGTTTAGTCCCCTTTTCCTTCTGTCCCCTCTCTTCCTTGTGTGAGCGTGTGTTTTCGGCCTTCGACCTTCATAATTGACCTCTTTCTTCCTGCCTCTATTCTCCTTCCCATCTCCTCGCTCACCTTCTCCTTCAACCGTCTCCCTTTTCCCCTCCTCCGTCTATGAGACAATGGCTACCGCCAGTCGTCTCACTTGCAGTATGTTGCAATGAGCCGCCACTTTTTGAGTTTTCCGAATAAATATAGTGGTGAGCTGTAAATTGGACTGATATATGAGCTTCCGCATGTAACTATTTCAAATTTTCAATCGGGGTGTATTTTATACTGCACGCTCCAAGATTTCTCTAAATCTCTATGGCAAGCACTGGCGCAGACAACCAAGACAGGGCAAGAGTAAGAACCACCCAATCGCTCGATTTGACCTGAGTCCGTTGTGAAAATAGTCCTCGCTTCTATTTTAAATAGTAGAAATCATTTTGCAGCAAGCTCGGGTCGGATAGAGTAGTCAGTCGACCCCAAGAGCTCTCTGCGACCTGGCCGTAGGGTAATCATGTTCATATTTTTCACAGAAACAGAGCTACGCTTCGAATATAATGCAATAGAGCACACCACTAAAATACACCTTTGGTGATAATTTCAGCTAGCTACGTGTTCCAAATTAATTTACAGGCTACCACTCATGCCATCCTATACATGTTCGGGAGGTCTTTGGGTCGTCATGTCACCAGCGTGAGTTTTCCACCTTCGATATCACAATAACACCCCATGACTTCACCCTCTTGTTATCTTTAGCATGCGTTCCAAAAGCTGGGCATCCGAATGACCCTAACCTAAAAGCAACGATGAGGGTGCATGCTAGCTCGTGAATATTGAGCAGACTCGCCAATCCGAGACGGGTGAAGGGCCAGGAAGGAAACCAGCTCAAACAGGCAAGTCTTAACAGACTTCTCGACAAGATCTGTTGGTTTGTGTTTTCGTTCGTAGTATGACGAAAACCACAGTAGGGTGCCTTAGTGTGTTTACGTCTGCTTTAGTGTGGCGACATCAAATTATTTTGTTCACCTTAATTATCGAGTTGAGGCTCACTGGACAATTCTATGGCCCCGAAATGTAAGCCATGATCATTATCAGTTTGCCAGCCTTGCACTACCACTTAGGCCATTATGATGTTAAACTTGATTATAAAATTGTGCAGGGAAATGCCACACACACAAATGAATTCAATTTTATTATAAACCTTTTGGACAGATTTTTTTTTAGTTTTCTGCAATCTTTCTAGAGTACATTTTGAACATTTGTTTCAAACACGCCAGTCACAAGCATTAGAGCGGTCTTTCTGTTTGTATAAAAATAAAAATGTTTGAACAAGAAAATCAACATTGAACTATTCCAAGTTTGGTATCTTCGTGTATCCTTGACCAGCCTCTGTGTGATGTGGTGATGCGTCACATTTCGTCACATTAGGCCAACATCGCTGCAAAACATTGCCCGTATGTCAGGATGGAAATGTTACCAAGAGGTTATTTCTAAACGTTGCTCCAATGTTGCTTCTCTAACATTCCTGGAACGTTTGCCTATGTGATGTAACGTTACATGACGTTCAATGACAGTCAAACAATGTTACAGGAGAACGTTCCTGTTACGTTAGTTTTAAAACGTTGCTATAACATACCCAAATGTGCCCCAACGTTACATTACATTTGTGACATTCCAGTAACGTTATGGCAACATATGGTGCTACTAGGGGTGTTACCAGTGCGGTGAAGCGGGCCACATTTACCGTCGATGCCCCTACCGACAACTGGGGCTGCGCGGGTTCCACCCGAACGACCCGCGCCCAAGGTACGACGAACACCCTCGTGACATCGAGGAGTACCTCCGACGTTCGCCATCTTCAACGCCGCTCCGCCGTGAGTCCCGCTCACCGTGAGTCCCGCTCACCGTCGCCCAGGGGTTCAGCGTCTCCAGCGCCACGACCCCGCCGAGAGCCTGTCGCCCTTGCGTCGCCGGGAAAACTAAGTGCGGCAACGCCTGGAGGTGGCGTTGCCGAAGACGACCAAAGTGAAGAGCCTCCAAGAACGTCGGAGCGCTCCCACTCTCTCGACGCTACGCATCACAACGACGTCCCTGCATCGGTGTCCAACAACCTAAACATCATTATCGACGGCCACGATGCATCGGCACTCGTGGACACCGGAGCAGACTACTCAGTATTGAGTGGGAGGCTCTCTCGCCGCTTGCGAAAAGTGACAACGCCGTGGGAAGGCCCTCAAATACGAACCGCCGGTGGGCACCTCATCACACCAGTCGGGCCATGCACTGCTCGCGTCGAGATCCACGGTGAGACGTGCCCTGTGAAGTTCGTCGTTCTGCAGGACTGTTCGAGGGACGTTATCCTCGGAATGGACTTCCTCGGCGAGTATGACGCCGTCATCGACCTCAGAGCAAACCGGCTAACTCTGCGAAAACCTGTTTCACCACCGGAGGAACCCAAAGCGACGTCATCCGCGGTCCGAGTCCTCGCAAGTCACGTAAACTTACCGCCGCGGTCGAGTGTTTTCGTACCTGTCGGGATCATCGAAGCTTTCTGCAGCGAAGTTCTGCTCGAGGGGAGCCTCCAGTTGCTTCTGGGAAGAGGAATAGGCGTCGCAAGAGGGGTAGCTGAACTTCAGGATGGCCGCACTGTGATCCTCATGACGAACTTCCGAAATGAAGCGCAACACCTCACGAAAGGGGCAGCCGTTGGCCACATCGAGGAACTCCGAAACCCCGCCGAAATCGCCGCCATTGCTGACGAATCCTCGCCACCTCAGCAAGACAGTACGTCGCCAGCGCAGCTCGACATTGACCCTAAGCTTCCGGGCCCGAAACGACGTCAGCTGATTAACCTCTTCGTCGAATACCGCGACTGCTTTGCGACGTCGTCGAAGGTGCGCCAAACCACCGTTGCGAAGCACCGCATCGTTACCGAGGACGACGCGCGCCCTCTGCACCGATCTCCATACAGAGTCTCCGTCAAAGAAAGGGAGGTGATCCAGGAGCAAGTTCAAGAGATGCTGAACGACGACATAATTCAACCTTCAAGCAGTCCTTGGGCCTCCCCAGTCGTACTGGTTAAGAAGAAAGACGGGACGCTTAGGTTCTGCGTGGACTACCGGCAGCTTAACGCAGTGACGAAGAAAGACGTCTATCCACTCCCCCGCATCGACGACACGTTAGACCGGCTGCGCCATTCTCGATACTTTTCATCGATGGACCTGAAGAGCGGCTACTGGCAGATCGAAGTCGACGAACGGGACCGAGAGAAGGCAGCCTTCGTCACACCGGATGCGCTGTACGAGTTTAAGGTGATGCCCTTCGGACTATGCACGGCGCCAGCAACTTTCCAGCATGTCATGGACACCGTACTGGCAGGACTGAAGTGGGAGAGCTGTCTCGTCTACCTCGACGACGTCGTAGTGTTTTCCGGCGACTTCGACGAGCACTTGCGACGACTCCGAGCTGTTCTCCAAGCCATATGGACCGCCGGACTCACCCTCAAGCCGTCAAAGTGTCGGTTCGCCTATGACGAACTGAAGTTCCTAGGTCACGTGGTTAGTAACGAAGGCATTCGTCCAGACCCAGAGAAGACTCGCGCCGTCGCAGCATTTCCAGTGCCAAGAGACAAGAAGGCCGTGCGAAGATTCCTTGGGCTATGTGCCTACTATCGGCGCTTCGTTGGAGATTTCGCAAGGATTTCCGCACCGCTCACAAGCCTCACGAAGGACGCCGAGAAGTTTGAATGGGCCGAGGAGCAGCAGCAGGCATTCGACGAGCTGAAGTGACGACTGCAGGCGCCTCCTGTTCTTGGACATTTCGACCAGGATGCGGAAACCGAGATTCACACGGACGCAGGTAACGCAAGACTTGGTGCGGTACTGGTTCAAGTACAAGAAGGCACCGAGCGAGTCATCACCTACCCAAGTCGGACATTGTCCAAGGCGGAGCGAAATTACTCCACGACTGAAAAGGAATGCCTTGCGGTCGTCTGGGCGATTACAAAGTTTCGTTCGTACTTATACGGAAGTCCGTTCCGCATAGTCACGGACCGCCATTCGCTCTGCTGGCTTGCGAACATCAAGGACCCGTCAAGACGCCTTGCGCGATGGAGTCTCCGACTACAAGAGTTCAAGATGACCGTAGTCTACGAGTCAGGCCGCAAGCACAGCGACGCCGACTGCCTGTCCAGAGCTCCCGTCGAAACACTTTCCGACAGCAGCGACGACGATGACGACGAGTGTTTCCTCGGCGCAGTGAACACCGACGACATGGCCCGACGTCAGTGAGACGATCCTGAGCTGCGCGCACTAATAGAGCACCTGGAAGGGCATGGGAGTGCCATACCACGTGTTTTTTCACGAGCCCTGCCGACCTTCGCCATTAGACAAGGAGTTCTCTACAAAGAGAACTTCGGCAACAACAACTCGACGTGGCTGCTGGTAATCCCGACCGACCTTCGAGTGGAGATCTTCCAAGCCTGCCACGACGACCCGACGTCCGGACACCTTGGTTACAGCCGGACACTGGCCCGTATTCGTGAAAAGTATTACTGGCCCAAGCTCCCCAAAACCGTTCACTATACACACGATCATGCCATGAATGCCAGCGACGAAAGAAGCCTCCAACGAAGCCGGCCGGACTCTTGCAGTCCATTCCTCCGCCAACGGCACCCTTCCAGCAGATCGAATGGATCTACTTGGCCCTTTTCCGCCGTCGACGTCCGGAAATCGCTGGATCATCGTCGCCACAGATTATCTCACGAGGTACGCCGAAACGAAAGCCCTTCCTTCCGGAACTGCTGTGGAAGTTGCCAAGTTTTTCATTGAATCCATCGTTCTCCGGCACGGCGCTCCCGAAGTCCTGATCTCAGACAGTGGATCCTCGTTCATGGCCCAGCTGACACAAGAAGTCCTTCGTCTCAGCCACACCAGCCATCGTCGCACTACAGCGTACCACCCTCAGACCAACGGGCTGACGAAAAGACTCAACAAGACCTTCGCCGACATGATTTTCATGTACGTCGACGTGGAGCACAAGACATGGAACGAGGTGTTGCCGTATGTCACCTTTGCCTACAATACGGCCGTGCAAGAAACCACCGGGGTTACACCCTTTCAACTGATTCATGGTCGCAAAGTGATGACAATGCTGGATGCAATGTTACCCCACGAACCGGCTGTCGACGGAAGCGACGACGCCCAGGTGGTTGCCCAACGGGCAGAAGTCCGTCAGCTCGCCAGACTCCGGATTCAAGCCCAACAACGTATCAACACTGGCCGCTGCAACCTTCGTCGCCGGGACGTCCACTTCCAGCCCGGAGACAGGGTGTGGGTATGGACACCCATCCGCCGCCGTGGTCTCAGCGAGAAACTCCTGAAACGCTACTTTGGACCCTACAAAGTGCTTCGTCGACTCGGTGATCTGAACTACGAGCTGATGCCCGATGGAACACGGACTTCATCACGCCGCCCTCCACGACCAGAAGTCGTCCACGTCGTGCGCGTGAAGCCGTACTACGCTCGATATGACAGTGGACCTTACATATTCCAAATGACTCTTTAGTTTACCGTTCTTTTTGTTTGCTTTGTTTTGTGCTGCATTGGGGCGATGCACCTTTTAAAGGGGGGAGTAATGCCGCGCGCGCAGCTGGCCAAGCAGGCAGCGCGCGCGTGGCCTATCGCGCCTGCCTCCCACGCGAAAAGCTAGGGTTCGAATCCTGGGAGCGACGTGTCTTTTGTTTATTCCTGCAACTTAGTGTTCTGGAGAATTCGAGAATCATGTTGCTTGTTCCAGGCCCGAATGTTCTATGCGTTGAAGTTTCTACGCCGATTATTCCAGAAGACCACGCATGTACATAAGGGGCTCCGCGTGGCGAGCCACAATCAGTTTCGCCCCAGGTTTCGATTCTGCTGCTACGCCGACTTCGACGCCCGCGACGCTCTGTTATTATTTTTTGTACCCTTTTATTTTTGGCACAAGTTCGCCACATTAAACATTCATTTATTCCTGTTTATTTATTGTTTATTGGTCACCACCCGTGACTGTATGTCGTTGATTTGTTGCTCGTTATTTACGTAATATCTATTTTTTAGTAGCACGAGATAATCGTCCACATATCTGTATATTCTTGACACCTGGTTGTTGGATACCCGCTGGGCGATGGCCCGATCGGATTTGGATAAGAAGATGTCGCGTAACACTGGTGCCACACATGATCCAATGCAAATTCCTTTCTTTTACAGGTAAGTATTCCCGTTGAATGAGACGACTGTGGATGCTTAGTAGAATGTCAGTAACTCCAAGAATGACTCAAGATGTAGGCCGGATTTGTTTTGGAAGGGCATTGCACCATTTTCCTCGATACATTCTTTTACAGCTACAAATGGTCATAAGGCATAGAATAAAACAAATCTTCCACGTCAAGGGAAAAACCATATTGTACTAGTATGTTGTCATTTTTGAGATCATGTATAGCTTGTTCTGAGTTTGAAATCAAGAACGGATCTTCCGGGCGGAGGTTTGTTACCTGATTCTACCACAGATGACTGTATGTAAAAACGACAAATCGTGTATGGTGCGCCGTCTACTTAGCTCTCGTAAGTTAAGTAAGATAATTAAGTAGGGATTCGTAACTATAATAACGACGATTGAAGTATCTATCGTATGCAGTTCGAACCAGACGCTCCTGAACTCTTTCAATTTCGTTGCAGTGATTCACAGAAAAGGAGTTCGACACTACGGAACTGCATTCAAGTCTTGGCCGAACCAAGGAACAAAACAAATGAACCAAACATCTTGAAAACTCCCGCGTCATACGTGAAATCAGCCCCAATGCACATAGGGAAGTACCCACCATTGAAGGGACGTGTTCTTTGAATGAAAGACGGCTATGATTGAAAAGGTTTACTCCGACTTAACATAACAAATTAATAACAAAAGGTACAGACGTTTCGCCACCTATGCAGGTGGCATCTTCAGTATACACTGACACAAATGAGGTGAGGTCGACCAGTCTACTTATCACACACGTCCCCGTAAACGTCCGGCAGGGGGCCACGGTTGGTGTTGCACACCGATGAGTCACGGCGAATGCACCAGGACTCGACGAATTTTCTTTGCCCCCACCTTTGTTCTCGGGCCAGCGTCGTCGCATTGTCCAGGTCGAAAGTGTGTCCTGTCGTCCAGCAGTGTTCGACAAGTTCCGTCTTGGACCGCGTGGCATGGGTGGCCTTGGCAACGTCCCTTTTAGGGGTGTCGCGAACTTTTGTCGAACCAGATTTTTTGGTCGAACTTCCGGGGTTCGACTGAGTCGAACCGGTTCGACGAACCTTCGAACTTTTCACCAGATTCGACCGGTTCGACTTCATGGACAGTGTGGCCAGTCCTTAATACAAGCATGTCTAGGTTTGGAGAATTTTTTTTTTATGCAAGGGGTTATTTTATTTTGTGAACAGCTGCAATTACAAGAAACTAATTCTAATCACTGAAGAAGTTAATAACTTAATTTTTAGTACTGTATTGACTGAAATAGCCAATCAGCGTTGCACTTAATTCATCTGTTAGCCATTACCATCCAATCCGAAGCCAACTGGTCAGCCTGTCGCGCATGCGCACATGAATCGAACCTCAATACAAGGTTCGTCGAACTTTCCACTAAAATTCGAAAAAGTCGAACCTGGTCGAACTCGAACCGCGACCGGTTCGCGACACCCCTAGTCCCTTTTGTGTTATTTCAATCTCGTTGCCCTCTTTCTGCCCGTTTCGCCGATGTAGGTCGCGTCACAATCCCCGCACTGCACTTTGTATACGACCCCACTCTGACCGTCTGCAGAGGTGCGGTCCTTCGGTTTCGGGAACACATTCGCTAAGGTATAATGTGGTTTAAAAACAGTTTGTACGCCCAGCGGGCGCAAAGCTCTCCGAACAGCATCTGACACGCCCTGGACATAGGGAATAGATACAATAGACGTTGCCCGCACTCGTGACTCACTCCCCCTTCCCCTCTGAATTCGCCTCTGCGTATCGTTAATAAACGTCCTCGGATAATGGCGCCGCTCTAACGCACCAAACACATTTTCTACCTCTTGCAACCGTAGCTGCTTGTTAGAGCACACTGCATCACAACGTGATAAAAAGGTTCTTACAACGGACCGTTTGTGTTCGGTCGGGTGATGCGAGTCAAAGGACAAAAAATTTCCGGTGTCACACTGCTTACGGTACACCGTCGTTTCCACACTGCCATTACTGGCCCGGCGCACCAACACATCCAAAAAAGGCAACACATTATCTGTCTCTGTTTCGTACGTGAACTGAATGGCGTGGTGTACGCTGTTCAGCGCCACGTGGAAAGCATCTAGGTTAATTCTTTTCAAAATTACGAAAGTGTCATCTACGTACCTACAGTACATTTTCACCGGAAAGGGTACTGAGCTTAGCACCCGTGTTTCGACGTGCTCCATCATTAAGTTTGCTACGGTAACAGAAATAGGACTTACCATAGGGCACCCTTCGATTTGATGGTAAATCGTGTTGGCGAAACTGAAGTACGTTTGATTCAGGCAAAACCGCAACAAAATTATAATATCCTCCACAAGTAAGGACGTACGACTCTCCAAATCGGCGAAACGGGCAGAAAGAGGGCAACGAGATTGAAAGAACACAAAAGGGACGTTGCCAAGGCCACCCATGCCACGCGGTCCAAGACGGAACTTGTCGAACACTGCTGGACGACAGGACACACTTTCGACCTGGACAATGCGACGACGCTGGCCCGAGAACAAAGGTGGGGGCAAAGAAAATTCGTCGAGTCCTGGTGCATTCGCCGTGACTCATCGGTGTGCAACACCAACCGTGGCCCCCTGCCGGACGTTTACGGGGACGTGTGTGATAAGTAGACTGGTCGACCTCACCTCATTTGTGTCAGTGTATACTGAAGATGCCACCTGCATAGGTGGCGAAACGTCTGTACCTTTTGTTATTAATTTGTTATGTTAAGTCGGAGTAAACCTTTTTAATCATGAATTCAGACGGCTATCAACGATAGCGCCAAGGTCACGAATGGTGGTCACACGCTGAATCATTGTCGTATTCGGTAGCGTATATTGAAAAACAATCGGGTCACGCTTTCTGGACAAAAAAATAAATTTTTTTTTTTTTGTGTTAAGGAGATTAGATGAGCACCATACTGACACATGGTCAATATCCTGTTTTAGTAATAAACAATCGTATGAAGCCGCGCACGAAGAAATAAAGCTTGATGTCATCTGCGAACAGTAGAATTTTAGCACTCTTGACAGCGGAAACGATATAATTTATAAAAATTAGAAAGAGGAGAGGGCCCATGTTTAAGCCCTGTGAAACGCCTGACGTTGAGATGAAATGATCAGATAAAATATTCGAAATCCGAACCGCGTTTGTACGCGAGGAACGGTATGATTCAAAGCAAGCAAGATACAAAGGACATAAACCATACAACCGCAGTTTCGACATTAGCAAAACATGATTAATCATATTGAATGCCTTCGACATATCAAAGTATACAGTGTCAACTTGCTCTTGGTCAAAAACGATCGGAGACTTGTAATTGAAGAATGTGCATAGGCTAGTTTCAACTGATCTCCCCTAAAGGAATCCTTGCTGCGCAGGATTGATTTTGTGGCGTGAATAAAAGGAAAGTCGCCTTTGCACAACAATTTCAAAAACCTTCGAAAACCTACACAGTAGAGACGGGAAACGGAACAAATGGTCCCGGAATAAATGGTCCTGGAATAAATGGTCCCGGAACAAACGGTCCCGGAACTAATGGTCCCAAGTACGAACTAGGAAAAAATGGTCCCAGATAAGTATTGCCAATATGGGTTTCGCGTTTTCGAATAAATCCGATAAAATCCAGTAACACTTGCCGGTAAAACGTTTTACGGTCTCCAATTTATATGAAAAGCCCCGAATTTCGATGCTGCCGGTTGCACGAACTCATCCGTTTTTTATATTTTTCCGGGAAGCTCAAAAATATTTTGCGCTGATTTTCTTTTTTTTTTTAAACTTTTGTGCTACAAGCGTTATAAAATAATTTATTTTCAGCCCATATAAAAAAGAAAAGTTAGGTAGCTTTTCTACGACAATAATCGAATGCGGCTCGCTTATATAAATATACTGCTCAAAAACACTGCTATATAAAAAAGATGCTCAAAAACAACTGCGAGGCATGTAACCGGGGATTCAGGAACATAGTCAGGCATAGCCATCCAACTGTACAGAAAGCGATCGACGCTCTACGGGCGAAAGCTTTATCTGTCTCCGCAAAAACTGCTCGGGAGTTTTTACGGAGAAGAAAACAAAAACAGCGCTGGTCCAGATGCAGCGCCGACTGCAGACTCTCCGCCCAGTAGGACCAGGGAGCAAAGACGATGGAGTAATTCCTTCGAGGTCAGTCGCACTGTTCGGTTTTGAACACCAGGAGTAAGATGTTAAGGCACGTCCATATTGTCACGGGTGGTGACCAAACAAAAAACAGGAAATAAACAGAAAGAAATAAACGTTTAATGTGGCGAACTTGTGCCAAAAAAATAAAGAAGGAAACAGAAGAAAGCAGAGCGTCGCGGGCGTCGAAGTCGGCGTGTCAGCAGAATCGAGCGCTAGGGCGAGACTGACTCGACAAGGTCGCGGGCGGCCTCTTATCTAGAGTGCGCCGCTATCTCGAAGATTCGGCGAAAGCGGTTCGAGCGTCGCGTGATCGGGGCGAGAATGAACACGCACTTTCTAGAAAACAAAAGCAGGGATAAATGATAGAAGTTACGTGCGGTACATGAATAAACGGGAACTTTCTGGAGGACCGTGACCGAGCGTTGCTTTCTCAGCCTTGCGCGCGGCAATATATGTGTTATCAATAAATTGTATAATTTCTGAACATCTTGTCGTAAAATACAGTTTAACCTAGCTAGTGCAGTTGCTGATCTGGTTAAAGAGACATGGAGGAACACCAAATGTGCGTGGAAACCTAATGCACCTATAAAGGAATCGAGCTCCGCTCGTTCTACGTGCTACCATCACGCGTCGTGGCCAGAGCCGTTTATACTGAGAGAGTTTGGCCGATGGGTGGAGCTTGTTGGCCGCTAGAACAAGCGGATTTCGCGATAACACAATATGGCGTTACTTCTTTGTCTTGTTCATTCCTGTGAAATCGCGTAGAGTTCCTATGAGTCAGATCCACAATATGGCGGACGGAAGTAGTCATCCCCCGGTTGTCAGACTACGCTGCTGTGGTTGTCAGACTGTCAAAATCTCCTTAAGAAGGCCAAACTCTCTCAGTATAAACGGCTCTGGTCGTGGCAAGATGGAAGTAATTCAAGTTTCAAGGCTTCAACAGAATGACTAAGGGTACTCATTTTTTGTTTCAAAAGAGCCTACTGATACTATAAATATCCTAAAGCCCCTTATATGAAAATAGTAATAACTCCTATAATATTGTCTAAGGTCACTAAATTACAGTTAGGAGATAACTGTTGGACAGTACTCATTTCGAAAATATTCTGACGATTTTGAAGAAAATTAAGTTCAAAACCCGACCACTTTCTTCGAAGTAACCGGACTCAAAATATAGACGAGATCCTTCATTCCACCAGGAAATCACTGATTGCATAACGGATGAAGTATATTAGATGGTGCATCTTAGTTTCTAAACAATATTCTTATGGGACCATCTTTTCCTACCTTGGAGTTGGGACCATTAGTTCCGGGACCATTTGTTCCAAGACCATTTATTCCGGGACCTTTTGTTCCGGGACCATTTATTCCGGGACCATTAGTTCCGGGACCACTTGTTCCGGGACCACTTGTTCCGGGACCATTTGTTCCGGGACCATTTATTCCGGGACCATTAGTTCCGGGACCATTTGTTCCTACACCCAGTAGAGACACATGCCTGCAGTTGCTCATGAGGCAAGCATCTCCCGCCTTGAATATCGGAACTATATTAGCTACTCTCCATTGCTTCGGGAAAATACCAGGCTGAAACGATAAATTGAATATGTGCCTTAAAATACCAGAATGTCCCCGCAACCCTTGATAATAAAACACGGGACTGAGTCAGCACCCGAGGACCGTTTAGGTTTGTGGACCCCAATCGCTAGCAAAAGTTGGTCATCAGTTAGGACGCAAAAAGGAAGGCTATCATGAGTGTCGATAGTCAAATCACCATGTTGTACCAAAAGTGAATGCAAAGAAAAACATGAGCAAAAGTGACCTAGCTGCAAAAATATCTGCAACCTTCTGAGCTGAGGTAATGGTAAACGGAATCGTCATGCAAAGTAATTCCCCTATCTTTTTTTTAACTTACATGCTGTTTGTAAACTTCCGAAGTGCTTCGGGATCACGCGTCAGACGGCGTTCAATGGATTCCAAATGAATCGCTTTGTCGCGCGCGTAGCTTCTTTACCAAGGCATTGTAAATAGAGAACTTATTATAGTAAACCTCTAGTCCCGATTTCTTATACTGTTTATGACATCGCTGCTTTTTGTAAATACAATTTTCTAAAGAAAACCAAAGAGGATACTTCGATGTACCGAATGACTTTTTTCGGAATATATAGGTCTAACGCATGACGAATGACCGAAGTAAAGTTTGAACTGCTGACTGCATGCAAGGTTCTTGCAGAATCGTTGTCCAGTCATAATGTGCAAGGTATCTATACAGACTCAGATAATCACCCCTGCGAAAATTGTAGACTGAAGAAGTGTTCTTAGTATTAATAAGTGGGGACAACTGACAAGAGACGGTAAATGGCGGGTGGAACTCGTCAACACTCACTAATGGCTGAAGAGCTGACGAGACGCAGTATGTAGGTGAGCTAGGCAGGAAAAGGTAGAGCACATTCCCCGCATTATTTTTAAGGATATTTAACTGGTGAAGATCATAGCCAACGAAATAAGGCGATTCTGTTGGATAGATCCATGAAGTGTGATCGTCGCATTGAGCTCAATAAGAGATATATAAAGAACATGTTAGTTAAAAACCGCTGCCTCAAGCAGTGTTAATATACTGGTAAATTTTGTTCGGTCCTAAGTCATCAAAGAGGTTATAAGTACTAGGAGGGGGCACGTTGTAATATTGGTGAAGCATAGTCATAAAAAGTTTAAACGATGTTGTGGCCAACGCGTACATCTCTCTGGCAATTGGTGCGCGTGACATGTCACGTTTCAGATGGATGGTTGATTGTAGAAGGATTCCTTGCAGGCTAGCGTGCGCTCCGTCTGATAGGTTTTATCAGATCGAAGGCTAGCTACGGTCACGTGATGTGGTCATGTTGGCCTGATAAGTGAGGAGGGTAAGGAGAAAAATGAGAAAGAGGCGAGGCGTCAACGGAGCATGGCTTGTGGAGGCTACGTGGCTGACGTCATGCCCTCTCCTACCCTTCTATCCTCCATGCAAGCCATGTAGGAATCGTGGGCAATGAAGGGGCGGACATGCTGGCTTCTTCCTCGGTGAACCTCTGAGAAACTTCATCTGGCATCTGCTTTCAAGATATCAAACCCCTGGTTAGAAATTGGTACTTCTAAACACTTGGCAGACTGAACGGAGACTCGAGCGTACGAATAAACTCCACCTTATAAAACCAGTCTTTGGGTTTTGGGTGAGCTCGTAGAACCAAAATCGTGTCCAGTGGGTTCTCGTATGTCGTCTTAGAATTGGGCATACTCACTTGGCCCACAGGCACCTGCTGTGCGGGGAGGGTGCCCCACAGTGTGAACTTTGTGGAGAACCCATGACAGTTCTTCACAATCTGTGGCTCCGTCCTGGCCTTAAGCAGGACCAGCACTTCTTCTTTTGCACTTTTATACATATTACACTCCGTTTTATCCGTCCCTTTTATTAGACCAGCATCCCATTGTTCCGTTTCATCAAATTTAAAACAGGCTACTAATTCTAGGCTTTTATCGTGCAGCTCTTCGACTACTTTTGTCCGAGCTTTATCTCACGGTTTTTAGATCCTGCTTTGAGTTGGACAGAATATCCTTTTTTGGGGCAGTGTGGCCACCTTCACCTTTTATGGAATGCAAAGCCGTGACCTTATGCTGCGAACGAAGCAAAGCGCATATATATTTTTGGTGTCGCCGACACTCTTGTTTTCAAAACGGTCGACAGCAAATATCATCATTGCTTGTGCATTTTTGTTTCTGCCTTTTCACGCCGAAGGGACAACAAGATGAAAAAAGACGAATGAGGGTTTCGCAAACGTGCAAGTGAATCAGGGACACCGCGTCATAGCGGAAGTTCAATGACGTTTCTAAAAGCAAAACACGCCACACACGTGCTACTGGTGGAAAAAGCTTCGGCTGGCGGCCAGCACGCGGCCGGAGAATGCGAGGTCGCGGCACGGTAGGGCAGAAATGGCGGACGAAAGTGGCAATCCAAAACCGGACGGATGCTCGGACAATCAGTGGTTATGGAAAGGGGAACTTTGAAGGGGAAGAGGAGGGTCTTTCTAGAGGGTGAGAGAGAGTCGGAAGATCATTCAAGCATATAACGTTAAAGGGCAACTCCGGTCCATACTTTCGATTTTGGGATTATGGCTGTTTTTAGCGCAGTTAGCGCCCCTGAGTTGCAAGGTGTAATTTTTTTCTCGTTATTGTGCGTAGTTTTAAAGATATCGACGTCTCAAAGTTTTGTTTGGGGCGCGGCCGACAAAACCGAAACTAGCCGCTCGAGGTTCCGGCAACACTGGAAATCTGCCGCTATGTGGACGTGACGCCAAGATCGTTCTCGTTCAGCGAGTACGCAGTCCAAACGCTGGTCCAAGCGGCACCTGCCTCTGCTATTTATAGTCGTCTAAAGATAGAAGGTAAACTGATTTTGTTTTAATTCTGTATATGTGGTAGTTATCGAGCATATGTAGCAAGAGTTAGTGCGTATACCCAAGAGCTAGCGACTGGAAAACCCGTCAACTCGTTCGGTGGCGTACTCGGCGGCCGCCGCCGCGCGTGCGCTATGCCGCGCCGTACTCGTCGCTTGTATACCCAAAAGCTAGCGACCGGAAAACGAGTGAACTCGTTCGGTGCCGTACTCGGCAGCAGTCGGCGTGAAGTGCGGTCTCCCGCACTCATCGCTAGGCCTAAAGTGTCATCGGGGCTCAGACTTGGACATAGTCATACCTCGGCATTCTCACTCATGAGTGCGATCACTCACGATCACTCACGCTCACCATCAGATTTGAGGTGATCGTGAGTGAGGCCGCGAGTCTCGAAAAATTGTGAGTATGAGTGTGAGTGTGATCGTGAGTTACGTGAACTTATGAATGTGAGTGTGAGTGTGAGTCCTGAGAACTGATGAGCGTGAGCCTGATCGCGAGTGTGATCGCGAGTTCTGAGAACTAATGACTGTGAGTGCGAGTGTGAGCCCTGCGAACTCATAAACGTGAGTTTGATCGTGAGTGTGATTTTGAGTTCTTAAATCTCTTGAGTGCGAGTGTGAGCTTGAGCGCTAAGTGAAGTACTCATGAGTGTGAGTTTTGAGGTCTCTTGAGTGTGATTGTGAGTTTCGAGGCTCATGAGCATGAGCCTGAATCAAGACGTGAGTCTTAGGGTGGATATGAGTCTGGTGATCGCATTTGTCTGCGTGATGACGTGAGCCTGAGGACCATGGCCAGGATGAGTCGCGGTGAGCGCAGGTATTTTCTTAGCTGGGTTGGTCACGTGAGCTCCCTGGCCGTCTTAGTGGGCGAGGAGACTCTCGTTTCGCAACTACTGCGTGGTGTTCGGGCCTTCAGGGTTGGTTTGGGTGTCGCTCGCCTGCTCCTTCGCCATGTGAACGCGCCGGTTCCTGTGGAGGGCAGAGGAGGGGGGGGGGGGGGTGCTTGTTCTTGCAGGCTCCTACTTGCCAGCGCCCTCCGCAATGTCTCAATCAGCTGTAGAGGGCAGAGGGGGTATGAGGAAGGGGGGGAGTCGCTTTCGTCTCTCCTCGGCGTTCGTTCTCCGCTTCACGGCAGACTGCGAGACGCCAACGGACTGAAGGCGCCTCGAGGCGGCGCGGTAACGTCGGAGTTGGGGAGCGCTCCAAACGGCTAGCGCTCCTCTCTCTGTGGCATAGAAAGATTCGTGTGGATTTCGGTTCCTGTTGTCAAGTTGGTGTCAGTGGGCACAGAATTTTACGATTGCGTCAACTATAACGTTCGCACGGCTGCAATAAAATTAAATGACTCGCATGATCCTCATCAGCACCCGGAATTTTATTTTTCCGCGCACCTCAACGTACCTTTCGCAAATGAGTCATCACTCAGGAAGTGCAACAAGGCGGTGCCATGATCGATCGAAGCTTCAAGTGAGGTCTTTCACATTGTGCGATATCATGCTTTTAAGTGTCGTTTGGGGCAAGATGGCGCAAGTGCATGACAGCCAGCCGGCAATGGCCAGGCAGCGCCACGAGAGTGCTGCATTTGGCGCAACAAGCGGAGGTGTCTCTCTTAGCCAGTGGCCAGTCTGCGCGTCGGGCCGTGGCGAGCGGTGGCGACCCCGATTTCAGCAGTCCCCGTGTGCACGTGCGCGCCATGTCCCTGTTTATTTTATGCGTTTTTTTAAGACCATCGGGAGCCTTGATAGGTTGAAGTGTTTAGAGCATAATCTGGAGCTGTCATTTGGACACCCGTTTGAAATGTCTTCGTGCGCTTGCGGGGTCGCTCTATAATAATCGCCGCCTTATCGGTCTGTGATTCGCTCGTCTCCCAGGAAGTGACACAACACAACGAGAAGGCAGCGAATGGGTTTACTGTACTTCCCGGTTGCCCGTCTTCGAGAGCCGGCAGTCCGGACCCGCCGACCCTAGTTGTCGCCCGTCGTTCATGGCTGGCAGTCAGAGTCCGTGTCCACGCCTGCGGATCGTCCTTCCCATGCACTGCGTACGCTAGCTGTTCCCGGCTATCACAGCCAGAGTTTCGCTGCAGAACCGCTCCTGGACCGTCATGGACTAGGCCGATAAGGCCAGGCTCGCCGTTTCCGCCGGTCCTGATCCGAAGCTCGTTGGGTGGAATGCTCCGGGGACCGACATGGGCCGGACCAGCCAGAACGGCTCTATCGTTCCTGCTTGGCCCCAGCCTCGTGCAGCACGCTCTTCCTCTTTTCTCGCCGGCTGGCCCCCGCTCGCGCCTCGCTCGACCGTCCTCTTCTCCTCTCGACGCCCCCACGACACTAGAATAAAATGTGGGTAATTAGAACCGAACTCTCCGTGATAGAGAACAGTGCACAAGTCTGGTGTAAAAAGGCGACAGGCAAAAAAGTGTGCGTGTGAGAAGGATATTTACGCTTCGCATGAGCTTTTTCTAGAAAACAAAATTGCATCCTGTTTTCTGCACGCCGTCACATTTGTTACCAGACTCAGCATTAAATTTGGTAGCGAAACAAACAAAAATTTGTTCTACGAAAATCCACTATTTGAAAACTTGCATGCTTAAAAGGTTTTGGTTGCGACCGCGCGTGCCGAACGGCGCGCGCGGTCGCAACCAAATGCACGCCTACAACTACGAGTACCGGAACAGGTCGAAGGGCATCTCGCTTGAAGACCTGATCGCCTGATTCTCGACGTCAAAGCGAAGCAACAATCGGCCCGATTTTTCCTACTGTATTTCTCTAAATGGCTGTCTCAGAGACTCGTGAAACAACTAGTATAAATACGTTATTTTGCAAAAGGAGTCTGTCAGACCACTTTCCAAGCCTGCACATCTATTTTCGTTCACTTCAACAATTAATGTAAAATTCACTTACTTGATGCATCGCACTCCAGTAATCCACTTTGTCGCCGTGTCGCTAAGGGAAGCGGTAAAGTCTGACGCTTGGGTCACCGGCGCGACTGTGGCAGTCTTTCAAGCAGCAGTAGCGGCGTTTATTTTTGGGGGAAACTCTAGGCTTAGAGGAGATGTCACAGGAACCCTGAAAGGTCACAGAGACGTCAAGTTGAGACTTAATTTTATGAAAAAACAGTTCCAAAAAGGCTCATGCCGATCCAAAATGCCACGTTCACACGTGGTTTCTAAAGGCACCCGCCCGCAGTCCTCGCGACCCGGGCCGTCCTGGACTACCCAATTTGTTTTATTTTTCAGTCGCTAGATGGCGCAACGTGTAGTGCCAAGCTGCATTGCTGGTTGCCTATGGGCACACTTAGCAAACTGTGGAAGCTACGACTCAGTGGGCCAATTAGAGCGTCGCATAGAGACAGGTGGCATCTAGAATGGACGCTTTTGAGTAGGGAGCCTTCATGTGCGCTTTGCTAGGGTGATGCCACCCTTTGTAATACCACTCGCCGACAAACCAGCAGCCATTTTGTTCCTCGGCGATAATCCGTGGGGCTTATAACCCTCCCGGAAACAAGCACCTTATCTCAGAAGTTCGAAGCAGCGTTGTGGAACCCACGGAGGGAGGATTAGCATTTTCCCCCTCGGATGGGATTACCGATGGACACAAAGGCCACTTTCCGGCGCACGGGGAAACAATGAGAGAAACAAAATGGCGGTGGAAGAGGGTGTGGGAAAGGGAAACAAGCAGTTGGCATCACTCTATGCGAAGCGCACATGAAGGCACTCTACCTGTGAGACGCTGCCATGTGTCTTACGCCAATAAATCTACTGGCTCATCGGGATTCGCAGAGTTCGCCGTGTGCCGCGTGCCTTCTGTGACGGAGGCGCGCGGTGGCCGCAACGTCGCGGCGCCTACCCCACGGCCACGGCCGGATTGCCGGCGCGCCGGCTGGACGCGACTCCGAGGCGCCAATTGCCCGGGCTTCCCGGGCTTCGTGCAGGACGCTGTGCTCCCCCCCCCCCCCCCCCCCCCCCCCCCCCCCTTGACCGTTGTTTACTCATGTTTCTTTTTTACGTTATTATGGCCGAACGCATGGGTACTCAGAGTGAGGCAAGAATTTCTTGTAAAACAAAAATAATGTATCTGATAATCAACTTTTTACAATTCAATTCTGAAACACTTCTTATCGTTGGAAGGCATATGACACATATCGCGATGATTCAAGCCCGTAATGAATTCTTACCATGGCGTAGCAGACGGGAAGATTGATTAGCGGGTCGTTGAAGTGGGGTACTGCGTTGAATGAACAGTTGCTAACTGGGCGACAAAGAATCTGTCTCGAACCGATGGTTACAGAAAGGCCGCGGGTTTGCTAATTATGCAACATAAATTATAATATCTCTTGTGAATGTGCAACTAAATGACCGGAGAAACCGTTTGTCATCATTTCCGCGAGTTATGAAAAAAATAAAAAATACCACTCAACTTCAACTTCCCGAATGTGCTGCTAACTTCCGGGAACTTAATGCGCGAAATAATGCTAAATATTGTATTTAAAAACACCGCCAAGTTCGATTTTGATAGGGGCGGACATTGTGCCCGGGAAGACACCTTCGATATTTTATTTTACAATTAGAATAGGATTCAGGCGGGAGGCACTCACTTGATCGAATGACGTTTTAGCGAACGCCCACGTTTCATCGAACGACACTTTAGCGAATAGTCGGACGCCGCGAAGCGGCGTTTTCGGGTGGGCCAACTGAGTTCATATTTTTGTAATGAGTTGCCGCAGACTGTCGCCGCGAAGCGGCGTAAAGCGCAGCGCGACGGATGGGTTAACGCGCGCCCCCGTTATTCGCTAAAACGACTATTCGCTCAAATGTCGCCGTTCGCTAAAATGTCATTCGCTCTTGTGATATGGACCCGATTCAGGCAATGTTGACAGAGTCATAACTTGTACCGAGGCTTGTGGCGAACAAATCACTTAATACCCCGCTAGTATTTCTACCCGTGGCGACACCTCGAAAAGGCGAGAAGACCGATTTTCCGTGACGTTCAAGCGTACCATCAGAGTAGGCTTGTAAAGGCCGGTTCACACATCTACGTTCCGAGCTACAGGAACGACAGAAACGACACGAACGACATGACACCGGGACAACCGTGACACATGATTGCTTGACAAAGCTGCTGATTGCATTATCTGTCACGCTCTGTAATACGAACATAATCGTCCCCTTTGTCATGTCGTTCGTGTTGTTTTTGTCGTTTCTGTCGCTCGAAACGCAGATTTGTGAACCGGGCTTGGGATAATAGACCGACTTCATCGCCAGTTTCGCAATGCCTCCTATGTCGCAATGAATTGCGGGAACTGTGGTCTTTCCGCACGAGGGTAAACGCCACGGTAGTGCACGAGACGAGCCGTCTCGTGCACTACCGCTGGCTCCTTTGAAGTACAACTATGGCTGCGTCACGCACGCTCTAGACGGTTGGTGAGATCGGTCTATTGGTCAAAGCCAACGTCGGTCAAAGCGAACGGCGCGCTCTCGTTTTCTTTCTTTGTCGGGGGGTGTTTACAGATATTGCGTTTTCCTGGTTGATAACAATAAACTATTGATATGTTGGGCCTGAAATATTCACTACAGTACACACGGATGAGCACTATATAAATAGGATTACGCTTCCAGCGAGAGCTCGCGCACGTAGAATCGGTCAGCTGCCCTATGGCGTAAAAGGGATGATAACTGGGCTGGTTGGTAGTTAGACATTTGAACGGTATTAGCGCACACGTATGAAGAATGTCTCTTTTCTCTTCTTCAAAAAAAAAAAAAATAAATTAGTCGTTAGTTGTTTATACAGCAGGAGTTTAGTCTGCCAGAACATGGCGACATTGTTACCCACTGTAGATGAGCAATTTAGCCAGTGCGGTACAACCGCTAGCCTGGGGTCTTTAACGTGCACCACGCAGTAATGATACACGACCGCACGCCGGTACGATGCTCATCCAGATCGAAACGGGCAGGGGTGGGGCTCGAACCCAGGATCCCTGGGTTCTGCAGCGCGAGCTTTCGCTCCACGCGCGTCGAGCTGGGTGTGCGCTTTAGCCCACTCGGCCACCGATCCCTTTTTTTTTCTTCTTTATTGCATGGGAGGATAAACATAAACCACTTATTCACAGTTCACGGGCATGGTTCTATGTCATTTGTTAAGTCAAAATTCTTTGATATCTATGAGACTACTAAACAAAGGTAACCATTCCGGAACTACTTCTTGAATGTCATACACACTTTTGATACGGGTTACAAGGTCAATGAAATGTAAGCGTACAGTCTTTGGGTACAAATTCTCATTTCTAATGTCAAGGCGTGATTTCCACATGCTGTATAACGCTACAAGCATCACCAGATCGAAAGGAAAAGTATCTTTAGATGACACAGGAAGAAAACGAATCGTGTAAGTTGTAATATCAATGTCTTTCTTTAGTGTGCGCTGCTAAACGTCCCAAAAGAAAACCGCGTCCCAGCAGTGAATAAATACGTGTTCGACTGTTTCGGGCATTTTACATAATGTGCAGTTTACTGACCACGGAACATATAGGCCCTTTTCCTGCAGCCATACTTTGGTAGGTAATACCGAACAGTGCAGTTTAAAAAAGAAAGTTTTTGCCGCCGGCGGGATGCACATTTTTTTCACCCGGCGTAGTACATCTTGGTCAGGACCATCGCCGAACATAGTGCGATAAACTGGCATTTGAAAGAGGTCACATACGAGATCTCTTGTCAACTTCTTACGTGTTACAGACGTCAGATAGTCTCTTGAAAATCTTACTGACAGAAAGTGATAAGCATCAACTACTTCCTTTAGGTATCCTACCAAAGTACATGTTTGATATCCTGTGGAGGATACAATAAAGTCCGCAAGAAAGCATCCCAGCTTGTTCTGAATGACATCTCGAAGAAAAGGATGTTCCTGGTCTCGTAAGAAAAGAAATCGCGAAACCAATTGGCGAATAAACAAATGAGGAAGGCCTAGTCCCCCCTCTGATACACGTCGAAACAAGTTGTCACGACGCATGGGTTCCCAGGAGGACTTCCAGACAAGAACACTAAACACCCTGTGCAACTTCTGTATATTTATCCTTGCACAGTGCATGCCTTGCAGGACATACCACAACTTCGCCGCTAAACAAATGTTGCAGACTGTCGAACGTGCAAAAATGGACAAATTTTTATGGGACCAGTGCTTGGCTCGTTTCTCCAAGCCAGTCGCAATTCCGGACCAGTAGGACTTGCTATTCCGGAAGTGCCTCAAGGGCACACCTAGGTAGTCACACGGAGTGCAACTCCACTGGATGCCTTCATATTGTTCTGGCATCGTGGCCCAAGCTCCATGCCAGAAACCTCGGCACTTTTCTAGGTTCACTGAGGCTCCAGTGGCCTCGCAAAACCTGTGTGTGAGTTCCATAGCATGGGACACACTGTTCTTGTCTTTGCAGAAGTAAGCGACATCATCTGCATACGCCAGTACTTTGACTTCGGTGTTGCACAGGGTGAAGCCTTGAAGTTTCTCACTTCTCAGTATACTTTGGCATAAGGGTTCAAGATATAAAGTAAAAAGTAAAGGCGATAAGGGACAGCCCTGTCGAACTGAGGAACGGACTGGGATACTTGCTGTGACTTCGTTATTTATAACTAAGCGTGTGGAACAGTTACTGTAAGACATTTGTACACCTTGAAGTAGAATATCACCAACACCAATATGAGACAAAAGTTTGAAAAGAACATGATGACTGACACGGTCGAAAGCTTTCGCCAGATCAACTTGGACCATTGCAATCTGTTCACTACTGTTGGTCACACACTCTAACACACTTCTCGCAATGTGTACATTTGTTTGAATAGCCCGTCCGCGAATCCCGCAAGTCTGGTGTTCTCCAACGAGACCGCAAATGACACTTTGTAATCTATTTGTCAGGAGTTTAGCAAAAATCTTATAATCCACATTACATAACGTTATGGGCCGATAGCCGGTCACTTGTAATAGTTTGTGTTTGTCCTCGGTTTTGGGAATGAGTATATTATGCGTTCGCAAAAATGAGGGGGGAAGACTCTTGGTTTTGTAGGCCTCTTGAAAAATCTCAAGCAGTATGGGACATAAAGTGTCTTTTTGTAGTTGATAAAATTCTGCAGGGATGCCGTCTGGTCCTGGCGTTTTTCTTCTCGGAAGGGCATTCACTGTTTTTTCTACTTCATCTAGGGTGAAGGGGGTCTCAAATTCTTGTTTGCATTCTTTTTCTTATTGAGGCAACAAAGAGACTAGTTTATCTAGATATTCGTTATCTGTCGAGACAGGACCATTGCCGAATATATTTTGGTAGTGTTCAAAAAAGACACGTGCTATAGTTTCTTTATCTGTAACGATAAATTGCTAGCTGTTTTAGTTCTCTCAATCTCTCAATTGCTAGCTGTTTTAGTTCTTGTTTAAGGAGCTCCCATTTAACAAATATATGTTCGGTTGTTTCCCCTATTTGCTTGATTAGATCTTTCGTACTGGCTACAAAGACTTTATCTTTTAATAATTGAACATTTAGTTTCCATAACTTCCAATTTATATTATTTTTTCTTTGTTTCTTCCCAACAGTTACTAACACCATGCAGTGGTCTGTGAAAAATACTGGTTCAACTACATAACCACTTAAAGTGTTAATTAGGTCTACAGAACAGTAGATTCTGTCTAACCTCGCGTGAGAGGAGTTCTGAAAATGTGTAAATTGCAGCTGGTTTTCTTCCAGCTGGAAAGGGGCAACATCAAAAAGATTTCCTTCGTCAACTATGTCCAGCAGTAGACGTGCGCTCTGGTCAATTCGCGGTTTAAATGGAGTTCTATCTGCTTCGTTGCAAACACAATTAAAATCTCCTAAAAGAACTAACATTCTATCTGATATTAAATATGGGCGCAGGTTATTAAAAAATACAATTCTGCTATTAACCTCATTCGGAGCGTAAATACATATAATTCTCCACCTTATGTCAGAGACTTGAAAGTCGCACATAATGAAGCGGCCACAGAGGTCTGTGGTGACCATTAATTCAGACAGCTGGAAAGACTTCTTAATAAACAGTAAACAGCCCCCAGAGTAACCAACAGCGTGACTGACACATACTTCATAGTCACGCAGAAAATGCTGCAGGGCACGCTCTACCTGTTCATCTGTTGAGAGCTTTGTTTCCTGTACGGCCAGAAAGTCAACCTCCTTATCTTCAAGTAAACGTTTCAGTTGATAGTTTTTTTTCTAGAATTAAAGCCTCTAACATTTAGTGTTGCAAAACGAGGGCCATCATCTAGAAGGGAAGGAGGAGAGAAAGGGGGAGGGGGAGATGGAGGAGGAGGGGAGGGAGAGGAGAGGGGCTCTGAATTTGGGTTTAAACACTAGCAGCTTGGGTGCAAGGTAGGTTTCCGCTTACTCGCGGTGGTGGTGTCAGGTGGTGCATCTTGTTTTCGTTTGGTGTCGTTAGTGTCCTTGGAACTGTTTTTGGTCACGTCCATTGAGTCCGGTAGGTCGTCATTGCCTTCTGACGTCGTCAGCTTCTCAGCAAGATCTGCAGGCTGCTGAGTTAACTCCTGTTGTAGCGGGGTATTTTGGTCCTTGCTTTCCTGCAAGTCTTTTCCTTCATTCTCTGTCTTCGAGCTGGCTTGTGGTGTTTCCGAGACTTCCTTGACAGCTGGATCTTCGTTCTTATCGGAAATAGGAGGTCCGGCCTCTGCAGACCCGGCTTGAGATGGGAGAACCTCACCAGTGGCGTCTACGACCTCGGAGATATCCATGAACTCTTGGTTGGCATCTGGTTCTGTGCCAGAGCCCCGTAGCACGGCTGCATAGCTGGAGTAGCACTCGTCACTTTCGTGTCCGAATCTGTTGCAACGCGCACACTTTGGGGTGCGATACTGCCTGCGTATGTGACCAACTTTCTTGCATCTCAGGCACAAAGGTGGTCGCCCGGACATGACCAGAAGGGACTGTATGCCGGCAACTCTGAGCAGATGGGGAATATCTTCCGATGTCGTCATGTCATGAAGAGTCAGACAGACCTCTCTGTTCAGCGTTTCCATGTTTTCCATCCCTGGCACGCGCCACTTTTCTCTCGAGAGGCTACGCACGGTTCCAAATGGCGATAATGCTTCAGCAATCTTCTTATCTTCTAAGTACGACGGAAGCCAGAGGAGATTGAGCTTAACGTCTTTTGAGTTCGGGTCGATGACCATGCACTTTTTGCCCTTCACCGTCAGTTCTTTTGCCGCTTTGAGCTTCTCAGCGGCTTCAGAACTCACTAGCGTAACTCGGCCACCGATCCCCCCCTTCTCTTCTTCATAAACAAATTAGTCGTTAGTTGTTTATACAGCAGGAGTTTAGTCTGCCAGAATATGGCGACATTGTTACCCACTGTAGATGAGCAATTTAGCCAGTGCGGTACAACCGCTAGCCTGGGGTCTTTAACGTGCACCACGCAGTAGTGATACACGACCGCACGCCGGTACGATGCTCATCCAGATCGAAACAGGCAGGGGTGGGGCTCGAACCCAGGATCCCTGGGTTCTGCAGCGCGAGCTTTCGCTCCACTCTTCTTCAGAGAGAGAGATGAATCGTTTATTAAAACAATCGGAAATCCGGCTGGAGTTAGTCTTGCCACTAGGCCGACATTGTCCCACGCGCGAAAGGAAAAATATAAAATTAAATTAATGAAAAGATAAAAAGAAAAAGGATAGATATGAGAAGATTAGAGGAGGTATTAAAGTTAGTGGTCAGAAATTTCCACTGTTGTCTTTGTCACATTTGTAGTATACGGGTCCTTTACAGTTGAGTGTGTAGGCCAGTGGCTCGCAGGAAATTCAAAAATAATCTCTGAAGTAATTTCCTCGTAGCACGAGTACCAGAAGGAAATATAAGTTGCGCTGTGTCCTGTATCACAAATTTGTGCTTTCTCAACTCAGCCGAGAATGTTTTTCTTTCCTCTTCAAACTTTTGACAATCGTCCAGCATGTGATTGAGGTCTTCGGTTACTCCACATTTGCTGCAGGTATCGGTATCTCGCTTTTTCCAGCGGTGCAGCTGTTGGCCTGTACGTGCACTCCCTGTACGTAAACGGAAAAGCAGAGTGGCGTCTGCGCGGCGGAGATTTCGGGTTAAGCACGGCTGAACCGGAGAGGAGTGGCCTATGGATAACGAGCATATATGGTCATATATAGTTTTGTAGAAATTTCTAGTATCTTCTGCGGTCTTAATGCTAGCGGGTAAATTATGAGCGGCGGAAGCAAGTTGATCCGCTTTTTCGTTGCCTCGTAGCCCGATGTGTGCCGGTACCCACTGATAGTAAATTTTGAAACCGTTCGCTTCCAGTGTTTTTGTAGTTAATTTAGCTGCCGTTGCTGCTTTCGACGTTTCTTGGGGTCTTTGTAGCTGTTGGAGAGCAGCACGAGAGTCTGTTAGTAAAACCACATTTTGTGGTGTGAGCTTACTTATCATACTAAGAGCTTCTACAATCGCATACATTTCAGCTGTTGTTGACGATACCATCTTATCGAGTCGTCCACTCCATTCAAGTTGTAAACTAGGCATATAGAAAGCGGAAGTGCCGCTTCTTCTGGTGCGATTTACTGACCCGTCTGTGTATACTTGTAGACAGTCAGCGTATGTTATCGAGATATATTCAATTGTTTTTTGCTTCATTACTGTTACATTTTCGCTCATCTTATTGCGTATACCCGGAATGTGGCAGGTGCACTCTGGGCAGTAGTTGTTCCAGGGGGGCGATGGTTTAACACCATTTCGATCATGAGAAAGGTCAGGTGTCCATCCAAGGTGTTGTAGAGTTTGTCCAGTAATATGAAGACGCGATTGTTGCCTTGTTTTAAGTCGTCGCAACAGGTCTCTTCCTGCAGGTGTGGTACTCAAACGTACGTGCTGAGAAAGAAGGCTCTTGGTTGCTAGCAGCGGTAAATTGAAAGCGCAAGCTTCTTTGTATACATTTTCATTTTTTGTTGACCTAGGAACCCCCAAGCAAGTGCGCAGGCCTTGTCTATGTATGCACTCGAGCATTTGGGAGTCTGTTGATGACAGCTTAATGAATGGCAAAGAATATAATATACGGTTTACAATAAGGGCTGAATGCAGACGCATCATGGATCTTGGTGAGTTTC
Source organism: Ixodes scapularis (assembly GCF_016920785.2). NCBI lineage: Eukaryota > Metazoa > Arthropoda > Arachnida > Ixodida > Ixodidae > Ixodes > Ixodes scapularis. The sequence continues at coordinate 2,867,045 of NW_024609883.1, read as the reverse complement.
CCCACGACTGTCCTGCGACTCTACGAATTGCGTTTCTTGCTGTCAGCGTAAATTTTTTTACCATCATAGCTTGTGCATGCCAGTTAAGCCTAGAGTTCAAAGTGATTCCTAAGAATCTGTGTTGTCGTTCGCGACGTATCGGTGTATTGTAAAGTGTGAGGTCAATTTTGGTATTACGTCGGTTTTTTCCCAGGAACAGTATGAATGCAGTTTTTTCGAGTGAGAATTGTAGGCCAGAATCATTGAGATAATTGCTTGCTGCGGTGATGGTTGCTTGAGCGGCGTTTCGAAGGCCATGGTGCCTGTACCCTGAAACCCAGACGCATATGTCATCCGCATACACTGACATATTAATGGGAAGAGTGTACTTAGGAAGGCATGCTGGTAATCTTGCCAAAACAATGTTGAACAAAATGGGCGATAGAACGCTTCCTTGTGGTAAGCCTCTAGTACATCTGCGAGTAGTGCTGAGAGCCGGACCAAGCCGAACCCTGAGAGTTCTGTTGGTGAAGACGCTTTTCAGAAATGTTTGGAACTTCCCTGTTATGCCGATGTCTGTCAATTTTTCGAGAACTACCGCTGGTTCAACATTATCGTATGCTTTCGAGATATCGAAAAATACCGCCAAAGTCGATTTTTTGTTAGATTGGTTGTGTTCGATCGAACTAATTAGGTCTAGGATGCTGTCTTGAGTCGATAGCCCGCGTCTGAATCCTGTCATTTCGTGCGGCAAAAGATTTTTAGTTTCAAGCCACCATGTGAGTCGAGCATGTATCATCCTTTCCATGAGCTTCATCACACAGGAGGTGAGAGAAATGGGGCGGTAGGATGATGGTGCGTCGTGTGGTTTTCCTGGTTTGTGTATGGGTACAACCCAAGCTGTTCTCCATTCTTCTGGTATGATACCTGATTCCCATACAGAATTAAAAAACTTTAGCAGCTCTTGTAGACGCTCTGCTGGTAAATTTTGCAGCATCTGGTTTGTGATTCCGTCTGGTCCGGGGGCACTTTTCCGCTTAGTTAATTTTAACGCGAACGTTAATTCTTCAATGTTGAAGTCCGTGTCCAAGGGAGACGATCTGGTCACAGCTTCATACACCTTGTCGGTCTGGTCTTGGGTCGAAAAAAATTGGTCCGCAAATTTCTCCGCTGCTTCCCTCAGATTTGTTCCGAGGCGAAATGCCATCGAAGCATGTGAAAGGCGTAAATCACGTTTGCCTGTAAAAACATCGAGTATTCTCCAAATCTCAGTTCCAGGTTTGTTGGCATCAGCTGTAGCACATGTGTCATCCCAGTGCTTTCGTTTTGTTTTCTTGGCATAGCGGTTCGTAAGTGCATTGATTCTGTTTAACTTAGTTTTGCCAGTGCTTGAGTATTTTCGCTGGATCTGTCGTTGGGCCTGTCTTCGGGCTGCACAAAGATTAAGCAACTTGAGGTCAGGTTCTGGGTAGTGCTCTGGTAGTCGGATCTTTATAGTAGCTTTCTCCGCGCTTGTCAATATAGCTTGTAGTATGGGCTCTGTCGACGTTTCCATGTTTGTTCTAAAAGAGTCCCAATGGGTGACCTGTCTGGTGCACTGTCGAGTCCCACGAAATCCATGTAGATCTATAAATATTGGATAGTGATCACTGCTCATTGTGTCAGGGTATCGTTTCCAATCTACACACAGGCTTGGTGAGTGGACAGTGATGTCGATGGCGCTGTAAGTGTCAGGTGGTCGAAAAAACGTTGGACTGCCGTCATTCGCCACAGCAAGATTGCATTCTTCAAAAACTCTTACCAAAGCCCGGCCGCGCGTATCATCTCTGTTTGCTCCCCAGAGGCCATGGTGTGCGTTCCAGTCGCCGCACATCAAAATCGGATCCTCGCAGCGTTGGCAGATTTCTTTTACACAATCTGCAACTTTGATTCCGCCCTTTCCAGCACGGACATACACTGTTACCACACACAAAATCTGATTGTTGAATTTGACACGAGCTGCTATAATCTCCAAATCCTCTGTACATAAGTCAGTGGTGTCAATCTGAAGGTGAGGGACGGCCTTTCTTATAAATAGGGCCGCGCTCCCATTTGGAAAACCGGTCATTGTAGGGTTTCGGTAGCAAAAATACCCTGATATACTCTGATCCTTTGGCAGACCCGCCTCACTAAATGCAAGTATCGGAATTCGCGAACGTTTTAAAAACAATGAAAGTTCCGCATGGCGAAGGTGAAGACTAGCACAGTTCCATTGCATGAGAAAAGGTAATTGTCGTTGTTTGGCTTTAGAGCTAGGTTGACAATTTGAAGAGTCAGCCATGACACTCTTGCAGGTTTTGTGTCATCTCTACTATGGCTGGTTGTAGAAGCATAGCTCCTTGGAGTATGGTCTTGAAAATACCTGGCGGTAGGATAGCGACGAATTTCGGCAATACAGAAAAAATGAAACTTATTATGTCTCCAATCGCCATGGATCCTTGCTGAGATCTGGTAGTACTCTGAGGGGGTCTGGTATCTGTTACCACTTTGCTATATAAGCGCCTTCCCGTAGCACCTTGGCTTGGTACTTGGGCAGCGGATGCATTTGCTGTTTTTGGGGAAGATGTTCCCATGTCGTTGGTCTCTAAAGAAGCTTCCTTCTGCTGTCCAGTAGTTGAGGTTGGGCTTGCTCTCTGTTTTTTCGCCTTGTACTTTGGAGGTCGGTAGCGTGTGTCCACTTCAACGGTGACTTCGTCCTCCTTATGAGCTGTGCTCGAGGACGGCATACCGGGCTCAACAATTTGACCTTCTGTGCTTTTGATAGGATCTGGGCCGTGGACAAAAAGCTTCTTCTTGGCAAGCGCCTGGAGTCTTGCCTTACAATTAACATAATCGGCTGGATGGTTCCCACCACAGTTGGAACATTTGACAGGTGATTCGCCTTTGCAGTCCTTTGTGGAGTGAGTCCCACTACAATGCTTGCATTTCGCATTTTCCTTGCAATATTTAGCCACATGGCCCAGCGCTTGGCAATTGAAACACCTTGGTGGCGCTTCAATATAGTCGATCACTTCATGTCGAGTAAAGCCAAGGCTTACCTTGGTAGGGCGTTCCGTATTCGGGCGAAAAGTGATCACGACTCGATCCGTGGGCTTAGCTGCTTCACCAGGCTTGCCATATCTCTGGTAGAGACGACGAGCTGCGATGACGCCAATGGGTCCAAGAAATTCTGTCAACTGTGAGTTTGAGTACCAGTCAGGAACTCCCTCGATAAGTCCATTGTTTTGCATATATGCCTTGGGGATTGTTGCCAGAACTGCGATTTCTCCTATAGAGTGAATCTTCAACAGTCGGTTAACTGTTGCCGGCTCCGTTACGTCGACGAGGAGTCCTCCTTTAGCAGTGAAGCGATGGCGAACAAAAGTTGCGCCAGCGGCTGCCTTCAGTTCTTCACTTAGCTTGAGGGGGTTAAGGTGTTGCAAACGGCTGGATTCTTGTGTTGGAGTCAGCAGCACGGGTATACCTGTTGTCCTCTTTCGACGATGTTGGACAAGGGTGAAACCATCGTCGTCATCGTCTGCCTGGGTTTCTTTCCTTGCATCACCGTTTTTGATGTACAGCTTCGCTGGTGTTGTCTCTGGTTGCACGAAGTCATCCTGATCGTCAAATCGCCTTTTCCCATGTATATAAGCTCGCTGACTTGTTAAGGTGGCACTGCTTGTGGTGTCCTTTTCAGCGGCCAGCTCTTGGTCATCCATTGGGTCGGCCTCCGGCGAGGTCATATCTAGTGGTCTAGGTACCCAGTTTGACCCAGGAAGGGATCTTCTGGGCGTCGAGTAGTGCGGTTGTATAAACAGAGCCCAGGAGAAGGTGGAAACAAAGGATGCAGTCTCCAAACTTGCCAGAAAATCAGGGAGCCGTTGTCAAGAACAACCTCGACATTGACCACTTCTTTTTCTTTCCACTCTTCTTCATACGTGTGCGCTAATACCGTTCAAATGCCCTATGGCAAAGAAGACGAAGTAGACGATTGAGGAGTTTCAGCGACGATGTCACCGCCCTGGCGGCCGGTTGCCGAAAGTGAAAGAGGAGTATAGGTTTGCTGGGCGTTGGCTTTGTGCAAATGCATTGGCCGCGAACATAGGCTTATAAACTTCAGCAGCAAGAATATTACGCGGCTCTAGTGTTCCGGTACGAGCAACAGAGCTGACACGATCTGCTACGACTATCTACGACCACCCGCCGCAGCGATGCAGACGTCGAAGGAGCGCAACCTGTGTACTACAGTCAGTCGCCGTCGCCCGACGCAGATCGTTTGGCATTCAGGGCTTTCCGCCCCGGATTCTTCGCTTGTACTTGGAACCAAGTATTATTTCCTGTGCTTTTGTATGTGCTCAGTGGTTGGATATGAACCTCATAGAGCAGTCCTTCAGACTCAACAGCGACTCGAAGTTGACGGCGGAGGGGCTTGCAGCAACGCTTTCGTTTGGTGCACGGGTGTGACGACTACACGGGTACATTTTAAGATAGCTGCTAGCATGGCGGGCCATAGTCGCTTTATGTTGACACGATTTTAAGTTTAAGTACTCAGTGCAAAGGCGAATCTATCGCGTTTCTTATCCACCTTTGTTTTTGTTGTTTTTATCACGCACGACCGACTACTAAGCAAATGCTTCTGTACCGATCACGGAGTGAATGTCTTCGGCCTTACATTGCGGAACGCCCAATAAAAAGTAATGTTCGTTCGGCGAGACAACTTCCCTTTCGAGGGTCCTTCTTTGATTGATTGATAATTTCTTCCGTATCTAGGTGCTTTAATCAACACAATCGATTAGGTTTGCTTCCCTAGTTAAGACATTTTGCTGCCACACGCGGCAGTAATGCTTGGCACGATGTATGCCACTGGTGGTATTGTGAACTGGTTTACTTCCAAAGCTAAAAGTTTAAGAGGTGGGACCATTCAGTTTGCTAAAAATGTGATGATATGGGAATTTCGTTGCATCACTAGCGTTTTATGTTTAAGATTGATAAGAAACATGCTCATGTGTGTGTACAGCATAAGCTTTCCAGATCCAGAACGTGTGTGCTGGTGGCTACAGCCTCAAGGTTTTTAATGGACCAAATGGGTGATTACATGGCGATAATGCGGTGGAAAACTGCCCATTGACTCGGTGAGTTTTGATTGTGACCATTGGTGCGCTGTTGGCAAATTAGGTAATGGCACACTTTTCCCTGACCATCTGGCTTTAAGGAACATCGTGTCTACATGTGCTTAAATATGTTTATTTCAAGGTTCAGTTGACCCCTCTGCATCATTACAGGAAGGCAGTCTCAAGCCGCAACAAACAGTAGTGAATATACAATGCATAATAACAGGCAGTGTCCAGGCGTTTATTCCGCAAAAGCCAATTTGAGACTAAAAATGTTTTTTTTTTTAGATAGTTTGCATTTGGTGTATAATCCGCAGGGCCTGGTTTCCGCCACCAGTGTATAGTCCACCAAGCTGGTGCATTAATTGTGTCTTCGTGCTTTTTTCCTAGGTGGCATCTTCTTCGCAAGTTCTTCGGCGAATGCTATTGAGCCTGAAGAACTTCTCTTGAGGCCCATATCCAGTCACTGAGCATAGACACAAGCACAGAAAATAACACTTGGTTCCAAGTACAAACGAAGCACCTGGGCGGAGAGCCGTGAATGCCAAACGAGCAGCGTCGGGTGACGGCGACTGACTGCGGTGCACCCCTTCGACGCCTGCATCGCTGCGGTGTCTGGTCGTAGCTAGTCGTAGCGAGATGATCTTCACTTCAAGCAAGAAATCTTGCCATACCCTAGTCATGATATGGGTGCAAGTGTTCGACGACGTGGGCTCTCTCACGTTGGTGCAGTTGTCATCAAGAAAGGTACATATCAGCAATGTTTGGCGTTTGAGGCTGACACTATGACGCATACTTTATCTAAACATAAATTTATCGGTCTGCGGCTACAAACATTTTCGTTGACGTTGCTTAGATGATGTAACCATTCAGGCCTCGCATTAAATGGTGTTACGAACTCTTCGGTTGTGTATGAAAACCTATTTTTGCCTTAATAAAATACATTTTCAAAAGGACACGTGCCTTCTGCTGATACATATCTTTCAAATTACTATGTAGAGGCAAAAGAAAATTAACTGTGTACATCTACCACTTAGCATAAGCATCTTTTGCCATTCATTCTTGAGCACACTCAAATATCAGCTTAGGTTGCTCTTGTTTCAGAAGCTTTGCCCTCTTTTGTAAAAAGAAAAAAAGTTAAAAAAGCTTTACTTTTGTTCTCCTTCTGGCATTTAATACAGACTTGTTTATTTTGCAGATCACACACAGCAGATATCACCGTGGTACATACAACTAGAACGGCCGATGAGACTATTGCTATTACAATAAAGCTTTCCACAAGAGCCAAAAGGAGGCTTGTAAGGGTGCACAAGCACATCGAAATGAGATTGGCGCTTCCGGGGCTTGTTTAGATTATGCATAAAAACAGCACGATCGGCGACCAGCTGATCGCAATATAACACCAAGGATAAATATAGTTTTAGATAAAGTACGCGTCATAGTTTCAACGCGCCAACATTGTTGATATGTACCTTTCTTTGGACCCGCGTACATTCGGTTCAACTTGATGACAACTGCACCAGCGTGAGAGCTCACGTCGAACACTTGCACACATATCTTGACTATGGCAAGATATCTTGCCTTTGACTGACTTGAACACTTCATTTGTAGCATCACGGTAGGTCTTGGTTGAAGCGATAATCGTCTCGCATACGTAAACGAACAGAGAACAGCACGCTTCGTTTAATTTATACGCTACCGGTCTACGGGCGTCGCAAATCTATCCCCCTCTTTTCCGCCATGTTGGATCGATCGGAGCGCCCCCTATATTCGCTCAAACTCCTCATGCTCCGACTCTATAACAATGCAAATACCTCGTTCATTGGACTTTTAAAGACTACCGAAACCGAAAGATTAACCTCTACGTCACCACCTATTTCGGAACACTTCCGAGACGAGAATGCAAAACGTAAGTTTTGGAATTTCGCGTGCATAACTGGGCACGGAATAAGTCTCACATGATGCTACAAAAAAAAAAAAAAAAAAAAAAAAAAAATGAGCGGTATACTAAGCCACCACTGCGTCGAGAAAAACTCCTTTTAGAAAAAAGTTTGGAATAATTCAACATCTCGCGAGCGTCAAGTGTGCACGCGGCCAAAAGCACGACAGAAAGCAACAATTACGTCCGACCGTTTGGCAGCCGAGCGCCTAGCCTCAGCCCCCCCCCCCCCCCCCCCCCCCCCCCCCCCCTATAGGACACGCTCCTTACGTAAACAGATATCCGCTAGACAGGCCGAGCACGCGGCCAAACGGCCATACGTGTGCAAAAGGCCGCCGCGCCGCACGCACCACTCCAGCAACGTAAGCGAATTAAGCGCACAGCCAACACCACGCACAGCACACTGCACTGCATGCGTACAAAGAGTGAGGAGCGTTTGCGCTTGCGCCACCTGCGCCCTGTCCGAAGCGGACTCCGTAGTGCGCTGCGAACACGCGAAGAACGCATGACTTCGAGGAGCCAACGCCGCGTCGATGAAAGAGAGAAAGAGAAATGTCGTCTAGACGTACGAGTAAAACAAAACGAACAAAAAAAAGTGCCGACGAAATGTAGTAATATGGTGGCTGAGTAATAAGCTCTGTCGAGCATCGAATGTCGAAGAAACGATCTTCGGATGACCCATCGATGAAACAAATGTCGAAGAAACGATCTGCCGATAAAACATCGCAGTGTCGATGAAACAATCTGTCTATGAAACCTTGTTCGACGAACTGATTGCCCATTATAAAACTGCGCGTCAAGAATGACGCGGCTTGCCTCATGAAAAGTGGCGCGCCCTACATGATCGAGAGCGCGACAAAAAACCACATGGGGACGGCCGCAAACCCCCAAACCACTCCAAAAAAACCAAGCAAAGTCATGCCAAAGTCAAACCAACCCAAACGAAATCAATTCAAGGACGGCTGCATGTATCAGGATAATAAATGCTGACAGTATTTTATAAAGGCCAAGATGACTGAAAAACAATGCCGGCCGATGATTCTCCCTAAATCGCAGCCTACTCCGGCAAGCACGGTCGATCAACAAAAGCAGAAGCAACTCGAGTGAGAAGAAAACTCGGCCACCGCGGCCACTGTTCATAGAATAGCATATGACTGACAGACACCACTGTCAACAGGGATTATGGTGAGATTTCAAACCGTCGTCACGTGAAACCACCCTACCTAATATAAGCGTTCCCCCCCCCCCTTCCCCCCCCCCCCCCCCACACACACACAAATGTGTCGATGCCATATGTTTACTATATATACATTCTGCATAAACTTCCGTAGAAATACCTGTGGGTGGCACAAAAAAAAAAAAAAAAGAAACGGAGGTGATATATGTGGTAATTGTTTATCTGTGTACGAATGAGCGAGGTATGCACAGCGAGGCGATGTTCTACACTGTTAGCAAAAATAACACGCCCAGACGTGTAAACCGTTGTCCCATAGCGGACACGTCGAAACGTGTTCGTTTTACACGAGGCCATCTGTGTTTTTCGTCTACACATGAGTTGCTGTGTAAACTTAACACGCTACACCGTGTCTGCCTTCCGCAAAACCGTTTCGAGCGTGTTCCTTATGAAGCATGGCGGCCAGCGGCCGAGAACAGGCGAGAGACGAGCCCAGCGAGCCGCGCGCCTTTCAGCCGAATTGAAAGCACACAGGGCGCGTTAGTTCTCGTTCGATGTCTTTTATACACAGTAAAGTCTCCAAGCGGCGGACGTAGCTACTTGCAAAGGTACGTACGTGTGTTGTCGGCAGTCGGCGGCGTCAATAGCTTCAACGAGCCGCTAGACAAAAAAAGAAAAAAACGAATGCCGAACTCACATGGATAAATAACTTGAGCAAACTATTTAGAATCGGGCGGTAACTTGCGCCACCTATCGAGATTTCTAGCAGCCTGTTTTTTAAAAAAAAGACGAGTCTGTTAACACTGGGAACGACCACGGCCACACAGCAACCCTACATACAACGCAGGCAACACAGCACACAGCTACACGGCACCGACATATACACAAACACAACAACCGACACCGCGCCCGACACTTCCTACTCGATATCCATTTCTCCCCGCGGCGCATATAAGCTTGACATGTGCGGGTGAGCTCCTTGGTCACTGACCATTACAGATTTATAGAAGAATACACAAAACACGGCGCAATGGACAGCCGTGTGTTAGAACTGTTTGCATTTAAAAAGTATGGAGGCAAAATCTATAATGCTAGTCCGTTGCAATAAATAATGATATGTTAACAATAAATCTTAAACCGGTCATGAAAAAGTTCAAATTTTTGTTATTTTCTTGCTTGACCAGTGTTATGAGCAGTCCGACTAGCGTGAATCAGATAGAAAAACAAATTATTGGGATTTTGTCATTACGTATACAATAATAAATGAAAATGATCCTTGCGCAAAGCATTTTTTATATATTTTTGTGAAGGACATCCGGACATCCGCCCAACACTTCACTTCCGCTAGTTGCAGCAGTTGCAGTACGGGAGCAGACGCCTTCACTTTTGGGGCGTTTTGATGCAGTTTGTTGTCGTATGTCGTGTCGGTGTCGAGAAGAGCGGTGGGGCTTGGGAGTTTGTGACCGGTGTTATTCGTGAACACTGGTGTGGGGCGCTGATGCGTCTTTTTTTTTTTATACTGCCACCACCCCGAACTTTGAAGATACACGGGCCCGTAGCAGTGTATTATGCTGAATCGCGAGCTCCTTCTCTGTTGACGTCGCTTTCCTGGTACCACTCGTGGATACTGCAAGTGTTTAAACAGTGTGCACCGTCTCGCCTACATCCCCGGTGACGTACTCGACCTGTTGAAACTTATTGCTTCCGTCATTTTAGAGTACGCAAGGCAGATATCTCGTTGTTCTGGTTTCGGTTATAAAAGCAAGGCAAAACGCTCGTAGTTCCCGCCCTCAGTACACGTCGGACATCTTCCACACTTTGACACCGGATAACTGAATGAACGAGGATTTACATTCACTTCCGAGGTTACTCTCGCCGCTTCCTCACCGTTGAGCAGCAGGATGAGCTGGCGACAAGCCGCGGATGAAAGGCTGGAGCATCAACAGCCCAAGCGCACTCGGTGCCGATGCGGGCGACGCGGGTTTCTGTCAACCGGGAGGCCAGCACAATCCGTGACCATTCCAGCTCTTCGTCATGACACGGTGTTGCAGAGAGCAGGGTGAAATACAGCTACACGGATCACCGAAGCAAACGACTGCTATCTTAAATTCTTGGCTTGTGATTGCGCCTTTGTAGTAGATCATCTTATTCGTTTGGCTGGAGAGACGCAAACGACGGGCGTAACAAAATCGCTTGCATATTCCGCATATCTCACAAAAGCATTTACCCTGTCACCTTGCGAAAAGCGCGAAACACGGAGTCCGCACCGTCCTAAGTTTCCCGTTTTTTACCTGCTTTAGAGCAGTTTGTACCTGCTAGTAGATATGCCTACTGAAACTGAAACAGGGCAGTGCCAGAGAGAAAGAGACAAAGTTGAGAAAGCTTGCTCGCTCTCTAATTTCTCAACTCTCAAGTGATTGTACCATAATAAATGCACCAACGCGTCTTCCAAAATAAAGAAAGAGCACTACGTTCACAACATAAAAAATGGTCTCAGTACATGCATCTGTGGGTAGGTAGGAAACCTTGCCCTTATTTATTCACGCCGCATGATTGCCGCAACAAACTCGTTGCAGGACCGAATCATACTCGAGCGGTGTGCGTCGCTATGCAAACGCAGTCCAACACGAAGCATAAAAAACGGCAGATTTAAGACAACAATCCGGAGTCCATTATTCAATTAAAACAACGTAATTTTGTTGAAAACGCTCGCTGCTTCTTACTCACGGTATGTGTCGGGATACTTTCACAGTTCGAAACAAAACGAGGGAAGATTTACTTTTAAAAACGCTCGCTGCGTCCTCCCGGACCAGCTGGACCGGATCAGCTGACGACGACGGGACTGTACCCGTTGAACCTCCACCACGCAACAAACAATTAGCGCTCCGTGTTAAAAGCGTGGTTCAAACAGACCCGGAATACAAAGCACCGCACCACACACGACGAATGTTTCAGCTCTTTTTCGCATCGCCGGGTTGCACCAAACAGAACGAAATCGCCGAAGTCAACGCCGCGCTGTCGTGAACCTTGGCTTGTGGTTGCGAACTCGTGGACCCTGTGACTCCCTTCGCTTTCAAAGCACACACGACGATTACGAATGCTACTTTCCGTCTTCCAGGAACATCACAGGGGCACTTCTCCGGTCACGTCTTCACTATGTGTTCGCAAACTCCGAAGTTCTATGCGAAGCTTCTCGCGCCCCGTCAAACCAAAACAGTAGCGACGCCATGCGTACTTGCCAGATTTTCTCCGGTCAAACAAAAACAACGAAAGCCAACCGGCGCTTGCTTCCAGCGTACATCGGCGTCGCGCTTGCGCCGTGGCCAGATCGCCAGATCGCTTGCAGTTGAAGGTTGAAGCAAAAACGAAACCAACTGCGATGTCACGTGTTCACATCGAGGACACGCTTTTTATATCCATTTTAACTGTTTGGAACGAATAATTAGACCCATAACTTTATTTGTGGTGTCTAAGAAACTGTTATCAGGACCCCTAAACTAAATACAAACATGGGCGACATGAAGCAAGCCGCATTGCCATCGACCAGAAGATGGCGGCGAGCCCGGTAAGCGTGGGTTTCGCAAACGTCCTGCGACATGGCGCAATTGCTTTTGGTGCATATCTGTCTCCGAGACATGTTTCTTTCCGCGGCATTTGTCTCGACGGTCCTTTCTAAGTGTGTCCCCAAGCATTCCGGTGCTTCGATAGCCGGCAATGCCGCGGTCGTCGACGGGGGCGATGCGTGTTTTCGAGGTCGGCTACACGGTTATGCGTGTATGACCGAACCAAAACATGTTTTTTACAACCTCGCTTGATTTCTGAACGAATTATCCGTTACTCATCGTATAAATTTATGGCAATTTGTGTAAATGGCGTGTTTTTCACCCCAAATATTCGCCAAATACACGGGACTTGCTAACAGTGTAATCACTGCGACGTTGTCTGTGTAACCTGTCGGAAGGCGCGTTTCTGTTTTTCCGCCGCCCTTGTCAGCAGGCGAAAGTTAAACGCACTTTCGTCAGCTTGCATTTAGTTTCTTTCGTAATTCATCCAGGTTTACGAAATTTGGAAGAAATGTGCGGAGCATAAATATTAACATAGTACATTTCTTTCAAATTGGATTAGTGGCTCAGAAGTGGCGACTCACGCGAAGACAAACCAAAGGCTTGAGAGAAACAAAAGAAAAGCACAAAGAGAGCAACCGGCAAGCGTGATGACCTGTGAGTGTGATGGGCGTGAAGACCTGTGAGAGGACCGTGAGGACCTGTGTGAGTGTGAGGACCGCGAGGACCTGCGAGTGTGAGGACCGTGAGGAGCTGTGAGTGTGAGGACCTGTGAGTGTGATGAGCATGGTAACCTGTGAGTGTGAGGACCGTGAGGAGCTGAGAGTGAGTGCCGTGAGGACCGTGATGACCTGTGAGTATGAGGACCGTGAGGATCTGTGAGTGTGAAGACCTGTGAGTCTGAGGACCGTGAGGAACTGTGGGTGTGATGACCTGTGAGTCTGATGATTCGTGATAACCTGTGAGCGTGATGACCGTGATGATCTGTGAGCGTAACGACCGTGATGATGACGGCGAGTGAGTTTTGGTTTTGCGTTGAACCGTGAGGGTGAGTCCGGGAGATAATCCTATTTTGAATAAATCGTGATCGTGAGTGGGCGTGAGTTCTGATTGAGGAAAAAATGGTGATCATGAGTTTGAGTGAGGACAGCTTAAAATGCCGACCTATGGACGTAGTTCAACTATTCTACTCAAACTACTGTAGTTTAACTACTTTTTCGAGTAACTTGGTAACTTTCAATTACAACTTGATTTGGGTAATTAGTAGTTTAATTTAACTACTTTTTTCAGGTAACTTCTACTCAAATTACTAACTACTTTCGAAATTATATTGCCGCGCGCAGGGTCACAGACTTGTAGAAAGTTCTCGTTTATTCTTGCTGCGGACAAAACTATCTTTGTCCTTGCTTTTGTTGTTCTAGAAAGTGCTTGTTTATTCTCGCCCCGAGCGCGCTACGCTCGAACCTTCTCCGCCGAATCTTCAAGATAGTGACTCACTCTAGATAAGAGGCCGCCCGCGACCTTGTCGAGTCAGTTTCGCCCCAGCGCTCGACTCTGCTGTCTCGCCGACCTCGACGCTCGCGACGCTTTGTTATTATTTTCTATTCTCTTTTTGTTTTGGCACAAGTTCGCCACATTAAACGTTTATTTCTTCTTGTTTATTTCCTGTTTTTTTTGGTCACCACCCGTGACATTTTGGTGGAGGTGCGGGGTAACCGCATGCCCGTGTAGCGCTCCCCTCCAAGAGCCCGCAGTGCAAGTCCGGTACCAAGCCCAGTGAGAAGACCACTCCCCGCGGAACCCGAAACTCGGACCAGCCGGCGCGTCAAGGGAGAGGATCCTGAATACGGTTTGCTACTGGACAAGCCCGAGCCGAAGAAGACTACGATGGCCGACCAGGCGCAGGCCCCGGCCGCTCCTGCCGTCGTATACCTGCCCGTCGCACCCAAAACTCCGACGCCGTTCCACGGAGACGCACACGAGGACATCGAGGACTGGCTGCAACACTATGAACGGGTGGCCCGCCATAACGGGTGGTCAGCCGAGCACTGCTTGCAGAACCTTTACTTTTCGATGGAAGGAACTGCGAGGCACTGGTTGGAAAACCACGAGGCTTCCTTGACGTCGTGGGAGGTGTGCAAGCAAGAATTGAAGAAGACGTTTGCCTGCCAACACCGACGTGAGAGGGCCGAAGATCTCCTGCGAACAAGGACCCAAGGCCTACATGAGAGCGTCACCAGCTTCGTTGAGGATGTTCTCCGCCTGAGCGCCCGCGCCGATCCTCAGGCTACCGAGGAGAAGAAGCTGCACCACTTGATGAGGGGTGTGAAAAGTGAGATATTCGGCGGCCTCATTCGCAATCCCCCGACAACCGTCGACGGGTTCGTCACGGAGGCGACGAATATGGAACGGGCACTACAAGCACGCGCCAGACACTACCAGCGACACCCCGGCGTAACCACACTGGCGACATCCGGATCCGACCTTGGCACCACCCTCCCCGGCATCCGTCAAATTATCCGTGAAGTCGTCCAGGAGGAACTCAAGAAGCTCCTGCCCGCTGCTGTACGCCCGGCCTCACTCTCCATTGCCGAGGTTGTGCGGGAGGAAGTCCAGAGAACCTTCCAGAAAGAGGCTCCTGTCGTCGTGGCAGTCCCCGAGGAGCCCACGTTGACTTACGCCGCAGTGACTCGACGGCCATCGCCTCCTCCTCGTCGCACCTATGTCGCGCCGCCCCGACGTCAGTCTCCTGCGCCGCAGCACGACCGACACCACGACGACCAGGTCCAGTACGCCTGCCCGGAGCTTCGCGCACCCCGCAAGACCGACGTGTGGCGAACGCCCGACCGACGCCCTCTGTGCTTCCATTGCGGGGAAGCGGACCACACCTACCGCCGATGCCCATACCGACGACTCGGGCTTCGCGGGTTCCACCCGAACGACCCGCGACCCCGTTATGGTGAACGCCCTCGGGAGATCGACGAGTACCTGCGACGACCTCAGTCCCCCGAGCCTACGTCCCGCCGAGAGTTCCGGTCACCGTCGCCACGACGTCCAGCTTCGCCGATGCACCGACCCCGACGTGAAAGCCTGTCCCCCCTCGCTCCTCGCCGGGGAAACTAGGCGCGGCAACCCCTGGAGGTGGAGTTGCCGAAGACGACCGACGCCAAGATCCTCCACGAACGTCGGAGGGCCCCCACTCGAACGCTACCAGAGATCGAAACCACGCCCCTGCAACGGTGTCCAATAACCTAAACGTCGTCATCGACGGCCACGACGCATCAGAGTGGGAGGCTCTTCCGCCGCCTTCGAAAAGTCACGACGCCGTGGGATGGACTTCAGATACGAACCGCCGGAGGGCACCTCATCACACCGGTCGGGAGATGCACTGCTCGCGTCGAGATCCACGGTGAGACGTGCCCTGTCAAGTTCGTCGTTCTGCAAGACTGTTCGAGGGACGTTATCCTCGGAATGGACTTTCTGTGCGAGTATGGCGCCGTCATCGACCTCGGAGCAAACCGGCTGACGCTTCGAAAACCTGCTCCACCACAGGAGGACCCCAAAGTGACGTCATCCGCGGTACGAGTCCTCGCAAACCACGTGAACCTACCGCCGCTGTCAAGTGTTTTCGTACCCGTCGGGGTCGATAAAACTTTCTGCGGCGACGTTTTGCTCGAAGGAAGCCTCCAGTTGCTTCTAGGAAGAGGGATCGGCATCGCAAGAGGCGTCACGAAGCTCCAAGACGGACGCACTGTCGCACTCGTAAAGGGGTATTCACACGAGGGAGAAATCCCGGGGATTTCTCCCCTGCACGCGCGCATCACGAGATGAAAACGCGAGGCTTTTGCACATCGCAAAGCCTGACGTTTTTGTTGTGGGATGCGCGTGCCGGGGAGAAATCCCCGGGATTTCTCCCTCGTGTGAATACCCCTTAACGAACTTCCGACAGGAGGCCCAGCACCTTACGAGAGGCACCACCGTAGGCCACGCCGAGGAACTCCCGGACGCAGCCGCAATCGCCGGAATATCAGAAGACCTCTCTTCGTGGCCACCTAAGACAACGCCGCCTTCGCAGTTTGACATCGACCCAACCCTGCCTACCCCACAACGACGACAACTCAGTGACCTTCTCGCCGAGTTCAATGAGTGCTTCTCTACGTCGTCAAAGGTGCGCCAAACGACCGTTGCGAAACATCGAATTGTCACTGAAGACAACGCGCTTCCTGTTCATCGGTCACCGTACCGTGTTTCCGTGAAAGAGAGAGAAGTCATCCAGAAGCAGGTCCAAGAAATGCTCGATGACGACATTGTCCAGCCCTCAAGCAGCCCGTGGGCTTCACCGGTAGTCCTGGTGAAAAAGAAAGACGGGACTCTTCGGTTCTGCGTGGACTATCGCCGACTAAACGCCGTAACGAAAAAGGACGTCTACCCGCTGCCACGCATCGACGACACTCTGGATCGGCTGCGCCATGCCCGATACTTTTCGTCGATGGACCTGAAGATTGGGTACTGGCAGATCGAGGTCGACGAACGGGATCGTGAGAAGACTGCCTTCGTCACGCCGGGCGGACTGTACGAATTTAAAGTGATGCCGTTCGGACTGTGCACAGCACCGGCGACGTTCCAGCGCGTAATGGACACCGTTCTTTCCGGCTTGAAATGGCAAAGCTGCCTCGTCTATCTCGACGACGTCGTGGTATTCGCAAGCGACTTTGACGAGCACCTGAGACGTTTGCGAGGCTATCCAGAATGCTGGACTGACACTAAAGCCGTCAAAATGTCGGTTCGCTTACGGCGAGCTCTAATTCCTGGGCCGTGTCGTGAGTGCTCAGGGTGTAAGCCCTGATCCTTCTAAGACATCTGCTGTTGCAGAATTTCCCAAGCCATCAGACAAGAAAGCCGTAAGAAGATTTCTTGGACTGTGCGCTTACTACAGGCGTTTTGTTCGCGATTTTGCCAAGATTTCTGCACCGCTCACGCATCTGACCAAGGACGACGTGAACTTCCAGTGGGGGGAGGAGCAAGAACAAGCGTTCAACGAACTGAGGGAAAGACTCCAGTTGCCCCCTATCCTTGGACACTTCGATCCATCAGCGGAAACGGAAGTTCACACGGACGCCAGCAACGCCGGACTCGGCGCTGTACTCGTCCAAAGACAAGACGGAGCAGAGAGGGTGATCGCCTACGCAAGCCGGGCACTGTCCAAGGCAGAGAAAAATTACTAGGGGTGTGCGAATACCGAATAGCAGTTTTCGAATCGAATACCGAATCGAATCAAGAAAAAAAAGCCGAATATCGAATCGAATATCGAATAGTGATTTTATTTGTAGGAATTTTTCAAAGTGCGCTGCAAATGAGATTATTATATGTGCAGAGTATGCGCCTGTTGCAGAATATTCATCTTGTAGAAAACAAAAGCTAAAATATATATATATATATAAAAAAAATTCTGGTGGAAAAATTAAAAAAATAAAAGCAGTTGCTGTTGGAGGTTGGGCACTAAAGATCTAATTTTATGGCACAAACATAATTTATCTACGTAAACGTCACAAAAAAAAAAACAAAGTTACATTCACGCATGCCTTTTTTTTTTGTTAAAAGCACAACCTAACACCGCGACTTTTTTTTTTTTTTATAAATATTTGTGTATCTCAGAAAAGGGGCATTTTGCGATATTTGGTTTCCATTTTAAGGAAGAAAAAGGGCACCTGGCATTTTATTTCACATAAATAAACAGATAGGTGTTAAATCTGAGTAAACAGGCTTAAACAATATAAATTGAAATAAGAAAAAAAAGAACGTGGTTAGGTGGCACAAGACACCGTCCAACTGCCGCTATGCATCCATTTTTCCGTTTATCTATTCTGTTTTAAAGAGCCTTGATTTAAAAGAGGGAGCAAGCGAAACTGAAACCACGGAGACGGCTTCAGCGCAGATTGGTCGCGTGCGCATGTGTTGTGTTCTCGCGTGGAAAAAGGCGAGCAAACAGAAAGGCGACGATGCCTGCCGTCCCTGCCCTGCCTGCCAATCCCGATCGACGCTTTCGTCTTTTCGTTACCTTCTAGCACTTCGTAATTCAAACGCTGCTATCGAACGGTTGGAAACCCTCTCAAATCTAGGCACACTATTTTTCCGTTCCGTTTCGTTCCGAATCAGAATTAGCGGCTTGCGGCGCTTGCGGTGCTTGCGGTTTCAAAAGAACGACGACGAAAACTCGGCTGGTTTTATCGGCGTGGTTAACGTGGTTATCTTTCTGTGATCGTGCAGTCGCCGATTTCTGCGAGTGCGGCCCAAGTGTGTTTCACATCGGTGCTTCAATTTGAAACGAGGGGCTTTACTCGTGAAAAGAATTAGGCATGGCGCGGGATTCTGGCCTCCCAACAATTCCTCTCTGGAAGCGGCACAAACGGGATGTTTCGGTTGTGATTCAAGGGTAGATTGTGTCACGATCGTGAGTAAATCTGCGTGCTATAAAGTTCGTGG
This sequence comes from Ixodes scapularis, assembly GCF_016920785.2. Taxonomy (NCBI): domain Eukaryota; kingdom Metazoa; phylum Arthropoda; class Arachnida; order Ixodida; family Ixodidae; genus Ixodes; species Ixodes scapularis. Next base: position 2,848,778 of record NW_024609883.1, on the reverse strand, counting down.
CGTTCGTTACTTTTCTTTTTTTCTAATTTGTGCGTTAGATTTTTGTGGAATGGTAGGACCAAGAGCTGTTTTTTGCATGGTCTGTTTAACGTCACGGCGCTTACATCGGGAGAAAAAACGGCTTTTTTGTCACCTCCGCGCCGACCGCGCATCTTTGGCCGAATATATCGAATATTCGAGTGACCGAATACTAGGAATTCGATTCGCGAATCGAATTATTCGGGAACTTTCTATTCGATTCGAATTCGTATATTCGAGTATTCGCACACCCCTAAAAATTACTCGACGACCAACAAGGAATGTCTCGCTGTCATCTGGGCGTTAACCAAGTTCCGCCCGTACCTGTACGGGATACCGTTTCGCGTTGTCACGGTCCACCACGCTCTCTGTTGGCTCGCCAACCTCAAGGACCCGTCAGGACGCCTCGCTCGCTGGAGTCTGCGACTGCAAGAATTCGACGTGACCATTGTGCATAAGTCTGGCCGCAAGCATAACGACGCCGACTGTTTGTCTAGGGCCCCAGTCGAATCTCCTCCCGAAAGCACTGACGACGACGACGACGCCCGTTTTCTCGGTGCAGTGACAGATGCCGACATGGGAGCACTTCAACGAGACGACCCGGAACTTCGCGCCGTGATCGAACACCTCGAAGGCCAAGGAAGTTCAGCTCCGCGAGTCTTGGCCCGAGACTTGTCAAGCTTCGTTCTGCGGCGAGGCGTGCTCTTCAAGAAGAACTTCGGAACGAGCAACCCTGCTTGGCTGCTGGTTGTTCCGGCCAGCCTGCGAGAAGAAATTTTTCAAGCATGCCACGACGACCCGACGGCTGGACACCTTGGCTACAGCCGGACGCTCGCCCGGATTCGTGACAAGTACTACTGGCCGAGACTCCCGAAGACAGTCCATCTGTACACAAGGTCGTGCCATGAGTGCCAACGACGTAAGAGGCCTCCGACGAAGCCAGCAGGACTCCTGCAGCCGATACCTGCCCCGAATAGGCCTTTCCAGCAGGTCGGAATGGATTTGCTTGGGCCGTTCCCAACATCGACGCAAGGAAATCGGTGGATTATCGTCGCGACCGATTATCTTACACGATACGCCGAGACGAAAGCCCTGCCATCGGGAACAGCCGTGGAAGTCGCCAAATTTTTCGTCGAGTCCATTCTCCTTCGACACGGCGCACCTGAAGTACTGATAACAGATCGCGGGTCATCCTTCATGGCCCAGCTGACGCAAGAAGTCCTTCGTCTCAGCCACACCAGCCATCGTCGCACCACGGCGTACCACCCGCAGACCAACGGGCTGACGGAGAGACTCAACAAAACCATTGCCGACATGATTTCCATGTACGTCGACGTAGAGCACAAGACATGGGACGAGGTGCTGCCGTACGTCACGTTTGCGTACAACACAGCGGTGCAAGAAACCACGGGAATGACACCGTTCCAACTGGTACACGGCCGGACGGTTACCACGACGCTCGACGCCATGCTGTCTCACGTGCCAACCGGTGATGGCAACGACGACGCTCAACTGATCTCCCAGCGCGCGGAGGAAGCTCGTCAACTGGTAAGAGTCAAGATTCAAGACCAACAGCGAGTCGACGCACGCCGGTATAACCTTCGTCGCCGGGACGTCCACTTTCAACCCGGAGACCGGGTATGGGTTTGGACACCCATACGGCGCCGCGGTCTCAGCGAGAAACTTCTGAAACGCTACTTCGGACCCTACAAGATCATCCGACGCCTCGGCGATCTTAACTACGAAGTCCTTCCCGACGGAACGCGCCCATCTGCAAGACGTCAGCCGCGACCCGAGGTGGTGCACGTCGTCCGGCTGAAGCCGTATTACGAACGATAGAACTTTCCACTCTCGTCGACGGGTGAACTGTGAACGGTGAACTGCGGCTCGCGATTCTGCTGCCTTTTTTTTTTTGGATTTGTTTTTGTTTGTTGTTTTTTCGTTTTGTGCTGCATCGGGGCGATGCACTTATTTAAAAGGGGGGGATAATGCCGCGCGCAGGGTCACAGACTTGTAGAAAGTTCTCGTTTATTCTTGCTGCGGACAAAACTATCTTTATCCTTGCTTTTGTTGTTCTAGAAAGTGCTTGTTCATTCTCGCCCCGAGCGCGCTACGCTCGAACCTTCTTCGCCGAATCTTCGAGATAGTGACTCATTCTAGATAAGAGGCCGCCCGCGACCTTGTCGAGTCAGTTTCGCCCCAGCGCTCGACTCTGCTGTCTCGCCGACCTCGACGCTCGCGACGCTTTGTTATTATTTTCTATTCTCTTTTTGTTTTGGCACAAGTTCGCCACATTAAACGTTTATTTCTTCTTGTTTATTTCCTGTTTTCTTTTGGTCACCACCCGTGACAATATAGTGCTAATTTTGCCTATCACGAAAGTTTAAGCGCAGAAATGAATAAGACGCCGGCAGATGAAGTGGCATTCCCGAAAAAAGAGCCCCCTTGTTCGGGAAGGCGTCCTTGGGCCAAGGTGGCGACGAGCAGCCAAAACATAACACCGGCGCGCACGAACGCAGGAAAAGATGCTTAACAAGCCTTGGTCGGGTATTGACCTAATCCGGTAATGCACGCAGGCGCCGCGTTTCCAGCTGCAACCGTGAAAGACGGGGACACTCTGAGGGTTGTCGTTGTTTTCGTGGTGCCTGTCTTTAGTGAGTTCTGACTCAAGCGGCAGATTCCACGGAAGGCGCCACTGGAATGAAATCGCAGCTGGGCGCCTTGTCGTCAGCGCATACGCCTTTGCAAAGCCGGACTCTCCCGCGCACAAACCCTGGTATGGATAATCCGTTCATGGGAGCACGTTCCCGCTTCCAGCTGCAACTGTATACGAGCGACGATGCTTGTTCACATAATCCTTCGCGTCCTTCCGACCATCTATGCCTGGGAGACCTCCTCTTTGTTAAAAACGATTCAGGCGTGTCAGAATATTGTAGTCGCCGGTGAGGATTGCGAGTTACCCTTGGGAGATCCTTTTGTTGGACCCGGCGTCAGCGGCGAAGTATACTTCGGTTCATCTTCTGTTAAACCAAAACAATCTTTTTTTTTTTTTGCAGTAGCGTAGCACTAGCACTACAACGGGACGCGCAATCGTCCGGATGATCTCATCGTCGTGGCGCAAGACTTGAACCCTTGACGGTCTGGTGCACTCGCTCAGCGTATACTCTATAACGACGTCGGAATAAAGAGGAGCCAGTCATAACAATCTCAACTTGACGAAAAAAAAGAAGAAAAAAAAAGAAGGATAGTTTGTTTAAAAGACCCTCTACCCGAGGCAAACCTCACATGTTTCGTCATGGACACCTAAGATGCCGACACTCGCTTACCCGACCCTGCACAGCCTGTTTCTCAAATTCAACGCTGTCGTTCCATCCAGCCCGTCGGTGGAACGTCTATTTAGCTTGACTGGGGACGTCTTTAGAAGGAGAAGGGGAAAACTCTCCTATCAACAACTTTGAAAGTCAATTGCTTCTGCGAGCGCATAAACTATTTTGGCGAAAACGCAAGCCATAAATAGATTGAATTTATTTTAGGCTCGCAGGGTTTTTCATTGATCAAAACTGCTGTTCATTTTGCTACCACAAAAACAAAGAAAAGTAACTTCGAAAGTAACTTCAAAGTAACTCGCTACTTTTTACAGTATTTAGTAGTTTACTCAATTACTATTACGAATGCGTAATTTCTACTCTACTCCAATTACTTTTGGCGTCGATACTCAGTAACTTAACTACCTTTTTTGAGTAATTTGTACGGGGCTCCGTGGATGGAGCGGCGTTGCTCTACGCCGCGCTGCCAGTGACGTAGTACAGTGCTGGCGCTTTCGCGCGGCGGGTCAGTCCCAGACACGAAGCTTTGCGGCTCTCCGGCGGGTTTCGCAACAACCGAACAGACGTGTTCGGTTGGACGTCTACAGACAGCTGTAGACGTCTGTTTTTTCGTTATTTTTTCCTCAGGCGCGTAAAAGCCGAATTTGTAAGCTACGACACTAATTCACCACATAAGTTCGTCCAGGTAGTGAATCTTTGTACAAATAAAAAAAAAACTTGCCGCACAAAAAAAAAAAAAAGTTCTTTGGGCAGTCATTTTCTTCTCAAAGCTAGCAAAAGTTTTTGTTGGTGATAAAGGAAAACAGAGAACGTTAGCAAGGTGAGAACACTTTCTTTCCCTTCCGCATTCCCACCCCCACCCACAACAATATTTTTTTATTAGAATACATAGGATTTTAAGTTTTCCTTCGTAACTTTTGACTAAAGCAAGTTTTTTTTTTTTTTTTTTTTTTTTTGCATTTTTAAATATTATATTTACCTCCAGCCGAACTCGGGCAAATTAGAGAGTTGTAACTTACAAATCCGAACTTTCGCGATTTCTTTGAAGTCCCTTGTGGTATTCACAAGCGCAATGTTAATTAATACTGCTGCGTAACGGGTTCGAACGATTGGGAGGCGAATGTTTATATCGCATGAGCTTCACGCGCCGGCTGTTCGCTAGTAGTCGTTACGGACCTGAATACTACACACGAGATTTGCGTAGTAAACAAGCAGTGACGCAAAGCAGAACATTGTTTTCGTTTTCATTACAAACGTCAGTGTTTGGAGCTATAGTTAGTGGTCGTACTCTACATGCGCACCATTCCCCATTCAACAGATATTCAATGGAGCATGAATACTCAATCTTCAACACTGCACTTGACAATGACTGCTTTATTTATTGATCAGGATACTTTTATCATGTTTACCTTTTCTGTACATGTACGATGGGCGAAGAGCGACGGCACGGCATCCTTTTTAAGCCTCGACCCCTTCGCTGACAAGCCACAAGCAACCAACACCCGTAGGTTTCGTTCGTAACTCTCCGGCGAAAAATGATCGGAGCAGAGCTTCGATCTGGGGGTCGACGTCCAAGGCTTTCCAAAGTCCACTCGTCGAACAGCGTTCACCCACACCTCCTCCAATTTCCGATCCGTTGGAAACTTGTGAAAAAGCACCTCCGGGTTGCGCAGCGGCTTGTTTGAGCAGCCCACAGCACTCGGCATCTTTCGAGGAACAGCTGGGCAGTCTTGGGCGCACCGAGTTGCTCGCTAAAACCAGTCTAGGAGACCTCACAAGCAAATAAACAAAAGGCTATACCGAAGCTACACGGGCTACAGGTAAAAGCAACGGCTAGACACGCAATTACAAGCCGAAGTAGCGGTGGTAGCGGCACAAATTTGAAGCGCGCGCGACGGCTGCGCCGTGCTCCCGTCCGGAACGGAGGAAAAAGAGAGAACGATGTTGACATCACGGCCCAATGTTGCTTTAGCGATCGGCAACCCGCTGGCCGCCCGCTAAGGAGCAGCGGCTCGCGGCGGGTCGCGTTCTTATTATCGGCATTAGTTGAGAATGCGGCGTCCCACGGACGTGAAATTTTGGCTGGGGTCGTATTTTGTGACACTAAAGCGATACCAGTAATTTAATTAATTTTGAGTTTTGGCCGGATTTGCCCTTTAAGAAAAAGCTAAAAAAAACGCCAATTTGTTGGTACGTGTCTAGCACGGCTGCACAGGAAATACATTCAACTCAAATTAGTTTCATTGTTTTATACAAGAAATGCTCATGAAAGATAGTTTTAATATCGAGAAGTGTGTCGCTTACATACGCGCGATGAAAATTGCCGATCGCCATACAGCGCAAACGTTTGTTCCGTAAAACCACGTTTCTAAAACCGCGACATTCTTTTCGTTAGTAAAAAGAAAGGCAAGAAAATAGCGCGACAGAACAAGGACAAAGTAAAGACGAAAGATGAGACAGACGACAGCAGTGTCGTCTGTCTCGTCCATGTCGCAAGGTGCTCGATCATCAACCACCTAGCCCAAACATTCCTTTTAGCTAGAAAATGGAAAAACCACCCAGACGCAATGAGCGAGGAAGCCAGCTGACGAAATGCGCGACGAAGAGCGATGCCGGGAAAGTGGGAAAGCCGGCGTAGCGCGGGCAAATGCTTTGGCGTCGGGCCAGGTTGGGCGCCTTGTCAATCACAAGGGTCAGGCTCTTGCGCAACTTTATTGTTTGGTGCATACAGGCGTGCGTCCTGGTGCGTCCCTGCGCTGCGTGCCATCGACGCGGGTTGAGGCAGCGTTGCTGCGTCGCGTGGACGGCACCACGAACACGGTGCTCGAAATGAGACGCTTCACAGGCGTCTGTGCGGTGTTCCAGCAAATCTTCCTCTGCCTGTTGGCTTTGTCTCAAACATTGCTTGACCTCACCAACTGCGATCGCAACGTTCTGGGAGAATGATTGGGTATTTGCAGTGACATTACTACATCTCTGACCTTACACTCCGCGGTTGCATTCCAGGATATGGGGCGTTTGTTGACCTTGCAATCCCTGAATGGGTTAGTGCTTGTGTTATCTTTTCGTTTTTTTTTTTATTGTTCGAACAATTTTTTTTTAAGCAAAACGAAGTTTTGTTTTGTTATCTCCATCGTTTTCCTTTTGCACGCATGTACCATCTTCGGGGTTGCGGAAATCGGAGAGAAAATGCGTAAACAAAGGGAAATGTCTTGCCCTTCTCCTTTTTGCTTTGTCACGAGCGTACTCCTACCGTAAAGTCCGCGGCCGCATCATTTAGGTAGGATAAATGTTTGCGGATCGTGGAGTCCGCTATATCTAAGGTGGGCGATCACTCGGTGTTTGTTTGCAAATCGATATTTGCCCATAAAGTGGGGTGGGCGATGGTATTACGCTAATCGTTCGAGCCACCGTTATAGCGCAGTGTCAGAAGAAACATTGCACAGATAGACGAGGTGGCGTGAACTGCTGCCCGACTAATAATTACCCATCCATTCTGCTAAGCACATAAAGGACAAAAACGGGCTCCGTGCTGACGTTCGCATTGCTGCGCCGCAGTGTTCTTCCGCAACAAAAAGGCCTTCTGCTTTCATCGCCGTCACCATGGCAACAAGCACCGAATGATCTTTTCAGATGGCGCGTTTATCACTGGGTAGCGTGTCAACTCCCCCCCCCCCCCCCCCTCCCCCTCCGCTCCCTTGGCCTGCATTCACGCTGCCTCGCGGCGACAGTGTGCGACTGTTCATTACAGAACTATTAAACTTTGGCTAGCAGACGGCGTTCGGAAAATCGGCGTTCGTTGCCATGGTGACGGCGATGAAAGCAGACGGTTTTTATGGTGCGGAAGGACACTGCAGCGCAGCGATACCAGGTGCGTGCTGGGGCCCTTACCGCATGCTTTTCAATGGGCGGAACGCGAACAAAAAGAGTTCGAAAGAAGGACTTAACACAGAAAGCTCGTTTTCTCCAGCGCCTCATAATTTGACAAGCCTTACACGAAAAGCATGTTTTTAGACCGGACTTTGGAGATCGTTTTTTTACAACAACATGGGTCTAAAGTACCAATGTGCCCGTACGCCTCCGAACCGATAGTCGCGCCATGTACGGTACGACCATGAAGAAAAAGAAAAACTTGTCACTTTACAGCTGTGCACTTTTTAAAATTATCACCTAATATTCAGAGGGCACGTTCTACAGAATATATGTGATTATAGGATATATGTGATTAAATATAGGGTATATCTGACACAAACTTTTAATTCAGGCAACATTTTTAATGTAAGTGTCGAGAGTTTAATGCAGAAAACTGTTGCTCACTCCGTTGCCACTACAGGTAACCCCCATTGTTATAATGACAGCTGTAGAAACGGGTAATATGTGCCTGAAATACATACCCCCCGCCCCCCCCCCCCCCCCCCCCAATGTTTGCATAAAATAATAAAAACTAAAAGTGTAATAACATAAACACATTATTTTGTTGGTTTGTTGAATTCTACCCCCATCTTTCGCTCGGCTATCAGCCCTAAACTGGCGCTTTAACCAGCTGAGCTACTGTGCAGGTGTGTTTGGGATATACTAAACGTTACATTATTTCTTAAAGAGGAAGTTCAATCACGTTTTATTTTGAACTTTCTTTCTTACTTGCTGACTCCAACTTTATACACTTGCTGTCACCTATGGCGCTCCTACCAGGCGCTACTACGAGTTCTTGCATTCGTGTATGAGGCCGCTCCCTCCGACAGTTATGCTTCGGTCACAAAGCGAGACTGTCGGTGCCGGCCATGGGTCGTGCCTTGCGGTTCGAAGGGCGCATTACGGTAAGACCGCAGGAGGCTCGCACATGCGCAATTCGTACAGGAGGGCCCATCGTACCGTATCGGATGTGCAGAAATGATTCCATAAAACTCTCTAGTGACACACGACCACACGCCGGTACAATGCCGGTACAGTGGGCTCAGCAGCAGCACGGCTGGAAAAATGCTGAGCAACCCTTTCTGCTCCGTACTACAGGTTGTGACCGTACTCCTGGGAGCCCAGACAGCGTCGCATGGCTGCTATCAAGCAGCGGCAACTACTGACTGGAATCGAGAACTTCTCACCGCATTGCCTGCGCGTGAAGATCGCTGTATCATCGATTAACCGTTCTTCCCCTACGTCACGCCTTCCCTATTTGACCGCTCATGCAGTGACGTCACGTCACGTGGGTCGTCGACCAGCTATAAGAACACCGACGACGCCGTTCTTCACCAGAGGGTTTGGCAGCAGCACGACTGGCAATTAACCCTTTCTGCTTCATACTACAGGCCAGTGATTATATATGCCATCTTACTGTTATCGGAGCGATGACCGCTTTTTAGTGCTGTTGCCCTCCCCACTGTGTGTGAGATGCCTACTGAATCGTGTTAGCAGTGTTGTTTCACATCCGTTAGATATCTTAGTTTGCGGAGATCTAGAAGCAAATCCAGGACCTGACAACTAGCTTCCGCTGCAACTTCTTGCCGGACAGGGCAAAATTACTGTCAGTATCCAAGAAGTGGTGGTCACCCAAAACGAAATTGAAAAGAAAATTACCGCATTGAATACACGAGTTGATGAGATAGAACGGAAAGTAACGGACTTGAACGCATTAACCAACCAAGTCAAAATCATGGAATCTACACTGACAAGGTTTGACTCGCAGTTATCCTCTCTTATGGCCAAGGTTGACGATTTGGAGAATAGAAGCCGCAGAAATAATTTGATCATATATGGCCTGGATGAACCTAACACGGAGACACCAGAGGAACTTGAAAGAAAAGTAAAGAACGAAGTTTTCTCTGAGAAACTGGGTATTGCTGCAACGAGAATTGAAAGATGTCACAGACTTGGCCGAAAAGTTGAAAACAAACCTCGTCCTACCATTTTAAAATTTCTGGACTACCGAGAAAAGACTGCTATAATAAAGTCTGCGTACAAACTTAAAGGCACCACGATATCGCTATCAGAGGTCTATTCTTTCAGAATTGGAAATAGGAAAAAGTTATGGAAAAGTTCGGCCGAAGAAAGAAAAAACGGAGCGAAAGTAAAACTTGTATAATGATAAGCTGGGTGTTGATAAGGTACTGTTTGGTTGGGACGAAGGAAAATGCTCACGCTTTAGGCTGAGTAAAAACGATAACGATAACTGACGGCGTAGCTGTGGCCCTCGATCGTTGAAAGTATTGAACATGAATTGTAGGAGCATTCTTAAGAAGGCTTACCGAGTTAGAAGGAATGTTGCTTTCTCATGATCCAGATATCGTTATTTTAACAGAGACATGGTTAAACGAAAGCGTATATGACAGTGAATTTGTTGCTACTGGCTACAGTGTTTACCGGAAGGACTGTGAAAGTAAAGGTGGTGGAGTTTTTGTCCTTTTTAAGAATTCTTTAAAAATACTGAGCATGCCAGATGTTTCTGACATAGAGTGTATCTTTTGCAAAGCTTACAGTGGTAAAGTTAGGTACGTCATGGGGGCCTTTTACAGGCCTCCTAGTTCCTCAGTTGCTGTCCTCGAGCGGTTGAGGAATTATCTTAGCGTACATGTTAAGCCTGGGGATCGAATTATTTTGTCTGGAGATTTTAATTTGCCAAACAATGATTGGCCAAACTTCTTAGTCCAAAATCAGAGTGACGAATCTGGTGAAGCTATGCTGGATATAGCATTTACTTTTGACTTATTACGAGCCGTTGAAGATTTCACGAGGATTCAAGGTAACTCTAAATTGATACTTGACCTTTTTTTTTTTTTTGTAAGTGGAATGATTTCTGGTAATACTAAATGTGAGGTGGTACCTGGAATTTCCGATCATCAGGCTGTTTTATTGACCATAGATGACGTTTCTGTGGACCGAGATGACAAAACTTTGTGTTTCCGAAACTTCTCTTGTGCGGACGACGTTTCCATTGTAGACATGCTTTATTTCAACTTTGACGCTTTTGAAAACAGCACTGCCAATACACATGAGCTTTGGAATCGCTTAAAAGGTATTGTAAATGAATGCATTGAACGATTTGTACAATGCATTGTAAGAAAGAATAAATGTAATTCCTGGATATCTCGGGAGACATTACGACTGCGGAGGAACCTAAAGCGACTAAAAAGAAAAAAGAAGACATGCGTGGACACAAAAATTCAATGAAAAAATTTCTAATATTTGCACTCAGCTTAAAAACCAATTAGCTATGGACAAACAACATTATTACGGTGAATCATTACCGCATTTCATTTGATAACCACGTCTCCTGAGAGGTTCTGGCGATTAATATCTCCATCTTCTAGATCTTATGATGTTTTTGAAATTGATGGTATTCAAGTTGATGATGATAGAAAAATTGCAATTGCATTTAATGAACATTTCAAATCGGTTTTCACGCAAGACAATGATGTTATACTAAATTTTGATGCTCATTTCCCACCCATTTCAGATGTTGTCATTAGTGAACAGGGCATATGGAACATGCTTCTAAAACTGGATATCAAGAAATCCTGTGGGCCCGACAACATTCCCAATGCATTTTTAAGGAGGTATGCGGAATGGGTATCTAGGTATTTGTATATATTATTCTTAAGATCTTTGTACGAGGGCCAAGTCCCAGATGATTGGGGAACTGCCAGAGTAAAACCGCTCCATAAGAATGGGAACAAGCATTGCATCAAAAACTACCGTCCTATTTCATTGACATCGACTTGTTGCAAGCTTTTGGAGCATATAATACATAGCCACATATCAGAGTTTCTCGATAAATACAATATCCTAACTAAATATCAGCATGGGTTTAGAAAAGGCTACTCAACATGTACTCAGCTAATTGAAACGATACACGATTTTTCAACATCAATCAATAACCGGATACAGACAGATGCAATTTTTATGGACTTTACAAAAGCATTTGATAAGGTATCTCATGAAAAGTTGCTGTACAAGCTAGATAAGATACTTAAAAACACCCAGTTAGTTAAATGGATTTCGGCGTACCTTTCTAATAGACAGCAATTCGTAGTGTTAACGAATGTTGTTCTAACAAACTTTCCGTTGACTCTGGCGTTCCCCAAGGGCCTGTTCTTGGACCACTGCTTTTTTTAATATTTATTAATGAAATCGTGCCAGACATTCCGGTTAAAATAAACTATATGCTGATGAGTGTGTAATTTACTCAGAAACAGACAGTATTGCAGATCAGTTGTTGCTAAACAGTGCTTTTCAAAAAGTTGCTGCTTGGTGTGATGCATGGCAGATGTGTATTAACTATGACAAAACTCTTTATGAGAATCACTAACAAAAAACTCCCATTTAAGTTGAATCACTTTGTTAATAATACATTTCTCTCCGAGGTAACACACTATAAGTACCTAGGTCTGTGGATTTCAAATAACCTTACTCGGACGCAGCACATTGATTCCGTAAGAGCTAACGCAATTCGTAAGCTGTTCTTTCTCAAGAGAGCTTTGAAACTTGCTCCTTGCAGTATTCATAAATAACATAAAATAAATAAATAAAATGCTCATCCAGATCGAAATGGGCAGGGGTGGGTATAGTACGCATGATCCTGGCATTCTGCAGCGCTTGGTTTCGCTTCACGTGCTCCCAGCTGGTCTGCGCAAGACTACTCGTCTGGGATCACCCTCAAGCCAGAAACGCCTCTACAAGTTTTTTAGTAGTTGCATCACCGGCGGATTGAGGGCGCTGACGCTCTCGGCGCCATTAGGTTGCGTCATTTTTTTGGTTGGTTTCGGCTTCAGCGTGAATGCGGCTATGTTGCGGTTTTACGTTGTTTTTGCTTAATTTGGTGATACGATTATTTTCCTTATAACACAAAACTAAGGAAACAGTGGTACCGAGCCACTTCGAGGACTACAAGGTGCATTTTATCCTTAATTGTGGGCTTTTTTTTGTTGTTTACCAACTCCTCTGATGATCTGATTATGGTCGGTTGCGAAACGCCTTACTGATGTAGAGGGAAGATTACCATCTTCTGCGGCCGTACCTGATGCCAACAGTTTCCGGGAAAGCAAACTGACCAAGAGGCTAACAGATGAATGTAAATAATCATATCGACAGCTTGATTAGCAATATGCTGAATCGGCCAGAACAGATGAACTCGCAAGTTTACTACTCACTGTTTGGTTTTCGTGGGCACCCAACCTTTAGTGAACTTCGTAGACTAAAAACGTATCGTGTAATGAGGCACACAATTGATATAAACAAGTATCGTCTCGGCTTTTTTTTTTTAAATTCAGTACTCGAGCATGTTTTGACAGGCAGGGTAGGACATTTTTTTAATCATTAACCCTGTTAAAGTACTCAGAAGTAGCATTTCGCGATATTGGCCCTAGGAAACCAAATATTTTTATATGAACATTTGCTTACTCAAGATATGATATAGGTGGCAGGCTCGTCAAATTAAATCTGGCATTTGTCTTCCGTAACATTGGCCAAATAAAATTAAAAGGCGCAGGAGCAGAAATACCTCGGAAAGTTTGGCTGAAGTCTAGCGCTAGGCACCACTTCACGGACCTGTGTGAACAAATATTTATTTGTTTCCACAGGTTCTCTTTCTAAATTTCGGCGTCGTCAGCCACCAAGAGTGAACCTATATTCGCCATCGACATTCGTGGACTCAAGTAATTGTTATGCAGATGTTTTTTTTGGCGTCAAAAATTGCTGATTTTAGATACTGGCAAAAACTAAAACAAAGTACGCAGAAAAAAAGCGTCGTCATTATTTTGCATGCGCCGAACCCAAACTACGTTTTGGATTTGCAAATAGAAACGACGTTGTTTTTTTGTGCACGCTATTCGAAAACTCGCTACTGTCAAGTGTCTGTGGCAGTTTCTTACGCGGGAAGTCCCAACCTTTGTGTTAAAATAAATTACGTGGATGACACAAGCTATCTAAATATTGGCCTCGAGATCGACCTAGAGGTTGCGCTACGGTCGCGCTATCATCATCATCAAAGCGGGGATAGGAAAACGGCCGCCCCATAGGCTTTCCACGTTCGTGCGCGAGACGGCGTAGATTCTTGCGTTTACTTTGTCACATACTATCGGTGAGAAAACTATTCTAGCGGTAGAGAATGCGGTACTGTTCGGTGCTTCAGTGAAGATCGAATGGTGTTGCCAGCGTGGGGCCTAAATTTATATAATCGCTTCTGTGGGAACGTCGTCTGCTCTATGCAGACGTTGGAAAGCATGGATCAACACGACTGATGCCTGTTTCCGGCTGAACTGGAATATTTATGTTAAATATTTGTTTCTTTTAAAATGAATGTATTGGTTCATCAACGCGGGAATTAAAAGAAAAAAGCCATAAATTCCAACCTAGATAACATAATACTGGTACTGCGGGCTGTGAAATCCCAGCTTCTATGCTTTTATTTAAACTTCTAGCTTTTTCAGTAATATAAATATTTGGGATGAAGATAAGTTAGCGCTGTATTGGAAATTACTACGCTATTGAGTTCCTCTGCTCTCTTACTGTGCCATAGTGTGGGTAAGTTTTTTGGAGTCGGAACAAATCTACTGCGTTGCGACGAGGAGAGAGTGTCTCTTCTAGTTAAGATCAGCAAATTGCACGGTTGCAGGATAACGGAAACAAGTGAAACAAACTGTTCTAATATATCTGCCGTGACTGTGAAAAACGAGTGTAACCGAGCAACGCAGCAATGTTTCTGTTATTAAATGCTTTTCTCGGTAGTGTGAGTTCACCCGCTTCAATTTTCTTGGTGAGGGCTGCGGATGTCAAGAGGCTAATGATATAAATTTCTGGATAAATAATCTTGTATTCAAACACAGTAGACTCTGCGACCCCAACAAACGACGCGCACCACGACATAGACAGCATCGGCCGCAGTGATGCTATTTTACTGATGAGGGCTAGCGACCTTCACGATACTTTCCGAACAGCCTCCGGCCTCACCTAACGTATATCAGGATTGGGCAGTTCATCGATTAACTTTCAGATTATTCAAGTAATGCTTCAATTGCAATTTTTTTGACGGTTAATTTTAGTCTTGCGCTGGAGAAAGTCAACAAGAAGTAAAAAAATGCCTGCTTTAATATTCTTGACGTCTCTATTTCTTTTGTGACTCAGGCTTGCACGGTAAACCACTTCAGCGTGCTTGTCATTTCACCGAGGGTGATTATACTGTTTAAATAATAACTTAAAAATACTTCATTTTAAAAGGCTTCCCGTGTTCATATTTATGTAGGACACACAACGTGAAGTTTAGAATGGGAATGCGATATGCCATTTATGACACAATAAAACCAGTAAAAAATGTGTAGTTTTAACGTCTTTCACGAAATGTGACCGGCGAAAAATCAGCATACGAATTTATTGATTGATTAGTTTATTAAAGGATAGCGATCAGTCGGGTTAATTTTCTAATCGAACCACAGCCCCACTCAACATCCAATGCTTTATGAAAGCCGCGGTTTGTGCGAGATAACAAAAATACGTGGGACCAGCGATTGTATACAAACCAACGCACAAAGATTATGGAAGCTTCCGACTTAATAATAATCGCTTTGCTGAATTTCTACGCATGGGAAACGATACACCACCTTTGGTAAGAAGAAACGGTAACAAAAACATAAAATATTTAATAAGGAATGTCAAGCTCAGCCTGAAACGGGCTTGCCGCGTCGAGATCCATGCTTCTGAGCGACGCACGGCGGTGTCCCCGCTTTCGCGCGTTTCCAATTTCGGCCGCACGGTGGCGACACTGTTCGATCTGGAGGCGAATAATCAATAAATCAGTGTCGAAATGGGAGCGAGCACGGTACACAATCTCTTAAACTTCATAAGTAAACCGACCAACTAAATGTTTACGTCGCAAAAAAAAAAAAAAAAAAAGATTGAGAACCTCATACACCCCATAGGTGTGACTATTGGTGTGACATTATGAACAAACATATCGCCTAGCCTCAGATAAAATATAAGTTAAACGTTCGTTGTCTATACACCAACTCAACTCGCCTACGTCACGCCGCGGTGGTGGCGCGTCGAACGCACTTCCGGTCTGGGGCGGTGGGCAGAAGTCGCCGTGCGAGACATGCATTCATGTGTTCTTTTCGGAGAAACCAGACAAAAAACCTGCGTTCTCGTCAAAATGCTGCGACGGGGGCTGTGCCAAAAGAGTTTGGAAAGGTTTGAGATCAGTTTTCATGTGTTTCTGCCCGCTCCGTTCGGCCGAGTAGGTGGATAGTAGCCGCGAAAAGGGTAAACCAGACGCTGTCGAACTGCGATTGCTTGTGCGGGCAACACTTTGTGGTCGCCAGATATATTTGTTTTGTTCCAACATAAACGAGAGGAAACCGCCAAGTTGTCCGGGCCCCCCGCGGGTTCAGTGCGTCTTCAAATTCACACGGCCGCCTGATCGTTCGAACTTTCGTCTGCTCTTTTGAACTTGTCTGCTTTTTGTCGTCTGCTCGTTCAAACAAAAGCGGCCCGTAGACCAAACTTTGACCCGGTGATTGCAATAAGAAAAAATTGCAGGCCTCAAACGACTTAAGTATGCTCGGTGTAAACAGTACATACAAGATGTTGATCATTTGTACCAGTGGCCATCACCGACTTGTTACGCTTGGTCTGTTTCCGCTTCCGAATTTCAGTATCGACGTCGATCATCGCCGCTACCTTCTACACTTTTGCAGCACGAGCGACATCGCGACCGGAAATATCTAGAAGATTCTCATCGTGGTTTTGGCGTCCATTCTGTGGCGTTCACGCGAATGAATCGCCGCGAGTCAAATTATTTACGCAAAGTTTAGCGGTGTAACGAGCCTTGATAGTTTCGCTCAGGCGATTAAAGTGGTAAGACATTGCTATGGGGACATAGATTTGACAATTCCGGCGCGAAAAAGAGTATGCAGACTCACACAGACGCCGACAATGTAACATTCCAAAGGTTTGTGGACGCGGGACGCGGTGCTTCTTGCCCTCAATCCATTTCGCATGCGTTCGAACTGTCGTCTGCTCTTTCAAACTTGTCTGCTTTTTGTCGTCAGCGCGTTCAAACAGCGGCCCGTAAACCAAACGTTGACCCGGTAATTGCGATAAGAACTAAGTGAAGGCCTCAAAACACTTTTGAAGGTTGGTTGGGGTAAGTAGGCTAAGTGTAAACAGTAGATACAAGATGTTGATCATTGTTACCAGTGGCCATCACCGATTTGTAATGCCCGATTCTACTTGCGGTTTTCAGTATCGACGTCCACCATCTCAGCTAGGGTCCACGCTTTTGCAGCCTGAGCGACGTCGCGACTGAAAATAGCGAGCAGAATCTTATCGTGGGAGTCAGGCTTTAGCGCCCGTTCTGCAGCGTCCGCGTGAAATGAATCGCCGCAAGTCACATTATTCACGCAAAGTTTTGCATCGTTAATTTTGCTGAAGCCGCTCAAGTAGTCAGACATTGTTAGGAGGACGTAAAATCAACAATTCTAACGCGTAAAAGAGCACGGGGACTCCCACCGACGCCGAAAACAACGCAATGCAATGGTTTGTTTATGGGCGACGGCGGGCTTCTTGCCCACCGTCCACCGCGCATGCGCGGCGCCGGTGGCATCCGCTAGGGGCGCTCCGGTTTGTTTGTAAACATGAGTTGGTGTTATACTCCGCGAGTTTCCTCACATAATCAAAAGAAGCTATTTTCGATATATTATGAATACAAAGAACGATACTTCTTGCGCTCCTTCCTATCAAAATGCGTGATATAAATCTACGCGCTTGTTACTGAGAATGCTCCGCTACTATTAGTAAACAAACCTCAGTTGTCACAAGGACCTTTGAACAATCGTGATGTCTTAGTCGTCGAGTAGGCGTATTGGGCTAAAATTTCCGAAGGCAAAAAAGCGCGGTGAAACGCGACGAAAAACAGGAATACAACGCATTCGCTAGGGCGCGGGAGGTAGAGCGGAACAGCAAGTTGAAGCAACCTAATGGCTGCCGCGTCACGTGATTCCAAAATGGCAGCGCCCATGCGAAGGAGGATGAAAACGACTTGGCAGAGTGTTGTATTCAAGTTTCTGCAGCAGAAGTTGGAACTGCCTCTATGAAATTCTCTTTCCTCGACAAATTCGAAAAAAAAAAAAAAAACTGATTGGGATCTTCAGTTATAATCATGAAAGGTAGTGTTAGGTGATGTCCCTGGACATCAAAGATCTATACTATTTTCTGGAGAAGAAAAGGCTTATGAACGCGGTAAGGAAGGTTCTGAAGTTCAAGAGGCAGTTCAACAATCCTTGTATTTTGCCCGAATACCGCTTAGAATGAATCCCTGACGTTTATGACCAATGAAACCCACATTCGTTTTTCTCCCCACGCTATAAACGTCGCAGACAAAAATAGAGAAAAACGAGCAGGGTTCATCCCCTCAACTCGCAGCCGGAACAATCGGCCACGTGAACTGGAGCCAATTATATGCCGCCAATGTTGATCACATATTCACGCGCTGAGGCTGGCAAAGCACAGGACACGTGCTGAGTTCTATACCATAGCCGCTAGTGGACACGGGCCACCACCCCAATGCCTGTCGAGCCATTGATTATCACGAGCCCAAATCGAGTGCTCACAAAATGCTCGGATCCAATCTATGAGCCGCATTCAGATGCCGTCACTGGGGGATAGTGGGACCCCCACTTTATGTCATCAGCTTTTGCGAAGAAGAGATTAAAAGAAAACGCTCGCTTTTGTCCTTGATATGAATCATATCAAGTTGCGTTGTGTGAATCAAACTGTCTATAGGTGG
This sequence comes from Ixodes scapularis, assembly GCF_016920785.2. Taxonomy (NCBI): domain Eukaryota; kingdom Metazoa; phylum Arthropoda; class Arachnida; order Ixodida; family Ixodidae; genus Ixodes; species Ixodes scapularis. Next base: position 2,830,667 of record NW_024609883.1, on the reverse strand, counting down.
CGCCACTCGTTTTCCAAGATGGTGGTTATAGTGAGAGTCGGAGATGCGTGCTCGTAGACCATTTGCTGAGCCCTGTCTAGTCTACTGGCTTCACTGAGCGACATAAATTATTCCCGCTTACACGAGGAAGCTAGGGTGTTATGCGCGTACGTCACCTCTTTATTCTGAAAACAAAAACGGTGTTTAGCATAATATTTAAGACGGGAGGCACGTTTTAATTTAGGAAGGAAAAAGAAACTAACTACTATTTTAGATTTAATTTCTCCATAAAGGTGTTCATTTCGGTTTCTCTCCTACCTCAAGATGTGCCTCCCGCTTAATTATTATGCTGAAGAAATTGTTCGCGGAAACTTTATGTTCTGACATATATGCCTGTCCGATCCAGGAACTTAAAAATATTTTGGAGTTCAGTGTCCCTTTAATTACAGGGTCTTCCTTAGACCTTAGAGGTAACAGAATATTGTATTTGTTGAACAATTCAGCGCTGTTATTTGTGTTTTCTTAGGGACGTTTTGTATTCGAATAAAGGTCATGCAATATAATAACCTGCGGGCCCGCATTTAGATGATTGATTGCTTTAGCATTATTCCCATTGCAAGAATAATAAAATCAATCAAAATTTTTACAGATATCGCTACTGGTGATTAGTTTAGAATTATTCACAAAACATATTAAATTAAGAAACACTGTTCTCACTACAAAAACCACAAAACAAAATTCTAGTCAGAGAACAGAGTGTGTTTTTTTTTTAAGGCAACGCGTGACGTAAAGGACTTTATATCATATCAAGCATATATGTCTATCTCGATAACGATGTCAGAGTTTTTCATGTGCTAAAAAGAAATCAAAATGAGACATTTCTGTAAAGGGTATTATGATTAAATGGCGAGTTTTTTGTGATTGTGGCGTTTTAGGCCTACATTACGGCCATTTCTATTAATAATACGGCCATTTCTATTAATAATAATGCAATTAAGATATTTTATTACATAGTCTTCAAAGTCTAATACAATGTGTTGTTTATGATCTAATTTCAAACGCGCAAATAACTATGGCACTCCAAAGTTGGCAAATTATCATCACTGGTGCCCATCGCAGCATTATTGATTAACAAGTTATAAAATAAAAATAGTCTAGACCTGGTCTGAGAAATTCACGTAAAATGACATTAATCGTAGGTAAAGCATATGGTAATGTCAAAGTCGCGACTTTTGGCTATCAGGAAATCTTCCAAACTCGCCGCCAATCCTTCCAAAACAAATGCCCCGATATAAAAAAAAAAAAAAAAGACGGAGACCGTTGTTGTTCTTTTAATGAGAAAACAGCCCAGAATTTTCATTTTCTTAAATGTTTTTACGCGCCGCCGTTTTGCCAATCTTAGAGTTTCCCACTCGAAGGAGCGCCCACCAGCGTGCACGTCTGCTTACAGCAGTACCTTTCCTTGGCGTTGGAACAGCGGTAAAGCAGTAGCATGTTTTAGTATTGTGGCTACGGTCGGACGCAAGCAATCTGTGCGTGAGCGTTGCGTGTTCCACATTGCACGTGCGCGGAGGCCGAAATCGCTCTCTTGGATTGGCGCAGGGCAACGACGCGCATGTGCAGCGTAGAGCACGCAACTCTAACGCAAACGAACAGCACTTGCGTCTGCTTCTGTACGCAATATGGAAGCTCCCTAGGAAGGGAGAGTCACATGCCGACTGCAGCCTTCCATCGGGTCAGTGAAGAGTGCTGTTTGCATTCAGAAATGACAGTTCCCGAGCCATGATCGCGACCAGTTCCGCCCTGCCCGCTGCGCAGGAGAACCGGGGCCCGTCGCCGCTGCGCTTCCGTTTTCCGCCGCGGGAGGGCGAGCGACGAGCTGGAGGCGGGAACATAGAGTTATTACGATAAACGCTAGAGGCTCAGCTGACGCTAGTGTCTACAGGACTTCCGGACGTTTCTGACTGCTTGCTGTCCGCTTCAAAATGCCACAGCACACTAGCGCCACCTGAGCCTCTAGCGTTTATAGTAATAACTCTATGGGTGCGAACACTTCGGTCCCATTAATTGCAGTAAACTTGTGTAAAGTGAAACATTCCAGTTGAATGCTGTTGCACCTCCCCTTTAAATTTAGTTAAGTTTCACTCTGGATCGGGCATTTCGGTAGACGGTTTTCTAACGTTGCTGGATGTGTATTTACAATCGACGGTTTTAAAGTTGAAAGGCAAAAAATATGTACAAAAGTTCGCGTCTGGTTGGGACACGCGTGTCGAGAAATTAATTTTATGCGAAAAAATGAATAAATTGAGAGCAGTTTTGACGGCGCCAGATTTATTTCAAATTTTGCGCGCAAAGCCCATGACGTCACGGAATGGTCGTACGCTCTCTCCACCTCGACGTGATGGCCAAGCTGATCCACCTTTCCTCCCCGCGCCCGAAATGCTGAGTGCTAGAAATCAAGTGGAAATGAGGTGACTGCCGACTAAATTCCGTCTCGCGCCGTCAATATTGCTTTAATTTTTTATTTTCACGTAAAATTAATCTTTTGATACGCGTGTCCCAACCAGACTGTTCAAAAAAACTTTTTTCTTTTCTTTTCAGGGGCCTTTAGACAAAATAGTGTATGACAAGATGGATGCATTGGCGCCATGTGTCCTGCTTGTCAGAAAGTATATTGGTTATATGCGCGTTTGAAGATTGGAATCCCTGGAAACGTTGGAAAGAACAGCGGCCCAAGAATTGCAGTTTACTGTATAAAAACCAGTGGAAGGTGTACTACAGTTCTTAGACGTATGCACGATTTCAGGTTGAGATGAGTTATGCAGGGAGGATGGTAGATTAGATAAAAGCTCGAGGTACACCTAAGCATTCCTTATGAGTTGTGGAAATGCAAGTCGCTCGTCCGCTTCCTTTTTCGTCCGCTGCGTACTTTTCGTCGCCGGTCAGCGCGTGTGCTCCACTGGGCACGGTGACCTTGGACGCTCCGTGCCCAGGGGAGCAACGGCGGGCTGATGGACACGCTGTGCCATGGGGTGAGCGGTCGTGGAAACTGACGAGCGCCAGCCAATGGAACCGAAGGGAAACTAGGTGCCGTTTTTGCGCTTCAAACTGATGGCGCCAGCTCGCTCCATGAGACAGTTGATGCTTTCGCATTAGAAAAGAAAGTTCTTCCAAAACGGAGCTGTTATTCAAAGATCGCCAAAGCCGGAGCAGTCGAGTCTTTGGTAAGAAAGGCTTTAGACAGGAAATGCACCCATTATACGAATCAGGCGTTTCAGAGACAATAGACCGATCTCACCAGCTAGTTTGAGTACGCCACCGCTGTCGCCATGCATCGTGGGAACTGTAGTTTTTCTGCACGCGCAAGAACCAAGCTGGAGGTCCGCGCGAGCAAAGCACGAGACGACACGAGGTGCCTCGCTCACGGGCGCCTACCTCTTTTGAACTACAGTTATGGCGGCGTCACGCATGCGTGGAACGCTTAGTGAGATCGGTCCATTGAAGAGACTGGAAGATGCAGGCCATCGAGATGCTTTCATGAAAAGACAAATGTCCGTACAGTAAGAAAAAAACATCGTGAAAATCGGGTATTTTGCCAAAGTGAGTCCTATTCGCGACTCCAGCGAAACGGACTCCACCAAGCGGGAAAACCGGGAACCAGCCGGACCAGGTCGCTCCGCGCCCCTCCGCGTCTCTGGTGGCTTTCGCGGACACGTGTTGTCGGCGCGGTGGCGAACAGTGTAATTAGCCGAAGGTCCGAGCATTTCTTCAGTTTGCCTGAGTGTTCATTAATGTGGTGAAGCCTCAGTAGATTGTTTCCTTCAATCACCTGTTTGAAAGCCCGTTTACTCCACAACACACGGTCACGTGCTTTCGATTTTTTGGATGGGGAGGAATCGGGGAAAAACGTTTTGATTTCTTGTCTGTCTCGAATCACATTCAAAGTGACGACTACTTGGTAACTTATAAGTGATTTATTCATAAGGATGTAGAACAATGGACTGAGGACGACAGACGAGGTATTTCAGTGGAGGGAACACCAATGTCGCAGTCAAGTGAATGGGAAGGTTTGATAGCGGCTTTCCTTGAGTTATATTGTGTTCGATTAGCTTCAAGATTGAGCCTGCCACGCCGGTCTGTGCGTTGGCTATTCATCTTGGCTGCTTGTCGCCGAAAAAGCCTCTCGACCACACTGAAGGAGTTGGGCTGATTTCGCAATTTCATGATTAAAAAAAACCTGCTCGCTGCAAGTGATGAATGAGGGAAATTATGTTTTCAAAAGGTGGGGGACGAGTCTCGCAACGTTAGAAGCTGTCACGGCATTTTGATCTATCGCGCCTCCAACATTTATATTATACCCCCGTCGAAGCCAGCAGCAATATATGTCTACATTGCTCAGGTTGACCGGCCACAAGAAATACTGGTTTTATCCGTTCAAGATTCGAAGCAAAGTTCATTGCAGAGAGGTTCTGAGTGAATCTCCGATGAAGACTCTCTTCAGTTTGTCTCCGTGCTGCCAGCTATATAACCATTTGGCTAAGTTGAAGTAGTATTTCTCTGTCTGTCAAATATACTTTGATTCAGCAGTTCACCTAATAGCTGGTCAACTAAGCTCATATTTCAACCCGAAGAATATACTAATATCCCTTTAGTGGGACCCCCCCCCCCCCCATAGTACGTAATATAATACATAAACCGCTCGTCAAAATGACTTCTCGATTGCTACTAAAACCTGAATTGAAATACGAGTATAAGCTCCTTATTGGGGCACCGGCGGGTTAACATGTTCCTTGGTTCAAGAAGCGCTTGATTAATTTTCGTAATTTTTCGCCAGCCTGTGTTGTTGACCGAGCAGACCACTGGAGCTGTTTCTTAAACGCGGATACGCACAAAAGCTCGATTTCGCGGACATATACACGAACTCATCTCTATTACGTCACGGCGCGGTGGTGGCGCGTCGGACGCACTTCCGGTCTGGGGCTGTGGGCGGAAGTGCCCATTTGAGACGTGTATTCCTGCGTTGTTTTGAAAGGAACCAGACAGAAACCTGCCTTGTCGTCAAAATGCTGCGTCTGGGGCTGTACCAAGAGAGTCGAGAAAGGTTTGAAGGTCAGTTTTCATGCGCTTGGTTCGTCCGAGAACGCGGATATGTGCCGTGAAAAGGGGAAACCAGACGCCGTCGGACCACGATTGCTTGGGCGGGAAGCATTTTAGGTTAAATTCACGGATACTACTGGCCATCAAATTTATTTGTTTGATTCCAAAATGAACGCCGTAAAACCGTCAAGTTGTACGGACCACCTGCGGACTACGTTTAGTGCGTCTTCAAGTTCAAACGGTCGCCTGATCGTTCGAACTGTCGTCTGCTCTTTCTAACGTTTCTGCTTGTCGTCTGCTCTTTTTAGAGGACACCGGCCCGTAGACCAAACGTGGGCCCGGTACTTGCGATAAGAATTAAGTGCAGGCCTTAAAATACATAAGTTTGAAGGTTGGTAAGCAGGCTCGACGTAAACAGTAGATACAAGGAGATGTTGATCATTGTTACCAGTGGCCATCACCGACTTGTTATGCCTGATTCACTTGGTTAGATTCTGCTTGCGATTTTCAGTATCGACGTCGACCATCTCAGCTACGGTTCACGCTTTTGCAGTCCGAGCGACGTCGCTACTGAAAATTGCGAGCGAAATCTAATCACGTGAATCAGGCTTTAGCGTACGTTCTGCGGCGTCCACGCGGAATGAATCGCCGCATGTCAGATTATTCACGTGAAGTTTTGCGGTGAAACGAGCCTCGTTAATTTCGCTGACGCTGCTCAAGTAGTCAGACACCGTTAGGAGGACGTAGAATCAACAGTTCCCACGCGAAAAAGAGCGCGGGGACTCACACCGGCGCCGACAACATCGCATTTCAATGGTTTGTTTATGGGCGACGGCGAGCTTTTTGCCCACACCCCCATCGGGCATGCGCGGCGCCGGTGGCGTCCGCTAGGGGCGCTCCGGGCGCTCCGGTTTGTTTGTAAACATGAGTTGGACAATAAGTCGCATGGTCGAGGCATGCGAGTTAGCTGAAAATTACTCTCGGTGGAACAATTCTGTCGTTATCGTTGCTTTCCTTAGATGATCAAAACTGATTAATATATTACCGTCTCTCCGGAGCCCATAGTTTCGGTTTTGAACGAAATCTCCGAAACGAAAGTTTGACATAAAAAGAACAAAAAACACCGGGAAAAACAGAACTATGCTTTGCAAATTTATGTGCACCGGCTACACTAAACCGTCTCAGTTCAAATACCTATAAAATTGGGCATTTAACAAAAGAAAATCTGTTAAATTGAACGCGCCACCTGTTCAGGCGGCCCGGCCGAGTCGACGGGACCTGGACTCAGCCGCCATGTTTGTTTGGTGGTGGCGCCCCCTATACACCTTTCCAAAAAACACTCGACCCCAGGGGCAACAAACCGTTTTCGAGCCCAGTCACTGAGTTTGAGGCTAGACTCTCACTGGCGTCCCTCCTAATCCTAACCGATCGGACTGTGATTTCGATAGGCGCAGCCTGCGTAGGCGCAGTTTCAAACGCTGCTGGTGGCTAAATTCTCGTCTTTTCCTGCTATATTTTGTGTTTAATGGTACATGCATTTTCCCGAGTACATTAAGAAAGCATTGTACTACGTTTAAAAAAAAAAAGAAATTGTGAACTATTTTTGTTGGGTACGCGCGCGACAGAACGAATGGGACTGGATGTATAGCTTGTGTTCTTTTCTTACGATCAGTTTTGACGGCGCCGCGGGATTCGCCGTCAAATTTGACGGCGCCGCGGGATGTGGAATGACAGAGCGCTTTTGCTGTCAAAAATAAATTGCAACAGAAGAGGGCCGAAAGGCATGAATTTTTCACGCTCATAAATAACGTGATGGGCAGGACACGGGCACACAATCGAGGAAGTACGAACATTCGAAAAATATATCGTACGTACCACACGATGCAGCGTTATCCGAAAAGAATTTATTTGAGAAAGATCTCAAATAACACAGTCGACGACAGTCGCATCTTGACGATCGGACGGAATTCGAGATGACTTTGTTTTGGGGCACGTTTTGGGGGGAGCTTCCTTTTTTCACAACCGCACCAAGGCAAAGGAACGAACGCGACTGACCCGTTTCAATGTTCGCAAAATCGCGTCGAGGGTCGTTCGACGTCCTTCACCTCCTTCGTTTCCCGTGAATGTAAAGCAGAAAAAACTTGAATGGCAGGCACTTACCAGCCTTATTTCTCACAATGAAAGATAACACAGAAAGGGTACGCAGCACGCATAAAAAAAATAAAAAAATAAGTGGAAACTTTCAAGAGCGGCGAGAACACGTCGAATGCAAAACCGCAAAAACGTAGGTAGAGAACCGCGCTGAGCGGGTCTTCACAGTCCAAGAGAGTGGCAGAAAATTTCTTACTAATAGAGGGCACGAGAGTCGCACCAGCCGCATCACCATCAGCAACATTATTATACTGCAATTAAATGCAAAGGTGCAAGCGAGCTGGACAAGAATGACGAAAATAAATTGCATCAGCAACATCGCGGCGGCCTAGCAGCAAAAAAATCAAAGTCAAATTGGACGTTTAGTGTTTATACAGTGTAAGGTTGGTCTGCCAGGATGAGGCGACACTGGTTTACACTGTAGATGAGCAATTTTGCCAGTGCAGTACGACTGCTAACCTGGGGTCTTTAACGTGCTCACGCAGTAGTGATACACGACCGCACGCCGGTACGATGCTCATCCAGATCGAAACGGGCAGGGGTGGGGCTCGAACCCAGGATCCCTGGGTTCTGCAGCGCGAGCTTTCGCTCCACGCGCGTCGAGCTGGGTGTGCGCTTCAGCCCACTCGGCCACCGATCCCCCCAAGCCTAGCAGCGATTTTTGGAAAGGTGTATAGGTCGCTGGAGCCGCGAATAGACCTATTTCAAAACAGCACCCCCATCTTGAAATATCGTCACTTCCAGTACAGGCGGAAGCATTGTTTTACCGTCGCCACGCCAATAGAATACATTTAGATATAAGCGTCACCGTCATCTATTCTCGTTTTGTCTCCCCTTTATTTCTTACTATTTGCAGGTTAAAATCTTTTATTATTTTTTCGTCGTCCATAACAGATATGCCTACCAGGTGGCTGGGGACGAGAGTAAGCGGAAAAGGCCCGTAGCTTTGAAGCTTTGAGCAGCGTTGCAGGCGAGCAAAATAGGATATTTGGCTCGCGTTTGGAACATGTGTCAATACGCTTCCTCACTACAGTTTTTCTATACTTCGTTCCCTTCTAAGAGCCGGGGTAGCAGAGGCTACAAGGGCGAGCTGCGAGCTCTCAGCGTCCCTGCCAAGCACGCGCGCTCGTGCAGTGCCAGCATCGTTCAGGAGGACGTGCTTTTGCGAGTAGCTTCGGCTTCATGCTCGCGGAAGCTATGAAAGAAAACAAACGTGAAAGTAATGTTTAATGGGACGCTGCGGCCGCGAGCTGCATTATTCTTTTTTCGTTTTTAAATTTTTCTAGACGTTCCGTTTTCGCGCATTTACGGATGCGGACAGATGGTTGTGTTCCAACATAGCACGTGCAAAAACGAACGTTACAGCGCCACACGGATGGTGCAGCCAGCATAACATGGTCGCGTCTTGCGTAAAGGTACGTTTATACTTCAACGTAACGTCGACAAGAGCGGCGTAGCGCAGCGCGCACTGATACTGATTGGTCGCAGATATCGAGTTCCTGGTCGCCGGTCAATGAAAGGCGCGTTTTCTGCGCTACTCTGCGTTCACTGCGCTAAACGTCGGAGTATAAACAGCCCCTTAAAGGGGCCCTGCTATCATATTTAAGCGTCTACCTTTTTGCGGTTTCCACGTCTCTTGGGGTTTGGGCAAGCCAGCGGGCACGGGGAGAGTAACTAAACATCAGTACGTCATATTTTAACCGGACGACGCAGAAACCTCCTCCTACGGCGGCGACCCGTGGTGCTGAAAGCACGCGAAATGTCATGTCTTTGGTCCTGGGCTTACTACTGGTCAGAGCCGCCAAAAGCTTCTTTTTAGTCGAAATACAAAATATAAGTGGCGCGAGCCGTTTCGATTATTTATAAAAGTAGTTTTTGTTGAGTATTTTAGATCTGAACAGAAACAAATGCAGTTTATAAAGTACGAAACAAGAAATGACTCGTCGACATACCCGCCACCAAGCGGTGGAAAAGGCGGCGCATACTAGGAAGGTGTAGTGGGATCAGGCGCCGACAGCGACGACGAGCGTAAAAAAGGTCCCGGATGTAGGCGGCGGCGCTGCAGTCGAGGATCTGACGGGTTCCGAGCGCTCCGAAGGTCTTCGGCGAGAAGCTTTGGCTTGCGGTTCGGCCCTTTGGTATGGCAGCGCGAGGTGGCTTCCGTTCTGAACTGATTTTTACCCCGTGTTTGCTGTCGTTTGTGGCCAATTAAGTGTCATGCCGAATTAGTGTTTAATCGCGAAGTAAATTAATGCAATGCGAGCCGCCCTGGCTGCCCGCTTCATACAGCCTAGCCAGAGCATGCTTTAGTGGCGCCCTCCTGAGCTGTCGACACCAGTGCTGCGGAGTTGCCACTCCGGAGTTGGAATGATTCCGGAATCATTCCGAATTTTCGCGACCCCGGAATGGAATGGGAATGGAATGGCGGCAGCGTTGAGGGGAATGGAATGGGAATGGAATTAGAGGCCTTTTGCCCAGAATGGAATGGGAACGGAATGGGTCCGGTTCTTCTATTTTTTTAAATATATATATATATTTTTTAGTGTTTACGGTTAGCGAAATTGAGCCAGTCGGCGAGCCAGTTGCTCAGAAATAAAATGAGCGGGCGGGAAACAGCTAACCCGCTTAGAGCTCTAACATACTTATACGCAAAAAATGCAATACAAAAAAGAAGCGTCAAAGCAAAGAGCAGAGGGGGTAAGGAGGGGGGGGGGGTGGCGGTGGCGCCTTTCGCGCAGGCGACGGGCTTTACAGCCGTTAAGGGCGGTTCAAACAGACTCGGAATACGGAACCCGGGAGCCGGAACCCGTACTGACGTAATCACTTCCGGCTCCCGTTTACGGGCGCTGAGTCACGGTTTGGTTTGAACGGCGCGCGACACGGGTCTCCGCATACGGTAGCTGACGTCACGGCGGCTTCCCAGGCAACCAATCAGCGACTGTCGTCAAGCCGGGTCGTCGCCCGGGCAGCCCGGGCAGCCCGGGTATGGTGCCTGTAGTGCCTGTAGCCCGGGCGCGCGACGCGCTCCGTCTAGAGCGGCACCGGCGGCACCGCGGCACTCGCTTTGTTTCGTGATGGCGTCGTCTCGGCAGGATCCCGGCTACGAAGCTCGAATTGCCTCACTTATGAACCTTTGTGTAGTGAGGTGCGTCACAAATGCAACAACTATCACCTGGCGTCGGCTGACTACTTTCGCGGCTGCGTGTGAGCAGTACCTACGGAGCGTGAAGAAAAAGAAGAAGCGAAAGGCCGTCCGCGAGCTCCTGAAGCCTCGAAAAATGCTCGACGAGTATGCCACCATCGTGAGACTACAGTCCTACAGTGTTGTGAGACAGATGTTCGAAGACCCCGACGACCGGGAATTCTTTGAGTGCTTCCGAATGTCACGAGCAAGGTAGGGTGTGCTGCTTTTTATTTTGGATTATTTTCATGTTATATATCAAGTGGCGTTCCACATGGGCCCGCGCGTCGCTCGCAGGAATACTCACCTGGAGCGTGCGCTCCCGCTGTGAAAGCACGTTTATATCATTTTTAACGCGGCAGGGTCACGAGAGCAGCTTTCGTAACAGTCCCATGCTTGTCAAATTTTACTGCGTCTGTGCTATAAAAAAATAGCAATAGCATGCACATGTGCAACTCGTACGACACACTCTTTCGGTCCACAAAATCTGGTCACGGTGTTGTGCTCCTTTGAGTGCATGTATGAGGGAAGCCCGTTGTGCTTCCTTGTCCTTTGTGCTAGCTAGGATGTGTGCTTACAAGCTTTCTGCACGAAAGCTCGCGCTGCAGAACCCAGCGATCTTGGGTTCAATCTCCACCCCTGCCCGTTTCGATCTGGATGCGCATCGTACCAGCAGACGTTCGTGTTTCACTACTGCGTGACGGGTGTTAAAGACCCTAGGCTAGCGGTCGTACAGTACTGCCTAAAAACTGGTCTACAGCGCGTACCAGTGTCGTTGACCTTTTTAACCTTTTAAGTGTCAGATGTAGCTCGCACGCACAATGGTTGCAGCTAGGCACGTAGCCAGGATTTTGTTTCGGGGGGGAGGAGATTTTGTCGGTCGCAGAGTGCCCGAGGCTGGTAAAATATTGTGTATAAAACAAGATGAACAAATGAGTTGCTTCATTACAATTGTAGTGAACAAGCATGCCCTCAAAGCTGGAAGCTTGGCACATTTGCTTATTAATAACATCCCACCGCCTTTCCGGTCTCTTTGCAGCCAGCAATCCAACCACTGCCTGCCTCTACAACGGCCTTTCTAAACGCTACTGATATTTGCATTTAAGATGCCGTTTCATCGGGTTGCAACCACCTCCCGTGTCTCCGAAACCGTGTCAATAAATTATTAAAAGCAGTATCGAGTTCTTTCACTTGTCCCGGTCCTTGTGGTCGCTACGATACCTGTCGTAGATCCAGGAGTACCGCTGAACTAGCTAACTAGTCCATAGGCTTTCTCGGGTACGTCAAACGCAGCGGCACTCTTCTGTGCAGCCTGAGCTGCTTTCCTCACGTCGGAGACGGGCGGGAAGTTTATCGCCGGAGCTCTTCTTGCAAGCAAGCACGGAGCGACTGAGGCATTCGCACGCGGAACAACGTGAACGCCGGTGGCAAGGAGGGCGGAGGAGGGAAGCGCGCCGCGCTGATTGGCCGCGGAGAAAATACGGAAACCTACGTCACGACCCGGGCAGGAGAAAGTTGAAAAAATTTCAACTCTTCAATCCGGGTGCCGGAAGCCGTATTTACGTCACCGCCCGTACGGAGGGAGCGCTGACGTCACTACGGGTTCCGGCGACCGGGTTTGCAGTCCGGGTCTGTTTGAACCGGGCTATACACGAGAGCGATCGAAACAAGAAACTAAGCAGCAAGCAAAAGAAACGAAGGCATGGAGAATATACGCGCGCACAGACTGAGATCTGAGAGCGGGGGACGACTCATAACTCGCAGAGCTCTGATAACTCGTTGACTCGCGCGCCGCCGAAAGATGGTCATGTTATTGTTTTCGTATAGTTCGGGGAGCGTTGTTTAGCAGGCGGCCAAACCTGCTGCCTCCCACGTTCATTCGCGCGCACTCCTTTGAAGTGCGAACTGCGGGTTTGCTTCGACAATAAAACAAAGCAAGATTCACTTCTCTCGTCTCCTCTTGCGCTTTGCTCCGACACTTGTTTTATTATTCTACATTTTTACGTGTAAGTCCGCCTTTTACTTGGTCTTTGTTCCGATGCTCGTTTTCTGTGTTATATGTTTTACATTCAAGTGGGTTAGGGGTACAGGCAAGCTAGCGGAGTCCCGCTCATTTCCTTCGACTTTAGACTCTGCCTATTTTGTTTCACCTTGTGATGAACCGCTGCGGACGCTACGAGTACCACCCCAGGCAATCCAGCACCGTGAGCGGGACTACACACTCGACGCGTTGCTGCGCCCCAGGGTCACGCGACACTCAGAAGGCACTGGATTGGTTTCGATGGCTCTCGTGCTGTCTGGTGCGGTCCATCCTAAGGTGAAGTAGATTGTCGTCACCGCTCTAGTCGCATGACCGAACTGACTAGACCTGCAGAAAGACTGTTTTGTGACATGGTCTCTCGTGCTGCGCCATAGACGTTGCACTTTGCCAGAGGATGTGTTCCAGCCACTGTGCATGGAGTCGCTTCCAGCAGCGTATATACTAACCGTATTGCTGTGCAGGTATTTGAAGAATACAGTACTTAATATAGCTTATTTCTGCGCCACGCACGAACTCTATATTTTTATGGTCTTATCAAACAAACACGCTGGCCGCGTATGTCCTAGAAGACAAATGCAAAAAAAAAAGTTTGCCAAAGAAAATTAGTGGATTTATGTTTTGCTGTTTGTTGCGAGCCACGTGGTCGAAAGACCGATGTTTTAAACAAGCATCGACATATCAAGAGGCTTTCTCGATGTTTGCAGTACAATGTAAACAAACACTTTGTGCCACCAGCGCCCCGCTTAGTAAAATCAATGCGCTTTTTTGGCATTTTGCATTTTGTTGCAATTGTCTATGCGTTTGATAATGTCAGCTTTATGGAGCTTATGCCGGCAACACAATGTAGCTGTCAAGAGCCAATTTTTACGTTTTGGAATTAGAGGAATGAGATGGAACGATTCAGCCATTCCAGGAGTGGAAATGGGCCCACTGTCCCCATTCCTAGGAGTTGAAAGGAATTGAATTATCGCAAACTCTAATTCCCCGGAATGGAATTGGAATGGAATGGGGGGTGCCCATTCCGCAACACTGGTCGACACGGAGTGCGGCAGCCGTGAGCGCTCGCTGAGCTCACTACACCTCCTCTATACTTTGTCTCATCCTACGATGGACTAAAGGCCAAAGCCACGGGCCGCCAGGTTCAATCACGTTCCACGCTACACTATGACATGCCTATACTCCGTTTCACCTTATGTTGTACCGCAGCGAAGGCTAGAAGCGCGGGCTCATAGTGTTGACAGCTGCCCTTGGTGCACGAGAGCTTGTGCCGCCGAGATGTGCCCTAGAGCAAGGAGCTCGAGCTTGTAGTCTTTCCTGCGGTACAACACAAGGTGAAACAGAGTATAGCATTGATTAGGGGTGGACGAATAATGCTCCGGAGTTCGAACCCAAGAACACTGCATCATTTCTATAGCTTCGACACTGCAAATAGCCTCTTTTTTGGAATGTAAAATTGTTGAGGCACTCAGTGCTATTTCGCTTCGAACCACTGTCCGCCTATCTCCATCAGTGATCCGAGACGCGGGCACTGAGACGTGCATCAAAGCGCAATACGCAATTTCTAAGTGGCTCGTGATTGGATCTGGCGGTCTGTAGCTTTTGCCTTTAGTCCATCGTAGGTGTAACAGCTAGCCAACGATGGCACCACTGGAAGAAAAGAAAGACACGGCAGACACGGGGGCACGAGGGAATAAAGAGCAGGCATTCCGAATCGCCATTCTGGCTGATGCGTGCTGCTTCGTACATGGTGGCAGCGGCTAAATTTATCATGAGCGAGGCACGTAAGTGACCAGCCTACGCAGGAAGCCAGGGCTGTCAACAGTGGCAACGCGACCGAAGACCGCGAAGGACGCCCACGAGAGCAGACAGCGAGCATCATGACCTGTCTGTTGCCCCCGCCGCAGCAGCTAGACCCAACCGGCAAGCCTTGGAATACATGGAAAGCGTGGATCACGGAATTTGAACTCTTTGCTGTGGCAACGCACCTGAAAGACCAGCCAAGCAATGTTCAAGCCGCAACGCTCCACGTCTGCATCGGAGAGGAAGGTAGGCGGATTTACAGCACCTTCACATTCGAAAACGAGGCCGACAGAGAGAACATGCAAGTTCTGAAGGACAAGTTTGAGCAGCACATGAAGCTAGCTATAAACCTAACGTACCACGAATTTGTTTTTGGAAAGAAAGATCAAAAAGACGGAGAGAAATTTGATGAGTGGTTGACCGAGCTAAGGATCCTCGTGCGAAACTGCGAGTACGGTGGTGTCGAACAACGCATGTTTAGAAGCCGAATAATATTCGGGACTAAAGACAAATAGCTACAGCAAAAGCTTATCAACGACAATCCCACTTTTGCGAAAGTACTCGAAATGTGCCGAACAAAGGAACGAATGGAGGACCAGTTCAACGAAATTCGCAGAGAGTATGACCGAAATGAGGATGACCGAAGTGAGGACCCACCAGGAATACAGGCGCTGCGAAAAGACCAAGCGACATGACGCTGTTGTGGTTTCGTACACCGCACGAGCGCATGCCCGGCTACAGGAAAGCAATGCCTTAGCTGTGGCAAAGTTGGACATTTTGCAAAATGCTGCAGCAAAGGTCCACAGTTATCGAACAGCCGACAGGGGCGCCAAGAAAAAAGAGGAAGAAAATACGACCCCAAAGTCCGCCAAGTTGAGCGCGAGGAAACTGACGAAAGCGATGAAGACTATCTGCTCTGTCACCTAACAGTGAACAAAATAGACAAAGAAGACCGCTGGAGTGAGACAGTACAGATCGAAAAAGACCGCCTACGCTGCAAGCTCGACACAGGAGCCAATTTCTCCATAATTCCAAGGAGATTACTCAGCTTCATTTCAAGTAAAAAAGTTCGCAAGTGTGACACTACACTGTGATCGTTCTTTGGCCACAAGAAAAAAGCGTGTGAAAGAGTTACTCTGACAGTGTCAACTGGAGCCTCAACGACCCAAGAGGAGTTCTTTGTGGTCAAAGATGATGTACCGGTGACACTGGCGGGAGAACTGAGTGAGAGGCTCGGATTGATCAGACGCATAGCTACAGTCACAGAAGGACCCAACGATGCGACAAAGGAAACAGCTACAAGCTTGAGTGATCTTACGGGACCATATGCAGATGTCTTCCATGGACTGGGAAAAGTCAGGGGCTTTACATACAACATGAAAGTAAACCCTGGTACAAAAGGTGTTGTACGCCCAGCAAGGAAGGTACCGGTGGCTATCCAGGAGAAGGTCAAGCGCGAGTTACATAGAATGGAGAACGAATGGGGTCATCACGAAAATCAAGGAGCCGACCGAATGGTCCAGCTTCATGGTAGTTGTCGGAAAGAAAGACAAAGTGCGCATCTGCATGGATCCAGTAGACTTGAACAAAGTTTTGAGAAGAGAACACTACCCAATGACGACAATGGATGACATCGCCACCCGAATCGCCGGAGCGAAAGTGTTTTTGGCTCTGGACGCATCTTCTGGGTTTTGGCAAATAGAACTCGACGAAGAGAGTTCGAAGTTGTGCACAATGAGTACTTCCTATGGGAGGTACAGGTTCAAAAGAATACCCTTTGGGATAAGCACATCCCCTGAAGTTTTTCAGCGCGTCATGAACGAGATTTTGGAAGGCCTCCCCGGAACAGCAGTTGTGATGGACGATATACTAGTCTGGGGTAAAACCCAGCAAGAACACAATGAAAACATTAGGCGCCTCCTCCAACGCTGTCGAAATGTGAACCTACGACTCAACCCCCAAAAAATGTCAAATTGGCAAGACAGAAGTTCGTTATTTCGGGCAAGTACTAACCGGGGACGGCATCACCGTGGATCCAGGCAGGATCCAAGATATCCTGGAAGTGAAAGAACCTAAAGATCCCAAGGAACTTCGAACATTCCTTGGAATGATCACATACCTCTCTAACTTCATACCACGACTTTCTGAGCGAGCAGCACCGCTGCGGGAACTGCTAAAGAAGGAGAGCTCGTGGGTATGGACAGAAGAACAGCAAAGAAGCTTTGAAGACCTGCGGGATGCCTTGACAAAAGCACCAGTGTTGGCATATTTCACACCAGGAAAGCCCATAACGCTCTCAGTCGACGCAAGTCAATACGGCGTGGGAGCCGTTATCACCCAGGAAGGAAAGCCACTAGCGTATTCGTCGAGATCCCTGACAGCAGCGCAGACAAAGTATGCGTAGATCGAGAAGGAGTTGCTTGCTATTGTACCAAGTTTCACCATTACATATTTGGACAGCCGTGTGTAACAATAGAATCGGATCACAAGCCGTTGCAAGCTATTTTCACCAAACCACTGCATCAGTGTCCGATGAGACTACAACGAATGAAGATGGCTCTCCAGAAATAGTCATCGCAAGTGAAGCATATACCTGGGAAAGAACTGCTGCTAGCAGACGCACTTTCACGTTTTCCCGCTAAGGAGACACACTGGAAGAAGAGAAAAAGTTCCAAGTAAACGCGCTAGAGCACATATCAGTTACTCAAGACCGCCTTCAAGAAATCCGAGAGGAAACCGTAACTGATGCACAACTGCAACTGCTGCGTCAGTGTGCGCGGACTGCATTGCCGGGAGAGAAAAACCAAGTGCCACAACTTGGAAGGCCTTTTTGGTCATATCGGGAGGAAATTCATGAAGAAGATGGACTTGTACTCCGATCCAACAAGCTAGTCATACCTATAGCTATTAGGCAAAAGATCATCAACCTGCTGCACGCAGCACACGCAGGCAAGGAGAAGATGAAAAGAAGAGCTCGAGATATCCTGTTTTGACAAGGAATCAACGCTGACATCGAGGGCAAGTACGACAACTGCAGCATATGTCAAAAGTACAAGCCAAGAAATGTCAAGATGCCACTCTTGAGTCATGCGGTGCCAGCACTGCCTTGACAGTATGTTAGTGTGGATATCTTTACTCATGAAGGACAGGATTTCATAATTATGGTGGACTTCTACTCATTTTACTTCGAGGTTGAAGAAATGAAAACCATCACAGCTTCCAAAGTTAGAGTGTTTTGCTTGAAGGCCTTTGCAACACACAGACTCCCTTCGAAACTTTTAAGTGATAATTAATTACCCGCCGTTTGGGAGCCACGACTTCAAACAGTTCCTGAAAAACTTAAAGATCGAGCAAGTAACTTCAAGCCCTTACCATGCCCGATCAAATGGCATGGCCGAACGAGCCGTGAGGCAGGCGAAGCAATTGCTGAGAAAAAGTGCGAACACTGAAGAGTTTTACAATGCACTTCTTGAATGGCGCAACACTCCACGAGACGAGGTACTCCAATCACCAGTAGAAAGACTGATGAGCCGGCATACAAAACGCTGTTGCCCACCAGGCTTGAACATTACCTACCTGTTATCGTGCCGCCCAAAGCCGTCACACAACGCCTTACAAAAATAAGGCAACAACAGAAGTCTAGCTATGACAAGTCCTCTCGAGCACTAGCAGATATTGAAACAGGTTTTCAAACTGCCGTCTACAACAGCCTTAAGCATACGTGGTCACCTGCCATAGTAGTGGCCCATTCTACATCAAGATCCTACAACATTCAGACCCCGGAAGGCCAAGTGCTTCGGAGGACACGCGAACACTTAAGTCCAGTGGCACAATCCCCCCCCCCCCCCCCCCCCCCCCCCCCCCCCCCCCAAAAGACAACCTCCGAGGCCACAGATCCAGTAAACGAGGGCCAAGTTGAGTCTGAGCCGCGCCCGATGCTTCGAAGAGGAACAAGGAATAGAAGGCCACCACAACGATATGGACATGACCACGATATTTAGACTTACACAGATCTCTAAACTCGTTTTTTTTTTGTTGAGAAAGGAGATGTAGCAGCTAGCCAACGATGGCACCACTGGAAGAAAAGAAAGACACAACGGAGACGGGGGCACGAGGGAATGAAAAGCAGGCATTCCGAATCGCCATTCTGGCTGGTGCGTGCTGCTCCGTGCAGTAGGGTGAGACGAAGTATAGTTCACGGCCAAGGAAGTCATGAAGAAGGTTATTTTTTGCTTTTTTTTGTAATTTTAATTTGCCTATAACTTTTAAAATAAAGCGACATTCGAGAGAAAAAAAGTTTCATTAAGTTACTAGCTACGTTCAGTGCGTTCACGTATGGTGCTAATTGAAAACCAGTAAAAACGTCTTTGCACGGCCCTTAAAGGAGCTGTGCAACGATTTTAACGTTGAAAGAATTGGCATCTTCTACTTTTGACATTGTTCATCTTGTCGTATAAGGCAGAACACACACCTCCTTCCTTCTAAATGTTGCGATTCCGACGCGTAATCGCGAGGCAAAAATTAGAATATCCCCCGACCTGCAGCCGCGAGCGGCGGCCGCGAGAAACACGCGGCGTGACGTCAGTGGGGTCTTGTAGAAATATAGCAAGCTGTGCGAATACCTGCTATGTAAAAGGTAACTTTTCTATGAATCTTATCGTTCCAACATAAATATAAATGCGTCAAAAACCTGGTATCATCGGCAAAACTTTTATTATACGCAGTTTTAGTGGCGCCATCTGTCCTAGGTTCACAAAACCGTCAGCTCTATCTGCTACCGCGAACAGCCGCCAGAAGCCGGAGGGGGAGGGGGACAGAGCCGGACGGGTATGGCCGGACCCGGATGCATAGAGAATAGAAGGATAGGAGAGGGCATGACGTCAGCCGCGTAGCCTCCACAAGCCATGCTCCCTTGACGCCTCGCCTCTTTCTCATTTTCACTGGCCAACATGTTGCCCAGTGAATTGCAGCCGTAAATCCAAAAACTGCAAGTTCTGACCGTCTTGCAGTTCGTAAGCGCTGCTCTTCAGGCCTAAAGTTCACTTACGAACTGCAAGACGGTCAGTACTTGCAGTTTTTGGATTTACGGCTGCAATTCACTGGGCAAAATGTGTGTTGGCGCTACAACCCGCGAACCAAGAAGGAAATCCTGCCATACGATTCCGCCCACTCTAAACTTGTGAAACGAAACATTGCCACGTCATGCCTCCAAGCTTCACTGTACAGGTCCTGTCCCCATGCCATGCTTGACAGCTATGAAGCTCCGGCCAAGCGACTTTTAGGTACAGGATTTTCTCTTTCCGTTTTGTTTGGTGTCTCTCAGACACTCTTGAAAAAAGTCGAGAGCGGTTCTCGGGAACCAAAAGTAAAGCCAAAACAAAGGCCTCAGGTTGTCCTATACATAAATAAGGTTTCACATAATTTAAAAAAAAGTGGCTCACCGGTTCAATGTGCCAATGGTTTTTTCGGCGCCTCAAAAATTTGCACAACTTTGCCCGCGCGTAAACCAGGTAAGCAGTAACAAGATGTCATGTACAGTTAAGCATGTCATCAAGTTCGAGGATTGCGTTGTGGGTGTCATCTACAAAATTCCATTGTCATGCGGACGGGTTTATATAGGACAATCGGGACGCTGCGTCAACGAGAGAATGCGTGAGCATGCGAATTCCCTGCGGTCAATGACAGGAGGTCACTTATACGTACATTGCAGAGACTGCCAGTGTCACCCCGTCTTCAAAGATACCATAATCATTGGCAGGGGGCGCACAAAAGTGCAAAGAGAGGTGCTGGAGGCGTATGCTATCGAAAAAGCTGGCGCGGTGCACTGCGTCAGCCAGCCTTCGGTGTATCTGCACAAAAAAGAGATCGAATTTATCGATCCATGATAAGCGACACGCCATTGGTTGTTTCGGCGTTGGTTGGCTGTGTGGTGTTTTCTTGTTTGAGCCGTTTTTAATAAAACTTCAATTGATAGTCAGCGCTTGTCCTGTGTTCTTCCCTCGTTGTCTTCGTCCTTTTGCGCGCTGTTTCCAATTTACTAAGTCATGAACCAACTCGCTTGCATCGCCACCTTAATACCATATTGTTCGCGCTGCGCCCACCAGCACGTGGTCACGCGGTCGCGAGCGGATGAGTTCTCGCCGCTCACTGATGACTCTAGAGAGGGAGCTTCACACGAACCCCGCGGGACCCCCATTGACGTTCCAGCGCGCATGTGACTCGGAAGATGGTAAAGATGTTGAGAGGCGCCGAAAACCTCCATCTTTGTCCATTTTTAAAATAAAAACTAGGACATGCAGGCAGAAGCGGTTATTTGTTCTTTACTTCGCAAAGGTCTAGGCACCAACTCCCAAATTATTCAAGCAAAGCACTGAAAGTGTTGCACAGCTCCTTTGAATTTAAAAGTAAACATTTGACAGAGATCTGTCTGGTTGGGAGTAATTAATATTAAAAAAATCGAACACAAAGGACACTGCTCCTCAACGGCCATAGCCGTAGTCGCCCCTGAAGAAGAGGCCGGATTGGCCTTGAAACGTTGGGTCCCTACAGAAGGGCTTGGTTGGTGTTCGAATTTTTTAATATTAATTACTCCCAACCAGACAGATCTCTGTCAAATGTTTACTTTTAAATCTTTACGTGTTGACTTCGGAGAGGAGACAGCGCAGCTCGCTAAACGGTATGTGAATATTGCTCGGAGCATCTCTATTTTCAAAACTCACCTGGACTTTACGGTTGCATGCTGGGACTCCCATGTGGTTCCCCAAAGCCTTCGCATTAAGCGCCTCGTTCATACGCCGGAAGGACACAAGATCCTCGAGCAGGCTGAGCGCCGTCTCATTAAAGCCCGCATCCACGAATGCCACGCCACTTTAAAGAAAAAGAAACTGGACATTTTTTTCACTCGACGGCAGCTAGAATACAGCATTCCAGACGTATTCCCATCTCTACAGTCTTTCGCCGAAACTGTCTCCTCCACTGCTGCTGAAAAACAGCAAGTATCTCAAGGCAAAAAGTTTTCGAGACTGCAAAACAAACAAACAACACAACGCAGCAAAAACACCACTAGTTTTGTCACGAACCTCTCGTCCAGGTTACTCTCCCCTTGTGAGATTAATGTATTAGCCAAGGGCCATGGGTTTAACATGACCACAACGAGGCCGCCTTTGCCAAAAATGGTCGCAGCCCCTGAAGACGGCATCGCGCACATGAATCCAAGCTCTCGCGAACGAACCCGACAAAAGGTGATCGGCATCTTGTCTAAGATACCTCAACATTAGCGACACAACCTACCAAAAGAAGAAGTAAAAGCACTTCGAGCGCTTCGAGAAGATGACAAGATTGTGCTCCTTCCAGCCGATAAGGGCAACTCGACTGTCGTCTTGGACCGTGATGACTACGAGAAAAAGGTTCACGATCTTCTTGATACTTCCGCTTATAAAAAGCTGTCAAAGAACCCTACATCACAAGTCCAGGCAAGAATGAACAAAGTTCTAGCGGACATCTTCAAGAAGCACCCTGATTCAAGAAGCCTCCACCTGCAACTTCTCTGTAGGAATAGATCTGCTCCAGGCTTGTATGGTCTTCCGAAGATTCACAAGCCTAGCGTTCCTCTTCGTCCTATTGTAGATTTTACCACCTCGCCACTTCGTGCTCTTTCCAACTATCTTCATCGCACCTTTTCTCCTCTCGTGGGAAATACGACGACCTATGTGCGCAATTCCAGCGATTTCGTAGAGAAGGTTGCACTATTAAAGTTGAGCGCTGAGGACACCATGGTATCGTTCGACGTCATCTCGCTTTTTTACAAGCGTTCCTGTTCCCCTGGCAGTCGCCACGGCTAGGAACGCTTTAGAAAAAGACAAAAACCTCAGCGACAGAACGAACCTCAGCGTGGATAAACTGTGCCGCCTCCTTGAGCTCTGCCTCGACAGTACATATTTCAGCTTTAAGGGGGAGTTCTTCAAGCAGACCAGTGGAACCGCGATGGGTGCTTCCATCTCCGTCACCACGGCAAACCTCTGCATGGAAGCTATTGAACAGAAGGCACTGCAGTCATTATCTACACCACCCAAGATTTTCTTGCGGTATGTTGATGACTGCTTCTGCGTCCTGGCAAAATCTGAAGTGGACAAATTCCTGGCGCATCTCAACACCATCGAGCCGGCCATCCAGTTCACTGTGGAGCGCGAAAAGGACGGCACCTTACCTTTCCTGGACGTGCTAGTAAAACGGCAAAAAGAACAGCTAAAATTCTCTGTATATCGAAAACCGACGCACACTGGACGCTACCTCCAGTTTCAATCCAGCCACCCAGCCAATCATAAGGCGTCGGTGGTCAGGACACTCTTAACCAGGGCAAAGACCATCTGCTCATCAGAAGAGGACAAAAGAAACGAGGAACAAACCGTCATTGCTGACCTTAAGGTGCAACCCCACCGTGCATGACGTTTTGGTGCTTTTCCGACGGCTTATAACTTTCTTTCTATGTATCTCACAATTATGAAGTTAGTGTAAAATTAAAGAGCAGTTTCTCAACAATGCTTTAATGTCTCGATATCACGATTATTTTTAGTTGTTAGTTAATTATTCGGCTTTTAATAGACCACAGTCTCTAATACTGAAAAAATTATTTTTCGAGTTGTAACGTCCCATCGTCCACGATATTTTACGTGAGCGTTCGGCTAGATGTAATAAAATAAAAAAGTAAGCAACGAACTGTACAGATAATGTATATTATAAAATAAAAAATAAAGTTTAAAATTGTAATCTTTTATGGCACTATAAAAACGGAATCACGTCAACTAATCAAAATAACGAGACATTAAATTATGAAGCATCCTTCGATATTACATTTTCCAGAACTTCGATATTGATATATTACACGTTAAGAATGTTATAAGACCTCAAACTTTTCCCATTCAGTTACGGCGAATTGTAGTTTCTTAATATGAAGTACATATGGCGACACGGGTTCAAGAACAGCTTGATGTGCATTTTCCGTCGTGTGCCGCTTGGAACGCCACGTGAAAGACAGGAAAAAGCGCCAGAGGTCAGGGTGTCAGATGCCTGGATGCCCGCAGTAAGGGAGCCAGAGATTTGAGAACAACAAGCGCGAGGCTGCGGGTGCACCACAGCTACTTTTGCGCGCGTTCTACTGTGCGTCGGTAGACATGCCCGACGCGATCCAAATGAAATGGGCGCCATGAAATGCATTCTGCCATTTCAGATTCCGCCACGTATGCGAAAACATTTTAATGTTTTTATCACTTGCATAAATCATTTATGATGTCAAACTATGCTTGTCGGAATGGTTTGACTATATTTTGTTTCAAAAACCACCTCGGTGGCTCTTAAGTGGCAATGACATTAAAACGTCTCAGTTCCTCTCAGCCAACGCGCTGGCCTATGAATCTGTATTTGTCGGGTTTAAATATCGGCCGAGGTGCCCGCAATCCGACGGAGGCCTATCTGAGATTTCGGTTGCACGTCAAAAGATCTACGGATAGCCAAAATAAACCCACAATATTTTTTTTTTATTTGGGCGTGTTAAGTGATTTTTGTTGGTTTGGCTTGTGAAACCCTAAGATCTGAATATTTGCTTTGCTTTACCTTAGTTCGGAGCGCAACCAACGCTACGGGCTGATGAAGCCACTTAAGCAGCGCCAAGAGCGCGAAGTTAAGCTGTTCGTTCTCTTTCTGTGCCTATGCGGTCGGGCTAAACTAGACCCACTAAATAAGCTACACTTCATACCGATATGGATGCTTAAAATGATGGTTGTTAGTTATCTGAAGCTTTATCTGAAATCACAGGAAACGCTTTTCCGTCCTCCACAAATGTTTAAACAGTGGGCGACAAAGCAAAGCTATATTACGTGAGCTTCCTAACACCGAAACTATTGCTGAGGAAGTCACACTTTTGAATCATGACGACCGGCAGTTGCATTTGATTTGTTACTAACCACCAAAACTGCGGCGCCCAAAACAATATCGGAAGAAAAATTGCCGATACTCTAAGTGTAGCTCATTTGGTCTAGCTCACAGGATAAATCAAGTGCGGTGGGGGATCGTTGGTCGAGTGTGTTGTGGCACAGGAGATCAGAGCACGTGGAGAAATGCTCGAGTGCGAGCTCCTTTCAAAGCACGGAGCTCCCGCTGCAGAGCGTGCAGGGACTACATTCCCTCGATATATCTGCGTTGGTCCTTCAAATAACCTCAAAGGTGCCAGTGCACGAGGCCCGTGTCTCGACCGGCCCTTGGACACAAATGGCGACGCAGCACTAATACGTTCGAGTTGCCCGTGTGGCACGCGCGCCACACAGGCAACTTGATTGTCATTTACAACGAATGAAATTCATGTGATCAACGAATCGGCTCGCGATCTGTCGCGCGTGGAACGCCCCACGCTCGGAGTGTCGAGCGCTGATTGTCCGATCCTTCAAATGTCATTCGTTGTGAATGGCATTCGAGTTGCCCGTGTGGCACGGGCACCGTGCCCGCTCGTGGCACGTGTCTTGCGTGTTTTCACAATAATGGTTGGCGGTACTTGTAAAAAACGCCTTTATCAAGGGGCTTTAGCAGGGACCCTGGGTTCAGTCGCCCATCTGTATCCTACCGTCGTGCGATCATGTATCACATATACTGCGTAATGCACGTTAAAGACCCCAAGCTAACAGTTGCACTGCACTTTTTATAACCTTCATCGGGTAACAATGCCGTCCTACGAAATTGCTGCTCTCTAAAAAACTAACGACTAATTTTGAATGCGCCGTTACATCGCATTTTTGATGTGTGTTCGCGTTCTTTTTTATTTTTATTTGTTTGTCTACATCTTTGATTATGTGGCTCTTGCTTATAATGAAACAGACTATAGTTGTCAGACTTCTGGAAAAATATTATATAACTAAGAAAATGGCACGTAAACGTAAAAGTAAAAAAAAAAAAAGAAAAACGCATAGGCGCACTTAATAAAAATAATTGAAATAATAAAATTGATTATAATTCTGTTTTCAAAGGTTTGAGCGCCCCAAACGCTATAAAAGCGAGCTCGGTGCTTTGGATGGTGCGCTTGTTCAAGTGGGGGATCGTTCAGGGCACCAAACCCTATAAAAGCGTGCTCGGTGCTTTGGATGGTGCGCGTGTTCACTGGAAGTGTAGTTCAGGACAGTATGTTCGCACTTGTACGTTCCGCTTCGCTCGCAGGGTAAAACCAAATACTTTATTGGTAATGCATTTAGTGAGACAAAGCTTACCTTCTGTATATGTGCAATGCCCTCAGTTTTCGCGTGATTAGACGCTTGTTTTTCATTATAGTTTTCGTTTCCCACAGCGATTCAGTTCGTGCTCTTTTGTGTGCTACATGAATTATTAGAGACCAAGGTAACCTAAAAGCATTCTTTTTCACGGATTCTAAAAAAAAAGAAAAACCTATGCAACTTGCCACGTGTGCCAAACCCAATAGAAAATATTCTAAGCTTCACATATGACCGCTTACCTGACTAAACATTGTTGTTTGTCAAGAACAATTGCGATCTTATGAAATCGCGTGGGAAAAACTCGTTCTAAGCACGCGACCGTTGGCATGCAGTGAATACTCATAATCGGCGCCGAGATGATTGGTGGCCGCCAGCGGGTGGAGTTTTTCTACCAACCCAGAGTTAGAATATTTTCTTCTTTCTGTTGTAAGCAATCAGGAGACAACTTACACCAAATCTGAGGGTAATAAATTACTATGGAGCATTCAAACACAATGGCCTGAGCAGTATATGTGTACAAGCTTTAGCTTTTGATGCACCCTTAACTTTCGACACGCTCAACGCTAGTGCAAAGCATAGGGCTGTTTCATTCTTAATCAGCGTACTATGTGCATAGAGTAATATACACAAGGTAAAGAGCGGACACTGCCATAGGCCCCAGCGGCCCAGATAGACCAGTGACAGGTAGCGCTCCTAGCAGGCGGTATTAAGTATAATCTCATTCCGTCTCCGGTCAAGTTAGTTTCGGTTTCGGTTTGGGCGTGTCTGCTCCGGTTCTCCGGTACCCTTCTCTCTCTCTTTCCTCCCCGCCTCGCTCGGCTCTTGGAAGCTTTTTGACTCCCGAAGCCGCTGTCTTTTTTAATTTTTTTTTAATACTGACGCACTTTTGCTTTATTTTTTACGATAGAGTCCGTGCAAAATGTGTCAAACAATATTTCAACTTACTTCACAAAGCAGAAGCATATATATTTCTTGTTCTTTTTCTATTGTAAAGCATTGAAGTTACACAATCGCCGCATTGACTCCTGGCTGGTGGAGCATTTTGGGGTCAACAACAGTAAGTGGTTCGAACACATTTTATTGAACCACATTCATGTATACATGATTTACTTCAGAAGCTGTGTATGTTTTATACGAAAGAGATCGATACTCACAAAAATAAATGAATATGAAAGACTTCGGCATATCGTACACTTCGTAATAGATTCTTAGCGGAACCAAGTTAACAAAACTTTTCCACGGAGAACATGCTGTATGATAGATGCACTTTCACGCCAACTCGGGTACGGGAAGCAAGTGCAAAAATAAATAAGACATCGCTATCATTACCAGTGCGAAGCACACGCCGGAGAGTACAAATTCCTGATTTCCGGCAAATATAATAATAACACCAATTCGCATAGCCTCAAACTCACTGCGGGCGAGCCATTACCATACAATGGGAACTCTATTCGAAATCTGACAAGATTCGACGTCCTTAAGCATTCCCCGAAATTGTTCAGAAAAGAAATATGGCTTCAGAAAAAAGCGGCTAAAAAAACTATGGACAGTGGATACAAAAGTGGATACATTTTCTTTCAAATGTTTTTAGCCTCTATACACTATTTTCTATCGAAATTTTGTAGAAAGTGGACGAATATTTTTGTTAGGGAGCCGTGATACACGTTCGCTGGAAAAAGGGGAAACAAATATTCTGAGAGCAAGCTGCACCGCCCACTTAATAAGTACTTTCTTGTTTTTGGTTTGGCAACCGCTTCTGTTAATACACTATTAACAGTTAAACCTGTCTCGTTCTTACTAGCCACTGAAGAGTGCAACCGAACTTTGTCCAAATTCCGGTTAAGAAATCAAACATGTCAACACAAGCGTATTGTGCAAAACAATTTAAAAAACCCTTTGTGGTACTCCTCTGGGCAAAGGCTAAAACCACACAGACCTCAAAGTGTGCTATACAAGGCGGCACACACTCTTCGAACACGTGTCACACTCTATTATAAGAAGAAAGTGATTTTCTAGTAGCTAAATGAAATGAAAGGCAGCCTGTGATGGTACTACTAAGTTCACGAACAATTTTCCAGGCACGTGATATGTTTTAGGAACAACACAGTACTGGTGAGGCCTGGTCAAGTTATTAGACTCATCCGATAGCAGCTGAGAACAGCCACAGCTGTAAGTTGTCTGTTCAAGCAAAAGCTTGATCACATAGCCCCAAACGTAATAAAAAAGTGAAAGAGTCATCAATTATGTTAGACCTGATGTCTGATTCCAGCTCAGAAATATCCTCTAGTGGCGGGAAGTTATCAATTGGAAGACATTCCACAATGTTTGAAATTAAACTTTCATGGTGCGAAGAAATTTGCAACTCCTTTAGGAGGTCAGCCTTGTCATCCCCTACGTTTTCATTGTCCGACAGTTTGAACAGTTTCTTTATCCAGAGGTGTTTTAGTCCTGAGATGAACTGATACACATTTGGATTTGTGTTGCAGCCCAGCATTTGTCGTATATAGCTCCGAAAACGTTCTCAAGTGTGTCTTGCTGCAGGCGTCGTGTAAGTAAGAACTTAAAGTCATGGCTGCTTGAAAGCTCATCTCAGAGCATGAGGACACTTTTTATAGTAACTTGCCACCCAATGATGGCTTATGGCTGCCTCCTACTTTGGAACTGCCATGCTGAAATCCATCCGAGTTACTGGTGGAGAAAATCAAGTATTTCAGATTCTTCCTTCAGAATGGCATGATGCAACTTCTGCCCTGTCTTCTTGAATTTTTTAGCTATTTAGACAATCAAAAAGTATGCACATCCTATCACAGAAATATGCTGTAGCCATGGCTGCCCCAGGAAGTTCTTTGGCATAAACAAGGGATATGATTGCAAGAAAGAGTGAGGCACCCAGTACCTGTGGGGCACAATTTTCTTCCATGTTACAGAAAGGTTCTTGAAAAAATGTGTCCCTCAGTAAGCTTCGGAGCCAATTGCAAGCTCATCCCATGGATAGAACAATAAAGTTCAACAACAGAAGACCACTCACTGACCTCATTTCCGATGCAAAGTTTGTGGGCTTAAAGATTGCTCTTGGTTGTTTTGGGAAAGTGCGGAACATCAAAGACAAAGTAAACGTTATCGTTGTGAACTTCAAAAAATGGCTTATCACCACACACACCAAGCTTACGTTTGAAGCCCCCTAACCACAGACCACAGCCTTTACTGTGAAGCCAACAGTCTTAAAGGGGCGATGCACTGATATTTGTATTTTGCGCAAATGCCGCTTAGAACGAATCCCTGCCGTTAATGATCTGTGCAATACCCGTTCGTTTTCACCACACGCAATCGAAGTCGCAGAAAAAAATAAAGAAAAACGAGCAGAGTTCACCCTCTCAACTCGCAGCCAGAACAAGCGGCCTTGTGATATCTGGAGCCGATTATATGCCGCCAATGTTGATCATAGCAATGCGCTGGGGTTGGCAAGGCACAGGACACGCGCTGAGTTACAAACATTGTTATGGTTCGGCTGTTGTTGTCATTGCAGCGATTGGACACAGGACACTACCCGAATATTTCTCGAGCTATCGGTTATCACGAACCCAAATCGAGTGTCCACGCCATGCTCGGGTCCAATCTATGAGCCGTATTCAAATATCGTCACTGGACGGTACTGCTACCGCCCAGCTACGTCATCAGGTTTTTCGAAGGAGAGATTGAATGAAAACACTCGGTTTTGTCCTCGAAATTACAGCGCAACAAAGGAGTTTCTTGGTCAGTGGCATTGCGTGCGAGTATCTTGAGTCCCACTAGTGCCAGTAAGCTCGTGTAAAGTGAAAAAAATTCCAATTGAATATCGTTGCACAGCCCCTTTAAGCTCCCGAATGAGAGAAATGAGGAGCCTGCGTTAAACAGAAGACGTTGTTGGAGTGTGCACAACAGTGTATGCAAGGGGCTAAACGCACCTCCTGGAAATTTCAGAGAGCATAACAACCAAGGCTCTATCTGCAATGTTAGAGGTTCGTCAAACACCGTCATCTGTAAACCCATGGACAATGTCGTGTGCAGGGTCGTAAGTTAAATTCGTTTTTAAAACAATCTCATCGAAAATCAACATGCACACACGTTCAAGTGCAGCCAGACAACCCGGCAGAAACAACAGCGCGAGAAGCTCGAACCTATCGGCTATACGAATTCACGCCGAGCATGCGAGCACTCGGGCGGTCATGCGTCACCTTGATTGATGCAAAGTCGACCGAACATGATGCAGCAGAAAGCACATATGGACGGCACGCAGGGCACAGACGAACGACGCAGGGACGAGCAGAGGCCATGCAGAATGATGCAGAGGCGACGGCGTGCAGGCAGGCAGGCCATGGCAGGCGCCATTCATCACGTGGTATTTGTGACGTATTTGATTTAAACTATATAGTCGTTTTAAGTATTTTAAACAATTTTAAACCATTGCCATTTAAAAAATAAACACTTTTCACAGAAAGAGTTTTAATTGATTTTAACCAAATTGCAGAAAAGCGCCACGTAGCGGAGGGTATTAAACGCACTATCTGGGCCGCGAATCGGCTCCTGTGTCCTCTCTTTACGTTTACTATATTACTCTATGCTATGTGCGTGCTTACACTATATTTTATACAACGTCAAAGCCTACCCGTTTGCATCGTTTTCATTTTTGGACACCACTACTTGCGCGCATGAATCACCAAATTAAGAATGGCACAGGATGTCACAAAAACAATTTACAGGGTTTTTTTTTTACCGCAAAAATAAACTACGCATTGCCTACCTCTCATTCTCCGCCCAAAGGTAGTGCTACGTTACAACCAGATGCCAAAGTTTCATCCCGAACGGACACCTTATTCAAAAGTTATAAGTGATTTTCTGAAAATTCCAATGGGAAAAATGGAGCCCATTTCGGGCCTGTTTTTCGTTTCTGGTGCCACAGAGCCCCAGGTATTCGAAAACTCCGTCGGCCGCTATTTTCCCATCGAACTTTTCAGAAAATCACTTAGAATTTTTGAAGAAGGTATCGTATTGGGCCGAAACTTTGACAGCTGGTTGCACCTCTAGCGCTACCTATGGGCGGAGAATGAGCGTTCGGCGATGCCTAGTTTATTCTTGCGGTAAAAAGAAACCCTGTATTTTTTTTTTCTTTCGTGACACCCTGTAAGTTGCTTAAACTATGTGCAAAACTATCAACAGACCCAGAATCTTTGCATGGTCGGTCATTGCATTTATCACCGAATTCGTATTAAAATTAATAATTATTCTTTATTGCTGTGAGTTTATTTTTAACCTCGGCCTTTTTTATTATGACCCCCGCACCAGTCCTACCTTGGGTTCACCAAACTCAACATCTTAACCTGAGTGTCATTTTTTGTGTTTTCCAGTCTCGTGATTTGGGTCAAAATAAACACCCAGCTACAAAAATGAGACACCTGTGAACAAAAGTTAAGGGCGCAAACGAGCTGGTGGTGGTTAAACATTTCGACAAAAACCCCGAGACTGGGACAAAAAGGGACGGACAAACACAAAGTCTCAAACACAGCTGAATTATATTTGACAAGGAAGGGTGCTTATATAGGCGTCAAATCCTTCACAAATCAAAAGAGACGAAGGAAAGAGAGAAAGAAACCTTCACAAACAAAAGAGACGAAAGAAAAGAGGGAGAATTGGGAAAACCCGTGCCACAAGCAGTACAACAAAAACAAGCATTACAATAGAACTGAAAAGTTTATACAAAAACAAAGCTAAGTAGAAGGACTAAAGTGCATTAGTCCCCAAGAGACCCCAACACTACAACAGGTCGTTTATACAAAAACAAAAGCAAAGTAGAAGGACCAAAGTGCATTAGTCCTCAAGAAACCCCAACACTATAACAGGAAGGACGCAACGAACCAACGACCAGGAAACAACAAAGCGAAAAGACTTAAAATCGGACAAAGGCCTCAACACATCGATTGGCAGGACGCGCAGACATCAAATTTGTAAAAACTTTGTTTGTTCTTTATCTATTGTGAGGGATGGCTTATTTACCGCATTCCCATGATTCATGATTGTTATAGATTCTTTTATCAAACGCTTCCGATCATCCTTTTCTGATAAGATGACTGTTGTGGCACGGGTTTTCCCAATTCTCCCTCTTTTTTCTTTCGTCTCTTTTGTTTGTGAAGGTTTCTCCCTCTCTTTCCTTCGTCTCTTTTGATTTGTGAAGGATCAATAAAATTCAGCTGTGTTTGAGACTTTGTGTTTGTCCGTCCCTTTTTGTCCCAGTCTCGGGGTTTTTGTCGAAATGTTGAGACACCTGACCGCCCAAAAAATAGTCTTTTCTTTTCGGTAGTTAATTCCTCAAGCTAGAATTTTGGAAACCAGACTATGACGTCATCACCTTTTGCTGGAAATCCTCAAAGGTCCAAACACATGCACGATAAAAGGGCCGGCCCGTCATATTGCCGCCCGCAGAGCCGAGAAAGCAACGCTCGGTCACGGACTTCTGGAAGATTCGCGTTCATTCTGGCACCAGACGGAACTTTCGCCCTGTTTTATTGTCCTCGAAAGTGCCAGTTCATCCTCGCCCCGAACGCGCGACGCCCGAACCTTCTTCGCCGAACTTTCGAGATGGTGACGTGACGCACTCTAGATAAGCAGCTGCCAGCGACCTTGCGAGTCAGTCTCGCTCTCGCTCTTTGTTACGCTGCCGAATCACCGCCTGCTTTTCTGCTACCTCGACGCTCTTTGTTTACTTTTTTTTTTGTTTGGAACATGTTCGCCGATTAAACCTTTATTTTTCAGTTCGCTGTTCGTCCTCTCGTCACCTTCATTCGTATCAGAATAGATCTGATCACATTGTAATATGTGTCACTGGCCTCTGATATCTCCGATAACGGCGCACAGGCAATTTTATATTTTTCAACGCGTCGGTAGTTTTGTTGTGCATGTGTCTCGCCATTTGGCTCAGGGCGATTTTCGCGTTTTGTTCTGCCTGCATTTGCTGGAGACGTGAGCTCAAAGCGTGGCAACTGGCCCCCTTGCACGAGAAGTGGCTCAGCCGTGCGCGTTCCAAAGAAAGCTCGTGCAGAGAACACCAAGCAAGGGGCCAGGGATGTCAAATTCTGGATATAGGAGAATATCCAACTGTATCGAAGCGCCACCACACACGATTTCTCCCATTGATGTACAGGCCTGGAAGGCGATCCCACCGCCATCTGTTGATTCAGAATCACACTAACCAGGGGTGGGGTTGCACCTTAAAAAAAACGGCTACACGAGCAGCTTCATCCATCGCGTTGCCCGCCGTGTAGGCCGAAACCAACGACACGTGCAGCAACAGTTAAGTGCGAATTTCCGCCCAACCTCCCGCATCAGCGTTCCCTACATCAACGGAACAAGCGAGGCACTGGCACGTGTGCTTGCGAAAGAGGGTATCCAACTAGCGCACAAGCCTGTGTCTACCCTTGGACGACTCATGCCACGCCCAAAAGATCGCCCTGGTAAAGAAAGGGCCCAAGGCGTTGTATATAAGATTCCGTCCGGGGTTTGCGCGGCCTCATACATCGGGGAAACGGAGAACTTCAGAGAGAGAATCCGTCAACATAAAAACGACGTGCGCAAGTTCGATCAGGAGCGTAGCGCGGTCGCTGAGCATTGCGACGTCAAGGACCATCGCATTGACTTCGACAACGCATGCATCGTTGACGTTGAGACAAATCCTCGAAAACGACTGTTCCTAGAATCACGGCATATTCAAACAACGCCACAGAACATCAACAGATCTCTAGGGGCTTTACCATCCGCCTATGTGAATGGGCTTCGTCATATTATTGAAAAAAAAGCTGCTTACAACTCGCTGTAACGCCGAATTAGAGCGCAGCTCTTGAGGAGGAGGAGGGAAGGGCACTGGGGGGGGGGGGTTAAATTAACCAGGGGGAGGTCACGTGACCTTGGGGGTCACGTGACCTCCAATGCCGATGATGTCATCACTGAGGTCACTGATGACGTCATCATTGGCGATCACGATGCGGGTACCGATGACGTCATTAGTGACGTCACTGATGACTTCACCAGTGATGATGACGATGACGATGCGAATCTCGGTGACGTCATCAGTGACGTCGCTGATGACGTCATCAGTGATGATGACGATGACGATGCGGATGTCGGTAACGTCATCAGTGATGATGACGATGACAATGCGGATGCCGGTGACGTCATCAGTGATGATGACGATGACGATGCGGATGCCGGTGACGTCATCAGTGACGATGACGATATGATGCCAGTGACGACATCAGTGACGTCACTGATGACGTCATCAGTGATGATGACGATGACGATGCGGATGTCGGTAACATCATCAGTGATGATGACGATGACGATGCGGATGCCGGTGACGTCATCAGTGATGATGACGATGACGATGTGGATGCCGGTGACGTCATCAGTGATGATGACGATTACGATGTGGATGCCGGTGACGTCATCAGTGACGATGACGTCATTGGGGGTCACGCGACATCGGCGGGGGTCACGTGACCTCAGGGGAGTCACGTGACTTCGGGGGGTCACGTGACCTCGGGGGGGGGGGTCACGTGCCCCCGGTGGGGGGCTCGCGCGGTGCATTATGGGACATTTTCCATGATGCACCGGGGTCACGTGCCCCCCACGAGGTCACGTGACCCCGGTGGGGGGCTCGCGCGGTGCATTATGGGACATTTCCCATGATGCACCGCGCGGTTACGCCGACGGCGACGCCGACGGCGACGCCAACGGCGACGCCGACGGCGACGCCGACGCCGTTCAAGCCGGAAACGGGCCCCTAAGAGCTGCGCTCTAAAAAAGTGAAAGCCGTTTACAACTCCCTGTAACGCCGAATTGGAGCGCAGCTCTTGAGGAGGAGGAGTGAAGGGTACTGAGGGGAGGGTAGACCCCTCCTCCTTCTCCTCCTCCTCCCCTCATTCTTTAATATGCTCCGGGGGGGGGGTCACGTGACCTCGGGGAGGGGGGTCACGTGACCTCGGGGAGGCGTGACCTGGGGGTCGCGTGACCTTGGGTGTCACATGGGGGTCCCCTCAAGGTCACGTGACCTCAGAAGGTCACGCGACCTCGGGGGGTCACGTGACCTCAGAGGGGTCACGTGACCTGGGGGTCACGTGGGGGTCACCTTGGGGTCACGTGACCTTGAGATGACCTTGGGAGGGGGCACGTGACCTTGGGGAGGAGACCACGTGACCTCGGGGGTCACGTGACCTTGAGATGACCTTGAGAGGGGTACCTTGGGGTCACGTGATCCCAAGATGACCCCACGTGACCCCCAAGGTCACGTGACCTTGGGGGTCACGTGACCTTGAGATAACCTTGAGAGGGGTCACGTGACCTTGGGGTCACGTGACCTTGGGATGACCTTGGTTACGCCGACGGCGACGGCGACGGCGACGGCGACGGCGACGCCGCTCAAGCCGGGAACGGGCCCCTAAGAGCTGCGCTCTAAAAGGCAGAGCCGTAGAAGAAGACCAGACACACGCCGTAGTAGAAAAAGAAAAGGACACTGCTCCT
This sequence comes from Ixodes scapularis, assembly GCF_016920785.2. Lineage (NCBI taxonomy): Eukaryota > Metazoa > Arthropoda > Arachnida > Ixodida > Ixodidae > Ixodes > Ixodes scapularis. The sequence continues at coordinate 2,795,620 of NW_024609883.1, read as the reverse complement.
CAACGGCCATAGCTGTAGTCGCCCCTGAAGAAGAGGACGAATTGGCCTTGAAACGCTGGGTCCCTACAGAAGGGCTTGGTTGGTGTTCGAATTTTTTAATATTAGCTCCTTTGAAGTCTTCCGACGCGCTGGCTCACCCTGCCCCTGAGCAGCGGGTCTATATGAGAAACCGGTGGCTTGTGGGTTGAATATGTAAGTCACACGTCAAGATGTAATAATGACGGACTAACCGAGCACAAAAGTAACGTGAAGAACAGAATGGTGAATTTAGAAATAGCTACACATACTCATGAATGCAACAATTGTACTGATCTCTATGAGCGTTCCATGCATACGTGATGCCACCATCCCTTGTTATGAATGGCCCCCAGACCAGACCCTCTCGATCTAAACCACCCGGCACTGGGGAACCCCCTTGAGAATCGTCGCCATATGGTTCCGGTCAGTTGAGATTGAGCCCGGAAACGAAGCGAGCGGCGACAAAGGGATGGCTTTCGACGGAGGACCACCGTGTTGATGCCGCCACACCTAGGCGCGAAGCTGAGCCGGACCCTTACTTCTGGCGGGGATTACACTGGCCCGAAACTGGGTCACCCGACGCAGGAACCGGGGATTATTGTGCGAAGATTCCGGATGACGGTGCGCCAGCTGCGGGACCTCCGTGAGGGTGTGTTCAGCACGGATCATCTTCGGACGCCACTTGCGGTTGTTCCGGCCCAACCCATTTCGTGCCACAAAGCCGCCTAATGGAGAGATCGGCACTACCTCGGCCAGCGTTGTCTCCCAGGCTGAGAGTGGACCCTTTGTTGTCGCCTCCTCGGCGCGGCATTCGAGGGCGGGAGTGACTCGGCGCCGAGATGTGATGTCCGGCCGCAACTACGCTGTGTGCTTGTGCGTGCTAGTGGGCGGGGCCTGACCAGTTGGGGGACGGCGTCCTGGCCTAGAGACGTAGGGAAGGGGGACCTTATAAAAAGAGCGGTTTTACGCGCTCTCGGTGTGTTCTCACGTTGCTCTCATGCCGAACGGCAAACTGTACATATAATGTAAATAAACAGTTTGAGGAGAGACACCCTGGCTCGCTACCAACTCTGCCCGATGTTCTGGGCGACGCATGGCTCCAGCGGAGATCGACTACATGGACAAGCCCCGAGTCGCAACACCCTGTAGCTCATAGGGAGCAGGCGCTAGTTCATGAGACAGCTAGTGCCGCTTTGTGTTCTGCTCGCGCATATTCTCAGCGAGGTTATCGCTCGTGCAGAAAAACTACAGCTCTCACAGTGGTGTAATGAAAGGCTCTTAGGAACAGAAGTGGTTTGCAGAGAGACTAATGACATGAAACGCGTAGTGAAAGAAACGTTTCGCATAAATATGTTATGTCAGGCCTTTGCATCAGTCAAGCTTCAGTGTATTTCGGAAGCCAGTCTAAAATTTTCTTAAATTAATAGATCTGACCAGCCAGTTTGACTACGCCACCGCTGCCGCAAAGCATCGAGGGAACTTTAATCTTTCTGTGCGTGCGACACCGGTGACTGTCTGACTTGTTTAATCCAAATCCCAGGATCAACTGTTCCAAAGCGATCCTCGCTCGAGCTGAGCACGCGCCACTGCAAGTGGGGCACGCGCTTCTCTCATTTCGAATTCGTGCCAGTACGACCGCTAAACTCAGAATACTGCAGCTGTGTATTCTAGTGCGAAACGTAAAGGCTGGCATCTTCAATGGTCTTGTTCGCAACACCCCATCCACCGTCGAAGATCTCGTCTCGAGAACTAATTCAGAGAAAAGCTAATATCAAAGCTCGCCCATGACTAATATGCGGCTGGATTGAAGTTCGGTCGAAATGGTATAAGCCATTCAAACCATTAGCCTTACAAGGTATTCACCATGTAAGCTTTAAAAATATTCCTGTACACTCTGCCATTTAAGTTGTTTTGGCATTAAAGGTCATATTTACAATGCTATGTACGTTTCATGTTGTGTGCAGACCTCTAGATAGAAGACGAGGAGGAGGAGACGCCTGGTGCCCCAGTGCTTAACGCACCTGCTGTGGCATCTAGGTCAGCAACTGCAGCTGTGGCCTCTGTTACAAGAACTTCAACCTTATCAGCAGCTGCAGCTGTCTCCTAGCATGTGCTTGCCCACGCCAGAGGGCGTTATGGTGTTTTGGAACGGGTGCTGAGCCACCTCAACCGTGACCGGGAACGGAAGGACGGGGAGCACGCCTTGCGCCTCAAGCATATGGATGACGAGCACAGAATGAAAAGTCTGCAGTACCCACAATTGTAATGAAAACGCTGTGAGTCGAGCACAGGATCGCCCTCCGGAAGGCTGCCGACTTGGAGGTGCCCTTTATGGACATAATTTATTTCTTCCGTATTTACTCAAAAATCAAAATTCAAGTAAGAAATTTTGATACATGTGTTAAATAGTATCAAAAAGTGGCGTCGGCGTCGCCGTCGGCGTAACAGCGCGGTACATAAAGGTTAAATTTCCCCGCTAAATTTAGCGAACAAAATTCCGCGCTAAATTTAGCTGAAAAAATTCCCGCTAACTTTAGCGCAAAAATTTCCCCGCTAAATTTAGCAAAAAAGTTTCGCCGCTAAATTTGAGCAGAAAAATTTCTCCGCTAAGTTTAGCGGAAAATTTTTTCCACTAAATTTAGCGGAAAAAATTGCCCGCTAAATTTAGCGGAAAAATTTTCCAGCTGAATATAGCGGAAAATTGTTCCCGCCAAATTTAGCGGAAAAAGTAAACGCCGAAACCCGGGAGCTAATCGCCAAGAAAAGCATAATTTTGTTAGATAGGGTTACTAGTAGGAATAAAAAAGGTTTTTGTACAATATTTACATTGATGGCAAACGTTGTGATCCGTTGAGGCGTTCGGTATGCATTGCATCGCTCGGTTACGTTCGGTATTTTTTGAGGCGATCTGTTCAGCACGTCGTTCTCTTCCCATTCTGCTATTTCGTTTTTCTCGCGATCTATACTCCGTTTCACCTTCAGTCCGAGCGCAGTGGACGCCACGAGCCATCCCAGCCAATCCAGCGTGGAGAGAGTGTCATGTGACCTTGAGATCCCTGCGTCGCTCTGCCCAACCGGCAGGTCACGCGATTTTCTCCCGACGCTGGATCGGCTGGGATAGCTCGTGGCGTCCACTGCGCTCGGACTGAAGGTGGAACGGAGTATAGCGTGTCCTTTTCATCGTTTTCACTGAAGAAATAAAATTCTAATTTAATTATTTTACAACATGTGTCAGTATTACGTGTTCCGGTATCTGCAACCGCTGGTTCCACTGCAAGTTTGGGGACATAGCCGCTGCAGATTAGGAAATTCTCGTTGAGAACGGAGTCAGCATCTACAAGGCCAGGCCCCGATTCGGTAAGCTTTGGCATCGACGACCTGAGCAGCAGTATGGAGCCAAGTGTTGAAGGGGAAGTACAGCCTTATAAGCAGGAAAAAATAATGGGCACATCGGGTAGCGCTAGGACCAATAATTTTTCAGCCTTGTCAGAAGATTTTCAAGGCCTCAGCAGAAACACCGGCTCTGCGGGAAGACAATGAATTGTTGCACCTTCATCTAGCCCGTAATGCGGAACAACTTCGTAGGGTCCTTAAGAACTGCGCCTCCTCGCTCTCCTTCCTCGAATTCTGAAGCTGCATTTGAAAGGCGTCTGTCAGCGATTCAATGTACTTCGACAGGTGTAACCAAACCGTATTGCTCGGCTTCGTCAAATGCAGAACCTGGACTTACAAGTTGTGTGACAGCGATTCGAAGTACTACAGCTGGTGCAGATATATGCAAACAACGGTGCATGCACGATCGAGACCAAATTGGAACCGTGCACGCGCAAATTGGAACTCTGGAGCATTAGAAACCCTTGGTTGTCTCGACCGCTGGTGACAAGAACGGATTATTTCAAAAGAAACGAAAGTCAAGCCGGCCACAGGCACGAACACTGATAATAAGCTGACGTTTGTACCACGCCCTCCGTGGTGTGCCTCGGCTGCACCCTTCAACAGCTGTTTACCATATCACAGAAATGCTCAGCACAGTCTTTGAAAGATCTCTATAATGCATCGTTTCACATCGCTGTTGAGTGGAACGATTTAGACAAGATTAAGGACGCGAATGGGGGGCCTACTGGCAGTCTTTTTAGGCAGTTTCGGATTGTTGTGGAGAAAGGAATAGGCCGCATGACAAGTGTACGGTTTAGTATTAGAACGTGCGTAGTTCAAGGACTAAAAAAGGCGATTTTTTTTTCTTCTGAGGCCCTATCAAGAACGTATACGATATATGCCTAACCGAAACTTGGCTAACCGAGGGAATCTCTCGCTCTCATTACTTTCCTCCCAAATATGAAATTTTGAGACGTGATCAAGATTATCAGAAAGCCGAAAAGCGCTTCGGGAGTCTGAAAGTTCATAGGAGGAGTGATCTGGAGTGTTATCCTGAGAGCTTGAGTTTAGAAGTACTGTCTACCAACGGTAGCAATGTTCTCATTAGGAATTATTGCTACTTTCCGCCGATGTTTGATCACATTCTGTTCTGTCAACATATTAACTCCCTGGAAGAAAGAATTGAATTCTCCCAATTTCGAGTGCACATATATGGCGATGTCAACGTTACTGGTTACGGTTGGGGGTCTGGCATCTTTATTACTAGTACAAAACACAAGGATGAAGCTAGTTTGTTTCTTAGACCTCGTTCATTTCACTTGTTTTGAACAACGTAATGATTTCCGTAATTGCTGTGGAAACATACTTGACATCGCTCTGGTTGTCTCTGTTGTTGATATCGGTCTCGTCAAATTGCTGATATCTGGGGAGGATTACTATCATCCAGCTTTTATTATATCCTGTTCCCACTTGAAAAGTTCAATTTTGATTCGCAACCATGATATTTCTACTCAAACGGTCATTACAATCTCTTACACCAGTATCTTCGGGACTATGACTAGACCAGTATCTTAGATGATCCGAGTGTTGAATCATCAACTTTATACCATTGTTCAGGGAAGCATACAATTGTATACACCAAAGAAGGTATGCCGTAAAAGTGACTATCCCCCCTAGTTTTCGAAGAAACGAAGACATTGGTTAAGGCGCAAACTACATTCTCATCATCTGTACAAAAAAACAACAAAAAAACGAGATGCTGATTAGTTCACGAAATTCAGTCAATGTCCTGCACTGGCGAAACGGCTGTATCAGCAAGATAATCAACACTACGTTGACATTGCGGAAAAATTGTTGAGCCCTCAGCCGCAGTGCACGTGGACGTTTGTCAAAGAAAGCAACAAAGAGAGTATCGCCACGATCCCATTGCGAGAAAACGAGGTGTTCGTTACTGGCCCAGTAGATGGGACTAAACACTATGAACGTTTGGGCTAGTTGGTTAAACAGAAAGCAATATGAGACTCAAGCGATACTATCCAAAGGAGACGCATGGGTCAGTGCCTTTTCCGTGACATTATCTTCGAAAAAATTGTTCTATTTGAACCTATGGTCTTAATGCCAATTTAATATTAAAGCTTTTTTTCATTCCTGTCTTTTACACTTGGTATAGTAACCTTTAATTAACCTTATATTTATTTATAGTAATTTTTTATTCCCAATTCGCAGTTGTTCAGTCTTCTTCCTCGTTCGCAGCTTTTGATAACTCCAACTTACATTTTTCTTATTCCTATTTCATATTGTTGTGTATTAAAATGTCAGCTGCTAGTGAGCGTCCGTCCAGTCCACTTGTGCTAGTCCTGGTCCCTAGCGCTCTTTGTGTCCGTGATGTGCGAGTCATTTTAGTATCTGTTTTAGTACGAATGATGGCCTCTCGCCAAACTCGAATATAAACGACAGGAATTTTTTTTGCTGTTCCTCCAATTAGAGCATCTGAAATTTTGGAGGCAACTAATAAATTGAAGCCAAAGTTATCTACGTGAGCGGGTGGCATTCGAAGTTTTACTTGTAAAAGGTAGTGGAGTGCTCAACTACTTTGACCAGTTTTGGTCCATATATTTAACTTATCACTCGAATCTGAAACATTTTCTGCGGCTTGGAAAAGCTCTGTTGTCGTTCCATTCCGTAGGCCGGGTGATCAATTCATGTTGAAAAACTATCGGCCTTTCTCCTTCCTCTGCACTTTGTCGAAAGCGTATGAAATTGTTGTGCACACCCGCCCCTGCGCATTTTTGTCGGAAGATTATTCACGAACAACACGGTTTCATAAAAGGCTGCTCTGCAGAAACAACCCGATGTTCTTCCTCAGTCAAGGAGTACAATCTTTACAATCTGTACGCAGCGGAAGACACGGAGTTGGGGTATATTTTAATACAACGAAGCTTTTGATAAAGTAATCCATCGGCTACTGTTGATTGCACTTTCTAGTCACGGCTTGTCCTCTAAGTACTGTCGTCTGTTTGATAGCTATCTATATCATCGAGTGCACTTTGTGCAAATATCAGGTCGATTGTCTGCTCTTTTTTATCTACATCTGGTGTTCCCTAAAGCAGTACCCTGGGTCCTTTACTCTTTTTAATTTTTGTGAATGATCTAGCTTCTTGTATAAGCACGCACAGTTTTTTTTATTGCTACTGATATTAAGTTGTTTAAGGTGGTTAAAGTGGTTGAGTGTTGTGAATGCCTTCAGCATGATATAGATTATATTTCGGTGTGGTGTATTTCAAATGTCGTATTCTTAAACGAGTCAAAGATATAATTTATGTGTTTTCTAGAAAGCGTAAAATGCCGAATTTTCCATATACATTAGATTCCACCGATTTTATTCGTGCTGAGGTCATCCATGATCTGTTAGATTTTATTGATATTGCGAGTATTTTCAATCATCATGTAACTAAATTACGAATGCATCCCTTATAGTTCTGGGAGCCATTACGCAAATAACACGCAGTTTTTCTAAATGATTTTTTTTACGTTTGTTTTCTTTAATGGTGCGCAATCGTGGTGAATACAGGTCAACTGTCACTGTATTGGAATGACTAATTCTAGTGTAATTTTGAGTGTTAATTTCAACCGAATTCTTTGCACAATTTCTACAATATCCTCCCCTCCGTACCCTCCCCTCCTCCTCCTCAAGAGCGGCGCTCTAATTCGGCATTACAGGGATTTTTAAACATATTTAATTGTTTTGTTCATATAAAATGTGAACGGAATATAGACGTCGCCCACTCAATTTTCTAGTGTACCTAGGGCCAAGGAACAGACCATTAACTATGCTGTCGAACTTTGCAAGCAGGATAGGCCGGTGAATCAGTCGCTACAAGTGAGAAGATCGGCCTGAGAAAGGAGTCCAGTTATATGCTCCCTGAGGACAATGTTTGTTGAAAAGGAGAGATGTGACTTTGGTACTGTGGACGATCGCCGGATTGCTGGCACAGATGGTGCCTAGGTTCGGATCCGCACGTGGCATGCGCCACAAGAACGTGCACGTGGCGGCGTTCGGGGCTGGTGCCTGGTCAAGGCAACGTTACTGGAGCAAGCTCATTTTCATAGCTCCGCCTGAGACGAGGGCTCAGTGGCGGTCACCAGAACCAGCAGCGCTGCAATCTAGTCTTGCTTCCGGATTTTCTCGCCCGCCAAAGTTTGATCAGCAATATTCGAGCTTGGGCGAGTTGTTGATTCATACTAACACCTCACAGCGCAAGAAAACGGACGCACACAAAAATAAATTTCAAACACTCAAAGAAAGAACACTCACAATGCGCTGACTTTGATCTTTGTGGTGTATTACACTTCATCTTCATCATCTTTCTATTTGCTATTATACACATGGAAGTAAAAAAAAAAGGAAGAAAAGAAAAAGCAAAGGAAGCTCTCAACGCAGTGGTAGCAGACAACGCGCGAGACAGGGAAGCAAGATCCGACTGCAGCGCCGCTAGTTCTCGTGACCGTCACCTGGACCACTCGCTTCTGTAGGCGAAACTGAGCTTGCTTCAGTAGAAAAGACGACGAAGTGCTTTGAGCAAGGAGCACAAAATTTTGCTCTCTCGGTATCTTTTACGTTTGAAACCTATGTACTCGTATCCTGACCTGGCAGTTTTGTTTCGGCAAGTGGAACTGGGCTTTTCTCTTACTACCAAACGCCTCTGCATGTAAGGGACCATGTCTTCATCTGAGAAAGTCGCGAACATTGGTGACCATTCATCTTCTGATATCACTCCTGGGCAACGCCCAACGGTAAACCTCATGGAAGACAGCCCTGCTGCCACTCCAAACGCCTCACCCGAATTTTCTAACTTAGGACATTCCGATATGGAGCAGGACAACGACTCTAGAGGACAATGGTGCACCTCTGGAAATCGGAAACGTGTTCGAAGTGATGACTCACTCTCCGATTCTGGCACAACACGTGTGCCAAACAACGTCTCCAACAGTCTCACCGTCATATATGCCCCGACTGACTCAGAGAAAAAATTAACTTCCCTTAGCAGTCTCAAGGTCACACAGGCTCTCGAGAAGGTAAGTCCAGAATGCATTCTTCAAGTGCGCTACAATCAACGACGCAACCTTATTGCAGTAGACGTCCGAAACGGACATGCAGCACAAGTGCTGATGAACAATACACTACTATGCGGTATCCAAGTTCGACCATACTGTCCGTTGTCAGGTAAAACAAGTGTCGGAGTAATTCACGACGTTGATGCAGAAGTCACCGATGAAGAACTGGCACAACACCTACGATCAGAAGCCAAGATTTCCAATGTGCGACGACTTGGAAAATCTCGAGTCGTCAAAGTCGTCTTCAGCGGCAGCCACCTTCCGAGCCATGTCTTACTGGGATATGTGCGACACTCTGTTGTCCCATTCAAAGAAAAGCCCATACAATGCCACAACTGCGGCGGTTTCGGACACAAAAAAATCGCCTGCAAACGCGCCCAAGCTTGCAATCGATGTGCCGAGAACCACGTTCCGACAGCTGAGGGATGCACGTCCAGTTCAGTGAAATGCATAAATTGCAGTGGCAATCATGAGGCTACATCGCACATATGCCCGAAGTGGAAGGAAGCACAGTCTGTAGCTACATATTCAAAAATGAATACCGTAGGGTTTCGTGAAGCAAGATCCGCCATCTTCCGTCAAAAAAACGACCAGGGACACCACCGAGGGCACCAGAAGAGCAGAGTCAAAGTCAGAAGAAACTGGTAAGGACACTTATGCTTCAGCGCTCAAAAGAACTGGCCAAAACGTTAAAGAAAAGATGAACACCAATCCCACAATCAGTCAGATCTTGACGCAAGGTTCGTCAGAAGAATCTATACATCAGCCATCACCCAACGCGGGACCTTCGACACGCCCCTGTGCCAAAAAAGACCAAGTTGAAAAAGAAGACAAAGCTAGCAACCAAGTTACACAGGAAAGTGAAGCTTTTGGATGGATATCAATCATAAAGGCAGGTGCTAGTATAGCACTTGCAGTTTTGGCGAAAATTGAAGCCTCCTGGGCGGGTACCCTTGCATCCATCATCCAGACAATGCTTCACCTTCTAGCAGGCTGTCAGTAGGATCACTCAACACAAGTGCGCATCGTTACCAACGAAGAGAAGCCTCTAAGTGTGGAACTTCAAGCGAATTCCAACACTGCGGCACAGCACGGCACAGGCGTAGTTCATTGTTTCCTTCGCTAGCTCCCTACTGAAAATCGCTCTGATGGGACTTCAGGATTTTTTTAAAGGGTGTGAAGGGGACTTCAGGAATTTCTGAGATGTTTGACGGGGGCACCGATATTTCCTGGTAAGTTCACTGGCCCCGTCAGAGGCTCTCCTGAAATGTCTAAAGTCCCCTTTACGATGCCTTGAAATGTCTGAAAGCCTGTCAAGAACTTTTCTAATGGGGTCGGGAAAACCTTCAGGCCTCTTGATATGTCTGTGGGCAACGGCCCATTTGGAAAAAACACATTTCGCAGAATTAATGAAGATAGCTGCTTATTGTACGCTACGAGGGAAAAAATAAGTATTTGGAGAATGCAGATCGTGAGTGAGTACGGTCAGATTTTTATTACTGTTCTTCTATCAAATACGAGTGGGCTCCTTGACCCGTCTGTCACTGCCCGGGTGTTCGGTCGCGAAAGAGGCTACTGAGGGCGACCACCCATATGGAGAATTGACGAGCCGCGGGCCGAGTGGTGTTGGCCGAGCGGTGTTTTGAAAAAAATTGGGTTGTGTGTGTGTTACAGCCTAGAACTTGGTCTGCCTCACAGGGGCGACGAGTCTGAGGCGAACGCAATCCTGTCCGCTCGAGGCGAAATACGTGCAACCATGCATAAAAAAAAAAGAAAAGAAAAAAAAAAAAACAAGCCGAGAGCAGTGCGCGCTTTCCAGGAACAGGAACGCACGCGGGAGCGACTCGTTCCGGGAACCGGTCCCCCCACGGGGGACTGTCCCCAAAAAGCAATCGCCTCTCTCCGCCCGGCGATGGGGAGAGGGTGCAGGGCTGCCAGGCCAGCGGTCGGGGGGAGGAGGGTGCTGTGTGCAAGCGGGGGAGGCCATAGCCATTTTCTCTCTGCTCGTGTCCGGTTCCGGTTATGCCACGAGCCGGGATGTTTGGAGCGGACCAATTTCCTCCAGGAAGGTGAGCATGCATGGTTTTGAGGGCTCGCCCCTTGGTCTGTTTTGATCCGTGCAGTTTCTTTCTTGGTACCGCAGGTGAACCATAGTTCGGCGCAGGCCGCCTTCAGCACCGCTCGAGCGCCATTGTGTTCAGCGCATTCAAGGAGATGGTGGCCGGTGTCGGCTTACTCGCTGCAAAGCCTGGCAGTCGGGGTCAGCGTCCCACCGCATGTTGTGCCTGCGCACCGGGATTATGGCACTGTGGGTGTTGAGGCGGTGGATGACGGCCGCTCTCCGTACTTGTTCCTTGCGCCTCTTCGTCCGTCCGACTTCAGACCAGCGAGCGAAAAATACGCCGGAGACTCCGGCGCGATGTCATCATGGACGAAACCGTGACTGTGCTCGGGATTTCTCAACGGCGGCGGGTGCTGCTTACGAGTTCGTAGTTTTCGCTAAACGTGCTTACTGAGACTGTGTATGTGTCCGTAAGGTGCACCTGCTCGGTTTTATTAGCTGAACTACCGTACATCAGGAATATACCCAGCGGCATTGTGAGTACTTTGAAAGGTATTTTTCTTTGTGATAAGGATGTCAGTTGTCCCTGTTTGATGTGATCCCTTTCGTCTACAGCTCCTTGCGCCGGGTTTGAACAAGCGTTGCTTTTTGAGTTCTCATATGCATGTAAAACTAAATGTCGGCAGTAAATTTTCAGTGTTTTGACCTGCATTTTTGTCTATGGTTCACAGTCATTTGGGCGTCTAAAGGGTTGATGGGCGAAAGGGTCTGACGGGTTGAAGGGCTGTGGGGCTAAAGGGTTTTTCTATGGGGTACCCTTGAAGGGTTTTTCTGTAGGGTACTTTTGAAGGGGTTTGAAGGCCTGTGAGGTCCCATAATCCTTTAAGGCTGACGGGCCCTTTATAAATATTTTCAATAGGGCTGCTTCAATGGAATGTAAACGGACTGCGCACTCGACTTTCTGAACTGCGGCAATTCCTCGCAGATAAGAAAATTGATGTCCTGGCCCTACAGGAAACGAACGTCTTGCCCGGAGAGATACGCTTATCACCTTACGTGTTATATCATAGCGCGGCTATAAACCCAAATGGAAGATCAAGGGTCTCTATACTTGTGCGAGATGAAGTACATCACTCTGAGCTTGACCTTTCGGACCTCTGTTCACCATCTGAAGAGTATGAGGGAGTGACGATCAGAATGGGAAAGAATGAAACGACAATTGTATCAGCGTACGTCACGCCACAAGGCCTCTGGGACACAAAGCCACTTGAAAAAATAAGTAACAGAAGCCGAGGAAACTTAATTATTTGTGGAGACTTCAATGCTCACAATGAAATATGGGGTGGCACTCGCACGGATAAGCGAGGACGTCAGATACAGACAACGGCAGCAGCGTTCAATCTCCGAGCTCTCAACGACGGATCGGCTACATTCTGCCGACGGCACACAAAGGCGAGCACCCTGGACATAACGCTGGTCTCGGTAGAAATTGATGCTCTCTGGAGTGTGGAGCCGGACACGGGCGGAAGTGACCATTTTCCAATCAACGTGATACACCCCAGAGCGGCTCCGAAGACCATCAAGGAGTGCAAGGTGGTTAACTGGGACCTATTTCGTCAATACTTCACTTCCGCCGCAGATAGTAAAAGCTATACAGACATCACTACTTGCAATGCGGAGTGTTTGCAACGCGCAACCCGCATTGTTAAGATTCCAGCGACACGTCCTACACCTGACCTTGAGTGGCTTAATCTCCGAGCCGCTCGACGACAAGCCCAACGAAGGGCGCTGCATACGGATGCCTTATGGGATTGGGCAAGATACAACCGCATAGATGCTTGCTTCCGTCGCCACACAAAAAAGCTGCAAAAGTGGCAGTGGAGTAGTGACTGTGCTTCGCTGAGTGGCCCTGGGGGAGGAAGACGGGCGTGGGGGCTCGTTCGAGCTCTTAAAGGGGCCAAAATTCCGCGACATCCCATTACAACACTTGCAATCAAGACAGGTCAAACCATGATTGAAGTGGCGGAGCATCTGGCGGACGAGTTTGCTCGGTCCTCTACTGCACAGCCTGTACACCAGCAAACATTGAATGCCCCGCAGTTCACCAGTGTCCCTCCAGACAGCGAGAGCACATTGGCCAGCTACACCGACTTCACTTCGGCAGAGCTTACGCACGCACTTAATTACACTAGAAGGAAGAGTGCTCCAGGTCCTGACGGTATAACGTATCAGTCTCTTCGAAATATAGACCCAGATTATCACCCCGACATTCTTGAGAAACTGAACGCCATCTGGAAAGATGGGACACTCCCAAATACATGGAAAGAGTCAATAATCATCCCAATACCTAAGCAAGGAAAACCATTGGACGAAATCTCATCCTACAGGCCTCTATCGTTAACAAGCTGCCTTGGAAAACTCCTAGAACGCATGGTTCTCCGGCGCCTCGCGTGGCTTCTAGATCGAGCGAATGCTTTCCCACCTTCGTTGGCGGGCTTTCGAGCAAGGAGGTGCACAGCCGATGCGATAGGAGACCTCGTGGCGACCCTAGAAGAAGCCAAATCCACTGGCCGAATGGCGCACTGTGTCTTTCTAGACATTAGTCGTGCGTTCGACACACTGCCTCATTCTATCATCATCCAGCGACTCAAGTACTTTGGTATCTGTGGCCGAATCCTCACATTCATAGAGTCGTTCCTCACTGGACGGAGCTTCACTGCCAAGATCCCTGGTGCAACTAGCACCTCACGTCCAATCACCAAAGGTGTTCCCCAAGGCAGCGTACTCAGCCCCTTACTCTTCAACGTGGTGATGGCATCGCTTCCTCAATGCCTTCCGACCAACAACGAGACCCTCCATGTCGGCATGGCAATATACGCCGACGACGTTGCCATGTGGTGCGAGGGTCCCTCCGAAAGTGCCGTAGCTATCCGAAATCGACTTCAAGTAGCCCTAGATGCTACGGCTCTGATGATTTCAAAACTCTTCCTCTCACTATCAGTGGAAAAAACCGCGTCACTCCTTTACCGACCAGTAGGACGAGCACCCGAGCACGCACTACGGCTAATGATTGCTGGAACTCCTGTTAAGAGAGTTGGTAGTCATATCTATCTTGGGGTGCAGGTGGATGACCGCGTGACCTGGAGACCTGAGGTTCGGAGGACTTTGGAGCGATGTCGTGAGCTACTACGAGTCATACGACATCTCGGAGGCCCTTCGTGGGGAGCGCCACAACGTGCTCTCCTACAACTCTACAAAGGTCTTATAATGTCGAGGCTCCTGTACTCCCTGCCACTCCTAAACATAGGAAGGGCCCAGATTCGGGACATTGCCACATTTCACAGGAAGGCCCTGCGTTGCTGCCTCGGACTTCCACCATCTTCAGCAAACACCCCGACCCTTGTTGCGGCAGAAGAATGGCCTCTATCGTTAAGACTTGAGGAGAGAGCTATGCGTCACATTGCTCGCATTAACAGTGTTCCTGCGGTGGACAATAGTAATTCCCACCTGTTGGCCCGTAAAAATTCTCACCTCGGACAGCTGGCATCTCATTTTCAGCACGAGATTGGAGCACCAGGGGAATATTTATATCCACCTTCCCCACATTCAAAGAGAGCGCCCCTGTTGATACGGGAAACACTACCAATTTTCCAACGTAAGGCGAATGTCCCCACGTTAGTCGCCCGATCGATCACGTTCGAACGCCTGGAGGAAGCTTACGGTGATTGGACCCATGTATACACAGACGCCTCAGTCAATGCGATCAAGAAAACAGCAACTGTTGCTATTACTATTCCCGAAATAGACTTCGAAGTGTCTGGCCGGCTTAACTTCGAGGCATCATCAACTACTGCAGAACTTGTTGCTATCTGGGCAGCACTTGAGTCCATTAAAAACATCACCCCGCCAACCAAAGCTGTGGTGCTCACGGACTCTAGAGGCGCACTACAACAACTTCAACGCCTCGAGAGGGCCACCCCTCTTTTAAATAGAGTAGCATTAACAGCTGCAACGGTGGAAGACCTTGGCTGGAGTTTGGCTCTGCAGTGGATTCCCTCCCATGTTGGAATTCCCGGTAACGAGAGAGCAGACGAGCTAGCTGCGCGGGCTCATAATGACGGTGACCCTACATTCATTTTAGGTCGCTTTAATGAGGCACGCAGACTTATACGGGATACCATCCGCAAAACCCCTGTGTGGGATACCCCCACACAGGGGTAGCGACAGGAAGACCACCTCCAAGCATCCCACGCAAACTCCCACGTTCAGAGGCATCACTCCTTCACAGACTTCGAACTGGCTGCCCGCACACCGCAAAGCGTCTCCATATGTATCGCCGCAAGACAGATCCCGGATGCCCAACTTGTGGTGATCCTGAAGACACAACCCATGCACTACTTTTGTGTCCAACCCATGAGGATCTCCGAAAAGTGCTATTGCGATCCTACGCTGCAGTTGGACTTCCCCACTCCACTGCCCAAGAGCTTTTGAGCCCCAGTGGAACGCGGAGAATAGTTGAAAAGGCCTTTCGTGCTCTCCTCCAATATCTCCGGGACAGTGAGCTCTCGGATCGACTCTGATGTTCGCAGACACAAAACAAAACTTACACGACGGATCTAGGACAAGTATTCAATTTTTAAATTAACGTATGCAGTGAATAGGTAGCACAGCAAGTTAGCAACATTCTGGTCTGGTGCGGAGCCGAGATGGGAACCTCCGCGGTACATTGACGGACTTTGCCATCTGGGATCGGCACTGCGATAGGAGTGGATGCTATCTTCCTGCTCGCTGTGGAGTCATTTTCTCACAAGCCCAATTCTTAACAAGCCCGTTGGCTTTTGGACTACAATGCATCAGATATGTTCGAACTTGTACATAACCATTTCTTCTTTCTCTTTCCTTTATTTACCCATCTCCCAAAAAGCCAGGTAGCGACTTGCCCCTGACTGGAGGCCCACATATCTCCTGGTTCCCCCCTTTCTCTTCACCCCAAAATAAACAAACAAACAACAATTGCTCCAGTAACGTCGGGTCAAGGACTGTCGCGAGCCATGTATTGAATATTTATAGATTTCTTGTTCTGAACACTTTTTTTTTTTTTGTGAAAGCACAGGGAGTTCCCGGAAAAAGAGAACCATATGTTTATGGTTATCTTTTTCCATGTTTATGAGAGAACCATGTTTATGGTTCTCTTTTTCTGCAACACTATGTATCGCAGAAAGCTCAAATTCTGTGAAAATGTGATGATAGCATTTGGAATAGAACGAGAAAGTTTGAGAACATGACGTCATCTTGATAAAAAATAATTGAGAAAAATGAAATTCCTTTACGAGCCGGCGTCCACCAAAGCATATATATCGTCAAAACAAAACTCGACATTGTGGATGCTTGTGGGATTTATATAAGTGAAAAACTCTTGTCACAAGAGGATATTGTTTTCTTTTTGACAAAGTAGAAATTTGGGCTAGTTGGTTCATGATCAGTATAAACAGCGCCAAAAAACGACAGGACAAAGAGGAGAATAAACAGGACCTGATTATTCTCCTTTTTGTCCTGTTTATTCTCCTCTTTGTCCTGTCGTTTTTTGGCGCTGTTTATACTGATCTTTCTGACAAGTTTTCTTCACTGAAATAGGTGCTACATGCGCCCACAATGTCATTTCTTGTTTTGACCATATTTAGCTTAGGTGGATGTCGGCTCAGAAAATTACGTTTTTCTCAATATTTTTTTTTGGACCCAGTTACGTTATGTTTGCAAAATTTCGTATTCTGTCATATCCAGAGGTCGGCATTTTTGGTCGCCCTCACTCAGCCTCACCCTCACAGCCACACTCACCTTCAGCTCCTCACTCACCCTCACCCTCACAGTTACACTCACCTTCAGCCCCTCACTCACCCTCACCCTCGCAGCTACACTCACCTTCAGCACTTCACTCACCCTCACTGAACCTCGCGGCCCTCACACACGCACGGCCCTCACGCCCCTCACCGCCCTCAAGGCCCTCACGCTTTCATAGCCTTCACGCCACTCACCGCCCTCACGCCACTCACCGCCCTCACGCCCCTCACTCAGTCATAGCCCTCACGCCCCTCACCGCCCTCACGGCCCTCACTCAGTCATAGCCCTCACGCCCCTCACCACCCTCACGGCCCTCACGCACTCATAACCCTCACGCCACTCACCGCCTTCACGCCACTCACCGCCCTCACGCCCCTCACTCAGTCATAGCCCTCACGCCCCTCACCACCCTCACGGCCCTCACGCACTCATAGCCCTCACGCCACTCACCGCCCTCACGCCACTCACCGCCCTCACGCCCCTCCCTCAGTCATAGTCCTCACGCCCCTCACCACCCTCACGGCCCTCATGCACTCATAGCCCCCAGGCTACTCACCGCCCTCACGCCCCTCACGCACTCACTGCCCTCACGCACTCATGGCCCTCACGCCACTCACCGCCCTCACGCCCCTCACGCACTTACCGCCCTCGCGGCCTTCACAGCCCTCACGCCCCTCACGCACTCATGGCCCCCGCGCCACTCAGGCCAGCTTCAGATGGAGCGATTTCGCCCAGAAACTTGACGTCGCAACACCAGCAACACGGGCCGCCTGCGATCACACGCAGGAACCAATTGCAATTTGCCATCATCATCATGAAATTTTATTTTTCTTGCACTATTTAGACACAATTAAGCGTTATAAACGGGCTTTTATGCATTTATACTCCGTTTCATACTTATCGTGCAATGCTGTCAAAGCTAGTTGCGCGAGCGCGTGGCTTAATCTATGGTTTTGTTCGCGCGAGAACGCGTGCAAATGATCAACGAGATCAAGCCTCATGTTCGCGCCAGTAGCTTAGACAGCGTTGCACGCTAAGTATGAAACAGCATAAATCTCGTTGAGGATACTAATGTACCTTTCTGAAACAGTTTATTTCCAAAAACGATCGATTTCAAACCAGAACCAAGTCTTTCGGAGTCATCATCTCCGGCACGAGGTATCACGTGAAAATTTTGCGTCCCTGATTGGATGCAGCCGCTTCAAACGTCTCCGAATTGCTCCGAGTTGCTTGATTATTTCGAGCCGGACCCCATCTCAGCAATTCGTGTCGATCTAGGGAAAGCTAGAGAACAACCCGCCATCAACACCAAAATTGCTGAGAAAGATGCTCCTCCTGAAGAGGGCCTCACGCACTCACCGCCCCTCACGCTCTCATGGCCCTCACACCCCTCATGCACTCACCACCCTCGCGGCCCTCATGGCCCTCACACCCCTCACCGCCATCACCGCCCTCACCGCCCTCACGCACTCACGCCCTCACCGCCCTCACACCCTTCACGCACTCATGGCCCTCACGCCACTTAACGCCCTCACGCCCCTCACGCACTCATGGCCCTCATTCCCCTCACCGCCCTCACGGCCCTCACGCACTCACGGCCCTCACCGCCCCTCACACCCCTCACACCCCTCACGCCACTCACCACCCTCACGCCCCTCACGCCCCTCACGCACTCATGGCCCTCATACCCCTCACCGTCCTCACGGCCCTCACGCACTCACGGCCCTCACCGCCCTCACAGCCCTCACGGCCCTCACGGCCCTCACGGCCCTCACGGCTCTCACAGCCTTCACTCACCCTCATACTCATGAATTTTCCTGGTTCAGAAACTCACTCACCCTCACCTCACCTGTGAAAATGAGGGTGAGTGAGGGTGAGTGAGGGCCCTCATGAGTGAGGTCTGCCGAGGTATGGTCATATCTGCTAGCGCCATATTCTCACGGAGTTTGAGCTTTCTGTGATGCATAGTTCATTTCCCCGGGCCAAACAACACGGTTCCATTTTCTTGGGAGCTCCCGGTACTTGCGTGCGTCACCTCGTGTTAACAAATGAGGAGCTTGAACGGCTAGATTTACAAAAAATTTACTCAGGCAAAACGAAAAAATCTCTTCTCCACGAAAGGAACAGGCAGACGAGGCTTGTGCACAACATAGAAGATGGCTGATCTCTTTTGGCAGAACGAAAGGTGAAACCCAGGTGTGTCGAGTATAGTATGCATGCGCACTACACATTTAGGGAAAGAAAGGTAAATTGAGCGTTTTTCAGAATGCCGTAAAATGCTCTTCATGCCTCCTATGTTCCTAAAATGAATTCATTTAGTGGTTTTCAAGAATACTCGAAATGTTTATAATTAAATCGTGCCTATATACTCATTATATGAAATGTTAATTACTCGAAAGTAAGTAATAACCTAATTATACCCAACGTTATTATTTTCTCAGATGGACCGTTTGGCAAAGACCAATACGATCTTAACCATTTTTTTTGTGCGATGTGTACTTTCCACTGGATTGATTTGGCTCACATGTTGAAATATATGCTGGATATGAACATAATACGGTATTTTGTAGCTGTACTTGTTGTTCAGAAGTTAATATACTATATCGCATCCGCTGAACATCTTGTGTTTTGTATCCATAATAGTAGTATAGGTACTATCGGGAAAAAATGAAATGCGAACAGAGGAGCGCCTGGATCTCGGTACAAGCTGCGCCGCCTGGAAGTCAGCCTAGGGGTGAGGATGTGTGGCCTACTCCAATGTGCATACTCCCTTCGCTCGGCGCTTCTTAAACTTCGGCAGTGCGGCTCCATAGTGGGCCGAAAGCTATCACCGCTATCTTTGCTCCCTCGGCGCGTGCGGAGCGAGGAAGCACGCCGCTAGTAGCAGCTAGAGCGCGCGCTCTAGCTGCTAACAGATTAGATTAGCGCCTAAGAGATGCGCGCCGCCCTCTTCGTTGGTTGCAAAAAGACTGATGGTCATGAAAATGCGAAGGGTTTGTTCAGGAATGCTATCCCTCTTATAGACCATTCCATTTAGCGCTCTCTGGACGGCCATTTTTTGTTCGACAGCAGCGCCCTCTCCTTACACCCGGGAAATTCAGCGGGTTCGCCAGTGTAAAACGAGAGAGAGAGCACGCGCCCGACTGCGCTACCAGACAACAAAACGGGAGGTTGCCATTCTCCATCTTTGGGCTGTACCGGCGGGCTGTACGGAACATCGAACTCCCGCTCGTGGCTGCCATTGTGAAGTGGTTCGCGTCCTTAGAATAGTTATGGCTACTCAAAAATCAGCCTAGAGCTCTCTGTTGTTCTATTTCGGTAACTGATCAACTAGCATATATTTTTTCCGTTACTTAAGTAGCAGTTGAGTCAGCCGGTAGTACTACCCTCAACAACTGCGTGTATTGCGGCAGGAAAGCACGCTTTTATTTATTATTTCAAACTTCCACTCATATTCGCTAAAGGCCTACACCAGTACGAGTTTTGTATAGTAAAACAAGTACAGCAACCAGATTTACTTTTCGCCGGAGAGACCGGTCAATCTGACACAGTTTACCCTATTTTTTTTTAAAATTTGCACTCAGTTAACAGCGTAATTGGACCCCATTAGTCTTTTTATCTGGCATAGTATTACACGACAATTGGTAGCCGGATGCTAGGTACAGCCCACTCGGCGGAGCAGAAGTCATGCGGGTGAGAGGGGGAGGAAATTTTTTTCTCTTTTTACCCTCTCTGCTATGCCCCTAATGGAACGGTCTATAGAATATCTGCGGGTTGTCCTGCTGAGTATCATCGACAGACGCAGAGCATTCGGTGGTCTGAAGTGGCTATTTTCTTACGATGGGGGGCCAGCTGGACAAAGATACTCTACACACCAAAAACACACCATTCACACCAGTTACCAGCAGTGTGAATGGTGTTTGTTTTGTAGGTGTGGTGTAATCTTTGTTCAGCTGGCCCATTGTAAGCTGTAAACCAACTAAGTCAGCTTAAGCACGGGACCACGTTCTGTCAAATGGCTTGTGTATTCATTCTCATGGTCAGCCTTCTATGCTATTTACTTGTAATTATGCCACTAAAAAGAGATAATGATGCCTAAATTTCCCAAACCAGACCGGTTCGAGATTACCGCCCGAGCAAACATTCCGAACTTCAACTTATTTATTTTTTAAACGCTTACTACCACTTTTATAATTTACGAGGGAAGGTACCAAGTTTAGAATACATTGTGCATTAAGTAATTTTATATGTTGCACTGCATACTGTAAGTTGAGATTTGTTTGAAGTTTGTAACTTTAACATTGGACGGCCAGTTGAAAGAACGACTTGAGGGGTGTGCGAATAGTGGTTTGAATCAAATTGCGCTGTGTCAGTCATAGCCTGCGCAAGACAAGGGTAAATCATGGCGTGTAAAAATTTTTTTTAAGCGTTAACGTTTGGGTTGACACTGCACTATTTGATTCGAAGTGGTTCTTTCACATTTCTATTCGAATAGAATTGCTGTTTAGTCCTACAATTCCTATTTTGAGAGCAGCACTTTCTGGAAATAGTGAAAGCAATGCTTTTATGCTTGCTGCAAATGGACGGGACGCTCCGCGAGGCTCCAATAGGTGAGATGGGCGTGTCCTACTGTATGGAGCTCGCAGGGCACCAGCAAGCACAAAGCAAGAAAGTGACGACCAGTAAAGAAAAACTTGTCGACCAGAGCTTGACACATATTTTTGTTACTTTCTTTATTTACACAAGAAAGATACAGTGACACTTGAGGGATTCATAGATTCTCTTGAACCTTGTCTTCAAGGGATCATCCGTTTAGATTACTTCCACAATTACGAATCCTCTTGGGCAGCGGCAGTTTTGATGGTGGTAACCATGCCCCGAGTAGCATCCAGGAGAATGATGTCACCTGCGTGTAGGTAATAAAACACACGTCCTATACATGTTTGCAAGCACGGCGTCCCGACTGGTGCCCCATGCGTGCTAGCATTTGCAGCATGCGCGTGAAGGTGACTTTGGCAGGCTTGCAATGGTACCTGATTCTTTACACGAGCGGGAACATGGTCACGGCCAGATGCCTGCTCAAAGTTACACGAAGTTAAAAACTGAGACTGGAACGGTCTTAGCCCAAGCAGCACATATTTGGCCAATCATTAGCCAATGGCTGGCAATGGTCCTTTGGCCAGTGGCCAGACAGTGGCAGCCATTGGCTGCTGACTGGCCTTTCTCTGGCCATTGGCCGATGGCCACTGGCCATCAGCCATCGGCCAAGCATTGTCCGATAAATGGCTACTCTTTGGCCTTTGGCGAAAAGACAATCGCCAGCCATTGGCCAATGCCTGGCCAAAATCCGTGCCGCTTGAATTAACGTCACCATTTTCTTTTTGTTTTCTCTCTGTTTGGCGGCGCGGCTGGCGCGGTCGGTGTGCTGTGCTGGCGTTGGAACGAACAAGAGGTTTGCGCGGTAAAATATCAGGGTATACACTTCGACTATAATTTGTCTTGGTGCACCCACATTCTATATTTATGTAAAAGATTAAGAAACATTTCATGCTGTCCGTACAATATAAAAATGTTTATGCCGTTCATTGTTGGAAAGGTGTTGGTACAAGCTCTCGCGTAAAGTTACTTATGTTACTAACGTTACGTTAGTTACGTTACGTTAACGTTACGTTACTTTATTACTTACGTTACGCTATAACAATCCATTCTGGCGGTTCTTTGTTTTGGCATACCAGATGTAGCTCTTTAAAATATATATTTTGAGATGCATGGTGTTTGATATACCTAAAATTTCAAGTGCATGTATGTTTAGCGCACTTCATCTGCCATCGTTGCTTGGGCTTTTCAGAGAAACTGTCATACTTAAACATTTCTGGAATTTTGATATTAAAACACTGCACACTATACAGCGGCCATTGAAACATTCTATTCGATATGAGGTTCCGCGAATCAGAGCATAATATGGCGAACGTATGCGCATATATTATGCACCCCATGTTTTCAATGACCTTCCAGAAAACTTTCTTGTCTATAGCTTCTAGACAGAAGCTCATAAAATCGTTATAGAATTTAAAGCAGTAAGATGTGTATTTTTACGTACATTATTTGTATTGTTTGACCTTTTGCCCATTGTAAACTCACCCGTATGTAATGCCTTCGGTCCATGAGGGCACCAATAAATAAAAAAAACGAAATAAAAATTTTCTCTGCTACCAAAGCTGGAGTTGCTGAGCAAACGTTAAAGGAACACTGACAGGGTATTTATGCTCGCCGAGATTTTTAGTTGTACGTGACATATGAGAGCCCAACTACCCACAAAACAGAATTGGCGGCTGGAAATTCGGTTTCTTTCTGCCCGAAAACCGCCGATCGAGAACCGGCCGGTTTGAGTCGCGCTAACTCTCTTTTCCGAGGTCACGGGCCGTTTTCTAAGGTTTCGACGCGACCACCAAATTTAATCAAAGTCGTGGGGCATTGAAGGCACACAGTCAAACTAAAAATACAAAAAAAAATAAAACCAATTTTTTGTGGCTTCTAAAAACCTGCAAATACGTTGATTGAAAAAAAAAAAAAGAAGACTGCACAGACAACCGGAAGCATTCTGTGCGTTCACTCCATAATTCTTTTCGCGTATCGTGGGACTAGCGGATGGCAGCGGACGACAAGCGTGGGACCTCTATTTCAGAACTGTCGTTCACGGTACCGGCGAATTCTGCCTTCCTTCGAAAGAGAAATTTTGGACCGATCAAATTCATCCCGTACGACACGCCCGACCAGCATGACGATTGCACGAAGACGTCGCCGAGCCACCGTCCCTTCTCGTGGCTGAAGACATCGCTCGCTCAAACGTCAAGCACGAGGTGCGTACGTCGAGGTGAATACGCACGCGTACGGTTTCTTTACTAGGTGCGAATGTGGTCTCTATGCGTAACTGGAGGGAAATCGGCAGCAAACTTTCCGACGTACAGTCGACCGGCTGCATTACTACAAACGAAAGAGCTCCTTGAGTAGCTCAGTGGAAAGACGTCCGCTTCACACACAGCAGGCACGGTTTCGATCCCTAGTGTGGGCGTACCATTTCTTTTTCAAACATTTTGCGACGTTTACGGTTCTTTTTTATTTACAATTATCACTGAAAAAAACAATTTTGTGGACGGTACGTCGCTGAACTGAACCGTCTGGGATTCCGTTTTTGACACCTCTGCCGCACAAGGCATTTTCAGATGCAGGACATGTGAGGCAGCTCTTCACGCAACATCTTGGGAGTATTCTTTTCGGAGCCGATCACGGGAATTCACCACGGGCACTCGTGCTCATTGCCAACACTTAAATGTACAAAACAACTCATCTTAAAGTACAGAACAGCGAGCGGAACAAACATAACTGCAAAGGAATCGCATGGCGAACGGATCGCGAACACTATTGGTCTGCTGCAACCGGAAGAAAAAAAAAAAAATCGCACGGTTGGGTGTAGCCATGTGACTTCCGCCACTCACTCTCTCCTCTCCTCTTCTCTGTGCGGTGCGGGGATTTCGGTTTTAGTTTCGAGCAGTTGCGTTTTTTAGCTTTATTAAAAAATACGGGACTCTTTAGCAAAATATTAATTGGCTAGTTTTCCGACACCACAATAAATCGCCTGGTACAAAAAAAAAAAAAAAAAAAATGTATGTGTGTGTGTGGGGGGGGGGGTGTCAGTGTCCCTTTATATACGTCACATCGGTCAAGGACTTTAATTAAAATAAGTATTACGTTAACGCCCGGGCTTAAGTTTCACTGTGGTACGCTTGGTAATATCTTTTCTTTCAAAAACGTCTCGGTTAACCTTGAACGCCCCTTGTAATTTAAGCAAGAAACTGACTTCTCTAAAGGTGACGCGATTAAACTCTCGTTCTATCCACTCCAAATGGAGAGACCCACCTGAGGCGAAGATGTCGGTAGCATTCTCGACGCCGACGACGCAGGGCAGGCCGTATTCCCTCGCAATGACCGCACCTTGAAAAGGCGAGAACACCAAATGCAGATTTTAGCAATTTATTTACCAGTAGGGAGGGTGGCAACCTGCCGAGTTGCGAGTTGGACTAGGCTCGACATTCACAAGCTTCCAAATAAAATTTTCACAAAAGTTCGACTCAAGTTCGGCTCATATGCGCATGCTGCAAAATTTCAACGGATGAGCGAATCCACGTTTAGTTGTATATTGTCTCACTGTTCAATATTTATAAACTCATTAAAGCATCCGAAATATACATATATATAGTATACAGCGTGTTTTTCATCGCACCGAATAAACAGAAAAGTTGCATTAGCACACTGTTAATTACGCTGTTAGGTTACCCGATGTAGTGATATGATATGATATAATTTGACATGAACTATTTATTCTAGCTCAGGAGGTGCTACAGAAAGAGTACGCCTGACTAACTTGCTGCTATGGCCACGGCCGGACTGGTACGTGCTCGTTGTCTCACGGCCTCTCCAGCTAGGAACTGCAGCACGTATGTTTGCAAAGCGGTACTGGCACGTAGTTAAAGGGGAACGGAAAAGAAACGACGTGGCCGCGCGCTCTCTACCTCTGCACGGCCACGAGTATTGTAGTGGCGAGCCTTGCCGCTTGGTGGTGTCAACGCGTGACGATCTCGCCTAGTAGTAATATCCGACGATTGTCCCTTTGAAATTGATTTTCGAATTTTTATTGAAAACGTGCAAACGTCTTGTTGATTCCGTGTTGAAACTTTTCTGATGATTTTCTTCAGCCTGAGTCAAAGAAATAGCTGTTGACTTTCTATTAACTTGACGTTGATTTTTTATGCTGATTTCCTGCTGACAGTGTCCAAGAAAGACTGCAGACCTATTTAATTCCTGTTGAAAATATTCAATTGATTCTTTGTAGTCAGTGTCAATAGAAAAGCTACAGACTCTGGTGATTTTTTATTGAACGCAGTACGTCTTCACTAGATGTCAAAAGTCACTAAGTCTTTCATTACTCTTTGACAAGGTGAGAACGGAAGGGAGAAGCTTGAGTTGTCCCATGTCCAGCGCGAGTCTTCTACCCTTTATAAACATTTAGAAAGTGGAGACACATTAGGGACGATAGAGACAGAACAATCTTTCAACTTCAACAACTGGGAGTTTTTGTAGACCGCGTTTTCCCTCCGATAAGCCCTCCGCCACGAAGCAGCCGCTACTGCGCCGGCGCGCCGATGGCCTTGACTGTAGAGTTCCGGCTAGCGTAGCTGGTTGCGAAGAGCGTTGCGGGACAGCGGAAACGATCTACAAAACACCATGTTATTTACTTTCGGCTTCAAGCCCAAAGCCCGCCCGCTCTGTGACAGAACGGAGAAGGGAAATCTTGGGGGAAGGAGAGGAAGCGGAGAAAAGTGAAGAGGTTGCCAAACGGGGAAGGGAGAAGAGGGAAGGGGGGCTGGACTGGAGGTGAGGGATAACGGATTGAAAGGAAAGGCCGCTTCTGCTGGTGACCTTGTCGCCTTGCCGAGTCCGTCGACGTTCGGCTTCCATTGGGGGCGTCCGAAAGATAAGCTCCTTTCTTGAGAGCCAAATGGAAGGGGTACTTACGTTCAGCGAGCTTGTCGCCATTCGATAGGCCTCAATTAGGGTGCCTCCATGTGCGCTTCGCATAGGGTGATGCCAACTGCCTGTTTCCCTTTCCCACACCCTCGTCCACCGCCATTTTGTTCCTCGTTGTTTTCCCGCCCGTGCGCCGGAAAGTGGCCTTTGTGTCCATCGGTCCTCCCATCCGAGGGGGGAAATGCTAATCCTTTCTTCATGGGTTCCACAACGCTGCTCCGAACTTGTGAGATAAGGTGCTTGTTTCCGGGAGGGTTATAAGCCCAGGGATTATCACCGAGGAAGAAAATGGCTGCTGGTTTGTCGGCGAGTGGTATTACAAAGGGTGGCATCACCCT
The DNA here is from genome assembly GCF_016920785.2 of Ixodes scapularis. NCBI lineage: Eukaryota > Metazoa > Arthropoda > Arachnida > Ixodida > Ixodidae > Ixodes > Ixodes scapularis. The sequence continues at coordinate 2,769,289 of NW_024609883.1, read as the reverse complement.
AGCAAAGCTTAGGGGAGGAAGTGGCCGAGTGGGCTAACGCGTCTCAGCTCGGAGCGTGGAGCGAAAGCTTGCGCTGGGAACCTCCTGGGTTCGATCCCCGCTGCCCCCGTCCGTTTCGATCTGGATGAGTTTCGCACCGGCACGCGTTCGTGTGATCACTACTGCGTGATGCACGGTAAAAATGCCAGGTTAGCGGTTGTACCGCACTGGCCAAATTTCTCATCTACAGCTAAGAGACCGATTACCCGTTGAGGCGCATCTCCATCAAGGCTGTATAAACATAAAGAGCAAGCCAATTTTTTAGCAAAGCGCACCTGAAGGCTCCCTAGCCTCAATTATTTCTCTCCCGACTCGCTCGCAGTGGCCTCCGATGGCTGTCGTGCTGGCGAAATTAGGAGGAAATTAGGATTTTCTCCCGTGCATGACAATCGGGCACTGGGAATCCGAAGCAGCTTTTTCGGCATCCATTTGATGTTCTCGGAGTCGGTCGTTGAGGCATCACCCCGTTTGCCCGATGTATCTGGCCCCGCAGGACATGGGGATCGCGTACACCTTCTCCGTCCTGCAGGCGATGAACTTGATTGCGTGCTTTTTGGTGCAGCTGGGTTGTGGGAGTCCCTCTCTGTTGACGGCCTCACACATGTCGCCGAGCCTCGATTTTTATGGGAACACCACGTTTGTGTCGTATTTTGAGGCGAGAGCTTTTAGGCGGTGAGATGTTGTGTGGATGTATGGACTACAGGATGGTCTTCAGGTGACGGGTGAAGTCTCGGCGGTTGGCCTGGCCCGGGAGTTTGTAGTCAATTTCTGCGAGGTAGCCAAAATCAAATCAGCAGGGTAGCCTGCCCTCCGAAGCCGTCCATACATCCACACAACATCTCACCGACTAAAAGCTCTCGCCTCAAAATGCGACACAAAAGTGATGCTCATATGCAAATCGAGGCCCGGCGACATGTGTAGGGCCATAAACAGAGAGGGACTCCCACAACCCTGCTGCACCAAAAAACGCGCGATGAAGTTCACCGCCTGTATGGCGGAGAAGGTGTACGCAATCCCACTGTCGTGCGGGGCCAGGTACATCGGGAAAACGGGGCTATGCCTCAACGACCGACTCCGAGAGCATCAAATGGGCGCCGAAAAAGCTTCTTCGGATTCCCAGCGCCCGATCGTCATGCACGGGAGAAAATGTCCCGGCAGCGCTCCTAATTTCGCCGGCACGACAACCATGGGAGGCCAGTGCGAGCGAGTCGGGAGAGAAATAAGTGAGGCCTATCGGATGGCGACAAGCCCGCAGAACGAAAGTACCCCTTCCATTTCGCCCTCAAGAAAGGAGATTATCTTTCGGAGACCCCCAATGGAAGTCGAACGTCGACAGACTCAGCAAGGCGACAAGGCCACCAGCAGAAGCGGCCTTTCCTTTCATTCCGTTAACCCGCACCTCCAGTCGAGCCCCCCTTCCCTCTTCTCCCTTCCTCGTTTGGCAACCTCCTCACTTATCTCCGATTCCTCTCCTTCCCCCAATTTTTCCCTTCCCCGTTCTCTTACAGAGCGGGCGGGCTTTGGGCTTCAAATCAAATCAAATCAAATTTATTCGTTGTCACATTTTACATGACAACAGGGACTGGGGCAAAAAGCTGCTAAAGAGCAGCTTGACAAGGGTCCCAGCCCCCGTACAGTTTGCGACAGCTTCAAACAATTTAACGACTAAAATTAGTTTACAACTACACAGTGTACAGAGACTAGTACACACCAATGCAGAAACTTGATTTATACAATACTAAATTTGTTGAAAACATATAGACGAAAAACACACAGGCCAGTGAAAGAAGAACTCGAATAATTAAAGCATTGATACAATCGTACATGAAATAATACATCCAGTTCATAACGAAAAATATCAGCAGTATTCAAAAATCGCCTAGAAAAGTAAGTTCTTTTAATTCCCTATGTGATAGTGATTCAAAATGGCGACCTTTTCTGTACAAACTATTTAACATGGTGGACAATCTGAAATGGAGCGTCTGATTTAGGTAATTTGTACGCGTTGGGCGAATCATCCAGGGTTCATTTTGTCTTAGGTTGCGTAGGATGACGCGATGTTTTAGGTTGACTAGTTTAATAAAATGAACATTATTGTGTTGAAGAGCCCTGCGATACGTTGACAGAAGCTTGTAAGGATACATTTGCTCAACGGTTTTGACATTTAGGGATTTAAATAGTGATTTAGTTGGATGAAGAAATGGAGTTCCTGAAATTGCACGTACGGCCTTCTTTTGTAATAGATGCAACTTATTCAGATTACTTTTTGTTGTGGTGCCCCATATCAGGTTACAGTAATTTAAGTGAGAAGAAATTAATGTATTATATATAGTTAATTTAATTCGAGTAGGAAGTAAACTTTTAAATCTTGTAAGCAGGCCTACATTTTTAGATATTTTTGCTTGCATGTAGTCTATGTGTGCATTCCAGCTCATATCATAAGAAAACAACACACCCAAAGTTTTAATACAATCCACAAACTCAATTTCTTCATTGTTTATTGTAAGATGAGGTAGGTTATTTATTTTCCTATTTTTGGGCCTAAACAAAATAGCTTTGGTCTTTTTACAGTTTAATTTTAGTTTGTTGTTAAGCGTCCAGGCGGCGATTTTTTTTAGCACTTCGTGCACTGTAGCAATAGAAGTAGAAAGATTGTTATGGGAGAAAAAAATACTTGTATCATCAGCGTAAATTATCAGCTTTACATCATCGCTTTTGGCCACATGCACAATGTCGTTTATGTATAGTATAAATAGCAATGGGCCTAAAATGCTACCCTGAGGAACACCCGATTTGATAGAAAGCCTGTCCGAATGAAAATTCAGAAAAGACACGTATTGATTCCTATTTTCTAAGTATGATTTTATGAGATCGAGTGCTACGCCTCTTATTCCAAAAAATGGTAATTTGGCAAGTAAAATATCATGATCGATGGAATCAAAGGCTTTTGAGTAATCAAGAAAGACGCCTAGTGTCATCTTTCTTTCGTCAAAATCTTTCACAATTTGTTCTTTCTGGTTTAATAAAGCCAATTCGGTAGATCGATGTTTACGAAAACCGAATTGCGCATCGGAAATTAAAGCGTGCTTATCAAGATGTGTTATGAGTCTATTGTGTATTAGTTTTTCAAGTGATTTAGAAAAGACAGGAAGGATTGAGATGGGCCTATAGTTATTTATGTCAAGCCTATCACCACCTTTATGAAGAACACTAATTTTTGATACCTTCATTCTCAGGGGAAAACAGCCTGTTTCTAATGCGAGGTTATATATGTATGTTAAATATGGTGCAATAATATCAATGACGTATTTTATAGGTTTTACCTGCATGTTATCAGCGTCGACGCTTTTGCTATTTTTAAGATTTATGACGGTCGAGTAGACTTCTGACTCATCCGTGGGGAATAGGAACATCGATTTCGTATACGATACTGGCATGAAATCTAGAACTTTGTTTAGGCAGGACGATGACACACCAGAAGTACCAACATTTACAAAGAAATTATTGAAAGCATTTGCCATGTTAACTCCTGTTATTTTAATGGAGTTTATACTTATTTCATGGGGCACGTTTTGAAATGGCTTATGATTCAGTACTGACCGTATCTTCTTCCACATAACGTCAGGTTTCTTAGTTTCTAACGGATCGAAAAGATTATTGTAGTAGTCACGCTTAGCATTTCTTAGCAGACTTGTGAGTTTGTTGCGGTATTTCTTAAAGGTTTCAAGCTTGCTAATTTCTTTTGTTCGTAAAAAATTTTGATATAAATTAGTCTTAACCCGTATCATTGAGAGTAGCTTTGGCGTGACCCAAGGCCTACGCGACTTCTTAGATGCTTTGAGGTTGACAAAAGGAAAATGTTTACTATAAATTGCACTAAATGTATCGAGGAATAAATTATATGAGGAATTTGTTGATTTTGTTGAAAAAATATGTTGCCAAGATGTCTTTTCAATTTCTTCTCGAAAACTACGCAATTGATCAGGGGTGATAGACTGAATTTTAACCATTGGAACAGGGTCACTGCGGTTTTTCTGGGAGTGCTCACTGTACAAGCAAAAATAAATGGGAAGATGATCACTGATATCAGTAGAAAGAACACCTGATGATACCACCGATTTTTCATAGTTCGTGATGAACAAATCAAGCATAGAAGATGACGTATTTGTTATTCTTGTAGGATGTGTGATAATATTCGACAACCCATTTGAAGCAATAAGATTTGAGAAAGAGATTTTTTGGCCAGAGTTCGAAATCATATCAATGTTGAAGTCACCACCCATGATTACCTTGTAATTGTTATCATTGACATAATTGAACAATGTCTCCGCAAAATTAAAAAATGGTATGACCGGAGAATTTGGTGGCCTATATACGACGGAGAGCAGAGTATTTTTGAAACGTACAGTTACAACCTCATAAAAATCAGTAATTTCACAGAACGATTCTAATATCTCACAATTTTTTTCATTTTTTACCAACATAGCAACACCACCGCCTAGCCTATCATTTCTATTTAGGTTGAAATGAGAATATCCCGGAAGCAGAAAGTAATCAGCACTACAACTGTACCACGTTTCAGTTAGCATGACGACGTCAATATTCGGTCCAATGCAGTCAAACAAAACCGCGAGGTCATCGTGCTTATTCCTTGCAGATCGAACATTTAGGTGGATAATTGTCGTTTGAAATGCAGACTCATTCTCAAGTAGATTTTTTAGTTTAAAAGGTGAAATGAAGGATTCAGACATCGTTTTTCAAGAGACAACAACAAAAAAAAAAAAAAAATTTTTGCTAGCTCGCCGTTATCTTGCACACGTCATCAGCACACGTTACTTTCAGAAACGGCGTCTGTTCAGCCTTACGAGCAAATATGCTACCGTTTCGGACCCAAACGAATTTCCAGTTGCATTCCTTCTTTTTTGCTACAGTCACTCCCAGCAGTTTTTTTAGCGCGGGGCAAAGGTGCTCGTTCACATACACAGAGCTACCCGAACTAATGCCAAGGTCCTCGCAACTGACGCGTCGTTTTTTGGCATGCCCAAGGAAGTTATCTCGCCTGTCCCGGCGTATGAACTGAACAACAATGTTCCTAGCCGTACTGTTCGGAACGGGAACGCGGTGACACACCTCGATATCAGTTTCAAGTATGGGCGCGCCAATCACGACTCCCAGTTTTCCCACGATGTCAAGCAAGTTTTCATTTTGCTGGGGTGGGATTCCCTTTATCTCAACATTTCGATTTCGGCTGTATTGCTCGCAATATACAAGCCGACTTTCACTTTCTCTGGTCTGTTGATACAATTGCTTGCATTCCGATCGAAGTTCGTTGTTTTCCGCCCTGAGCTCCGCATTTTCCTTTATTGTTGCATTTAGCTTATCCTTCATTTCCTCAAACGTTTTGTTAATAAATTCCATACTTGCTTTCACTTCCCTTAACTCTCCGCGCAGCTCTCTTTCAATCGTGCTTTTTAATTCTTTGTGTTCTTGCCTCAGTTCTCTCTTAAGGTCTTCAAATAGTTTGGCCATTTCCTTGGCCATCTCTCGTTTATCACAGGAGCTGTTTGCTTATAACGACACAAAAAAATCTGTGATGCACTTTGAAACAGGAGACACAAATACACGCTTTGCAGGTAGAAAACACAAACGTGCTGTGTTCGGCAGCAGTAAAAAAAGGAAAAAAAAAAATAAAATTAAAAATAAAGACTCTCACCTGCAAAGCAGATAAGACAGAAATTATATGCTTGTTGGTCGAAGAACTGCTGCCGAACTGCGACGGGCCTGGCTCCGCTGTCTTCTTTTATAATCCCCGACGACGGTAGTCGCCGTCTGTTGGCGTCCTTTGCGTTGACCACGTGACAGTGACTTGAATTTCCACGGATGATGAACAGCGAGAAATGCCAATAACCGTCGCTGCAAAGCAGATAAGACAGAAATTATATGCTTGTTGGTCGAAGAACTGCTGCCGAACTGCGACGGGCCTGGCTCCGCTGTCTTCTTTTATAATCCCCGACGACGGTAGTCGCCGTCTGTTGGCGTCCTTTGCGTTGACCACGTGACAGTGACTTGAATTTCCACGGATGATGAACAGCGAGAAATGCCAATAACCGTCGCTGCAAAGCAGATAAGACAGAAATTATATGCTTGTTGGTCGAAGAACTGCTGCCGAAAAGCCGAAAAGAAATGTTCAAGTTGAAAGATTGTCCTGTCTGTGTCGTCCCGTATGTGTCTCCACTTCCTAAATATTCAAAAAGCACCAACACGCTCAAATAGTATACAAGTTTAAACTTCTACCCGTGACATCGCTTTGGCGTCTCGTGCAGCTCGAGCGCGCGCGCGCAGTCAAAGCACAACGGATGGCATGTGGCACGGTTTAGCCAGGGACCGCCGTTCTGACTTTGTGACTATGGAGACTTTATTGGCCCTATAAAACGAGTCAACTAGTAAAGAAAAGCAACAGAACTATACTAAAGTGAAGCAACTGCCTCGACTGGCTTCGTCCTGAGTGGTGCTATGCAGAGAAGCCATAACATTTCTTCTAAGGGCCATTTTTGCGGATGTTCCGCGGCAGACAGTTTGGAGTGGAGTAGAAAGCCGTATTAACTCCCCGAAACTTTGTAGAATGAATAGCTAAGGTGTGAAGCATTTTTTTTATTTAAACGGCTGTAGTTTTTGATTGAAAAGCTGTAGGACATTGAACGCGACAAAATGTCTTTCGACTTTTTATTAAGAAGTGGGCCAATATTCAAAAGAAAGTCGACAGAAAAGCTAGAGAAAGTTAGATGACAAGCTGTTAACATTTTATGCCCTCTGATGACTTTTGAATAGCCTTTCAACAGAAAAGCACCATAGTCTTTTTTTGTTAGAGCCTTACCAATCACTGTTGTGCTTTTTTGTTCAAAAGCTGTTCACGGAAGTTAGCAGAGGATATAAAACGTCAAAAACTTTTAATCTGACTTCCTGCTGCTTTCTTGTTAACTTTCTTTTGAATATATTAGCTTACTTTTCAATAGATAGTCAACAGAACTTCCATCGCATGCAGGATGCTTTTAGTTTAGCTGTTCAATTAAAAATGTTAAGTGACTGCAGCCGCTTAAAACTAAAAAAAAAGATCTTTACATTTAACTATTTATACAACAAAGTTCCGGAAGGTTTACTACGAAGTTTCTCTCTGCTCCAGATTGACTGCCGCAGAATAAGCTGAAAAAAAGAGACCCATGATTTTTTACGTTTTAAATTTTGTCAGAAAATGTTATTTCTATGATATTGAAAGCGCCACATATGTCCCACAAATACACAGAAGAAAGGAACACAACACAAACAACATGAAGCATTCAACACCTAAATCATGGTCTCGTTTTTTTACTGCAATTTTTAAGTGAAACAATCAATACAGACTCTGCGGTTTTGGCAACAAGATAAAAGAAATCATACAGACACACACACGCTGGCACACCAAGCAACAAACAGCAATAAGGATAAAAGCCTTCCAGCCAATACACTGGCTGGGAGCCGTAATGAGTGGGGTGAAAAGGTCTTAAGGTAGCCGGCTGATCCAAAACTGGCATTCACTCGATGTCGCTGTTTATTTTCATGTAGAATTCCCTAAGGCATTTCACATTCTCAATTGAGTATTCCCAGACACTTCAAACATTGACATCTGTATGTCTCACAGGCAGTCTGCTCTGCCAGGTACAATGGAGGCCCAGGAGAACGATTATGTCTATGGTGCCGGTGCTGTCTACCGATAAATTCCGAATGCCATAAGGAGACAGTGGAAGCTCTTTCTGAATGGTTCGCTGTAGCATGTCCCAGTAAAGAAAGGCGTCCGAGCATTTCAAGAAGGCGTGTTCGATGTTTTCCGGCTTTTTACATAAAATACAGTTTACAGTCCAGAACACCGGCATTCGTTTAGCTTCTTGAAATGTTTTGACGGGCAACGTTTCACTGTGTAACCGGTGGTTGCACAAGGGCCCGTTTAACACGCTTAAACATATCACGCCCTGAGGCCCCAGAATATATCGGGGTCCCGTTGGCTACTCCAGAGACTTATATAGCCTACATTTTAAAGGTAATGATTTGGCCGGTGGCCACCTCTGCATTTAATAAGGGCCCAAGTATACGATCTCCTTCCTTCTCGGAAGTCTCTCCAAGGGAAAAGTATGTTTTCGAAGTTGGCGGACTCTTACTAAAATGCATTGGTACAACTAATAATAATTCGGCGCAGTTGCTAAAACAAGATCCACAAAAACGGTTCCAGGAAGAATTGTTATCGCTCCTTAATTTGCATAGCATCACTCAGGACGAGGCGAGTCACGGCAGTTGCTCTACTTTAAAACAGTTCTTTTGCTTTTCTTCACTAGTTGACTAGTTCAATATGGTCAATAAAGTCATTACAGTCATTTATAAAGTGAAAACGGCGGGGCGTGTTTTTCGAATGTCTGGACTCTAGCACGTGCTTCATGCCTTCCGCCGTGCGTTGGGTGCGTTAAGTCCGCGCTCATTTACTCCTACTCCGACGCTCCAGGTTTCATACTCCGAGCGCAAGAGCTAAACGGAGCATAGCGTACAGGAGCGCGACACACCGAATGAGCCGCATGAGCCACTTTCAACCGCACGGTTATTACAAACCCGGCATCTCGTGGATACGGGCGGCGGCAGCCGAAATTGCCGTACCGTGCCGTCTTGCAGCGCCAGACGGAATTTTTCGATGTACTTCGCCGATACCGGCACACTATCGTTCAATAGAGAGCACGACAATTTGTTTTCAGGCGAGATGCACGAACAAAGCTTTTCCGCTACGCTAGCTGATGTTTCGGCTTTCTAATCAAAGTATCTTTATTCGCTGGACTAAGCATTTAAAAAGGCCAACGGTCCAAATTTCTTCTCATCCTACAACTTTTCTGTCGCTGTGCTACCGACACACTACCATTCGATAGATAATTTCCTTTCCAGGCGAGATTCACGAACAAACCTTTTTTGGAAAGCTAATTGCTGTCTTGGCTTTCCAATCAAATCGTTTTTACCTGCTAGATAAAACACTAATCAACTGAAAATAAAAAGCGGTCCGGCTACGCCTTTCGTCTTGACGGTTGATTGATTGATTGATCGTGGGTTAATGTCACATCAGCATCTAAGGCTATAATGCACCAAGAGTCTGAACTATTGCAGTAGAAGGTTAAAGAGAAGAGAGAACTATAGCAGCTGGTGATGTGAGAAAACTATATGAACATGCATTCCTATAAGTGTAAAATATATAGTCTAAGTTCAGGGTGGAAAATAAAATTACCATCGGTGTATAATCCATATATCAGTGAGACACTTAAATATGCAATCATGTAAAATAAGTGGTTCATCACCTAGAAGCAGGGCGAGATGCAGTGGGACATGTTCTTTATATAGTTGCGCGAAGTGTTTGTGAAGGCATTGATCATATGATTGGCATTCAATTAGGATGTGTATAATGCTTAAAGTTATGTTACAGCGTTCACACACTGCACCATCCTCCCCACTCAAGACGTGCCCATATCTGAAACGCGTATGACCAATTCGTCACCGGCACAGGACCACTTTGTAGAAGCGCTCCCGATGCCGGGCACTCTCCCATTCACTTATGTAGGGTTTTACTGCACGGAATTCGTTGTGTGTTTCAGTATTCTACTGAACTTACCACTTTGTTCGAATGTAGCGTTTTAAATACGTGTGATAGTCTTTATAAGGTATATTCTGCAAGTCTACTTGTTTCTCGCTAGCAGAATTTGCTGCAGAATCAGCCGCTTCGTTTCCCGGGATGCCAACATGACTAGGCACCCAGCATAAGGTTATATGAATGTTGCTGTTTGCGGCTAAAATAATCTTGCTCTGCAATTCAGAAACAAGCGGGTTTGTGACACGTTCCAGCGATAGGGCTGCTCTTAAAAAACTCAAAGAGTGGGTGTATACTACTGACCGAGGAAAACTTTTTTTGGTTATGTAGTCGATCGTCAATAGCAGATCATAGAGCTCTGCCGTGAGTATGGTGGCGTTTGAGTTGGTCCTCCTTTCTCGCTGAATGGATGGTTTGATCATAGCGCGGCCTACAGTGGGGTCGTTTTTTGTCCCATCGGTATAGAAACTTGTATACTCTTGATACTTGCAGTGAAGTTCTAAAATTCTATTTTTACTATGTTTAGTAGGTGTGAAGTTGCAGTGAATGTTGCTGTAGTCCCATGGGGCAATATGTGTAGGGTATTGGACTACGGTGGCCTTTGCATCCATCCCAACAGACTCTACTGAGCTACAATTCCTAACTGAAAAAGAAGGAACTATGGAGGGTTTGTTTTGAAATGTTTTCTGGAACCTAATTTTTTTATATTATCTTGGTCAGGGTGCTCGGCAAACCGAGCGGACCCTAATGGAGTACATAACACCCAGTGCGAACCTTTTATACTCCAAAGATGTTTAATTAGCTTCTACATACAGAGTAGGTATAGGGGAGGTGCGGAATGCACCAGTATCTAAACGCAGCCCCTGATGGTGAATGGCGTCCAACATCTTCAAAGCCGATTCCCGGGTTGAACCTTACACTATGCAACCATAGTCAAGCCGGAAACGAACGACAGAGCGTTATATGCGTAATAGACACAGTCGGTTCGAGCCCCATGACACATGCAATAACACCTTAAGAATGTTGAGAGATTTAAAACGTTTTAGTTTAAGGCTCATAATATGTGGAATGAAAGTAGGTTTTGAATCGAATATGAGTCGGAAACGTGTGTTCTCTTTTTATGAAAATTAAAGTACTAGCATACATACTCAAAGATGGATCATGAAAATTCCACGCCGACGAGAAAAACAAACACCGGCTGTTTTTTCGTGCGAAAATTTAAAACCATTTGTATCAGCCCATTTGATCAAGTTATTTACGGTGAGTTTAACCCGACGTTCACAAATCGACAAGTAGCAGGACGAGACGGAGATCTGCAAGTCGTCAACACATGTAATTGAATTTAACTTAACGACGAAAAGAGTGACACTGGGCACGCCTCCCTGGGGGACTCCATTTTCTTGTATGAACTCTCTTGAAAGTGTTCTCCCCAGCTTCACACGGAAAGTACGGTGCTCCAAGGAACTTTGAATGACTGCTAACACGCGACCTCGAACACCAAGACTGAGCAGGTTTTGCAGTACGCCGAAACGCCAACTGCGTTATAAGCCTTCTCTAGATCAAAGAAAACAGGAAGGCCTTGTTGCCTGTTGACTAATGCCTCGCGCACAGCAGCTTCAAATCTAACTAAATAATCGACTGTGAACCGAGCTGAACGGAAACCGCACTGGTACTTATCGAGTAGGTTGTTTCTCTCCAAGTAAAACATAAGTCTCTTAGAAATTATCCGCTCCATAGTCTTTGAAATACAGCTAGTTAAAGCTATAGGTCTAAAGCTAGCTAAACAAGAGGGATCCTGGCCTAGCTTCAGCACTGCTACGATGATAGCAACCTTCCAAAAGGATGGGAAGTGGCCGTCGAGCCAAACTCTATTAAAAAGGTATAAGATAAGTTCCAGGGTGGATAGATGAAGATGCTCAAGCATTTTATAATAAATCCCATCTGGTCCAGGAGCAGACTGCTTGGATGAAAGAAGTGCCGATTGAGGTTTATGTAATGTGAATGGAGCATCATATGGTTCTCTGACAGTCCCGGATGTGGTCGCAGTTTTTTTTTTTTCTGCCTGTAACTTGTATGGCTGGAAATTTTGGGTATAATTTTCGGAACTCGATACAAATTCGAAGTGTTCCCCTAGGATGTCTGCCTGCTTTTTCAGACTCGCAGGGCATATTCCATTTCGACTTAAAAGTGGGACAGAAAATGCCCGGTAAGAACCATAAAGTTTATGCACTCGGTCCCAAATTTTTTTTCAGAGATGCACCGCTATTATAGAGAAAGCATAACCTCCAGAGCTTTGCTGCTCAGCGTGCCTTAAAATATACCTCGCCTTTTCCTCGTTCTTTTGAAATTAAAAATGTTGCTCGGTGTAGGATATCGCCTAAAAATTCCCCATGCTTTGTTTTGTTTCTTTTTAGCCTCTCAGCAGTCTTTTTTTCCACCACGGCTTTGGACCTTTAAGAAGATGGGTGGACGTCATCGCTATGGCAGTCAGTGCAGCTTCCAAGATGAGATGTGTGAGATAATCTGTTGCTTTAGCGATAGAGTTGATGTAGAGATGACACAGCTAAAAGAGATGATTGCTTAAAATGCGCCCAATCAGCCTTTTCGAACTTACTCCGCGGTGAACGCGATAAAAGAGTGACATGAGAATGGTTAAACTCTAAAATTAGTGGAAAGTGGTCACTTCCATAAGGATTTGGGATGACCTTCCCTGAAAGCAATGGTAATAATAAAGGGTGACATATGGATAAGTCTATAGAAGTAAAAGTATGAATGGTAGAACTAAAATAGGTAGCTTCATTTGTGTAAAGTAGACACAATCTCAGGGAAAAAAGAACCCGTTCAATGACAGCCCCTGTGGAATCTCGTCTGCCACTCCCACACAGGGGCTTGTGTGCATTAAAATCTCCCAAAAGTAAAAAAAAAGTTGGTGCAAGCTGACTAACAAGGTCTTCAAACTCTTCAGTTTTCAGTTGATAACTGGAGGGTATATATAGAAAGCAAGCTGTAATTATACTATCTAAAACAATTAGGGCTGCCACAGCCTCCAGCGAAGTCTGCAGAGTCACTTCACTGCATGGAAATGAACGCCGCACTACAACTGCAAAGCCTCCAGATGAAGGAACTGCTTGTATTCGGTCCTTGCGTAACACCTGGAAGTACTTTAAAATGTTAGTGTGGCTCGCTTTTAGATGTGTTTCTCGCAAGCAAAATGCAATGGGGTCATGATCATCTGTAGTCGCTGGCTCACATCGTCATAGCTAGGCAGGAGGCCTCCTCAGTTCCATTGAAGGAAAACATACATTGGTATTTCAAAAGGAAATCAGATCGATATATATATATATATATATAAGCGAATATGTGCAGATGAATGAACCGTACTTAATCCAATGAATCAAAGAATCAAAGTTTTCAGGAACCCGCCGAAAGCGAAAAAACGGCGGAGTTAGTGCCATCAGTGGCACTAGCTGGCCCCTCTGGCAGGGGTCGAGGGCTCTCTCTCCGTGCCCCCAGCAGCAACCAGAAGCCCGGGCAGATAGATCATAGAACAACCTCCACCGCCCAAGGGTTCAAAGCTCTCACTGGACGAAAAAAAATGGACGAGAGCCTACCACTCTCTGAAGACGACCATTCCCTTTCTGAAACACTCTCTTCCTTTGGTTTCCTCTCTCTCTCTCTCTATATATATATATATATATATATATATATATTGTAGCCGTAAGAGAGACAAGAAGAAGAGAAGAAAGGGGAAGCGGGCTCACGAGCCAAGGAGAAAAAGGAAGAACGTCGATCGGTCACAGAATAAACCGCTACAATTTGGTGGCAGCGGTGGGATGCCGACTGAAACACGTCAAGGACTTGTGCCGTCAAGAGAGGAACTTTCCGGTGAGCCCTCTCCCTCGAGCCAGCTACGAGATGACACCAGTTCGCAGTCGAATGTGGCACCAATAGATGCTCAGACGACAGTGGTGACACACGGGGTTCTGGAAGGACTACTGGAGCGACAAACGCAAGCAATCGTGGCCGCTACGCAGCAACGGTCAGACGATTTGATTGCAAAATATGCCGACATCTGTCAACGAATAGCTGCTTTGGAAGCACTTGGGCAACCGCCACAACCAACAGTCGCCGCTACTCAGCAGACTCCTTCCCCAAACCAGACTGTCACTGCCCCATCTGCACAGCACCGTTTCAAGTTGAAGCCGTTCGATGGGGAAACCCCCTTGGATCTTTACCTACAGCAGGTCGACATAATTGCCGAGGCAAACCATTGGACCGAAGATGACAAGGCATGCGCTGTCATCGCCCAACTTGACGGTCCGGCACTCAGCGTACTCCACGCAATTCAAGGCACCCAGCTCACGTACACAGCATTAGTCGCAACCCTACGTGATCGTTTTGGTGACGACCACCTGCAACAAGCATACTACGCAGAGCTCCGGTCACGACGTCAACAATCAAGTGAGAGTTTACCGGAACTTTCTTCAAGTGTAGAACGCCTAACCTACAAATCCTTTCCGGGTGCTACGCCCGATACCTTAAATCGTGTCGGCACGGCCGCGTTCGTGGATGCTATAAGTGACCCCGAGGTTCAAAAGTTTGTTCGCCTGGCAAGACCGGACACAATACGCGCAGCTCTAGGCCACGCCATGGAAATGAGCGCTGCTCAGTGGGCCACCAATTGCACGCAACCGTCAACACCCCATGAAATCCGAGTACAAGCATCGTCAATCCCACAAGGGACACGCCCGCATGCTGCGTCTGCCCATTCACGGAGAAATGCCAATGGGTCGTGCTACCGATGCGGACGTCGCGGCCATTTTGCATTCGAATGCACTACTGCATCTACCTCGTCGGGAAACGGCACATCCGGTCCCCTGGGGCAGGGCCGGATGTAAATGCTCAAAGACCCCTTGTATCACTTGCAAGCCAGCTAACATCAGTTCCTTTGCATCCTGTACTGGTCGAGCACTTGGGGACTGTGGACGCACTTTTTGACACCGGGGCAGCTGTCAATGCTGTCGATAAGTCTTTACTTCCTTCAAACGTTGAGTTCTCTTCTGACTGCCCAGCACTATTCACGGCCCATGGTACTACCATACCAACTGCGGGAAAAGTTCGATTAAGCATCACAGTATTTGGTCGCACGTCCGTTGAAGAGTTTGTCGTAATACCAAATTGTGTCTGTCCCGTGATTCTTGGGTACCGTTGGTGTGCTAAAACCGGCTTGTTTTCTTTAAACGATTCTGCCGGTATTCAGGAGAGCCCACTTACGACTTGGCAACCGGATGCTCATGGTGCCTGTCACAGCTTTGCGCCATTTCGGTTGTTTTGGAATTATTTTATAAGCCTTTGGGCAATTTTTTTTTATTCTCTGCTTAGGCGGTTTTGTCGCAACTCCATGAACGTTTGAAGGTCATGTGCGTCTTGTGCGGTAGAGAGAATAAAAAGCTTACCGCATATCTTTCAAAAATCTACTTCGGTCCTTGAAAAAGAGACTTGGGACGTACGCATTGCCGCTACGACGGTGATACAGCCAGAAACTGCCATATGGGTCAACGTGAAAGCAAACTCACCTCATCTAAACGGGGACATTGTCTATGAGGCATCGCGGATATCGAGGCCTGATTGCGAAGTGGCAGCACCTCGAATGTTGACTACGTGCACTGGTGGTTGTTTCAGCATCCTGATGATGAACCTCGGGCGTACCCCTGCCAAGCTTAAACAAGGACACCGCGTCGGCGAGTCGCTTCTCTTTCGTTCGGCAGAGTTTTTAACAACAACGGTCGATCAAGCAAGACCACCAGCACAAGCTTCAAATCATCAGAGTAACCAGGTACCTTGGGAGATGTTTAACTTTGGGTCATCCCTCGACAAACATCAGGTTGACTTACTCAAGAGACTCATTACGACATACCGCACATGTGTGGCCCTTACTCCCGACGAACTGGGATGCACGCATCTTGTGGAACATAATATTGACACAGGTGAGCATGCTCCTATTCACCAGCCCTTGCGTCGACTGGCTCCCGTCGAATACGAAGTTATTCGAACACAAGTCGCTGACATGCTTAGTCAAGGGGTTGTCACACCATCCAACAGCCCGTGGTCGTCACCGGTTGTCCTGGTGCGTAAAAAAGATGGATCTATTCGTTTTTGTGTTGATTATAGAAGATCAACAGCATCACAAAACAAGACGTGTACCCTTTACCCCGTCTTGACGATTCGCTCGACAGACTACAAGGCGCCAGATACTTTACGACTCTTGACCTGTTATCCGGGTAATGGCAAGTTCCGTTGAACCCAGAGGATGCTGAAAAATCTGCATTTGTTACTCCCGCTGGACTTTATCAATTCACACGATTGCCATTTGGCCTTTGTAACGCTCCAGCTACTTTCCAACGGCTTATGGATAAGGTTTTAGGTCACCTCAACTGGACCATGGCACTAGTTTACCTTGACGACATTATTGTCTATGGTAGAACGTTCGAAGAACACAACCGGAGGCTCGAACTTGTTCTCGACGCACTCCATCAAGCGAACTTGCGGATCAAACCTCAAAAGTGTTTTTTTGGATTTGAAGAGGTTCTTTACCTTGGCCACGTCATCAGCAAAGACGGCATCAAACCCGACCCCGCGAAGCTAGAAGCGGTATCAAAGTACCCAAAGCCGACCCGCCTCTCAGAAGTAAAAAGCTTCCTCGGCTTTGCGTCTTACTTTCGGCGGTTCATTCCAGAATTCGCCAGTCGCGCAACACCCCTTACACGTCTTCTTCGTAAAAACAACCCTTGGCAATGGACCATAAGCGAGGAACGAGCTTTCAACGATCTCAAAGAAAGTCTTCTTCAGGCACCAATTTTGGCCCATTTTGATCCGGAATTACCATCTTTCCTGCATACCGACGCTAGCGGAAATGGTCTGGGAGCTGTGCTGCTTCAAGAGCACCCCTCAACAACAACTCAGCGAGTCATCGCGTACGCCAGTCGTCGTCTCACAGATACGGAACAACGTTATCATTCGTCAGAACTGGAATGCCTTGCTCTCATCTGGGCTGTCCAACACTTTCGGCCTTATTTATATGGTCATCATTTCACGGCCATTACAGACAATTCAGCGTTACTGTGGCTTCAAACGAAACGTGACCTTACTCCTAAGCTTGCTCGCTGGGCTCTACTACTTCAAGAATATCAGTTCGAAATCCGTCACCGTAGCGGGAAAGACCACACAGATGCTGATTTCCTCTCTCGTAACCCAGTAGCCCCGGCCGAAGAGGTAAACAAAGAAGATGTTCAATTTTTCACTCCTGTGTTTAACCTTGCAGAAAACCAAAGACAGGACTCAGAAGTTCAAGGCATTGTGTCACGGCTTCGGTCACCTCCATCGCATACGCCAGAGCGACGACTACGCCATGCCTATCGTATCCACCACGGCCTACTCTGCCATCGTGGATCTCAAGGTTGGGTGCCCTTTATACCCGTAAAATTACGTCCCGCTGTACTTCATCTCTGTCACGATGACCTGACCGCTGGACACCTTGGAAGAGATAAAACTGCTAAGAAGATCTTAGAGCGTTACTGGTGGCCAGGAGTTCGCACGGACGTCGCCAAGTACACCGCGTCCTGCGTCAAATGTCAGTCTCGAAAATCTACGAACCCCACCATCAACTGTGGCGTCCAACCTGTTCCACTACCCGAAACACCATTCGAAATTATTGGCATTGACCACCTCGGTCCATTTCCTTGTACGCCAGATGGCAACAAATACGTTCTGGTCGCCATTGACTACCTGAGTAAATGGGTAGAATTACGACCAGTTCCAAATACCGCGGTCGACCATATTGTTCAGTTCCTACGACAACAAGTTATTCTTCGACACGGAGTCCCTCGGGTACTCGTAAGCGACCGCGCCTCGTGTTTCCTTTCTCGTCAATTTGTGAAGGAAACAGAACTACACGGTATCCATCACGCTCGGGCAGCTCCGTATCATCCGCAAACAAATGGGCTCGTTGAACGTGCCAACCGTACTATCAGCGGCATACTTGCAAGCTACGTGAACAACCAACACAATAATTGGGACCAACTTGTGCCTTACGCTGCTT
The DNA here is from genome assembly GCF_016920785.2 of Ixodes scapularis. Lineage (NCBI taxonomy): Eukaryota > Metazoa > Arthropoda > Arachnida > Ixodida > Ixodidae > Ixodes > Ixodes scapularis. Next base: position 2,751,506 of record NW_024609883.1, on the reverse strand, counting down.
TTGCCATGAACACTGCGGAGCAGTCAACGACCACGTTCACTCCTTTTAAAATTGTGTACGGACGCACGCCAGTTCTTCCAGGCGAAGCTGGGACCGATGCTGCTTGGCGACAGAGAACTGAAGAATTCTCGAGTAGTTCTGAGCACCGTTTGCGAGATGTGAGAACGAAAGCCCGAGACGCATTGTTACGGGCTCAGCATCGAACTCAAGAACGCACTGCCCCAGACTCACCACCAACTCGTATACAGTCTGGAGACTGGGTTCTGGTGCGCCGACCGCTTAGAAAGAAAGGTCGCGCAGAGAAGTTTCTACCACGCTTTATAGGGCCTTGTGAAGTCCTTCAGCAACTAGGTCCTGTCACATTTCGTGTACGAGACTGCACTCGCAGTTCTAATCGTACAAAGGCCACATTCACGGCGCATCGCAGCCACCTTAGGCACTACACCCCTCGTTCATTGGAATTTTAGACACAAGAGCTCGACCCGTGACAATACCGTCAGTTCTCTAGGGGACGGGGGGGGGGGGGGGGGCGAGTGTAGCAGTAAGAAAGACAAGAAGAAGAGAAGAAAGGGGAAGCGGGCTCACGAGCCAAGGAGAAAAAGGAAGAACGTCGATCGGTCACAGAATAAACCGCTACAATATATATAACAAGTCAGAGATCCCTGCTTGCGAAGTTTCTATGCTAGGAGTTTATTGTATGTATTACGACAGTTTCGCCGAGAGGCTCGGCTTTGTATATATGCCAGAGAAAGCAAAAACAATAAAATAAATTTACCGGGCTTTTGGTGCACAATACGTGGGACTGTTTTTTTCTTAGCAGTGTCCTTTGCTCGTCCTACAACCTCAGAGGAAACCAAAGGAAGAGACTGTTTGAGAAAGAGAATGGTCGTCTTCAGAGAGTGGTAGGCTCTCGTCCATTTTTTTTCGTCCAGTGAGAGCTTTGAACCCTTGGGCGGTGGACGTTGTTCTATCCGCCCGGGCTTCTGGTTGCTGCTGGGGGCACGGAGGGGGAGCCCTCGACCCCTGCCAGAGGGGCCAGCTAGTGCCACTGATGGCACCTCTGGCACCTTGGAGGAAAAGGTACCCCCCTTAGAGGGTAGAGCACCCTTAGAACATGAAGGTGACAGAGTGTGCGTCACCTTCAGAGGTTTGAAAGAGGACCCCTGTGGGGAGGGCAGGTCTTCCGGGGAAGTCTGTGGCTCCACAGATGCCGTAGACAGTGGGGTTCCCTCCGTACTGCCTGGGCATACGAACCCCTTGCTTGAAAGGCAAGCTGTTCCTTGGCTGCTTGGTAGCTGAGGTTATGTTTCACCTTAAAGTCAATATTTCTTTTTCCCCTTTCCACTTTGGACATGAGTGAAAAAGCAGGGTGAGCAATACTACAATTCACATATATTAGTTCGTTTTTGCAGATGTCCGCTGTACGGTCAGTACCACCGCACTTTCCACACGTTTGTCGGCCACGGCAGTTTTGGGAACCATGCCCAAAACGTTGGCAGCGGAAACGCCGCTGAGGATTTGGAATGAAAGGGCGGACTCTACAGTTCAAGTACCCTGCCTTCACGGTGGATGGAAGAGCATGAAGTTCGAATGCGAGCATCAGATGTCGGGTTGGTTTTTCTTGTTCGTCACGTTTTAAGGTGATCCGTCGAATAGCAATCACAGCACTCTTGGGAAAACCTTCGATTGCCTCCACTTCACTGCATTCGAGAAAGTCACCTTCTGGGATGACACCACGAACGGTGTCATCCCAGGTACGGTGGGCGGTGACAGTAACCGGTAGTCTCTCAGGTTAGTCGTCTTTAAGAATGCTGTGCTCTGGGGCTTATTTTTACCTCAGCAAGGAGGTCTCCAGCAAGCTTTTTTGCCTTATAACATTTTCCGATATTTTGTTCTAACTGTTTTGCAATGAAAAAAAGGAAAAAAAAAGCTTTTGACAAATACAGAGTGCAACTTGTAGAGTGAGTCACAAGAAATCGAGTATATTGTTCTGGTTCATTAGCTTTTTCGAAAGTAAGAGGGGCAAGGCAGCCTCTTTTGAGGGGCCACTCCGTTCGGGGTTTAGGAGCGCGGGAAGCCATAAAAAGGTAAGGGTGTTTAAAATCCGCGTTGCTCTGCCCGCCACCGAACCCAACAAAGGGATTGGTAATGTGTCATAACAAGAGTGGCTTGACTGACACAGTGTTGCCGGGAAACTATAAACCAGTGTGGACCTGAACGACGGTATCTGTCACCACCCAAGTTTAGCCCGTGCCGCCAAAGAAGGTGAAATAAGAAGGAAGAGGAGATGGAGAAGGAAGGTAAAGAAAGAGGTGGAGAAAGGTGACTGACTGAATCATCCTGGTCGGGCCAAGCGAGGGAACCCGACTGCCAGAAGCCGGGCCGAAGTGGTGTATTGCCTCGCCCAGGGGGCCCCGAAGGATCCGAACGTACCCCGGGCTCAGCTCAACCACCAGGGTACCCTTTTACCCGGACACGGGTACGCCACGCACAGCCAGACGTGGGTGGGCGAACCCACATGGCACGAGGTTCGTAGTGACGCCACTCACAAAGCACCTACTAAAAGCGTGCGGGTATGGTGGCCCACGTGGCTGGGGTCCGTGGTGACGCTACTCACCAAGCACCTAGCACCTAAGGTGCAGGCGCCTCCTGCGGGGCTCGGGGTCCATGAAGACGCCACTCTCCAAGCACCTGCTTTTACAGGTGCACCCTGCGGGGTCGTCTCGACGGTGTCGACAACAGCGCAACCGTCTTGTTTGTGGGCCTGATGTTACGGAGCGTAAAGAAGACACTCTTGTCCCGAGAAATACTCGGTACACAAAGAACCCGCTCGAGTGTTAGTCTCCGGTGGTGCTCCTGCCCGTTAAGTGGACGGAGCGCCAAACTCTCGCGCTCCGGGGCACGAACTTATCGCGAACATAGGGTGCGCACGCGCGCTCAAGGTGCGTGGACGCCGAAGGCGGGTCAGCTGAAGCTCCTCCCTTCCGTTCTCAGCTTGTCAGAGACTATAGACCGTTTTATCGGAGTTAGCGCCACTTTGAGAGCGAGAGAGGAGATGGGAGAGGGCTACCAGCGCTTTCCTTCTTGCTGGTGCGTTAGAAAGAGTTAAAGTCCCGGATGAGAGGCTTCACCGGTGTTGGGTGTATGCACTGTCCAAACTTCGTTCGCCCTGTCCTCTATGTTCTAAACTACTAAACTTAATTAGAGCCACGGGCTTGGATGGCGACAGTCCCCCGGTCAACATAACACCATTGCTCGGTTATAGGGTGCAGGAATAACGACAGAAAGCGTCGAATATTGTCCGAGGACCTACGTAGCTTGCACGGAATCCGGCAAGTGCGGTTGCAATGGCTTTAAGCTCCATCGCTTTCCGCGTGACCCCGATTTCCGACGGCAGTGTGTTGCATCCGTGAACCGAAAAGAGGTTTCTCCAAAGCCATCCTTTTTACTGTGCTCGGAACATTTTGTGAAAGAAGCGCGAACCGAACGTTGTCCCACCGATTAACATGGGATACGCTCGTAAAGGGGTATTCACACGAGGGAGAAATCCCGGGGATTTCTCCACGGCACGCGCATCCTGCGAGGAAAACGTCAGGCTTTGCGATGTGCAAAAGCCTCGCGTTTTCGTCTCGAGATGCGCGCGTGCCGGGGAGAAATCACCGGGATTTCTCCCTCGTGTGAATACCCCTGAAGGTGCGTGCAAGTGTTCTCGTAATAACTGCTTCTTCAGCTTGTAGCTTTTTGCAACTGAATTTATCTTAATATTGATATTTTAAAGTGGTGACACTGACTCAATTTTATCATCTACAACACTTAGTTAAAAGCTCATTTCCGCCGCCAGGTGTGGCTGGAAATTACCGAAGAGTTCATTCTATCGGTTTTCCTGAATCGCGATCTCCTGCGCGATACCAGAGAGCCCTGAACCTATGTTGACCACCACAACGAGACTAGATCCTTCTTATCTACAATTTCCGTTGCTGAAAGTCGAAACATTCTGATGCATCTATTTTGCATCGTTAAATCATTGATCGACTCGCTCCGGCAATTAGCCTAGCTCGACTTTGCTGTTTTCAGCTTTCGACAGAAGAGACACTCGTCGACACGAGATCATGAAATAAAGCGTTTATAAACACCTTGAAGCCGGCTTGAGCTGTCTTCGATTTCCGCTGAACAGCAAAAATACTACACAAATACAGGATTCACATTTTGTCGACGCGGTATGTACCCTCTATAATTTTAAGTAACTTACTGAATTTTATTAGTAGATATTCTATACACATTAAATAAACTTAAAGTTAAATTAGAGTGCACTTAAAATTTATATGTAGTATATTTCCAAAACTGTACATTGTAAGCGTACTTTAGTAGTTCGTGTATAATACGGTGATAGTGCTGTCTCAATACAGCTCAGGCGTGCTCAAGTACGTGTGCTAGATTTTCTATCTAAAAGTACTTTCACTAGTACGTACAAGTACACTTTTTTACATTTAAAGTGTACTTTCACTAGGCTGCCGTATTAAAATATATTTTTAGTGTCCCAAGTAGTACAGTGTGGACATCAAAATGGGGGCCAATGAGAGTCTGTCGGGGGCAGCCCACGTGGATTCCAAGTTGGCTTTGAAACTTGGGCCAAATCGGCCAGACTTGGGCTACCAACCGGGCTTCCCTCGTGGGACCCACAGTGGGCTTACTTGAGCGGCCCACAAGACCCACTCCTCGTGGGACCTGCAGGGGGCCTACTTGGGAAGCCCACCTAGGTGTCTGTGGATTGACCTCTAATACAAAGTGGGCTCTGAAAGAGGGGCCGACGTCGGTCCCACTTGGGCAGCCGACGTGAGTTCCACCTCTTGTCCCGCTCGTAAGGGGCCTAGGCGGGCAACCCACGTGGGCCCCCCTCGAGGGGCCCACAGTGGTTCTACGTGGGCAGCTCACATGAGGTCGCCCCGGGAAGCTCATTCCGTTCCGAGTCATTTCATCATTTTTTTTTTACGGTGTGGGGTATTGCAGTGCATACCAAATTGAGCATGCCATCTCTTTCTCCGTGACCCCTCTGGAAATATTACCATTTTGATGGATCAATAAACGTTTTGAGCAAGCCCATAAAAAATAGGCATTTCAAGTGTACGAAATAGAAAAGAAAAAACGGTGCACATTTACATATAAAAGTTTGGCAGACAGGTAATCGGGATACATAGTCAGCTTGAGCCGCCCATACAGACAACGATTTTTAGAATCGATAATATTAGACATTCTGATGAGCGTGTTTCGAATTCACCCTCAAATGAAATACTCTGCGTAAAAAATCCCACCCCCACGTCAGACGACCTTCTTAACGCACACTTTAAGTAATAAATTAGTAATAACGATCAGCAAGCATAGAAGTTTTCAAATTGCAAGCAGTGATAGAGTGCAGGCGAGCTGGTAATTGATCGACATATTGTGAACCCTGAGATGGGGATCGATAAAAGATTTTGTTGTGTTCGTCCGTTTTTTTTTATCGTTCCCCGTCTCAGAATCTGCATGATGTCGAATTTTTCACTCTTATAATTACAATCCTTGCTGATTCGGTATCAAATTAAGCGGATTTCCAATGTCGAGTTTCTAGAACGTGTAGTAAATATTCTCTATATTAGAGGAAAGCGCCGTTCTGGAAGTTGCACAAGTAGTCCAAGTTTACCATGCCCATGCTTTGCCACCTTGTAGCCCACACCTACGCTAACTTTGTCCCCGTCTAGCCGAGGTGGGAAACAGGAGGCATGCATGGGCAGCCCAAGTTGGGCCTGCCTACGCTGCGCCCACGTGGAGCCAAGTCTTTGCTAGCTCGGCCCCCGCATAACTGAGGTGGGACCCACGGGTACAATGCATGGGCTGCCCAAGTTGGGCATGCCCAAGCTTTTCCACTGTGTAGCCACATAAATGCTAACTTTACCACTGCTCAACCGAGGCGGAACCATGGGAGCGTTTGCTTAGATAGCCCGAGTTGGCCACGCCCACGCTTTGCCACCGTGGAGCCCGCACCATTGCTAATGTGGCCCAAGCACAGCCGAGGTGGAACCCACGAGTGTTTTAGTTAGGCAGCCTTAGTCGGGCAGGTCCACGCTTTGTCACCGTAGAACCCGCACCACTGCTAACTTGACCCCCGCGGAGCCGAGCAAAACCCAAGGAAGTTTTACATGGGCAACACAAGTCGGTCATGCTCACGCTTCTCCGCCATGGAGCCCTAATCTTTTTTTTAAACCTGGGCCCCACACAGCCGAGGTGACCCATGGGGGTTTTCTATGGCAGCCCAAGTTGGGTATGTCTACGGTTTGCCGCCATGGAAGCCCATCTTCGTAAACTTGGACCTCACAGAGCCTAGTTGAGTCCCAAGGAAGTTTTACATGGCAGCCTATCTCAAACACGCCCACACTTAGACGCCGTTGAGCCCGCAATATAGAATTTGGCCCCCACAAAGCCAAGGTGGGTCCCACGAGGGTTTTATAAGGGTAGCCCAAGTTGGCCATGTCCACGCTATGCCGCCATGGAGCACACAGCTTTGCTGAATTGGCTCTCGCAAAGCGAACGATGCACTCACGGGCGTTTTACATGGGCAGCTCAATTTGGGCATGCTCAAGTATGCCCACGCTTCACCGGCGTTGAGCCCAAATCATCTGAACGTAGCCCTCCTCCCCCCCCCTTCCCTTCGAGCCAAAGTCTCGCGCTTTGCCACTGTGGAGCCCGCTTCGCAAACATGGCCTCCTGAGAACCGAGGTGAGACCCACGGGGGTTTGACATGGGCAGCCCACCTCGGGCATGCCCACTCTTAATCGCCGTGGTGGCCACAACATCGTTTCTGGCTCCCGTAAAGTCGAGGTGAGTCCAGCGGGGTTTTTACATGGGCCACCCAAGTAGGGCACACCCACGGTTCGCTGCCGTGGAGCCCACGCCATCGCAACTTGGCTTCTGTTGGGCCGAGGAGAGACCCACAGGGGCTTTACATGGGCAGCCCCAATCGGGCGTGCCCTGGCTTTGCCTGAATCTTCGCTAACTCTGTCCCCGCATTGCAGAGATAGGACCCACGGAGGTATTGCACGGGCAGCTCAAATTGGGCGTGCCCTCGCGTAGCCGAGGTGGAAACCACGGGGGTATTGCATGGAAGCCCATACTGGCATGACCACACTACGTACGCAATAGCCCAATCTGAGTTTCACATGGGCTGCAAGAGCCCCATTGCCCACGTGGGCCAGACATGGGCCCCACTTCTTGTGCTACTTGGGGTGTTGCTTTGTACCAAGGACATTAGAAGTAGGTGGACTATAAAAGCTGTTTCTCTACTTATGATTGGGCTGAATTTGCCGGTTGATAAGTGTTTTCTGGTTTTCTGGCTTTCCCCCCTTTTTGGAGTTTTTGAGCATGCTGATATCCTGTCTTCGACGCTAAAAACACTTACATTTGGACATATGCTTACATAAGCAGAGTGAATAAAACGAATGTTGTATTTATTAATAACTGAACTTATTACTTGGCTTTTTTTTATTTTGATCGCATAATGCGCAGCATGTTTCGAATTCAGTGTTAGTGCGTAGTTATTGTCGTTTCCCATGATTTTTCAGGTGTCCTTCATTGCTTTGGCATGTAAACCCCTCTGCAGAAAAGCGCCGACGCCGTGCTCGCGCAAACAGTGTCTGACATTGTGCATAAATGCTTGCATAAAGCTATTTTTGCAGAGTGTGCAAAGCCATCCTATTGAAAAAAATGTAACCGGACAATATATTTTATTTCATGAGCAGGAAATGTATAACAAACAATTGTTTCGTAATATTTGCTTTAATATTCAAACGCAGAAAGAAAATGCATCCACGTTTCCCATAGATATGCATTACCAGAAGTAAAGTTTAGACTCGTCGTCTGCTTCAATTTGAAACCGCACAACAGCGCCAGCTGAATCTCCAGCGTCTATTATAATAACTCAAAGAGCGCGAGATCCTGCTGCCGCAAAGCCCTTCCTCGGACAGTGCGCCAGTGATAAGGTGGATTTGGTTTCTTCAAACCGCGTCTGAGAGCGGTGCTGGTAATACGACGTGTGGGTGTGTTGTCACGTCGTCTTTCTTTATATTTTGTAGGCTTTCTCTTTATGCTAATAAAAAAAAGCGCGTAAAGCGTATCATTAGCAAGCGCCTTATTTGGGTGTTTCTTAATGCGCTCTACAACTATCCAATTCACACCTAGGTCCTTAAATGAATATTTAAAAAGTAAGCTAATTAGTATTAATTATTAAAATAACTAGGCGCACTAAAAAGGCTTACACTTTCGTAAAACGCTTGCTACCAATGTTCAGTTGGTTCCGCAATGTACTACGTTTTTTAAAGGTTTGTGAGAGTTACTGAAGCGACCTTTTATTCTTTTTTATTGTGTAAACAATAATAATAATGTTATAAAAAAACTATTTCAAACCTTTGTTTTCCTTCAAAATTCGAACCCAAATTTTTCTTTTTTTTTTGTTTTGTCGACGTCGCTCATAAGTGGAATTTTTCGACGTTCGCTAGATTTTGAAGGCTCACCGTACCAGTCGACGCTCAGGTTGGATAGAAGTTGTGTCCGCTTACCGTGGGAGAGCAGGCCTCCAAGCTCGGTGACGAGTCCGGCGAGCAGAGGGAAGTATGGGCTCCAGCCGATGTCTGTCGCGTTGGTCACCAAAATGTCGCCGGGCTGCAGGCAAGGGATGTGACTGACTTGCAAGCAGTGCTCTGCACTCCAACTCGCAGCAATGAGGGCGAACAAGCGAGCAGCGGCCGCGCTGCCAGCGCCACAGAGCGCGACCCTTGCGAACAAAGAACCAATCAGCCGCCTCCCTTTCATGAGATGACCTCTCTGCGCGTGGGGGAAGAGCAGGATCACGCGGCGAAAGTATGAATGATCCAAGGAGCAGCCACAGCACTCTCATTTCGGGACTCAAATGTGAATAGAGAAAGTTGCGTAGGTAGAATATCCTATTGCTTTTCCTTTCGCCGTCAACTCCTCATCGTCGAAGAAGGAGTGACGTGCTCAAAAAACGCAACCAAACCTTACAGAAAAGCGGATCTGCAAAGAGTCAAGCGTTAGGCTGAACATGCACGGGAAATATAGGTCTTACACCAAAGCCTGACGAGCAAGAAGCATTTTGACCCTCTCACGGTAATGCGAGGCAATCGTCTTGTCCGTCCTTGTGTTTTGTGTTCTTTCCAATATTTATATTAGTTGAGCAGTGTTTGACTGTTCGTTTTTATAAAATGATAACTGTTTAAAGGGGCTGTACAGAAATATTGTGTAGGAAAGCTTCTTAGTTTACCCGAGCTTGCTCTTATTAGAGGAACCCAAGTACATCCGCATGCAACTCCCCTGGCCAAGAAGCTTTTTTTGTGACCCCGTAATTCCGATGATAAAAGAGGAGATCTGCTTTTAGGCTCTCCTTAGCAAAACTTAATCACGAAGTCATGAGCATCGCAGAGTTGGCGTTGTCAACAATGCCATACCCAGGATTTTTTCATCAACCTCTGCGATCCCTACGGTGTTGATATTGAAGTGGCGGGTTGAAGCGGATCAAATCGGGCCATGCTTGCGGATTGAAGCAGCTGAACAAATATTAAAAAAAAAAAAAACAAGAAAACACCATCGATCGCCTTTTTCCTTCAGTTTCTATGCCTTTCTCAATATTCGTTCAGCTGGTTTTATATAACGGTTCTATCCATAAACGATAGTTAAATACGGCTCACACGTGGACATGAGCACTACGTGATCATTCGATTTCAGGTTGTGACAATCAAACATGTACATAAATCAATCAATCGATCAGAGTTTCACTGTTTCCCAAACAGCTTCCGGGGTCTTTTTTCGGGTTACGCTCCACATTATAAAACAGCCCTGAACTAAAACTACACGGCAATCCTAACCACTATACTATTTTTGAACTTTTTAAAAGGTATAAAAAAAGTCCACGTGAGGGTTAAAATAATTTTCGCATTTATGTAGTGGGTAGTGTCCAATCGCTGCCTTAGCGGGAATAGCCCAAGGTACCCTAGCGTGTGAGAGCGACAAACATTGGCGGCATATATTCGGCTCCAGGATATATTACGGCTTATCGTGTGTGAACGCAGCTCGTTTTCCTGCCTAGACCCTTTTACCAATGCCGCGCCATCTAGCGGCGCAAACTCCAAACCACGCCCGACCGCTGGTCATGATCATGTGCGCCGCTATCGACAAAACCACGGCCGCCATTAAGAGGTATACTGTTGCGCAGGCCAGTACTCTGTAGCGCCCGCATCGCGGATTTTCAGGTGGGATTTTATTGCTGCGGGGCACAGTGCAAGCAGAAAAATGTAAAGGATAACCACTGAAAAAGATCATCTCTATTTTGCTGCAAACATGCAGCTACCGACAAAAAATCATACATATTTATTTATTTATTTTAAATTCCTCAAGGTAAGTAAGTACATTTAAAGGAAAGCTAAAACACTTCTTGAAAAAAAAAAAAAAACGAGTTAGAGGTAGCTCTTGGCTTATTTTTTTCCCGTTAATCAAAATACCCCATCCGTTTTCCCCGAAGGTGTGAGTAAACGCGAGGAAACGCGAAAAACCCCCGAACAGTCGTGACGTCATACTAGAAACTTTGGGGCGCCAAGCGCGTGTCGCCCGTGTGAGCAGCGCGTGAAATGGCAAGCTTGCCAGCTGTATTTTCCCACACTGACACCAGTCCTGACGTCTCTTTCTGACCTTTTTGAAAAATAGCAAGAGTGCGCGTGCACAGCTTTGACAGGCGCTGAAGATGCGCGAGAGCGGAGGTTCCGAAAACTCCTAGTGTGACGTCACTCCCCTGGAAGGAGGGGCTTCCGAGGTACTTTAAAAATTATTTTTTCCAGCCTCCGTGCACCAAATGGGAAAATCATCTAGATATTTTTGATCCTGCAGGCGAAATGAAGGTCACTGAGGTGTTTTTTTTTGGTCAAATGTAGAACCGCTCCGTTAAGTGCTCGCTCCCAATGCTCCAGATAAATGACGTCATACGGAAGAACGTTCGCGCGTTCACGAAGATCGATTGTGAGAGCTCGTGCAATTAAAAATAACAAATAACATCTTAGTAACGAGCACATGACATAGCTTTCCCTGAGGATACATTTTTCGGCGTGACGCATGAGCCAATTTGATATTCTCACGAATGACAACTGATGAGGCGACGTAAACGCAAACAAACTAAACGTTCACTGGGGCTAACTTGTCTCCAAACGAAATAAAAAAAGGCTGGCATCGCAGGCGTCGATAGCGACGAAAGAGCAGGATCGAACGCTGAGGTGAAACTGACTCCGGCTCGTTACGCGGAGCCCCCCACTCTAAAAAAAGTCTGTGAGTCCACTTTCACGCACACCACTCGGAGAGCCAATCGCCGCAACTTACGGAGGCAGCTCAGCGAAGGACGATGCGGAAACATATGTTTAGAAGAAGAAACGCAGTCTGAGTTGTGACATTAAGCAATGCAAAACGTCACGCTTGCATTGCCCAATGTCACAATGTCACAACTGGGACTGCGTTTTTTGGTCTAAACATATGTTTCGGCATCGTCATTCGCTGAGCTGCCTCCGTAAGTTGCGGCGATTGGCTCTCGAGTGGTGTGCGTGAAAGTGGACACACAGACTTTTTTTAGAGTATACGTTCACGCGTGGGCTTCTAGAACAATCGGCGTAAAAGGTTCGGTGAGTAGGACATTCCGTCCTTGAACAAGCAACAGGGTTCTCGAATTTACCAGAAAGCAACATTTACAGAAATAACAAAATATGAAATACGCTCGTAATTCCCAGTAATGCTGAATTAGAGCGCAGCTCTTGAGGAGGAGGAGAGGAGGGTACGGAGGGGAGGGTCACGTATGGCGTCATTATGGGAAACGTCCCATAATTCAACGCGCGGTTATGCCGACGGCGACGGCGACGCCGCTCGAGCCGGAAAGGGGCGCCTAAGAGCTGCGCTCTAAAAGGCGCGTCCGCTCCCAGGCATCGAACTTCGGGTCTTTGCGTGGGAGCTAAACATAATAACCACTTGACCGCGGGCGCGGCTGCTTGAAAACATGCGTCAATATGTGGGTATTTTCATCTTTCAGATGTCGCTTTGCTTTAGAGCGCAGCTCTTAGACGCCCGTGTCCGGCTTGAGCGGCGTAACCGCTCAAGAGGGTCGGCAATAACTCGGATAGTGGTTGGCGTCGTGTTGGTCTCCACCGGCGGCAGAACAGGCTTTCGCAGCGTCACCTGATTTGCCCCGAGGTCGATGACGGCGCCATACTGGCAAAGGAAGTTGATTCCAAGGATAAAGTCCGTCGCACAGCGTTGCATCACAACGAACTTCACAGCACATGTCGCACCGTGGATCTCGACGCGAGAAGTGCATCTCCTAACTGGTGTAATGATGTGTCCTCCAGCGGTCCGGATTTGAGGTCCATCACAGTGCATCGTGACTATTCAAAAGCGGCGAGAGGGCCTCCCACTCAAGACTGAGTAGTCTGTTCCGTTGTCCACGAGTGCCGATGCGTCATGGCCGTCGATAACAACGCTTAGGTTGTTGAGCACCGTTAAAGGGGCGTAGTTGCGATCCGTAGCCTCGAGAGAGTGAGAGCGCTCCGGCGGTCTTGGAGGGTCTTTACTGCGGTCGTCTTTGGCAACGCCACCTCAAGGCGTTGCCGCACTTAGTTTTCCCGACGAGATAGGGGGGATAGGTTGTCCCAACGAGAGGGGCGGAAGGGTGAGAGCGCACATCAAGGCGAAGGCGAGCGGGAACCTCGGGGTGGAGTCGGCACTGGGGACAGAGGTCGTCGGAGGTACTCCTTGATGTCCCTTGGTCGCTCCCCAAGGTGGGGTCGCGGGTCGCGCGACGCAAAACCTCGCAGGCCCATTTCTCGGTACGGGCATCTCCGGTAGACGTGATCGGCCTCGCCGCAGTTGTAACACAGCGACCGTTGATCGGTCGTGCGCCACACATCGTCTTCCTAATCGTTGGTTGTTCGGTGCGGACAACCTGCGGCTGCCCTTCCCGACGTCGGAGAGTCTGCGGCGCTGGTAGATCACGTCGAGGTGGCATCGAATACTCTCGGGCAGCTGGCCCCGGTCTCTGAGCTACTGTGGCGTAGGTCAGAGAGGGCTGGTTTGGTGCTGCCACCGTGACGGGAGCTCCTGGCTGGAACGCTCGCTGAACCTCTTCTTGGACAACCTCGGTGATGAAAATCGAGGCGGGGCGATCAGCAGTGGGTAGAATATTCCGGAGCTCTATCCTGGCGACGTCCCGGACAATTGCTGGCAGGTTGTCAGCGCCGATGCCACCCTGGTCGAACCGGAGAAATGCCAAAGACGAAGAAGCAGGCGTGCCGGCGAGTCGGTGGTAGTGACTGGCTCGGACCGACAATGCATCATCATCATCATCGTAAACTTTATTAATTGATAAAGTGAAAGGACCTTGCGGTCTCTGGTCGGTGCCCTTAGTCCAGGGCTCCGTTGGCCACTCAGATTCGGCGGGCTCGCTCAACCAGTCGCTGCTGGTCATCGAGCTCTGTGCCGGAAAGGGCCGCCTCCCAGGAGGAAAAGGTGGGGGAAGGAATGGGGGTGATACCCTCACCGAGGGGGTGACGGCATTCCCAGATGGAGTGGTACAGGTTAGGGTGATCGCTGCCACATCCCGGACAGGTGCCTGGGTACCGGTTGGGGAACCAGAGATGTCGCTGGTGGAGGTTAGGGAACGTAAACGTTTGAAGTTGTCGCCAGTCCGCTGCCTCTGCCCGGGATAGCGCACGATGCGGAGGGGGCAGGACCCGGCGGGTTGTTCGGTAGTATTCTGTTACCAGGTGGTAGGTGTTAAGGTGTGCGTCGGTTGGAGTGCGGAGGGACTGGGAGTCCGCGGGTGTGTTTGGCTCTGGGTCCCGCTGTATCCTGATCCCATCCGACAAAGCCCGGTTTGTCGCTACCGCTCGGGCTAGTGCGTGAGCACTTTCGTTGCCGGATAAGCCCAGATGTGCAGGGGTCCAGATGATCCGGATGACCGGTATTTGTAACCCTTCGGTTCTTATGGCGTTGATGAGATGTGCTGTCCGTGGGTAGAGGGTGTTGCCCGCAAACGCTCTGCACGCTGCTTGCGAGTCGGTGACGATGATTATCTTATGCTTGAGGTCGGTGGTGTCTCTGCGTGGGATTGCGTGTGAGATGGCCAGCGCTATGGCCATCTCCTCCGCCTCCTGGATTGATGCGATGTTTGAGATGGAGCCCGTGCTGTAGCAGGTGCCGTCTCTGTCTGTCACTGCGATGGTTGCTGCTCCGGCTCTTTCCCTGTGGAGAGCAGCATCTGTGTACCATGTTTGTGGGTCTGGGCCGTAGACTTTCTCTAAGGCCCGGATCCTGGCCTCTCTCCGCCCTGTGTGGAGGTCTGGGTGCATGTTTTTAGGGATAGGTGCCGCCTGCACGCGGTTCAGGATATCCGGTTTCAGGCGCACTGGGGCGGCTGGTTCTTCCTGCGTGAGATTGGTGTAGCCAAGTACGCTCGATGTTTGCTGCCGAGGCAGGGAACATCGATTTTGACGATCTCTTGACCGCCACTTCCTGTGCCGGTCAAGAGGTCGTTAACATATACTGATTGTTTTCAGCTTTTCTGCTGTTTGTGGGAACTCGCTTTCCATAACTTTGTAATGGTGTTGTAAGGTTGCTCCCAAAAGGAATGGACTGCATGTGGTACCGAAGGTTACCCTTGTCATACGCCAGGCCTTGACTTCTGGGGTAGGTTGGTCTGGGTGAGGCGGTTCTTCATACCAGAGAAACCGCAAGGCGTCGCGGTCCTCGTGTACACCGATCTGAAGGAAGGCTTTCTCGACGTCTGCAATTAGTGCTACCCGATGTTGCCAAAACCTTAGGAGTAGGGCCACCAGGTATGGAATCAGGTTCGGACCGCCTTCAATGTTGTCGTTGAATGATCTGGAATTCGGTCCGTGCGAAGAGGCGTCGAACACGATCCTCATTTTAGAGCGCAGCTCTTAGGCGCCAGTTTCCAGCTTGAGCGGCGTCGCCGTCGCCGTCGCCGTCGGCGTAACCGCGCAATGCATTATGGTTAAATTTGCCCGCTAAATCTAGCGTAAAAATTTCCTCACTAAATTTAGCGGAAAAATTTCCCTGCTAAATCTAGCGGAAAAATGTCCCTGCTAAATCTAGCGGAAACATTTCACCGCTAAATCTCGCGGAAAAGTCTCACCGCAGAATCTAGCGGAAAAGTCTCACCGCAGAATCTAGCGGAAAAATTTCCCAGCTTAATCTAGCGGGAAAATTTCCCCGCTTAATCTAGCGGGAAAATTTCCCCACTAAATCTAGCGGGAAAATTTCCCCGCTAAATCTAGCGTAAAAATTTCCCCGCTAAATCTAGCGTAAAAATTTCCCCGCTAAATCTATCGGAAAACTATCCCCGCTAAATCTAGCGGAACAATTTCCCTGCTAGATTTAGCGGAAAAATTTCCTCGCTAAATCTAGCGGAAAAATTTCTCTGGGGAGGTCCCGTGACCTGGGGGGTCACGTGACCTAAGGCCTTAACGTGACCACCTGCTCTCTCCCCGCCCCCAAAGTCACGTGACCCTTCCCTAAGGTCACGTGCGGGGGTGACCTGGGGGGAAGGAGAGCAGGGGGGGTCACGTGACCCCCCCTCTCCCGAGAACACGTAACCCTCAGTACCCTTCCCTCCTCCTCCTCCTCTAGATGTTCGCTCTAATTCGGCGTTACAGGGAGTTGTAAACGGCATTCATTTTTTTTTGTCGTGCTGCTACCCTCTCGTAGAACAGCTTGGTGTGGCACATAATAAACACGTCCTTTGGAACCGTTTATGCGTTCAACTTTCTCGGCCTTCCCGTTATCTGCGTACAACCGGATAGCCTGGTCATACCTTTGCATGAGGTCTGGCTTTTTGCATAGCTTTCTTCGTAGACTTTCGAGGCGCTTCCATGGCACATCTCGGTTGCCTTCTAGGTGCACGTCTGTTTTCCAAGGGAGGCCCCAATCTCTTCCCTTTCCTTCTTCGTCTTGGTGATGCTTGCTGCAAAGCGTCGCATGATGTCATTATCTGACTGATCTCGGTCCGCCTCTTCGAGTACTCCCACACTTTCAAGCTCCCAGCATCTCCTCAAGATTGATGGCTCTTGTTCGTCTACATAAGATATGAGCACTATCATCTGGGAACTGCTGACAGTATCGGAAGTCAACTAACTGTGTGGATCCATGTATTGCCCAGCCAAATGCGGTTTCCACTGCGGTGAGGCTGTTGCTCAGTCGCTGGATCCTTCCGGTTATACATTCCAAGTAATGTTCCGATCCCAGTAGTATTGCTAGTCCGCCACAGTCCAGTCCGTTCAGGTCGTCACCCGAAGTAAGCCCAAGTTCTTCCATTTTCCCAATAACGCGTCCTTCTCAGGGCTAGGGAGTTCTTGCTCGGAGATGGAATGTGTCTCAAGGGCGTGGATCTTGTATTTCTTACCACCGTGTTGGTTGCGCAGAATCACTTGGACTCTGCGGTACGTTCGTTCTCTATTCTTGCCTCCAAACACTCCGACAGTCAGGATCTCGGTCCCGAGCAGTTTGCAACCGAGACTACCCGATAGCTCTTCTATGATGAAGGAGCGCTAGCTACCACTGTCAAAACGAATCCGAGCTCGTTTTTTCCGGTTTTTGCCTTCCACCCACGCGGTAACCGTTTGTAAGAGTACTGTCGGTTTGCCTTCCTCGTTTACATGCAGACTAACTGGTGCTTTGTCTTTCTTTTGCTTTGCGTTCGATCCGTCGGCAGATCGTCTCGGAGTATAATCTGGGTCGCACATGCTGGATGTATGTCTGCCTCGGCACTTGTTGCAGCAGGGTGTACCTCGACATATCCTTGCCGTGTGCCCGACTTTCGTGCACCGAAAGCATCTCTGGGCGTTCTGTAGCCTGCGCTTCTTTTCAGCTAGCGTTATCCTTGAGTTGCAGTCAGGTGTTCCATGCTCTTTTGAGTCGCAGAAGAAACATTCGAGGCCTTTCACAACACCATGCAGAGACGTAACAGTAGAGGTTCGTGGCTTGTCGGGATTTGTAGACTTCTGCGCCTCGCGCTTGGTGAAAAGGGGCGTAGATTTACCACCAACGTCCTGTGGCCGTTCTTTATATGCCTTTTCCTGGCTCTCCACCTCGATGTGCAGAAACTCGAGGAGAGTACGAAGTGCTCTCAGATGTGTGCGATTTGTGGTAGGTTCCAAACTTGTTTGTGACGCTGGTCCAGATCTACTGGCGGTGGCACTCTCGACTTCCCGATGCAGCGTCTTTCGGTGGTATTCGATGCTCATTTCTCTTGGGAGCGCTCGAAGGAGCACTGGGTAAAGCATTGAACAGTAGGATTCTTCGCTTACGCCCAGTGCCTTAAGACCGCGGATGCGAGCTAGAAGAATATCATATTTTATACTCCTCTTAATTTCGGGTCTTCAAACGTTGAATTTGTAAATAGCGTAAAAACTCTTGGAGTAATTTTTTCCGAAGACATGCTGTGGACCAATCACGTGAAATATTCTCATTTATGTTAGTGCACCCTTATCTGGGGGGGGGGGGGGGGGGGGTTAATGCGACTTTCTCAAACTTACATATAATACACTTATTGAAAAAAAGTGCTAAGAATAATAGGTAACGTTGCCTACATACATCATACGCATTCACTGTTCAAATCATACAATATTATCAATATACAGCAAATCTATAACTATCGTTTAACGATGGCGTATAAATATGCGACATTAGAACGCTCAAATGTAATTCTTCAACTGTCTGATTTAAAAGAAAAAAGCGATTTTTATTCATCGAGAAATCACCAGCCCTGGCAAATTCCGAAATGTAGGACAAACTATGGGAAACAAAAAAATAAGTTATGTTTTACCGTCTATTCTGAAAGAATATTTTGTTAAAAACATAGATATTGTGCAATTGTCAAACAGCCAAATACTCAATTTGTTCATTTGATTTTCTCTTTCTTGACTACTGTATTATATGTACTCCGTCGTAGTTGCTGAAAGGGGGTCCCAAAGCCTCCTCAAGCTGCATTTCTGCTGCTTTTTCTCCGGCCTCCCATTCACCACTTGTATTTGTGGTGAAAAATAAAGTTCGTAGCGTATCATATCGTATCATACAATCGCCGCAGAATTCTGACGTTGCGCTGAGGTGGAACACGTTGTATGTCCATGAGGCTCTCCATGTGATCCTGGATTAGCGCTTCTTGATTCCCGAACCGCCGGTGTAGGAGATCGATGGCGTCCGCATAGCACTCTGCTGTGGGCTGAAGTCCATCGATGGCTGCCGCTCCATCCCCTGTTAGTGCCGCCTTTAAGTAGTTAAACTTGTCGCACGGTGTCAAGTCAGGGTTCCGGTGGATGGCGGCATCAAACTGGTTCCAGAAAGGCAGCCAGTTTTTCAGCTGTCCGTTGAACTTGATCAGTTCCAGCATTGCAAGTCTGACCTTCCTTGATGTTGATGCTGCCAGTCTTTCTTCGTTTTCGTTCAACTGACTGTCACTGGCGGAATGCCCCGATCCTGTGGAACGCCTTAACTGACTCTTCAGCTTTGTTGAGTACATGACGATTTTGTCTGCGTACTCAACGACTAGCGCGAATTCAGCATCTCCGTCTTGTTCCGAAACAAGCGGTTTGATGGCGGAGTCGACGTTGTTGAGTTGGCCCTGAGCTAGTTTCAGACGCTCGATGAGCATCTCGAGCTCAGCTACGTTCACTCCTGGGGCCCTTAGCGACCCTTCCGCGTCGTTCATCAGTCGAGTTACCTGTGACCGGATGGCCTTGTGCTTTTTTTTTTTTGAGGACTTCCATTGTACGTGAGGAGTCACTCACGTTCCAGCTTCGAAGTATCCGCAGCGATGTCACTCCCGGGTTTCGGGACCAAATTATTGTTGAAGTCGTTGCGGGTCATCACAGTAATCCTTCCATCTCCACACAACGAGCAACACGTTACTATTTACACCGCTGAGAAAAATACATCGACAATTGAAAGCTTGCAAGGCCAAAACATCCAATCGTTCACGTTCATCGTCGTCGTTCTTCTTTTTCTTTCCCCGTTTTTCCCGTACCCACGTGCCGGGGCATCTTAGCAGACTTGTTTTCTTTTCGGCTTCTACTCACTGTTCGTCTAACGCCCACAGAGGTTTATCCGACGTTGGTTGCAACAATATTCATTGAATAGATTTGCCAAATCTCGGCCGGTTAAACATCCACCTCCATACTGTTATTCAATGCAGGAGCTCCTTAACCATCAAACATAAAGGTTTCCATATTATGTAAGTGTAACTATTCGCCGACAAAAAGGGAGCAATAGTAACATTTTTTTGGCATTCATTAGCACTTTGGTCAAGCTGTTCTGGTAAAACATATTCCTTTAGAATATCTGGGTTGCTCTTAACATAATGTTTATAAAGTACATTTTCACGAAGATTACGCAATAAGGCAGGCGAGCTGGTTAAGGGTAAACATTTCTAAAACCCAAGACGGAGGCTACAAAGAGGGGACGAACACAAGACACCTCGTACCCTCCTTGTAGCCTCCGTCTTAGGTTTTAGAAATGCTTACATTTTCTTACATATCTTTTTATCAAACTGGAATTTACCCATTGTTTACGAATCTTTTTTGATATGTTTTATGACTTTATGTGGAAAGTGATGTTCTTTACAGCTTGAGAAATTCCTATAAAAATAAGTGCTAGGCATAATCAACAGTTTCCTGCGTAAGCACCGCATCACGTATAATAGCTGCAATGTCCCGTCTAAAAGTATACAGGCTATTTTTATCTATATTTTGGAAAACCGCAGGTTGGAATTTTATTAGCTTTCGAGATATATTAAGCTTAATACACAAAAGTGGGAAGATAGTCACTCAGGTCAGAACTTATAATTCCACTGTTCACTCGATCTGTAAGAAAATTAGTTATAAACAAATGTAACTTAGTTTTGCACTGTAAGGTAATTCTTGTGGGATGAACAATTATAACGACGCATTCATACATGCTAACTAGGTTCTCCATTTCCCTTTCGAAAGACCTTCCAGAAGACATATCAATGTTAAAGTCGTCCCCTCAAATTAATTTGTATTGATTTGTATGTGTAAACTCGAAGAAAGACTTAAACAATGGAAAGAAGGAGGATATGCTACCATCCGGTGGGTGATCGAAGGCAGCGAAATATTTCAGTTGCTAACTAAGCACGACAATTCTACATCTCTTGTGAGAAGAGAATAGTCGCATAATAGTTCAGAATCGATATCCATTTTACTCAAAAATGCGAATCCTCCACCGCGCTTTTGAAATGCGGTTTACAACGTTTGTATCATGTTAGAGTAAGCGAAAAACATGCCAGTCATCGTTATACCAGGTCTCAGTAAACATAATGATATCAAAAAGAACATGGTACTGATTAAACAGAAATTCAATGTCCGCTTTTTTGTTTACTGCGGATTGCGTTTTTAAATAAAAACAAAAACAAACATTGTATGTGAACTATACTATTTCTCGATGAAAGCTTTCACCTCCTACGAAAGTAGAGACTGAAAAGACGTACTCTAAACATCGGGATTCCTTTTTGTGGAATGGGATACATCGAACAATTAATAGATACGTTGATGCATGTCGTCTCTGCCAAATATTCAAGATCCCCACGACCAGCCTATTCGATCCCCTATCGCCTATTTGGCCACCCGACTGCTTTATTCACGCAATTGGTATAGAGTTCTTGGGACCTTTCCTTACATCCACAACCAAATAGCGTTGGACAATTGCAGCTGTTGACTACTTGATCCGTTAGGCACACAGAAGCTGTGCCGGTCGCCACTGCACGAGAAGTGACCGACTTCTCTCTTCACTGTATGGTTTTGCCCCCTGGTGCTCCGCAGATCGCTATAAGCGACCGCGGCAGCCCGTTTGTCTATAAGGTTCTTGACGAGGTTTTTCGGCTGGCACAGCTTGACGAGGTTTTTCGGCTGGCACAGGGGGGGGGGGGGGGGTAGGCCCTTGTTACCCTTGCAGGGTAACAAGGGCCTACCATCCTCAAGCTAATGAAATAACGCAGCGGCTAAATCACACTTTTACTACCATGCTTTCTATGATGGGACACAAAGCCACAGCGATTGGAACTCCATATTCTCATTCATCACTTACGTGGACAGCGGCGCACGCCAGGCTACTACACGATTTTCGGAAAATTTTTCTTTTACGCCAGTGACTCACTGAAAACCTTGGACCCCCACAATTGTGTTATTTATACTCACCCCTTCCCAAAGCGCTTCTGATATATGCCTCTGAGCTGAGGAGGCCCGTCAAATCGCCCGCTACGATACCCTTAGATCACAACAGCACCAAATCTTTCGTGCAGTGGCTCACCCCAATGTCTCGTAGATGATTGGTGAGAAGATTTTGATTTTAACCCCACTCCGGTCAAGTAGGAAGCAGGTCAAGCAAGCTTATGTACACATTTGTTTGACCCGTACCGAATTATCGGCCGCATTTCTTCAACAAACTGCGAAGTCGTCCCAGTACCACCACGCCGTGACCGTTCACTCGAGAGCAACTGACGTCGTGTGTATAACCTATATGAGGCGCTACTATCATCCCAACCACAATATCTAGCAATCCACTTTCTGCCGGTTGGCCAGCACTCTTTCCCCCGAGGGTGCAGCGAGCAAATACATCACTAAAGGAATACAGGCAACTCCTCACGAACACAATGGGCTCCTTAGGATGGAGACTTAGGCAAGTAAGCTACTCATCACTTAAAGGCAGCAGCGCAAAGGTTGTCTCACAGACCCGCACACAAAAAATTGTGCATGTGGTTTGAGTGTGTGAGTCAACTCTTGCGCTGTCGCCTATAAGTCAACAATAGGCTCGATACAGACAGGATCTGGGCCGTTCGAATGACTGGATGTGTTGCAGCATCGTGTTTTTTTTTTTCTTTCTGTTAGGCTGGTAACCAAATTCATCTCTCGGGTTAGCGTTTTCGCTATCGAGCGCGTGTTTGTTGTGCGCGCTGTTCAGTTGTGACGTCCTGTTTCTTTTTTTTTAATGTAAAAGAAACCTTAAAATTACTTTTTATTAAATTACCAGGAACATACACGCCGCATTCGCTTGATGTCTCATCCGGTTCTACCAACTTTGAACTGGGCGCGACGTCTGTTAGTAGCACAAACAAGTTGTAACCTACCCGCTAAGCGGGTGTAGTAGTAACATACTGAAGCGGGTTTTCGAAATTTCATAATGCAACTTTGAAGCTGCCGATTACATTAATTATTGCGAGGTTATGGATGAGCTTGATTTACCGTAATCACGCTTTACATTTGTGCTTTTGTGGGCAGTTAAACATTTAGGTATTTGGTACTGTGACAGTCGCCAGAGCACCTGACGGTCAGAAAAAGGACCGATTCATTACCTGGTTACACTCGTGTCGTGTGCTTTACGTCGGAGAGGCTGGAGCAGCCAAGACACGATGGAAAGCTTCGGCGATTGCAGTGCGCTGTCTAATGCCTAATGGAAATGAGCGGAGTGTACTGTATTCCTTCTAACAAAGTATTTGATGCGAGGAAGAACAATAGGGTCGGAAAGAGAAAATGGCAGAAGAATGGCCATGCTGGAATTTGGACCCGGCAACGACTGCCACACTCTCAATAGGATAATCCTTGTGGCACTGTACAAATTACATTAAACCATCTCACAATAAATCTGCTCTTATATTGTTTAAGCATTGGTAGCGACCGAAAAGACAAGCTACTTTATAATTATTTGCTTTCCAGAATTCAAAACGTTTGTGTAAACGTCTGAGAAGACTGTCTATAAGTAGAATAATGGTGAACTTTTCGAAAAGTTCCAAGATTCGCTAAACCGGTCCAATCTGTTCGACGTCGACCTTAGGCTCGAAGAACACCCGGGACAGACCATGTTGTGACTGCAGCGCTTGGTTTCACTTGCAACGTTTTGCCCTGCAGTGCAAACGCCCGCTTACCTGAATACAGTCTGCGGCATCCAGAGTCTTGACAACTCTTGCAGGAGCCGTGACACTGCCGCGGCTCACCGGAGTTCCTGCGTTTCCAACTCCTTATTAGTCGCCGGAAAGGTGAACATGTCAATGACAGTATTCACGTTCCATTTGGAGCAGGAAATTGTTTTTTTAGTTGTGTTGAACGACGTTTTACGTTATGAATTTCAACGCGTTTCACTTGTAGCGCGGGTTTTAAATTGCACACAATTTAATACCGTTTTTAAGAAAAAATTGGAACTCTGAAAACAGAAGGTCTGCAGCGTTGGCGTGTTCGAACGTCCCGAGCAAAAAGCAGCTAGAGGACAAGGCCCTGCAAACGTCATCACAAGTGGGTATACGGGCC
Organism: Ixodes scapularis; assembly: GCF_016920785.2. Taxonomy (NCBI): domain Eukaryota; kingdom Metazoa; phylum Arthropoda; class Arachnida; order Ixodida; family Ixodidae; genus Ixodes; species Ixodes scapularis. The sequence goes on along the minus strand of NW_024609883.1, from coordinate 2,728,110 downwards.
TCGCAATGTCTTAAAACGAGCCCAACGGTAGGACACGGCTTCGCCAAGACATCTGCCGCTTCTCTGCAACTCTCGTGGAGCGTGTTTGCCGCTTGGGGTGGGGTCCACTAAGGAAGACGTAATGCGCAGACCTTGTCTTCTAAGTGGTCAACATTACTGCAGCATGTAACCAAACGCTTGTATGGCACTTAGACTGCCTGCAAAACTTGATTTCTGAGCGTACCGCGCTGAAATTTACTACAGAGGTGTAAGCAGGTAGTAAGAGCTTACAGTGAAAAAACAAAAAAAAAAACAAAAAAAAAAACAAAAAAAGAAAATGAACTGATCTTGCTCTGAAGAAAAAAAGTGAACAAAATAGAAACCTTTTCTGGGCAATCTACGCCGCCACTTCGAAGACGATGCACGACTAGGGAGGGATTGTAGCACAGTGGTGAGTTAGCCTACTTAGTGTTGCATTTTAAAAGGGTATAAACAGCGCAAAAAGACACGGACAGGGAAGATGTACACACACAGAGCACTGACGGCAAACAAGGTGTACAATGAAAAGATCCCAAGGTAAAAGAAATGAATTGTAGCACTGTGGTAAGTTGAGCTAGTTGGTGCTGCATTTTAAAAGGATAAAACAGCCCAAAAAGACACGGACAGGAAAACTGTACTGACACAGAGCGCTAACGGCGAACATGGTGAAGAATTGTTGAACATTTGAACAACAAACGCATTCCTCAAAGCAGTGAAGCCAAAGGAGGATTGCCGACGACAGATGCCGTTCGCTGCGGCGGTTCTGTTTGGGACTTTGGAGTGGGGCGGACTTATTTTCCGAAGGCGTGCTAAGCTAAGTGCATTTAGTGTTTTCCTTGTGAATTTGGTTCTAGCGTGCATGAAGTAGTTTGCATAGATTTAGGAAGTGCTATGATAGGAAGTTAGGCTAGTTTAGGCTGCCGGGAGGCCACTAGCAAGTAAGGCTAGAGTAGGGCTTTGGTTTGATTTATGGCGGAATTTTCTTTTCTTCTTGCGTGCATGGAGTAGTCCGTACAAATTTTAAAAACCGCTAAGTCAGTTTAAGGTGCTGGGAGTCCGCTAGCAACAAACGCTGGCGTAGGGCTCTGACCTTGTTTTACTTTCGGGCAATTCTTTTGTTGCGTTTTGTATGCTTAACTTGGTTGGAGGTAGATAGGTGCTGTGGTTCGACGTTGGAAGAGCTACAAATGGCGTGAGGACCTAGTGTCGTGAAGTAAGTGCATGCGGTGGGTGCATCTAGATGAGACAGATTTTAGGACCTTAGCGAAGGCGGAGGAGGGTCGCTTGGTTTGCCGAATCTGCAAGAGGGTAGGGTAAGGATTTAAGCGGAAAGAATGGGTGTGCGCAGCTTGGGGTTGAGGAGGTAAAGCGGGAGCCTAAAGTAGAGTGAGAAAAGCAGGTGGTCCTGGTGACTTTGGTTCAGATGCTAATTAAGACGGAGGAACTCAAGGTAGAGTTTCAGGAGCTCATCAGTGAGGAGCGGGAGAAGCGGGTGGGGCTTGAGAGGCTGGTGGAGGAGGTCAAGAAGAAGGAAATATGAAATGCTGGGTTAGAGTAGCGTAAAGGGAAGTGCGAGGACAAGGTGGAGAGCATGGGAAGCGAGTTTAATGAGGAGCGTGAGAAGCGGGCTGACCATGAGATTCAGGTGGAAGAGCTCAGGAAGGGGGAAACGTAAAAGGCTTAGATGGGGCAGCGTAAGAGGGAGTGAGAGGCAGGAATGCAGCAGTGGGCAGAGGGGCGACAGCGAACGTAGCGGGTATGGGCAGTTTCAAGGAAAGAAAGAGTTAGTAAAGAAGTGGAATTCAGCGGGACGGGAGAGGCTCCTCGACCGTACAGTGCCGTAGTGGCGCAGGTTTTTAGCTGGACAGCAAAGGAGACGGTGGTAAACCGGGAGCCACAAAGCAAGTGAGGTAGCACAGATAGTTTGAGGGAGTCAGCCGCAAGGAAGAGAGCGAGAAAAAGAGGGTGAAGTCAGGCAGTTCGATGCTACGAGGATACGGGTGGTAGGAGACTCGAACATGACAAGGGTTAAGGAGGGTCTTCTCGCCAGTCTGAAAGAGGACGGGAGGGTAAACGGAGTCGCCCAGTCAGGAAAGTGCCCCATGACGCTATGACGAAAGCTAAGGAAGAGCTCTGGGGTCATATGGAAAGAGAGAATCTAGTAGTAGCGCATGCGGGACTCAATGACGTGTTGAAAAGAGGGAGCCAGAACTTCGGCAGACACAGAGAGATTTGGGTACGTAAGCTGAAGGAGGTCTTTAAAAGGTTGCATATGTAAATATGCACTATCCCAGAGGTCAGGGGACAGTCTTCTTAGACAAAACAAAAACGGGTAATGGAAGCTAAGCGGGTCATTAGGGGGATGAGCCGACGACTTGAATACGGCGTAATAATAATAAACAGGGTGGTGAATAAGTCTCGCTGAGACCCTTTTGCATGAGGCATCCACTACAGTGGAGCCTCAAGTAGCACGGCAGGGGTAGGATTGGATCTTACGCCGTAATTGTTTGGGGGTCCCGGAACCTTGAGTGAGCAGGTGTAGATGAAGTTGTACTAGTAGAAAAGCCAGAGTAAGCTAGATAGAATGTGTAAAAAGTAAAAGCAAGGAACTTGGGTGCAAAGATAGATCACATATAGCATACTTAAGAACAACTAAGACGAGAAAATTTGGTGGTATATGGGTTGTTGAAACGCATCTTAGAGATGCGGAACAACCCTCTGGCAATCGAGATTATCATGGGGAACAACGCAATAGAGCGGAGGACAGCAGAAGAAAAGGCGGGATTGGAGCATTAAAAAGAAATGCAAATTGGCATAGAGCCAGAGAAGAATGCACGGATATTTTATGGCTAGAAGGGGCTTTAGCAGGTGATTTTTGTACTTATGGAAATGAGTAGATGCTAAAGAGGAGAACAGTAAAAATGATATAATGTACTTCAAAATATATTATTGAACTAGGACAGTGATTTTCAAATAAAGGTCGGCGAAGCCCTGCCTCACCAATCAAGGCGGCAATAAAACTTTTTCTTTTTTAGATTGAGAAGAAACGTTCCGATTTTCGGTTAAATTTTTTTTGTGTAAGTCAATAAGAGAAGTCTACTTCAAACTAGACCTTAGTTATATCCATTCATTAAATTACTATCATAATTAACATACACGTTACCATTCCTTTCACCACGAACGGAGGGTTTTCCATCACCTCCGCCGATCCACAAGGAGTCCGCGAAACATCAGTGGTTGAGAACCACTGAACTTGGAGAACATAACGAAGTATTTATCCCAAGGGACATAAGTGCTCATCTAGAGGACCTGGATAGGTACACATATTTAAGAGATTCATATTCAGACAAACAACCCCTAGGAGTTTGTGTAAAGAAAACTCTTTTTGCATTCTTTTAGCAGGAATCATGGTACTTGGAGATGTGCGAAAGACATGGCTTATATTTATGCAATACAGGTAAGAAGTGCAACGGGCTTTTAACATGGCGAACGGGTAATTCACATTCTACAGTAGATTATGTACTCTCTTCAAATAGAATGTACAGTAGACTATAGACAATAAAAATAGATGAGGTTCAAAAAGCCTAAGTAGTGGTCACAAACGAATTAAGCTGATCATTACTAGGGAAGGAAACGCAGGGACGGAGCAAAACAAATTATCAGATCAATCATTTTATACAAAAAACAGTTGGAAATAGTTCTTAAGCAAATAGAGAATATAATCTCTGGAGTCACTCCAACGGATTTGAGTTACATAACGCTAACTAAGCAATTCGAACAAGAGCTGTCTAAAATATGCAATAAAAAGAGGAGAAAACGAAGACGCAAACTGAAGAGCTGGTCGGATGATGGCGTAAAGAGGGCAATAGAGAAACGCCAACAAGCTTTTAGAGAGCACAGATGTTCCGAATGTAATGGGGAACCAGAAAGTGAGGCAAACGAAAACTGGGATAGAGTCATGAAAATAGACGGGAGGCATCCTGCTTGAATAATGAAAAAGACTCAGAGGGCTGGAGTCAGAGGGCTGTCTAAAGTAAATAAAAAAAGGTAGAAAGGTAATCAGGAAGCTTTAAATTTACTTGAACTCATTAATTCATAAAAGAAAGTCAGAGGATAAACATATTCTCATGCCTAAGGGTAATCAACTTGAAGGAGATGAGGCAATGTAATATATAGAAACAGTAATGACAGAATTCATGCAGCAAGGATACATAGGAGGGGCCTCAGCAGTGGAGGATAGTTCAAGAACTAATGTTGAAGCTATCGGACAGAAAGAAATGGAAAGAGCAGAACGGAGAATTCTAACGGTCCATCAACAGGTGCAGATTGTATACCAATGAAGTTGATAAAGCAATCAGGACTCAAATCTAAGGCGTTAAAAAAGCAGTAAGTAGCATTATCATAAAGGGAACTGTCCCGAAACGATAAAGGCCAAGGGGAATGAGTTTAATATACGAGGGAAAGGGGGCAAAGCTGATGTAAGTACCTATCGTCCCATAACAGTAACATCAGCAGTCATTAAACCAGCGTATCAAGGTAGCAGAAAATGAAGATAGACCATTCTGTTTAGCTTTTTTAGATATAAAAGGGGCTTATGAGAATGTCATTGAAAACAATTTGTCGAACATAATGGGGAGATTAGATGTGGACGACGGAATATTGAAAATTTAAAGTGGTATTTACCAAGACCACAAGGTATTAATAATATGGGAAGGAAAAAAGACAAAGACAATAGACATAAAACGAGGTCTTAGACAGGCATGCCCTTTGTCGCCATTGCTGTTCATGTGCTATCTCCGAGAATTAGAGAAGTTTAAAACAACACTCTTGGTTTTAACCTTTTATACGAAGGAAAGGACAAAATATCAAACAGTCATTATGCTGTGTGATGATGATATAGTGGTAATGGCCTATAGCAACATAGAGCTTCATTCGGCAGTGAATATATGTGGCGCAGAGGTCCATAGGTTAGGCTTGGAATACAGTAGTGACAAATCAGCGGTCATGGTGTTCAATGATGACGGAATCGCAGAGCCAAAAATAAAAGGGTTAGACGTCGAACATCTCGACAAGTAGAACTTTCTACGAGTATGAATTAACGAGAGCACAGAGAACCTCAATGAACATGCAAAATATGTAACTGTTCAGAGCAAGAGAAATGCAGCTGTAATGAAAAATAGAGAAATGTGGAGCTATAATAGGTATGGCGCAGTGAGGGAGATCTGGAAAAGAGTTATGGCTTCAAGCCTAACTTTTTCAAATGCAGCTTTGTGCATAAAACTTTACGTCCAGACAAGGCTAAAAATAAAGCAACGTGGAGTAGGTAGATTGTCTCGAGAGCACATGGTAAAACACCGAACCAAGGTGAACAGGGCGATACGGGTTGGTCCTCTTTCGAGGGCAAAGAACCTAAGAGTAACATAGTATTTAAGGATAGGCTGAAAGAAACAGATGCAGAACGACAGCACAAAGAGTTCTTAGCTATTTACAGATGAGAACCGTCTAGACAAAATGTAGGAATTGTACTATAGAACGTAAATTGCATATTGGATAGGGTTTCGCATCGCAAGTTACTGCATAAATTGAAGCAAACGTTGGGCGATGATCGACTACTGAGGTAGATAGACTTATACTTTACGAATCGTAAACAGTTTGTGTGTGTAGGCAGTGCTGAACCAATAGTGTTACCTATTCTTTCTGGGGTGCCCCAGGCCTCGGTACTCGGACCGTTGCTCTTTTTGGTTTTTATCAATGACTGCGAGTTGATAAGCCCTCGATTATGTGCCGTTTTTTTTTTGCTGATGATTGTGTACTGTTTTAAAATATATCGTGTGTATCTAACCAAAAATGCTTAGAGGTGAGTATTCAAATGATTTTGTTGTGGTGTCAAAAATGGCTAATGGATCTGAATGTAAAAAAAAAATGGGTGCAGATGTCAGTTCCACTGAAGAATGTTCCTATCTTTTTTTCTTATTCTATTCATTAAAATGTCTCAGAAGCGTTCATGAATACAAGTATCTGGGTGTTAATATCACTCCCAACGTAAGCTGGGCTAGTCATATTGAGCAGATTGTCACAAAAGCGTCAGGTAAAGTGTGGTCGCTACGTAGGAAACTGTGTCACTGTACTCCTGAGACAATGCTGACGGCCTATAAATCGCTGATTCGTCCTTTGCTGCAATATGCTGACGTTGTATGGGACCCGCACTCGCAATCTCTCATTGACCAATTGAAAGGCCTTAAAAAATCGCGTAGGTTTATTTACAACTCATACGGCGAAATTCAGACGTGTCACCGTTGTATACCGCCTCCGGCGTGTCTATATTGTCATGTCGTAGGAAAGTAAAGCGTTTGAAATTTTTGCATAATATAATGCATAATAAAGCTGCTTTAAATTCTGATGATTTGCAGAATAACGCGAGTCGTGATACAAGGCAGAAGCACGAGAATTTGCACCTTGAGTTCCGATGTAGAAAATATGTTTTTAAATCCTCCTGTTTTCCTCGTTCTGTTAGTGAGTGGAATGAGTTGCCACCAAGTGTGACGGCGATTGCTTCCACGGCTTTATTTGCGAGAGCAGTTGATGCAGTTTTTTCTGCCACCAATGACTATGCTACTTGTTAATTGTTGTTTGTTCATTTAACTCGTTGATGTTTTCTGGTGTTGTATATCATGCCTTGGCCCTCAAAAGTTGGGCGGCAGTATCTCAAATGAATAAATAAAAAAATAAAAATAAAATATCGGCAGTAGGAGGGAGGGGGGGGGGGGTGAAAAAATAAAGGTTAAGAAGAGAGTACCAAAGAAATTGAGAGCGAAATATGGGAAGCAGGCATGCAGACTAAATCCGTCTTTGAAATTTACAGATAATTTCAGAAGCACATTACTAAGAAACCTATACTATAATATTAAGGTCTGCTAGTTGGATATGCATATTAAAAATAAATAGCGGGAACGTCAATTATACATTGACGGAACAAGCCCTTGTTCCGTCGGTGTGTACTTGACCTTCGTGCCATTTATCTGTAATAAGAAACCCATCTTCGACAATTCTAGGAGGAGCTCCTTGTTGTTCGAGGTAAGGACGGGAGTGTGACGGATTAAGGCACATAGAGCTAGATATCGAGAAGTAGATTCGGTTTGTGGAGCTCGTGAAGAGGAGTTGACGGCTGAGTACTTGACAATTTACTGTAAGAGGCTTCTACCTGCAGTAGCTGAAGAGGCGACTAATTAAAAAGAAGAAGAAAAAAGCGCACTGGCAGTTAGGGATTGTGAGGGAAAATAGACACGGGGAAAGTAGAAATAAATAAGAAGAAATTGTATGACTGGTGGCATAGGTCGAAGGAAGAATGAATATTTTTTTATTCCCGTCCGAGCGACCCTTAGGGCGGAAGGGGCGTGCACCCGGCAGCATACAGTCGCCTCCGTCGTAAAGATCGCAGCTTTAAGGATAAAACTCTGGATATATAACTCTATGTGGATTAAATGTTAAGAGAAAGAAAACAAAGCACTGGCTAGGTGGGTCAAGCCGCCGTCCGATTCAAAGGGTTCAGCCCCATCCATTCATCCATCGATCCATCCATCGATCGGAGAGCCGGGCGCCGGCCTGTTCAGATTATGATAAGAGGTGATCCCGCAAAAGAACCCATATCGGCCACGTTCCGAGCGCTTCCTCGAAGAGGCATACGCAATCTGTCGGCAGCACTTCCCCCTACGCGTGCATCGTGTGCGAAGTGTATGCGTAGATTCCCAGAACAGGTTTCTGTTTTCGTTTAACAAGTTCGTTCATTCCTTTAGTTTTAACTTTAAACATCCACGAACTAATAGAAATAATGGGGGAACATAAAAGACAGGGACAGCAAGATACACATCGCCTAGTCCGTCCCCGTATTGCATGTTCCTCCCATTATTTATATTATCCTTAGCAGCACGCTTTTCATTTCCAGTCCACGACCCGCTTGCACCTCTGTAACAAATGCAGCGCGATACGATGAAAACCTGACTTTTGCGGGCCGTCTAAAGTGCCTTAGAAGCGTTCGTTTACATTCTGTCCATTTACTCTACAGGCGGCATGGCTCCAGTGGGCGCCACAGTATGCCATTTTTTTCCCCAAGCGCACGTGCACTGCGCCTCCCTCATCGTCGTAGTGACTCTTGTCGCTACAGGTGCCTCCCCCTCAAATGAATTGGTCTAGGAGACAACAAGTGATATAGTTACGCAGTCTTCGAATTGTAGACGACTTACAGAGCTTGGGTTTGTTGTGGAGTACCCTTTGTGTTGCCCGAGTTGTGCCGGCTTGATTATGTCAAGTGAAATTATCTCCTCACATCCTTTGATGGGCATTGCGAAATTTGTGTCCAAACGTTTTAAAACTTCGCACGGTTCTTCATGAAGGTTTGGAAGAGACTTCTATGCGGGTAGGGGGGGGGGGGTATTGACGTAGAGGGGTGGGAAAGGTTCGTTCAGGGGCTTCAGAACTTTTCCTCCCCAGTGTAATTACGGCGTTAGCACAAATAAATTCATCAGTAGAGCGTGACAGTTTTGAGCTGTGGAAGCCCTTGCGTGACTGGTGTGAGTGTATGTCGCAGTTTCTCGGACGGGGAAGGCAGCCGGCATAGCTGTAGTCCTCGACATTCGTGTTCTCGGTATGTGCGGTCGGTGTTAAAAATTCCTCAGGAAGGCTTACAGGCACATCATACACTACCATTGCCGTGCTACATCCCAGGGAACGTTTTAGAGATTTTCTTACTCCCAGCATGACGAGCTGTAGTGTCTCCGTCCATGAAGTGGCTATACCCTTAGTCTCAGACCTGTCTTCAGCTGTATGTAAAATCTTTCTAGCATCGCTTTTGAAACGAGGCGATCCGACGTTGTGTGGATATACGCTTTGTTCCAAGGAGACATGAGAGGTTCCGGAAGAGTATATACTTAAATTGACTCCCTCGGCAAGTCGTGATGGTGTTCGGTATCTTAAAGCGACTAATCCACATGCTAACGCCGGCACGGCCTACGGATTCTGCCGTTATAAATTTGACATATGTTGCTTCGGGAAATCGCGTGAAGCGGTCGACGCAGTTTGAAATATACTACAGCGGACAATACAAGCCAAAGGAGCTTTCCATGCTTCTTCAGCTTACCTGCCAGTTTTTAATGAAGCTTTGGTGTATGAGAATCTTAGAATTCTTTCAGAATTTAACAAACAATAAAGCTTGTGGGAACAATATGCCAACCAAGAGTACAGACCGAGTGTTTCAGACTACATTGTCCGGGAGTGTACCTGTAATCGTAATCTAATTTAAGCAGTCAAGCCTATTAGGAAGTGAAAACTTGCCGAGTGCTTTAGTCGTGTGTTGACTCACGTTTGCGTGCTGACAGGGCAGACATGTGCGTGAACATCTGCGAATGTCAACTTTCATCTTCGGCCGAATCACTCGAACAGTAATTAGGTGTTGAATAACTTGAATTCCAGCATGCGAAAGTGAACGTAATCTATAAAAATTGTTTTTTTTTGTCTTCTTGGGAACGTATGTTCTCGGTTGTTCTGTACAACGAACACGACTGTTTTCTTGCACTGCGGAATCTTCACGCCTTGGAAGTTGAGTGGCATCGTGCTTTCCAGAGATGATGAATTGTTATTGAAACAAAAACAAGTGTGCAGGCTAACTGGTTAAATAGTGACATGGTAACTCAGAAGCGGGGATACTAGATTGCGTTGTCCGTCCGGTTTCCCTCTCTCCCGGTTTTCCTCCTCTCTTGTGTCCGTGCTCTGCGTTGCTGCCAGTTCTTGGCAGGTGACAGCGATCCCTTCGGTAAAGCAGGCGTTTACACCAGCACTAGAAGAGCACCTAAGACGCTGGTTTTTGCCTCGTACATAGCGAACGTCTGTAGTTAACTCCATGATGTAAGCCATTTTTCATGTAGCTCTTGGTGCGTGTTTTTTGCTGCTAGATGCCTTTAAGATATGTCAATGACTTCTGATCTATGGTCGCTTAGAATGGTCGTCTTTTCAGGTAGTAGCGGAAATGTCTGATAGCCAGGTAGTGTCTCAGAAGTTCTCTTCCAAATGTCCTACATCGGCACTCGGTGGGTGATGGCTTCTTCAAGAAGAATGCTGTTCTTTCAGGTTCCCGTAGTGCTTTCTTGAAGGACAGCTTTGACTGCGGAGTAAGAATCATCTACCATAAGCGATGTTGGTGTTCCAGGCTTTGGGTGTGTCAGCAGCGTTACTTTGGAAGCTCGTTCTTGACTGTCTGAAATGCTGCGTCAGCAGGTGATATCCGAAGCAGAACTCTGTTTGTGCTTGTTTCTTGCAAGAGGTCGTACAGATCCTTGAATATGGTAGGGCGTCGATGAAAGAAGTGCCGGTAGTAGTTTACGAACCCGGGGAATTCACAGAGTTAATTTGTTGTTGAAGGACGCGGAAGCGCGCTATTATCGTCCACTCATTGTGGTAAATGTCGTCCGCCATAACCTTTATTGCGGTGGCACAAAAAGAAAAAGATGAGACCCTCGACTTTAAATTTACTTTTTTTCCGGGGCTGACGATAAATTAATATTCTTCGAGACGAGTGAAGAGTTCATGTAGGTGGTCTGCATGGTCGTCATGGTAGTCGCTGAAAACAAGGGTTTCGTGCAGGTTATGAAAGATGAAGGTAAGGCCATGTAGTACTTTGTAGATGAACCTTTAAGGGTGTGCCATGTTGCGGTGAACAAACGACATTCGGAAGCACCCGAACAGGCCGCATGGAGTCACGACGGTGGTCTATGGTACTTGAGCCGCTTTCACAGCGATTCGGTGGCAGGCTATCAAAAATTCTACCTTACTGAAGATGGTTGCTCCCTGCAAGGGCTCGGCGAAATCTTGTACGTGTGGAGTAGGGTAGCGATCGGGGACCGTGTTCTGGTTGTGGGTTCTGATACTGCGGCATGAACGCTAGTAGCTGTTCACCTTCGGTGCCATGTAGAGGGCCGAAGAGGAGAAGCTGAAAGAAGGCTGAATTTATCCAAGTTGAACCATATCCTCAAACTCCCGGTTCGCTATTCGCTGGCAATCTGCTTTGCGTCGCGGTCGAGAGAACACCGAGGGTTATGTTGTCTTTGTCTGGTGAATCACCGTATTTTTTCCGCAGCGTGAAGCGCAAGGAGCCAAAGCTCGCGCTATGGAAGCCAGATATTCATAATTCAATACTCAACTGTGCCCTTTTCGATCTGAATGAGCATTGTACATGCCTGCGGTCCTGTATCCCTGCTTAGTGGTGCACGTTAAATATCCCAGGCTAGCGGTTGTACTCCCCTGGCCAAATATCTCATCTGCAGCTGATACACTAAACGCCCACAAATTAACTTTCGGCTGTCTAAGCATCCACACAACACAATATTTACCAAGTGTTTCTACAGTGTGTACGTGGTAATTGTGCAAAATACGTCGGGGAATTCATCAAGAATGGCATTCAGTGCAGAGGTAGGATACACTTGAGGGAGACTAAAAAATTGGGGTGTGTGTATGTTTATACAGTCTAGACTTTAGGCTCCCTCAACGGGCGACTTGTCTCTCAGCTGTAGATGAGAAATTTAGCCAGTTCAGCAGAAATCGGCAGCCTGGGGTCTTTAGCCTGCACCACGCAGTAATTATACACGACCGTACGCCGGTACGATTTTGAGGGAGACTAGGTGGTCATTGGACTGTGTTCGCTGTAATCCTATATACAGTGAGATGAGTGTCCGTGTAATGGAGAAGCTTTTGCCTGGCGTATACCACGAGAGCCAAACGTGGGAGGAAGTCGGCTCCGATGAATGACTCGTAAACATCGGCGATTAAGAAAATCTAGCGAAACGTCCGTGTAAGGCTGATATCAAGAGAGCTATTTTTCGTCCGTACGCCATGGTTTGTTATCTTTTGATTCCTTGTATTGGGTGATATTAGGTCGATGGTTTAGGTACGACGAAAATTCCCACAACCGTGTTTAAAATTTGGTATATCAGCCAGTCACGAAGAAAAAACGGCTGGACTCAATGCCTTCCACACCATCCGCCTCTTGTGTTGAGCCTGTTTTTCCCGTGCACGTACACGGTGGTTGGCATTCCCTGGCGTCGTCACCATGCTGGTAATAATACCAGCGCAGTTGGTGTATTGCCGCGGACTGAGAGCGGCTTTGGCGATGTTCATAATGGGTGTTTTGCCTTTGTAATGTAGAGGAACGGAGCGACTGATGCAGAGGCCCTTGAGCTGTCCCGTGAGCTGGTCTACCATAACTTTCACGAGTAAGCCCGACGACAGGAGTTGGGCATTTTGTACTCCACGACCGGCGATGGTCGAGCGTCGGGTAGCCCCATGTCCCGTGCGTAGCCGGAGTAAATAATTCGAAAGCTCGCTTTCATTATCTGATCAACCATTAGGGCGGACATGGTTCTGGAGTCGGTGGTTGACGTACTCGATTTCATCTGAACTTGCTGGGGAAGTCTTTGGTTAAACAGCACTTGGAGGATTGTTATCTCCATGGCGGGTGGCCTTGCCGCCAAGAAGCTGCTCCACGTGTTTTAAGAGCTCCATTGACATTTTGTGACTGAGCTCCTAGACTGTCAAAAGTTTCTGCAATTGGTGGGGTTTCGAATTTGTAACTCGCCAAATAAGCTCAGTCTTCAAGCGTTCAAATGGCTGCTCTTTCGGTGGAGCTTGAAGGACGTCGCGCATCACCGCTGCCCATTGCTGTGGCAGGGCGGAAACGACATGGTCAGACTCCGGCAAAGACATTTTGCTTTTCGGAAATATCGAACCAATGGCAAGGAAGCAGAGTTCCGTGCCAGTAGCTCAAAATAACGGTAATATGAAGTTGAGGACTCTGAAGGTGAGCGTCATTTAATCGCCTGACAAGTCGGTGAATTGAGCGCCATTTATCATTCAGAAATGAACGGAGGTGGTTAAATGGCGGCTCACTAATAAAGAAAAGTAACTAACTAGGCAGGGAGGAGGAGGTTTCCTTCCGAGGTCTGGGTCACCATTTTGTGACAATACGTTTTAGTTGCACACACTTTACTTACATGTTGACGAAATAAATGAAACTAAAAAACAAAAACAAAAAAACAAAAACGAAACAAAAAAGAAACAGCGTCGGCAGCGTTGCCGACTGTGTTCAAGCATCTCGAACTCGCTCGCAGGTATGTCACCCTCTTTCTCGGGCGCACGTGCACTGCGTCGTCGCCGTCGTGAGTCTTCTCGCTACATACCTTTTGGGTGAGAGGATTGTGCGCAAAGTTAGCTCACTAGAAGCGCATTTGTTTAATTTAATATTGATTTTTTTCTATTAAGTTAGCTTCTAGTCTATACTCGTATCGGCTTAGGTTTTGCGACTATACTTTTTGCAGTAACATGCGTTTATGTGTGAACTATTTCTTATATATCGTTGAAAATGTAACTGGTCAAAACATTTATTTAAATGTATGTAAATACCAGAAGACAAAATTCTATACACAAGAAAAAAAATCTCGCGACATGAAATCTGCCAATTACGAAGAGGTGAACACGCACGCGCATACCGGTGTGTTGACATTGAACAGATAAGGTGTGTGATAATTTTACAATAAGTTTGATAAGTTTTAGATGCAATGTATGGTTACGATCAGTCTTAAAATATTATTTATAGAATACATTTTACGTATCCTTTAAATAGATGGAAACATCCCCCCTTCAGCACTGTGTTTCGGGAGAGTATCTCATGCTATGTTATAAATAGAGTTCCGTGTTTTGGTTATATACCGATAAACACCGGAAATTAACCCAAGGCGTTTTTTTTTAACCGGTGAAAACCAAAAAAACCCAAATTTGAGCTGTCTTCGAAAAAAAAAAAAAAAGCCAGCTCCACAGAAAATTTTTCACCCTACTTTTTGTTTTTTTCTGGTTGTACCGGAGAACATCCGCACTGAACTGTCCCTAGGCTTGTTCCTTTCTATCTAAGCCACATTCTCTGCCCCGCTCCTTTTTCGTATCTTTACCAGCAATACTGGAGAAGACCATATAATTTATAACCTATACTATTTTCTCCAGTAACTTTACAGTCGCTTGACAATAGAAGTCCAATAAACACCCATTTTTCTTCGGCGTTAAACTTAAACACCGAAAAACATCGTTTCAAAAGGAAAAAATAAACAATAATAAAAAAACCGAATTTGAAAAGAAAAAAAAGAGCGTAAGGCGTTTTTCAAGGCACATATCCACGAGAACGTGGATATGTGCCTTAAATATAAATATGTGCGTGAAACATTGTTACTACATTCTTCTTAACCTATTTATAAAATGAAGTAAATACGAAGTATTTATATTGCACTCTCGACAAGACATTATTATAGTAGGGTACGTTGTTGGACTAGTTGGTCCATCTTAGTTAAACATATAAAATAGCGCAAAAAAGACAAGGACAAGAAGTATACAGGACAAGCTCGAACTTTCAACTAGTTTTACTCAGGAAAAGGAAGCACATATACACACGACAGACGAAGGAGCACCGCATAAGCGCTGTTTAATTTAGTACCCGGTCATTGAAAAACTCAAATTAAAAACTATAAAACACAATAGAAGTGTCGCTGATACATGCTGTCCCACTTTTTCTGACAAAGAAAGCCTGCAATAGCTCACGAGCGACAGTCTCATAGCTTCTCCCCAGAATCCTTATCTGCTGAAGTCGCGGAACACAACCACACGTGTTGCAATGTATACACCAACTCATGTTTACAAACAAACCAGAGCGCCCCTAGCGGACGCCACCGGCGCCGTGCATGTGCGATGTAGTGTGGGCAAGAAGCTCGCCGTCGCCCAGAAACAAACCATTGAAATACGATGTTGTCGGCGTCGGTCTGAGTCCCCCTGCCCTTTTCGCGTTCGAATTGTTGATTCTACGGCTTCCTGGCAATTTTTGACTACTTGAGCGGCCTCAGGGAATTTACCGCGGCTCGTTACACCCCAAAACTTCGCGTGAATGATGATGCGGCGATTCCTTCCGCGTGGACGCCGTAGAATGGGCGCTAACGTCTGATTCGCGTGATGAGATTTCGCTCGCAATTTTCAGTCGCGACGTCACTCGGGCTGCAAAAGCGTGAACTGTAGCTGAGATCGTCGACGTCGATACCGAAAATCGCAAGCAGAATCGGACCAAGTGAATCAGGCATAACAAGCCGGTGATGGCCACCGGTAACAATGATAAACATCTCCTTGTACCTACTGTTTACATCGAGCCCACATACCAACCTCCAAACGTAAGTCTCTTGAGGTTTGCACTTATTTCTTATCGCAAGTACCGGGCCAACATTTGGTCTACGGGCCGGTGTCGTCTAAAAGAGCAGACGACAGTTCGAACGATCAGGCCGCTGTTTGAACTTGAAGACGCACTGAACGTAGTCCGCGGGTGACCCTTACAACTTGACGATTTTCCGGCGTTCATGTTGGAACAAGGTAAATAAAGCTGATGACCACAAGTATCCGTGAATTCAACCCAAAGTGCTTCCCGCCCAAGCAGTCGTTGTCCGACGGCGTCTGCTTTTCCCTTTTCAAGGCACATATCCACGTTCTCGTACGAACTGAGCGCATAAAAACTGACCTTCAAACCTTTCTCGACTTTTTTGGTACAGCCCCAGTCGCGGTGTTTTGACGGGAAGGCAGGTTCTTGTTTGGTGCCTTTCAAAACAACGCAGCAATACACGTCTCACATGGGGGCTTCCGCCCACAGCCCCAGACCGGAAGTGCACCCGACGCGCCACCACCGCGCCGTGACGTAACGGAGATGAGTTCGTGAATAGGCAAATGCGAGCCATATTTATTTTTTACTAATAATGCGTGCTCCCGGAAAAAGTCACTAACGAAAAAGGTTACTTCTTTTTGATTTAGGTCATTCAAAGACGGTTAAAAAAGCTATTGCGACTTCGTGCCTGGAGTCTGCACTGCTGAAGTCTTCTAACCATCAGGCGGATGCCAGTTTTGAATACCAGATTTGTAGACTGGAATTAGCTGGCTTCCCGTGTTCGGTTTTGATTCTGTGGCGAAGATCGCCCTACAAAAAAATGAACGGGTTTAAAAGAAAGGTCCCAATGAGGCGAAAAACAAAACCAGAAGTTATTCAGTACATCCACAAGGTTGCACACATTCTGAAGAAAGTTGCAAGCAAGTACGATGTTTTTGCTGTGTTCTCTGCCCCAAAGAAGTTGGCTGCGTTGTGCTCCCACATTTCTAATGAGACGGCAAAAAGGCCATGTGACAAGAAACACTTCATTCCTCACAGTCTCTGAAATAGGGGGTGTACAGTACAGGGGGTACACCCCTTGTCCAATATGTAACACCCCAAAACCACATTTTGACATTCTGTCCACCGACGTCGAGCTGGCGATACCAACTTTTACGAGCGGCTTGATAGTCGAGCGATACAACTTATTAAAGCAACTAATGTACTCATTAAATGCTACATTAAGACAATCAAAGTTTTTTGGCCCTACTTCAAGACCTAAGTAATTTGTTTTTGTAGTCTTTGATAGGCACATTAGCTATTTACTATGCTATATCTAACAGCTATCAAGCCGCTTCTAATATTTGGTATCGCCAACTCAACGTCACTGGACACACCGACGAAATGTAGTTTTGGGGAGGTAAATATGCAACAAGGCGTGTACCATTGTACACCCCTTAGTTTTCAGAATGTACGTGGGCGGCACAGTGGGTGTTGTCTACGAAATCCCACTAGGCTCTGGTACATCGGCCAGACAGGGCGGTGTATCAATGACCGTGCACGGAAGCGCGCATTATCAGTAAAAAATAAATATGGCTCACATTTGCCTATAATTTGCAACACGTGTGGCTGTGTTCCATGACTTCAGCAGAGAAGGGTTCTGGGGAGAAGCTGTGAAACGGTCGCTCGTGGGCTATTGGAAGCTTTCTTTATCAGAAAAAGTGGGACGGCATGTGTCAGCGACACCTCTATTGTGCTTTATAGTAATGAATTTCAGTTCTTGAATGATCGGGTATAAGATAATAAACTTTTATGTTTTGCTGCTTGGCCTGTCTTGTGTATATATGCTTCCTTTTCCTGAGTGAAACTAGTTGAAAGTTAGCGCTTCTCTTGTGCACTGTACATCTTGTTCTTGTCTTTTTTGCGCTATTTTGTATGTTTAGCTAAGACATTACCAGCTCGCAGACACGTAATCTACACCGGACAACAAAAAGTTGTAATCTTAATTAAGAAAAGATATTTCAACTGGTTCTACATTTGTACAGACTGTTTATATGTGCGTTCATCCTTCATTAAAACATGATGTATAATGCGTGAGAAAATATTAAAATGTGGTCATTTTAAAAGCCTGCCGAATCTGTGTTTAGGAGATATAAAAAAAAACAATAAAATTCAATACATTAAATTTTTTTTTATAAATATTTGCCACACGCGAATTATTCACCTCTAAGGTGTACCCATAGAACCACGACCAGGGTGGCTAATAAATGAGGAAGGCGCCCTTGCACTCGCTATTAAAAGCGAGGACGTTTACCAGGCGCTTGGCGCTTTTCGTTAGAGCCCCTATCACCAATCGGGCTCAAGCAGTTCAACACACCTTTAACGCAGCTGGGATCTCGTGGACCTTGAAGTTCTGCGCCCGGACTTCCCACCTGCAACCGGATGAACGCTCGTCACTCTGGGTACTCATGAGGCTAAGACTCCGGAAACTATATGGTGCATGGAACGTATCACCGACTGGGGTGTTTACTGCGTCCTCAAAAGCGGTCCCTTGACTACCGCCTGCCGTCATGCCGTTGCTTTTCGCCATCCTGGCGGTGCAGCAGTAGCAGAGGTGTATGAAACAGACGCCTGTTCTACTGCAGGTCACTCTTCAGCTAGACAGTCTACCGAAACCAAAGCCGACAGGGTGTGGAAGTCCTGGATGATAGTGACCTTTGCGTTCACTCGCCGTGTCATCCCACAGCATGGCATCCTGACCCCCGCGACGCAATTTCTTGCCACTTCTTGACCCCTTCGGTGCACGGGTGGGATAGGACGGTAAACACGCTAGTCGAAGACACGCCACCGTAGTGAAACTCACGGGACAGGGGACGCCACGCACGATGTCCGGGAAGCGCAGCTGGCCCAGAGCCGGGTGAATCCGGTTCCTGCGGATGGCTCTGCAGTAAACAACGATAATTTACGTTGGTAGATATTAGTGTTTTTTTTCGGGCGTTATCCGGTGTTCTTTATACGCGAAGAACCCTCGTGATCGGATAGCGCTGCAGCACGCGAGAAACGACAGTGATGGGGGAGAGTGACAGTCCGGCCAGTTAAACGAACACGTTACTAGGGTCTTGGCAAAGATCCAATGGTCTTGCGTCTTGAGTGTAGTTGAAACGCGCGCAGCCTCGGAGTCTTTGAAAACCCGCGTTCTCTGCTCTCTCGGCGAATTCGGTATCTCGGTGCGTGGGTGGCAGCCCTCTCCCACGCAAGCCGCCAGCGTGGTGTGGGAACAGAAGAAGAGAACACACGTGTGGCAACAAGAACGAGAATGGAATTCAATTCGATCACGCAACACACTGCAGAAGACGCGAAATCAACCAAACGAAGGCTCAGCAGAAGTACAGAGGGCCTTTTGTTATGACAGAGGTTGTTTCGTCCGACACCTATTGCCGCGTGTGAACAGTTGAGTCAGCAGCGTGCTCGACTCCCACGCGGCTGGCTGGGGTTTGATTCCCGCCAGCGCTTGTTTTCTTTATCTTTTGTTTGCATGACTGGAAAGTTCAAGGTGACTCGAGAAATTTTTTTGTTTGTTCGAGCTCGGAAAGTTCTAGATACCCACGCGGTGCTTGCAATAGGAGCTTCGCATGACTGTTTGAGTCAGTCGTCTTTCTGTTGTCGTCGAAGTATGTACGCTCTTTGTTACTTTATGTTTCTCGGCGCAAGTTCACCGCATTGAACGTTTATTTTAAGTTCTATTAATCAACGTTTATGTTTTTATTCGTAACAATATCGTGTCACTGAGCCAGACAAGACTTAATAAAGCCTTCAGATTTGGAACTACGGCGCGTGTTTCTCAGCTAAAAGGCTCGAAGTCGAATAACGAGAGGGCGCACTTGGACGACGACGACATATCATTGCCAGAAGAGATAGAATCCTCCAAGGCGGAAGTTAAAGTCCAGCTGTAAAAGGAACGAGTTTACAACTGCATAGTTTTGGCCTATATCTTTTTTATTTTTTTCTTGTGCGTGCATGTTGCAAGTTGCAAGCCGTGCATTCGAGCTTTATTTTCTTATTAATGTAGGTGTATTGTCGAAGTTTGCAATATCAGAATTTTCTTCGGTCTTATTTTTGACGTTAACAAGGACATTAACGGCGTCAGAATGTCCGAGTGTAAGCAATTGCCCATGTTTTGCCATTTTGTTTTTATTTCTTCAAGCGTGCTCCCAAATGTACGAAAGAGCTGACTGAATACGAAGTGGGTGGTTCTCAAGGCTGGTGTTTGAAGAGTCTCAGCCCCGAGAGAATTCCACTAACTGACTTTCCATTGCTCGTGGCCCTGTGGAGGCGCGGCTGACAGGCACAGGGTCGGCATCGGACGACAGCCGAGCAGAGCGAAAGACAATTGGACCAAGCCAAGGAAGCGTCAGTCGGTGTGCGAGACTCGGAGCGTGGTTTGGGGGCTTCATATTACCCCCGGATCTGTAGTTTCTTTATTTCGTTTATATATGCATGACTATTAAACAATTAAAATTACTGAATTAACTAGCGTGGGCAAAAAGCGATGCAATTTGCCTTATCGCGTTCGAGCCAACCGCGAAGAATGTCAGGATGGGTGACGCAATCAATTTCCGAAAGCGATCCGTTCATGTTTTTGTTTTTAGAGTTTCGTTTCAAAAGCTAAATTAGGCAGCATCGCCTGTGTAAATGAGACGCATAACGCACGACTGTGGAATTGACCTTTATAAATAGGACGAGGATCGTTTGAAGTGATGCAGGTAAGGGCGACTGTATGCACTCACTTGAGCACGAGGGCGGCTGACCGCGTGTCCAGCAGACGACGTAGTTCATCGAGTTCCAGGTGGAAAACTAGTCTGGGGTCCGGCAGACGGCCTTCCTGCACCATCTTGCGGCCGAGCTTGATCAGGGCCAGTCGGAAGATGTGGACAGTTCGAACCAAGAGCGCCTGGGTATAACGTGGGCACAAACAATCCCCCGGCTTATACATTCCGTCCTCTGCACTGAAGGTGCGATAGCACTTGATTGGGTTTTTGCATCGGTAAGTTGGTGTCACGTGACCCGAGGTCACACGATGTGCTGACTTCACATGACGTCGCGTGAGCCGACATGAGGGGACGTCAGTTCACGCGATATCATTTTCCCCCTGTATTAACGGGGGAATCATTCGATTGTCGTGACACGGTAACATCTCGTCATTGCGTCGAGGGACGTCACGGTGTCACGCGATGTCACAATCTTGCGTGACTTATCAGTGTCACGTGACATGATTATTTCTCGGCTTATTTAGTGAAGAAATTAATGCCGCGTAAATTTGGATAGTGTAAGGTCAGGTTACGTGACCACGTGACGTGACGTGTTGATATCATGTGACAGCATGACCTGAAACTGACCTCTATTTACCCGCTATATTTAACTGGAAAATTGATGTCACTCGATGATCTGACGTCCTGCGGTTCAACCAGCACAAGAAAAGAAAAAGAAAAGAAAAAAAAAAAATAAAACGGCCCATGGAAGGCTTCCGCAAGAAGCTATCACGCTAAAAACAGTATAAGCCAGGTCAAAGCCCCTCTCGCGCATTTTTGCCTTCATGTTTTCATAAAAACGCTTTTCTATTCAGCAGTGGCGTACCTGGGGTGTGGCAAGGCTGCGCATGCCCGGGCGCCACATAAAGGGGGGGGGGGGGGGGGGGGGGGGCGCCGGACCGGCGTGTAACCGCGAAGAATCTCCTGAGTTAGGAGATTCCGCTCAGTTGAGTGTAGAATAAAAAAGAAGAGATAAAACTGACAGTGATAAAGTTGTAAACCAATTCACCTTAGCAAAATAAATACACAAAAGGGGTGTCAAAATGTTTTATCCGGTGCCGTGTTGTATTACTTTCTATATGATATTTCTTCGGTGAATAGTCGAATGCGGCAAATAAAATGTCAGAAAGCTAAAGGAAACTTTTCTGCTGATGCTACGTCAATAATATTTTCAAATCGTCTTCGCGATTTAACAAACTGTTATCGTGTCTAGTCGGTTTTTCTCTATACTGTGTGGTTCAAAGTTACTTGAAACTAAATCATTGTATAAATGTCTCGTTCTTCCATTGCCGCAAAATATGGATGCCAGGCAAGGATTATGAGGGAGTTTTGCAGGAGCTTATCTTTTTTTCTTTTTGGTATTGTTCTTACGTTTGGGTTAAGTACAATACGTGCAGTGCTGTGAATGCGCTGTGACACTGTCAGTCCACTTTGGTTGGAGGGCGACATTTCACGTACGATCGTCATCATCACGGACGCGAATAACCTACTTGTGCAATGGACGCCATCAGCCCCAGGTAGGCTATACTGCTATTCAGTCAACAGATCGTAGATGCCTCGGGTACAGATATTTGTGGGAGATTCGCCAAACTTATGGGCGCTCTGGCGCACTTTGAGCGCAATCAAAGCCGCACGCCCGCACTCTTTTTCTGAATTCCCTCGGAAGGTTTTCCCCGAGTATAAACCATTCCACTACGGAGGAGGAAGAAAAGAAAATGTAAACTTTCTTCTCTCCCCGGCGCTTCGTGTGCTCCGTAAACTGGGCAGTACGGAACATCTGGCTGAGGTGCGAGCCCGGTTTGAAATTGCGTAATTTCAAAGAGATGCAACTACGCAAATTTAGATGCGCAAGTTGTCGTCCAATGTTATACCCGATAAAAACGTTAAGTGGATACAATCATGTTGTCACCTGCTCGGCATGTAAGCAGGCCAAGGGAATACAACTCTTCAACAGTGTGGTCGGTCTGTCGTCTCCGGTGAAAATGAAATCTGGTTGCTTTTTGCCCGATGAAGCTCGCGCTGATTTGGGACGAGCAACTATAAATGAAAAGTCTAGATAAAAAAGAAAGAAAAAAAACTACAAAAGAAACGTGTGTATCACGTAAAAAAACGGGGCTCTAGGCGGCGGTTCGTTGCAGACCACGTCGAAATTTCAGTATTTTGGCTGAAGGTGGAGGGAGTAGACAGACGAGCCGGGCAGAAGGCGTAGGAAGCTTGCTCCGAGTTCGAACTTTTGCTGATAGAATACAGCTGTCGTTAAAGTAGCGATCATGCGGGTACGGGTTTCTAAATAATGGTCAGTGGCTTTGATCTCGTGAACTAGCTACTTGCCCATGAACTTATGATGGCAATCCTGTCCTGGTCAAGTTTATAATGCGACTATTTGCAGCGGGACACATAAGCGTCCAATGCTACACGCTGCGAAGCTAATATTTGGTGACTTCCTTTCGAAACCAAACTAGTATGTGGAATTTGGTATTTCGTTAATATTTATGCGCTGATGCGATGATGCATGTTGGGATTTCAGCAGTGGAGGAAGAGACACTCAACTGAGTTTAAGTCCACTATTTCTAAAGGAGCAAGCTTACTGTTCGCGGAGATTCGTCTGATGCTGAGTCGCTGGAATTTTATTTAGTAACCTTCCGGTTTCCTCAAAGGTGTGAAGAAAACGAGATCGCTGTGTCATTGATGAAATATCCCGATTGATGCTCGCAGTAGGCATTCATGGCTCGGATCCTTGTGTCTACCGAGCAGAGTGTTTAGTGGCAACAGCGCAAAGAAGACGTATACGACCAGGACGAAGAAACACAGAAACAGGGAGGCTGCCTGTGTGTTTCTTCGTCCTGGTCCTATGTTTTCTTTTGCGCTGTGTACACCAAACAGTATGTTTGTTTGTTTGAGTTTATTTGAGAGACAGACTTACAGAAAGTCTCAGGGGACATGGCTAAAGGCACTTCGAAGTGCCTGACGAGGCCACGCCGCCCTTTTTGGCAACAGCGGTAGCGAAACAAGACAACAAGAGTGTCATTCTTTCACTGCTATACAGCAAAAACAAATACAAAAGAAAACAAATAAGAAACAACCAGTGGTGCACGAGCAGAGGTGGGCAAGTTATCTTTAATATTACATTCTGCTTCAACAAATCTTTAAAAAAGTCCTTTTCTTTTTGGTGCAATCAGATGCGTTTATCGCTCAAGAAGTTTAGGACATATTTTTCGTTGTTTTATTCATCCGTAAATAAAATTTATTTCACACTTTTCTTATAATAAGGGGTTACCTGACACTATTTAGAAGGTCTAAAATAGTTGGGTGTTGGTTAAAAAAATCTGGTATCTGAAAACTTAGCTTCTGATCTCCATAATTTGTCCGTGAACGAGATTTCATTATTACATCTTGTCTTAAATTGTACGGGCCAATTTTACGGGGTACTTTGAATGGAACAACAATTGGTCAGTACGAAATTGCCGCCCGATCTCGAGGGGCAGTTTATATTTGTGTAGACCTCTTAAAAGGGAACTCCGCCGATTTTTCGAGCTACCCAATCCAAAGGCATAATTTGAATGCGGATGGCTTCCTGGTTCCGAAATGCTGTCCCATTCTCCCAGATTCACTCTAGTGAATTAAAAAGGTGATATTTTGTTTGCTGCCGAAACCGAAACATCGTTCTCCCTAGTTTTTGCCCAGTTTTCCCACCACCCAAGCGTGACGTCACGGATGTGCAGCGAGGCGCGCGGCAGTCAATCGGGTACGCTCGCGGCCGCCTTTCTCGCGTCTAACAGCGAGAAAGCCTGGGCGTTGGTGCTATTTGAAGTTGGTAATTATCTATATTTGCACAATTTGTGACCTTTGCCTATGTGCTAAACTATAAGAAAGTAAACAAAAAAAATGACAATGGGAGCAACTGGAATTTTGATCAAACCGTTTTTGCAACTCGGTACGCCCAAGCCGCGGCTCACTAGTTTCGTGATATCGCTAGCAAAGCTGGTCTCTTTTTATTAGAAAATGGCTGGCGAAGAAAGGTCGAAGAGTCACGCAATACATTTTTTGACAAATTGCCAAAGCCCCACAGGAAATGCTCGGAATGTGGGTACAGACACGCTCGTATAACCTGAAGGAACATGTCATTTGTTTTAAATTTCGTTTAGAAAAGTTACTGTTGCAGGCACTAGTACGTGTAACTACTCTTGTGGCATGAATATGCTCCTTGGTGCTTAAGTAATTCAGCAAAAGATCTATAGACCATATCTGAAAAGCGCTTCTCTTCGATGCCATTTTCAGCGTTCGTGCGTGTGGCGCGTACATTGCTTGCCTTCCAAAGCGACGAACATGTGCGTGCTGGGCTGGGACCTAAGACATGTAGACTGTGATTCTTGTAAAATATGAAATGTATAGATTGGAATGAACTCCATTCGTGTAGATCAGTTGGCATGTTACTGGACCAAGCCAAACATCAAGGTGGAATGGAATGCGTATAAAATGCATTAATACACTGTTCATCTTCAAATAAAAAATATTTGCTTGAAGATACAATTGGCGTAAGGTACAGAAATACATCAAGAAACTTTTAATTCAAAATAAGTTAACAAACGTTACTAAAAACATGTACCCGTTTTAGTTTTTTTTCTTCGTTTGGAGTAGAATTCAGCTCGTTCAAACACCAATCCACGAGAGCATATGGGAAGGGGTAATTCTATAAAAGATTCTTTAAAATTAAGTTTTGGTTCATCACAGTTTTTATCAGCTGTAAATTTGCATGCCTCCCCTCAATGACATTATTAGTTTCATGGTTAAAAAAAAACTTGTCAGCCCTATATAAAATTTGTCCGGAATAGAAAAAAAATTAAAGACGGTTTCATGACTTGTTCGGCAGAGAATATTGCACGCAAACCATTTGACAAACCAGGCAAAGGCTCTATCGTATATTAATGGAGCTCAACACCTTCTTTATAAACCTCTGTGATAGCAGACAGGAATAGCTATATGTCGACAGTCATGTCTAAATTCAGACTTGAACTGACGTTTCACTTCTCGTTTTCAATATATCGGCCGCGTGAGTGGAGCTCCGAGAGTAGCCCGAGCTAGGTTCGATGTCCTAAACAAAAATAGTGTTTATAAAAAAAAAAAAAAAAAAAATCACTGGGCCAAATGTGAATAAAAAATGTGGCTGTGCAAAACGTCGACTATAGTGCTAGATTGTGTACTATTTTTCTCGATATTATTAGCCCTCTTCCTTTGGACGAATGTCGTAGTGGTCACGGTGGTCAAAGCCGGCTTGAGTTTGCGCTTGCCGCTCTTGAAGCTGTTTCACCTGCTGAATGATACTAAACACACAGCACGCGGCTATAATGTATTCCGAGCATAAGTGAGAATGTTTCAAGTGACACTAGTTTTGTCGGCCCACAGCTCGCGCAAAAGCACCTTGACGTGGCTGGCCTCCATTGCTGCCGGGAACACTTTTTGTTTTTTCTCCCACGAAAACAAGAGTAAAAAAGAAGCTTTTTCTCGGCATTGTTTCTACAATCTATCGCGAAGCACAGATTGCTACCCATTGCAAAGGAACTTTTATCCTTGAAGCTGCGAAAAAATCATCTCGATCGCTGGTGCCCGGAAACCCGTGGCTGCCGGAGTCGCCCGTCCGCCTGGACAGGCGTGACGTACGCGGGTAAGGAAAAGTAGGAGCTTTTCATTGTTGCCAGTAGAAAGTCGCCTCCTGGAACCCTCGCGGCCGGCGTAACTTCAAAATTCAATAATTCCCGGAAAATGTTTATTTTTATAAAATATTTTGGTTATCGTTTGAGAAAGGGTTATCGATGCGGTCTGCAAATTTCCAGCTAAATCCAAGTCTACCAAACAATCGGCGGAGTCCACCTAAAGTATGGTGTGGCATTCCTAACATATTCTCTGTTTCCAATTGCTCGCAATGCTAGCTTTTGTATAGATAAGAGACGATTTAAATCTGTTTGCGACGCAGTTGACTACACCAAGAGACAATAACTTATGCGGGTGTGTATGAGGGCGAAATAAATGTGACGTTTAGCGTTTTGGGGGAGGTAATATCTTAATCTATTCAAAAGACCAACAGCTCGACAAAGATTTTTTATGAGCGAATCAATATGCGGTGTCCATGATAAGTTTTTATGAAATAAAACTCCCAAGAATCGAATTATTGGAGAGTGTTCGATAAAGGAGTCCTGGAATTATAATTTAAAATTTGATGGTAGTGTCATTCCTTTTGGTTTAAATAGTAAGCACTTCGTTTCGTGTACGTTTAAATAAAGTTTATTTATTTAAACCACACGTCTAACCTCATCAACCATTTTTTCCCTTTTAAAGAGATCGTGTAAGTTTACATCGGATGTGTGTGTATGTATGTCTACACCGGATGTGTCTGTGTCGGTCGCTTATGTCTACACCAAAGGAGCTCGTGTATGTCTACCCCCAACTAGCCAAACTACATAGGCTGTTCTAGCGAGCAATTTTATTTGACACGCTGACATATGTCTGAGAGTAAATGATATTAAAAAGAAACAAAGTTCCGAAAAAAGGACAACTCGGGCGAATGGATCTAGCTCAATTTACATTCCAACGGACAATGTTCTTAAAAAGCACGCCAGCTCTTGAGTGAAGACGGTATCCTGTACTGCATTGACCACCTGCCTACGCTCGTTGATTCGAAAAGTATACATTTAGAACAACTGTGCAGATTGGGGCCTTTATTTTCTTTGTAGGGAACATCGAGTCCACACCCCCAGAATTCGTTGCCTGATAAAAATCAAATCCTCACAGGAATTACATTATCGCAAATTTGTGGAGTGCGCCTGTCCTGTCCACTTCTTCGTCTGTCCTCGTCCTAGCACTATTTGTAATTTAATTATGTGTAACCAACTAGCCCGCCAGAATGTTTTAACTTTGTGGAGTGGTCTATTAATAAGCAAAAACAAATTGTGATGTTTACGCGTGCGTGGAACTTGGGAAGCTACTAATGCTCGCTTCACATGCAGCGGTTCTGCGTAGAAAATCGCTGCCACTAGCGGCACTGCGGCATAGATCACAACGTATAATTTCACATGCGTCGACCGCGAGCAATTTCTGCTGCTCAAAACCCAACGTTGCTTGCAGCAAGCGGACGCGGACAATGAGTTCTAGAGTTCTCAAATAACTATGTGATTGCCTCGGGTTTCAGTTTACTGTTTAATATTCCTTTATTAAAAAAAACAAAAAAAACATATGAAACAAAAACAAAAATTTTGTTTATTTGTTCATTTATTATTAAAGCGCGTTGTCGTGGAGTGCGTAACCTTGGTTGGAAAGATTCCAACAAACCTCCTAATTGAACACATGCATGGAGACATGTGTTTATCAGGAGGCGAAACACGATGGCACAAGAAATTCTCAAACACTAAACACGAAAGTCTTAAGAATGCCAGTATGAACGGGTTCGGACACAAAAGGGATGATGAAACGGGAACTTGACCTTACAAGCACAGCTCCATGGCCAGCGGTGTCAGAACAGTGGGGGCGGGGCAATTGGCAATCGGTCTCAAACTAGGATATGCCCGAACATTACAGACGCTCCTTGCGAACTATTTTAAGAAGGGGAGAACAATTCCCTTCTACAATTTCCCAAACAGGTCCGGCGCCACCGATAAGGCAGAAAAGCTAAACCCACCAATAAAAATGGAAAAAAAGAAACCGGAAACCAGTCGCTTGCGTAATTTCTCTGCATGTTTTCTGCTTGAAAAACGTAAAAACGCCATCCTATGCGCAAGCTTTCCCGCTATGCTTTCTTTCCTGTGGCCAGCGCGGATGCCGCCGCTCTGCCACCGCGAAAACTTTCTAATGGCGAATTCCATTGGGCGTTTTGGAGCGCGCCGGGTTCAGTTGACCAGATCCGAATGGAGCACACGATCCGAACGGGGTCGCGCCGCCTACGGATCCTCATGGAACATGACCACTGCTCCGGGATCGGAGGATGCCTTCCCGTCATTCAACTGCCCGGGAATCCCCTTTCCGCGGCCGCCGCGGTCTTTTCGAAGACGTTCTCGCAATCGCGGTGCTGTTCGACGCACGAGCAGCAGGAATGGCTCAGGTGCTTCTAGCAAGCGGAAAAACCTTCTCTTCTCCTTCCTGGAAAACGAACCGGCTGTCGAGCCAAGGGGTGAGCAAGCGGCTTGTACGAATTCTTCTGAGGCCAGATGGGCGAGATCAGGCGAGATGCCCCTCGAGAAAGGAAGTCACGTGTGTGCGCCGAGGGCTGGCCTCGCTGGCTTCCGGTTGAATCCGCCGAAATCGTCGGAGCGACCTCTCTTGGATCCAGATCAAGATCTGGAGCGCGAGCTAATCCAGAACGACCATGGAACGCGTCCATCTCGATCCCGATCGCCAAGTGAAATAGGCTCACTCCAGAAAAGTCGATCGCGGTGCGCTCCAAAACGACCAGTGAAATTCGCCTTAACCGTCTAGAACCGCGCTGCTCTGCTGCTGCGGCTGGCCAGAGCGCCGCGGCGGCGGGAATCGCGCCGCTCTTGGAGCAAAATCGCTGCACGTGAAACACGCAGAATGGGTGCACAATTATCTTCGACGCACCGCCGAAAACCTAACAACGCCAGTGCGGGGGCAGCGAGTTTTGTGCAAAATTTGATTCTTATTATTCGTAAAAAATAAAATTAATGCGTCTAACTTCGACGTGACATTGCTTCCTTGGCTAACAAAACGCTGTCGCATATGGCGGGGAACACGTAAGGAAAATGCTCTCCGCTTAATGTCTCTAACCCCGGAGTAAGAAAAACAAAAAAACAAAATTACGTTTGCATGGCGTTTCCTGGAAATAGAGCACGACGTTTTTCGGACTCAGAACTGTACTATCAGGAACCTAGTCTTTTCTCATGCAATGGACGCAGCTGTACTGCCGGAGGATGCTTTTGCTATTAAGAAACCGAGAGAAAATACGCTAGCTGATCATTTACCGAAATAGAACAAGTGAGCGCAATATGCTACTCGAGGAGTAGCCATAAATGTTCTAGAAACGCGAAGCAGTTCCCTAGCAGCCGCAGCGAGCGAACGTTAGGTGTTCGGTGCAGTCAGCGTACAGCCCAGGATTGCTGCCCAAATATAGAAAACGGCCTCTCTGACATGCCCGGATGTAACGAAATGACGACTGCCCAAGAGCAGTAGGTGGAATGGTCTATAATGCTGAAATTTCTACGCCACCTACCGTAGGCCAAAGTGGTGCAGGGAGGACACGAGCGCTTCGTCCGCGTTTAACAGCACCTTTCAGATAGAGCGCCGCAGCGCTGCATTTTATTTGTCACATTCCCAGGGCCAGTGAGTCATGTGTCAGCCTTTGGCTGAAGCTTGTGTTCTCACTGAATGAACACGGGCTCCAGCCGAAGTCGTTCGCGGTGGGCGAGATAGCACTCCAGGTATGCGGCCACGACCTAACCACCTGTTGTTAGTCATCCAGGTCCTGTCATCTTGGGTTCTGCGGCCAGCTGATGACGGTGGATTTACAACGTTCCCCGCTTCGTACAACGGTTGGGATATTATCGACGAAACAGCTTGTTCGGACCACGTCGGGGCCTGCGGATTCGCGCTGGTTCTAACGGCCGCCGGGACATTTCATCTGGCAACGCCGTTCTATGTGCGTGTAGCCCCAGTGTCATCAACATCACCGGAACCTTCCTGCAACGCCCCTTTTGCCAACCTCGTCAGTGGGCGAGATAGCACTCCAGGCATGCGGCCACGACCTAACCACCTGTTGTTCGTCATCCAGGTCCTGTCATCTTGGGTTCTGCGGCCAGCTGATGACGGTGGATTTACAACGTTCCCCGCTTCGTACAACGGTTGGGATATTATCGACGAAACAGTTTGTTCGGACCACGTCGGGGCCTGCGGATTCCCGCTGGTTCTAACGGCCGCCGGGACATTTCATCTGGCAACGCCGTTCTATGTGCGTGTAGCCCCAGTGTCATCAACATCACCGGAACCTTCCTGCAACGCCCCTTTTGCCAACCTCGTCAGTGGGCGAGATAGCACTCCAGGCATGCGGCCACGACCTAACCACCTGTTGTTCGTCATCCAGGTTGGTAAAGACCGTTTTTATTTTGATGTGAAAAGCAATAATGTCTGCCTGGTAGTGCTGCCTCGCCCGAGGGCCTTCTTGAAGTGTGTTGCCGACTGTTTTGATTCGCTCTTTCTTATTGTTCTTTTGCTGAGCGGTGACGTTGAGCTTAATCCGGGTCCGTTTTCTGAAGCTCAGCTTGCGGCAATTCTCGATGGCCAGAGGGCCCTTAATGCCAGCATATCGTCGATTGGAGACAGATTGGACGAACATATTCGCCAAACAAATCAGCGGTTATCTTCAATTGAAACGAAAGTCGAGGGATTTTCGCAACTTGTCCCCAACCTCGAAAGATGTGAGAACTTAGTCAAGGACCTCGGATGCAGGGTTCACTCCTTGGGTTCCAGGATTAGCTACCTAGAAAACGCGGGCAAGCGAAACAATATTGTCGTTTACGGGGTGGCCGAGAGTGAGGCTGAAACGCCCGCATTGCTAAACGAAAAGGTGATTTTAGAAATTTTTGAAAAGAAACTTGATATTAGGCCGTCGGTTATAGAAAAAATTCACCGGCTTGGGAGATACTCGGCGGAAAGAGCCCGACCGGTGTTAGTGCGTTTCTCGTCCCTCGATGAAAAAAATGCTATCATGAGAAAAGCATACAAGTTAAAGGGTACGTTCGTGTCTTTGTCTGACGATTACTCGTTGGAAGTTAGAGAAAAGCGACGTCATCTTTGGGCGTACGCTAAAGCTAAAAGGGAGGACGTAACGAACAAAGTAAAACTAACGCATGATAAGCTTGTAATCAACGGAAAAGTGTTTACTTGGGATACCGAGACCGAGCAGGTTGTACCCGTGAAACGTGCCTGACGCCCCTCTGATAAAAAAAAAATAGTATCACGGAGGGATGTTGTTTTGATGGTCGTGAATTGCAGAAGTGTAAAAAACAAAATAGAGGAATTGTCCGGTTTGATCAAATCTGTACAGGCTGATGTTATCCTTGGGACGGAGTCATGGTTGGATGACTCTGTTCCTGATCATGAAGTCTTTCCCAGCAATTTCAATGTTTACAGAAGAGATAGGTCGCTGCACGGAGGAGGAGTTTTTTTGCTTATTAGCACCTCCTTACAAAGTTGCCAACTAGATATAGCTGGAAATACAGTTGAGTCAGTGTGGTGTCGGCAGGGCCGTACCCAGAAAAAAATTTCGGGGGGGGGGTTTTCGGGGACAACGGCGGCCATTTTGTCTTATTTTCGCCTATGAATCGTGTGCATCGGTGGCATATAATGGAGAGTTAAAGCAAACCGAAGAACCGGTCCCGGTTTGGTACCCGGTAGCCGACCGGTGCCACTGCGCGTGCGCAGATGTGGAGATTAAAATCGGCTGGCTGCAAGTGCACCGACCAGGGCCGTACCCAGAAAAAAATTTCGGGGGGGGTCAGAACCCCCTAACCCCCCCCCCCCCCCCCCCCCCTGGTTACGGCCCTGGGTGTCGGGTCAGACTGCCTGATGGTTTTAATCTTATTGTAGGCGTATTCTACAGACCCCCAAGTTCTGACCCCACTGTTTTATGCCAACTTAGCGATCTGGTTTCTAGTGTTTCTAATGACTGTGTGCTACTTGGTGGGGATTTTAACCTTCCAGATATGATATGAAGTGACGAAATGTGTACCTGTGGATCACTCAGTCGTTTAAACCTTGATTTAAAATGCATGGTTGACACTTTGGGCTTCACACAGCATGTTCTCACACCTACGCGTGGCTCGAACATACTCGATTTATTATTTTGTAACTATCCTGGCATTGTTAAACGAGTTGACGTCATTCCTGGTATTAGCGATCATGACGCTATTGTGGCCACGCTTAGTTTTCAATCTCCCCGTAAAAAATTGAATGCAAATCGAAACGTATTTCTGTACGCAAGGGGTGATTATGAGGGTATCAGTTCTGAACTTCGCGAGAGCTTCCTTTCTTTCGAATGTATTGCCGAAGAAATGAGTGTTGAGGACGTGTGGATGCTTTTTAAACAGAGAGTTATTAGCCTCACAGAGAAATACATTCCGAGTATTGAGGTACGTAAGCTAAAGAAAAGAGAAAAACCATGGATCAATGGTGGTCTATTAAGAATTATTAAAAAACGCAAGCGTGCGTACGCAAGATATAAAAAGAAAAGTTCGGCCTCAAACCTCCAGATATTAAAGGAATTGACTACGACGTACAAAGAGACCGCAAAAAAATCTAAACAGGATTATCTTCAACGTCTTGAAGACACGATGAAAACTAACAATAAGCAGCTCTGGAAGTTTATGAAGCTCTGTGGTAATGATCAGATGGGAATACCTGATATAATGGTACATGGCGAACTACTCACTGACGCAGGGCAGAAAGCTTGCGTTTTTAACAATCATTTTAAATCAGTCTTTCTGCCTCCAGAAGATACAACACTAGAAATGTGTTCAAGCAATTACGATGTGATGCCACCCGTAGAAATAAGTATGGAAGGTGTATTTAATCTTTTGGAACATATCGATGAAACCAAAGCGATGGGCCCTGATAAAATTTCCCCTCGGGTTCTAAAGAGTTGTGCAGACGCAATAGCGCCTTACCTTTTCATAATATTTAACAAGTCATTACTTAATGGAGCTTTGCCAGGGGACTGGAAATTAGCTAATGTTACTCCTATACATAAGAAAGGTCCCAAAAATGATGTCACGAATTACAGGCCGATCTCCTTAACGTCGGTTTGCTGCAAGTTGTTTGAGCACATTTTATATTCCCAGATAATGCAACATCTCACGTTTCAGAACTTTTTTATTGATTATCAACATGGATTTAGAAAGGGTTATTCTTGTACTACACAACTCACTGAATTTTATCATGATCTTGTTACTACCGTTGATAGGGGTGAGCAAATTGATTGTGTGTTTCTCGATTTTAGAAAAGCGTTTGATACAGTATCGCATTCCCTCTTAATCCAAAAATTGGCACTTTTGAATCTAGATACATCGGTACATAATTGGATACAGGCATATTTGTGTTCGCGTCGGCAATGTACGGTTCTAGATGGTGAAACATCAGATTTTGTTGAAGTTACCTCTGGCGTGCCGCAGGGGTCGGTACTTGGACCTTTGCTGTTCTTAATATTTATAAATGATATTCACGTTGGCGTGACCTCTCAGCTAAGATTGTTTGCTGACGATTGTGTTGTATATAGATGTATAAAAAACGATGAGGATTCCACACAACTGCAGGCTGATTTGGATCAAATTGAACTCTGGTGCAGTCTATCAAAATTGCAGTTAAACGTCAGCAAATGTGTACATGTCACCTTCACCCGCAAAAAAAAATAAACTTCACACTCAGTATTATTTAAATAATGAACCACTAAAAAGTGACGGTAAAGTAAAGTATCTGGGGGTGACCTTATTAGCAGACTGCAAGTGGAATGCGCAAATTGACGATGTCGTCATGAGGGCGGGACGGGCACTCGGTTTTATCCAGCGTAATCTAAAAAGGTATACCCAAAAAATAAAAGAACTTGCATACCTTACCTACGTTCGACCTCTTACTGATTATGCTTGCACTGTGTGGGATCCTGTTCAGCAAAATCACATAGAGGCTTTAGAGAGGATCCAAAATCGTGCGGCACGCTTCGTCCTGGGGCTGTACGACCGCTTTTCGAGCGTCACGGACATGAAGAGTACATTAGGCTGGGATTTGCTGACATTCAGGCGGAAAAATTTGCGCTTAAAATTTCTATATAGCATTTATAATAAACACACTGGTATTAACGGTTTTCATTACCTTCTACCCCCTTACTATATTTCCCAACGTAAAGATCATATCCACAAAATACGCGAATATTCCACCAGGACGGAACTGTGCAAAAATTCTTTCTTTGTTAGGACTATTAGGGATTGGAACAATTTAAGTGTTGAAACTGTTTGTGCCGCAAATGCAGAAATGTTTTTTTCTATGTTGTTCGCCCCCTGCAATAATGCCTCAACGGCGCTGCAGGAGCTACCTGAATAAAGAATAAAGAATAAAGAACGCTGATGTCCCACTCCTGTTCAATCTGTAGTCCGCTCTCAGTAGGTGATAAATAAACTTGTACACTGCGGTTTTACAGGATAGGAATAAGATCTACAAAAATGCGCACCGCGAAAGGAACACTCGCGACAGAGCTGTTATGCCTGTCATCTTAAACTATCACAATTTCGCCTATACTTGCACGCTCTGATCAATACTACGGTTTTCTCTCCGGGAGGTGTTTGACTTCTTGTCCTCAGTTTGTGAAGACGATTCCTAGCTCACACAAAACTCGTGCCCCATCTCCACCCCGGGCTAGCTTCCGGTTGACGTAGAAGATCGAGGGGCCTGGTAACCCACGAGGTGTTCACTTCTCAGTTAAGACACCGATGGCTAAACGGGAGAGAGGGACTTCATTACTTTAAGATTCAAGCATCCCAGACCTTCGCTCCTTCTCGACCAGCCACTGCTTGCTTCGTCCAAGGCACCAGCAGCCGCAGCGCCATCCTGTGAGTAAAATGCAGATATATAGACCAGTTCGAGGCCTACGAAGAGAGGACTTGAGCCCACCTTCGCCATAAATTGAGTGGTGTACTCAAGATCGGTTCAGTTGATTCCATGGAAGCTGGCTCTGGTGAAGCAACTACATGCTGTGCCAAAACAACAACAACAACAACAAGAAGACGCGTAATTGTAGCTTAGGCGATTCGCCCAAATTAAGCTCTCCACAAATCACTTCCAGAAAAACATGTGACACTTTTAGAATCTTTCCCGTTAGAGCGGAAAACAACAAACACTGCTAGTAATCAGGTGAAATTCACCTTGTCAGCAATCGTCTCTAAGTTTGAGGGTCATCGATGGTTGAAGTTGAATGCGAAGAACGCAAAGTGTGAATTTAATAAAAGTTATTTACTGGTCCAAGAGCCAAAATTAGCTCTGTTTAGCTAAAGTAATTTCTCTATGTCTTTTTGTGGGCGCCTCCATTTCGGTCTTTCTTAGTGCAGCGCGGGTACGGCTGGCGAGGGTTACATTTCGATAACTTGATTTCCTGAGTTGGACAGATGGTGTCAAGACGGTGAGATGAGATTGTTTGCTCTATCGCCGACTCTATTATCTTTGGAAGACGCGAAACGTTTTCCGGCGAGTTGAGGTTCAGATAGCTGGGAACAATAATTTTAAGCAGCACGATGGCTAAAGTGTTCTTACTTCGAAGCGCTTCTCTGGTGGCGCCCTTTGTGGTGCTCACCTGCAAAGTGGTTATCAGGGGCTCGGGGTCCAGTTGCCAAGGTACGGACAGCATGTCAAACTGCATGAACAAATGTTACATCGCTAAGGATCGTAGGGCGGGGCTGGTAGAGATAATATGATTATTGCGCAATAGCCAACGAGGCATCAGCTACTCTTAACTTCCAAGAAGGAATCACAAATCGGTGAGAAGAGTCGCTTAATCTGTCAGGGAGACTGTATTCAGTTCTGGCTCTAACTTTCACGGTCTTACTTTACCCTTTGGAGGACCGTGAAACGGAAAGCCCACCGCTCTTGTTATAAAGGCAAACTCCCACCATCTTCTTGAATACACCCAACCCTTAAAGGCGTTCAATGTAAGATGTTAAAGGGAGATTCATAAAATCGTAACCGACGTTCCGCTAAGGTCAAGACTTCGAGAGAAACGTCTTCTACCAATGTTCAGACATCCAGGAGACTCTTTTGTAACTTCTTCCTTCCAGGATGGCTAGATTCATGCTTTGTTTGGACTTAATCTCAAAGAAACAAATGTTGGTTTAGCTGCTTGAACTTTTGGATATTAGTAAATGTGGTATTGCGCATTCCAACAAATACTAAAACAAATGAGACGTTCGTGTTTAGACAATATAAGGGTTTAGACAACATAAGGACAACATAAACCGGACTCGCTATGCCTTTGAGCCATGGCGAGTCCGGTTTACGCAGTAGAGGAGTCATTTAGGCAGTGCGATATGACTGCTAGTTTGGGCTTTTCAACGTCCATCACGCAGTATTCATGCGCGGCTAAAGAATTTATGTATCGGTAAAAGCTGTAAAAAGAAGAAAAATCCGTAGGTTTTTTTGGTGATATTTTGATAAACGAGACAACATTCAATTGTCGGTATCGCTGGTATATATATATCAACAAAAGTTGACTATTCAAAAATAATGCATGAATATCGTTCCTGCAAATCTCAGTATATACAAATGCACGCATGTTGCAAAACTAATGTGTTCAAGAAGTTTTTAAAAAAACTGAACCCCTTGTTTTTTAAATATTCTTCCTTCATTTTGAGTGCTTTATGAAGAGTTATTTTTTTATTCATTGTCAGTGCGAAATTTTAATTCATGGCAAATAAAAATGAAGCTCGCCATCGTCTTTTTTTCTACATTCTCGTTTACTTAATCCGCATAAAGCCTTTGAGAACTTGAGATTGGGCGAGTTGGTTGTTCATGTTTGTCGACGTTTAGCGCACTCAAAAAACTGTCATTCAAGCATTCACACACACAAAGAACACTCCTTTCACACAGCGCTGTGTGAAAGGAGCGTTCTTTGTGTGTGTGAATGCTTGAATGACAGTTTTTTGAGTGCGCTAAGCGTCGACAAGCATAAAGCCTTATTTGCCCGAATGATGTAAACTTATTTTTCTATAGATATTATAGTCAGCCAACCTGCACCATAAGTCCTTTAAGGTTTATTAACAACCTTAAGTATGTCCTACATGCTACCGATCTTCGATGTAGTATTTAGGGAAGGAAACATTCTAAAGCACATCACTATCTCAATCTATCTAAGCGTTGATTGACTCGCTTATGGTCATGATGAGGAAAAAAACTGAGACTGCTCCGTAAATTAGCAGAACATTTGCTGATAATTACGCCTTGCTAGATTAGGTTTTCTAACTTTTCTTGCAAAGTGTTTTATTTGTGTTTTTAAACTTCCCACAGTTTAGATGACCATACAACGTATTATTATGTGTTTGTTTACTGGCAGGATAATGAAATATATACTTATCAAAGTAGTGTTTTTATAATTATTCAATCAAATAACAACATACATTTGCGCAAAATATTAAGGCAGAGTGGAAGTTTTTTATTTGATATGTTGCTTTCAAAAACATTCGGCAGGAATACTTGTAAAAATTATGTTTATTAAAGAAGTTGTAGGGTCCTGTTTAAACAACTTGATTTAACTAAAAACAAAAATAAACATGTAAATAAACTCGAGCATATGTAATGCTTATTAAAATGTACATCTACGTACAATGTGAGCAAAATTAAGTTATACGAAAAAAAACAAAAACTTCCAGCGGGGGTACGCGAAGTATATTATTGAACTGAAGTTATACTTAAAAAAAAAAAACATATTTAAGAATTAAAATCTTGAGGCAAGGAAACGAAAAGGAACATACAGACTACAGTCTCAAACTGTATGTACCTTTCGTTGTGTGTATGTTTCTTTTCCTTTTCTTATCTCACGGTTTTAATCCTTAATTAGGATTGTTTGCCAGCTGGCCTGAGTTTCGACTCTTATTGAAGTTATTCGCGACTCCAGCGAACTATAGGGGGCGCGCTGGTCAGGCGAAATGGCGGACGAGAGGAGGTTGCTTTCGTTGTTCAGCACGCGGACCACCATAGACCTATTTCACTGCGGCGTAAAATCTGTGTTACTCTTACACATGAAAGGAAAGCGCTTTTTAGACGGCATAAACCCTCTTCTAGTCGGTGCGTAGGAATGACACGGCGGAAGCACACAATTAATTACCGGAAACGATGTTTGTTTCTATGCTGCCTACGAGAACCAAGCAGGGATAGCAGACGACAGAGTCGAAACGACCTCCTCTCCTGAGCTTCTTGGCGTGGCAGCTACGCGGCGTCGGTTTCGCTGGAGTCGCCAATACTCCCAGCGGGCAATATGTGCAGATACAGTCGTAGCCGCCAGTTTTTTATTCGGCTAGAATTGAATAATAAACTTGTTAATTACAATAATTAGGGTGTCTGCTTATGCGCCGAGAAACTGAGGAGGGGACGTCAGAACACCAAGCTCTGGTTCGAATGCTTAGTGGGTAGACCTTGGACGAGTGAGGCAGCTAGCCTCAGCTCTACCCACGAATCGCTCCAATCAGAGCTCGGCGCTTTAGCGTCCCCTCTCGTCTCCCCCTCTCTCTTAGTTTCTCGTCGGATATCTTAAGCGCCGTTCACACACTCGCAACCTGGAAGGACGGAGGAAGACTGGTTTTCAAGCCTCTTCTAACGACGTAGAACCTGCTCCGCAGCAGCACATCTGGTCCTACGCCGTCGGAAGAGGCTTCAAAACCGGTCTTGTCTCTCTCCGTCCTGCTCGGTTGCAGGCGTGTGAACGGTGCTTCAGAAACTTCGAGACCGCCGTATTCTGAGAGTGTTTCATTTCCTAGAATTTTTTTAACCAGCTCTGTTTCCAAGGTTTCCGTTTCTAAATTTTCCACTCAAGAAGTATAATTAGGTACCCCAAACCGCGAAGGTCGGGGAAAAATTCTTCCCGGTGTTGCGAAGGTCGTTACATATGACATCCCTCTGACAACGGGGCGGAGCTGATAACAGTTCCTCTCTTGCTCTCGGCTGTCGGAGAAATGTATTTTCTTTCTTTCTCTCCACTCTAGCGCCCTCGCCACCAAATACTAATTTTCCTGGGCCTCTCACTCAACGTACAATCAGTCAATGAATGAATGAATGAATGAATCAATCAATCAATCAATGAATCAATCAAGAAGTCTCTGAGGTACTATTCAGGTCTACATAACCCTTAGGTGAAGAAAAATATAAAGAGCATTACTGGATCTATCAATCTAAGCGTGATGATTCAATCCATCAATCAACCTTTCTTTCTATTTCTCTTTCTCACACACCACACACACTGTCTTCGTGACGCTGGCCCCCATCTACATGCAACCCCCTTAGTGAAAGGTGTGGCAGTCATTTAATAGTGAAGATGATCCGCTGGGCTCACCTCTTTGATGCACCGATGACCGTGGCAACGTATGAGCTCCCTGTAAAGTTGGCCTGGTTCTTCGTCGTTCTGCTCAAGGTAGCTGCGAGCTTCCTGAATATGAAGGAAAATATCAGGCATTGAATTGAAGAAGATTTCACGGCTCAAGCTTGTACCTCGCTGGTCAGTTGAGCGAAGTCGGTTCGGAACTTGCGGATAACTCTGGACAGTTCCTGGAACGAACAGAGATGGTAGCTAAATACAGATCGCGATAATATTTTATTTCGAAGCAGAGCAGAATTAGCACTTTGGTACATCATATTGAAAACTCATTTTGTTGGCACTTGGACAATAGATGAGGGGCTACATGCATTTAAGGTAAGTGCACTGACACGGTTCTTAGCGTGGTGTGTTTTGCTGCGTCCTATTGCAATTAAAGCAATTAGCAAACTGTGCTTCTCTTTCACAAGCGTTCCAGACCTCCGTGTGCCTCATGAGAGTATTTAGTTTATCTTGCTGCGCGCGCAGCTAGCCAAGGTGGCCGCGCCGAATGGTAATCGTGCTTGGCTCCCACGCAAAGGGCCGAGATTTGATACCTGGGAGTAAGCGCACCTTTTTGTTATTTCTGTAAATGTCGCGTTCTGGTGAATTGGAGAATTATGTTGCTTATTCGAGGTCCGAATTACCGTTGGACGCATTAGTCATATATCACTAATGGCCACATCAGTCATAAGTGCTGAAGTACAGGTTGTTTTGCAGAACCTCGATGAGTACCTTGGGTGACTGCCGTCGTGGGCCGGGGGATTGTGAATGCCGCTAGCTGCTGGAGGGTTGGTTGCCGATGACGAGAGGCATGAATCGGAGGATTCGTGTTTGATTACAAAGACAGATAAAGAACAAAAACTTTACTGCAATTCCAGGTTGCACACAGAAAGGGGAAAAAGATGAAGACTTGAACAAACTGCCGCGCACGGCTTAGAAATAAAGGACGCCTGGGCGTCAGGTGTCCTACCGCGCATGGTGAGGACGGCGGCTGCTTGGTTGGCTCTGAACAAAGTACTAGCTTAATCACTGTTAGCGGGAACCCGGGAGCGCGTGGCATCGTGTGCTATCGCAGTACTCTAACGGCCAGTCGTGCAAGTGCAACTGCAGCGTTGCGTAGGCGCTGCAGTTGAGCGCCTGGCCGTTAGAGTGCTCTGATAGTACCTGATTCCACGCACTCCCGTGTTGCCACAAACTGTGATTAAGATAGAACCTATCGCGCACGACAGGTTACGCGTTGCACCGCGGAGATGAACTTTAAAGGGTCTCGCACGAGCCCGTTCCAAACTAAACGATGAACCCGCTGGTCAGGGGTTACGAAAGCTTGCCGGACGCCGTCGACGTCCAATCAGGGCCTTGAAAACATCGAATCATGGTCCCATGCGCCAACACATACTAAGGGAATCGCGTTCGAGATCGCTGCCCCCGCGTGGGGCTTAAAAAGCTTTCCTTGGTTTAGAATTCCAGAACCCAAACCTGAGTCCTGTTCCGCTTACATGCCAGAGAAAATATACGAGTCCGCTAAAATCACGGAAACGTGCCTCGCCGGGCGACTTTATTCCACCACAAAATGTGGGTGGACATGGAAAAGCAAAAATCAAAACGAGCCAGACGAGTTCCAACGCAAGCCTCGGGGTCAAATTTCCCACGAAGCACTTAGACCGTAGTTTACGCAACGTATTGACAGTCGCTGACCCAGGGGCGGATCCAGAATTTGTAAGGAAGCTATTCTCCCATTCTTTCGTGTCCACCGGGGGTCCACCCATGTCAAATTGCCCTCCGAGAAGGGGGGAGGGGGGTCGACTTGGTTGGGGGAGGGGGGGGGGGGAGCACCCCGTCGGCCCCCTCCCTTGGATCCGCCCCTGCGCTGACCAGTGCAACTCGGCATTCCGCAGAAAATATACACGCGCGAACCACGGGGAGAACCACCGAGACATGTTCACCGGTGCACGTTTACGCGACCAAGAGACGCAGATGAAGAAACTTAGGCAAAAAGAAACGTACGTCAGGCATATACAAGAGTATCTTGCCCAGTCTTCGAGCATCACGAGAAAGGTGCGATTCCAGGAGCCAGACAGAGTTCCCCTCTTGCTCAGCGAAGGACATAACGCCCGCCGACGTGTTTTTCGCTCGGCCTCGGGTTCCTCCATGAAGTTACGTTTGGCCCTGTGCTTCAAGTTCAAGGAGCAGACGCTCGCAGCCCTGGGGGCAATAGTACCATGTGGAAAAGCGGAGCTATCCCACAAGATACACAAACAATCTGCGGAAGCAGAACTCTGTTTTGTACGCGCGCGGGACCCCCCTCAACTTGGGAAACGCGACACTTGATCTCCCAAAGCGCTTCCCGGGACCCGGTCGAAACGCCGACAGACACATAAACAAAACAAAGCGCAGGATGCTCTTCTGACTATTTAAAAAAAAAAAAATAATAAAAGAAGGACCACCTCTACAACATATATCGCCAGTGGTAACAGAAATATGCAGGATACGA
Organism: Ixodes scapularis; assembly: GCF_016920785.2. Taxonomy (NCBI): domain Eukaryota; kingdom Metazoa; phylum Arthropoda; class Arachnida; order Ixodida; family Ixodidae; genus Ixodes; species Ixodes scapularis. The sequence goes on along the minus strand of NW_024609883.1, from coordinate 2,686,495 downwards.
TCGGGAATTGCAATGCCTTCGCGATTGTGCTTTCTGAGTTTCGTTATTGGTCAGGGACAATGGTAAATATCATCGTGCTTCTGAACTAAAAAAAAAAATATATATATTAAATTACACTAGCTATTTCATGCTGCAAAAATATTGGAGAACACAGATTGTGCTGAGCTACCATACGCATGAAGTTTGCGGGTTGCGTATGCTGTCTCTGTGTGATGAAGGTTGGGTTGAAGAAAGCGGGACTAATCCAACCACATACTAAACGTGTGTGCTAACTACAATCATTCTGTTTTCCGGTAGCATGAGCATGATCAAGCTTGTCTAAATGTTTGCTTTATTAATCGCTTTTTTAGGTTTTCCCACGGAACTCACTTGGTTCGAAGATCCCGTTGGGAGTATTCTTGTATTTGCGTTCTGATGTGACCGCATAAGACGTATACGGTTCGTTTAACCTTAACTTAAATGTAAAGGTCTATTGTTACAACCAAGCGTAACGGTTTTTCGTGGACAATCAGCGTATAAATACACGCTATTAAAAAAAAGTTATTAAAACATTGCTTGGTTCTAAACAGATATGGGAAACGTGAGGTAGGCTCACGAGCGGTTGCCATACACTGCTATTCTGAATCGGAACACCATTTCGTTATAACTCCATGCAGGCACTTAATGTGGGAGAACAGGTATTAATTCCTGATTTATTCTAGAAATGCGTGACTGATAATGTCGCCGGGGCGCGTTTACTGAGCTAAACTAGGGTTAACCACCAAGCGCTTTAATACTGAAACATAGCGATGCAGTGCGAAGCAAGGCGATCAAAAGACAGCTTTATAAACTGTACAGATAGTTATATCTGCTCTCCTGTATAGTTGATATTTCCGCGTGCGTGGCGGAGTTGGCAACGTGCACGGCTGCCTTGCAGAGGAGTGGGTTCGAACCAGTTCCTTTTTTAAAATTTTGAGCTATACTGAAAATTTCCAGCTTATTGTACGCTCTCACCGCGTGTTCTAGTTCGTAGCGTACCTGAGCTTACCGTGCGTAGAGGGGCAGTGGGCATTCGGCACGATTGGGTCAGGCGCGCTTCCGTCACAAACGGAAGATGTTAGCTCTCTTTCCTTCAAGTTAGTAGGCACACGTGTGCCTCTCTAAACAGTTATTAAATTTTATTTTCATTGGGTCATTTTTATTTGTGACAGTATGAATATTTTTGTATGTCCCCTCGTAAGGACAGGTCACCTTCAGCCTGGCGGGAACATCGGCGCTCTCCACCTGCTTGCAGTTGGACAACAGCGTGGCGAGGTCAGAGAAAACTTCAGGTGTCAGGTCTGTAAAAAAACGAGCGAGAAAGCTTTAATGAAAGTCTTCACACGTGCGTGCGACGGGGCATTTTGCTGCAGCTTGAAAAACGTTCTAACGGAAGTCGCCTCGGTACTTCGTATATCGCAAACGGCAACTATCGGATCGTTGGCCGGAAGCCAAGTTGATTTCGCCTGACGATCGTTTGTCGTGGGATCTTGACAATGCCACCCTTCTGCGTCGTGGAAGATATTCTTGTGTGTCGCGTGTCAATGCGCCTTTTGCTTCTGCTGTGTCACCAGCAAGGCCGGGAATAATTTCTTGCTTCCTCAGTATGCCTGTGACAGCTGTACTAAAAGCATTTTATGATCTTAGCCTAACTCGGTGTTTGCGGCTGTTGGTGTAACGAGACAGCCTACATAGTGTCCTTGGAAATTTGATATTTGAAACCGCTAAACTTAGCGGGGAATCGGACTGGTGTTGAGGTCACGTGTCGTCGAAATTCCCGCTAAATCTAGCGGAGAAGCTGAATTTGTCCGCTAAATCTATCGGAGAAACTGAATTTCCCCGCTAATTTTAGCGTGGGATCGAATTGGTGTTGAAGTCACGGACGGACGGACGGATGGACGGGCGGGCGGGCGGACGGACGAACGGACAGACGGACGGACGGATGGATGGATGTTAATGGCTATACCCTTTAACGAGCGGTAGCTTGCGCCACCTAGCCTAAGTTTAAAAAGACGTGGCGTCCATTTTCCTGCTAAATTTAGCGAGGTTACGCCAACGCCGACGCCGACGCCGCGAAACACGGAAGCGGGCGCCTTAGAGCTGCGCTGTAAAACAAGAGCAAGATTACTTGTAACGCCACTCTTACGGACCCACTCTCAGAGGATGCATGTTTGACAGGGTCTTATAACAATGATATTTTACACGAGCATTTCGTCTTACCTCCGGAAACGCTGCCCAAGGTCACGAGGAGCATCAGGTTGCTCATGGAGGAGAGCATGGAGGTGGTCATCAGGTTAAAGTGAGGCTGAAATTATACACGCCAGCTGTTTACTCTTTTCTTTAGGAAGTTTCCTCTCAAAAATAAACTAGTGGTATGCACCCGTACGACGCATATCGCATATTTTACATTAAGTTAAAGTTACAGGGTTCAAGAAATCTCGCATTTTTTTTACAATGCTATACACATCACATACTGAGTATGTTATCAGATGCAGTCTGCCACATCAATTTAAATCAATTATCGCAAATGAAAAGAAATAATGATACGCGCAAGAAAATTATTTAATTTTTGTAACATCTGACAGGAAAAATAAGGTAGACTACTCTAGCCGAACAACAAATTCACCTGTGAATTCTTCATTGAGAAAGAAACGATATATATACACTGTTCTGTTGCTGTTTCCCAAGGTACTATGGTATGCGGATGCGAGTCGTATGGGTGCATATGTTTCTATAAGGTTAAGAGAACAATGCACCTACCTCTGGTGGAAGTGGCAATGACTTCGAAATAACGTCGAACATCTCCACCGCTGTCTGTTCCTCCGTGAGTTCAATGCGCATGTTCTTTATGGCATCCTTGGCAAGCTGGAGATAGTGTTCCTTCCAGCACTGAGCCTGTCGTTGGGGACACAAATCTCAAAACACGCTTCGTAATAGCATCGGCGTTAAGAGTTGCGCCCTGAATGACTTAGATCCGACGGAATATCTAGGGCTATCAAGCCGTGGGACCGTGGGCGTCTGTCCGTGGCGGCTTCCTGAATCAAGCAGGTACTTTAGGAACCATTAACGGACAAAGTGAGCAGCGCATTAGTGCACGTTTGCGTTTTCAATAACGGCGGGTAAATGCTCTAGCCCGCGGATGCATAACCCATCTCGATGTGTGCGAATTGAAGTTCCCTTTACGAGAAGTCAACATGGCGTGGCCATCCTTCTCACAAACCTTGAGAAGAAAGGCCATCATTTGCAAACCGGTCAGCTTGCTCGGATGTCCGTTCCTCTCCACAAACTTGGCTGCAACGTCCTTGGACTCGAATAGACGTCCTAGCATACCATAGAACATCCCCTTCGTCATCATGCTCTGCTCCTCATCATGCTGGAACATGCCCTGAAAAGACGCGTCAAATAATCAGCTGCTTCTGTAAAAATCAATAAGGCCCTTCATTTTAGAGCGCAGCCCTTATGGGCGCGTTTCCGGCATGAGCAGTGTCGGCGTCGCCGTCGGCGTAACCGCGCTGGGCAGTATGGGAAATGTGCACCACGTGGGGAGGAGGAGGCGGGGGAGGAGGACAAGGGGGAGGGGAGCAGGAGGGGAGTAGGAGGAGGTGAGGGGGAGAAGGGGAGGGGGAGGAGGAAGACGAGGGGAGGGCATGAGGAGGAGGAGAGGGAGGGGAAGGGAGGAGGAGGGGGAGGAGGAGAGGGCGGAGGGGCGGAGGAGGAGAGGAAAGGAGGAGCTTGAAGCATGAGGGGAGAAGGAGGTGAAGGAGGAGGAGGGTAGGAGGAGTGGCAGGGATGAAAAGGTGAGGAGGAGGGTATACCCTCTCTTCAGTACCCTTCCATGCCCCTCCTCCTCAAGGGCTGCGCTCTAACTCAGCCATGCAGGGTGTTCTAAACGTCTTTCATATGTTTTAACCCAGTCACACTTTTTATCTTGGGTTGCCAAAGGCATGGTAGCGCTTTTTTGGACGAGGACAAAAGAAAGAAAGACAAGACAGACACGAGCGCTGACTGCAACTATTTAATCAACATGGAAATGAGGCATATATACACGCTTCGATCCTATCAATCAACCAACCCCAGGCCTAGCCGCCACTTGCATGAACTGCACCTCCTTATCGAAAAGGTCGATAGATGCAACGCTGACACACCCCAGCCCTGCCCTTTTTATTTCGTCTGCTTCGATAATCTCCCTAACAGTTCTATTTTTATGTCTAGCTAGTACGGAGCATGAGTCAAACAAAGGCTTGCACCCGCAGTCATGGCAGTCATGGCAGTTTTGTCCTCGTCCAAAAAAGCGCTACCATGCCTTTGGCAACCCAAGACCAATACCAACTAGCCCAACATACAGCTTTGATAAGTCACACTTTTTAACTGGCGTTGACTAAATATGTTTGACATAAAGCTACCTTTATTAAGAAACTATAAGGTCCACTTGGCTGTCCCGAAGCAAGGTGCCAATCTAAAGTCCTTATTTAATGGGTCCCAAATATCCCGACAGAGCTGCGTGCACTCTTTCAAGGACTTATTGAGGTGTACACGCATCTATTGCAGATTTCGATTTCATGGCGAAGATTCTCAGGTGGTCTACAGTCCCTAAATGAGGTGCACCAAACGCCTATGTAAAGCACAAAAATGTAGTTTTTACGTATAAAAACTATTTGTAAATTGCTGCGAATGCTTCCATTGGATAAATGCATACCTCAAGGAAAGAAGATAATTTGTGGAAATAAATAGCACGGCATCTAGCGTTTTACCAGTATCATCGGATCATCGGGAGTACCACAGGGCTCCGTTTTGGGTCCAGTTTTATTTTTAATATATATTAATGACATTGCGCAAGCCATTGATGATTCGATTACGGTACGATTATTTGCCGATGACTGTCTTCTTTATACAGATATCAAAACTAGCGAGGATCAAACTTATCTGGACAGCGCTCTACAGAAAATTGGGTCATGGTGTCAAGAATGGGGGATGGTAATTAATGTTGACAAAACTGTACTTCTAAGGATATCAAATAAGAAAAATATTCTACCTTATGTATACACAGTTAACGGGTCTCCTTAAAGAGAAGTGAATAGCTATAAATATTTGGGTGTAACTATTGAAAATAACTTAAAATGGGGGAGCCACGTTAACAAAATCTGCTGTTCTGCTAAGCGTACATTAGGATACTTGAAAAGAAATTTTAGATATGCGACTATGAGTGCCAAGCTGATGGTCTACAAAACCGTCATACGACCAGTATTAGAGTACGCAAACGTAATATGGGACCCCCATAAGAAAAAATCACATTCAGAAATTAGAGAACGTACAAAGACTTTCGGCTCGGTATATACTCTCTAGATATAGACGAACCGACTCTGTCGGTTCGTCTACATCTAGAAAGAGGTATAAGGTCAACAGCTTGACCTTATACCTCTTTCTGAGCGGCGCAGGAATACTAGACTAAAGTATATTTTTATAATGTATCATGGTTTTTTCAGCACTGACTACACCCTGTATTGGAAACCCCGTATAACTCGCGTTCTAAGAAATAGCCATTTTAAAATGATCCAGCCTTTTCAATGTAGAGTTAATGTGTTTCACTGTTCTCTCTTTCCTAAAACAATAGATGAATGGAACCTTCTACCGCAGGAAATTGTAAACTCAAGTTCCCCTATAGAGTTTTTAAATAATTTGAAGCGCTTGCAGAACTAGTTTGTTCATTGTTACTATTGAGTGGTGCATGCCGTTTGCTAGTTTAATAACGTTGTCTTCGTAATATGATTACAAATTATACTTGTTGATGCAGTGTTTTTCGTTTTCCTGCTGCTGCTTAGTTCTATGCATGTTTACATTCTCCTGCAATGTATGCGGTGTTCTTGTTTTGCTGCTGTTGTTTATCACTGTACATTTTTTTACCCTCTCCTGTAATGACCCCAAGAGGGGTTAACAGTATCTTGAAATAAATAAATAAATAAATAAATAAATAAATAAACTACCCTACAGGCTTCGGGTTCTGCACCTACGTGTATAAATGTCTAAACTTCCATGTTTGATTTTGAATGTGGCACGGCGCGTAAGTATGTTAATTTAAGGTGTATCTGTGAAATAATTCGGGGGATATTTGGTGTTAGTTTGTGGTTCGAAATCTTCTCAGTTTGTTTTTATTATTAAACGTGGTGGCGAAAGGGAACCTCAAAGTATGCGATATTTTATGCCTCTAGATATCAAGCTTCGAAGCGACTTACATCCGTGAGGCTCATCAGGCAGTTGCGACTGACCATAATGAAGAAACGCCTGAAGAAGATTGTGTCCGGTGAAGGTGGGGACAGGAACTTCGGACAGCGTGACTGGAAAACGAAAAAAACCCCCAAAAAACACCGCTTTGTGATTTCTTGTGTTTTTTCCCTCAAATACCGCACGAATAGTCTTATCGTGAATGGTTCTTTATATCTAAATTTCGGCACTTCTACTCACATGGACATTTCTAACCAATCTGGAGGCATTGCGTTGGTCGTAAGTCACATGAAAAATAGCGCAAAACACAAGGACACAGAGGAGAGGAATACATACAAGATAAGGCGCGGACCATCAACTTTCTTATATAGAAAACACGCGGATATGGAGTCTTCTTTTTCTTTCACCGTGGTGTGGCTTCATCTTCTTTTACTGTGGGGTAGCTTATCTTTCGTTTTCTTTGAAGGAGGAGTTATCCAAGGTCAAAAAAGGCCATCTCACTTTATCTGAGGTTCACTGATGGTTGGCTCACGCACGTTGTTTTCTTTTTTGCTACATGGTAGGCCTCAATAACGTTCCTAGATAACCGAGTTTGGTGTTTGTGCAGGATATTTGTGTCATTAAACCGTGGTTCACAGCCGCAGTCTCGGCAATGCATTGATAAACGGGAGTATGGTCCACCTTTTAACGTAGTGTGATGATTAGGCATCTCCCCGTTTGACGGATGTACGAGTGCCCGCAGGAGAAGGCGAGTTCATGGATCTGCCCACTTTTTTACAAGGAACTATATTCATGCCCTACTTAATGTGGCATTCGTTGTTGTGTGTTGCCTGCTTCTGTTTGGGCGTTTTTTGGCAGTCAAACAAACAACAACGAATGACACATTAACAGAGCATGAAGTTCGTTCCTTGTAATAAGGGGACAGTCTATGAAACCTTATTCTGCTGCGGACACTCATACATCGGCGCTGGACTGAGGGATTTTTAGTCAGTGGCCTGCGGCAGCCGGCGTATCCGCAATTCCGGACGCTAGTGGTGGCTGGATTGCTCCGTTTTCTTATTTTGTTTTATGTTCTGTGGCTAATATAACTTATCACGGTGTTTAAGATGCACTGTACTCTTTTTGAGAACAAAAACAAACAAATGAGAGCTATATTTGTGGCTCCGTGTGCAAGAGAACGAACGCAACTGGAATGTTTGTTTCATTTTATGTTGACATTTTTACACCATACGCTCAACCGTGTCAGTCTACAAAAGTCTTAACTGTCGAAAATACTCACCCACACAAAATAGCCGAAATGCATGGGTATTCCACGCTCACAACATGAAATTGAACGAGTCCCATTAATCGAACACCATATATTGTACGTAGCGAACGGCGTCGCGTTATCCGAACAGGACTTGAGAAAGATCTAAAATAACACAGAATACCCAATATACAGTGTCGATCACAGGCACGTCTCGACGACCGGACGGAATCCGGCTTGTTTTAAGGCACGTTTTAAAAAGACGTGTTTTTTTGTTTTTTGTTTTGCACAGCATTAAGGCCACGTTCCCACTGAATGTGGCAGTTTAGGTCCTTTTGGCAGGTCATTACTCATCTCCTTTTAAATACTGTTTTGTGGGATTGATGTCATTCGAAAGGCAATGCAATCCTCTTTCATTTGATATTATGTGTGTGTTGGTTTTTACTGTTCATGCGCATTTGTAGCGTTGCGAATATGATGGCGCGGACCCTCACTTGCTCCGCTAGTTCATGTTTTATGAACGATCCATTAAAGATAGCACGGTTTCAATATAGCAGTTTTGTTAAGATGATGTTGGAGCAGAATGTAACGATACACTTTTTTGGTATTTGGACTACTTTGTTTTTTTCATCCCTCCAAATATTGCCCTAAAATTGACATTTTTCAGCAGAAATATGTTTTTAATGACAAGCGCTAGGACAATGAAATTAGCTAGAGATGTAGTGCTTATAATTGATAATATGCAAAAAAAATTTTAATGTTGTGTAAATTCTTTTTGTTTATGAAACGTAGCACTTTTTTCTGCTTCGAGTCATGGTACTTCAAATGCCGCTGAGGAGATAATTAAACTATGATAAAATCTTTTATAACATTTAGAGCTACAATGGTTGCCCAAGAGGTGGGCAATGGCTTTTTTTCATTTTCAAAGTCATAACGCTACAGGAGCCCATCAAACTTACCTGTTTTTGACGCATATCTTTTATGGACATCAAACATATTTATTGATATCTAATAACATTTATTGCATGGAATAGATATACATTGCGATATATTCGATTTTAACAATGATCTTGCTTTGGTTTTTTAATAGGTGTACAGCTTAGCTAATTTTAAAAACAATTAAAAACTGTTTGGGTGTTTAGTTGCGCTACCTGGCGGATGGCAGACAAACTGCTGATTTCTAATGTTCAAAAAATTTCCGAGGGCGGCGTTGGCGTCTGTATCATCATCAATCTCCGTGTCTTTTTACCTCCACACTTAAGAAATATATTGGAAGATTCACTATCGATAAATGAATGGTTTAAGTACTGGGTCAGGTCAATAAATCTAAGACAAATAATTACACAAGCGTAGCGTGATATAATGTGTTCATTATTCGATATGATTGAAATCAATAAACAATAAAGACGAAGAGGAAAAGAATACACCCGAGTTCACTTCACGTCTAGAGTCACTAAATGAGCTTTAAATTATCGGCACTCGGTTCCCCAAAATTGTTTTGGGCACCGCCATTTTGGGTCTTGTTCAGAGCAAACGCAACTGCCGATCGTCATGATCCAAAAGAACGACTTCCTCAGCATTAGATGCGGTGCTAGGAAGCTGATGCAATATTGCAATGCTCTTTCGCGGGTTGTTTAAACATTTGCGGGAGACGGAAAAGCGTTTCCTGTAATTTTAGATAAAGCTTCAGATAACTGGCAACCATGATTTTAAGCCACAATATGGCCAAGTGTCGTTACTCTGAACCGTAGCTAATTTACTGGCACAAGCGGGAACAATGAGTAAGAGGCGGTGTCAAAAGGTAGTGGCTTGTGGAATCCACGTGGCTTACGTTATGGCCCCTCCAGGTATTACAAGCCTTTTGAACAAGAGCATGAATAGAGTCATTATAAAGCTACGCTTCAGAGTAGCGACCCTTGGCCATATTGTGGCTTAAAATCATGGTTGCCAGTTATTTGAAGCTTTATCTGAAGTCACAAGAAACGCTTTTCCGTCCTCCACTTTAAACAGTTTGCGACAAAGGAAAGCAACATTACATGAGCTTTCTAACACCGAATCTAATGCTGAGGATGTCGCACTTTCGAATCATGACGATCGGCAGTTGCGCCTGCTCTGCACAAGCACCAAAATGGCGGCGTTCACAACACTGTCGGTGAAGAGAGTGCCGATACTCTAAGCGCAGCTCATTTTTTGGCTCTAGTTCCCGCGAAGCTCCTTTTCCCTGACGGAAACTGAAAGTAAATATGAATAATACACCATTACTATAGCTTATTTAGTTATAACCAACTACATATAATGAGAGGAGGAAGCGGCCGGGTAGGAGAAACGCGGGTTTTATGTGCGACCGTTCTAACCATCTCAAAAGAGAGAACGCGCGAGCTTTCGCTGGTTTAAAAAAAGGCATCCAAAGAAAAGAGGCGGCACGCTGTGTTCTTTGTTATTATGTGTCTAATTGCAAATTGTTGTGTGTATGTTCATACAGCCGGAAGTTAGTCTGCCTTAGTGGGCGTCTGGTGTCTCAGCTGTAGATGAGCAATTTATCCAGTGCGGTACAAGCGCAAACCTGGGGTTTTTAACGTGCACCACGCAGTAGGGATACACGACCGCACGCCGGTACGATGCTCTTCCAGATCGAAACGGGCAGGGGTGGGGTGAGCTCTGCAGCGCGAGCTTTCTCTCCACGTGCTCCAAGCTGGTGTGCGCTAGACCATGCACTCGGCCACCGAACCCCCCCCCCCCCCCTCCCCCTTTGTGCGTCTGATTTATATACAGGTATAAGTATTTGAAGATCGACGATGGACGTCGATCGTCTCGAGGTAATGTAACGTAATAACATTATATAAATAATAAACTTGTTGAAGGACTGAACGACTGAATTTTTCAATTCTTGGATTGTAATATGGTGGTAGCCTATTGTACTTACTGTTGATGAAGAGCAATATGAGGTGACGAGGTGAGGATTAAATTACGAGGCTCTATAAGGACGACGACATTAGTGGGTGCCGAACCACAACGTACAGTGCCAGACTTGTTTCAAGTATCGTGTACCCAAAGACTTTCTTCACCCGCAAGATAATATGGTAGAATCAATCAGGATGCTGCTTTACGACTGTACGTGGAACAGAAAAATTGCACTGTGCAGAAATGCGGCTTATTTGTTAATATGAGGGACGGATTTCTAGCAGCATTCCCTGATTGACTACTTGGAACAAATGGCCTCGTTGAGGTAAAGTGTCACCGTTCCAAAAGATTCTTGAAGCATACTTAAACCGCAAAGGAGTATGAGGCGAAAAATAAGAAAAAGGAGCCTGGTGTTAAAGATCCAAATCACCACCATAGCTTCTACTATCAAATACAAGGGCAGTTACACAGTACACAAAGAGAGTTTTGTGATTTAGTGATATTTACACTCAAGGCCATTAATATCCAACTTATTCAGAGGGATGACAGCTTCTGGTCAACCAACAAAGAGCCCTTTCTACTCAAGTTTTACATGAAACGCCGACTTCCGCTGAAATTCCTCAGGTAGACGAGTTGTCCGACCGAATAAACTGCCATTACTCCCGATGTGGGAATCTCTCGATCTTCGTTTGTAGGCTATAGTATCATGAGATCGAGGGGTGTGGCTCTTCGTCCGCTGAATATTGCTTCGGCGGGTGTTTTTACCGTGTAATACGTGACCGTCGCGTGCTGCTGGAACAAGAACCTGGCGATTCTTCACTGAACTGGTTCTTCAGTAAGCTTAAAAAGGGCTTTTTTTCGTTTCGAACATCATCTGCTCTGCTTGCCCGTTAGTTGCAGGATGGTATGGTGCACTAATGTGATGCCTGATGCCGTGTTTTTTTTTTCTCAAAAACTTGTTTATTTTATTTGACGCAAGATTTCGCGCGTTGTCGGAGAAAAGTTTTCGGTAGGGCAAAAGTAGGTAAAAGAGACCGTAGAACGTCAATGACGTGTTTGGACGTCGTGGCAGGCATCGTGTAAACTTCCAGCCACTTAGAGTACGCATCGACCATGACTCCGCAGATGCGGACACGTTTCGCCACCCACCGACTGAATAGTGGATCGTTTCCAGTTACTGTTCATGATGGCGCTGGACTCAAGGAAGACTTCGAGTCTTTCCAGAAGGTTTCTGGGAACCCCCTCTATAATGAAGTAGTAGTAGTAATGAAGTAACTAACAACCTTTACAACATCTTCCGGACCCCGTGAAACAAAATGTTTTGTGACCTTATTTCAGTCGACATTAAAATGGTGAGGTAAGTGCAGTAAATCGCGAAGCAGTTTACTTGACGTCCGCTTCTACTGATGTCTTGGAAGATTAAGTCTACTGAGCGTGCATTCCTGCAGAAGAAATTTTCATTGATAGAATATTGACACGTCAATCAACATTTGATTCCTTCTTGGTAAGATTTATTGCGAAAGCCCGTTACAACCGCCGAACCGCATCTCCCTATATCAGAGAACAATTTATACCCAGCCTGACATTCTCGCATACATCCGTTTGCTGGGCCACGCTACTTGAGCTAGCTGAGCACAGCTGGCAGCGGCGCGAGCAAGGCCACGAGGGGAACGTGATGGTGCTCGAGCCATCCCACTGTGAACCAATGTTTCGGCCACCGCACGGGTGCGTGTCGCCATCTATTGGTTGAATTAACGCCTTGTTCAAGATGGCTGCCGTGGGACCGCAGCCTTAAAGCAAATAACCGAACATTTGTGACCTGTCAGATATTTTTCGCTAAGACAGGAAACATAACTGGGAAGGCTTTTCGGAGATTATCTCAATGGAAATAATCCTCGAAGACTGTCGAACGTCCCGCGTCGGGGGCTGCTTGACGTTCGCTTTCTTCATTTGTTTCTTGCGAAGGCCGAGCGGGCTACGAGCCCTGGTATTTCCTGGTGCCCCTGGGCCTCAAAGTGAAAGATAACACACAAAGGGTGAGCATCCTGGACAGGCAAATAGAGGGAGAACTTTCATGAAAAGCCGGGCTTCCACAGCTCAGGCGGATAGCAGAAATTTCTGGCTGATAGTGGTCGCAAAATGGCGGCGTCCAGAAAACTTTTTTTGCAAAGGACTGTAGAAAAAATGAAAGCCGTTTACAACTCCCTGTAACGCCGAATTAGAGCGCAGCTCTTGAGGAGGAGGAGGGAAGGGTACTGGGGGGTGGGTCAAGTGACCTCGGGGGGCGGGGGGGTCACGTGACCTTGTGGGTCACGTGACCTTGTGGGAGTCACGTGACCTTGGGGCGTCACGTGACGTCGGGGGGTCACGTGACCTGGGGCCACGTGACGATACCGATGACGTCATCAGTAGCGTCACTGATGACGCCATCAGTGATGATGATGACGATGCGGATGCCGGTGACGTCATCAGTGACGTCGCTAATGACGTCATCAGTGATGATGACGATGACGATGCGGATGCCGATGACGTCATCAGTGACGTCACTGACGACGTCATCAGTGCCTATGACGTCAACGGGGGGTCACGTGACCTCGGGGGTATCCCCAGGTCACGTGACCCCAGGGGGGGGGTCACGACCTGGGTAACCATCGTGACCCTCGTGAGGGTAACCCTAGTAACCCTTGTGAGGGCAACTCTCGTGACCCTCGTGAGGGTAACTCTCGTGACCCTCGTAAGGGTAACTCTCATAACCCTCGTGACCCTCGTGAGGGTAACTAACCCTCGTAACCCTCGTGAGGGTTACGAGGGTGAGTAACCCTCGTGAGGGTAACTCTCATAACCCTCGTGACCCTCGTGAGGGTAACCCTCGTGAAGGTTACCCTCACGAGGGTTACTAACCCTCGTAACCCTCAAAAGGGTTACCTTCACGAGGGTTACCCTCACGAGGGTTACTAACCCTCGTAACCCTCGTGAGGGTTACAAGGGTAAGTAACCCTCGTGAGGGTAACCCTCGTGAAGGTAACCCTTTTGAGGGTAACTAACCCTCGTAACCCTCGTGAGGGTTACGAGGGTAAGTAACCCTCGTGGCCCTCGTGATCCTCGTGAGGGTAACCCTCATGAGATTAACCCTCGTAACCCTCGTAACCCTCACGAGGGTTACGAGGGTTGCGGTTACGCCGACGCCGACGCCGACGCCGACGGCGACGCCGACGCCGACGGCGACGCCGACGCCGACGGCGACGCCGCTCAAGCCGGGAACGGGCCCCTAAGAGCTGCGCTCTAAAAGACAGACGAAAAGCGACTACGTCTGACGCAATCGAACTGGTCTCCTTTTTTAGAGCGCAGCTCTTAGGGGCCCGTTCCCGGCTTGAGCGGCGTCGGCGTCGCTGTTGGCGTCGCCGTCGCCGTCGGCGTCGGCGTAACCAAGGTCATCCCAAGGTCACGTGGCCCCCCAAGGTCACCCAAGGTCACGTGACCCCCCTGAAGTCACGTGACCCCCGAGGTCACGTGACACCCCCAGGTCACGTGACCACCCCCAGGGTCACGTGACCCCCGCCGAGGTCACGTGACCTCCCCGATGACATCGTCACTGATGACGTTACCGGCATCCGCATCGTCATCGTCATCATCACTGATGACGTCATCAGTGATGATGACGATGACGATGCGGATGCCGGTGAGGTCATCAGTGACGTCACTGATGACGTCATCAGTGATGATGACGATGCGGATGCCGGTGACGTCATCAGTGACGTCACTGATGACGTCATCAGCGATGATGACGATGACGATGCGGATGTCGGTGACGTCATCAGTGACGTCACTGATGACGTCATCTGTGATGATGACGGTGACAATGCGGATGCCCCCCGAAGTCACGTGACACCCCAGGTCACGTGACCACCCCCAGGGTCACGTGACCCCCGCCGAGGTCACGTGACCTCCCCGATGACGTCATCGTCACTGATGACGTCACCGGCATCTGCATCGTCATCGTCATCATCACTGATGACGTCATCAGTGACGTCACTGGTGACCTCATCGGCATCGTCACGTGATCCCCCCCCCAGGTCACTTCACACCCCCAGTACCCTTCCCTCCTCCTCCTCAAGAGCTGTGCTCTAATTCGGTGTTACAGGGAGTTGTAAACGGCTTTCACTTTTTATTTGCACGCGATCTTCTTCTTTTCTTAGTGGCTATCGCCACATAGCCCCCCTTTGGAGACGGAGTCGTCCCAGTGAACTGTCCTGGAGTGTTTGATGCGGGTCGCGGGTGATGCTGTTGAGCTCGAGGTGGCTTGCACGCTGGGAAGATCTGTCGGCTGAGCGATCGTATCGCTCTCAACAAATGCTGGCTTGAGGCGGTCAACGGACACGACCGTGTCGCGGCCATTAACTCGCAGCGTGAATGTTTTTTCGCCACATTCCACTCGAGACATCGGAGTCGCTTGACGTTTTTTCTGCAAAATGGGGACCTGAACGTGAGTTGCTCGAGCATCAGTCATCCAGGTGAATGTTTCCGCGAGACACTACAACGATGTAGCTTCGGACGAGGGTGCGGAGGGCAGTAGCGTCTTCCTCAAGCTCGGCCTTCGCACCTGCGACCTGCATCGCCTCATCTCCCATCGCGTCTGCCGTCGGCACGTCGGGACACATCCACTTCGCTCGTCCCTGCCGGCTCGGCATGCTGGCCTGTGGCTCTATCTTCGCCGCTGCCGTCACTGCTGTGTCACCGGCTACGGCGCGTCGTTGACCGTCAAGGGCAGTGCGGCTGTTGAGTCGTATAGAACACGAGCGTCGCTCGTCAGCTCAACACCGTGACTCTGAGGAATGTACCTGCAGCGACCCCACAGCTGGTCGCATCATTCTGCGAGTCTGAGGTTTACTTCGAGCTACCGGTGACTGCCCGCTGTTTCCCCTTGAGGTAACTACGGGAGCATAGCACGCAGTCGATCCCCTCTGCCTGCAGTCTGCCAGACGCCAGCCCATTTTCAACTCAGCGGTTATCGGACCGCTGCCTCAGCCCTATTACCACGCTCAGTTCAACTTCGCCGGCCTCTCGGTCCATTACCTGCAGCCAGTTCTTGACTGCAGGCAACGTTTCTAGGGGGGAGGGGGGGGGGAGCACTTCGTTGTTTTTTTTTATTTTCTCTTATAGCTCGCAGCACCATTGCCATGCAGAAACGCCGATGTGGTTGCGAGCGCTCGTGATTAAAGACATTGCATCCGAGAAAAGGCTATGTGGCGATAGCCACTGAGAAAAGAAGAAGAAGATCGCGTCCGGGTCACCAATGTAGAGAAAGACAGACGAAAAGCGACTACGTCTGACGCATTCCAAAATCGAACTGATCTCCTCTTTTTATTTGCACGCGATCTTCTTTTCTCAGTGGCTATCGCCACAGGACTATAGGTGATGAAACGTCTATCTGTTGTTGTTATCTGTTTTGTTATGTTAAGCCGGAGTGAAACTTTTGATAATATGACTTCCCCCGGCTTTTGGAATATATTTGCGATTATGTTTGTTCTTTAGTCCCGGTCTATATACCTCTCTACTGTCAACACTTTTCTGCTCTTTGACTTTTGCCCGTCTGGCTTTCTGCCTCCTCTGCTTTTCACCTTCAACCGCCCAGACACCCATTGTTTCTTTGCAGGCAGCTCGTGTTGCATTTCAGACCATCCTAGGGGCATTTTATATGGGGAGGAAAATGAAGGTGAAATCCTTTCGAATGTGCAACACGCCCCGCCGTTCTCACCTTCAAACTGACTATATGTGTAGTAACTGAGCTGGAGAATGAGACGTCAAAACACATTTCTCTACAGGGTGATTCAAGAAGAGGCCAGGCTCTCAAATCGACCGCAAAATTCGGCTTGTTAACCTATCGCGCTACGAGTTCGTGTAGCGTTGCCCACAGAGGGTGCATTTTTTTTTGTCAAATTTGCAAAGAGCGAACTTACCTGAGGAAAAAGTAAAGAAAGAAAAAGGCTTACCTCCTATGAAAACACAGCGAAGCCACCGGTCTTTAAACAACACGGCGCCGTTTCGCACGGGACACAACAGATGGCGCAACGAACGCCGCCAACGAACGAGGATACGGCGCCGAGAGCCGGCGTTTTTAGCAGACGGTCTTTTCGACTCAAAAGCGGCGCGCGTTCCGCAGGCGGCGACAGTCGCAGAAACAAAAACAGGCGCGGTAACAACAAGAAACTGCAGCTCCTTGTCTGCTAAAGGCGCCGGCACTCGGCGTCGTATGCTCGTTCGTTGGCGGCAGTTGGCCTCAAGACCCCTTGCGCCATCTTTTGTCTCCCGTGCGAAACGGCGCCGTGTTGTTTGAAGACCGGTGGCTTCGCTGCGTTTCCATAGGAGGTAAGCCTTTTTTTTTCTTTACTTTTTACTCAGGTAAATTCGCTTTTGCAAATTTTACAAAAAAAAATGCACCCTATGTGGGCAAGGCTGCACAAAGTCGTAGCGCGATAGGTTAAGAAACCGAATTTCGCGGTCGATTTAAAGAGCCTGGCCTCTCTTTGAATCACCCTGTAGTTTGAATTATTAGGGATTGGGCAGAAAGGTTTTGCCTGCTCACTGAGCGAACGGGTTTGAACGCCGAACGCTGGCATACAATGTTCAGAGTTCGAACCCGTTCGCACAGTGACAAAGGCAACCAGCTTTGCGTCTACCCAGTAATGATTCTAACCAGAGCAATGCGCTATGGCGTCTAGGGACGCTGTCATCTAATTCTCCAGCTCATATTCTACCTTTCTAGTCACTGAGTATAGGTCAGAACGTCAGGGCGTCTGTTTTGAACTCCCTGCCTACATCACGCGCTCGTTGAACTTTGCTCTCCTCTGGTGTAGAGTGGGCGGTCTAGGCTCTTGTTTTCTTTTAATTATTTATTAATACTGCCACCAAAACAGGAATGGGTGACACAAAAAACAGTTTAGCTAAACATTTAAAGCAAAACACGCAACAATATTCTACCATACAGAATCATAACAGTGTTCTAACGTCCGAAAAATAAATATCACTAAGACTCCTTATACACTTGAATGTAGAACACAGTAAACAGGGAGTTTTTATTTTTTGTCGTCTTTCTCTGGTTGATAGCTCGGTACAATTAATAAAAAAAGGGCGAGAGATCAGTTAGAGACGTAGACTACATAGGAAACGATTGTTGCCACTCATAGAGGTCGCTGGTTAGAATCCGGCAAGACTTTTCCTATAAACTCAGCGCTAGATGCTAGAACCGATCGTGTGACTGATGACAGCACTGGCAGTTTCTGCGAAGGACGGTCATGGAATTTGCCTGGGAGGTCCTTACTAACAGCTGTCGCTCTGAATATGGAGCTGCTCCTTTTATCTCGCGGTCAGAGGTCTCGTATACAGAATGCACTAGCAATATTGGCGCGAAGTAACGACAACTACGCATGCTCTGGTTTGCCCATTAACTTGAAACAAAGATTTCTCGCTGAAATTTCTCGCTTCTGTTGGCTTGACCCTAGAGTTAAAATAACATACGATAGAGGCTCATCTGGCGCTGGTTTCTGAGGGACTTCAGAGACAAAACCGTAAGCAGACAGCAACCAGTGTACTTTAGCGTTGTTCCTGTGCATTCCCATGAGAAAACACGCTAACATTTTGTCTCTTTGCCGGAAAATAAAAGTAACCACTTATATTACTTAGGTCGTAGCGAATAGTATGTAACTTTGTTAAAAATTTTAGAATGAATTATTTCAGTTTCAGTATCTTTTTCTATTCATGAACGATGTTAAACTCCGAGAAGAAAAAGTACATAATATCAGGCCCACACCTGTGTTCCACAGCATACGTGTAACAAAAAAAAAAAAAGAAAAAAAAAGAAAGCGACGAACAAGCAAAATAACAATTGAAAAAAAAAATCGTAGTTTTTTTTCAGGGTGCGCCATCATTCCGAAGACGCTATTATATTGCAAATTTTCCAATCCTCTCGCTAAATGAAAATGACCCCGCCGTGCAACTTTACGAGAGGCCGGTACACTAGAAATGCAAGAACTAAAGAATTAAGGAAATAAAAATTTGTCTTCTTTTATTATTTTCTAGGGGGACGGTTTTTTTCAGACACCTATTTTCTGACATTTCTCTATTTTTACGAATTTCAAACGTGCGGATGAGATTTTGAAAGCTTACCGTAGCGACGTCCAACCACTACAATCTCCACTCGTGAACTGATTTATTCTTAAAACCGCGGTGTGGTAATCCTTAACTTCGACCTTTTCTCCTATCCCCTTGGTGTGCCAATACACTGAGCAGGCTAGTATCTTCATGAATATGCATCCACGGAAAGAATACAATGACATATATTTACTGAAAATTGAACCATAAGTGTTATGTTGGGGCGTCTCGGCCCGTATATCGAGGAGGGAGACCACTTCAGTCGCCTGCTGAATATGAACTGCTTTTATTTCCATGATCTTCGTACGGCCAAGCCTGCTCGCGTCGCGGGCGGCTCGGGTAATCCGATCTGCGGATGCCGCGGCGGCGGGATTGCGGCGGGATGGCGGCACTACGTGATCGCCCGAGTGGCGCCGTAGAGAGTTCCACAAAGCGGCGGAATGTTGCTCGTATTATACAGAACATCCCTTCCTCCTCAGACTGAGTCACTGTAGCGGTCCGGGGGACGCCGTTCGCGCTGGGGTCTTGGCACCGCAGTGGAAACTGGCGCTGAAGCGCGAGACACATGCGCGAAAAAACCATCCGATCCGACGTCCGATCCGGTAATACGGCTGCCTGATCCGAAAAATTTGGTCGCTTCAGACGTCGGATCGGCGATCCGACGTGCGTCCAACGCGCCAGATAGTTTCGCACGGCGGACGGATTGTCGGATGCGTCCAGCCAATAACAGCGCAGCTGGCGCGAACGTCATGATGACGTACTGGGTTTGGCGGGACGAATAAGAAAGCGGGACGGGCGACAAGAAGCGGGACGCGTGGATCCCGCTGACCCATTCGAAATAGACGGCCCCAGCAAAGAATGCACGCGCTAACGAGAACGAGCTTCTAACTTCGCTCGTGTGAGCTAAACCGTCAATCTGGGACCAGAGATCTGTGAACGCGGACCTCAGCTGGGGCGCTTGGATCTCCTGAGCGGAGCCGAACGGATCGTCGTGTCGCATGCAAGGTCGGAAGCGTGTGTCTCAAACTGTCGCGTGCGGCTATTCGGAGCGGCGTTCGGACTGTCGGATCGGACGTCGGATCGGACGAATCTGCCGTCCATGTGTCTCGCGCTTAACTCGTTCTTCCGCGGCAGGTACCGTGTCGCACGGGTCAGATTGCGCGGCGGCTCCATCTTGGGACTCGGGCGCTGGAGGTCGATGGGATTCGGACGATGCTGGCAAGTCCGGCTGTAGAACATATGGAGCCGGAACATGGCTTGTCACCGGTTCCTTTAATCCAAGTAGGGTTTCCTACGAAGTTGCGGACGAAGACGGATTTTCCTACTGTAACTTCTCTAGGTGATTTTTCTCTGCGGCATTCCGATGCCGGCTCTTCGGGCACGCGGGGCTGTAGGCGTGTGAGCGCTGTAGAAAGTTCGCGGCCGAACATGAGCGCCGCTGGTATTTTTCCAGTTGTACAGACGGTGTGCTTTATAGACCTTTGTGTGCTTTATAGTGTGCTTTATAGTGTGCTTTATAGACCTTTTCATACTCCTCCGCATGGGTGCTGCCATCTTGAAATCACGTGACGCGGCAGCCATTAGGTTGCTTCAAGTTGCTGCTCCGCTCTCCCCTCCGCACCTTGGCGGATACGTTGTATTGGTTGTAATCGTGTTTTTCGTCGCGTTTCGCCGCGCTTTCTTGCCTTACTTCGGAAACTGTAGCCCGATACGTTTACTCGACGACTAAGACATCACGAGGATTCAAAGGTCCTTATGACAACTGAGGTTTGTTTACTAATAGTGCCGGAACATTCTCAGTTAGAAACGCGTATATTTATATCGCGCATCTAGGATCGGAAGGCGTCCAGACTAATCAGCGCAAGGAGACTCTGTATTTCCTGAAAGTATCGTTCTTTGTATTCATATTGTATCGAAAACAGTTTCTTTTGATTATGGGGGGAAACGCGCGGAGGAGATAAACAACGAACGTTAACTTGTATATTATCTGAGGCTAGAAGTACTGCTACATCAACATCAGGCGATTTGTTTGTTCATAATAAATAATAGCACACCTACATATGTGTATGAGGTTCTCAATCTTTTTTTTTTTGCGACGTAGTCGTTCGATTTGTCGGTTTACTTATGAAGTTTAAGAAAATGTTTTACCGTGCTCGCCCCCATTTCGACAGTCATTTAAGTGATTTATTGATTATATTTAGATGTTGGGACTTCCCGCGTAAGAAACTGCCACGACAACAGTAGCGAGTTTTGGAATAGCGTGCACAAAGAAATAACGTCGTTTCTATTTGCTAATCCAAAACGCGGTTTGGGTTCGGGATATGCGCAACAATGACGACGCTTTTTTTTTTTTTTTTGCGTACGCTGTTTTAATTTTTACCAGTATCTAAAATCCGCAATATTTAACGCCGAAAAAAAAAGAAGCCGTTTGCATAACACTTAGTCCAGGATTGTCGATGGCGAATAGAGCTTTACTTTTTGTGGCTGGCAACGCCGAAATTTACAAAGCGAATCTGTTTAAACAAAGAAATATTTGTTCACACAGTTCTGTGAAGTGTTGCCTAAAGCTAGAATTCAGCCAAATATTCCGAGGTATTTCTCCTCCTGCAGCCTTTAATTTTATTTAGCCAATTTTACGAAACACAAATGCCAGATTTAATATGACGGGCCTGTCATTTATATCATATCTCGAGTAAGCTAATGTTCA
Organism: Ixodes scapularis; assembly: GCF_016920785.2. Classification (NCBI taxonomy): domain Eukaryota; kingdom Metazoa; phylum Arthropoda; class Arachnida; order Ixodida; family Ixodidae; genus Ixodes; species Ixodes scapularis. The sequence continues at coordinate 2,665,256 of NW_024609883.1, read as the reverse complement.
TATAAAAATAATTTATTTCCAAGGATCAATATCGCGCAATGCTGGTTATGAGTACTTTAGCAGGGTTGATAATATAAGAAATTTCCTACTCGGCCTGTCAAAACATGCTGAAGTACTGAATTAAAAAAAAATGCCGAGACGATACTACTCGTTTATATCAATTATCCGCTTCATTACATGATACGTTTTTAGTTTGCAAAGTTCACTAAAGGTTGGATGCCCACAAAAAGCAAACAGTGAGTAGTAAACTCGCGAGTTCATCTGTTCTGGCTGATTCAGCTCATTGTTAATCAAGCTGTTGATATGCTTCTTTAAAATTCACGTGTTAGTGTCTTCATTAGTTTCTTTTTCTGAAAACTGGTGGGCATCGGGCACGGTTGTAGAGGATGGTAATCTTCCCTGTACATCAGTCAGGCGTTTCGCAACCGACCATAATCAGATACATCAAAATAGTTGGTATAAAAAAGCCCGCAATTTAGGCTCAAATACACCTCGTCGTCCTCAAAGTGGCTCAATATACCACTGTTTCGTTGGTTGTGTGCTACAAGAAAAATAATCGTATCACAAAATTACGCAAAAAGAATGTAAAACAGCTACATAGCCGCGTTCACGTTGAAACCAAAACCAACCAAATTGAAGCAACCTAATGGCGCCGAGTGCATCAGCGCCCTCTATCCACCGGTGGGGCAACTACTAAAATGAAAAGGTATATTAGCAAGAACCTTGCCAGTCTGCACGCGAATTTTGCTGTTTCGTTTTGACTTTTCGCCAACGCCTGCTTCGTCTCGAGGACCATTCTTTCCGCCTTTCCGCTTGGGGCGGGATGGTAAGGCGCACTTGTTATATGCGTCACACCATTTTTCTTTAGGACGTCTTCCACCTCGGACGAAACAAAGGGTGGTCCATTGTCCGTTACCATCTTTTCGGGGACTCCAAACGTTGCGAAGAGTTCTCGCAATTCCTCAACCAGTGTGATTGACTGTATGTTGCGCATGCAGCGTACTTCTAGCCAATTGCTGTACGCGTCGACAACAATCAGCAGCATCTTCCCCTCCAATGAGCCAGCGAAGTCCGCATGAATGGTCTGCCAAGGCGTCGTCGCGCGCGTCCATTCGGGGATTGGTGCCTTGTCGGCGACACCTTCTGGTGTCGCCGACAAGTTTCGCAGCTTCTTGCCAGTCTTTCAATGTCGCTGTCAAGACCCGTCCACCAAAAGTAACCTCGTGCGCATGCCTTCATAGCTACTACGCCTCTATGACCTGCATGCGCCAAGTCAAGCACATCCTTCCTCGCCTTTGTGGGAATGACCACTCTGGAACTTCTCAGGAGGCAACCTTGTTGCGCTGAAAGTTCTGTGTCGAGTCTGCAGTACGGTGAAAACTGCTTGTTTGGGAGTTTATGCAGTTCTCGGCACTTGTAATAGCTGTGAGCACTCGAGACAAGAGTGGATCCTGTTGGGTCATTTGAGCGAGTTTACGTAGCGATAGTTCGACACTTGGAGGTGACGCCAACATAAGTGCGTCTGCCGGGGGACAGGGCTCGTCGACTTGTGCCGGAAGCGGCAACCTACTGAGTGCATCAGCGTTTTGATGGAGGCTCCTCGGTCTGTAGACCAAATTGTAGTCGTAAGTGGCAAGCTTGAGGCACCATCGTGTCATCCTAGGTGACAGGACTTGGGGTACTTGCTTTTTTTCTCCCAAGATGCCAAGCAGAGGTTGGTGATCTATTAGAACTGTCACGTGTCTGCCTGCAATGTACTTGTGAAAATGACTGACACCGTAAATTACTGCCAAGCCCTCCTTGTCGAGCTGGGAGTAATTCTTTTCTGCGGCTCCCAGTGTTCGCAATGCGAAAGCTATAGGGGCCTCTCTGCCGAGTTCATCTTTCTGGGCGAGCACGGCACTGACACCGTATGGTGACGCTTCGACAGACAAGAGAAGAGGCTTCGTCTCATCATAATGAGCAAGCGCAGTGGAAGACTGAATCAAGCCCTTAAGTGCATCAAAAGCGGTCTGGTGCTTCCTTTCCCACTTCCAGGGCGTATTTTTCTCCAGGAGCTTGTACAACTCGGCGGCAACTGTCGCGCGGTTTTCCAAAAAGCGGTCGTAGAATGCGAGAAGCCCAAGAAAGGCTTGCAGCGATGTCTTATCGGTTGGCTCGGGCGCTTGAAGGATAGCTTGCACTTTCTCCTCGGTAGTGTGCTCTCCTTTAGCGTCAATTCTGTATCCCAGAAACTCAACTGACTTCATGCCAAATCGGCGCTTCTCTTGCTTGAGGCGTAGCCCTGCCTTACTTAGCCTCGATAAAACCTGGTCCAGACGTTCCGCATGCTCGAGAGTGCCCTTCCCACTGACAATGATGTCGTCAAGGTAAACACTCACCACCGGAATTCCGGCCAGTGTGGTCTCCATCATGGGTTGGAAGATGGCTGGTGCTGCAGCAATTCCGAACGGGAGCCGTTTGACTTGGAACAGTCCCTGTGTGGTGTTCATGGTGAGCACAGCAGCAGTTCCGTCGTCGACCTTCATTTGCTGTTATGCCTGGTACAGATCCAGAGTTGAGAAGACAGTTCCACCGCGCAGATTTGCGAACACTTCAGTCGTTGTTGGCAAGCGGTGCGATGCCTTCTTTGCGGCTGCGTTAACAGTACTCCTGTAATCGCCGCAAACACGAAATGTGCCGTCGCCTTTGCGTACGAACACCACTGGTGTGGCCCACTCAGCATGTTGCGTCGGCTTCAGGATGCCTTGATGTTGCAAACGATCAAGTTCTTCTAACATTGGTCCTTGCAGGGCCAAGGGCACAGAACGAGCCTTGCAAAAACTTGGGTGCTGCTCCGTCTTCCAGTTCCAGGTGAACCAAATGGCCCGTGTAACCGTCGAGGTCTCCTTTAAAGACATCCGGGTGGCGTGCGAAGACCTCCTGTATCTCCGGTGTCATGACGGCCGCTGGAGTTGCCTGCATTTGGTTTATGCCACAGACGCGAATCCGAAGCACTTGAAACCAATCTCTGCCAAGAAGGTTGCATCCAGTCCCTTTCATGACGAGTAGTGGCAGCAAGAAGTCTTTAGACTTGAAGCGAACGGACACTTCCGCTGCACCGAGAAGTTGCAGGCCTTCTCCAGTCCAGGTGCGCAACTGCAGGTTGTCTTCGTGGAGCTGAGGAGGGTTATGGGGCCACACCTTGCGGTACGTCTCCTCGCTGATCAGGGTACACGAAGCACCGGAATCCACTTCAAATTCTAGTGATTTGCCTTCAATCTTCAATTTTAGGAGGAATTTGGGACATGGTCCGTGCGGTGTCACGCTGTTGAGCTCATGGTAAAAATCTCCATGTTCCTCTCGCTGCCGGTCGACTGCTGTGGGCGTGAAGTCCACGTTGTGGTGACTGCTTTTGTGGCTTGCACTTTTACCTCGCTTTCTCTTCGTGATGCAGGCTTTTTAGATGTGTCCACGCTTGTGACAGTAACGGCACTCCTCGTTACGGAATCTGCAAGTCGAAGGACTGTGTCGGCCTTCACATCGAAAACAAGGTCGAGTGGACGATCGCCCGGAGTTCTCAGCTTTTTCCTTCGATGTCTTGTGAATGAGGGGGACGTCAGTCTTATGCTTGATACTCTGTTGCTGCTTTGAAGCGCTTTCGAATCTGGTTTCGAGCTCGGAAGCCTTCTCGAAAGTGAGATCTCTTTCCGCAAACAGGCGCTGCTGCAGGAACTCGTCCTTTACACCACAAACAAACCTGTCACGTAGCATGAAGTCTAGTGGCAGTTTGGTGGCATGTACGGGCGTCGTCATGGCTGCTTGACCCGACGAATCCGTTGTCGATACGGCAGTCGTGGTCGCTGTTTTCACTATTCCAAAATTGCAGTCGGCTGCAAGTTTCTTCAGTGCTGCGACGTAGCTGCTAATCGACTCGCCTTGCTGTCGATCTCGACGCTGGAATTTGTAGCGACTGTAAAGTTCAGACGGTTGAGGATCGAAGTGCGTTCTCAGAATTGAGACCAGTTCTTCAAAACTGACATCTCCTGGTGTTCTAGGTGCAACTAGAGCCCGAACAGTTTCGAACGTCTCTGCGCCACACAAGGTTAGTAAAAGTGCACCTTTCTTCACCGGATCGGTGATCGAGTAGGCCACGAAGTAGCTCAGCCGCTCGCTCCAGGAAGACCAGCACTTGCCTGTGAAAACCTCGATTGTCCGCTCCGTCGTCATGACTTGTGGCCCGGTGTCCCACCGTAGAAGTTAGGCTTCGTAGGTTCGGATCCAGCTTCTCGTCGCCAATGCTATGTTGGGGCGTCTCGGCCCGTATATCGATGGAGACCACTTCAGTCGCTGGCTGAGTATGAACTGCTTTTATTTCCACGATCTTCGTACGGCCGAGCCTGCTCGCGTTGCGGGCGGCTCGGGTAACCCGATCTGCGGATGCCGCGGTGGCGGGATTGCGGCGGGATGGCGGCACTACGTGATCGCTCGAGTGGCGCCGTAGAGAGTTCCACAAAGCGGCGGAATGTTGCTCGTATTATACATAGCAATAAGTACTTGACTTTCACCCTATTCGGTCGTCTTCATGCACAGGAAGTTACTCATCCAGTGTTACTCTGTGACCGTCATTACTGCAAAGGGTGGTAATCAATGGAAATGGGACATGGCAAAAATTGTTGCAAGGTTTTTGCAGAAGTGACTTCATATCATTTCATTTCATTTATTTGGCTCAGGAGAGTCGAGAGTACAGCAGAAAGGCCGAAGGCCCATACCAGTTGGTCAGCAAACACCCAAACTAAAGGGGGGAGGGGAAAGCAAAAGCAACAAAATACTTCTGACAAATACAAGTTAAAAAAAAAAAGAACTAGATACTTTCTTCAGTTGACTTGAAAGCTCAATTGTTCTAAGAAAATCAGAGGAATTAATTCAAAGCTTGAAATATTTTCACCAGCTGCAGGTTTTCCCCCTCATTTTGATCCAAGCGACGGCAATTTAATCCAAGTGCCACCAAATTTAATCTAAGCGCCACACAAATTAATCCTTGCGCTACCCAATTTAATCCCGGGGTCAGTCTCCCCCCCCAATTTATTCCACAATATATATATATATTGTGGGGATCCCTCTGGTCTCCCTTCCCCGATGGCTGTGATAACGGCCGCGGGTCGGAACGCTCGGCCTTCTTCGCCGTGAGCTCCGACCTGTTCGTGAGGCGGAGGGCCGCCTGGCTTGGGGGGCTCTCCTCTCACTCTCTCCCGGGGGGACCTCTTCCGTCCCCCCGCTCGGATGCGAATCACTGCCGACAGGCGAGGAGGTTTCGCCTCTTGTTTTCCCGCTTTCGGGAAAGGGACTCGTCCGGGTGACCGCGAAAGAGATAGGACGTGTGTCGGCGACTTCCCCGATGCTTCCCCGGTCTTGGCTCTCCGGAACCCCGCGTCTGGCCAGGTAAGGACCTTTTCTTACCTTGCCGGCGCGGGGGGCATTTTGGATGGGGACATAGCAGTTCATTTTAAGAGTGTTCGAATAAATGCTCTTGGACTCTGTCCTTACTCTGTTACGTGTGTCTTCTCCTCCGCTATATTCGTGAGAGTGAGACAAGGTAAACGATCATTGGCACCGACGGAGGTAATTAATCGAACCGACCCGCGGTAATGTAGCCCTAAACGTTCGTCTACATTGCCGCGGAGATGTGGGGACCGCGGGCTACTAGGTTTGACGTCTCCTTTGAGATATCGCCGCTGTTGAGACAATCCTTTGGTTACTCTATCGGTACCTGTGTTAGTTGGTAGCTAGCGAAATCCCACAATATATATATATATATATATATATGCAGTTATTGGGGGGGGGGGGGGTCTTCTTGAAAGACCTCAAAGACGACGCCTGGAGGACGACGTCTAAGACGACCTCAAGGACGACGTCTAGGACGACCTTGAATATGATGTCTAGGACGACATCTAAGACTACCTCGAGGACGACGTCCAGGACGACATCAAGGACAACGTTTAGGACGACCTCAAGAACGACCTCTAGGACGACGCCTAGGACGACGTCTAGGTCGACCCCCAGGAGGACGTTTAGGGCAATTTTTAAGGCGACCTTGAGGACGACATTTAGAGGGCGTCGTCCTCTAGGTGTCGTCTTCGAGGTTGTTTTAAAAGTCGTTCTTGAGGTCGCACTAGACGTCGTGCTTGAGGTCGTCCTAGACGTTGTTCTTGAGGTCGTCCTCGAAGTCGTTCTTATGTCATCCTTGAGGTCGTCCTAAACATCGTCCTCAAGGTCGTCCTTCAGGTCGTCCTAGAAGTCGTCCTAGAGGTCGTCCTAGCCATTGTCCTTGAGGTCGTCCCAGACGTCGTTCCGGAGGTCGTCCTAAACGTCGTCCTCGAGGTCTTCCTAGAAGATGTTTAAGACGTCGTCCTTGAGGTTGTTCAAGAAGACAATAAGTGCATATACATATTGTGGATTAAATTGACTGACCCCGGGATTAAATTGGGTAGCGCAAGGATTAATTTGTGCGGCGCTTGGATTAAATTGGGCGGCACTTGGATTAAAATGGCCGTCGCTTGGATTAAAATGAGCGGGAAAGCCTGCAGACTGTGAAGAGATATTGCCTGATATTCAGTACCTCTATTATTGCTTAAGGCAACCGCTGTCTCGCTCGGAAATACATCTGGTTAGTGTTCATTTTTTTAATATGCTACAATTGCATTTAAACTAACAGGGGTAAATTTTGAGATGAAAACCAACATGCTGAAGGAAGATGTGTGCTTCGGTTTGCCACAGAAATTTATTTGAACCAGTTAGACGGGACAATTATACAATTCTTAGAATCCATGCAGTAGGATGTAGTACTGGTAAAATACATGTGGACGACAATTTGGTATGTTCTATAGAAAAAGTGTTGCTACCTAAGGTGAAAAAGATATTGATCACAAATTAAGGGCTGGAAATGGTGTTCAGTTATGAAAAAAACTGTTGGCGGAGTGATGGAATACTAAGATTAAGGCTGCATGCATGTACAAAAAGGACTTTCTTGGAAGTATGGCAAACTGGCGTCCAAACCTTTGTTGCAGTGTAGAAGGCGCCATTCCAAGATAAGAAATAAAAGCTGCCATTCCAAGAATCTTTTGCTTTGCTTGACGGTTGTCGGATACAACAAAAATATAGTGGAAGGGTCTGCGATGAGACTTGTAATTAAGATCAGTGTGATGAAGAGGGGGCAGACTACGAAAACGAACGAAGTAGTATGTGTTCTGTCTTTAATTTTTTTTTCCGATTTGATGCCTTCCACGAGAAAATTCAAAGTTAAAGTGGTCTTTACGACAGACCTTAAGCTGAGCGAATTGACGCCTTTCGTTGGGAAACAGCATGGGTGCCAAAAGGAATACAGAACTGCTTCTGTCGTATCGAAGGCGTTATTCATGACATTCCGATGGCTTGTTTATCTTCTTAGATCGACCAGAGTGAACGTTGTGTACATGACCGTTTCAGTGAGCACAAGACAGCTGCAACATAACTTAGTGAACTCCGAAAGAGGAAAGTAACTTCAGGATTGTAATCACTTTAACGCAGAATGCGATGGTAGCAATGGTTTTGTCCAAAGAGAGAAATTGTGGAAAAAGTGTTAAAGGAAACTATTAGATTGGTTCAGGAATGAATTGTTAAGTCAGCCTTCGTTGAAACTCGATGAAGCAACTAAGGCTTTTTTTCCGGCGTAAAGAAAGAAATAAGGGGTGGCTTGTAGTGCTTTGCTGATTGAGAGTGCGTACGGGTGACCATGGTGAGGGTTCGAAAAGGTTCGACCTGAAATAAATAGAGTACCTGAGAGTGATGGTCACCGATTGAACTTTGCAGACTTGAAGATGAACATTTCGTTGGGACCCTACGATCTTTTAGGGATTGATTGGCGTTTTCCCTTTATTTATTTACAACTTTGCAGACAATCTGGAACGTGTGAAAATGTGAGGGAGGGTGCTTGGGTGAAGTTAACTAAATATGAAACGCGATGAATCAAATTTAGTAGCTGCTTTTGACACGCTGTGTTTTCTCCTCGTTGTCCCCGCTTCGGATTTTAGTGTCGGTTACTGCGTTCTTCGCCGTCTCTGATTTTTAAGACACTCTTCCTCGGTTAATTTAGCTCGTAAAACCCATGACAAAAAAGCCCCAATGCCTTGTTCGTGTTAACACTGTCCGACAGTGTACATAAATGCATGTAAGTAGCTATTTTCGTACTCTGTTTAATTCTATGAATATAAACGAGAAACACTGTAACAGACTGTCAAATTGAGATGGAGAAATCACGTGGGTGACTTTTCAATCATCTACGTGGCTCAGAAATCTTTGAAACTATTTATTAAGTTACAATTCTTCGTAATATTTGCTTTTATAGCCAAGTGCAGAAAAAAATAGCACCTACTTTTCCCCATAGGAATGGATTACGACATTTTAAACTGTTTGTTGTCAGCTTCAATTTCCAAGAGCACATTAGCCCCGGCTGAACCTCTAGCGTGCATTATAATCACCTTGTTGGCCTGACCGCAGGACGTTACGATACCAAGTAACGTCGTGGTGTGCCGTAAGACGAATTCTCCCGCAAAATGTAGCGGGTAAATTTACGTCCCTTGACCTGACATTACATGAAGACGGGCCGCGCTACGTAAAGTTTCCCGCGGACTAAAGCGAGTAGCTCATCATGAGTCACTTGACATATCACAATGTCACGTGACGTCATGATATTACGTGGCATCAATTTACCCTCAAAGTTTAGGGAGGAGGTGTATGATAGTTTAGTCTTCCTGTTACCAGGTGCTATGTTGGCACTCGACGCTAAAGTGTCACGTAACCCGAAAACACATGCTGTCAGGTGACGGGATAAATATCCTCGCTACATTCTGTGGGGAGAGTACTAAGGTGTTACGTGATGTGACGTAATGGTGCCATGTGAGGGCACAGTGTCAAGTGACGCGATAATGCCCCCGCTAGATTGCGTGAAAATTGTTTTAATTCGATGAAGAGTGACTTTCTTTTTGTAAAACACCTCGGTTTTGCAAGTGAGCTTTTTCTCTCGTGCGCGCGAAACGGCGTGTCCGAAATGAAGCCTGCTCTACCACGTGACCTGTGGTAGCATGATGTCCTGTAATCATAGTTTCACCAAGCACATGTCACGCCACGTGCTAGTGACACATAGAGTCTAATTGTATCTAGTTAGGGTGGCGGAAGCAGATGTTGGGTCGTGCCATGTGGTGCCGGGAAATACTCGTAGGTCTAATCATCAAGCACTCGTAGATTTACTTGACAACCACCCGTAGGTTTCCTCGACAAGCTTGTAAAGTCTATAACAATGCAAACGTTGTTTCTTTCTCGTAATCTTAGTGTTTGAAAGTGCCTTTTTGACAAAACAACATGAAAAACCTCGCTAAAACAATGGTAAAAAATATAAATGCTGAAACAAAGCTCTTCTCGCAATCACATATGAGCGTGAAGTTGTGACTTAGTGTACCTTAGAAATAATTGCCAAGCACTTTATTTTCAATGAATGAAGGTAAAGCAAATAAATAATCAAGGTTCAGTTTTAATCAGATCGGAGACGCGACTATTGTGGCAATAGCCAATAAAAGTGAGCACTATTTCTTTCTTTGTGGTGGACCGGGATACACAAAATATTCAAATTTCTCGTTATTTCTTTATGCTTTCTAGGAGCAGCTATATCCCTAACCTTGAAAATGAAATGTTCTTGTATTCGGCCAGTTTTATTTAGTTCACTACACGGGATGAAATATATGAAAGATGCAGCGGACTGGACTTTATGGACTAGTTCCGTGAACCATAGTTTTCTTTACTAAATTGGGAGAATAATTAATGCAAAAGGAAAGCCCTAACCAAAAAATAATACGGAGCCCAACGTTTCAAGGCCAGTTCGGCCCCTTGTTCCCGGGTGACTGTTTTTGTTCTTGTCGTCTTCTTGCAACGTATAGAAGGACGTATAGAAGAACAAATGAAAATATTCGAATAAACGACAGAAAAGGGAAGCTCGCGTTGTCAGTGTCTTATCAAAACGATGACGTTTTTCTCGCTGTTATTCTGTTCTCGTTACTTTACGAAACTTTATAACAACCAATGACATTGTGCCACCTTGGCGCCGGCGAGCAATGGGGGAAAGCGCAATGACGCACAACCGAAATGCTACGAACACATATTGTATTTTGCTCGCCACAGCAGTTGAAGAAACTTGAGAGCTGCGGGCATGTATAGAATTATCGAGCTGGAAAGCGTAGGTATTCTTAGTGTCACTTCACTTCCTACCGCAACCGAAGCCGACTAGAGCCAATCAAGCAGTGCTCATAGTGATCGTGGTTTTTGTACCGGCTGAACCAGTCAGGCAGGGGAAGAAATTGCTCTCATTTCCAAATGGCCAAAGAAGAGAGTTTGGCGCTGCTTGAGTGGCGCCATGGGCTCGTCGCGTCGGGCTCGAAGAAAAAGCGAGGAGCGCCTTGTTTGTCCCCGGCCCTTGGATTACTGCTCCGCTCATGTTTCCATTCGACCGAACACTCGTTGCAATTAGGGTGAACGCTCGAGACAAAAGGATGCATTTCTATCAACTGGTCGAGGTGACTGTTGTTGTAATGACCAGATCTAACGGGAAGCGGGGAGGTGCCCGTGCGGAAAGGTTATACGCAAATCATGGGAGGAAGACTATCACGGGCGTGGTGGATCTGGCGAATGGCCGTCGGAGAGCGTTACCTTGAACATGACGGTGAAGGAGTGCAAGAAGAAGAGCTCTTCCCCGAGGGCGCTGGTGGCTCCGGGAAGTACCTCGCTGCGTGGGAAATGCAACGGGAAACATTGTATGCGCTGCGACACTCGTGGCATTCGTACGACGATTATCTGTGTGTTCTGACTTTCTCAGATTGAACTTACACTCGCAAAGTCATCAAACTTATATAGGGACATGTTGATGTATAGCATCTTTACTGGCACCGGAAATTCTCCGAAACCAGAACGCGGCGCGGTGCTCCTGGTGGCTCAGTACCAAAGAGAAGTTTACTATTTGCAGGTAATAGCTGTAATGAACTAATAAATGGCGCCAATGAAACTCTTAAAGACCTTGTTAAATGATATGGCTATAATGTTCTAAAAATCAATGAAAATAAAACAAATGCGGTTTTATTTCACCTAAAAAACAAGAATGTTACCTTTACTTGTGGTATCGTTTTAAATTCGACTAAAATTGAAGTCCTCACTAGCTTTAATTTTTTTGGTGTTGTATTCACGAATCAAATGCGATGGGACGATCATATTAATTATATTTTGCTTAAAATATCGCGTGTTGTTGGCTTGATGTATCGACCCCGCCATCTTCTGCCAAGAAGTGTCAAACTTTTAATTTATAACTCTTTATTTTTCTCTCCTATAAACTACTGCCACCTAGTTTGGGGTAATACTACGAGTACAAACTTAAATAAACTACTTCTGTTGCGGAAAAAAATGCTAAGAAACATTTCCAATGTCCCATACGACCACCCTAGTGAACCCTTATTTAAAAGTTTAAAATTGATTATTGTTAATAGTATATATAGATATCGTTTGTGTGTGAGTTATAAATCTGAAGTACAAAAAATCATCTTATTCTGATTTACCTGGCTTCTCTTGCTTCAAAAGTACCAACACGAAGTTTGCAAAATTGGAAGTGACCCAAAATGATACGACCTATGCTGAGCAAATGTTACCCTATAAGTTATATGCTTCCAAACCTACTTAATTGTCTTAGCTCCGAAGATATTGATCCCATTAAGTCACCGAGAAAAGATATTCGACAATTTTTTTTCCAGTGCGGATTTTTAGTAGTCCTTTCCAGAGCTTCGAGATGTATAGCACTGTGTTTTCTGTGTATATATCTAAATGTATACATGTATGACATTTTGTGTGTATGTATCATCCCAATGTATCTATGGTATGTATTAGGGATGGGCAGTATTTCAAATACAAGTATTTGAAATACGTAATTCAATTACTTTGTGTATTTTGCATTTGTACTTAATTACAAATTGGGTCATGTATTTGACGTGTGTATTTAAATACTAAAACGTGGGTATTTCAAATACAATAGTAATTAAATACAATTTTGTGGACGAAAATACATCCGTCAGATTTACTCTCACTGTCCAGAGCAGGAAGAAAACTACGTTCTGCACCGAATGCGGTGTCTCTCAATAAAGCACCAGCGTTTAGCGACTTTGTGATTACGTGCTAGTCCAGGGCAAGAATAGTGACGAAATCGACGTTCACAGGCAGACGGGCTAAATAAGTGCCTGTGACAACTTGTGATGCTTTCCAGCCTGATTTCCATCCATATTTTTGCCTGGAACATTCTATATGCGGGGGCCGTCCAGATTTTCGTAACTGGTGCGAGTTGCAACAATAATAAATTCTCTAGCTAGTGCTGCGCGTCTTGGTCGTTTCGGTTCTTTGTTGGTCTATACCAAAATGTAATCAACAAAAAAAGCTGCTTGAAGCTCTGTACTTTTTTCACGTATTACGTCGAAGCTGATAAAAAATTTTTTCTGATTATATTTCTATTACGTTACTAGAGCCTTGTACACTAACTCCCGAGTGTACGATGCAAAATTAATATGAGATACCCAGAAACCCGTTGCAGGTGTCCTGAAGTCACTGACGCAAATTTTGGGGAATGTATTTCGAAAAGTATTTGGAGGAGACCAAATATATTTGGTTGTATTGGTATCTTGTACTTAAATGCTTTTTTGGAAATGTAATTAGATTTGTAATTAAATACATTTTTGACGAAGTATTTTGTATTTGTATTTCGATACATATTTGCATGTATTTTGCCCATCCCTGGTTTGTATCATGTACTCATGTATTATATAGATACATTGCTCCATAGAACTCTCGATATATAATGTTACTACGAAAAACGTTAATATTGCCGCCCGATTACTATTTAAATGTTATTGTGTCTTGTTTATTTTTATTGCGCCACTGCTGTTTGTGTGAGAGGGAGCGGGGGACTCGTCAAGCTGCATGATGCAACTTTTTTCCTTGGTCTTCCTCCATCATTTGTTTGATGAAAAAATAAACATTATTATTATTATTATTTTATAATGTGCTCTATGCCAGTTGAGCCGACTACATGCCTCGATGAATGCCTGCCGCCGACGCCTTTCAATCGAGCGCTGGCTCGTGCCACCGAGCATCTTTGGCAGGCTGTGAAAAAATGCACGAGGTAGAGGGGCCTAGAGTGATATACGGGTATCCCGTTCACCAGGAAAAAGTTACCCCAACTTGGCTGCCGCCATGTTCTACAACGTTGTCCACCAGACAGGTGACCATACGAAATCCTGTGGCTTCTACGCAAAACTCTGCCGAGATTTATATTGCGATCGCTGTAAAAAAAAAAAAAAAAAAAAAACATGATAAACGACTTTTTTATACCGTTAGCCCCAGAGATCAGTGTCTAGCTCCGATAAAAACGCAAAATACGGCACCGCGGCTGACGCCATCTAGCGGAGGCATTGCGAAGTTGGACGACTTTTTTTCGTAAAAGCACATTTTGGACTTAAAATACACGAAACATAACTTATCTCGTCGGCACTGTTACAAAAGATCAATAAGTAATTATTTCTGCGCAATACTTCGTTAATATCTAGACGTAAAATTATAAGGTCACGTGTCTAGTGGTCCAAAATGTGCGACATGGCGCCGGCCAATTGGGGTCACTCTCAGCTGCCAGTTTATCACTCTAAGGCCCTCTTCCTCGTTAGAAAAAATAATTATTGAAAAAAACAAAACAAAGTGATATAGACCGAATTTGTTCGATTTAAATCGTAATAATTTGATTTAATCACTGCAGGTAAATTTAGTGCATTTGCATCACTATGTTGATTAAACACGAAATATTTTTTGAACATGATGGTGAACCTGAGACCGGTGTACGAAAGCGAAAACGCGAAGGCAGAAAGAGAATTGGTAACGTCTCAAGTTGATCAATCCGTCCGATCACTTTATAATTGTACGTAAGACATAATCATTTTAAATGTAAAATTAATTTTAATTAACAACTTTTTATTGCTGCAATCCCCGCCAAACTAGAAGAAAAAGATCTTGAGTATTTTAGTTGATTAAAAAGCTTATTAATATATTTTTTTATTTCCACTTGTGACTTCGCTGCAATCGGACATTCCTTTTCTAGCTTTCATTTCTTTATTTTGCGCTTTGATTTTGTTGCAGTACGACGTTACGTAGTTGAAGAACGAAGTATATTGAAGAAATTAAGCTAAGCGCTTTAATTTGCTCTACAGAGCTCTACTTTTTGTTCGTGTTCAACATGACATGAAATTTTCTTGATTGGTAGTTTTTTGGTCTGTATGACACACACACGGTAAACAAACAAAAACATTTTTTTTAGAATTATTTTTGAGAAAAATACAAAAGCGTTGCCTTACTAAAAGTAGACCGATTAGAATCACGATATAAACCATGATTTAAGTCATCTTGATTTTTGTTCTCTATCTTTCTCATCGAAGCCGGAAGGAAGAACGTCGGACAAAAAGCACTATGCGTCACCTGGCGTTTCTCCCTGCAAGTTTTACACGCTTTGCACTCTGAACACTTCATATCAGCTATTCTTTGGACGTCTGACGAGTCCTTGTACTTCCTTTCTGCCTAACAATGTAACATTAAAAACCATTGCAAATAAAAAAAAAAAGAACACGGAAATACAAAGAAATAGTGGCGATACGATTTCTCAGGCCTACCACTTCATTCATGGTCGATGAATCGCTTTTTATGAATTAAAATAACACTACTCGCCGTTCCTCGTGCCTCCGTACCTATCGCATCGTCTTACAACAGCGTACGGAAAGCTCATTTCGGGCGCTCTATGTCATCGCAGAAATGGGAACTTTTCAATGCAGCCTGATGGCATTTCGTGGAATCAATTTGAGTGCGGATTCCTCGCTCTCAGAAGAGCAGACATGAAATGCACCTCGCGCCGCGGTGCTGCTGCTGCGAGTACGCATTCGCAACCCGCCTCGGTAGTCTACATGGTCGGCCGGTCGGCGCGGTCTAGTCGTGTCTGCTGTTTGAACGCCTGGCCGCAGTGCTTACTGGGTTGCAGCTCAGTGCTCCGTCTGGTCTCGCGGTGCGCGTTGAGGCAACGAAAAACCGCACCGGGAGTACGCGCCTTGTTTATCGAACACGTCCTGTGCGCACCGGTGCATCTTATTGAAGACGCCGGGCAGCAACCCGCCATCCGGTGAGCGCCGGTGCGGACAAGTGAGGATGCTATAAATGTGTCATAATTTATCAGCACTGATAGAATAGGGTACGATGTTTGCGGGGATATTGTTTCATTGAAATGGGGTCTTCTTTTTCGTGGTTCACGTTTTCTCACAGGTTTAGGGGTTTTTTTTTGCTATACATTTTTTGATATCGGATGAAAAATCGGTCCTTATTCAGACCTTCGTTGACGAAAGTATGACACGAAAATGCTATCGTCTAGTCTCCATGGAACATAGATGTGGTTCAAAAATTGGGAAAACGTCATCGTACCAACAAAGCAAGAAAAGTTGTGCTGTTCTTAAGCAAGAAGAAGCATCGCATACGCAAAATGAAGCTGCAAACAAAGATTTTCTTGTGCAAAGCTTGATTTCTGGGATAATCGGTTTTCGACAAATTGGTCAAAACCGGCTCGGGGGCAATTTTTGAAGGTTTATCAGTATTTACAGGAAACACAAAACCACGGTGCAATACTTATACGTAGCATTTTGTTTTTTCGGTTTAAACCGATAAACCCACAAAGTTAACCCCCGAGCCGGTGTTATCCAAGAAGAGTAATTGGGAAAGGCGGCATCGCTCGCATGAACATGTGTTGAATCACAGAATTTTCTCTTCTACAGGTAACGGAAGGATCCTTGTTATAGTAGTGACTATAGGTTCTTGTTGCTGCTGCTTTTCTCACAATTAGGGCAGAATATGCTCTTGTCACTGAGTTTTTTTCTGAACCTGCTGATGATGGCACGTGATGTGGAGAAAAGTCCTGGCCCTCTAAATGAGGTGACTGACATCTTAAAAGGGCTCCAGCAGGGTCGAACTGCTATCTTGATTGAATTAGTAGAGCTAGAAAAACGACAAACGAAGTTCAATGATCTGGTCATTGGCTATGGCAGAAGTGTAGAATCATTGGAATCCAAAAGAGAAATGTTGGAAAATTCAGATTCTGTCTAGGCACGGGTTCATAGCCAGATTTAAGTTCACATAGAAAGCGCAGAGGAAATGGCTCGAAAATTAGATGATTTAGAAAATCGGAGTGGAAGGTTGAACCTTGTTTTTTATGGTATTGAAAATTGAGAGCCACGTTAGAGCTGGGAAACTTCTGAAAACGTGATTCGAGCAATTGGCCGGGATAGGCTGCAAGTATCGGTGGGAGAAATGAAGAGAGTTCATAAGATTGGGAAACATGGGCTCAACTGTAATGGTCCGAGTGATGCAAATATGTTATCATACAAAGAAAAACAAAAATCTTAACGTTGGTAAGAAATTGAAAGTAACGAACTGCGCCGTATCAAGGGACTTTTTCTTCTTCTGTAAGGGAAATTTGCCGTAAGTCATAGACTGTTGAAAAGGAAAGAAAACACTGCGGCCAGGAGAATGTTTCGCTTGTGCATGATTTATAAATGGTGAAGCCTCTGCTTGGGATGATGATACCGACTTTGTCATTAAACTAAACAAAATTCGATAACTTTAAACTGCAAAGAATGGGGTGACCGAGTGTTCCGTCTTATAGCTTAAAGAGGGGTGCAATGATTCCTGGACTTCGGTCAAACATTTGTGGAAGTTGCCCTCTGACCCTTCTAAAGTAAAGAACAGAAAACAGATTTCGCCTGCGTGCCCTAGTTGTTCTGTAACAAAAAGATAAATATTGCCCATTTCTGGCACCCCTCAACTCACTCCCAGACTTCAGGGCCACGCGCGGTCCCCCTCCTAGTGACATCTGTCGGAGTGCCGTGTAGCTTCCCGTGTGCTCTCTCGGAGGACGCTTCCTCTCCCTCTTTCTGCTGACATTAGCGGGCGTTATGCTGCAGCTTAAAGCCGACTTAGATCACGTTATCTTTTCGCCATAGTTCCTTCGGCTGCCACTTGCGGCTGCAGGTGGGGGAAAAACTTGAGTTTTCTGTTGCGATTATGCAGCGGATTCGCGACATTTTTGAATGAAGGAGATGTTTTCTCTATCCTCCGGGAGACGATAAACAACGTAAAACTGACGTGATGCAAATTCTTTTAATCTTAACATCGTTGCACCCCCCCCCCCCCCCCCACCCCACTTTAACTCACAAATTATAAAGAATACATTTGATGACTTCAATGGGCTACTGCAAGATTTGAATCCTGATATTGTTTCTGCAACCGATTCATGGTTGAATGATACTGTTTAAACGGTGACATTTTTTCTTCTGATTATCGAGTTTATAGAAAAGACAGGAATGTTTGTTGTAGAGGAGTGTTTATTCTGGTTAAAGAAATATTTCATAGCGTAAAAAGTGATTAAGTCACGAATGACAATAAATTAAAACATATAAATAAAACAGCGCAAACGAACACAAGGACAAGTAGAAGATAGGACACAGACACTGCGCTTACTCACGACTTACTCTTTTTTTTCATCTTAAAACACATCAACATAAGAAGACAAAGAAATAAAAAAAAAAAAATAAAAAGAATCCAGCATAGGACATCTTCACCGTCATGTGCCATTTGAATAATTTTTAACAGAAAGTATACCGTTACAAAAACCAAATGAAAAAAAGAAAAGTAAATAGTAGAGAAATATAGAACTATACATGATTCCACCTCAGGTCTGAGCAAAGCCAAAACTACAGCGCGAGCCCCGATGCCCTGTGGGTACCTGTCTCGCACGCGGCCTCTTGGTGTGTGGCAATGTTACTAAACCACTCAGTTGGGAAACTGCCATAGAGACTGCTCTGAAAAAGTGTCCCCGATTTGTCCTCGAGCACCGAGCTAATGGCGAACACAACGCCGCCATTTCTCCCCCAGCGGCCACTCGAGGAAATGCACGTGGCATCCCTTTCGGCTTTAATCGGTCGTTTCGGCGCCGAACAGATACGGCGGAAGAGGTTACAGGGTTGCCACCCCCGCCTTCACAGCGGACGCGCCGCGTCTTACTACCGAAGTTAAAATGCACCTAGGTCGGGACGCGCTACCTGAAAGCACCGCTGAGGCATGGTTGTATAAAAACAATATTAATTGTTCCGCAAACCCTTGCAAACTAAAGATTATAAAAACATCACGCGCCCTTCATTTTGTACTACACTCCAATAAATTTCATACAAAAATAGTCTTTTCCGTTTGTTTTTACACAAAAACGTGCTTTCTAAAAGCTCAAGGTGACCACAGTACAGACAAATGATAAAGAGTGGCGCTGTTGTCGTATTTAGCTCGGTCTCGGTGGACGCCAGCGGCCCAGATTTCGACAACGAGTTTCCCGACTGAGTGTTTTAGTAACTTTGGTGTGTGGGCACCCTTTTCTGGCTGCATATAGGCACGCGCCTGTAGTTATAGGATCGCTCCCATGGAAGCAGAAAGAAAGTATTAAACAAACGTGTTTTATTTGTATGTTTACAATGCACCACCGACTAGCCCACCTCCAAACATTACGACAAATAATGAAGCGGATAATAACTGGAGGAATTGAACGTTTAATTTAACGTTTAACTTGTGCCCAAAATTAAAAATAGAAGAAGGTTGGCGTCGCAGGCGTTGATGTCGGCAAAACAGCAGGATCGAGCGCGGAAGCAAGACCGTGCCGAGCCCCTTATTTACCCACGTGGGTTTCTGGGATATTCGTCGTAGAACATTCGGCGCGTAGAACATTCGTAACTCGATCAGACGATAGTTTTGTTTAGCCATTTCGTTAGTTGATTTGTCTGCGGATGGTACGGAGTGGTTCGACGGTGGATGGTGCTACTGAGACGAAGAATTCCTTGCGTCAGCTGAGCTATGAACGATGATCCATGGCCTGTAATGAGGACTTCGGTGGCGCCGTGCCGGAGGACAACGGACTCGATGAAAAACTTGGTGACTTCAACAGCCGTACCGGATGGAAGGGCTTTTGTCTCGGCGTACCATGTGAGATAATCGGTCGCGACGATTATCCATTTGTTTCCTTGCGTCGATGATGGGAACGGTCCAAGTGAATTCATTCCGATTTGCTGGAATGGGGTAGATGGCGGTGCAATAGGCTGAAGAACTCCTGGCGGTCTCATCGGTGGTTTCTTCCGTTTTACAAGGACGACTGGGAACGTCCACAGACTACTTGAGGGTTGAATGATGTCGTCGTCTAGCCATTTCCTGAACTTGATCTTGAATCACCTTCCTTTCCTTTAAGGAGACTTGGTACGGTGACTGGTGGACCGGGAGCGCGTCGTCGTCGGTAATGATGCGGCGCTTCGCAACCGTTGTTTTTCGTACCCTTAATCTTGCGGCGAGACTCGCGAAATTCGCTCAGCAGGTCAAGCAGCCGTCCCTGTTCAGTACCTGGAAGCTTCGGGTCGATGTCAAGCTCCAAGGGCGACGTGATCTCGTGCTGCGATGAAGTCGGCTCTTCCGAAAATGCAGCGATTGCGGCTAAGTTCTCGAGTTCATCGATGTGGCCAACGGCGATACCGTTTGTAAGGTGCTTCGGCTCTTCCTGGAAATTCGTAACCAGGACGATGGCGCGCCCGTCTAGAAGTTTTGTTACTCCTCGTACGGCACCGATTCCTCGTTGGCAACAGGAGGCTTCCCTCGAGCTGCACCTCGCCGCAGGAAGTTTCATTGATCTCGATGGGATCGAAAATACTCGGCCACGGCGGTAAGTTCACGTGGTTTGCGAGGACTTGGACCACGGATGATGTCGCTTTTTGTTCATCCGGAGGTGGAACAGGTTTTCGTAGCGTCAGGGGGTTCACTCCAATTTCGATGATGGCGCCATACTCGTAGAGAGGATAACATCCCTCGCACATTCCGAGGATAACATCCCTCGCACAGTCCTGCAGAACGACAAACTTCACAGCGCACGTCTCACTGTGGATCTCGACGCGAGCAGTGCATCTCCCGACTGGTGTGGTGAGGTGTCCACAAGCGGTTCAGATTTGAGGGCCTTGCCATGGCGTTGTCACTTTCCGAAGACGGCGTGAAAGCCTCCCACTAAAAACGAAGAAGTCTGCTGCGGTGTCCCCAAGTGCTGACGCGTCGCGGCTCTCGATGGTCACATTGAGGCTCTTGGGCACCATTGCAGAAGCGTCGCTCCGCTGCACGTGGTCGGTCGAGTGGGAGGCCACCGGCGTTTTTGGAGGCTGTTACGTCGTCGGTCTACGGCAACTTCACCTCCAGGGGTTGCCGCGCTTAGTTTTCCCGGTACGACAGGAGCGACAGGCTCTCACGACGGGATCGGTCCATCGGCGAAGTTGGACGTCGTGGCGACGGCGACCGGGACCCGCGGCGAGGTGCAGGCGGGGGAGACTGAGGTCGTCGGAGGTACTCTTGGATCTCCTGCAGTCGTTCACCGTAGCGTGGGCGTAGGTCTTTTGGGTGGAAGTCGCGCAGTCCTATTTGCCGGTAGGGACAACGGTGGTATAAATATGGTCGGCTTCCCACAGTGATAGCACAACAGACGTCGATCGGCCGTCCTCCACACGTCGGTTTTTCTTGGCGCAGCTTGTTCTAGGCGATCGTACGCCCGATCTTCCAGGCGTCGGGAATACTGCGGCGCTGGAGATTCACGTCGGGATGGCGCCGCATATGGATGAGCAAGGGGCGGTGGTCGTCGAGTAGCTTCGGCGTAGCTCAGCGTCGCTCTTTCGGGAGTGGCGCTGAAGAGAATTTGCTGCAGCGCCTGCTGAAATGTTTCCCGCAAAATCTCAGCGATTGAGGGTGAAGCCGGACTTTCGGCGGCCAGGTAGAAGCTTCCCGATTCCCTCCCGCACGACGTCCCGGTTGATCTCACGGAAATCCGGGTGGTTGCAGCTAATTAAAACTTGTTCTTGGCCTAGTTGGTTCATGATTGCAGTCTAGAGGTTTTTTGCGCGACACAAGGGACAATCACAAGCGAGTAGACACGGACAAGCGCAAACTTTCAACTAGTTTATTCGTGCTCGGTCGACCACGAACATCCAGAAGGAGCATGCGCAGCACGCCACACAGAAGAAAAAAAGGAAACAAAACTGATAGAAAAGTCACCCACCAAGACACATTCTACGATAGTCATTATCAACCAGCAACCCAGATAAAAACTGCACTTCACTTTCAAACAAAGAAACCGAAGTATCGCTAACACCAGTCACGTCCTTCTTTATATAAAAAGCTTCCATCAATTCTCTGGTTGTGCTATCTTTGCTTCTACTTAAGATCCTGATCTCACAAAATCGCGCCTCACACCCACAGTCGGCACAGTGAGTTGGCAAGTGTGCATTGCCTTTACTCCTGATCGACAATTCATGTTCCCGTGCGCGGTCATTAACACAGCGTCCAGTTTGACCAATATATATGACGATTTTTTAATCCTTTTAAAGAAACAGCACCTGATTAGTTATGACGACTCTGTAGATGAGATTTTAAGCGCTTTTAATGTTCATAGGTTGGGCCTGTCCTTTACACATGAGCTTCCAACTCATGAGTCACTCCATTTTCTGGATATAAAACTGATGTTAAAAAATAATCATTTATGCTGGCGTTATAACCCTCGAGTACAGAAGGGGCTGCTGCCGTATGACTCGGCTCACTCAAAAACTGTTAAGCGAGCCATCGCCTCCCTCTGCTTAGGGTCCGCCCTCAGGAGGTCATGTCCACACTCTATGCACAGAAGCTTTAATGATTAGGTAGCCAGGCTGAAGTCTGCCGGTTTCCCCTGCACGGTCATTACGTCGGTTGCTGAGACGTTGCTCCTAGTGATAGGGTCAAGGAAAAGCAGAGGACGCGGCCAGAGCCGCCACAAAGGAAGTGTAAACCAGAAGTGATGCCGTATACACATAAAGTGTCCCACAACCTCAAGAAGGTAGCGAATAGATACAATGTACCTTTCGTGTTCTCTGCGCCACGCAAGCTTGCGGGCCTTTGTCCGAGGATTTCCTCGGGAAGAGAAAAGGCGAGTGGCTGCAACAAAAAAGCACGCCCGACCGTTTGTGGATTGTGCCACAGCGGTCGTATACGAGATTCCGCTCTCGTGTGGGAAAGCATATATTGGTCAAACTGGACGCCGTGTTAATGACCGCGCACGGGAACATGAATTGTCGATCAGGAGTAAAGGCAATGCACACTTGCCAACTCACTGTGCCGACTGTAGGTTTGAGGCGCGATTTCGAGGGATCAGGATCTTGGGTAGAAGCAAAGATAGCACAGCCAGAGAATTGATGGAAGCTTTTTATACAAAAAAGGGACGTGACTGTGTTAGCGATACCTCGGTTTCTTTGTTTGCAAGTGAGGTTCAGTTTTTATCCGGGTTGCTGGGTTGATAATGACTATCGTGGAATGTGTCTTGGTCGGTGAATTTTCTATCTGTTTTTTGTTTCCTTTCTTTTCTTCTGTGTAGCGTGCTGCGCATGCTCTTTCTGGATGTTCGTGGTCGACCGAGCACGAATAAACTAGTTGAAAATTTGCGCTTGTCCGTGTCTACTCGCTTGTGATTGTCCTTTGTGTCGCGCAAAAAACCTCTAGACTGTTGCATCTGGAAGTTGAGAAGGCAGCGGCGCCGGGAATTCGCTGGTAATGGGAGACCCGTGCTCGAAGGGCACGTTCGATATTTGTGGCCTCAGTAACAAATCCTTCGACTGTGATCGGGGCTCGCACATGGTTTCCGAACATATTTGCCTTCAGTCTCCGCATCAGGATCCGCAGGTTTGTTTTCTTCAGAGGCGTTTGGGACGAAGCGTTTGGGACGAGGCGTTTAGCGACGAAGCTTGTGACGCTTTTGTTCGGCCCTTTGGTTCTTGCTTGCAAAATTTCTACGGCTCGCTGTCATCGCTGCTGGTTTGCAAAAATGCATCGAAGTTGGGCCTGGAATTCTTCCCAAGATGAAATCGACGCTTCGTGGTACCCGTACCAGGTGCTGGCCGAGCCTTCCAAAGCGAAGTAGACGTTCCGCAGGCTTTGCTCAGCCCTCCCCCCTTCCCCCCCCCCCCCCCCCGCACACACACACACATACACACTCCGTCTAACCGGGCTACGTGCCCGTACTGGCTTAACCAGTCGTCCACATCGTCGTAAAGGTCGCCATTGAAAGTCGCCAGTGTCCGTGGCGGGGCTTCCACGTAGATATCGATGGACGTCGGTGGCGTTCCGTCTTGCTGTGACGTGGTGTTCATCGTCGGCGTCTTCTTCCTCGGCTGCTCTGGTAGTTGTCCTAACTCCGGAGGCTGGCCTTATGGCGAATTCCACTTGTCGCTTTGGAGCGTGCCGGGATCGACTTTTCTGGAGCGAGCCTATTTCACTGGGCGATCGGGATCGGGACCGACTTGTTTCACTGGTTGTTTTGAATTAGCTCCCGCTCCAGATTTTGATCTGGATCCGAGAAGTCGCTCCCACGATTTCGGCGGATTCAACCGGAAGCCAGCCGCGCCAGCCCTCGGCGCACACACATGACTTCCTTTCTCGTGGGGCATCTCGCCTGATCTCGCCCATCTCGCCTCAGAAGAAGAAGAAGCACGTCGCGGGCTGGGCTCCTAGATTGTCTCTACATCAGAAGAATTCGTAATGGCCGCTTGCTTACCGCTTGGCTCGACAGCCGGTTCGTTTTCCACCAAGGACAAGAGAGTGTATTTGCTGCGCTACGGGCATTCCGGCAATCTTTGCTAGAAGCTCCTGAGCCATTCCTGCCGCTCGTGCGTCGGACACGTGTTAGCGACGCGATTGCGAAAACGTCTTCGAAACGACCTCAGCGGCCGCAGAAAGAGAATTCCCGGGCAGTTGAATGACGGAAGGGCATCCGCCGATCCCGGAGCAGTGGTCACGTGCCACTGGGGATCCGTAGGCGGCGCGACCCCGTTCGGATCCTGTGCTCCAGTCCGGATCTGGTCAACTGATCCCGGCGCGCTCCAAAACGCCCAGGGGAATTCGCCATTAGTTGCGGCGGCTGGCTAGGGTCTCAGATTCGTCGACGGGGATTGGCTTTCCAGGACTGGAAAAGGATCAGGCCCGACAGATCTTCTGAGTGGTACGTTTCACGAGTATGGAATGCGGTACCCCGCCCTTCAACCAAATTGTCACTAATGAAAAACAATGAAGCGGATAAAGACGGGAGAAACTAAACGTTTAATTGGGCGAACGTGTGCCCAAAACAAAATAGAAGAAGGTTAGCGTCGCAGGCGTCGATGTCGGCTAAACAGCAGGATCGAGCGCTGGGCTGAGACTGACTCCGATCGCCATTCAGAGTCCCTTATGTGCCCCCTTGAGTTTCTGGAACATTCGGCGTAAAACATTCGGCGTGTAGAACATTCGGAACTCGATCAGACGACAATTTTCTCGAACTTATGAGAACACCAAGTTGAAAGAATAAATAAAAGAATATTCCACTGACTGGGAATCGAACCTAAACCTTCCGCGCGCCAGCCAAGCACAGTAACCATTCGGCCACGCACGTGCTCGCTCGGCAACGCGCGTGCCAATATTCACTGTAATGACGCTGAGTTTGTACGATGTAGGTTGAGCACTCTTAAGATCGATATGATGCCATTGAGTTCTTTTTATCGTCCTCCTCAAGGCAGTGTCAAGGTTTTCAGCTGACTAGATTCTATATCGCCAACGCTTCCTGACGACCGTATTTTTTTAGCTAAGAATTTTATTTTTATCAGATCTAAAATGGGATGAAAATATACCACCCAGTGGAATTTCTTCAATACTTTATGATATAAATATGACATATGGTTGTGAGCACTATGTTTTGACCACTACACGTGGACCAATGTTTTATTTAATTCCATGTAATGATCCTGCACTGTTACTCAGTGTGTGAGTGTTTTGCCTGAAATAAGTGATCATAACATAGTTACTGCTAACTTTATTGTGCCTCACTTAGTTTCCGTCAATTACAACGTTAAAAGTGTGTATGTACAGTAAGGCTAACTATAACACAATTAGTAATGAGCTATATGAAGAATCATAAAACTATGTGGCAATATCTTTGACTGAAGATGCAGGTTCTCCGTGGATTAACTTTGAAAATCTACTGTCAGCCCTCGTTCAGAAACGTATTCCTTTTAAACATGCGATGGACAAGGCGAAGCCTGATAAGCCTTGGATGAATCATTGGGTTAAAGCGATAGTAAAACAACGCCCACGTATGTATAAAGCGTATAAAAAGAATCCTTGTGTTAACAATTAGCTTCGTCTAAGAAAGCTAGATTAAGATTATAAAAATGTCATATGTGACGTGAAGCACACATTATGTCTCTGAACTAGTGAAGGCTAGCCACTCAAATTCGAAAGTGTTGCGGAGTTATCTTCACAAAACTCGAGAGGGAAAAAAACAGACATCGAGAGCGCATTACTGATTCCGGTAAAGTAGTAACTGACAATTTCGCAAAGTCTAATTGTTTTAATGATCATTTTAATCAATATTTGACAAAAGCTATGGCTACAGATTTTTTCCGACTGCTGCTCATGAGGTAGAAAATTTAACCCCTCCAGTCGGAGGAGTTTAACTCGCGGACCAGGCGGATTTTTTCAGACGCTCACCAGTCACCTAGCTGTGTTTGGAGATTTATGTTTGTCCTTTGTCCCTCTTGTTCCCCTTCTCCAGGAATTATTTTCATCATTGTTTTACTGTCCCATTTTGTAAACACACACACAAAAAAGTCAAGAATAGAGCAAGGAAACTACACTAATCAAAGAAAATTTGCAAGTGAAGGTTTATTTGAACATAAAGTAAAATCTAGACCATCCAGAACTGGCTGTACTGTATTGTGCCCACAAAATCGCATGCAATTTTATTTTCCTATTGGACGACGAACCTATTTTTCGCCGGCACATATACTATGGGTTTAAAATTAGGTTGAAGAGGATCGATCCTGGCAGCGGAGCATCGGTCGCACTATCAAAAAATGTGTATGCGCTTTTAAAACAAAAACTAGCAACTCCTCTGATATCTGAAGGTTGTTTGTTCTTTCAACAAAAAACTTCAGTCGACGATACACCTTTGTTTTTTATCAATTGCTCTATGTCCTAATAATGTTCGGCCCGTTTTAAGCCTGGCCAATATTTTACGGTCAGTGCGTTTAGGCTACTTCACCAGTACTTTGATTTTCAACGCTTCCACCAAAATATATTCTGATAGAGGAAGCAGAACTTCTAGAGCCCAGTAAACTGATTTGTAGAAAAACATTTAATTGAATAGATTACTTTATATATTTATAGATAATTCAATTACCTACTAAACGTTTGACAGATTAGAACTGAGTAATTTGTGAAATCTCACCGGTGTAACAAAATTGTCCTGGTAGGTATAAGTATACCAGTTGTGCACATTGTAAAATGAATTCTAGGAAAGCACGTAAAAAAAAAAATGCGGTAAAAGTTAAAAACAAACATTATACAGTAACTTTACAATGTCTGCCGACGTTTAGCTGAAGAAGCGAAGTCCCTTAGGAAAACTACGGCGTTCACTCTGGGGTTTTAAGAATATTTCTTTTCAAGAGTTGCAAATGAAGTTAGGTGCATAATCCTGCGTAACCTGAAAAGCTGCCGGTTATAGTCTCCAGCGGATGGATTCGAATTTTCCACACTGGGAATACTCGAGGAGCGTACGTTATTGTGCCGTTTCCAAGTCTGCTCCGGCAGACCGTGCGCATTGCAAAGGATTCTGCAGATCGCCTGGGCACTCTTAAGTGTATTTGTTAAAATCATGATCTTCTGCTTTGAAGTTGCACCTCCAAGGTAGCCAGGTTGTTGTGTTGGATTTTCCCAGCCACGTACTGGAGGCAAGCAAGGGGCACAGATTGGACACAAGCGCTGAGTTCAACTTGTGTCACTCAGAATACGAGTCTGAGCGAAATGCCGCACTCGAGCTCCATCTGGCTGCCAATAGGTGGCGTCAAAACTCCAGCGCCACGCCTTTGCTATCTTGGAGGTAGCGCCCGAGGTCGTGCGATTTTCGGAGCCTGACTCTGCCCGATGATTTGCATTGTCCCGCATCGGGCCCTATCAGAACCTTTGAGTCTAATAGAAGCTAGGTTGGTTATCGGATAGGCCTGCTGCTGGCACAATTTGAAGAGGGGTTCTGGTATGAAGCTATGGTTACTCTTAATGCCGGGGTCACACAGCTCATGCTTCATACGAAGAGTCTACAAGCACGAGTGACCGCAATATCCGTTGTTTGAATGCCGTCTACCAAGTTTCTTCATGAACTCGTTGACATGCGGCTTTCGAAGCACGGATCTCGTGGTGACTTGAGCTCGAATCTGTTTTGCAGACTGTGTTTTGTAGGATGTATAAGCCGTGAGATCCCGGCGTTAACGGATGCCATGCAACATCTTATCGATACTCAGCTCGGCACTCAAGACGAGTGCCAAAATACTGAAAGAACAAAGCGCGTGAAGGTCAGGTTTTCTAGGCTGTAAGGGACAAGATTCGTTGGCGGTCATAGTTGAGTCCGTTGAGCGCGAGCTTCCGATGAGCTTCAGCAACGCTTCCGCAACGGTGCACTGCACACCACCACGATTTTAGTTCTTCGCAGAATATAAGTAGGCGCCCCTTCGGAGCTTCCGCTTTGAGCGACGGTCAATTATGGCACCCACTAACTACCATTCATAAAAAAAAAAAATATATATATATATATATATATAATTCAACACATTCTAAATGAGAGTAAACTAATCATAAATCTGAAAATATTGGAATGGCATTTAGCTCTAGGCTTAAAAAGCTGAAAATGTAGTATTTAAGGACGGTGCGTTTCAAATAGTTTAGAAGACAGTAAACGGTTGTTTTGGGGAGTGAAGAACATATTTTTATTAATTCTAGCGGGGAAACCTAACTGATGGAGAAGTCACGTGACGGCAATTTTTACGCGAAATATAGCGAAGAAATGGGATTGGTGTTTAGCTCTCGCGATGTCGATTACATCCCTAAACTGAGTGGGTAAACCGAATTGGTTATATGTAATGAGATATCAGGTCATGTGACACCAATTTCACTGATAAATTTATCGCTAGAACTAAAATGGAATTTAGAAAACGTGACGTGAATTTAAACGTTACGTTTAGTAGGGAAACTGAACTGTCGTGTCAACAACGTGACGTCAATTTCGCCGATAAATTTGATAGGCAAACCCAGTTGTTATTTACGTAAATGACGCAAATTCTCCCGCAAACTTAAGCAGGAAAACTATTCGTGTATTGGCACACGACGCCCGGTGACGTGAATTTCTCCGTTAAATCTAGACGGGAAATGCAGGGACGGGTGCAGGTAAGCATGCATTCAACAATAAGCAAAACAAGATCACACAAAGATGGCACTGGTTTTGATAGCTGAAGTGTATGGAGAAGGTCAAGCAAGCGTACGAAACCACTTTACATACATGGAGCATAGCAGTGTAGGATTGCACTCACGCGACGTTGGCTCTCGTGTAGAATTCATCTTCGGACAGCAGTGCCGAGTCCAATTCGTGCTCAATCTCATAGTCCGTCTCGCGGTGAAGCGAAGTGATGGGCCGCGCCTGTTGAATGAAGAGAGCGATTCATCGTCGGAACGCAGGAACATCGAAAATGCGTTTCAAATTTGTTTTATTAATGTTTAAGTAGCGGTTAGCGCGACGACTGGGAGTCATGGAGACTTGTGTTTCGCTGTACAGTGGTAGCTTGGTAACTGTAAAACGGTTGCTAATTTGTAGTTTCTGACACATTTCGAGCGATTCTTACACGTACAGACGCCTGCATTACGCCTGCTTATACGAGAAGTGGCTGAGGTGAGAATTTGAATCGTCACATGTTTGTCTGCAGTACGAACTATTTACAGACAGCCCAGCCGCGGCGAAACTCACCTAACTGGCTAATTTGCTTCTCCGTGTGTTAAAAGAAAGAATTAAGAAACAGTCTAAAAATGTACGAAATCATTGATGTTAATATATTAACTGGTTGGAAGCAAAAGTCTGCCAATTGTGGTTAACAAAGACAAAGAGGCGACGTAAATCTAAAATGGCCGAGTGGGGAAACGTTTTACGTATTGTCTATAATTGCTTTGGTACGTTCGCAGCAGTTTTCGAACTACTAGTAAAATGTGATCTCACTATCTTAAAAAGATTGTTACAAAACGTCTTGTCAAAAGTTGAAAGCATCTGCATGTACATGAGCATGTACATGCAGATGCATCCCAAGCGTCTATGTGCACCTATCTGAAAGCTGCATAAAGGTGTTGTGGTGCTTTCGCAATTACGATTGAGCTGTGTTTTTAAAGCGGGTCCGGATGTGGTTCGCGATGACGAGGACGCAGTTTGCGTTTTTTCGGTGATCACGCGTGATTCTTCGGAATTTGTGTTTGGCAACCTTGTTTTACAATCCAAAATCCGGCTTTGGTTCAGAATGTTTTTCTTCCTGCTGTTCGCACGCATCCCGAGTTCAAGCAAAAAAGGAGTCATGAACCCGCGAAGCCACACCGGCGATACGCCCGAGCACGCCCTCAAGCAAAGCCAAGCTAGGCGCGACTTTCTGAACCATAGCCTTCTGGTTGAATAGAGCGTGCCCTCCGACTCTTTTGTTCCCGAGGTGGACCTTGTTTTCGGGATAAGGGGCCACTTTCTCCTCGTCCTCGCTCGTTGTTTTCCTTCGGGGCAATGAGGGGCATTGCTTGGTACTAGCTGGTTGTGGTTTGGTTGGTAGCGGACTTGCCTCTCGTGTCACGCCAATAGGGTTCGATGTTCGTGGAACATTAGGGTCAAATTAACGCCGTCTGGATTACCTATAGGTAATGTTGCGCGTACACTTGATTTGTTTAGACAGTGTTCTTTATTCCTTTTGGTAAAGAAATGTGACTGGCCCAGCTAGCCCGGCAATCTTAGGTGCAATATCCCCTTCGCGGTAGTCTGTTGGCTACGGAATTACGCTCATAGCGTCTATATGCGCCTTTATGGTGGTCATGTACGATGGCGGTAGGTTCCAGCAGCTTACGCGACTGCCGAAGAGGGTACAGTAGCTGTCACTTCGCCGACCGGAGGCTGTTTCGGATGTTCTATGGGCAATAACGAACAAGGCAGAGCAGCGACGGGCTTCGGCACCACAAATAACTAACCAATTAGCCTACTTGAATAAAAAGCGTTGAAACCAACATCCGCCAACGACTTCTCATAGAATCCTGTCATGTACAGACTACGCCAGGGAATATCAATAGGTTGACAGGCACTGTACTATCGGCGTATGTCAACGGGCTAGGGCACTTGACGAAAAAAAAAGTTAGTGAAGTAAACAACGCCGGCGCAGATGGAAAAGAAGCTGCTGCTCTCCACGGGCAAATAGTCGTCCCTGTTGATAAAAAAAGAATCGAGTTTGAAACATCGGGGTCCTAACGGTTTAGTACTTGGTTGGTGAAGGTTCTTACCTTTTTCATTTCTGACCACACCAGAGGAGTTCCGGGAAACAGTTAAGGTTAGGTTTAAATTATTAGTCTATATAATCGCAGTACTAGAAGACACGCTAATATAACTCAGTTTCTTACTAGTCACCACCTTTCGTCTTTCAGCAGAAGCGTGTGCGAGCGAGCCCTGATTAAATCGAAGATTTTTGTATATGTATAATAATATTTGTGCCTTTTTTAATTCATCAGTTCCAACCGCATGAAAGAACTCTTGTAGATCTTGTCGCTGGCTCTTTGATCGGGTCCGTTCATTATACATGGTCGGTTTGCCATCTTCTGCAAGCGACCGGGCTCATATAATACCTGCGAATACTTACCTGAAGCAGATAAAGCTTTCCCTCTGCAATTGCCCACTCGAGGTCAAGGTCAGACGTACTCGGATGCAGCCTCCCCACCTGTCGAAGTCCATAGTTTACTCGCACGTGAGCCATTAAATGGCTGCAAGGCAACGGCACTTCAACCACTTCGTTGCTAAAATAATCGGTTCCAAGTGATCTTTCTTTTTATTGGAAATCGTAAGGAACGCTTTTCCATCGTTCAGAAATCCCAAGCAGTCTACAAGAGACTAAAACAAATCACACGAACTTTTCGATAAGGTGTCTAAAGCCCAGCAAGTCGTGTTTCCGAATCGTAACCACTGCGAATTGCGCAAGCTCTTCTCTAGGCAACCAGGTGGCTGGGGCCACAAGACAACCGTAGTATTGAATGGAGATAGTCGAACTGTTTATTAGTAGCACACATGAGTCGCCGTATTGAAATATCATACCACACTCACCTCCAAGGCTGCTCTGCCCAAAATGAGAGCTTGTTCTTCAGAGATGCAGCACTCGTCTGCGTTATCGACTTTCTGGACCTCTGTTCCTTGTGCTGCAAGGAAGATTGAGTCCGCGTTTATCACCCATTTTACATTATGCCCACCATGCTCGAATATAGGGGAGCTGTCACCTGCGGCACGAACTTGCAGCTGCTTTTTGCCCAGGTGCTTAGAAGAAATAGTCATCTGCCCGTCCTCTGAGCGCTCCAGGGTCACCGTGTCTGGCTCAGCAAGTGATGACACCACGGACTGGGGCATTGTCAGAAACAGGTGTAATGATAAATATCGGTAACATTCAGTTCACCCACTTATTTAAACTTTATTTCTCGTTTATTCCTCAGCTTTAGAGGCAGTACATAAAAAAAGATTCTACAGCAAGTTGGGTTAGTTGGTGATTGTTGCGCACGATGAAAAACTGTCCAAAGGGACAGGACTAAGGAACGAACATCGCGTCTGTGTCTCTTGTTCTTTATTTTTTTTTGCAATTTTCTGCCCTGTTCTTTTGAGCTGTGCTTCTCGTCGTGTAGAAAGAGTACGAGATTGTTTACATAAACCGAAAATATAACATTTCACATAAACCACGACAAAAATTAATAGTTTAGGTAATAATCAAGACCCATCTTATGATTAAGTGGGACTGCTGCACGTTGGTACGTTTTTATTTAAGACTCGCAGAAATTAATTATTGAGCATCTGCCGAGTATAGTATAAACCTACGTGTCATGCTGCATTAAAGTTAATAAAAAGTGTGTATGATGGAATATTGCGTGATAAATGAAATGTCAGAATTCGTATATGTCGCCTTGTTGCTCTATTAATTATATCTGGCCTTGCACAAAAAACCTTTGTTGACACTCACAAGTTACAGCTTTCCATCATTGCAGTAATTATTTTTTTGTTGGGTGCAGGTTGACTTTTTTGGAAAAGCGTTTCCTGATTTTTTTTTTGGACCAGAAACACTTATTGAACATTATTCCAACCTATAATTTTGAAACTTATATAAAAAAGAAATAAGCTTAAGTTTTCGAGGTCGATATACTGTGGGGAGACCCTCAAGCTAGGCCCAACCAGAAGTGAAGAGGCCAATAACATAATTTACTTTGATAATCTAGAAGACGAGCAATCGGTAAAATAAATACAAACTGCAATGACCTCATTTAATTAAAAGCACGACAAGATGTGTTATCTAAAGTTAATCATCTCTGCAGTTAATTTTGTATTATGGCAGAACTAATATGACACGATGGTTTTAATGGTAATTCGCAAGCAAAAAAAAATTTTTGTTCAGATGATGCTGCTGTTGTTTCTTTCTTCGTCGAGAACTCCTAAAGTGTCACAAATTAGGACAGAAAAACTTTAAAATTCTGAAATGTGAAAACTTAACGTTTCAATGCGAGCTCGGCTCCTTGAACACGCGTAACTGTTCATGTACTTATCGTTTTTTTTAAAGTGCCCGGTGTCCTATTTTCGAATTGCTTGGTGTATTTGAAACAGCCCGGTGTGACTCATGAATTTCAAAATTCAGGGTGTGTTTTTGTGTTGGTTTCCTACTCGTTTCCCTCGCGATGCATATTAATCCAGAAATGTAGCTGCCTCAGTGATGATAGCAACGCTATCATCACTGAGAACCCGTGTGACGACGTCGCTCTCACGTGCTTGGCTCTAGAAAATGTGAAAGAGCGGGTTGAAGACAACGTCGCAATATACTCGCGCGTGAGGTACGTAACTGACGGGGCCGCCAGCCATTTTAAGAACCGCTACCAGCTTCAGCAGTTTGTACAGAATGATTGCCCACAAGCCAGTGGTTATTTTCTACATCTGGACATGGGAAAATGCATGCGACGGAGTTGGCGACCTCGTGAAGTACCAGGCTACGCTGAACCAACCTGAGAGAACGTTCAATAAACGCAATTCAGACGGCCAGGACAATGGTGAGCGTTCTACAGGGTGTCAGAAAATAAAATTTACACGGTCTTTTTTACCGCACAAATAAACTAGGCATCGCCGAACGCTCATTCTTTGTTCAAAGGTAGCGCTAGATGGCACAACCAGATGCAAAAGTTTCAGACCGATCCGATAAGTTAATCAAAAGTTATGTGATTTTCTGAAAATTTCATTTGGAAAATGGCGGCCGACGGAGTTTTCGAACACATGGGGCTCTATGGCACCAGAAACCAAAAACGGGCTAAAATTTTCCCATTGAAATTTTCAGAAAATCACTTATAACTTTTGATTAAGTTATCGGATCGGGATGAAACTTTGGCATCAGATTGGGACCTCTAGCTCTACCTTTGGACGGAGAATGAGCATTCGGCGATGCGTAGTTTATTTTTGCGGTAAAAAAGACCGTGTAAATTTTCTTTTGTGACACCCTGTACTTGAGAAACTGGGTGCATCTTGCGTATCTGGAGGAAAGTGGGCTTGTCCGGTATCGTTAAGAAAAAAAAAAAAAAAAAAAAAAGAAGAGTGGCTGACGGTGCGCGCTTTCCTGGCATTCAGTCTTGACACGCGTAGCGGCTGTGAAAGTCATCAACAGTTGGAATCTGTGGCATATATGTTGCACGGGCAGTCGGATCTGGTTAGAAGAAACTTTATTAAATGTGTACATCCAGGAAAACCTTAGTGTAAAGTGCGGAATTTGATGCCCCAAGGACTGCTCATTTCGAATGCAGGGTTATCTTATTTATCACAGTTTTCTTCGTGGGGTATTTAACCTACTATTTTACTTGGTGATAGCTTATAATTTTTATCCGATCACCATACGAGAATCACGAAACGTTATCCTCGCGCAGGATAAAATATTTCGGCTGGCCGCGATCCATTCGTACAGCGAGGGTATCGAAGCCCTCACAGTCCGGCGTGGTGGCACCGCTCACCTGAAATGGTTGGTCCCGGGCAATACAAAACTAACCTAAAAAAATGTAGTATTCTATCTTTATTTTTTGCTGTGGAAGTAACGCTGTTTTTTTATTTTAAATATAAATTATACCGGAATGTAAAACTTCACACTGCATCACCTTTTCTCGATTAACTAGTCTCTAATATGATACCTATGACACGTTACCCAAATAAAAAAAAATCGAAGGTGGTGTCTTCTTTTAATTTGTATTGTATTTTTTCGTTGTTTCATAATTTTCCCGTGTTGGCCTAAATATATCAAGACAATCGTATCACTGAGATACGTTATTTATTTTTTAAATATTAGCCAGATATAAGTAGGACACTGTCTGCTAAGGAAATGATTATGATTAAGTTATTTCATGAGATACAGACCTCAAAATTTTGCCATGTGTCGTTCGAGCAGCCATGTTTGGCAAAGTTTAGAAAAATAAATAAAATTTGCATAAATACTAGTGCTTTATATTACAAGCAAGCTGCACCCATTGTTTGCGTCTAAAACGTATTAGAATTTTTCTAATGCTATCGTTTTAGTTATTCACTCTCAAACCTGCCCCCTCCATCAGTTTGCGTTAATGCAACTGTCCACCTCTTCATGCCTTACGATTTTTCCTGTCCCCAAATTTTTTTCCTGGTCCGAACTCAGTGTGGACTCGTTTACACCAGACACTAGACAATGGCATATAAAAATATGAGTTGATTTAAAATGTCGGCCGGCCACCCTTTGGTTGATCTTATCTGAAATCACCTAGCAATGAGTGCTCCACCGCGCAACTTCCAATCACACCTGTAAACGTTAAACTTTGAAGAAGGGGAAAACACTATACTGTGCCTTTGATGTCGGGTTTCGGCTATGTTTACGTTAGGAAGAAAAAGTCGGCTGCACAAGCTTCGGCTAATAAGCGAAGCTTTTCACGCCTTGGTAGCACACTTCTTAAGTCGGTTAAAATACACATTTTGAAAAAGAAAGAAATTGTGTGTTATCTAAAAAAAATTGTAGTTTTGATGCCGACGGATGTTTGTGAGATTTTTAGTCACAACTTCGAACATGATAAAAGACCGCGCACAAACAAACAGAACAGACGAGGTAAGAAGAGAATGGAAGAGAAGCGCGTACTCACAACTGAAATGTATTGCGTGAAGAAAAGGAACATGAAGCAAGATGACAGAGACACCGGCTCGTGGGCATATAATTCAGTCAAACCCAAAGGACCGCAAAAAGGCTGCTTCTTTTTCGCCTTTCATCATGTTTAATGCATACCAAGTAGCTCAGCTTACTACCTGACTACAAAACTTCGAAGTCTGTTGCCCAGTTATGAGCGATTTTAAGAAGCTTTTATTGATGAAATCGTGGTGAACGGAGATATATGAAGATGACTTGCACCGGCTACCGAAAAAGAGCCCCATTAACTTTTTAAAAATTTCCCCAAATCACCAATTACTTTTGAATCGAAAATCAAGAAGCTCCAAAACTTGGTCATTTAGTCCGGAGGACTGGCAAAACTTGTGACCAAAGACTGAGCGTTTAATAGTGCGTAATTTATGTATTTAAACGACAAATATTGCTTAGAAGAACCCGGTATACCAGTGCCGGTCGTACCAAAACTGACATGAAGGTAGAGGGAACGCCGTAGGGCGTGGCGTCGGATGCAGAGCATTCTTACGTCCAGGGGCGGAATGTAGTGGCACGCCGGGCCGTTAGACCGCCGTGATAGTATCCGATGCCATGTAGTCATGCATACTCGCGAAGTGTGATTGAGATGTACGCGGATATTGCGCTCTACCCGCTTACCAGTGAAGATGATTGATTCCCGTACCTCACCGAGACCGTAGTTGGCGTTGATGACAAGCCTCGTGGGATCGCCACTGACAGGGTCGCATGTGAACAGGACTCCGGCCACGTCAGACTGCACCATCTCCTGGACCAACACCGCCATGGGTGCTTCCAGCGGCTGCCCGTGCTGCCTGCTCAAATATCATAACATTTGAATGGTCGTAGAACCTGCTAGTGTAGAGGAAAGTCACGAAGACTAGTATCATACAATTTGTTATCGCAGAGCTTGCTCGCTAGTTTAGTGCATGTAATTCCTCACTTGCCAGCCTGCTATATGCCATTGCGCCTTCTACACATAAGCCTGAATTATCTACACAAGCTATAAAAACTACGTGTGTGGAACGCTCAGATTTAATTCGTTTAGAAAAAATTGCTGTTAATTTGGTTATTCTGCAAAGAACATTTAAACGCGGTGTCTTTAGGGGGTAGGTGGCGCGCTTAGTTCGGGTGATGTCT
Source organism: Ixodes scapularis (assembly GCF_016920785.2). NCBI lineage: Eukaryota > Metazoa > Arthropoda > Arachnida > Ixodida > Ixodidae > Ixodes > Ixodes scapularis. The sequence continues at coordinate 2,628,651 of NW_024609883.1, read as the reverse complement.
AGGGCAGGATGACCTTAAGTCTTTCAGTGCCTGTGGTGGGTAGTGCTCTTAGTTCAGGTGGTGCATAGGGTAGGGTTTTGAAGCAGACTACGTCACAGCTTTCTGCGCGCAGTGTCTCTTCGTGACACTGCGCGCACCTCTATTTAGACCACCCGGATACAAAGTCATTGCACTGAAGTGCATTGCACAAGAGCACCAGAGCTGACTCTGTTCACCTGTGCATACACTGCAATGACTGGGGGTGAGAGGTTCACCTGCCATGTTGTATAAATTTAGGCAGGCACAGTAATCAACTAACGAGGGATATTATTGTAGCTTAACACATCGCCAGCAATTATAAAATCTGTATTAGTGCACCATCTTTGAACCTGACAGACAAAAGAACAAATATTCTTGGCGTCTAGGAGTAAAATGCGTGCGATTAGGGAAATTCGGCTGTTTCAGCCATCGAAGAGGAAGACAAAGTACATAAGCATGAGTTGTGAGTCAGCGCGGTTCGTTTAATTTTACCTTTCTGTTTCGTCTCTAAGCAGTGAGTGTACGGTGTGAGTGTACTTTTGGTGTAGTGCACTTTAGTGTGTGCAAATTTGAGCAACCAACTCGCCCAAGCTGCTATGTTAACATTGTACCATAATTTCTGGGTCACCAAGAAAGGGGAAGCGCGCTTTCCTGTCCCTTACACTCCTTCGCGTTCCGCGCGATTGTTCTACACCGCCTGTTTTTGCTCTTTTTATTCTTGCCCTTTCCACTTTTCTCCGCTCTGCGCTTTTTATCAAACCTCCTACTTCTGCTCCTCCCGTTCCTGATTTACGGGACCATAGATTAGTCAGCAGCGTATTCGGCTTCCACGCGGGTGGCTGGGGTTTGTTTCCTGGCACCGGTTGGCGTTTCTTTCGAGACCGTTTAGCGGTTAGGACAGAACGACCTTCACAATTCCGTCTTACGCGGCTCCTGAGGTTGGTTGGCACAATACTTGTAATGGTTTTATTCCCACAAGAGATAGGTGGGTATGCGACGGCGAGCGAGGCTATTCAGAGAAGTTACAAGCTTTACTTATGAATGCATGCTAAACGGCAGCCGCGTGCACTATAAAGCTGCCGCTTTAAAAAGCGTGAGAGCATCCGTCGTGCCAACAACAACTCTGGTGCCTGGTGTCAGATCCGCGCGTTGGTGTATGGTGTATCTCGAAACGGCCTACACAGGACCGGGAATACAGTATGGCCCGCATTGGTTGACCTATGCCCAGTCTCGAGGCCATAGTGACATTCATGTTTTAGGAAATATTGGAGCATTACGGAAGTCGAGCGCAGGTGGGCGTTCCACAAATACGTACCATTTGTACTCAAGTGCGGAATGTCGAAACTGTGACGCCCAGCACTTCACAGCACAGCGCATCACCTGTTCACCACGAAAAAAAAAAACAATTTGTTCATTTCACAATATCCTATGCCCGTGATCACATGGAAGTAGGTGCATTTTCCGGTAACGTACCTCTTGGAGCCCCGCTACATTAAGGAATGTCTCCATCTGGCCGGCACAGGACATTTCTTCCGAGTCTTCGCCTTCGAGGAAGCGCGGGAAAATAGAAACAATAAAAAGGGTGGAAATATGCGTGTATTGTTATTAGCGAATGGGCAATATTAACTCAGCAAAAGATTCATTGCACCAAATCACCTTATTCTTAAAAACTCAAGATAAAAAAGAGGAACAAAACGCACTTATTGCGTGTTGTTTCCTCTTTTTTTTCTTAGTCTTGATATTTTAGAAATGCAGACTGCGCAACACTGCCCGCGCAAACACGACCGTGGCCCCTTTTTCCTTTTCTTTCAAAATTGTGTTTTATATTATGTCATTAATAATACATTCTTTCTAAAAAATATTGGTGTATGTAAATAAATATATAGCGACATTGGAGAACAGCAAACTTTGCCGCTTAGTTTGGTGCCCCCAAGGGCGCGTTTTTCATACCAATAGTTTTAAATAAATAAAAAAAAAAAAAAGAGCGCGAAAAACAGGACACAGAAAAGAGATACTTGCACACAAAACAAGGCGCTAATTATACACTTTGATATTATGAAAACACTGTGGGGTCGCTTCATCTTTCTCGTTTCCTCGAATGAGAAGTTATGTAGCGTCCAAAGAGGTATTTCACTGTGCCTGATGTTCGGAGATCGTTGGCTCACTGCACGTTGTTTTATTTTTTACCATAAAGTAGGCCTGAATTATCTCTCTAGATAACTAAGGCCTACCACGGGTAAAAAAACAAAACCAAAAAACAACAACGTGCATGAGTCAACTATTTGTGAATCTAAGGGCCAGTGTGATGGCTTTTTTGAACCATGTATAACTTGTTATTTGAAGAAACGCAAAAAAGAGAAGCGAAAAAACCGTAAAAGGGAAAGGAGATCCTATGCCCGCGTGTTTTTTATAATAAAACAGTCGATAGTCAGCGCCTTGTCCTTTAGGTTTTTTGTCCTCAGTGTCCGTGTGTTTTTCGCACTATCTTTAATTATGAACATATGACAACTAGCCCAACTGTCTATTCCAGCTGCTTAAATGTTGCGAGCGGTTTAAAAAAAAAGTCACCCCTTTCCATAGTAGCGTGGCAAAGGTACTGGTAACGCAGAAAGTGACGTTTTCGTGTGGACGTGGTGTGAAGGGCGGGCAGAAGTAGACAGCTTAGGATTAACCTCTCCAACGACGGACGTGGCACTTGAAAAGGAATTCGGTGCTGCCACGACATTGCATTTTTTCTTGAAGAGCGTCAGCCGCTCGGTTGAGGACCTGGGATCATACTTCGAAGGCACCATGCGCACGTATGGCCTTGCAGCTCTTTATCGTGCTCGGTAAGCGCATGGGGGCTTCATTGCTTTTTTGCTTGTGGGTGAAATCTTGTGCTGGGGCAATGTAACTCCGACTTTCTCAAAGCATGCTGCGGTGTGGGACACAACGTGCGGAAACAGAACAACTGGAACGCTGCAGCAATGCAGAGAGCCTAGATTGAGTTTTCAACTGCTCGATCGGGGTCACGTGAATTACAGAGCGCTTTTGCAATACGTGCTGCGAGGAGATGGCAAGAGTGTTGATCGTCTGCGAGCATCTGCGCCTTTTCGTCCGCTGTTCTACCCGCCATGCGTTGAGACAGCGCGTGCTGACTTGAGATGAATATCATGGGAGGCATCCGCCATTAAATTGCAAACACTCCGACCGTCTTTTTAACCTACATTATCTAGAAAAGGGAGCAGACCCCTGGCGCCGGCTCGCGGTAAAAGAGAACAAAAACTTGGAACTATCTCAACCCGTTGCGACAAAGGGAGCAAGTCTAAGGTAGTGTAGGCTTTCTTTCGCAATTTTTCTTGTCGCTGTTTTTGCGTTTCTATCTAAGAAAACCTGGAGCACGCTCGTATTACCGCGTGCTCGGGGTGCATGACCGAGAAGAAAAGTTTTTCTCTGCATCGATAAGATTTGTGTTTATTCTTACATAGAGCGTAAGAGGTAAGGAGGCCGGAGAGACCTTGCTTAGACAGTTTTGTCTTATCTCACTCCTGAGAATTCTAGGCCGAATCTTCGAGAAGCCGAGTTTAGTAGATAAGGGAGCATAGCGGCGGTATTTCCGATTCATTCGCCGATTCTCTCTTGCAATAGTCAGTTGTCATGTCGACGCACCGTCGCTCGCTGCTGCCACCGTTGACACTCGCTGCTGCTTTCTTGACATGTGTTCTTCCTTTTGTATCTGGCACAAGTTCGCCGATTGAACCTTTCTTTTCAGTTCATTATTGAACGTCTCTGCCTTCATCCGTGAGATTTCTGGAGGAGGTGCGGGTTGTTGTGTCGTAAGAAACTATATTTTAGGGCATACAAAATACTCAATGTAAGAGATGTACATAAATACAAACTCTCACTTGAAATTTGGCGGCAATTTCAGCTCGATAAATCCCTGTTCCATGCTAAGTACCACGCGAAAGACAGCGCGTATAATATAAGGCGTCATTTATTATTATATTTGGGTTCGCGAACGAATTATGAAGACCAGAGGTTGAGTTTTTGGATACCAGACCATTTAAACCAGCACCCATATATTTTAGCTACATTGGATTGCATACGATCACTCTATCAATATAAAACAATATTGTAAAATAACATTTACTCACAGAGGAAAAGAACCAGATGTGTTTAAGCGAAATGATTAGAATGATAACTAGCCAATGTCGTTTCACGTTATGCTGTTCTATGATGTATATTTCTTTTGTTTTGTTTCGATTTTCAGTTTGGAGTCAAATTGTATCACTCCTCATTTGTTTTATTTTTTTCTACCGTTGATGCCATAAAGGTAGCATAGCCCTGTCAGTCAAGTATGCCTTTAGCCATGTTCCCTGAGACATCTCTGTACTGTTATGTCTTAAATAAAGGTATAAACAAAGAAAGAAACAAACAAACCTATGTGCGTTCCTAACACGCCCCCGAGTATCCGCCTAACCAGATTAATTTCAATCCCCGAAGAACCTCCTTCTGTGAAGCCAGACGAAACCCGTGCACGCCGTGCACAAGGCCAGCAGCAAGAATTTGGTCCATTTGCGAAACAACCAAGGAAGGAGTCACCGAACCGTTGGATTGTTTTTACCAGGTCTAGCCAACCGAGACTCCTGCTTCCGCATCCCACGTCGTGTTTCTTCCCGTTGCATCTCGTATTCCAACGCCCTTCCACAGCGAAGCTTACAAAGACGTTAACGACTGGACGCTGTAGTACGAGCGAGTTGCCCATCCCAATAGTGGACACCGGAGTAATGCCTGCCGAGGCATCTACGTCTCCCTCGAAGGAGCGGCACGTACCTGGTCTGAAAACTACGAGGCGACAATTACCACCTGGAAATCATTCAAAGAGGACCTCCGTTGAGTGCTTGAGGCCCAGCTGCAACGAGAACGCGCTGAGGACATGCTTCAGAGAAGCGTTCAAGGACCCAACGCGAGCACCGTCCGCTTTGGCGGGGACGTGCTTCGACTGAGCAGCCGAGGGGATCCCGACGCTCCAAATGAAAAGAAATCGAGAATCCTCAGTCAAAGAAAACAACTTTGGGGTCTTGTGCGCAGTTCGCCGGTAACCATCGAGTGATTCAAAAATTGAAGGAGGCCACGGACATCGAATTCGACCTCCAATCTAATACTGATTACGAACCAACGGGCAGCATTTACAACTCAGCTGACACGGGAGCTTCTTCGCCTCAGCCAAACCAGCCACCCAGTAACCACAGCTTACCACTCGCAAACCGACGGGCTCACGGAGAGGCTCATCAAGATCCTCGCTGACATGACTTTTTATGTACGTCGACGTGGAGCACAAGCGGTGGGACAAAGTGTTGCCGTGCGTCATGTTTGCTTATAATGCGGAAGTTTAAGAAACCCCGGAGTGACACCATTTCAGCTGTTGCAAGACAGATTTTTGCGCCGATGCTGCCCACATGAGCCATTTGATGATGGGACCGTACAGACTTGTACGTAATCCGTTACAAGTAACGAAATTACTTGTAATCCCTTACATTTATCAGTAATTTTGTAACGGAATAATTACATATTTTGTAGAGTAATTTTAAAGTAATTCCCTTACATTTTTGACGTAACGGATTCCTTGTAATCCGTTACATTTTTTTGTCAGGACACGCCCCCCCCCCCCCCCCCAAATTCTAAATAGTTTTTTTTTTTCATTTTTGTAAAGTCGAGCGCAGTGACACTGTCACGCGAATTGACCAGCGCAAAGTGAGGCTTGACACTCTTCAGTTCCGCAAAGCCTTTTCTTGCAACACCAAGCCCCTGAAACTATTTTTTTTTGACCCTAACAATAATGTAAAAAAATCCAAATAAACATTTCTACAAAAAAAAAATGGGGGGGGGGGGGGGGGCAAGTTATTTCAGGTGCTTTTTAGTCCCTTTGTTTTTTTCTTTGCGGTCGAAGACGGGGAGAGGAGAACACCAAGTGATTGTGCGCCTCTTCGAGAAGCTTGAGGCGGGAAGTGCACTGAAAAGAATTAACAATGTCCTTCTCGGTTATAGTGACTACGACCATTTTCATAATGTCACAACACGAGACAACGCTCCGTCTACCCTACCCTTTTTGTGAGTCAGCTTTTTGCGAGCACTTAGAAAATGGTAATAGTCTTCCTTTCTTCTTCGTCCTGCTTTGCCCCAGCAGGACGCATCCTATCTCAAGCAGATATTTTTACAAATAAAACATATTGGTGACTGACGTAGACTTGATATTCTGGGCTTGAGGAGAGGGTGAAATTCGTGAGGCGCCGCTAATTACTTAGTACTCTACCCTTTGCTGCCCGTGGCATTAGCGGACGTCTATCTGGAGAACACCGGAGTAAACTGCAGTCGGTTCGTGCACCGTGCGTTCTTGAACGGCACCAAGAAAGGTACACACGGCAAAAAGCACATTTACATTTCCTTGTTTTAACCGACGTTCTAATTAATTGTTATTATGAGTGTCCGTTGTTTTCTTTTATTACTTACATTTGTATACTGGAAACTTATTTTTATTCACCAACGTCTCAAGTGAGGCTCGAACTGTTCAGAACCAAAAGAAGAAGAATATCGAACCAAACCTTATTTATTATTTAATTGTCACCTTACTGTTACAACTATGTTTTGCTATTGATGACTTGTACAGCTTCGCGATTTAGGCAATGGAGAATTTTAGTAGATTGGTCCGATAACGATATCCGATACTTCGCCGCCGTCTTTGCGTATGCATCATATCGTAATAGGGTACCGTTATCGCGGGTATCGGAGGTATCGGAAGGATCTACTAAATCTCTCGAATAGCAAGCAATGACTGCAACGACGAAGCTTTGCTATACATTCGAGGTAAATAGTACTTCCCCTTGCTTCGCTGAAAAAGCTCAATGCAGAGCATGAAGCATTCGTGAGGAACAAGATGGCACTCCCATCCAGTGCCTCAGCTCAAATGGTGTTCAGCGTAGCAGTCGGCATACTGAGTAAGAAATAACGCAAAATGTCTGACGAGACTTTCGAGAGCCAGCAGGTTCTCAAAATACTCAAGGTCATTAAATGGAACACGTTGCAACAATAAGAACTTGAATAACCTTCTTCCCTTTGTTTCTTACTTGAGGACAATAATGTCAAAAGTAACGCCACGAAAGTAACGGATTACTTTTTGGAGTAACGGTTAGTTACTTTTATGAGAGGGTAATTGTAATTGTAATAAATTACAATTTAGCCTTGAGTAATTGTAAATGTAATTCCTTACTATTTTTCAGTAACGTGTACAAGTCTGGGACCGTAGACACCCAGGTTCTAAGTCTGCGAGCGGAAGAGGCGCGCCAGCTAACCCGACAGCGGATTCAAGGCCAACAACATGGCATCTCGACACTAGCCGGACCAAACTACCGTAGATGTTAGGTTCATTTTCAATCGGGAGAGAGTGTGGGTGTGGACAGCGATACGACACCGCAGCCTTAGCGAGAAGCTCTTGAAGGGCTACTTCGGACCGTACAAGGTGCTCCGTCGCCTTGGAAACCCGATCTACGAGTACTTTTAAGCGGAATACGGTCGTCAGGGCGCCGCCAGCCACGACCCGAGATGGTGCACGCCATGCGTCTCAAGCCGTTTTGTGCCCGAGAGGGCTCGGGCCCATTTATGGTTTAGACGGCCCCGCAGTTCATTGTATGCCGTTATTTACTGCGTGAATTTAATTAAAGGGACATCGGGGGCGATGCATTTTTTTTTAAACGAGGAGTAATGCCGCGTACGTGGCCGAGAAGAAATGCCTCTCCGTTCATCAAGAAGATTCGTGTTTACTCTTACTTACGCCTGGCGTAAAAGATAAAGAGGCCGGGATGACCTTGCCGAGGCAGCCTCGCCTTAGCTCATTCGCGAACAATATAGGCCGATTCTTGGAGAAGCCGAGTTTAGTAGATAAGGAGCAGAGCGCGATATTGCTGATCTATTCCACTGATTCCCTCTCGCTCATTGCCAGCTGTGACGCCGACGAAACACAGCTTGCTGCTGTCGCCGTCGACGCTCGCTGCTGCTTTCTCGGCGTGTGTTCTTCTCTCTTTTTTTCTGGCACAAGTTCGCCGATTAAACGTTTTTTCTCAGGTTATTATTCATCGTTTCTTCGCCTTACTGCAGAGTAGTATAACGGAGCAGACTGCCGCTGTACTCTCAACACCTGATGTTTTACCCCCGCCACAGATGGACTCGAGGAAGAGGTTCGGCTGGCACTAAGGGAGGAGAACACTACGTCAGCGTTCGGCTGGCAGTAAGCCTGTCCACTTGCGTTGCTGCACCTAACCGCGAATGCTTATGTGTCAGCCGTATAACATATTATACGTTAAATATTGGCGGCCTCTTTGGGCATTCTTCCAAAAGCGTTTAAATAAGGCTGAGTGGTGCTCCTAGTTCGGATGGTGCCTAGGGGCAGAATGACCCTTGGTCTTTCAGTGCCTGATGTGGGTGCTGCTCTTCGTTCAGGTGGCTAGGGCAGCTTAATTTGATACAAAAATTACCCATGCCATCGTCTCTTTGTCATGTGCGCGCGCTTCCCTTCAGCACCAGACGGATATAAAGACTTTGCGCCGAATTTCCTGGGGCACCGAAAGAGGGGAAGCGCATTTTCGTGCCGTTTCCACTTCGCCTTGGTCTGCGCGCTCTTTTTACAGCGCCTATTTCTGCTACTCTTTTTCTTGCCCCTTCCATTGCTCTGCTCTACGCGCCCTTTTTTCGCCACTTTCTTTTCGCTCCTCCCGTTCTTTCGTGGCTGGTCCGTAGCTCAGCCAGCAGCGCACGCGGCTTCCACGCCGGTGACGATGGTTCGATCCCCGGATGTGCTTGCTTTTCCTTCGAAAATGCTTAACGGTTGCAGACTGCCCAACCTGCACATTGCGAACTTACGCGCCTACTGAAGTTGATTGCCCCTCAAAAGCTATCGATCTCAAAATTAGCTGCGTGTTTGGTCATTTTGCCCAATGCGTTTATATGCAGTAGCTTTATAGGGCGCTTTTTGTTTTGGTTTTGCCGGCATGGGTGACCCTTACCTTACAGAAAGACGCAAATAACTTTCAACTATCTGGATTATGAAACGGAAAATTTGTTTCTAAAAACTTGAAATGAAGATCGCGGACAAAACCATACTTTCTGAAAATCTGAAATCCAGGTAGAATCAAGATAGATTCCCAATTCCGTAATCCAGATAGAGAAAAAGTTATACTGTTTTTTTTTGTCGGTTAGGTACATTTTCAGTGAATGAAGTGGATGGTAGCCATAGTTTAGGAGTGCCTAGGGCAGGGCTTTGTGTGTAAACAGGTTACGTCCACTATTGTTTGTTCTTTTGCGACCCTGCGGGCGCTTCCCATCAGCATCACCTGGATCCAGAGCATTTGCGCTGAATTTTCTTAGTCACCAAAAAGAGAAGCGCTTTCCTGCCTTTTCCTCTCCTCCTGGTCTCGCGCGCTCATTCTGAACTATCTCTTTATCCACCATTTGTTCTTGTTTTTTCCACCCCTCTCCACTCTGCGGGCTTTCTCACGCCACGCGCATCTGCTCCTCCCGACCCTGTGTGCTGGGTGTGTAGTTAAGTCAGCTGCGCACTCGACTTCCACGCCAGTGACCGGGGTCAGATCCCTGGTAGCGGTGTCGGTTCTTTTTTTGTTGATCTTTTCCCGGTTACGGATTGACTGGCCTACACATTTCATGCCTACGCGAGTCGTACGGTTGGATGGCTCTTTAAAGCTACCGCTTTAAAAACATAAGAAGAGACGATTGCTTCTTCGTGCCAATTGGGCCATGTCTTGCAGACTGCGCAACTGACACTGTTAGGACGAACACCGACATCGGCGCTTCTTTGCATCTTACATCTGAAAATTAACCAGGCAACACAAGAAGCGGGGCTCACGTGGGCAGTGTGCGGGGGCAGCCCCTGCAATACCCAAGTTGCGTCCCACGTGCCGGTGATACCCTGCAGCTTGTTCTAAAACAGTACAGATGAGTAGGTGCCGAGACGACTGCGGAGCGCGCGGAGGCGGCGGCGGACCTCCGCATAAAGAGCGCGGATAATGAGCACGGCTCATTATGAGAGCCACGCGAAGCCGCCGCCGCGCGCTCCGCCGCCGCCACGCCCGCCTCGCGCGCCTCGCCGGTCTGCGCATTCCAGAGGAGTGACGTCATAGCCGCGGCAGACGCACTGGCGCCGCCGCGTGCCCAGCTGTGCGCCTCCGTTGCGCAGTAGCCAAGTCTGAAGCTGCACCGGAGCCGCTTGATAGCGCCTCTCATTTTGTGCGCATAAGCTCACGCTACGTATATTTTGGCATAGCCGAGCTAAGCCACCGCAATGTTTTTCTTATTGGACCCAGAAATTTCTTATACACGTAAAATTTTTGACTAGGAAAAGAGATGATCGAAATGAGGACGGGCTGAATGATAACCACCGTCCACAGCAGGGCACCCTCACAGTTGCCTCTTCGCTCCCAGTGGCTGGCGTAAGCGATCATCTGACAGTAGCGACCCAATTAACAACTTTCAATCGCATGGGAAGTTGCAGTATGAAACACTATCAGTGACTGAACCGAGATTTATCGACCGGAAAACAACATAACACGTTGATTTTTCTGGAGTCGTAGCGCCAAAATAATTTTTTTTTAAATATATGACATATGTATCTGAGAGCGCCAGAGAACAAGCAAATCAAAGGTTGTCACCTATCACACGCTGTTTTCTTTTAAATAAAAATATAACTGGCCGTCTCGCGGGACTCAAATGGCATAAATTAAAACAAATTACAAATGGAGAAGAGGCTCATTTTTGCTTACCGACGGCAGATGAGCGCACGGCAAAGCGCTTCCTGCCAATCTGGTCGCCCATAGAGGCCCGCAGCTGTGTTTCAAGTTGGAGCACCAGGCCCGGTGGCATCTCGGCCCGCTCGACAGCTTCGCAGATCCTACGGAGAGGTTGAGAAAATTACGAGTTATTTCCTTCATTTTGTTTTGCAAATTAGGGAAACTGTGACAATAAGATAACCGTGAAAGAAGCTGGCGACCATATTGTCGCCCTTCTTAGCGAACCTGCGTTCCATATTACCTAAGCGCGGTGTTTAGTAACCCCACAATAAAAAGTAAGTATAAAAATATATGGTTTGAAATATGCTTAAACAAACTGCTCGTGTCTACTGATTCAACTCGTTTACATTTTATTTGAACATAGCCAGCCATAGCAAAATGTAATATCCGATGCAAGTCAGGTCCCTATGCGTCAACTTCCGGAGTACCACAAGGATCCATCCTCAGACCCTTGCTTTTTAATATTTTTTTGTAAACGGCATTGTTTTAAGTTTAAGAAACTCGTAGTTGTGTCAGTTTAGTGATGACTCGAAAATTCATTGCGCTATCCGCTTGTCTGATTACTGCGAATTGTTGCAGAATGACTTTGATGAAACTTATCTTTCATGTCACACAAACCTGCTGGCCTTAAATCTCACAAAAAGCAAACAAAAAAAAAATGAGGTTTTTTTTTCTCGCCTAAGGTTAATATTATTGATCATTTTTTACACATTAAATGCCTTCGACATTAATTTCCTTCCGTTATACGTGATGTTAGTATTTTTGTTGATATATACCAGACTTTTAGGGATCATGTTTGTAAACTAGTAATGATTATTTACACTGGCTAGTCCAACTTAACGCATTATCACACGCAAATTCCACTGTTACTTTTGCATACTACGCCTAATTTTCTCGCCAGTTTTATCTAGGTTAAATATTAGATATTATATATTAGAATCCGTGCAACGACACTTTGTAAGAGTTGTATATGATCGCCATATTAGACGGAAAATGTCGTGCGTTTTTAGTCACTCTTGGTCTTTCGCCTTTTTCGGATAGACGTGTGGTTCTCGATGGGGCTCTTCTTTATAACGTGCTCAAATTTGTTATTCATCTTGCACTGCTGCTAAGTCTAATCTCATTTTAGGTTCCACCACAAATTAGATCCATCTTTTTTACCATTCTGACATAATCTGGCCATTTACTGACACGCGTGCAGCTTATGCGCGACAGGTTAATTAGTCCTGACGTGGACTCTCGTAATTTGGAGGAGTTCAAAATGAATGTATTGTACAATTTTTCAGAGTAGTCATCTTTTTGTCTTTCGCCTCATGTGTGCGCTGCCCTCCTAAAGCCTGCCAGGTGTTCGGGAGCACAACTACATGAATACTTTGTTATATTGAGTGACACTTAACCGTTCGCTTCATTAATCGGTTGCAAAATGTCAATTAAAATATACAACTACGGCCAAAAGGACAGAATGCAGCAGGTCGTTGTGCATGCGTTCTTTCTATTGGTGGTGCCTGTTTCTGCGGAAGGCATGTACTGCGCCTCACGTCCAAATGTAAATTGATTTTTTTAAGCGACAGCGTAAGATAGGAAGCCTCAGCAGACTCTTGTTTCTCGATTTAGACTTAGTGCTTAACGCCGGTATGCCCCGTGACATCATAACGTCAAATCATGTAGTATCACGTGATGCCACGGTATTAGTGATGTCACAGCCTTATGTGACGTCATGGTGTCAGGTGACACAATGTCAACTGCCACGTGACATATATTGTTATGACGCACCACAGGGTCAAGTGAAGTGATGCCACAATTTTCCGACAAAATTTAGCCACGTTCCGATTGAAAGTGGTTCTCGCAAAAGATGATATCAAGCTCGCGCTCCTTCCTTGTATTAAATGAAATGTCTAAGCGAGGTAATGTTTTGGTGTTTCAATGTAGTGACGTTGCAGCTCTAGAGTGCGCACGTTCAATTAAGGCCCGAGCCGAAGAAACGACTTGGTCAACACTTCAGCTTGGGGAGTTGGTGAATCATGGTAAAACTTCACAGCGCACAAAAGAAAACCATCAAATTTAGTGCGTAAGAGTAAAATATAGCAGAGATGGTGTTTAATCTATACCAGAGTTGACAGTCAGCGCTGCGTGAGTGTTGTTTCTTTGTGTGAATGTGATTTGATGGTTGTCTTTTGTGCGCTGTAAAGTATTAAAACAAAGAAACGAATCAATTTGTCAAAAAGCTTGTTTGCCTACATAGCAAAAACGGTATTTGCGGAACTCGCGCAAATTTCCAAGCCCAGATTTTTTCCGAACATGTTAATTTGCATGAAGTCGCCCACGTCCATATAAAAAATAGTTGATATCACACTGTATTTTATAAGCTTCAGTGAAAGAAATGTCTGCGCTTCATTCACCAATTGGTACGAGTGCATTTTAGATTTCTGGCAGACCATAACGTACTCTCGCCGTGTGACGCACGATCTCTTTTTATCTTACATATCACTCAAAAACAACGAAGTTATTTGTAGAGGGCTGAGGCACGTGTGGGTTGTCCGCGGTCGTAGGAGAGGTAAATGCACATTTGAACATAAAATATACATAGATTTGGCACTGTAGCAATGCACATACCGTGGAGTAAAATAATTGCATATCCCGGTAAAACACGCACTGACATTTATTATAGGAAGATAGCATACGATGACAGCATCAACAAGATACAAAGTATAGCATATGTTGAAAATCCGTGGTCTAAGAAATATTTTTGAAAGTTATGAAAATTTCTACAGCGTTCTCAGAAATGCCGGTACCTTGCGGAAGCCAATTCTATTCTTAAATTACTATTGCGAAAAAAAAAGTTTGAACCCTTTTTTAAGCACGAGAAGAAAATGGCCGACCCGCAGAGGAAATTTCTGGCTGCGGGGGTCGATCTTTGTTTCAGTTACAGAAGGACGACAAGATGGAATGTTTCCTTTTTTTGTTTTTTTTTTTAATAACGTGAACAAGAGGCAGGCGGTTTCGATAGCCTTGCTCACTCTGTGCATTCAACTTGAGTATTGCACAGAGGGGAACACTGAATAAAAACAAGTATCTTATTATATAGGGTGTTGCTGCAGAGATTTTCATAAATCGTAAACAACATATTAGAATTAAAAAAAAAAAAAAACTACACGGGAACAATTTGCCAGGCACAGCGGATGTCAAATGATGCAAAAATAAACACTAATTAAAATATATATTTACCTACATTTGACTAATTACATTTTTAATAATGAATCAACCATATGGTTCAAATGAGAAACTTGCTGAGCGTCTTCAAAAACCGTTAAATAAGTTCAATTTAGAAAACATTTATACACCTTGTCAGTTCAAGTTTCCTCTCGTGCAGCCGGAGGAATGCCTGCGATGAGGAAAGGCGGATGATAGGAAACTCATCCGAGTTTTCACATCACCAGCCTCCCTGTATCTTGGTGAGTCCGGCTGCCGCCGACGCACTGCTATACCCAATTCGTAAGTACAGGAGGCGGCTGTCAGCGTTGCCTCGACAGGTGTACACGAGGATAGATGGTGGCAGACACAACTACAAGTTCAAAAAGGAAAACCCCGAGGCTATTCGCGTGGAGCCGCTCTAACTAAGCAAACGCTGTCGGCGCCAAGGCCTTCCATTTTCGCGCAATAAGATACATTTCCCTGGAAAGAATATTCAGCACCCGTGGAAACTTCTCATTAAAGCATGCTCCTCACGCACACCACTCGTCATTCGGATAAATCATGTGAGCAAATGAGTGTGTCCTGTGTGCAACGCCTCCGAAACCACCTAACGTTTTCCGTAACCAAGCATAATTTACCGTAGCGCGCGTATAAAGCAAGCCCAACGCATTTTGAATTTTTTGGGTTTACCAAAAAGATAAAGACGAGTTTTCATTTTTTTTTTTATGTTTTGAACGTTTCACTCTGTCGAAGACTTTAGCTAGGTCCATGAATACAACGTGAACCTGACCCCGCCTATCTAAAACTTCAGCGATGGCATGCACTGTCAAATGCCATAGGGCAGCCCATATTGCGTTTTCGCGAATGCACCATATGGGGTACCTGAGTGAAGTGAGTGGACAAATGCTTATGCCTTACTGAAACATCGATGAAAAAACGAAAGCTAAGAAAAATAAATTTCTATTGCTCTTTTATTATTAGCGTAAGTACAGTGATGAAGAGTAATTTGTTATCTGATTACCTAGACACTCACCTGATTGATAGGGCTTTCTTCTGGTCAATGTTTAATCTGTCCCAAATGAAAGAAGATGTATTAGAACCATGAAACAGCGCACACAAACGCTCTCAATCCAAATGAAAAACAGTGGAACAATCCAACCTGTGGTAGGTGTCCAGTTCCTTCATGCAGGTCGCTAGCTTGTTGTGGTCACGTAAGTCGTCGTAAGCTCTTGTCGTAAGCACAACCGCGCCTGGGACGACGAACTGCATTGACATGAAATAGCCGACACATGTACAACGTTGACGTACTAAGACGCTCAAACTTAAGCTTCAGAGCTGAATCTCATTGTGCGAGTGAGATAACGGTAATTCTGAAAGGAATTTCCCATGTTATTACTACGATCCAGATGCATTAAAAAATTGTTTTGGTTTTAGAAACAGCATTGATCACATTATAATACATTACGATATATGAATGTTTTTGTTGTTCCCGTTATATATCAGAGAGAGAATAAGAGAGAACCTCCAAGAAGGAGGAAATAATCAACCACTTTACGCCCTGGTGACATAACAGAAAAACACCTAACTGAGCACCGGCTTGGCAGTCTGCGCGCCTGACAATACGGTTTCGTTCCAAGGCGCTACTTGCCAGCAAAGAAAAGCAGTGCCAAACTGCTTTTCTTCGGCGTTTCATTGATTATTTCTTAAGCTCGCCACATGATTGCCAAAATGATCAAAGTTGAGCCACAGGTCCCGCAAGACCCCGCATGAGCCACGGTTGCCGCGAAACACCAGGCAAGATAACGACACGACAGCCGACAACTGATCGGGTGTTTGTCTTTATCTTTGACAGTGAAGACCTTGGACGAGCCAAAATTGCTGCCAAACACCCTGCACGATGGCAACGTGATCGCCAACAACGGATCTGGTGTTTGAAAACAAAGGATCTGGGGGGCTAAGCTCGGCGCGGCGAGATCGAGGCGAGTTCTCCGCCAAACTCGCCGACCGCCGCGATTGGTCGGCGCCGTGCATGACGACACGCCCCGACACTCCCTAGATCGTGACGTTAAACGGAGGGTTTGAGGCGGTCGGAGAGTAGCATATTCAGAACTCGCGGCGAGATGCGGTGACGTCATTGTGACGTGGCAGAAGCCGCCGCGGATCAGAAAAGCTCGCCGGCTCCGACCTAGGCGAGTTTAGGCGAGTTGGGTGCGAGATCAGGGAGAAGCGTCCAAAATGGCAGCGTTTTCGTTCGTGTTTTGCCGTCGGCGTAGGTATTTAAACCACGCCAATGTGTTTGACATGGACGACGTTGATTTTCAACAACACTATCGCCTCTCGAAAGACGTGGTAAGGTGGCTGTGCGATGAACTGCGTTGCGAACCGGGCTTGAGGCGATGGAGCCGTGAATGGACTGTTGTCCCCGTCGTGAATCCTACATACAAAATCTACAAAGTGAAACCTAGAAACAAATGTGTTTTTACGGCAATCTGCAACCAGGAACGCAATTTATCATTACCTACAGGCTTTTAAAATTATTTTGATGGGTTGCTGCGCTGCGTAGATGCAAGATAAACGCCCTTGATAAAATTGAAACTAAAACAGATGATAGAAGAAAAGCAATGTACATGAATGGCGCAGACTAACAACTGTGTGGTTTCTTTCTCATCTTTCTCCTTCCACACCGTATTTTGACAAAAAAAAATTGGCCGTTGGAGAACATGCCAGAACATTGCGACATTGTTACCTACTGTAGATAAGCAATTTAGCCAGTGCAGTATGACTGCTAGCCTAGGGTTTTTAACGTGCAGCACGCAGTAGTGATACACGACCGCATGCCGGTACGATGTTCATCCAGATCGACACGGGCAGTGGTGGGTTTGAATCCACGATCCTGGGTTCTGCAGCGCGAGCTTTCGCTCCACGTGCTGCACGTTGAAAAAAAAAAAAAAAAGAAAAACACGATGTGTCTGTGTGGCGGTGTGGGGGGACAAAGATGAGAAAGAAATTACACAGTTGTTTGTCTGCGCCATTCCTGTATGTTGTTTTTCGTCTATTTTCTGCTTTAGTTTCAATCTTTATCAAGAGCGTTTTTCTTGCATCTACGTGGCGCAGCAAACCATCACAATGTCTAGACAACTAGGCCATGTCCAAGCAATGTTTGTATAATTAGCATCCCCGCTGTTACCTATTCTTATTTGTCATTTACGATTTAAATAAGGAAAATTGGGCTGTATGTATGTTTATACTGCCGAAAACGTCGTCTGCCTCAACGGGGGCGATTCTCCGAGGAATTCAGCCAGTGCCGTACAACCGCTAGCCTGGGGTCTTTAACGTCCATCCCGCAATAGTGATACACGACTGCACGCCGGTACGATGCTCATCAACATCGAAAAGGGCAGGGGTGGGGATTGAACTCAGGATCCTGGGTTCTGCAACGGACCTTTCGCTCGACGTGCTCCGAGCTGGTGTGCGCTAGCCCAGCCGGCCACCGATCCCCCGATTTGAATAAAATAAAAACCCTTCACAGTGGAGCGTAGGGAAAAATCGGAGCTACGCTGGGGAACTCGCCGCCGCCGGGGGGGTCGGAAATGTAAGAGGGGGAGTGGGAAACTCGCCGGGGCGGAGTCAAAAGAAGCTCCTCCCCTCCCTCGTGATGTGGCATCGGAGAGATTCCCGCCAGAGGCGAGCTTAGCCCCCCTGGTGTCTGAAGCACGTGTCCGCGATTAAACACACTTCTATTGATTGTTTATACTTTTTGGGGTGATGGATTTTTACGATGCTCTTTCTTCTCTCTATCTCAGTAAATATAGTTGTGAGTAGCGCCTCTATCCTGTATCTACTCTCTTCCCTCTACGTGTGCGCTAACACTGTTTATATGTTTAGTTACCAACTAGCCCCAATTAGCTGCCCTTTTATCGTTCCCGTTTGCCGCTAAAAGCGCACACTTCCTGCATTGCGTTTTTGGTTTGCAGACCTCTTCACTACGCAAACCGGGAAGAGGGAAAGTGCGCCAGCCTATACTCCGTCCACGCCTAAGCCGGCCTTGCGGCGGTATCTCTCAGCTCGTCAAACCACTCAACCACTTGGAGAACATAATAGCGCTTCACGACAGGGCCGAAAGGTAGGAACGAGACAGCACAATGCGCTAACTTCAACTGGTTTAATCGTCAGAAAATCAAAGGTATAAATACTCTGCATCATCGCGCCATTCAACCAATCCCAAGCCACGCCACTGATCGCAGTGGCGTGGCTTGATCACTGACGATTAAACCAGTTGAAGTTAGCGCATTGTGTTGTCTTGTTCCTACCCTTCGTCCCTGTCGTGAAGCGCTATTATGTTCTCCAAGTTTCAGTACCAACTCGCCCAAGAATCCGCATCACTCAACCATCTTCGTTTACCACCTGAACTCGCTCTCTGCTCGTGGGTATTAGCAAGGCCGTGTGCCCTGCAGATAGATAAACGCTCGACTGGTTCAAAGAGCGCTCAGCTTTCACCACATTGTCAGCGGCGCTTATATGCATCAACGACCGACCTGGGTGCACCAGCCAGCAGTCCGCTTTGTGAAACGTGGCCAGAAATGGTTCAACAATTGACGCGTCAAAAGTAAGACACTTCGGACAACGTTATTCTATTAGAAAATACTGTTTTTTTTTTAAGAAATAAATGGTCTAATGCGCACTCTACTTAGCGGTTCTGAAAGATAACAGCGATCTGCTGTATGGTCTTGTCTTCTTGTCATCAAGGTACTAATCGAAGTGAAAAAAGATAATCACGGACTAGTGGGGATGTAGTGACGAAGACTTCATCAAAGTGAAGAAAGAAACATTGGACTTTGGTGATCATGTTTGTTTACGAACTCACAATCGAAGCTCATGGAAGAGCAGCGCACTCGTAGAAACCGTGGGACAACAGCGATCTGTGGTTTGTCGCACTTGTAAATTAAGCGCCACCATGGCGGCAACCTTGTTATTTAGTGATCGCACCCTCTTTTCTGGCAGGAGCTCCATGCGGCGCACGAAGTCCGTCAGCGTCGGTTGATATTTTCGTGGCGTATACCAGCGGTAATTCCACGGTACTCTTTCAACAACGCAGGATGTACTTTTAGATGGTTGACAAGGGGCGTTGTCGTACCTGTGGGCGTTTTAAGCGTTGACTTGCATGCCGTACATTGCGCCATCGATGCCGTCACTTTCGCAAACTATTTCCAATTAGGACTCTTCTTTCTTCGTTTTGGTGCCGTTTCCCGTTCGTTCTTCCGCTTCGCAGACGGCTCCCCGCAGTCACCTCCATCCGACATAACACGGGTAGGCGAACGCGAGGTGAGCACAGTTTAAAATGTCTGGTGTCACAGGGGAACAGAAACTTGCAGATTACCGTTACCGACAGCAGCAGTTTAGGTTGAAGCCGCCATGCAGCTATATCGCTGTCAATGGGCCTTGCTTACCGCAAGTGAAACCGAAAGAAAAACTTACGCTTGCGAATACGTTGTTGACTATGCGGAGGGCAAGTTCGTCTGCTTCTTGCGCAGGGGGTAGCGGTGACGTCAGAACGCCGAGCCCTGATTGGCTGATCGCGACCCCCTATCTGAGCGTCGTCTGCTCCTTTGCAGCGTCGTCTGCTCGCAGCGTCGTCTGCGTCTGTCTTACCTTTCCTGCGACTTTCGGAAGTGCAGAGGCCAGATTCACGAAACGATCTTACGCCAAAAATATGCGTAAGACAAAACTTGAGAACAAATTCGTATTCACGAAACGAAATTTTCGTAAGTTTTGCGCAGGTTACGACGAAATCCTACGACAGCTCCGAAGCTGTCTTACGCACTTCTTACGATCAAATCAGCATGGCCGACAGCGTCGCGGTCGCGACGACCAACGTACGTTTATTTTTCTACGTGCGCTTCTCACGCGTCCCGACTTCAAGCAGCAAGAAAAAAGTAAAAGGTACTTGAAACAGACCACGACGAACAAGAACGCTGGATCCACAAACACCCGTAAAAAGCTCCAAGGGCCACGATTCCACCGCCAACGACCAAGCGAACACGGCAGATAGGCCTAGCAGGAACTCCGACTCGGCGACCGTCTGCCCACGACCGGCTGGCGTGCTGAATGGAATATGCCTGCGCGACCCTTGTGAACCCTTCCCGTCTTATACTTTGATCGCTGACCTCGATATTAGATTAAGAGGTCAATCTCTTCCTCTTGTCATCTCCTTGTTTTCCGAGGCAACGGTGACTCTCGCCGGTAAAAAAGCGGTGAATCTTCGACAGACGCAGGAAATTTAGGTAAAGCAATCATCGCTTTGACTAGCAGACGTAAAGCAGACGAAGTTAACTGCGCCAACCCGCCGACGCTGTTAAAGAGTGAGGAGTCTCGCCGCACACGAACGGAGGGAAAATGTATTTGGGAGGGAACTTGCGGACACTAACACGCTCCCCCCCCCCCCCCCCCCCCCTTTCTCGGTTCTTAGCAAAGAAACCTCGGCGCCTCGGGACACCTCGCCAGTGAGTCCTTTGACTTCCCTCCTTGATGCGCGTCTGCTAGTTGTCAGACAAAAACAACGTACCGCTCGAGTAATTTCGTCTGCCCTGTCTGAAAGGCGAAGTCGAGCTCGCTCGACTTCCGAAAGTCGCAGGAAAGGTAAGACAGACGCAGACGACGTTGCGAGCAGACGACGTTGCAAAGGAGCAGACGACGCTCAGATAGGGGGTCGCGATCAGCCAATCAGGGCTCGGCGTTCTGACGTCACCGCTACTTCCTTTCTCATGCGCAGAAGACGAAAATGAACCCACTTGCGAGGCGTATTCGATTAATATCGAATATTCGTGTTACGACGAATATTCGGAAAATACCAAATACTCGGTTTACGAATCGAATACGAATATTAAATCTACAATAATCGACTCGTATTCGAAATTTAGAATATTCGCCCACCCTTAGTAAAAATCGATTAGAAACGCTCGAAGCTACGAATAGTTTTAGAAATATGTAATTTAAAGGGAAAATATTCCTTAAACGTAGAAGAATAACGAATGTAAAAAGGATTAGGCAGCACTTCGCCAGCTAGTGGGTGTTGTGAATATTAACTATCCAGCTTAGTTTCCAGCTTCCAATTACCCTGTATGGTTGCCAGTATACAAAATTCAGTTACGCTCTCGTTTTCGTAATCCACCACTAATGTAAAAATTCATAATTTGTTTTTGTTAGGAACGTTACGAACCGATTGCCTCGGCGAAGTGAGGTCAGACACCATCTATAATTGAGATCGTCTACTATTTCCACTTTGAAGCCGTTTACAACCCTCCTTTCGTTTGCAAATCTTATGTTACTTTGTTTTCATGTACAAGCTGGCATTGACCGGTGAATGGAGGAGTACTAAGGATACCTCTCGCTATTTTACGTTGGTGACACATTCTGGCCAATATATTGCCTTATTGTGAGCTCGGGTCAAAATGTCTCATTATCGGATCAAGTGCTAGAGTTCGTGCCACGTCCAGCCAGCAGGCGAGAACGCTTTGGCTCCCGAACAAAGTGGAAGCCCAGGAGACGTATGGTGGGCTGCCTGTAGTTTCCTGTGGAGTCGTTCCAACATGACATTTGCTGCTCTATTGTAAACAGTAGAGCGGGAGCAGCCGAGGAGTGACATCTGTTGTTCAAACAAGGCACATTCATATTGACGTCCTCGGCTTGTCGGTGCTGCATATATTACAGCCAAGCGGCTTACACAAGAAAATTGAAAGTTCTAGCTACCGTCTTCGCCGTGATACAGAGGGAGACCTCTGGCCACCGGCAGAAACTATCCGCACAGGTTAGTACATATGCGCTGCCGCGTGACGTTGATAAATATCCACACAACCCCAATTATTTTGAAGTTGGCATGGGACCCACGATTTCCAGGTTAACTTGCTCGGAGTAAAGCGACGGAAGTGGAAACTTTCCGTACGGTGTTAATGTGCGACGCTACTGTCTAGAGCGTTGACGGGCAAGACAGGAGCGTGCCAAATCACAAGCGTTTAATATTAGCCAAACAATACGGCTCGTGATCAACGTCTACCTTGCTCGGATGTCAAGGTGTACAAGCAAATTAATTGAGAGGAACAAAGTTCAACGCAGAATTCGTGGGACGTATGGCCAAATGATTGCCGTGGACGTATCACAAACGAGAAAGAGACCGTGATCCGAAAGTATATACACTAGATTGAAGCCCGTCATAATTTTGTTGGGCCTCTTTCAGTTCAAAATGGTAAACAAGATTTTCTCCAGATCAAGAGCGTTAAGGTCTAGAGGAGATAAGTTATCCGCACCATTATTGTGTTCTTCCTTCCCGTGGCGTAAATCGTTTGTGAATTGCGCGATGAAGGAGAGGTGGAGAAATTCGCGATTCGACTATTTTGGCTTAATGACTGAATAGCATGAGGAAGTGGCTTGTGGTCAGTCGCTATAAAAACACGTCCGTCCTTCTACGAAATGTCTGAAATGCTATAAAGGTTAGTAGCCAGCCAGCAACTGTCTGCCAAAGTGCTGTAGTGCTTTTTCGCGCCTTCCAGTTTTTAAGGGAAACAAAGATATGGTAGACCAGCTGCTGCTCATCTTCTGCTGCAAGACGCCACTAAATGCGGAGATGGAGGCATTGACCACCAGGATTGTCTGTGCGTCAGGTAAAGGGTGGACACGCTTTGTTGCGCCAGTGAGTTTTCTTATTAGCCTTTTGAAGGCGAGTGAGACCGCAATCCGAAAAGGATATATATCCTTAAATATGATGAATGTGACAACTTGACGACTAGTTTAAATTTCGTCGTCATTTTGTTGGTCCTTTGTCAGTTTAAAATTGGTATACAAGGTGTTCTCCGCATGAAGAGTGTTAAAGGGGCACTGAAGCCGATTCTGAGATCGTCCTTTTGTGGTGACAACTTAACCTAGACGCTCTAAGCATGCCAACAAACCCGAAACCACAACCGTGCGTAGCTTGTTTCCTCGTTAAAAGTGTGCTCGAAGATCGCGACATGCCCTTTTTGGGAAGAATTTTCTTCCGAGTGAAGTGGTCGACGAAGGGCGCTTGTCTGCGAGTTAGCAGCGATGGCTTCTTCCGCGGAGAAAAAGAGGAGTCTTATCCGTATGTGTACGTATCAAACTTTCTTCGAAACAAGTTATAATAAAATCGTTCGGAACCTGCATTAGGGCTTTCGTTGGTCCACACAGTGCAATCGACGAGAAAAAAGATTCCACGTGTTTTTCTATTGCCCTGAGATGATTAGGCGGTTTTGTAATGTAGGACTTGGTATATGCGGGGACTAACACATTTTAAACAATATAAGATCAAAAACGACCTTTTTCAAGAATGACTTCAATGCCCCCTTAAGGTTCAAAGGAAACAAGTTATCAGCAGCATTGCCGCCTTCCTCTTTCACTTGGCTGAAGTCGGTTGTGAATTCCGGGAGGGAGGAGAGGTGGCGAAGCTCTCTGGTAGTGTGATTTTGTTTGAGAGGCTGAATAGCATAAAGAAGCGGCTTGTGGTCAGTCGTCATAAAAAACGTCCGTCCCTCTACAAAATCTGAAATGCTTTAAAGGCAAGTAGCCAGCCTGCAACTCTCTTCCGAAAGTGCTGTTGCGCATTTCCGTGTCTTCCAGCTTATAAGCGAAGAAAGATATGGTAGACCAGCTGCTGCTCATCCTCTGCAGCAAAACGCCACTAACTGCGGAGATGGAGCCATTGACCATCAAGCATGTCTGTTCGTCAGGTGAAGGGGTGGACAAGCATTGTAGCGACAGCGAGTTTCGTCATGAGCATTTTGAAGACGAGTGCTACGTCAGAAGGCCAATCCCAAGGTTACTTCTTTGTGGTAGAGGTGCAGGGGAGAGCTTCTAAGAGCACCGCACACTGTCGCGAAAAACGCCTGTAGAAGTTGACCAAGCAAAGGTATAGCCGTAGTGACCGTTTCGTCGGTGGTGTGTAGTTCATAATAATTTTGACTTTGTGAATGACTTCATTACTTGGTAGGTGATTTGATGACAAAGAGATTCTAGTTGGGAGCCCAATTAGCATCATGTATTCGCAAAGCCTGCTGAAGGGCTGCACCAACTGGTCCTGGGGCTTATCAGGGACTTTACTGTCGACTAGACGGTAGTCAAGGTTGTCGGCAGTGTGTTCGAAAGCGCCGGAGAAGAAAAAAGACGTCCGGCTCAGAGCTTAGACAAAAGGCATATATTCTCTTATATCGCGCGGCTCCCGAGGCCACGTGGTAGCGTGAGCTGGCGCGCTCACCGGCACTGCGCCCGGCGCAGTGGAGCCTTGGTTGTTTACTCTGGAACAACATTCACCCTGGTATTTTCTACAACCCGCATGGTTGTGGCACCTGTCGGCTCTGCTACAAGGGAAACAAAGCAGGCTTAGGTTGACAGCATCTCTAGGACGTTAAAAAATTTGGATAATATTTCCAAGTCCAAAAGGCATCCGAACCTATTTCAAGAGCCCAAAACGTGTAGTTATTGCAAAGTAAAGGATGTCGCCAGGCTCCACGGGAATAAAATGATATGCCTTGGTAAGGTTGATATTAAAATATATAGTTCTTCCCGATAGAAATGAGATGCGCTCGTGGACACAGGGAATGTTGTAGCGGCAAAGTACCGTCACCCCGTTGAGGGTGCGATAGTCATCACACGAGCACAAGTCGCCGGTCTTTTTGGGCACAATGAGAAGTGTGGATGACCAAGACCTAGACGAGGGGCGCAGAATGCCAAGGTGAAGCACGTGTTAAAATACCTTCTGGGTCAAAACGACGTGGCCGGCAATGAACTCGCGGTCTCGTCGGGAAAATATGATGGGTTGCATTACGCTTCCCGACTTCATCGGTGTTTCTAAGCTTGATTAAGTCGAGACACATGTCGAGCAGGCGGGTGATCTTAATAGGCATTGGTCTCGTGAAAGAAGGACTACGCTCTAGGGATTGGAATGATATCCGCGACACCTACAGTATGTGTGGATGCCTCTATGAGGCGCTTGTTGGGCATGTGCACCGGTACACACTAAAAATTTCAACACCCATGTTCGTGTTAAAAGGGTGTTTTTCCGAGCTCACACCCTTCCTACACCATTTTTACATGATTTTTGAATATTCAAGGGTGTACGGAAAGGCCTACACCCTTCGTACATCCTTTTTACACCCTACGGCTACCGAAATCGTGTTAAGAGGGTGTTGCGGTGGTACACCCATGATTTCCGAATCGTCGAACTCGGAAACCGCCGAATTGCAGACATACGCGCCGACAGCAGAAGTCAAGAAGCAGCCTGCTCAATAGGTGACCGGCGTTTGGCAGCAACCTCAAAGAACTCTGGGTAATATTCACTTCCGGTTCGTAGCTAGCAGCAGACGCAGCCCCATGACGGCTACGGAAGCGTGTGCCGGTGTTGAAACCCGATCAAATCCGGGCCACCTTCCTCTGCTGCTGAGTGACTTACACACTTCTGAAGGTCTCAAGTTACTTCTACGGATATGTTAAGTACTAATCGGTACGCAGAAGCATCGAGAACGGCCACGAAAGCGCAGAGCTAGTGCGGCCGGCGGCAAGCTGCACTCGCACCGCGCTTTCCGGATCTTCGCATGAAAACTCAGGTTAGATGTTTCGTTTTCCTTTTGAGCCAGCGTTTTTCATTTGGGTTCTGTTCATTTTTGATGGTTACGTTAGATCACATCACCGACTGAAATAGGCGCGAATGTAAGCCGCAAGACACGGAGAGCTGAAATGCCCGGTCGGAGGTCTGGCATACTTTTCTCATTTTGTTAGAACACTAAGCCTGGGTAAGAAAATCGTCAGGCAATCAAAAGTTTAAGACGGGGAAAGAAGTCGGTCAGACGGCGTTTCAAAGTCAGCTAGTATGTTTTCTCGGGTGACTAAAACGCCACTTCCGTGCGAAAGTTTAGTTTCGACGACATCTGACTACGTGACAATCCTTGCTTTTTAACACTCGCGCGTTTTTGGTACTTCAACTAAGTTGTCCCCCGTGAACTACAATAAGCCCCCCCTCCCTTTCCCCCTTCCCGCACGTTTTTTTTAATGATGTCGAGTAAGAAAGCATACACAAACGAGCACCGATTTTGATATGAGCTACGCAGGGTCGTACTACTGCTTTATTATCCGTCAATATGAAGGTGCTGCCCATTTGCTTTTGTTTCCTTATATTACAAAAAGCTGACCTGCTTTTTTTGTTTATTTATATTGTAGCAAGCCACCCATCCACGCCGCTTCCCGGGAACAGTCTGCGGCGGCTCATCACAGAAAATGTTAATCCGAGCTGTCGATGTAACAATTAAACGGCCTGGCAATGGCACTGTATGTTGACGAAACGTCGTGCCATGAACTGATTGCCTGCTAGATCGCATCCCGCGTTCTCGCAGATGCCTTGTACGACAAGCAGTGCTCACCCCTTCGTGGAATAATCGAGACGCTTTTGGTGGGTGCCAAAAGACTGTTAGAGATCGTTATTTCCCGCTGGCCCTACGCGAAGAAAGAGAGAACACGTTGTACTGGCCTGTAACAATATTGGCCGCGCATAAACGGTCACCGACGTTTGTCTGTCACAGGTCATCTCGCTCTTTCACTCGCTTAACAGCGACGGCCCATCGTTGCTTCCATGCTTTGTTACACGGGAACTGGAACATCTTATGCCCTCTATGGCTTGCGTTAGAACAACGTACTGCGGAGCTGTAAGC
Organism: Ixodes scapularis; assembly: GCF_016920785.2. Taxonomy (NCBI): domain Eukaryota; kingdom Metazoa; phylum Arthropoda; class Arachnida; order Ixodida; family Ixodidae; genus Ixodes; species Ixodes scapularis. Next base: position 2,601,905 of record NW_024609883.1, on the reverse strand, counting down.
CATTTTCACCGCGAACACAGCACGGCCACCACGCCTAGAAGGGCTCTTGATGCAGCTGGACGAACCGCGACCGGCACCGGACGAACCGGAAGCGTGAAGTCACGTGGTCCCTAGCTTCGGATGACGAAACTTCCGGCTCAAACGCCGGTCACCTATTTAGAGGATTTCGTGAAGTTCAAGTAAGCACAATGGGCAGCTGACATCCAAGCCAAGCCAACGCTCAAGTTGTTTTCAAGCCAGATGAATGCCGGCGTTGTGTACAAGCTCCTTGGTTGTTTACGTGCAAGCGACCACGAAAATAGCATCGGTTACTCACGCACTTCTGCTCAGAATGGTGAGACCACATCGGTTCTATTATGATACATTCCTTCTTATCCTGAGATGTACTAAAGCGAAGGCTAGACGTGCGAGGCGGTTCGGGCTCACAGCTTTACTGTGAGCCTGTACTGTAAAGGTCGGTTCCGACACTTGCGTTTGAGTGTGTTTGTCTGCGTTGCGTTTAGAACCGAAAACGAGTCACCGGCACATCTGTGCTTCGTATGAAGCGTGGATTCCAATTCAAAGAATCATCTTGGCACGCGATATAAGCAGCAGGGATGTCCTGGTTTCTCGCAGCCGCAACGCGGTCAAACGCAACTGTTTGAACCAGGCTTTACGTGGTTGTCCTGTGCTTGTCCTGTGCTTGTCCCTCGCGCTTTATTCTTTCGATTTTAAGTATTCATTTTCAACTCGCTCGCTTTTAACAGTACTAGTAGATACTCAGGCTGCACGAGGGTTCGTGCAGTGCGACCATCTAGCGATGCTATGAGCTTGTGCTCGAACCTTGGCTTTAATGGGCAATCATCGGGGATATATGACACACGATGATGCCAAGTCTGTTCACGGCGGACTCTCGTGCTGTTCTGATTGGAGGAGAAGGGGCGTGTAAAAAATTGGCAAATGGAACATGGTTAGCGACAGCGCAAATATATGTTGGAAAAAGTTCAGAACATTGAAGTGCAGCAGCCTGAAACTTTGGAGTTAAGCAATTAGAGAATCATTTGAAGACATCTTTAGAGGTTCAGCCTTCTCTCCCCCCACACCAATATCGAAGGCTGCTAGGATATTGGTTCAGGCTAAGCCCTCTGTCTTTCAGTCAGCGAACTCGAGCCGTTCCACCTGACCTTGTTATTTCATAACAGATATGTTAGAAAATGGAATGCAGATTTTCTTTACACGGCCAAAACAAAGTGTTATCAAATAATACCTGCCATATTCATATTCTACATTTACAGACCGGGGCTGCCCCGCCTGTGGAGGGTGAAGATGCGAGCAGCCTCGAAGCCCACCAACAGTGGCTGTGTGCTGAGAGCGAAAGGTGGTGCCTGATGAAGGCCAGATTGATCTTCGAAAGGATGCGACTGCCTGCAAATGGCTACATGTGTTGACATTGATGGGCATATAGACTGCACAGAATGCTTATCCCTACCTGATGGATGCTAGGAGGTATGCGTTCCATATTTTTTTACTGATCTCTATGACAATTGCTAAATTGCGCTTCCCCGTTCCGTGATTGCGGCTGCCGGACGACCATCTTGGGACACGGAAAATTAACCTTTTGGAGCGTTGCAGAGGCTGGCCGGCAGCGTGCTGAAGACATGTTTTTTGCTCGTTTGTCGTCATTGGGAGCGTTAAAGTGGCCCTGCAATAACTTTTTGACTGGTTTTTAATTTGGACCGAACCTGAGCGCATTGAACGTAGTAATTTAAAGAAACTTTTCTTTTCTCAAATTTCGCTTTATTTTAAAAGTTATAGGCAAATTAGACTTACAGAAACAAGCAAAAAATAACATCCTTCATGACGTCGTAGGTCCTGGTTTGAGTGGCCGTGAAGTAGTGAGCTCATCGAGCGCTCACGGCTGCCGCACTCAGTGTCAACGGCTCGAGAGGGTGCCACTAAAGCACGTGTTGACTAGGCTGTATGAAGCGGGCGGCCAGGGCAGCTCGCATTGCATTTGCCGCGCGATTAAAGACTAATTCGGCATAACACTTCATTGGCCACAAACGACGGCAAACACGGGGTAAAGATCAGTTCAGAACGGGAGCCACTTCGCGCTGCCATACCGCCAAAGGGTCAAATCGCCAGCCAAGCCCGCGCCGAAAGCCTTGGGAACGCTCGGAACCGGTCGGATCCTCGAGCCGGTATACGACCGCAGCGCCACCGCGTACATCCGGGACCTTTCTAAGCCCATTGTTCGTCGGAGCCTCATCCCACTACGCCTTTCTAGTATGCGCCGTTTTTTTCACCGCTTGGTGGCGGGTTTGTCGACGGGTCATTTCTTGTTTCCGTACTTAATAAACTGCATTTGTTTCTTTTCTGATCTAAAATACTGAACAAAAACTACTTTCATACATAATTGAAACAGTTCGCGACACTTATATTTTGTATCGACTAAAAAAAAATGCTTTTAGCGGCTCTGACCAGTAGTAAGCCCAGGACCAAAGACGTCACATATTCCGCGCTTTCGGCAACGCGGGTCGCCCTCGTAGGTGGAGGAGGTTTCCGCGTCGTCCGGTTAAAATATGACTCACTGATATTTAGTTATTCTCTTCGTGCCCACTGGCTTACCCGAACCCAAAGAGACGTGGAAACCGCAAAAGAGGTAGACGCTTAAGTATGATTGCAGCTCCCCTTTAAGTCCACACTCCTTTACTCCTACTCTGACGCTCCGAGTTTCATACTCCAGGCACAGCAACTAAACGGCGCATGGCGTACACACCAAATCTATTGACGAGCCGCACAAGCTCCTTCCCACCGCACGGTTATGACGAACCTGGCATCCCGTGGATACGGGTGGGAGAAGCCAAAATTATTTCGGTGGTAAATTAATTAAAGCCAGTGTAGAGCGGCAGGGTACAAAGTAAAAGAGACGGCGACGTTATGAAGTTTCTACGAACGTTTAAGTATTTCTGAGAGGTTTGGAGACTCGCTTCGAGCACGTGCGGGGAAAGGCACCTTGGCTGATCTATTTATTGACCGTGCAAGCTGTTTTCAGGCGAGATGCACAAACAAACCTTTCCCGCAATGCTAACTGATGCTTCGGCTTTCCAATCTAAGTATCTTTATTCGCTGCAGCTGGACTAAGCAGTTTAAAAAGGGCAGCCGTCCCACTGTCTTCTCGGCAACTTTTCTGTCGCCGAGCTATCAGCACGCTCGTTCGATAGATCACTTTGTTCTCAGGCAAGGCACATGAACAAACCTTTTCCGGAATGCTAATTGCTGTCTTGGCTTTCAAATCAAATTGTTTTTACCTGCTGGATTAACCACTAATGGACTGAAAAGGAGCAGCTGTCCGGCTACGCCTTTTGTTTCAAGAATCTCAACAATGGCACAGCCATCTTGTTTGTGGACGTGACATCACGGAGCGCAAAGAAGTCACTTGTGCTCCAAGAAATGCTCGGAGCACGAAGAGCACGCTCGAGTGTCAGTCTCCGGCGGGGCTCCCCTCTGTTTAGTGAAAGGAGCGCCAAACGCTCGCAATGTGTAAACAATAAGAATTTCCTTTGAAAACGCATAAAATATTTTGCAACAGCGCGGCACCGCAGGAAAAAGGCACAACTTGTCGAACGTCGAGTCTCGCCGGTCTTGCGGCGTGATCAAAGCTTCCTTGGCCTGCCAAACTGCTGCGTCTCTGTGCCTTTTCACGCTTGGATACTTATCAAGAATCAATGCCATGGCAGAGCTTTGAAGGTATGTCGTACATAGGCGTCTTCTCTATCACCCAGCTGTTCCAGCGAGTTGCTATCAATAGGAAACGAAATCGGTGGTTGCTATTATGGATTAACCATGGCTATGTTCCAAATCTACTCAAATGGATCACATGACAGCACAAATAGAGCAATGCTGTAGAAGAAGGTAGGTTTTCGAAGGCAAAAGTATGAAGCCCGTCCATATAGTTGTGTGCCATCTGTCGCCGTCGCCATAGCCTCCTACCCCTCCTTTTTCGCCACTGGATCATGCCCGCTTCTGGACTGCAAGTGCCGCAAGTTACAAATACAGTCGTAACAGTAAAGTAAAATGCTGCTCCAGAGGCACATGCATCTTCATGCTCTTTGCACTCACGAAACAAATCCACACGGCGTTAATTCTTGATCGGTATTCAAGCGTGCGAAGACAAAGATGCAGCACTTTGGCATGCCAAGGAAGCTTTGATCATGCCGCCAGAACGGTAAGATTTGCGTTAGACGAGTTGCCCCTTTTTCTTGCGGTGCTGAGCTTTTGTAAAAATTTCCACGTGTTCTCAAACGCAATTCTCACCGTTCGGGGTTTTAACAAACTTCTTCGGTAAATGACAACGAACGAGCAGAAAACATGTCTTCAGCTTACTGCCGCCCAGCCTCCACGACGCTCCAAAAGGTTGACTGATAATCTTTGTCCCAAGGTGGCCATCCGGTGGCCGCACCTGAGCTGCAACGACCAAGCGGAGACACGCGATCCAGCAAATTGTTGTGGAGATCAATGGTATTGCTTGCACGGCGTACTATTAGTCTTCAGAGCAAACACAAGTGCCGCTGCGGTCGCCACGTCTTGATTGGGTGAGGTGTACCGTGACGTCTGGTGACGGACTCCGCTTCGCGTTCTGGCATCTAGCTGGCATCTAGCTGGCTTCCCTGCGCCCGTTTCCTCACGATCGGAGGTTTGTGATCATGCTGACCTACTGTTCAGCGCTGCAATGCAATTTCCAAAAAGAAGCTGGTATCATATTCTACCACCCGAAAACTTCGAGATTAAAAAGAGCATGGACAGTCAGACTAAGGATGGGAAAGGCACCGTCAACATCGGCCGTTGTGAGCTGTAAGCACGTTGAGAAGCGGGGCTTCGTTTACCCAGTGTACAAGGCGCTGGGTGAGACTTATGCCGACAGAATTTTCATAGCTTTTCCAACCGTGTTTGTCACGTTTACCCTTATAATTGGGTTATAAGTATGGAAAGCTATCGGTGGAGGCAACTCCGTCGATGAACCCCCCCGCCCCCTCCACACGATATAAGGCGGTTGTGCAAGGGGTTGTGGAAGCGGCGGTGTAAGTGTTTCAGACACTGAAATTCTGTTCTTTGCAGATTCATGAGTTAAGCACGAGACACATGCGCGAAAAATTCATCCGATCCGACAGTATGACTGCCTGATCCGAAAAATTTGCTCGCTTCAGGCGTCAGATCGGCGATCCGACATGCGTCAAACGCGCCAGATAGTTTCGCACGGCTGACGGATTGTCGGATGCGTCCAGCCAATGACAGCACAGCTAGCGCGAACGTCATGATGACATACTTGGTCTGTTGGGACGAATAAGAAAACGGGACGGGCGACGGGAAGCCGGACGCGTAGATCCCGCTGATCCATTCGAGAAAGATGGCCGCGGCAAGGAATGCACGCACTAACAAGAACGAGGTCCTAGCTTCGCTCGTGCGAGCTAAACCATCAATCTGGGACCAGAGATCTATGAACGCGGACCTCCGCTGGAGTGCTTGGAAGTTGGATCTCCTGGGCGGAGCTGAACGGATTGTTGTGTCGCTTGCAAGGTCGGAAGCGTGTGCGTGTGTCTCAATTCGGAGCGGCGTTCGGACTGTCGGATCGGACAATTCTGCCGTCCATTTGTCTCGCGCTTTTGGAGAACATCAGACCCCGCTTTGCGGGCATACAAATGGCATCTAAGTCAAAGGCCTTTGGGCTGTCTCACTTGTAATTTTCTCCCCATGGCCCAGAATATATTTAACATGTTGCTCGAGCAGAGTGCAGCTTTTTCGCTGAGACGTTTTTGTTTAGAAACAAAGTTGAAAAAAACCTCTTAATTTATTCAAATCATCAGCAGCGTTGATTGTGCGAGATGTAAATATACTGCAATGCTCCTGCAAGTGTGGTGGCATTTCTTCCTTTTCATATACCATCTGTGATTCATGCACTGTCTGCCCTAGAAACCATGCTCGGAATGTTGGTTGAAGTTTCGCCTGCAGCTACAGACCATACCTCAATAAGGCCGCATATAATAATTCGCATTTCCTACGTAAAATGCGCACACAAAAAAAAAAAAAAAAACGAAAGTAATATGCCGACAGCTAACGCCGTCTCGGCCTTTGTAGGGCGAGTGAGGGGGTAAATTTTGTCCTCAGCAGGACGTCACCCCGGCTCGCTGTAAAAGGTCGCCACCCAAACTTCTCGGTGCTAATACTCTCACCATACAATGCACCTGTTATTTGTTTGGCCCCTGGTCATGAAATCATTCTCAGTTTGCCATTCCATCTCACCGAGAGCCCGATTTTGGTCATTGAGGTCTCAACCGGCTTGCACTGAAGAAGTATTAGCGAGTTCGTTTCACGGCACCCGCAGCGTGGAGCGGGTTCGTTTCAGCCGGCACTCCACAAGTGGTTGCACTCTTCGAGTTCGTTTCATTGCTGACACCTCACGCGTGCATGCACTCGCTGCACCGAGAAAATCGAGATTGCGCCAAAATGCAATCCCGTCGTGCCTCGCTCCGGCTAGGCCGGCAAGGTGCTGGAGCAGATGACGAAAGTTTGTCTGCTACGATGTGTCGCAGAACTGAAAGGAAAAAAAGTAGATTTCCTGATAGAAATTGCGTCCCGCGGGCAACGGAATCAAACGCGAGCTTGAACTGTGAGCGTCTCCTATTTCATGAAGGAAGCAGTTGACAAGCCGTGCTTTATTTGGAGGTTTTAAGTCGCTCTGTTGCCGCAAAAACGCTGAAATATACCAGTGTGTAAAGAAATGCTCAGAACAAATGCATCAGCGGCCCCCGAGATATTTATCACCAACTTGTGCGGGTGAAAAATTGAACATTTGTCGACAAAACTGCCCCAGCAGAAACTTTGACTGCCCAATAAGCATCAGAGAAAGCTAAATTTAGTGATCTTACCCGTGGCTTGGGCAACATCATCATGTTTAACATTTACCTACTTCAGCTAACTTGCCCCGTCATATTTTGTTCGAGAAAGCTCTCGTTCTCGACGCCCTCACCAAAGCTAATATCTGATCCACCTGTAATGACGATCGAAATCGAAAAGTTTTGCTGGGTATTCCAGCAGACTAGTTTTAAGGCGTACCCTTTCAGTGGTCCACGCATAATGCCATGCTGAAATGGATCAAGCTTCTGCTCGGACAGCATCATCCATTTTCTTCAGTGTAAACGGTTATGAGAATTGAAAGATCGCAACCAGCTGCTTTGTAGACAGCTGGTTGCGGAAATTTACGCCGTCTGTAACTATCCTTATGACAGCCGAGTTGCTTGAAGTCATCGCAACTATAAACTACACGCTGCAGCGACCAACGTTTGTAGATAAACGTTGGTAGCGACTGTACTCTCGCATTCCCACCCATCACTCCGAACAGCAAGGCGCCAGTTTCGGTTTGAGGTCGGTATTCTTTCTACAACATAGATGGCGGCAGCATCAGTCTTCCGCACTTGGTGCATTTGGCGAATTCGTTTGAGTCCAGTTCTCAGTGCAACACTCTGCGAGTGTGATGCATTCTGGGAGAGAACTCGAACGGTGCCAGTGCGTGTGAAGCGAACTCGCTATAAAATACCGCTACCAGACGCATCGTCTGCTAACATGAGAGAATAATAATGAGTTTGTTTGCTACTAGGTAGGTATCATTCTCTGACAGAAACAAAACGACGAACAGACTTGTTCGTCGATTGTCCCTTTTTGGCTCTGCGAACAGAGCCAAAAAGGGACAATCATCTGCTATGAATTGTGTGCTGCGCAGAGTGAGATCAAAAACTAATAGAAATATGGAACATCGGCTATTTTACGGATGCAATTGTCCTGTGCTTCGTTTGGCTATGCTGATTTGTTTTCTGGCTGTGTGTAACTTGACACCCACTGGTGCTGAAAAAAGAGCTTGGGACAAGCACCCACCTTACCACGATATCAATCTCACTATCCGAAAGAGTATTGGATTTAATTACTGAGTGCCTTTTCCATTGACAAGAAGGCCCCAACATTTTTTAAGAACTCCAGTAGGGTTTTGTTGTTGCATCTTTATACTCGCAACTCATTCACTTTGCCAATTTCGTTTTTCTAGCCTGGCTCAGCTGGCAAGCTGAGTGGCGAGTCTGAAACTGTACCAATATTGTTTCCGGTCAGACTGTCCATTATTATTTATTGTTCTTCCCTGCTATTGTGATATGTCTGCACTGTAGTCATGACAGGGGCTTGAATGGTGGCTCCTACTTTCTACACATGGGTCCTAGGAAACATTTTGTAAGTGATGAGGTGCCCACAATCATGGGCGTCAGCAAAGTGGCGGAAAAGGGGGGGGGGATTATTCTGAAGGGGTGTAGCTTTCAAACCTATAACTTTGAAAGAAAACAAGGTTTGCCCCCCTCCCCCTCCTTTTCCTGCAAAACGTACTGCAGATGCCCATGCCCGCAATCTAGGCCAACGGTTCTGGAAAGAGGGTTTGTGGAACCTCTCCGTAAAGGCATTTTAGGAGTCCGCAAAACTCTGCCAGCAATAATTTTTTTTTAAAATATGATTTGGGGCATTGAGTTGAGCCCAGTCCGGCCATGGCACATTCACAGCTCCGGGAGAAAAAGGAATCTACAGAAGAATACCTCTTTTCACTCTTCCCCTTTTTATTCTCGGTAAACACGTTTGCAGTCCACCCCCCCCCCCCCTTTCCCCTTTTTTTACACTGCCTGGCGTCTCCCATCACTTCTGCCAGTCCAAAAAGGGTTTGCTTGCCACGATTGGCAGTTTCCTTCTTTTCTCTATAGCATCCTTTCTGCTAAAGTGGAAAGAGTGTAGACGGAGCTTCTTCCCCTCACCGTACCGTCTTAACCTGCAACATACTATACTCTCGGGAACAAGATAATAGCCTTGTATCTTTTCTGCCGCCACAAATGCTGTGCTTAGCACGTTTTTGGCAGAGCCTTTTGCTGCCACCACATGCCACGCTATGAAGTGGAGTGCCACGGTGTGTGCGTGCCACCTGTCGCATAAAGCAGTGCACTTTCAAACTGCGTGGATGCAATGACGGCAGAAAAAACACCAGCAGAGCGGACAATACAGAGCATGTTATTAACAGCACTGGTTAATGCTCAATAAATCACAATCTGGATCATTACTGTAAAACCATTTATTTTTGCAAATCGGTCACAGAGGACATAATCGCGGCCACTAAATTTTGCGAATTTCAGACGCCTGCATTCAAACTCTTAAAGAGATTACAAAAGCAATTTCGAAATTTTATTTGATGTCTGAAATGGGCGTCGGGCTCATCTCAGACACTGTTGACCAAGTTCTAGCCCGAACAGAAGTTTGTGTGCCGCACCAATCAATTAAACAGTTGTGGTAATATTTGTGCGGGGACAATGCCTGAGACCCCCCCCAAGACGGCGGCAGAAAGGTGAACTAAAGTGCGCCGTCAAAGCGTGACGACAACGGGCTCCTCGTCAGGCGATTGCTTCAAACGGTTTAAACGAATGATGCGCTCTTGGTTTAGAATTCGGTAGTGAGATGTCATACAAAAAAGTAATTTGAATGTTGGATAATTTTTTTAAAGCTGTAGTTCGGAATTAATAGGTTTCATAGTGTGTATAGGAATAGGTTCCATAGCATGTGTAGCGTGTGGGATGGCAAGGAAGATGACTTGTGGAAATAAATGACAGCTGTATGCTGTGCCGGTTTTGAGACGGTAGTGTGTATGTTCTTTTTTGTTTTCCTTGTCTCAAGGAAACAAAATTTTGACAGCAAATTTTGAACCCTGCTAGTGTACACGTTTCTGATCCAAAACTGACTTCGAGACCCAGTAGGTTTCAAAGCCGGTTTCAAATAAGAAAACCAACGCAAAAGTCAACTTCGAAACCTGGGATGTTTTGAAGTGATTTTTGGCATTAGTTCCCGAAAAGATATGTCATCAGTTTGGTGGCCGGGAGCTAAAAGCATTTCATGCTTAAAATCATACTCATCAGTGCGGCCTTTATTATTCTCTGACTGAATCAATTCTGCTTTAATATGCAGGAGGGAACCATTTGGCTTTTCGAAGGCTTTACTGTGGTCATGGCGGCCTACTGGCTTTTCGGCTCCGCCCATGGCCAGAAGACGTACAATACGAGCTGCCTTCTTGAGAGGCTTTGTCTTATTCTAATCTACTCACAGCTACGGCCAGTTGCAATCAAGGTGATTAATACAATCAAGAAAACACCTGTAGCCTGATTGCTGATCACATAGTGCAATCGCCAAAGTCTGTGAAACTCCTGCCAGGATTGTTCCGATTTTCGAAATCATTAAAGGCTTTGTTTGTTTTTCTTGAGATGGCAGCTGCAAGTTGTGTGGCTCACATACCTAAGTATGCTTCAATTCATGACCAGCTTTATTCATTTATATTCATCACATTTCTCTAGTCCTCCGTGTTGTTTCCTAGTCATCAAACTATTAGGCACCTGTATGGAGTAGTTACATTTTGTTTTTACGTTTTTATCAAAACGGTTTGTGTCACCCTGTCTGGAATTCATCACCCTTGCTACGAAATGTCAAATTAATCTCACGTTGAGATACTTTTTAAAAGTGGAGATGACCGGCATTAAATGTTGTGTTTCTTTATCACTCCTGTTCATACTTTGTATATTACTTCAGTCAAAAGACACCACCAGTGTTCAATACGCCCCGTCCGAGCACAAGCTTTTCAGCCTGGATAAGGTGAGCGTGAGTGAGCACGTACTAAGCAGTACCGAAGGTAATGAGCGTGCACTGCTGCATTTTCAAAGTTTCATAAATGCTCTTTTTTAGAAAAAAATAAAAGCCAGGCATTGTTGTGGTATATTCATAACATTGTGGCTTTCTTGAAGAATGCGGGCATTCTGAAGGTGTTGCCGAAGGCTTGCCAGGGTGACAGCGCGGTCGAAGGCGACAAGTGCGAGCTAGTACACGCTCTATCGCAAGCTCTTGTTCTGCGAAAGCGCTTCTCAAAGTCGCTCTTGCATGCCTGTAGCCTTTGCTGCCCTACAGTGGTAATGGTAGGCAACTCCGGCTGACACAAGAAATCATCCAATCGCTGCCACACTTCGTTTCCCTTTAAAGCGCTGGTGAACCGAAATTTGGATTTCAGAAAACGATGCAGAAGCCGTAGGCGGGACGCTACAATCCCTAAAACACTACTCGTAGTCACAAGGCGATATCTCGAATGGACGGCCGTATTTTTGGAGAAAGAGGTTGAGATTGAACGAGGCCGATGAGGCGCGTGACGTCAAGATATCTCGTTTTCTCCTCTCTGCTTCGCCCCCTCAAGGCGGCGAAACGGAGAAGACGCGAGGTCGTTCCCTTTCCTTCTCGGAGAAACAAGACAAACAAATCTGTCAAATGCGCCTCCTATTTTTAAAAGTAAGGTCATCCATTCGAAATATCGCTGTATGAGTGATGTTTTGGTATTTGTAGCATCTTGTTACACGCTTTTGCCGCCGTGTTTTATGGAATCCAGATTTCGGTTCAACATCCCTTTAAGTGCAAGTGAAACTGAAATGCCAAGAATGAGCACGTTGTCCTGAACGACAGTTGCACTGCACAAGCACGCATGCTTAGCAACATTCAAAGCATGGAGCTTGCTCTTAAAGCCTCTGCATCAGGCTTCCTGTTGCAGCTCGTGGTACCGAAGCAAGCTTTTGGGCAGACACTTTTTTATAAGCAGAAACTTCACCTGGCACCGCAGAGCTCCGACCGGTACTCGGAGTACTTAGTTGCTGTACTTTAGATAAAACAGAAGGGCAACAGGTGAAGTAGAAACTTCACCTGCACCGCAGTGCTCCGACCAGTACTCGGAGTACTTAGTTGCGGTATTTTAGATAAAACAGAAGGGCATTGAGCAGTGCAAACTACGATTATTGTCAGGTAAGAAGTATTCAGTTGCAGTAATTGTTTTGCTTGACATACAAAAAGGCTGGAGTATGCTTAAATTCTGGGCTAGCAACCGATTGCTACCAGGGGCCCTATGCTACACGACGGGACCAAGCGGAATCAAGGGACCGGGAGCCATCCAGCGACCTGGATGCAAAGATGGGTTCAGCTTTCACGGGATTGGTGCCACCTGGATCTTGTCCCAAAGGGCCAGTAGCAGCTGGATAGCCTCGCATTGCGATGCGGGGATGGGGATGCCGAGCGAGCTCGGGGCATGCCGCCCACTCAGTGTGAGGGCCAGGTGCTCCCACTGACTGGCTAGGTGCATGTTGATGAGTTCCTGGAAGGTGTTGTTTACACTTAGCAACCGGAGCTTGGCGTTTGATGCGTACGGCGGCACCCCCAGTGCCAGCTAGTACCCCTTGCGAATAATCACGTCCATCTTGCCCTTACCTCTCGACAGCAGGTCAGGTTGAGATACGGATTGGCGCAGGCGATGTGGCTCTGACGAGTGGTTGGGTCAGCCGGATCAGGTCCGATCGACTCCTAGAGCCCGTGTCTGTGACTCGTTATCCTTCTCACCATGCGCATGACTTGCGTGGTTGTCTTGACGAGTCGGTCGACCGTGTACTTGGCTCCGCCGTCCCGCTGGAGGTGAAGGCCCCAGTATCCGAACCCGCTTCACCACCGGCACGGGGGTACCATCCTTTAACGTGAGGCGGATGTCCGCCTTCTTCTTCTTCGGGAATTGGCTTGCCCGCGCGGAGGAGCAACAGCTGAGACTTATCGGGGGCGCGCTGGAGGTTGCCGGCCTCGAGGTAGTTCTGCACCGTCTCAATGACTTCTTCGAGGAAGTCTTGCCTCCCGCTGTCCGATCCCGACGTAGCCCAAATCGTCAGGTCGTCCACATAGAGTGGCATAGAGTGTATGCTTCATCCGGGGAATCCGTTCCAGTAGAGGAGGCGGCATGCACATCGCCAGGTAACAAGGTGGGTGACAGGACCGAGCCTTGCCAATTGCCCTTGCTCGGTATCGGGATGGTGCTTGTGCGGATGGACTCGATTCCGATGGTGGCCATCCAGTTGCTCAGGAAGTCCCGCACATAATCATACATCCGGGGCCCGCACCCAGTTGAGGCCAAGTTCTCGAACACCAGCGTGTGACTGATGTTGTCAAAGGCGCCCTTTATATCCAGGGCCAGGACCGCCCGCGTTGTCGTACAGGAGATTCTGTCAAGGATATCCTCCTTGATCTGAAGCAGGACATCCTGCGTGGAGGCGTGACCAGAACCCGAAAATGGTGTTCATGGTGGCATTGAGTTCAATACAGGATGGTCCCCTCAAATATCGCTGTAAACAGCTCATCAGGGCATGGGCATTTAAAAAACTGAAATGGAGTGTCCAGGTCTGTGACGCTCGGCAGTATGCCTGATAACCTCTATTTCTTTTGGATCCTTTTCAAGGGAGTATATTTTCCACTTCGGGGCACTTTTCTTGTTTCTGGCACTTACTACTGCAGGAACTGTTTCACCCTCACTTTCTTCTTTGCTTTCACAGCACTCATTTGATGTTAATGTGGAAGGGAATTGGGCGGATTCCACTCTTCGTTCCTACGTAAAATGTGCTGGCGTCCAATACCTGCCACAAAAAGGGTACTTAAGATTCCAAAAATGACTAAGAGTGTGTAAACATATGATGCCAGCATTTCTTTTTTTTTTTTTATTTCCAATGAGCAACATTATATTATGCCAAAACTCTCCCTAAATGCACACTGCATTTCACAGCGCGCTAAATTCTGCCGGAAAAATCGGCGCCTGCACGCAAAGGGGCGTCGTTTCCTCAGCAGTGTATTTTACCTTGTGAAATTTTAAGGCGCTCCTTTCTTTTGCAGCTAGAACATCCTTAAAAATACTAAAAATGCGTTCGCCACGGACGACCGAGTCTTCCGCTGGCAAACGCTGTCGTTTGCGTACGATACGCCTTGAAATTTTCACCCCATGGTCGATCAGGCGCCGATTTTTCCGGTTGCTTTCCCATACCTTGAGCCACCCAGAAACACCGCGCGCCCCCGTAAATAAAAAAAAAGAATGGAACGGCATTGAGTGTTTTGTTTACTTACCGACTTTGTGCGTGGACCGCGCCACGTTGCGCTGCCTGATGCACCCGCGTTTTGGAACTAATTCAGTTGACAGTTCCCTCCGAAGATGAAGCCACTGAAGCCACGGCGGTAATCGTACTGGTAGGCTGTTCCCTTTCGAACGGGCGGAAGAAGACTACGAAAAATTCGGCAGCGAACGGGCGGAAACTCGATTACGTACAGCTTCAGTAGTCGACGCTTTGTTTTCTCGATTGCGTTCGCGGCGTTCACCGTGGACTCGCGCACTCGGCCGTAGCCGAACCAGCCGAACGGCCGAACCAGCTGGACGGCTGCCGGCGCGCGTACCGACAGCGTCGCCATAGCAACCACGCCGCGAGTGTGGTTGCCAGACAGAATTCACACGATTTTTTTTTCTCGTCACTCACGTTGAGTTACTAGAAGTTAGGCGCGTATCATTATAATACATTATGCTGTAAGACGTTATTAAGGGATATGTGTACCTACCTAAGACAAATGCAGAAAAAATATTATTGAAAAATAAAATTGGCGTAATCTTTTCATATCTTGATTAAGACTAGCGTGGTCACTGGGCTAACCGATGCGCGAAATAGGAGGGCATATATACCGCTCGGGGCAGTTGTCAGATTGTAGAGGTTGCAGGTTGTATGTACTATTTGTTGTGTGTTGTGCTATTAATCAGTGCTTGTATGCGCGTGTGTATGTACAGTGTTGTGTGTATGTCGATGTCGTGAGTGAATGTAACCGCGCGGTGGGCAGCAAAGAAACTGCTGTTTTCTTTTTTCAAATGTTTATCACTTTTTGTTTTCGTCGCTAGATGGGGGTTGTCGCCGCCCAATTTGAAAAGTGTGGCGGTTGATGATCTATAACTATTAGAGGGCTGGATGCCATTAGTCCATCCGTCGTGTTGATCGCTCCGAGTTGTTCGGTTCCGCTGGCAGCTGTGTCGCCGTGTTATGCTGCCTGATTGCAACAAAAGGAGGTTAGGCGGCTTCCCCAGCGCGTGTTCTAGGTGCTGAATGCCGCTGTTCACGCACAAACGTTCATGAGTGGATAACGCACGTAACAGAGGTGAGCACAGGCAATAGTTAATCGAGAGCCACACGGAGCGCGAGTGCGATACCTCCTAGCCGCTGTCGACAGAGGGTGTCGGAGCGATTCGTTGTCAACTTGTCCACGGCAAGTGGGCGTTTTGTTCAATAAAGCCAGCCTGTCAGTGTTTTGTAAAGCTATCCCTTCTTTATAAGCGCTTCTGATGCGATGAAAATGCGACCGGCATTGAGCAGGCCGAGCGAGACTTCGGCGACAGTCTCGGCTGTTCAGTCTCCAGCGGTTTCTGCCTTACTCGTATTATTTGCGGTGTTGGCGCTTGGACATAGAGATGTTTGGAAAGTTTTTTGCGCCTACAGATGACACCAAACGAGCGTGCGAGCCGTATGCTCTTGCTCCGGCGAGAAGCCGCGTACGGCTCGCCAGGCTCGTATCGCCTGTCGCATACTGGCCGCCATATTGTTTTTAGGGTGTTAGCAGTTAACACGATTTTCACCACCTCCGGCGGCTAACACCCTTACACGAATAAAGGCGTTAGCCAGAGGACGAGCCATTTACACGAATAAGGGTGTAAAAATTTTAAGTGTGTAGGTTGGAATGCGCAGGACATCGGCACCAGTTATCGTGCACCCAACATCGGCCACCCAAACAACCACTACAAATGCGTCGTAGAACGATGTTCAAGGTCAGCGACATTTGCCCGCAGCTGGCAATGGGAGAAGCGTTGACTGTTTGCAGCGAAGATATCTTGAGATTTGTGCGATCGAGTGCGGCCGAAGGAATGTAGCTTACTTCTGTTTCCGGTTCGACCAGGAAGCGTGTACCGATGATCTGGTCACGAACGTGAAAAAGGCGGTCGGTGGGGTGGTATGGGTCGCTCGCCGATACATAGTTAATAACTGTATTTCAAGGTTTGTTCGTTTTAAACTAAAAAAGATAACCAAACCCATTCATGGATCATCAGAGAAGCTCTGCAGTTATCACGTCATGTGAAAAAAGTAAGAAAATAAAGCAGAATTATAATACAGAGGACATTAATCGTTTCCAATTCTTAAAAGACTCATGGGCCTAAAAAATGGCCGAAGCGAGAGAAGATTACTTTAATACTGTTCTATCTCAGTTTATGAACTGCAACCATGCCATGTTCTGGAGATCAATCCTTCCTAAAAGTGGCCTATTTCGTAGTTTTATTATTCCTGACCAATGTGTTACCAATCCAGAGGATGTCTCTAATGAGTTTAATGAATATTTTCGGTCTCTCTCTATTCAAGATAATGGTCACGATGCTGGTTTCATTTTAGAGTGTCTGTACATATCGAATTTTGCAATCAGTGTTTCTTGTATTCATAACTTACTCTTAAATATTGATTGCAAGAATAGTTGAGGTCCTTATAGTATTCCTAATTAATTTCTTCATCGCTATTATTCTTGGCCATCTTAGTACATAACTGCAGTCTTCGAAAAGTTTCTTTCAACCGCTAGTGTTCCCAGGCTTTGAAAATCAGCTAGAATAGTTTCTTTGTTCAAATTCGGTATTAAGCAGGACGTTAAAAATTATAGGCTGCTTTCACTTACATCACCGTTTTGTAAACGCCTAGAACATATAGTATACAAGTATATATCTGAGCGCGTTGAAAGTAATCATATCGTTTTTCCTTAACAGGGTGGTTTTTGTCATAATTTTTCAACTACCACGCAACTCCTAGAGTTCCCCCGGAATTGTAATCGTATTTAAATAAAGAAGGCCAAATTTGCGCCCTTATTATTGGCTTCGCGCAGGCCTTCGATGAAGCTTTCCACTTAAAGCTGCTTTTAAAAATAAACGTGACACACAAGACTCAGTATATTGTTTGATTTGATTACCTACTAATTAAAGGACTAAACACAGTTTGTTGCTGGCGGGAATGTTACCTCTTCAGATGCTATGGTTATTTCAGGAGTTCCACAGGAACCTGTTTTTGGGCCTCTTTTATTTTCTTGTCTATATTAATGATCTTGTAGAGAACATAGCTGTTAAAAATCGCTTTTATGCCGATGATTGTGTCCTGTATAACAATATTGGCATCGTAAATGATCGGGAGCCGCTTAGCGAGTCTTTTGTGCGCTTTTTTAACTGGAGCAAAAAGTGGCAAATGGATATTCATTTTGCAAAGACTGTTTATGGGGTTTACAAATAAAAAAAAAAAAACCTTTAATCTTTCGCTACGGTTGTAACGAGGTAGCTTTAAATGAGATTCATGAGTTTAAATATTGGCGCGCGCGCAGCTGATCAAATAGGAAGCGGGCTCGTGGCCTAACGGCTATCGCGCTTGCGATAACCGCTAGGCCACGAGGCAACGCCGTTAAACCGTCGCTGTGCCGGTTACTTTTTTTATACGTGAGTAGCGCCTGCCTGCTAAGGAAAGTGGTGTTTTTTCCCTTGAATTTGATTGTGTGTGTAAAAGCGCCGCGCGCTGGAAGGGTAAGAGTTGGTAATTGTGTTTATTAATATTTTTTTTTTACGTCTGGTGCATGCGTTGCAGTTGAAGGTGATTCCAGTAAACGTTTGTTAATTAAACGCAACGCCTCCGTCTCGTTCCTCGCCCCTCATAGTGAGTCAGTCCATCAGGGCGTGGACCTATCGTCCGGTCAGCGGTCCTAACAAGATTATGGATTGTGTGTGCATGGGGATCATTTGGGTCTTTTATTTTTCCGAACCTGTGACAAACTGGCCAGGGTTCGATTCCTGGCCGCGGCTACACATTTTTGTTGGCTCTGTAATGCGATGTTCTTGTAAATTCGAGAACAGTCTTGCTGATTCGAGGTTAGAATGTTCTAGGCACCGAACCTTCTCCGCTGAATGTTCCAGAAGCCCACGAGTGTACACAAGAGGCTCCGCGTGGCAAGCCGGAGTCAGTCTCGCTCAATTGCTCGAACCTGCGGCTTCGCCGACATCGACGCCTGCGACCTTAACTTACTTCTATTTCGTTTCGGCAACAATTTAGCTCCACTAAACGTTCCGTTTCTTCAGTTTTTCTTCGCTTCATCATTTGCCATTCGTGACAATATCTAGGAAATATATTTACTCATAACCTTAAGTGGGACAAGCACGTTGATTTTATCTCTTCCCGTGCCCTTAAAAGATTGGGATGTGTTAAACGAACGCTGAAAGGTTTGACGAAACACGTTATGTTACTAGCGTATAAAACCCTTATTAGGCCTATTTTAGAGTACTCATTCGTAGTCTGGGACCCTTATTTAAAAGGAGATATTAATCTGCTTATTTCGATATAACCTAAAGCCCTCCAAGTTATTCTTAGAATGTATGATGGCAATTTTTCACCGTCAACCTCCATGTCACTCTTAGGGCTTGATTCTCTTTCCTTCAGGCGTACTATTGAGTGACTAAAACGTTTACGTAGAAGTGTTAACGAGGACTAACTACATTCCTTTCTCACTTAGCACATGCACAAGGCATTCAAATTCTTTAAACATTAGTCCATTTTAGCCTCACATCAAATGTTTTCAAAATTCGTTTTTTTTTCCCACACACAATAACACTTTCGAATAAACTAGACGGGTCAATTCGTATGCTCCCGTATGGCGTTTTTGTTTTATCGAATTCCACAATTACTTTTGATTAATATTCGACTATCCTTTTATATTTGTTAATTTTAGGGTAATTATGTCTGTATATTGTTTTGCATATATCATCCTTTTGTACTTTATTGCGTTCTTTTTCCCACTCCTGCAATGACCTCCTCTGAGGTCGCAGTATTTGGAAATAAAATAAATAAAATCTCGCGCAATTTAGAGGGGATTGAATTGGTGTTTTATATGACGTGAGGTGATATAAAATAAAATGTTTCTTTAAATTTAGCGGGGAAATTGAATTTGTGCGTAACTATCGTCCCCTCAGGTCACGTCAAGGAAATTTTCCCGTTAACTTTAGTGGTAAACTGAACTGGTGTTTTGGCCTCGAGGCACAAGATCACATGACGTTCATTTTCCCACTACCTTATGCGGGGAAACGAAATTCGTGACGAGGTCACTTGTCGTTCTTTTTCTCGATAAATTTAGTAGGCAATGTACGTACAGACTGACGGACAGACGTACGGGCAAAATTTTGGTGTTGGTGGTTCCGGTAAAGTCGTTTCGTGCTTTAAATAGGCAGAAAAAGAAGACAGAGCTAAGAACCCTTTGAGATTTATTTTGAACCCTTCCTGGGTGTTTTCGGTGTTAGGTCTCAGCAATGTAGAAAATTAGCCAATCTACTTTTGTTTTTATGATATATGTTTATTGATATATGGCCTTAGAGTTAATTGTAAGTATTGTTTGCTTAGCCGAGTAAATACTAAACCATGAAGTACACGGTTACTTCCGCGCGTTTAATTAAATATTGAGAATTTTCCCGCGAGTAAATCTTTGAAGTCCTGCCTCGAATGAGAGAGGATGAGACTCTAGTTTTTTGCTTCTTAGTCATAGTGGATGAGTTATTAAATTATTCACATTTCTAGGTTTTGGGTTTGTGGAAAAGAACGGTATTAGGCACCGCATCTATATCATATTATACCGCATGAGCATTATTAATATTAGGGCATGTTTAAAATTTTTGTGCATGCAGATTTAATAACACAATTACGCATATTTTAATAGCTGACCAAGCCTTTGGCACGAAGGGTGCGACAATATTACCATTAAATAAAACAACGCCGAAGGAAAGGAAATAATTTTGTGCCATCTTTTTAAGTTCTAAGAAAGCCAATTTAATAATGTTAGACACCGATCAGAAGCATACGGCACTCAATTATTTTTAGTATGAACGGTAAATAACGTCTCTGTAATATATGGAGATGAAGTTAATGGATTGTTCGTGACAACGGGACTCTAATTGATCTGCGTTGGCAGTTTGTGAGGGCTTTAAAACACTAATTAGGTGATTTAAAATGCTGGGCAGTATGCATGCTTCCATTAATTTATCCACCGTGTTTACCTTCTCTCGAGACAGCGGTACCGTCGCGCTCAGGACGGCCAACGACGAAGCCTTCCCGCCACAGTGGCGTGTGTCCCACGCGGACGCGTCCCTGAGACACACAACACGGAAGTCCTGGAACTCGTTGTTACCTGGAAAAGAAAATGAAAAAAAGTAGAGTATTTTACGCTGCTGAGACAGCGCCTTCGATTGGTGTGTTTAGCGGCCTATAGCGCCCACGCATTGAAAATGGTCTCGAAGGGGCAAAAGGTGACGTCACAAGAGCCACTGTTTCATGACCCTGGAGGTCGCAGTCTTGGAGGCTGGTCGTAGAAGTTTAGGGGGAAAAGCAAAGGGACGCAAGTGCCCCTGTCGTTAGAGCCCACCAACTCCTGACTGTTGAAGCTTTAATGAAATATCAAGTTGGAGAACGACCTACACCACTACAGGTGTCTACAGCATCATTCTCATCAACCTCAGCTGTTGTGCCACCGCCAGGATGCTGGTGGAATTCGGGAACTGAAAGGGTTGCTCCCTTCTCTAAAACAACCAGCTGCTGTTTCAATCGTGGAGGCGGTTCGCGAGGTGGTACACCGGGCGCTCTTGCCAGAGGTCCCCGTCGCAGTGGCTCCCGAACAGCCGGCCTTGACCTGTGCCACAACCCCCAAGAGAGCTCCTCCCGCCACATTGCAATACCAGCCAGTTCCATGACAAGAGGCACCGGCGCCGCAGTATGCTTCACACCTGAAGCTGCGTGGCACGAGGAAGACCTGCCTTGGAGGACAGTAGGGCGGTACCCCTTTTGCCACCCTTGCAGAGAAGCAGACCACCTCTCCCAGCGCTGTCCCAACAGTCAGGTTGGACTTCCCGGTTACATGCCGAACGACCGACGTCGGAGGTACGGCGAGCTTCCACCTAAAATTGAAGAGTATCTGCGAAGCTCACCATCTCCGGTGCCGTCTTCACTTCAAGGATTCCGCTCTCCATCACCCCAATGTCCTGTTTCACCCTTTTGCCGCTCTCACCGGGAGAGCCTGTCCTTCCTGTCTCGTCAAGAATAACGAGTGCGGCAACGCCTGGAGGTGCCGTTGCCGAAGGCGGACGAAGCATAGAGCCTCCAAGAATGCAGGATAGCTCCCACTCTAACGACGATTCGCCGAGGCAGAACGCTTCTGCGACGGTCCGGAACAACCTTAACACAGATATTGACGGCCACAACGCGGCGGCACTCATCTAAAACGAACCAGACTACTCAGTCTTGAGTGGGAGGTTCCCTCGCCGCATGCGAAAGTGACAACGCCGTGGGATAGAACTCTGATACGAACCGCTGGAGGACCCCCTCGTCATACACGTCGGAAGATGCACCTCTGGCGTCGAGATTTATGGCGAAACCTGTCCGGTGACGTTTGTTGTTCTTCAGGACTGTGCGAGAGACGTTGTGCTAGAAATGGACTTCTTTTGCGAGTGCTGCGCTGTCATTGATGTGGGAGCGAAAAGGTTGACGATATAAAAACCTGTTCCACCACAGGAGGAAAAATACGACGTCGTACGTGGTCCATGTTCTTGCCTACTGTGTAAACATGCCGCCGCTGTCAACTGTTTTTGTACCTGTAGGGACAACTGAAGATTCCTGCATTGAAGTTCTGCTCGGGGGAAGCGTCTAGCTGCTTCTCAAAATTGTATTTGGAGTCGGCAGGGGTGCAACAAAGCTTCGAGACTGGCGCTCCACAACCCTCGTTACAAACTTCCGACAAGAGCCACAACACCTTACTAAAGGGAGCGCCGTGGGCCACATCGAGGAACATCAGTACTCAGCCGTCACCACTCCACTCTCAAAAGAATTGTCTTCACCGCAGCACCAGTGAACGCCACCCTCGTAACTGGACACCAATCCAAAGCTTCCTGCTACAGAACGACCAAGCTTGCTGAGCCTCCTCGGCATGATCTCTGAGTGCTTTTCCACCTCCTCAAGGGTGCAACAAACGACGGTAGCAAAGCGCCGCATTCTTACCGACGATGACGCGCTCCCTGTGCACCAGTCTCCGTACCGGATCTACGTAAAAGAATAAGAAGTAACCTAAGAACAAGTACAAGAAATGCTCAATGACGACATCGTCCAGCCTTCAAGTAATCGTGGGCGTCGCTAGTCGTCCTGGTAAAGAAGTCGGATGGAACTCTGAGGTTTTGCGTAGACTATCGTCGACTGAGCGCCGTGACGAAGATGAACGTCTACCCGCTGCCCCGAGTGGACGACATCCTGCGCCGGCTGCGCCACGCCCGATATGTTTCGCGGATGAACATAAAAAGTGGCTATTGGCAGATCAATGTCGACGAGCCAGACCATGATAAGATGGCATTCATCACGTCCGACGGATTGTACAAATTCTAAGTGATGCCTTTTGAACTTTGAATTGCACCCGCAACCTTTCAGCGTTTCATGGACACCATGCTAGCAGGTTTAAAATGGCAGAGCTGCTTTGTCTACGTAGACGATGTCGTTGTGACTTCACGGGATTTCGATCAGGACCTGCGACGCCTTCGAGCCGTACCACAAGCTTACGCATCTCATAAAGAACGCTTTGAGGTTCTAACGGGGAGAAGAACAAGCGGGCATTCGACGAGCTCAAACGGAGACTCCAGACACCGCCAATACTCGGCCAGTTCGACCAGTTCGCAGAAACGGAGATCCACACCGAAACAAGTAATACCGGACTTGGCGCGGTACTGTTCCAACGACAGGAGCGTCAGAGCGGCGTCAGAGCAGGAGCATCAGAGCGGCTGATCGCTTACGCCAGTCGGACGCTGTCCAAGGCGGAGTGCAACTACTCAACGACAGAACAAGTATGCGTTGCTGTAGACTGGGCGATAACGAAGTTTCGCCCGTGCTTGTATGATAGTTCATTCTGCATGGTCACAGATCACCACTTGCTGTGCTGACCTGCGAACCTGAAGGATCCCTCTGAACGCCTCGCCCGCTGGAGTCTCCAACTGCAAGAATTCGACATGAACGTTACGTACAAATCCGGTCGCAAACACAGTGACGCTGACTGTCTGTCGAGAGCCCCCTCGAGTCATTAACTGCCAGAACACAGTCAAGGTAGCCGACATGGCAGGACTTGAACGTGACGACAGCGAACTTTGTGCCGTGATTGAGCACCTGGAATGTCAAGGAATTACCAACCCCCACATTTTCTCGCGAGACTGGTTGAGCTTCGCCATTCGACGGAGTTTTCTCTTAAGAAATAACTTCAGGAACAGCGACCCAAAATGGCTAGTAGCAATACTTGCCAGTCTTTGGGAAGAAATCTCCCAATACTGCCATGATGACCCAGCGGCTGGGCACCTTGGCTACGGCAGGACGCTTGCCAGGATCCGGGAAATGTACTACTAGCCGAGGTTACCGAAGATCGTTCACCTCCACACACGATCATGCCATGAGTGTCAGAGGCGTAAGAAATCATCGACGAATCAGTCGGGACTTCTGCATCCGATTGCTACCCCGTCCACGCCGTTCTAGCAGATCGGACTGGATCTACTTCCCCTTTTTTGCCGTGAACATGAGGAAACCGCTGGATACGCGTCGCCACAGGTTATCTCACGTGGTACGCCAAACGGAAAACCCGTCCTTTAGGGACTGCTGTGGAAGTCGCCAAGTTTTTTTTTTTTTTTTTATCGAGTTCATCGTTCTACGGCACGGTGCTCCCGATCTTCTGATTACAGATAGCGTGTTATCGTTTATGGCAAAGCTGACGAAAGAGATTTTTTGTCTCAGCCACGCTAACCACCGGCGAACCACAGCCTACCACCCTCAGCACCTAAACAAGACCATCGCTGACATGGTGCCGATGTACGTCGACGTGGAACATTAGACGTGGGTAGAGGTCCAGCCGTATGTCACGCTCACCTACAACACAGCGGTTCAAGAAAGCACTGGTTGTACACCCCTCCAGCTAGTGCATGGTCGGAAAGTGACGACGATGCCTGACGTCATAATACCTACGAGGCCACTGGCGACGAAAGAAACGACGTCCAGGTGGTTGCGCTACGAGCAGTAGTCCGCAAGCTCGCCCGAGTCTGGATCCAAGATCAGCAACGTCTCGACGCTAGCCGCTACCGCCTTCGACGTCTGGACGTTGACTCCTAGACTGGAGGCCAGATGTGGGCGTGGACACTGATACGACGCCATGACCTCAGCGAAAAACTATTAAAGAGCTACTATCGATCATACAAGGTCGTTTGATGCCTGGGAGGTCTCAACTACGAAGTGGTGCCCGACGGAACGCAAGCTTCATCGCGTCGCCGACCGTGACACGATGTGGTTCATGTCGTTCGACTCAAGCGATTCACGCTCGACAAGAGTGTGGACTTTATGTCTTCCACATGACTCTTTAGTTCACCATTCTTTTTATTTTCTCTTTCTCGTGAGTTGCATCGGGGCGATGCACTTTTTAAAGGGGGGGACTAACGCCGCGCGCGCAACTGGCCAAGTTGGCAGCGCTCCCGTGGCCGAACGGTTATCGTGTTTGGTTCCCGAGCACAGAGCCGTGGTCCGGTGCCTGGCCGCAAATACGCCTTTTTGTTGTTTTTGTAAATGTCGCGTTTTGCTAAATTCGAAAACCCGGTTGCTTATTCAAGCTCAGATTGTTAATCGGAACTAAACAGCGCAAAGAAATAAGCAGACAATGAAAAAGGGAAGATGAGAACGAATCAAGCGCTGCACACTAAAAATTTCAACACCCATGTTCGTGTTAGAAGGGTGTTTTTCCGAGCTCACACCCTTCCTACACCATTTTTACATGATTTTTGAATATTCAAGGGTGTACGGAAAGGCCTACACCCTTCGTACATCCTTTTTACACCCTACGGCTACCGAAATCGTGTTAAGAGGGTGTTGCGGTGGTACACCCATGATTTCCGAATCGTCGAACTCGGAAACCGCCGAATTGCAGACATACGCGCCGACAGCAGAAGTCAAGAAGCAGCCTGCTCAATTTAGAGGATTTCGTGAAGTTCAAGTAAGCACAATGGGCAGCTGACATCCAAGCCAAGCCAACGCTCAAGTTGTTTTCAAGCCAGATGAATGCCGGCGTTGTGTACAAGCTCCTTGGTTGTTTACGTGCAAGCGACCACGAAAATAGCATCGCTTACTCACGCACTTCTGCTCAGAATGGTGAGACCACATCGGTTCTATTATGATACATTCCGTCTCATCCTGAGATGTACTAAAGCGAAGGCTAGACGTGCGAGACGGTTCGGGCTCACAGCTTTACTGTGAGCCTGTACTGTAAAGGTCGGTTCCGACACTTGCGTTTGAGTGTGTTTGTCTGCGTTGCGTTTAGAACCGAAAACGAGTCACCGGCACATCTGTGCTTCGTATGAAGCGTGGATTCCAATTCAAAGAATCATCTTGGCACGCGATATAAGCAGCAGGGATGTCCTGGTTTCTCGCAGCCGCAACGCGGCCAAACGCAACTGTTTGAACCAGGCTTTACGTGGTTGTCCTGGGCTTGTCCCTCGCGCTTTATTCTTTCGATTTTAAGTATTCATTTTCAACTCGCTCGCTTTTACCAGTACTAGTAGATACTCAGGCTGCACGAGGGTTCGTGCAGTGCGACCATCTAGCGATGCTATGAGCTTGTGCTCGAGCCTTGGCTTTAATGCATCTTAGTGGGGAAGGCAATCATCGGGGATATATGACACACGATGATGCCGAGTCTGTTCATGGCGGACTCTCGTGCTGTTCTGATTGGAGGAAAAGGGGCGTGTAAAAAATTGGCAAATGGAACATGGTTAGCGACAGCGCAAATATATGTTGGAAAAAGTTCAGAACGTTAAAGTGCAGCAGCTTGAAACTTTGGAGTTAAGCATTTAGAGAATCATTTGAAGACATCTTTAGAGGTTCAGCCTTCTCTCCCCCCACACCAATATCGAAGGCTGCTAGGATATTGGTTCAGGCTAAGCCCTCTGTCTTTCAGTCAGCGAACTCGAACCTGACCTTGTTATTTCATAACAGATATGTTAGAAAATGGAATGCAGATTTTTTTTACACGGCCAAAACATAAAGTGTTATCAAATAATACCTGCCATATTCATATTCTACATTTACAGACCGGGGCTGCCCCGCCTGTGGAGGGTGAAGATGCGAGCAGCCTCGAAGCCCACGAACAGTGGCTGTGTGCTGAGAGCGAAAGCTGGTGCCTGACGAAGGCCAGATTGATCTTCGAAAGGATGCGACTGCCTGCAAATGGCTACATGCGTTGATATTGATGGGCATATAGACTGCACCATACTTGGGTAGTAATTCAATTACAGTAATTGAATTACTGTAATTTAATTACTTTTCCTGGTAATTTGTAATTGTAGTAATTACTTTTGGCTAAAAGGAATTGTAATTGTAATTTAATTACTTTCTAGCGTCAGTAATTGCTAAATTTCAGGCCCAATTACAATTACTTTTGCAAGATTTTGCGGCGGCGGCGCTTTTCCCCCCTGACCACGGAGACGACAGTACAGCCAAAGCGACAGTGGAGAGAGTGTATCCCAACCTGCTCAAAAGGAGGGAAAGGAGGAATGCGAAAGAGAGGACAAAATCCTTCATACCGATAGAACGGAATGAAGGATTCTGTAGACTGTAAAACGATTTAATGAAGAATCCGAGAAATAATTTGATAAATGAGGGCTACATTCGCGTCCGTTTTCGTTCCTGACGTAGTTAAATCTGACTCCTCGTCTCGTTCGCTTCCTGCTGCTCCTGTTTTAGGGGTTTTTCTTATTTCTCATTCCCACACGGGGGCATCGGGGGTCGAAGTCGAGCTGGTTGGCTCCGATCACATCATCCGGTCGAGGCGGGGAGGCTCGAGGTTTTCCTTACCCGTCTTCGCCGCAAAGCATATTAGCTTACATATTTCAGTCAAGTTTGGGGACTTTTTTGTTCGTGAAATTATTCTCTTTTCTTTATGAGTTTTTTACGTCCTTCTCTATCTCGTATGTTGGTTCCACTAACAGTAAGTCGTGCTACTCTAACATCGAGGCGAAGAATCAAAGAAGCAGCAGGTCTTATTAACACGACTCACCCTGCTTTTCTTCCAACTGTTGTTGCTACACTGCTCTTCCTTCTCCCAATCCTCGTCTACCTTTTTGTATAAATCTTCATTATTTAGTGTTCGCTCTGCCTAACCCTTTCAACCGTTCGTCAGCCTGATTGGACGAGATTCCAAAACTTACAAACCGCTACTTTAGACTGTAGGGAGCTTGTTTTTACATTTGTTGTTCGCTGAAGGCTTTATTTTTTTATAAAGGGCTTGGCTTGCACTTTGTTTTTTACACCTCTATCGTGACCCTCCACGCGTTGTCCTCTCGTCCTGGCCTGTGGAACCGTCCCGAGGCGCGCAGTGCTGCTTTGAATTGAGAACCAGCAACAGTCTTACCTACAATGGAAAAGGAAAGGCTGCCAGGGCCTTGTTACGAAAAATTCTTTAAACATATTAGCAGCAATGTAAAAAATATAATTGTGAAGTGCGAACTCTCCGCACCGTCTCTGAAAACAAATTCAACAAACCGAAAGGAGACCTCCACTTTGCGGAAACATTTGCAGGTAGGCAACGTTTTGTCACTTTCAATAATACTTAGGCATAAAAAATAATATTAATGGCTCGTCTATATCTTCCAGCTGAAACACGCTCAAGTAACTCATGAAATCGAGGCGTCCAAGAAACCGCAGTTTTGGAATAATTCGCGGATTCTAATTTTCGTAACGCGGTGGGGTCGCAATATAGATTCCAACGTGTTTACATTTTACCGGAATTGCTCCCGGGACTTTTTTTTTTTTCGCGAATTGTAGGTGATTCGCGAAATTCGCGAAAATAAAGTCCTTTACAGTGTATCATTAATTTTTCGAGGTTGTTCTTGCCATGCTAAATTCAAATCGGTCTTCTTTATGAAACGCATAATATCGACACTATCATTGATATCCTAATGATAAGCTACATGACGATCCTAAATTTATTATCTATCTCAGCCGCTTTTTGGGTATTACCGTGCACTGAATTAACCCAGAATCCCTGACAATAGGGTTGCTGCTATTGTGACACTAGTTTTGTGGAAGCGACCACAGTTCGCGTGCTACGGTTACCTACATCCGGCATGTTACAAGTCCACAGACGGGGAGAGGCAGCGAATCATCGTGGCTGAAATGTTTTCGTAAGTTGTCGTATTCTTTAAACGTTTGACGTCGTTTACAAGTTTCTCTTATTAGCCATTTTTACGTGAGTTTTATGATAGCAGTACTGTCGCATATTTGTTTCCTTGTATTATTTTTTAAGTTTATTTTTGTTGGTTTGACTTGGATACCATTTGCACAAGCACTAAGGAGATTCATCTCGCACCTGTGAATTTTGTCGCCATTTATTCTTTATTTTTTGAGAATATAAGAACGCAGGAGTCCATTGCTCCAAAATATTAAGTTCTATAATCCATTTAACAAATTTCATAAGAGGAAAGTACAATGCGTGACATTTATACAGCGGCCATACAACTCGTTCACAGTTTATATGGCCCAAGGTGGGGGGGGGGGGGGGGGGGAACTCAGAAATAAGTAATTGTAAGGTAATTGCATTACTTTTAAAAGGTAATTTGTAATTGTAATGAACTACTTTCGCGTAGTAGTAATTGTAATTGTAGTTAAACTACTTTGGGAGCTAAATAATTGTAATTGTAATTAAATTACATTTTGGAAGTAATTTACCCATGTATGGACTGCACAGCCACTGTTGGTGGCTGTGCTGTCACCAACCTGATGGATGCTAGGAGGGTATGCATTCCATATTTTTTTACTGATCTCTACAACAATTGCTAAATTGCGCTTCCCCGCTCCGTGATTGCGGCTGCCGGACGACCATCTTGGGACACGGAAAAATAACCTTTTGCAGCGTTGCAGAGGCTGGCCGGCAGCGTGCTGCAGACATGTTTTTTGCTCGTTTGTCGTCATTGGGAGCGTTAAAGTGGCCCTGCAATAACTTTTTGACTGGTTTTTAATTTGGACCGAACCTGAGCGCACTGAACTTAGTAATTCAAAGAAACTTTTCTCAAATTTCGCTTTATTTTAAAAGTTATAGGCAAATTAGACTTACAAAAACAAGCAAAAAATAACATCCTTCATGACGTCATAGGTCCTGGTTTGAGTGGCCGTGAAGTAGTGAGCTCATCGAGCGCTCACGGCTGCCGCACTCAGTGTCGACGGCTCGAGAGGGTGCCACTAAAGCACGTGTTGACTAGGCTGTATGAAGTGGGCGGCCAGGGCAGCTCGCATTGCATTTGCCGCGCGATTAAAGACTAATTCGGCATAACACTTCATTGGCCACAAACGACGGTAAACACGGGGTAAAGATCAGTTCAGAACGGGAGCCACTTCGCGCTGCCATACCGCCAAAGGGTCAAATCGCCAGCCAAGCCCGCGCCGAAAGCCTTGGGAATGCTCGGAACCGGTCGGATCCTCGAGCCGGTATACGACCGCAGCGCCACCGCGTACATCCGGGACCTTTCTAAGCCCATTGTTCATCGGAGCCTCATCCCACTACGCCTTTCTAGTACAGTAAAACCTCGTTATAACAAAACGGGATATAACAAAGCAATCATAATTCCCCTTGCTTGCTAATAGTGGGAAGAAATGAACATTGGCTATAACAAACTAATGGTTATAACGAAATAATTACGACTGCTCCTTCAACTTTGTTATAACGAGGTTTTACTGTATGCGCCGTTTTTTTCACCGCTTGGTGGCGGGTTTGTCGACGGGTCTTTTCTTGTTTCCGTACTTTATAAACTGCATTTGTTTCTTTTCTGATCTAAAATACTGAACAAAAACTACTTTCATACATAATTGAAACGGTTCGCGACACTTATATTTTGTATCGACTAAAAAAAAGCTTTTAGCGGCTCTGACCAGTAGTAAGCCCAGGACCAAAGACGTCACATATTCCGCGCTTTCGGCAATGCAGGTCGCCCTCGTAGGTGGAAGAGGTTTCCGCGTCGTCCGGTTAAAATATGACTCCCTGATATTTAGTTATTCTCTACGTGCCCGCTGGCTTACCCGAACCCAAAGAGACGTGGAAACCGCAAAAGAGGTAGATTCTTAAGTATGATTGCAGCTCCCCTTTAAGTCCACACTCCTTTACTCCTACTCTGACGCTCCGAGTTTCATACTCCAGGCACAGCAACTAAACGGCGCATGGCGTACAGGAGCGCGACACACCGAATCTATTGACAAGCCGCACAAGCTCCTTCCCACCGCACGGTTATGACAAACCTGGCATCCCGTGGATACGGGTGGGAGAAGCCAAAATTATTTCGGTGGTAAATTAATTAATGCCAGTGTAGAGCGGCAGGGTACAAAGTAAAAGAGACGGCGACGTTATGAAGTTTCTACGAACGTTTAAGTATTTCTGAGAGGTTTGGAGACTCGCTTTGAGCACGTGCGGGGAAAGGCACCTTGGCTGATCTATTTATTGACCGTGCAAGCTGTTTATATTTGAATTAAAGACAACATTCTTGAACCCGTTTGTCGACGCACAAAACCCTCACACTTGCCAGATATTTCGTGGTTCCGTATTGCAGCGAGACGGAATGCGATGGAAGCTGTTGATGTGCTATGCCGATACCGGAACACTGTCGTTCAATAGATAGCACGTCAATTCGTTTCAGGCGAGACATGAACATGATGTTTCGGCTTTCCATTCGAAGTATCTTGATTCTCTGGGCAAAGCATCCTAGAAAGGGCAGCGCTCCGACTGTCTTCTCATCTCAACAACTTTTCTGTCGCTGTGCTGTCGGTAACCTTCCGTTCAATAGATGAATTCGTTTTCAGGCGAGATGCATGAATAAACCTTTCCCGCAATGCTAACTGATGCTTCGGCTTTCCAATCTAAGTATCTTTATTCGCTGCAGCTGGACTAAGCAGTTTAAAAAGGGCAGCCGTCCCACTGTCTTCTCGGCCGGCAACTTTTCTGTCGCCGAGCTATCAGCACGCTCGTTCGATAGATCACTTTGTTCTCAGGCAAGGCACATGAACAAACCTTTTCCGGAATGCTAATTGCTGTCTTGGCTTTCAAATCAAATTGTTTTTACCTGCTGGATTAACCACTAATGACTGAAAAGGAGCAGCTGTCCGGCTACGCCTTTTGTTTCAACAATCTCAACAATGGCACAGCCATCTTGTTTGTGGACGTGACATCACGGAGCGCAAAGAAGTCACTTGTGCTCCAAGAAATGCTCGGAGCACGAAGAGCACGCTCGAGTGTCAGTCTCCGGCGGCGCTCCCCTCTGTTTAGTGAAAGGAGTGCCAAACGCTCGCAATGTGTAAACAATAAGAATTTCCTTTGAAATCGCATAAAATTTTTTGCAACAGCGCGGCACCGCAAGAAAAAGGCACAACTTGTCGAACGTCGAGTCTCGCCGGTCTTGCGGCGTGATCAAAGCTTCCTGGGCCTGCCAAACTGCTGCGTCTCTGTGCCTTTTCACGCTTGGATACTTATCAAGAATCGATGCCATGGCAGAGCTTTGAAGGTATGTCGCACATAGGCGTCTTCTCTATCACCCGGCTGTTCCAGCGAGTTGCTATCAATAGGAAACGAAATCGGTGGTTGCTATTATGGATTAACCATGGCTATGTTCCAAATCTATTTAAATGGATCACATGACAGCACAAATAGAGCAATGCTGTGGAAGAAGGTAGGTTTTCGAAGGCAAAAGTATGAAGCGGCGATATCTGAAGTTTTTTAAACGTGGCCCGTCCATATGGTTGTGTGCAATCTGTCGTCGTCGCCATAGCTTCCTACCCCTCCTTTGTCGCCACTGGATCATGCCCGCTTCTGGACTGCAAGTGCCGCAAGTTACAAATACAGTCGTAAGAGTAAAATAAAGTAAAATGCTGCTCCAGAGGCACATGCATCTTCATACTCTTTGCACTCACGAAACAAATCCACACGGCGTTAATTCTTGATCGGTATTCAAGCGTGCGAAGACAAAGATGCAGCACTTTGGCATGCCAAGGAAGCTTTGATCATGCCGCCAGAACGGTAAGACTTGCGTTAGACGAGTTGCCCCTTTTTCTTGCGGTGCTGAGCTTTCGTAAAAATTTCCACGTGTTCTCAAACGCAATTCTCACCGTTCGGGGTTTTAACAAACTTCTTCGGTAAATGACAACGAACGAGCAGAAAACATGTCTTCAGCTCACTGCCGCCCAGCCTCCGCAACGCTCCAAAAGGTTGACTGATAATCTTTGTCCCAAGGTGGCCATCCGGTGGCCGCACCTGAGCTGCAACGACAAGCGGAGACACGCGATCCAGCAAATTGTCGTGGAGATCAATGGTATTGCTTGCACGGCGTACTATTAGTCTTCAGAGCAAACACAAGTGTCGCTGCGGTCGCCACGTCTTGATTGGGTCAGGTGTACCGTGACGTCTGGTGACGGACTCCGCTTCGCGTTCTGGCATCTGGCTGGCTTCCCTGCGCCCGTTTCCTCACGATCGGAGGTTTGTGATCATGCTGACCTACTGTTCAGCGCTGCAATGCAATTTCCAAAAAGAAGCTGGTATCATATTCTACCACCCGAAAACTTCGAGATTAAAAAGAGCATGGACAGTCAGACTAAGGATGGGAAAGGCACCGTCAACATCGGCCGTTTTGAGCTGTAAGCACGTTGAGAAGCGGGGCTTCGTTTACCCAGTGTAAAAGGCGCTGGGTGAGACTTACGCCGACAGAATTTTCATAGCTTTTCCAACCGTGTTTGTCACGTTTACCCTTATAATTGGGTTATAAGTATGGAAAGCTATCGGTGGAGGCAACTCCCGTCGATGAACCCCCCCCCCCCCGCCCCCTCCACACGATATAAGGCGGTTGTGCAAGGGGTTGTGGAAGCGGCGGTGTAAGTGTTTCAGACACTGAAATTCTGTTCTTTGCAGATTCATGAGTTAAGCACGAGACACATGCGCGAAAAATCCATCCGATCCGACGTCCGATCTGACAGTACGACTGCCTGATCCGAAAAATTTGGTCGCTTCATGCGTCAGATCGGCGATCCGACATGCGTCAAACGCGCCAGATAGTTTTGCACGGCGGACGGATTGTCGGATGCGTCCAGCCAATGACAGCACAGCTAGCGCGGACATCATGATGACATACTTGGTCTGTCGGGACGAATAAGAAAACGGGACGGGTGACGGGAAGCCGGACGCGTGGATCCCGCTGATCCATTCGAGAAAGATGGACCCGGCAAAGAATGCACGCGCTAACAAGAACGAGCTCCTAGCTTCGCTCGTGCGAGCTAAACCATCAATCTGGGACCAGAGATCTATGAACGCGGACCTCCGCTGGAGTGCTTGGAAGTTGGATCTCCTGGGCGGAGCCGAACGGATCGTTGTGTCGCTTGCAAGATCGGAAGTGTGTGTGTGTGTCTCAATTCGGAGCGGCGTTCGGACTGTCGGATCGGATGATTCTGCCGTCCATTTGTCTCGCGCTTTAGGAGAACATCAGACCTCGCTTTGCGGGCATACAAATAGCATTTAAGTCAAAGGCCCTTGAGCGGTCTCACTTGTAATTTTCTCCCCATGGCCCAGAATATATTTAACATGTTGCTCAAGCAGAGTGCAGCTTTTTCGCTGAGACGTTTTTGTTTAGAAACAAAGTTGAAAAAAACCTCTTAATTTATTCAAATCATCAGCAGCGTTGATTGTGCGGGATGTAAATATATTGCAATGCTCCTGCAAGTGTGGTGGCATTTCTTCCTTTTCATATACCATCTGTGATTCATGCACTGTCTGCCCTGGAAACCATGCTCGGAATGTTGGTTGAAGTTTCGCCTGCAGCTACATACCATACCTCAATAAGGCCGCATATAATAATTCACATTTCCTACGTAAAATGCGCACAAAAAAAAAAAACAAAAAAACGAAAGTAATATGCCGGCAGCTAACGCCGTCTCGGCCTTTGTAGGGCGAGGGGGTAAATTTTGTCCTCAGCAGGACGTCACCCTGGCTCGCTGTAAAAGGTCGCCCGCCACCCAAACTTCTCGGTGCTAATACTCTCACCATACAATGCACCTGTTATTTGTTTGGCCCCTGGTCATGAAATCATTCTCAGTTTGCCATTCCATCTCACCGAGAGCCGGATTTTGGTCATTGAGGTCTCAACCGGCTTGCACTGAAAAAGTATTAGCGAGTTCGTTTCACGGCACTCGTGCCCACGCGTGTCCACTCGCAGCGTGGAGCGGGTTCGTTTCAGCCGGCACTCCACAAGTGGTTGCACTCTTCGAGTTTGTTTCATTTCTGACACCCCACGCGTGCATGCACTCGCTGCACTGAGAAAATCGAGATTGCGCCAAAATGCAATCCCGTCGTGCTCGCTCCGGCTAGGCCGGCAAGGTGCTGGAGCAGATGACGAAAGTTTGTCTGCTACGATGTGTCGCGGAACTGAAAGGAAAAAAAGTAGATTTTCTGATAGAAATTGCGTCCCGCGGGCAACGGAATCAAACGCGAGCTTGAACTGTGAGCGTCTCCTATTTCATGAAGGAAGCAGTTGACAAACTGTGCTTTATTTGGAGGTTTTAAGTCGCTCTGTTGCCATAAAAACGCTGAAATAAGCCAGTGTGTAAAGAAATGCTCAGAACAAATGCATCAGCGGCCCCCGAGATGTTTATCACCAACGTGTGCGGGTGAAAAATTGAACATTTGTCGACAAAACTGCCCCAGCAGAAACTTTGACTGCCCAATAAGCATCAGAGAAAGCTAAATTTAGTGATTTTACCCGAGGCTTGGGCAACATCATCATGTTTAACATTTACCTACTTCAGCTAACTTGCCCCGTCATATTTTGTTCGAGAAAGCTCTCGTTCTCGACGCCCTCACCAAAGCTAATATCTGATCCACCTGTAATGACGATCGGAATCGAAAAGTTTTGCTGGGCATTCCAGCAGACTAGTTTTAAGGCGTACCCTTTCAGTCGTCCACGCATAATGCCATGCTGAAATGGATCAAGCTTCTGCTCGGACAGCATCATCCATTTTCTTCAGTGTAAACGGTTATGAGAATTGAAAGATCGCAACCAGCTGCTTTGTAGACAGCTGGTTGCGGAAATTTACGCCGTCTGTAACTATCCCTATGACAGCCGTGTTGCTTGAAGTAATCGCAACTATAAACTAAAGGCTGCAGTGACCAACGTTTGTAGATAAACGTTGGTAGCGACTGTACTCTCGCATTCCCACCCATCACTCCAAACAGCAAGGCGCCAGTTTCGGTTTGAGGTCGGTATTCTTTCTACAACATAGATGGCGGCAGCATCAGCCTTCCGCACTTGGTGCATTTGGCGAATTCGTTTGAGTCTAGTTCTCAGTGCAACACTCTGCGAGTGCGATGCATTTTGGGAGAGAACTCGAACGGTGCCAGTGCGTGTGAAACGAACTCGCTATAAAATACCGCTACCAGACGCATCGCCTGCTAACATGAGGGAATAATAATGAGTTTGTTTGCTACTAGGTAGGTATCATTCTCTGACAGAAACAAAACGACGAACATACTGGCAAGTCATCTGCGAACAGAGCCAAAAAGGGACAATCGTCTGCTATAAATTGTGTGCTGAGCAGAGCGAGATCAAAAACTAATTGAAATATGGAACATCGGCTATTTTACGGATGCAATTGTCCTGTGCTTCGTTTGGCTATGCTGATTTGTTTTCTGGCTGTGTGTAATTTGACACCCACTGGTGCTAAAACAAGAGCTTAGGACAAGCACCCACCTTACCACGATATCAATCTCACTATCCGAAAGAGTATTGGATTTAATTACTGAGTGCCTTTTCCATTGACAAGAAGGCCCCAGCATTTTTTAAGAATGCCAGTAGGGTTTTGTCGTTGCATCTTTATACTCGCAACTCATTCACTTTGCCAATTTCGTTTTTCTAGCCTGGCTCAGCTGGCAAGCTGAGCAGCGAGTCTGAAACTGTACCAATATTGTTTCCGGTCAGACTGTCCATTATTTATTGTTCTTCCCTGCTATTGTGATATGTCTGCACTGTAGTCATGACAGGGGCTTGAATGGTGGCTCCTACTTTCTACACATGGGTCCTAGGAAACATTTTGTAAGTGATGAGGTGCCCACAATCATGGGCGTCAGCAAAGTGGCGGAAAAGGGGGGCGGGATTATTCTGAAGGGGTGTAGCTTTCAAACCTATAACTTTAAAAGAAAACAAGGTTTGCCCCCTCCCCCTGCAGATGCCCATCCCGCAATTTAGGCCAACGGTTCTGGAAAGAGGGTTTCTGGAACCTCTCCGTAAAGGCATTTTAGGAGTCCGCAAAACTCTGCCGGCAATAATTTTTTTTTTAAATATGATTTGGGGCATTGAGTTGAGCCCAGTCCGGCCATGGCACATTCACAGCTTCGGGAGAAAAAGGAATCTACAGAAGAATACCTCTTTTCACTCTTCCCCCTTTTTATTCTTGGTAAACACGTTTGCAGTCCACCCCCCCCCCCTTTCCCCTTTTTTTACACTGCCTGGCGCCTCCCATCACTTCTGCCAGTCCAAAAAGGGTTTGCTTGCCACGATTGGCGGTTTCCTTCTTTTCTCTATAGCATCCTTTCTGCTAAAGTGGAAAGAGTGTAGACGGAGCTTCTTCCCCTCACCGTACCGTCTTAACCTGCAACATACTATACTCTCGGGAACAAGATAATAGCCTTGTATCTTTTCTGCCGCCACAAATGCTGTGCTTAGCATGTTTTTGGCAGAGGCATTTGCTGCCACCACATGCCACGCTATGAAGTGAGTGCCAGGGTGTGTGCGTGCCACCTGTCGCATAAAGCAGTGTACTTTCAAGCTGCGTGGATGCAATGACGGCAGAAAAAACACCAGCAGAGCGGACAATACAGAGCATGTTATTAACAGCACTGGTTAATTCCCAATAAATCACAATCTGAATCATTACTGTAAAACCATTTATTTTTGCAAGTCGGTCACAGAGGACATAATCGCGGCCACTAAATTTTGCGAATTATAGACGCCTGCATTCAAACTCTTAAAGAGATTATAAAAGCAATTTCGAAAGTTTATTTGACGTCTGAAATGGGCGTCGGGCTCATCTCAGACACTGTTGACCAAGTTCCAGCCCAAACAGAAGTTTGTGTGCCGCACCAATCAATTAAACAGTTGTGGTAATATTCGCGCGGGGACGATGCCCGAGAACCCCCCCAAGACGGCGGCAGAAAGGTGAACTAAAGTGCGCCGTCAAAGCGTGACGACAACGGGCTCCTCGTGAGGCGATTGCTTCAAACGGTTTAAACGAATGATGCGCTCTTGGTATAGAATTCGGTGGTGAGATGTCATACAAAAAAGTAATTTGAATGTTGGATAATTTTTTTAAAGCTGTAGTTCGGAATTAATAGGTTTCATAGTGTGTATAGGAATAGGTTCCATAGCATGTGTAGCGTGTGGGATGACAAGGAAGAAGACTTGTGGAAATAAATGACAGCTGTATGCTGTGCTGGTTTTGAGACGGTGGTGTGTATGTTCCTTTTTGTTTCCTTGTCTCAAGGAAACAAAATTTTGACAGCAAATTTGAACCCTGCTAGTGCACACCTTTCTGATCCAAAACTGACTTCGAGACCCAGTAGGTTTCAAAGCCGGTTTCAAATAAGAAAACCAACGCAAAAGTCAACTTCGAAACCTGGGATGTTTTGAAGTGATTTTTTGCATTAGTTCCCAAAAAGATATGTCATCAGTTTGGTGGCCGGGAGCTAAAAGCATTTCATGCTTAAAATCATACTCATCAGTGCGGCCTTTATTATTCTCTGACTGAATCAATTCTGCTTTTATATGCAGCAGGGAACCATTTGGCTTTTCGAAGGCTTTACTGTGGTCATGGCGGCCTACTGGCTTTTCGGCTTCGCCCATGGCCAGAAGACGTACAATAGGAGCTGCCTTCTTGAGAGGCTTTGTCTTATTCTAATCTACTCACAGCTACGGCCAGTTGCAATCAAGGTGATTAATACAATCAAGAAACCACCTGTAGCCTGATTGCTGATCACATAGTGCAATCGCCAAAGTCTGTGAAACTCCTGCCAGGATTGTTCCGATTTTCGAAATCATTAAAGGCTTTGTTTGTGTTTCTTGTGATGGCAGCTGCAAGTTGTGTGGCTCACGTACCTAAGTATGCTTCAATTCATGACCAGCTTTATTCGTTTATATTCATCACATTTCTCTAGTCCTCCGTGTTGTTTCCTAGTCATCAAACTAGGTATTAGGCACCTGTATGGAGTAGTTACATTTTGTTTTTACGTTTTTATCAAAACGGTTTGTGTCACCCTGTCTGGAATTCATCACCCTTACTACGAAATGTCAAATTAATCTCACGTTGAGATACTTTTTAAAAGTGAAGATGACCGGCATTAAATGTTGTGTTTCTTTATCACTCCTGTTCATACTTTGTATATTACTTTAGTCAAAAGACACCACCAGTGTTCAATATGCCCCGTCCGAGCACAAGCTTTTCAGCCTGGATAAGGTGAGCGTGAGTGAGCACGTACTAAGCAGTACCAAAGGTAATGAGCGTGCACTGCTGCATTTTCAAAGTTTCATAAATGCTCTTTTTTAGAAAAAAATAAAAGGCAGGCATTGTTGTGGTATATTCATAACATTGTGGCTTTCTTGAAGAATGCGGGCATTCTGAAGGTGTTGCCGAAGGCTTGCCAGGGTGACAGCGCGGTCGAAGGCGACAAGTGCGAGCTAGTACACGCTCTATCGCAAACTCTTGTTCTGCGAAAGCGCTTCTCAAAGTCGCTCTTGCATGCCTGTAGCCTTTGCTGCCCTACAGTGGTAATGGTAGGCAACTCCGGCTGACACAAGAAATCATCCCATCGCTGCCACACTCCGTTTCCCTTTAAAGGGCTGGTGAACCGAAATTTGGATTTCAGAAAACGATGCAGAAGCCGTAGGCGGGACGCTACAATCCCTAAAACACTACTCGTAGTCGCAAGGCGATATCTCGAATGGACGGCTGTATTTTTGGAGAAAGAGGTTGAGATTGAACGAGACCGATGAGGCGCGTGACGTCGAGATATCTCGTTTTCTCCTCTCTCTGCTTCGCCCCCTCAAGGCGGCGAGGTGGAGGAGACGCGAGGTCGTTCCCTTTCCTTCTCGGAGAAGCAAGACAAACAAATCTGTCAAATGCGCCTCCTATTTTTAAAAATAAGGTCATCCATTCGAAATATCGCTGTATGAGTGATGTTTTGGTGTTTGTAGCATCTTGTTACACGCTTTTGCCGCCGTGTTTTATGGAATCCAGATTTCGGTTCAGCATCCCTTTAAGTGCAAGTGAAACTGAAATGCCAAGAATGAGCATGTTGTCCTGAACGACAGTTGCACTGCACAAGCGCGCATGCTTAGCAACATTCAAAGCATGGAGCTTGCTCTTAAAACCTCTGCATCAGGCTTCCTGTTGCAGCTTGTGGTACCGAAGCAAGCTTTTGGGCAGACACTTTTTTATAAGCAGAAACTTCACCTGGCACCGCAGAGCTCCGACCGGTACTCGGAGTACTTAGTTGCGGTACTTTAGATAAAACAGAAAGGCAACAGGTGAAGTAGAAACTTCACCTGCACCGCAGTGTTCCGACCAGTACTCGAAGTATTTAGTTGCGGTATTTTAGATAAAACAGAAGGGCATTGAGCAGTGCAAACTACGATTATTGTCAGGTAAGAAGTATTCAGTTGCAGTAATTGTTTTGCTTTACATACAAAAAGGCTGGAGTATGCTTAAATGCTGGGCTAGCCCAATTGCTACCAGGGGCCCTATGCTACACGACGGGACCAAGCGGAATCAAGGGACCGGGAGCCATCCAGCGACCTGGATGCAAAGATGGGTTCAGCTTCCACGGGATTGGTGCCACCTGTATCTTGTCCCAAAGGGCCAGCAGCAGCTGGATAGCCTCGCATTGCGATGCGGGGATGGGGATGCCGAGCGAGCTCGGGGCATGCCGTCCACTCAGTGTGAGGGCCAGGTGCTCCCACTGACTGGCTAGGTGCATGTTGATGAGTTCCTGGAAGGTGTTGTTTACACTTAGCCGCCGGAGCTTGGCGTTCGACGCGTA
Organism: Ixodes scapularis; assembly: GCF_016920785.2. NCBI lineage: Eukaryota > Metazoa > Arthropoda > Arachnida > Ixodida > Ixodidae > Ixodes > Ixodes scapularis. The sequence continues at coordinate 2,561,783 of NW_024609883.1, read as the reverse complement.
TGGCGGCACCCCCAGTGCCAGCTAGTACCCCTTGCGAATAATCACGTCCATCTTGCCCTTACCTCTCGACAGCAGGTTGAGATACGGATTTGCGCAGGCGATGTGGCTTACGACGAGTGGTTGGGTCAGCCGGATCAGGTCCGACTCCTCGAGCCCGTGTCTGTGACTCGTTATCCTTCTCACCATGCGCATGACTTGCGTGGTTGTCTTGACGAGTCGGTCGACCGTGTACTTGGCTCCGCCGTCCCGCTGGAGGTGAAGGCCCCAGGATCCGAACCCGCTTCACCACCGGCACGGGGGTACCATCCTTTAACGTGAGGCGGATGTCCGCCTTCTTCTTCTTCGGGAATTGGCTTGCCCGTGCGGAGGAGCAACAGCTGAGACTTATCGGGGGCGCGCTGGAGGTTGCCGGCCTCGAGGTAGTTCTGCACCGTCTCAATGACTTCTTCGAGGAAGTCTTGCCTCCCGCTGTCCGATCCCGACGTAGCCCAAATCGTCAGGTCGTCCACATAGAGTGGCATAGAGTGTATGCTTCATCTGGGGAATCCGTTCCAGTAGAGGAGGCGGCTTGCACATCGCCAGGTAACAAGGTGGGTGACAGGACCGAGCCTTGCCGATTGCCCTTGCTCGGTATCGGTATGGTGCTTGTGCGGATGGACTCGATTCTGATGGTGGCCATCCAGTTGCTCAGGAAGTCCCGCACATAATCATACATCCAGGGCCCGCACCCAGTTGAGGCCAAGTTCTTGAACACCAGCGTGTGACTAACGTTGTCAAAGGCGCCCTTTATATTCAGGGCCAGGACCGCCCGCGTTGTCGTACAGGAGATTCTGTCAAGGATATCCTCCTTGATCTGAAGCAGGACATCCTGCGTGGAGGTGTGACCAGAACCCGAAAATGATGTTCATGGTGGCATTGAGTTCAATACAGGATGGTAACCTCAAATATTGCTGTAAACAGCTCATCAGGGCATGGGCATTTAAAAAACTGAAATGGAGTGTCCAGGTCTGTGACGCTCGGCGGTATACCTGATAACTTCTATTTCTTTTGGATCCTTTTCAAGGGAGTATATTTTCCACTTCGGGGCACTTTTCTTGTTTCTGGCACTTACTATTGCAGGAACTGTTTCACCCTCACTTTATTCTTTGCTTTCACAGCACTCATTTGATGTTAATGTGGAAGGGAATTGGCCGGATTCCACTCTTCGTTCCTACGTAAAATGTTCTGGCGTCCAATACCTGCCACAAAAAGGGTACTTAAGATTCCAAAAATAACTAAGAGTCTGTAAACATGATGCCAGCATTTCTTTTTTTTTTTTTATTTCCTATGAGCAACATTATATTATGCCAAAACTCTCCCTAAATGCACACTGCATTTCACAGCGCGCTAAACTCTGCCGGAAGAATCGGCGCCTGCACGCAAAGGGGCGTCGTTTCCTCAGCAGTGTATTTTACCTTGTGAAATTTTAAGGCGCTCCTTTCTTTTGCAGCTAGAACATCCTTAAAAATACTAAAAATGCGTTCGCCACGGACGACCGAGTCTTCCGCTGGCAAACGCTGTCGTTTGCATACGATACGCCTTGAAATTTTCACCCCATGGTCGATCAGGCGCCGATTTTTCCGGTTGCTTTCCCATACCTTGAGCCACCCAGAAACACCGCGCGCCCCCGTAGAAAAAAAAAAGAATGGAACGGCATTGAGTGTTTTGTTTACTTACCGACTTTGCGCGTGGACCGCGCCACGTTGCGCTGCCTGTTGCACCCGCGTTTTGGAACTAATTCAGTTGACAGTTCCCTCCGAAGATGAAGCCACTGAAGCCACGGCGGTAATCGGACTGGTAGGCTGCTCCCTTTCGAGCGGGCGGAAGAAGACTGCGAAGAATTCGGCAGCGAACGGGCGGAAACTAGATTACGTAAAGCTTCAGTAGTCGACGCTTTGTTTTCTCGATTGCGTTCGCGGCGTTCACCGTGGACTCGCGCACTCGGCCGTAGCCGAACGGCCGAACCGGACGGCTGCCGGCGCGCGTACCGACAGCGTCGCCATAGCAACCACGCCGCGAGTGTGGTTGCCAGACAGAATTCACACGATTTTTTTTTTCTCGTCACTCGTTGAGTTACTAGAAGTTAGGCGCGTATCATTATAATACATTATGCTGTAGGAAGTTATTAAGGGATATGTGTACCTACCTAAGACAAATGCAGAAAAAATATTATTGAAAAATAAAATTGGCGTAATCTTTTCATATCTTGATTAAGACCAGCGTGGTCACCGGGCTAACCGATGCGCGAAATAGGAGGGCATATATACCGCTCGGGGCACTTGTTGGTTTGTATAAGTAGGATGTATGTACTATTTGTTGGATGTGTGTATGTACAGTGCTGTGTGTATGTCCATGTCGGAAGTGAATGTAACCGCGCAGTGGGAGCATAAAATCTGCTGTTTTCTTTTTTCAAATGTTGATTACTTTTTTTTTTTGTCGCTAAATGGGGGTTGTCGCCGCCCAATTTGAAAAGTGTGCCGGTTGGTGGTCTATAACTATTAGAGGGCTGGATGCCATTAGTCCATCCGTCGTGTTGATCGCTCCGAGTTGTTCGGTTCCGCTGGTAACTGTGTCGTCGTGTTATGCTGCCTGATTGCAACAAAAGGAGGTATGGCGGCTTCCCCAGCGCGTGTTCTAGGTGCTGAATGCCGCTGTTCACGCACAAGCGTTCATGAGTGGATAACGCACGTAACAGAGGTGAGCACAGGCAATAGTTAATCGAGAGCCACACGGAGCGCGAGAGCGATACCTCCTAGCCGCTGTCGACAGAGGGTGTCGGAGCGATTCGTTGTCAACTTGTCGTCCACGGCAAGTGGGCGTTTTGTTCAATAAAGCCAGCCTGTCAGTGTTTTGTAAAGCTATCCCTTCTTTATAAGCGCTTCTGATGCGATGAAAATGCGACCGGCATCGAGCAGGCCGAGCGAGACTTAGGCGACAGTCTTGGCTGTTCATTCTCCTGCGGTTTCGGCCTTACTCGTATTATTTGCGGTGTTGGCGCTTGGACATAGAGATGTTTGGAAAGTTTTTTGCGCCTAAAGATGACACCAAACGAGCGTGCGAGCCGTATGCTCTTGCTCCGGCGAGAAGCAGCGTACGGCTCGCCAGGCTCGTATCGCCTGTCGCATACTGGCCGCCATATTGTTTTTAGGGTGTTAGCAGTTAACACGATTTTCACCACCTCCGGCGGCTAGCACCCTTACACGAATAAAGGCGTTAGCCAGAGGACAAGCCATTTACACGAATAAGGGTGTAAAAATTTTAAGTGTGTGGACTCAGAACTAAGCATTTAATGAAAAACACACCGAAGGAAACCGCACTACTGCTCCAGCACGTGTCAAGATAAGCAATTTCATTTTTTGTGTAGAAAAACCAATGTTTGGCTAGACATGCATCTTGCCGCTTTTTTGTTATTGCATACGCTTCCAATTATTCTCTCATGGTTTTGTTTGTGCCCCTCCCGATGACGGGGATGTTGAATTTGGGCTGGCATTTACGAGCAGCACAATGCAGAGGGTAGTGACCCCCTGCAGTCGGCCGGACGGACCAGTCATGTTCACGTACTCTGTCATTAATACATCGGCTAGTTTGGGTGACGTACACTCTCCAGCAGTTTAGTGGGATTTTATATACTACACGAATCGCAGAACCAACATACTTGTTCCTGTGCTTTACGGCACAAGGGTTCTTGCGCCCAGCCTTTTCCGCAGTTCTAGGGCAGAGTGGCGCCGACTTTCGAGGGGCCGAAAAAACAATGTGAACGTCAAACTGCGGGGCTACCTTTTTAAAACTGTGCGAGATTTTTTGCATGTAAGGGAGCACCTGGTGTCTCGTTGTGGGTCCCTTTTTGACTCAACCATACTTTCATCTTTTTCAACAACGTCGGCGCCACAGCCAAAAACCATGATGTTGGAAAGCCAGCATCTGTCAGCCGCTGTACCTGAATCCTAAAACTTACTGACATTCAATGGTAGTAGGACTTTTCCAAGGCGATCTGGTGGCAAGAAGACGAAATGCTCCTTTTAACGAGTTCAGAGGGGGCAGCCTTACAAGAAAGTAGTCCCTTTTAGAGCGCAGCTCTTAGGGGCCCGTTTCCGGCTTGAGCGGCGTCGCCGTCGGCGTCGGCGTAACCGCGCGGTGCATCATGGGAAATGTCCCATAATGCACCGCGCGAGCCCCCCACCAAGGTCACGTGACCTCGTGGGGGGTCACGTGACCCCCCGAAGTCACGTGGCCCCCTCCTCGAGGTCACGTGACCCCCGCCGATGTCGCGTGACCCCCCGATGACGTCATCGTCACTGATGACGTCACCGGCATCCACATCGTCATCGTCATCATCACTGATGACGTCACCGGCATCCACATCGTCATCGTCATCATCACTGATGACGTCACCGGCATCCACATCGTCATCGTCATCACTGATGACGTCACCGGCATCCGTATCGTCATCGTCATCATCACTGATGACGTCACCGGCATCCACATCGTCATCGTCATCATCACTGATGACGTCACCGGCATCCACATCGTCATCGTCATCATCACTGATGACGTCACCGGCATCCGCATCGTCATCGTCATCATCACTGATGACGTCACCGGCATCCACATCGTCATCGTCATCATCACTGATGACGTCACCGGCATCCACATCGTCATCGTCATCATCACTGATGACGTCACCGGCATCCACATCGTCATCGTCATCATCACTGATGACGTCACCGACATCCGCATTGTCATCGTCATCATCACTGATGACGTCATCAGTGACGTCACTGATGTCGTCACCGGCATCCGCATCGTCATCGTCATCATCACTGATGACGTCATCAGCGACGTCACTGATGACGTCACCGACATTCGCATCGTCATCGTCATCATCACTGGTGAAGTCATCAGTGACGTCACTAATGACGTCATCGGTACCCGCATCGTCATCGTCACTGATGACGTCATCAGTGACGTCAGTGATGACATCATTGGCATTGGGGGTCACGTGACCCCCAAGGTAACGTGACCCCCCCCTGGTTAGTTTAACCCCCCCCCCCCAGTGCCCTTCCCTCCTCCTCCTCAAGAGCTGCGCTCTAATTCGGCGTTACAGGGAGTTGTAAGCGGCTTTCATTTTTTTATTGCGTGGTTAGTAAAGCCAACACACGTGATTTCTTCAAAATTCTAGTCTAAGCTCTAAAAATTGGAGGCGTGCTCCATCCGGTAGTTCATGGGTAAACCTTACCCCACAGAATGCTGAGTGAACACATCACACACCGATTTTACAGCCCTGTACTCAGAGGCACCTATAGTGGTTTTGAATTCTTCTTCCTTGTCTAAGCAGATGGCGCGACTGCACGCCCTGGAATTAAAATAGAAAAAGAGAGCACGGGGGATCGTCCGAGAAAGATTCTGCCAGAGAGATCGTGTGTCTTGTGTCTGATTCTCTCGTCCGGCATGGGTTCGCTGGACTCGACAGGCTACCGCCGACAGAACTTAAAATGAGGTGAGCTGGCTTGGAGCAACCTGCCGTAGGCTGCGTTAAGATGAACACTCGGCCCAGCGACGTATGCCCCATAGACATCAGCTACGTGAAGAGATAGTCTGATCAAATGCAAAGTCTAAAATATTTTATGCTCTGTAAAAACATAACATTTATTCTTTCTACGAGCTTTCATTTTGTCTATGTACGTTTATGAGTGTGTATAGCATTACGCTGATTTGGCTTCTTGTTTTGTTTTTTTTTCCATTTGCATGTTTGCAGCGGATAAATCACCTTTTCAAGGTATGATTGTCAAAGCAGCAAATTGTTTTTTGGCGTCAAGTTCCATTGTGTATTTACCCTCCCTACTATAATGTCCTCAAGGACGCTGCGGTGTTATTCAAATAAATAAATTAAAAAAAAAACAATGACATCGTGAGTATCCCAAGGAAGCATGCTCGAACCACTGCTATTTAACTTATACATTAATGATATTGCTAATATTGTAACGAATGAAGGCGGCGAGAGGAAGAACATTTAAAATAAATTGTTAATCGGCGAAGTTGTTAAAAACAAAATGATAAAAACGAGCGTCGAGGCCGCAGAAAAGCGTGTGGCGATTTTGCGGCGTAACAGCAAGCGAGAGCAAGACTGACTGGACAAGGTCCCGTGCTGTTTCATATCTTGCGTGCGTCAACATCTTGAAAATTCGACGAAGAAAGTTCGAGCGTTACGGCAGTCGGGGTGCCCATGAACAGGCAGTTGCGAGAGAACAAGAAAACAGGACGAAATTATGAAAATTACGTCCTGAGTAACAATAACGCAAATCTTTTAGAAGTCTGCGACCGAGAATTGCTTGCTCGGCCCTGCGCGTTGCATCATCCCTTTCTTTGAAGCACATTGTCCCGGTGCAACGGAGAAAAAAAAAAGGCTAATAAAAAAAAATACGGCGAGTCGAAATAAAAATTAGGCGTCACAGTCCTGACGCACGAAGAACGGCTTGAGTCGAACTACGTGGACGACATCGGGTCGCAGCCGGCGGCGTCCTGATAGTCGGGTTTCATCGGGGAGCAACTCGCAGTTCAAGTACTCAAGCCGCCGAATTACCTTCTAGGTTCCAAAGTAGCGTTTTAACGGTTTTTCGCTCAGGCCGCTGCGGCGATCGGGCGTCGACACCTATACCCTGTCTACCGGCTGAAACTTTACTTCGCGCCGACGAGGGTTGTACCAGCTAGCGTCGACAAGTTGCTGGTCCTTTATTCAAAGGCGTGCTAGTTGGCGCACCTCTTTTGCCCGTTGGGTGACCGGCTGGGCGTCGTCAGTGCCGTCGGGACGCCGGGCAGCATGGTGTCGAGCATGGTTGTCACCTCTTTGCCGTGCACCAGCTGAAAAGTTGGAATTTCAGTGGTTTCTTTAACCGCCGTGTTGGACTCAAACATGACGCAGGGCAACACCTCATCCCACGTTATGTGTTGCACGTCTATGTACGTCGATATCATGTCGGCAACGGTCTTGTTTCGTCGCTCCGTCAGCACGTTGGTCTGCGGGTGGTATGCCATGGTTCGGCGGTGGTTGGTGTGGCTCAGGCGGAGTTTTTCTTGTATCAGATGCGCCATGAGCGAAAAGCCTCGTCCCGTTAATCGGGACTTGTGGAGCGCAGTGTCGAAGGACGATGGACTCGACGAAGAACTTGGCTACTTCCACAGTGGTTTTCGACGGGAGTGCTTTTGTCTCGGCGTACCGGGTAAGATAGTCAGTTGCCATGATTATCCAATGGTTCACCTTGTCTACGGCGGAAAAGGTCCAAATAGATTCATTTCAATCTGCTGGAACAGTGCCGTCGGGAGAGAGATCGTCTGCAAGGTGCCTGCCGGCTTCGTCGGAGGTTTCTTCCGTCGCCAGCGCTCATGGCACGATCGTGTGTAGAGGTGGACAGTGTTCGGGAGCTTGCGCCGCTGGTACTTCTCTCGGAACCTTGCGAGATTCCTGCTGTAGCCAAGTTGACCACATGTCGAGTCGTCGTGCAGGCTTGGAAGATCTCTTCTCGAAGGCTTGTACGGATTACCAGGGGCAACGTCGAGTTTCTGTCCTCAGAGTTCCCTTTGTAGGAAATATCTTGCCGGACAGTAAATTTTCGTGGAGCACGTGAAAAGGCTCAGGGAATCGTTCCCCCTTTTCCATCCGAATGGTCAATCATTGCACGCAGTTGAGGATCGTTCCGTTGGAGAGCTGCCATGCCTTAAACGCTCGCTGCGCCAAGAAAGCGATTGTCGTCGTTGTCGTCGTTTTTGGCCCAGCCGGTGGCTGACTCGACGAAAAATATGGACAGGCAGTAGGCGTCGCTATGTTTTCGGCCAGGCTTGTAAACCACAGTGACGTCTCTTGCAGTCGTAAGTTTCACCGAGCGAGGCGTCCCGAAAGGTTCTTTAGGTCATGGCAAGTGGAAATCGGTGACCGCTGGAAAAACAAAATTGCGGTTGCTTAGCTCGGCTATGCCAGGATATACGTAGTGTGAGCGTGAGCGCACAAAATGAGAGGCGCTATCAAGCGGCTCCGGTGCAGCGTCAGACTTGGCTACTGCGCAACGGAGGCGCAGAGCTGGGCATGCGGCGGCGCCAGTGCGTCTGCCGCGGCTATGACATCACTCCTCTGAAATGTGCAGACCGGCGAGGTGGGCGATGCGGGCGTGGCGGCGGCGGAGCGCGCGGCGGCGGCTTCGCGTGGCTCTCTTAATGAGCCGTGCTCATTGTGCGGAGCTCCGCCGCCGCCACTGCGCGCTCCGCATAATGAGCACGGCTCGCGTAATGAGCATGGCTCATTATGAGGGCCACGCGAAACTGCTCAACCTCGGCCAGTGTAGCTAACGCGACAAAAAGCCCCCGCATAAGAACAAGCAAAATTTCCCGATGGCCCAGACGACGGCCAGACATTCCTTCTCGGTCTTCGAGTAATTTCGTTCCGCGTCTCTTAACTTCAGTCGTTTTCGACAACGCCTCCTCCAGGCATTGCCGTACCTAGTTTTCCCGGCGACGCAGAGGACACAGGTTCTCTCGGCGGGACCTGCCAAGTGGCGGCTGCGGGCGTCGTGGTGACGGCTAACGGTATCTCACTGTAGGGGGGGAAGCGGGCGTTGGTAACGGTGGACGATGGAGGTACTCGTTGTCCCGCCATCAATCTCCAGTCCGTGGGCGGGGAGTATTCGGTGGGAACCCACGAAGCCAAAGCTACCGGTCGGGGGCATCGCCGGTACGCATGGTCGGCTTCCCGCAGTGGTAAAACAGCGGGCGTTAGTCGGCCGTCCTCCAGACGTCCGTCTTTCTTGGCGAAGATTATTTTGGGCGGACGTACTGCGGCGCTGGAGCTTCACTTTGGGGTGGTGCCGTATACGGGCGAACAAGGAGCGGCGTTCGTCGGGCGATTTCGGTGTAGCTGAGAGTGGGCTCTTCCGGTGCCGCCATAGAGAAGGGAGCTTCTGGCTGGAAGGATCGCTGAATCTCTTCTCGAATGATATGGAAATGTAGGCAGGACGAAGAGAGGCGGGTATGATTTTCCCGAGCTCTTCTCTGACGATATCGTGGACGATTTCGCGAAGGTTGTCAGCACCGATGCCGCCCTCTTCGAATTGGGGGATGCCAGAGTCGGAGTAACTGGCGCGCCGGCGAGTCGGTTGCAGTGGCTGGCTCGGACTGACAGCGCACGCTCGGTGTTCGTTGCTCTCGCAACGAATTCCTTGACAGTAGCAGGTGGGTTAGCAAGGCCGCCGAAGATGTCGTTCTTCACGCCTCTCACCAGAACGCGCAGCTTCTTGTCCTTGGTGGCATGAGGGTCAGCGCGGCTACTCAACCGAAGAACGTCTTCAACGAAGCTGGTGAGCGGTTCGTTGGGGCCTTGTGTCCTTATTTGGAGGACGTCTTCCGCTCGCTGTCGACATTCTCGTTCGTGAAAGTCCTCTTGAGTTTGGCCTTGCAGGTATCCCATGATGTAAGAGAAGCCTAATCGTTCTCCAAGATGTGCCTTGCCGTACCCTCTAAAGGAAAGTACATTTTGCAAGCACTGTCCAGTTGCCCATCCATTGTGGCGCGTCACGTGTTCGTAGTGCTGGAGCCAATCGTCTATATCTTCGTAGATCTAGCCTCGAAGGTCGTCGGAGTTCGAATGCCGAGGATAGGTAAATTACGGGGGAGGAAGCGGCGGTAGTCGGCGACGATTTGTTGCTCATGGCAGGCTTCGTGCACTGGTGGCGGATCTTCTCCAGCAACCGACTACATTCCGGTGGCAAACCCTGAACCCGGCGGATTCCTCGGGTCTCGGTCGTTTCAACGGACGGTCTTCTTCAACCGGCTTGAACGTTCGAGCGTCGCGCGTTTGGGGTGAGAATGAACAGGCACTTTCAAGAACAAGAGAGCGGGACGAAATAATAAAAGTTACGCCCCGAGTAAGAATGAACGCAGATCTTCTAGAGGTCCGTGACCGAGCGCTGCTTGCTTGGCTCGGCGCGCGGCAATATCACACCGCAGGGAACATTTATAATTTATGCAGATGGCACCAGCATCTTTCTATCGGGTCAGAATTGCAATGATAGTATAGACACAGGAAATGAGGTGATATGAATTCTATGAAATCTGTCTACAGCAAGTAGTAGCTTGATAAATAAAAACGAAACTAAAGCTATGATATTTTGTCCCTAAATTGAAGTCTTACCTTTTCGAGCGATATTATTTTATACTCGTCCCTTTTGAAATCGTAAAACTTTAAATCTTTAGGTCTGTTATTTTCAAATCACATGTCTTGGGCAGAGTACACGCATAGTATTATTTCATAACACGCCCGAATCAGCGGCGCATTTCACCGACATCGCCTAGTACTTCTATCAAGTGTTAAGTTGCTTTTCTGTGAAACTTTTTGTTTCTCAGTTGAAATATTGCCGATTGGTCTGTGGTACTACACCTATATCAAATCTACACAGAATGTTTTTTTGTTTTTTTTGAAGAGCATTTGTTTGTTTGTTCGTTTGTTTATTTTGAGTGCCCAAAAACAGCCAAAGCCTATACATTGGTGCACTTGTTAGGCTTGTATGCAACATGCCCTATTATTTTCGCACAAAATGAACCTTTGGAACATTGTGTGGGTGTTTTAAAGGTACAGTCAGCACGGAATGAAACCCGAGCGCCAGAACGCGTGGCCATCGACACAGGCTGCTCCACCTGGAGGGCCCTTGAGACCTAATGAAAATGCGCCGGGGTGCGAGGGTGCGGGTCCAACTAAGATGACCCTCGGGCGGCGCGTCTGGGGCTTCCGCGTTTCGCCGGTGGCGCGCTGTAAGCGCCGTCACTCGGGGTGCTTTCGTGTCGCCGCAGTGTCGCCCGGTACACACCGGGCGGCCGCTTGACCCGTCTCTGTGCGACAGGCCCTGCTCAGGCAGGGTGATGCATCGATTCCGCTCCGGACTGGATGCGCCTGGCATATCGGTGCTTACCAAAGACAGCGTCAGCGAGAAATTCCTCCTTTTTTATAAGAATCGACTGATAACCTCGCACGGAAACATGCGCATTGCTTATAAAAACCGAGGCATACGTGTCGGTCTCTAGCAGCACTTTTGATTTAGAGCACAGCTCTTTGGCGCCTGTTTCCGGCTTGAGCGGCGTCGGCGTAACCGCGAGATTTATGCAAAGAAAATTTGGTACAGCGTCTTCCAGATCACGGAATCTTAACTACTTTCAGTCAAAATAAATAATGTTTACTGCTTTATTCTTCTGGTGAACCCCGAAGCGGAGTAATTTTCGTTATATAAATTATTCAGTGTGTAATAATTTTGAGTGTCACGTTTCTGTTTATATCTTATATCCACTGACAACCTTCTTATTGTTGATATTTTTGGTGTTCTTTATTTTGGTTTGTATCAAGGAACTGCTTTGCTTTATATATTTTGGCACCACTGTGAGCCTGTTTATGGGGCTTGGGACTAGTCAAGCTGTCTGTAGAGTTTTTCTCCCAACCTCCAGCATATGCTTATTGGAAAGAAACTGATATCATTAATTTTTCCATTGCACGACTATGAACTTATGAACGTGCCAGGCATATGGTCAGAAAACTACATAAGAGACAATGACCTCCAAAATGTGTTCTATAAAACAAACTTACTTTGAGGCTTGCTGACGATAGCCGGGGGCTTCCAGGTTGATGGTTTTCTGGAAGTGTGCGGGAGAACCATGGAATGTTTCGAAAACATATCAACCAAATTAAAACTGACTCTTAGAGGCTCCATTAGCGAACGTTTCATTTCAAATACGTTTTAGAAGATAGGAATTGTATATTATTATGTCCCTAATTTAACCTTACAGTGAATTATTTAACTGTGAATGACCTCATTAAAATAATTAACTTCAAACCCCTCTTAATTTGAGAAAACTGCACGTTATAACCACTTTTTGTGGAGGGCAACTTACCTTCCTATGTGGTCTTAAATATTCTCAGTGAAGGTGCTCTATCTCTTTCCTGAACAATTAAATGCAACATGTCTTTGAGGGATGTTGAACCGCATAAGTAGAACACGTAACGCAAATTAAAAAAAAAAGAAATCGAAATTTTGTTTTTATTGTCAAAAGTCTGTGCCTTTTGGAAGGGATCATGTGTTCGCCACCTTATATCTCGGCAACAGTCGTGCACAAACCGTTAACACTTTTATTGCTTTATAGATTTGTGTACGTAAAATCAGCTATGAAAATTTTACGTTTGCGACATACATATATCATGCAAAATAGGCCTTCAAAATTCCAAAAAAAAAACGCTCAAGGTTAAATGTTTGAGGGTATATGTCGAAACACACACAACGCAATATGAAATTAATATTATGTAGGACAGCTTTCAGCTACCGATATTTTATTATAAAAATTTCACTTCTCATAATAATATTACTTAAGTTAATTACTTTAAAATATGTCACACATGCTGTGGGCATAAATGGGATAGTCCACCTTTTCATGATCTTCATTAGGTGGCGATTTTGTCCAGTTGGTTCATAATCACGTAGTTAAGCGCGAAAAAAACAACAATGTCGGGACAAGAAAGTAGACACACAAAATCGCACTTGCAACTAACTTTTATTTGAAAAAAAAACTGCTCATATATATATATATATATATATATATATAGCCGTGGCAAAACGAACAGTTTTGCCACGGCTATAATTCCGGTGTAACCCCCTGAACAAAAAAGGATATTCATTTTCCGATAAATAGACTGCAGTGTCACTCACACACTTATCCCTTCTTGCTCTGATTTCGAAAGCTTCATGTTGCCCTCTAGAAACCTTGTCTGGGTACCTAGCCGAAAACCTGCTGTCGCTAAATGACGGGGCGCATGGGCAACGACTGCAGTGAGGGGCAACGTGTCCCTACGGGGTAGCTTGCGTGGCCGCGGCACGCTCGCGCTTACGGTTATTCAAGCAGTTCCCTGTCTGGCCTATACACCTTTTCTACGTGGGCGCCGTCATCTTCAATTCAGGAACTTCCGGTATGCGTGAAAACATCGCTTTCGCCTCACCAGTAGAACATGTTAACATTTTAATTGCAACCGCCATTCCTTCTTGTTATGTCCTTTCCATACGTTTCTTTCTTTTTCTGGGTTGATATCGCTCGCTTTTTATCGGAACGCATACCGCATATGGGGACAACGTAACTTGGTACGAGGCTAAACGAAAAAGGTGTACATAAGAAGAGCCGCATTAAAAGCGTATAACATACTCTACTCCTGTGTTGCACTCGGTGCGTGGTTTGTGCACGCTTCTGTAGAGTCACTGGCATCGTTGATCCTACGGCACAACCACGACAGCTTATTGGGTGCATCGCACCGAGCGGCCACTTTCTTAAGATTATTCGTTACGGTGTGCACATACGAAATTAAGACCGTTCTCGCGCTATTGCTGTAGAGGGGTTCCCTCTGTATCCCTTTAATTTTCTTTACTAGGCTTTCTGCCACCCCAACGAAAGTTCCCTGAGAAAAAACCGCTCTCGCCAGCTGCGCTACCTGCCTCTTGAAACTTTCTTGGGCACTGTGCCTGCAAGCCTCTTTAACAGCCGCCTCTAAGCACACATCTGCAATGCTTTTTTTTTTACTAAAGTTGAATAGGCGGAGTTAACCGGAATTATAACTTTCTTTGGACGCGGCTCATACATCCATAACGCAATATTCCTTCGCTACGTTCCCTATACGCGAATTGTAAGTCACTGCAACATGAACCAAACGCCTACAACACCTCCTTCACTTCACTGGTTTGTTTGTCAGCCTGTTTAGTCAGAATAAGGAAATCATTCGAATATATCGGATATATGAAGACTTTCAGCCTGTTCGAGTCCCGCAGTTTCTCTGAGATGGCACTTTCGCAGACACTTATAAACATGTCGCACAAAACAGGCGACACACGAGAACCGATGAGGATGACTTTTTTTCTAAAAAGAGACCCCATTCGAAAGAAACAAATATGTGCTTGAAGTAAAATGTCAAAGGCTGCAGAACACGTTCGGCGTTAATACCACAGGAGCCCTGAAACGTAAGAATACCGTTAAGTTTAATGCACTCTCTGAACGACAACAGGTTTCGTGAGGGACCAAATAGAAAAGTTTTTCAACGTTGACAGAGTATGCTCTTCGAGTACTCTGCGCACCCTCTCCAACCAAATCGATGAAGCATTCAGAGTTTTGCTTGATGAACGAATCGCGCAACTCATGAGTGGTGAAATGCTTACACAGGAAGCTATCCACGTGAAACTGCCAACTCTTCATCGCAGTAACAATAGCCCTGAAGGGGGCATGAATTGTATGAGATTTTGCGGTGAAGAAAATGTTGAGTTGCAGTTTCTCGCTGCTTTTGACACTTTTTAGCAGCTCGGGTATAGTTTCATGGCAGGGCACATCTCCATAGCTCGGGCTTTCACATCGATAATGATTGAGTAATTGCTTGAAGTTCTTAAGGATGGCTTCTCTCGCCTAGGTACAGTAGAGGACATCCGATACAACCACGCAGCCTCCCTAGTTGTACAAAGTGAGGAACTTTAAATTCTCCAAGAAGTGGTCGACGATGCTGCTAGTCTTGAAGTATTTTGTCGTTCGGCTACGAAAGCGCTGGAGGACGTCAACGCCTTCAGCCACAAATCTTGCCCTATCATCAGTAGCCTCGTTGTCCATCCATTTCATGAGCGTCAGTTTCGTGACCGGGCGCAAGCGCGGTTCTTGGTTGAACTTCAGCCAATATTCTCAGCAAGACGTGATCGATGGAGGAAGAATCACATCTCCTAGAATGTTGAGTTCTGTTTTTGTCTGTCAGAGAGTGCAGTAAAGATAACGGTGTTCTTTCACTCCAAAGTTCTTGTGGCATTGACATCAAACATTTTCAGGAGTTCGACATTTTACTTAAAGCACACATTTGTTTCTACAGAAGGGTATTCTTTTTTGCAAAAGAGGGGAATCTGCATCGGCTCTTGTGTGGTGCCTGTTTGGCGCAAAATTTTTATATGCGTCTGCGGAAGAGCAATTTCAGAGAAACTGCGGGACAGGCTGAAGGTCCTCAGATCTAAGGATGATTTTGTCATTCTGACTAAACAAGCTGAGACACTAACCAGTGACTTGAAGGATGTGTTGGAGGTGTTCGGGTCATATTGTTGTAGCCTACAATTCACGCATTTAGGCCCAATTAAGGGAAGGATGATTGCAGTTACCGGACCTCAGGTTAAGTCTATAAAAGGACCATATTTGCTGGATATATAAGCTACGGCCAAGAAAAGGTATACTTCCGTTTAACTCCGCCCATTTCAAGATAGCAAACATAGCGTTTCTCATGTGTGTATAGAGGCGGCTGTCAAGAAATCTTGCAGTTACATTATCCAAGATAGTTTCAAGAAGCAGCTAGCTCTGCTCGAGAGAGCAGACTATCCTCAGGGCGCTTCGGCTGAGGTGAAGTAAAGACCATTAAAGGGATACAGTGCAACCCCATGACAAGAGTACGGCGAGGCCGGTTTTATTTCCCGATGTGCACACCATGACGCATAACCTTCAGGGAGTGGCCGCAGGGTACGATGTACCCGTGGGTGCCACCGCACCCAATAAGCTGTCGTGGTTGTGCTGTAGGATCAACGATCCCAGTGATTCTACAGGTCCTTGCAAAACCTGGAACCGCACCAAATACACAGAGTGCACCACGGCAGTAGTGTTTGCTATAACCTTTTGATGCGGCTCTTTTTATATTGACAAGAAAGGTAGGTGCTTCAATGATCACGCGCGCGGGAATGTCATGGCCACACAAGCTACCCTGTCGGGATACCTTGCCACTCACTGCAGTTGTTGCCCATGCGCCCTGTTATTTACCGAACGCAGGTGTTTGGATAGGTAGCTTCATGTAACTTTCAAGATGAAAGCAAAAGTGACACGTCACTGTCTTTATTGCACAGGAGTATTCATTTTTGTTACGGTGGTTACACCGGAATGAGCCGTGACTCTTTTGACTACGTTATATACATATATGAGTAGTTTTTTTTCAAATAAAAGTGAAATGTGAGTGCGACCTTTTCTGTTTACTTTTTGTCGCTGTAATTTTTTTTTTCCGGCGTTTACCTATGTGCTTATGATTTTCAGTTGCTTGCGTCTCGGGATTTTTTCGGGGGAAAAGAATGTATGAATTCGTTTTTGCAATAAACAAGGCGATGGATGGCATGTAAATGTGTTAGTGAATTCCAAATATCGACCAGACTCCCAGTGCTTTTATCTCGGCTGAAACTATCCTACTATATTTCACATCTATACCAATATCATAGAATATCAGGTATGACGCCACAGTAACGACTAGCGTGGCAATACTTGGCAATCCTAGGGACCTAACTTGTGCCTAATACGGTTTTTCTTCAGGCTTTATTTACTGTCAGAATTTGTTTTTTGTGCTCCTATATATTTTCTTCAGCCCGCCGCATAATTGCCCAAGTGCCAGACCTGAGTCGAAGATGCCACGTATGAACCGAAGAACCAGCTGTGAAGACTATATCTGGCACTTGTTCAAAAATATCGGTCAAAAATTGCCACGTGAAAACAGGACAATAATGTATAGGCTAAAGTAGGGAACACATGTGCAGAAAAAACGGGCACCGCACACTGATTCCCATAGCAATAGCCGAGGACGCTGTGACGTGGACCTAGCCATGTCGCCACGTCACAGCGTCTGCGCACGTTTGCATGGAAACCGCCGAGCGGCGCCCGTTTGTATCGCTCATGTGTTCCCTGCTTAACACGGGCACCTGTTTGGCGATTTAGTCCCAAAGATGTGAGATGACAGTCAAATTACAAGCAGTGAAGCCTAACTTTGGAGCTTGTTTTGTGAATTAAGCCCAGATACCCAGACCGGGCAGACCCTAGCCAAAGAAGGTAAAGTTGCTTTAGCTAGGGTCTAAGTATCTTAGCCTTAACTACCTTGACTCTACCTTGAATTCTTCGGGCTTTTCAAAACTCTGAATCTAAGAGAAATATCAAATTTCGCCCAAATCAAATATGCCACCTGGGATATCCTTCAATTCGCTGCTTATTAACAAGGATAATATTACGAAACAAAGTCGCGAACGCTGTGAATTTACAGGGTACGAAACGCATATGAGCAAACCTGTTCCCTGAAGGTCGGAAGGACTTGTAAGCTGCTTAACGTCATTCCACCAGCAAAGGTGCCAGGTAATTTCACTACACATTAAATAGATATTCCTTCCATCAACCATTGCAACTTCCAAGGCTAAGAGGATTATAAGAGCCGAACTTAATCTGGCTCCAGTCGTGTTTCACGATAGCCGTAGGGAGGTCTCTGAAGTGCACAGCTGTCGAGTTTGAGGGGCATAAATTTGCTCTGAAGAAATTAATTTGCATCGGATCGTACCCGATGCCCGCTTTCTCCGAGATATATTTGGCTCCTTTGGACTTGGCCCTTGAGCAATTGGTACAATCGTTCCCTGAAGGGTCGGTAATGATTAAGAGATACTTTGATAACGCTTTGGTGTGCTAGGTCGCGAAGAGGACACTACCTTAGGTCAAAGCATTCGTAGTACAAGCAGCGCAGTAGTTGACGCTTATCTATAGTGTTAGAAGAGATTCAGTGGAGTGGCGAGGAAAAAAAAGGAACAAACCAGACAGGGTTGCATACTTTCCATTTTCTATAATTTCTCACACATCTAGTTTGCGGTTACCGGAACGTTCAAGGTCAACGTGAACTTCACATCTGACTTTAAGTTGAGCAAGCTCACGTTGGTCACATGGTTGTCGAAAATAGCACAGAGAACCCTCTGCTGATTGCCAGGTTGGTGCAGGGTATGATATGCCAGTGGCTCGTGCGTTTTCAAACGGGGGGGCAGTCGAAACGGCGCTTAAATGATACTCCTTTGGAGCAGATGAGGACTGCTAAGGACAGGTCTCGAACCTCTGAGATCGGTAAACGTGCGCAAGAATGCAATAATTACTTGCCTGATTGGGGTTGCACTGTTATGCCATGAAAAAAAAAAAAAAAAGATTGTGCAAAAATATTTCTGAAGGAAACAATCAGGATTGCTTACGCGGGCACTTGTATCAGTCCAACGTCGTTCATAGTAGATGGGGCAACACTGAAGGTTTTTGCTTTTGTAATTTTTTTGAAGGAAATGGTTTTTGTTCTTTATGTCGCCTTGTCAGGCATCTGGGTGATCTTTTGTAGTGGTGGCGGCGGTTACGCCGGCTCGGTGTTTCGAGATTGTGTGACGTGTTAGACGCGCGCAGTTTTCTAGGCAACTGCAAAACACATCGGGTGCGCAATGAACTGATAAGTATATTTTGGTGAATGATACACATTCTGAGCCTTACTCATTCCCAAATACTATACATTACTAGATATACTATGCCATACCTTAATGCATGGACGATAGCGTAGTCTCTCATGCAGCGACACGTGTACTATAACATTGTAATGTAAAAGTTCCTAACAACAAAACAAATATGAAGAAAAGACGGGCGAGACATGGAAGATCGGCCGTTTGTATAAAAATGTGAAAATAACAAATCTAAAAAAAGGAAATTTCTAGAGATGGGAACATTTACAACAGCTATAGTACAGCTCAGTCGTGGTGCTCAGACTTTAGCCTTGTCATTGTCAGTCTGTGGACCGTGAGGTTTTGTTGTGGCGAAATGAAGACGCGAGCTAGAATGTTGCGGAGCGTCGGGGTGCGAAAGTTCCGGCTTGGGTTTGAGTCTTAAAGCGATAGAGGGTTGCCGGCGACTTCTCTCCAGCTTTGTGAACTTTCCTTCAAAACAGGCATTAAACCTAAATTTCTGTTGCTTCTTAATCTTGAGTCGAGTTGGCGTTGCAAGTTCCAGCGATTCAAAAAGAGCGAGTTCCCGTTATATTTCTAAGGTTTTAACGGGTCGTTACGTCACTTTACATTTCTGTAATTTTATGATATATTGTTTTAGATAAGTCGTAAGTAAAACAGTGCAATCAAGTGAAAATATCTATATTGGACGATTCGTCGAGTTATTTAATCACGTTTATTTTTTTTTTATTTTTTTTACACTTGAAACTCTAGGTTAAAATAGTCGCTAACAAATAATGTATGCCTACCAAATTATGTGAAAAATGCATAAAGCAACACCGTTCCTGCTTTCCTTCCCCTGAATATGTCGCGGCTTCGTCCCAGTTACAGCGAGGTCAAATGGAACGGCGTCGTTCCTGCGTTCCTTCTAAAAAGGTCGCGTTCACCAGTCTTGCTCGAGTTTCAACGAGTTGGTGCTGGTTGCTGTCTTTAACCTGTCATCCCTGTCCTGGTTCGGCGCGTGTCCGAAGCGCCCAGCCCAAGCTGCCGGCTGTTGGCTGATTCGTGCTCATCTTTCTGTGGTAGTTCCCGTCCGCATCTCCTCTGTTATACTCCCTGAACCATCTAATCGTATCCACGCCATCACAATCATAATATACCACAAAAATACCAAGCTTTAGTGAGTTACCCTTGGCATAGATTTTAATATAAGGTCATGTGCCAAGGTTTTGTACTCGGGAGGTACCAACTTTTAATTCCATTTATAAGTGATACTTGGCGGGCTTACCTGCGCAACACCAGGCGAACTCCATGTCCTCGAGTATTTCCCGTCTTTAGTTTGAGTTCGTGGACGACTTCCAAGCAACAATCGTCTGCGATGTCTGTGCTGGATTTTCCGTTAGACAACTCCACACAAATATCGTACACGTGGGGCGCTGAAAAAAAAGTTAAAAGCACACTCAGGTCGGAAAAGTATGCAAATATGAGGTGCACCTAATCTAATACACTTTTATATTATAAAATTCTAAGGTCTCAGATGGTGCCACTTAACCTCTCAAAGTTCACACCGACCTGTGTTATATAGAAAGTGATAGACCAAGACTCAATTTTTCCAAGCTGCAACTAAAGGCTCGTTCACATTCTTGCGATCTCTAAAAGGGCCTTAATGAGCGAACTGTGCAACAAATATACTTATATTTTGCTCAATATGAGTATATATTCAGTATGAATATGCAGGACGAGATAGGCTACGTGCTTGCGACATATTTAAATTACATTCTAATTTACCATTGCCTGAAAGGGTCCAGTGCGCAGCCTAGTTATATGAACACGCCCAGATTCCATTTTCAGTTCGGTTATATTACCCGCTAGCACATTGAGGGCGGTTTAATTGCACTCTACACCCAGATTTTAGAGGGCCACGAGTGGTAAAATCAAAATAGCAGGCTTGTTAGCAATTAAGCTTTTCTGCCTTTTTTAGAAATGTGAAACTATGCAAGTGTCGGTACTGTCTGTCTTTCCTTGGCAGTATGACAGTCAACGATGTTTTAGGTACGTGATTCGAAAGCGTGCAGACACAAATTGGGCTTGAATAGAGCGCGCGTTTGTGCTCCCAAACTATTCTTGGAACCGTATGCTCCTTATGTTGGGCCATAATCCCCTAAACTGTGGACGTGCATAACTCCCATTTCTCGCCACTCTACAAATTGGTAGTAGTTCAGTAATAGGTGCGTGGGGAGACTGCAATAAGCTTTTTTTCTACCATGATGTAAGACGAGGCATTTCGTCATTTTAGAGTGGCGGTTTTTCTATACTCCTTTTTCGTGTAGTTGTCGCCATCTTTAATCGTGGAACTTCCGCTTTGGGGAAGTATTGTTTAGCGGCGAAGCCCCTTAGGGTCTAGCCTTGCCCGTCCGGCGTCCGTGCTCACATCGATTGCCATCCCATCTGTCTTCTTAAAAACGAAAAAAATGTTTGCGCAGTCGACAGGAATCGAACCTGTGCAGGGAGACCCCAATGGATTTCTAGTTCATCGCCTTAAGCACTCGGCCACGACTGCGGGACGAGTAGGGGGCTCTGAGGTGTGGTAGTAACTCAAGAGCTAGGGATATCATGGATGAAACCAGAGTGTCGAACCGAAATTTTTATCGGTTCGGTTCCGGTTCGGGTTTATGGCTTTCGGTTCGGTTCCGGTTCAGTTCCGGGGAGCAAAAAATAACGGTTCAAACCGGTTCGAACCGGTTTTGAACCGCTAAATTGAGAATATATTTTCTGCGTTCTTCTGGCAATATACACTATTTACGCCGTGAAACGAATAACTATATAGTTTCTTCGATCGTCTGTGCAATTTACTTTTGTTTTTAGGTACCAAAAATATTAAATTCAGTTATTTAATTTCGACGCAAGAGTAGAAAAAAATCTACATTAACATACATAACGTCGTGTTCATACGACTCCACATCCCTTTGTTTACCAGTAACATATATTTTACCTGAATAAAAATGGTTAAGTACAAGAGTAAAGAGTTGAGCAGGTTGGTACATACTTGTAAATAGATCAGCTTCAAATTTAGAACTATACTGTATTTTATTGTGCTTTCTTCCTGTTTAAGTAAAATTCTAAAGTTCAAGCTGATCTATTTACACGGTATAAAATGTTGTCGCAAAGTGTGGTAGGTCACCTAAAATACATGTGATTAATACAACTTTGTGTCGCAGTGTTAAAAATGAAATCGTGATTGTGTCCTTGAACTAAGGAATTAATTACATCACGTACATAAAATGATGAAATGAGCACCTCGTGCTTATGCTAATTATGAAATAAGGTTTACGAAATACACTTCACAATATATATGTATATGATGACGACACAACTGAGCTAAAAGCAATGAAATTTTCAGAATGTAACAAAAGTTTTAGGATAATTCCTTCCAGACTATTTTTTACAGAAACACCGAGCGGCAATTCAAATGCTTGTTGTTCTAACCAAACATTGTTTACACTCAGCACCGCATGCATGCCACTAATCATGCAACAAGAAGTAATCGAAATTGTCCACTCTAATCTATACGCACCTTCGCACTCAGATCGAATCTGGCCCAAAATAGCGCTTGCCCAAATGAAAATTTTCTTATGCAGAATAAGCTGACATAGCCATGCTGTTGAGGTTTGTTCTTGACAAGATACCGGTCAATTTAACTTGCAAATGAGCATCACCTTTGCTAACCGATGATTTTAGTTCAATAGCGTTAAGGAGCTCAAGTCGCGGAAAAGCCGATGTCGGTGGCGTGACTGGAAAATCCTGATTGGTCGATAGGCTCAAGACGCCAGAGCGACATACCCTCGCGCAAAAATTTCAAGCAATCCACAATGCTCACGTGAAACGTGACATCACGCGTGGAATGGGAGTGATTGAAACATGACATCTAATGCGAAATCAAGGTCGCCGTATGTCTCAAATGATTTCACTTTTGAACGTAATTATTGTACCTTAAAGAAAAAAAACTAAGAATTTAAGGAACCCATGACCGTTTAGTTGCGAGTCAGACGCTTTTCACTAGGAACGGCGCGAGCGACTGGCACGACAAAAACGTGCTTCTTGGTCAGAGCGTTTTTGCAAGCAAAGTAGTTTCCGGAGTCACGCTTTTTGGTCTGTGCCAAAGATGCACGGAAGAGGAGCCTTTAAAACACAGTATGTTTTTAAAACTCCCCCCTTCCCCCCTCACACGCACACGCACCTCTTTATACAGCGGAGCTGTTAAGGGCTAGTTTCCCCAGTGTCGTGTCCGTCAGCAAACAAATGATGACACTAAACTCTGGACAGCTAATGCCATCTATTAATGACGGCAGCAACCAGACAACCGGCTAGCCGGTTGTCTGGTTGCCGCCGTCGCGTATAGATGGCGGCAACCTCTCCAGTCTTTCCACTCTGGCTTGCCGACTTGCGGCAGGCCACTACTTCATTTACACCATAGTACAGCTTCGCTGGTCTTCCTTCTTCACCAGAGTGGAAAGGCTGAAACTATTCCTGAGGAATTGCGTCCTCTGTTGGTGTGTGTTCATTCGACAATTTTATTTGACACTTGTTAACCGCAACCCTTCATTGCTTTTATTTTGCACCCCTTGAAGCTTAGATGGGTCATAAAACGACATCGGGTTGGAATGTTCATGACTTTTTCGAGGCTTACTGGTCCCCTGGCCCAAGTATACTCGCACTGGCCGCCACTAATTCAGAAGCTTCTTTGTCGTGGTGAAATTGCGAGGATTAAATGAGACACTTTCTTTTAGTCTTGTCTTCCCAAAGATTGATGTCGTAATTGTGGGATCAAAACCACCCGCCTGTCGACAGTCGAGCGCGACTCATGGATTGGGCAGGAGGACTGCGTGGGCACCATACATCGGCTCGTAACAATCAATGCCTCGGCGGACACTTGGGTAGTGGCTAGTGTCCAACCACTGCGGTGATGAGAATAGCCGAACTCTAACAATGCCTGGAGCCTGAGCACGCGTTTTCTTCCTTTAAAACCCCAGCGCGGGGGTATGATTAACGTTGGCGGCATAGGATAGGCACCAGGCCACATGGCCGCTTCTGGCTTTGAGTTGAGGGGATGAAAAATGCTCATATTTCTCGAATTTTTTGGCGACTGCCATTGCCTAGAAAAAATAGCAAAGCCAAGTTCAAGCAGTTATTAACGTTAAAGAGTGATCCTGAGTAGTATTTAGTGACGTATAGAAATATTTTTATAGCTCCTTTAAGCAATGTACAGAGGGAGTCGAAACTTGGGCAATAACTTGAGAACGACGCTCGTGTGAGACTTACAGCGACTGCCAGCGTTCGGCTGTCCCTCTGAGGTCACTAAAATATCCTTTTTTTTTTAGTATTTCTTCCGTACACACGTGTAGTTTTATGTAACGTCATATTAATAAGTCGTATTTAGTAATTTCAGTACTTCTATTCTCAGGGACATCTTTCGGATGCAGTTCAGCAACAACAAAAACATATTTGGGTGCCTCAATAATGTAAAATGGGTCTTGCAACATTTTTTCTTGTACTGTCAATAAATAGTATTCAGAAATAACTTCTAACGTTGATAGCTTGCGGAAACATCCAATAGCTTTCCCCTAATAGCAGATGCAAAAAAAAAAATAATAAAGGAAAAAGACAGCTGTCGATATCTCCTCAACTCGCAATTTAAACAAGCGGCCACGTGATCTGATACCAACAGTGTTCATCACAGTCATGCTCTAGGCGGCTAGGGTTTGGAAAGCAAAAGCTTGGGCTGAGCTTCAGATATTGTTAGAATTGGGCTACTATCATATGTAATTGACATGAGCCGTTACCCGAATGTTTAGCGGTGCTGATTGTCATGAACCCGAGCACTCGACTAGGGGTTATGAAAATCGCTTACGTCACGCGGTGTCACGTGACTATCGGTGCGAAATCGTGATGTCATGTTACGTTATGCTGCCAACAATGTTAATAGATCTAGTGACTTCCTCAAATTAAATCGAGTTGATGCAGTAAGTCACATGACGTCACGAGGTCACGTGAAAACAGGTATTGACACCATGACGTCACGTGACAACGTGACACATGGTTAATCATAGTGCCATGAAAACCCACAACTTACCATACTTTTCAATTCTGTATATGACGATTTGATCACATAGATAGAAATACAGCCGCCAATTTTTTATTTCCATATGTTGATTTTGTGATACTAACAAAAAAGAAAAAAAAAGATATATTACCTTGAACCGTTTTGAACCGGTTACCGTTATATTTTTTTTCGGTTCGGTTCCGGTTCAGTTCCAAGATGGCGGCACAGATTTCGGTTCGGTCCAGTTCCGGTTCGGCTAAAAATAACGGTTCTGTTCCGGTTTTCGGTTCGGTTCGGTTCCGGTTCGACACCCTGGATGAAACGTTGCATGTAGCCGCTCAACGTCTCTACAGGAGAGGGCGCTCCGGTCAAATGCGTATATAAGCGCGTTAAACTTTGCATGCATCGGCTCAACGTTTATATACGAAAAAAAAAGAAATCAGCACCATCAACTCTACCTATGTACAAAATCAGTATCATCAGCACCATCAGAGCTTCGCCCCAATCAACATCATTCACCACATAGAGATGCGGCCATTTTTTTTACTGCGCCAGGCAACTGGATCGTGGTAACTTTTTATCCCGACTGTCAAAATATAATTTTACTGGTTCCAGGTTGTGATATCTTTCTTATTTTTGTCTTCCGATACCCGATATGTGAACTACGTGGCTAAAGGCGAATTAAACGTAAAAAAAGAAAAAAATCTAGTCTCTGTTTACGTCTAAAGGCTGGTTCACACATTTGACACTGCTTACCAACGAAGAGGCTCAAAGCTGGCTTTTAATTTCTCTAGTAACTGATCAGGATCGCTCCGCAGACGGTCTTATAACGAGTCTCAAAAGGATTAAAAAACGTATTTTTGTTTTGTTTACGGTGCTAAGCAGAAACAAGTTATACAATTAAGTGATTTATACAAAAAAAGAACAGATGCGCACACGGCAGCGCGCAAGGCAGAGCAGAAAGTAAAAACCCTCGCGCAAGAGCGCCTGCGATCTGCCGCCGCGTACGCTGGGAGTTCCAAGCAACACACCATACATACGCTGCAGTTCTGCTGTGGGGTCCTGAATCTGGGTGGGGCCTTTAAGTGACTGCATCAATCGGTTTTGTTACGCATCATACTACGATTTACCACAGGTGCCTGAAGATGGTGGAATCATCGAATCAAAATTTCAAAGAAAAAAGTTCACAAGTAAAAGGTAAAAAAAAAAAAAAACCAAACTATAACGGCTTTTTTCTACATGCAACGCCCGTCTGCTAACTGTGCGTGCACCCTCTGACTGACGCCAACCCCGAAAGATGGCGGTATCGGCCCCGGAGGCTTACGGCAGCTCAGCGGCTGCCGAGTCGAGGCGAAAGCAAATAACCTTTTCGAATCATAAACAACGTAGGTTTTCGGTGCTATGATGGTCAGTACAGTATCTCCTTTTTGCTCCCAATAAAACATTAAATGAACAAAACTGCTAAAAACGATAGTTCGCCGAGTAAATTCAACTACATGTCGTCTGCTTTTGTCGCGACCGGGCGGCTAATGAGCTGACGTAAGCCGCCGGGGCCGGTGCTGCCATCTATCAGGTGTTGTGCCATTCAGAGGGAGCGTCTTTCGCACACAAGCGCAATAGATAGACAAAACCACATTTTACTTTTTACTCGGGTAAGTTCGTTCTTTGAAACTTTTTATGCGATTGTTGCACCACCTTGAGGCACTTCTGTGGTAAATCCTAGCGTGATACCTGATAAAGCCAATTTACTCGGTGATTCAAAAAGCTTCACCCGGATTCGGGACCCCGCAGTACATCAATACTATTAGTAAATACAGTGAATAGTGCTGATCTTGCGTTCACCGATACATTGCTGTATCAGTGCTAAGTTAAGTTCAAGTCAGAACTGTTTAATACCCATTCACACGGCAGCGTAAAGGTACCTTTGGCACAGGTACCTGTTGTAAAAGGAGCTGGAGATCGTAATCACACTACGCATAAAGGTCCCTTTCGCTAAGGGAGGTCCTGTGTCAACGGAGCTCATCAAGCTCCTTCTGCAGCTACATGGAGTAGCTTTGGACACACGAACTCAGAATAAAAAAAGTCACATATATATATAAAAATATCTTGTTTAATTCATTATAAAAAACTGAATATATATAAGTAGCAAATTATGAAATGATTGTGAACACAAATGTGATGGAATAATAGATTATCGAGGAACGGATACTCCAGCTAGCAGGTAGCAGCAATGTCTGCTACGAACCCGAACGCGATAGACCATTGAGAGCTCTTTTTCGAGGTTGTACAAGAGTCGCCCGACTCTCCCGCCCAGGATCTTTTATCCTCGTCGTCGTCCATCTCTTTCGATGGCGTGACTGGCGTAACCGTGAGACTCCGACGGGGTTTGTTTCTGCCGGAGACGATTTAGCTACTTCACTGAGAACTATGCGTAAAAATGAAGCTGCTAAACAGAAAAAAGGTCTTCCACAACGCAATGGAAACTCGTAAACGCAGATGATTTAAGGCCAGTGTAACAAAATAGGTCGGACGTTTCAAAGCAAGACTGATGAAGGTGCACCCTTAGACTTAGAAAAAAAAAAAGAAGTGCCGCAAAAGTAAACACAAATATTATTTGGGTTCTATTGTGATGTTCGATACACAATAATCAAAAACAGCGCGTCAAACCGATTTCGAGGAATAATTGTTTATCACGTGCTCCTCTCGCAGTTTAGCAGGAATGCAAATCGATATCAACTTAAAGTGTTCTGTGCATTTATCGTATGACGAAGAACGTCGTTTTCTGCAGGTACCTTCTGCTAAGGGACGTCCCCTAAGCTAAGAATGCCTTTACGCTGTCGTTTGAATGGGGTATTAGTGGAGAGTTCGCTCTTTCCTGTGAATGTGAATCGTCCTTTATAGACATTTTTCAAAAAGGCGATAACTCTCATATGCGACTCCAGCTTTATTTTGATCTGAGCATGTTTGCAGTGAATACGAGTATGATGAGAATCAGAGGGGAAAGAGTGCGGGCGAGCTGGATAGAACGACATAGCTGAAAACCCACTAATTGTGTAAGGGTGCAGAGAATTATTTATTATAAAGTAAATTGCTAGAGATATATATATAAATTTGGATTTCTTAAGCGTACATCCAGGCATTCGAGTATGCTACAATTTTTTCCATGAGTCGTTTTAATGCGAAAGCATTCACTGGTCCCATGGGGCGATGCCGGCGTGGCCTATAGGAGCGAAAAACGGCACCTAAATTCTCATTGGTTGAGCGAAACGGCGCCTAAATTCCGACTGGCTGCGACGCATCATGTGGCTACATAGCAACGGCGTCATCGTTTGCTAAGAAGCGAGCCGAACTTGCGGGCGGCGCAGCGGGAGAGGGGGAGGGGGGGGGGGGGGGGGAGGGACGCGAATATGCGCTGGCCTAACGTTAGGCCTAACGTAAGGCCTATCGTTGCGCTTCGAGATCTAACGTCGTCAACCGGTACCCGCAGCTAGAGCGATGATGATGATGAGAGAAGACGTGATTTCAGCACGCGCCGCGCCGAGCTTACCACCCCCAGCGTCGCGACGAGATTCGCATTCCCACTGCTGCTTCACCCAGCGGCGCAGCAGTCGCCAGCGAACTAGGGCGGTCTGCGCGGCACACCGCCCAGTGTTGTACGGAACGGCGTTCCAAGGAACGGCGTTCCTGGAACGCGTTCCTTTTAGGAGGAACGAACGAACGCCGCCGTTCCATTTTACATCGATGGAACTGGAACGGGAACTCGTTACCTTTTTACTGGAACGGAAAGAGTAACGGCGTTCCTTTTTTTTCGTTTAGTGGGGTCATTTTTATTCTATTTTTACGAGGGAAATTTTAAAAGTATAAAAGCTATATCATTACGAAAATATTGTTTTAACTCATTCACATTTTGCTTACTGATCTTAGGATTTATATTGCGTGGTCCTCGCTTAGTGACAGTCGGTTGCTGGAAAGTTAGAGGACATCAATGTTTTTTGTTTGTTTTTTTAATGCCCGAGACTACGTTACAAAAAGCAAAACGTTTAGTCGCACAAAAAAACACAAAAGGGGCGTTTCAAACTCAGCTACGTTATTTGATTCTACGAATCCTCACACGCCCAAAAAACTAACGCCGACTACAGCCATTTCTGAACTTTCATAAAGAGACTTACAGTTACAACAAAATCACCGGTTACTAGACATTGAACGCACTTTTGTATCCCGAACATTGGTCACTTAAACGACACAAAAAATTTACCTTTATTCCTTCTCTCTTTGTCCCTGCCTTCAAACTGAACAACGAACCCAACCTTCACAAAAAACTACTTGTAGTTTTCAAGACTGACCTCCCAAGAGCATACCCTCTCCTTCACTTTTACGTCTTGCGGAAAGCAATATCGAGAAGCAACCGCTGTTAAGTTCGAACAAGGGACTTCGTTAGATTGAAACGTGGGAGGTTGATGTAAAGCGCTCGTGTAATGTGGGGTAACAGTTGGTGCGCCTTGTCTGAATCGTTCACCACAAACATGAATCTTGTTAAAAGCTGAGATTTTTATACTTTAATATATAAACAAATAAAACCTTGATTTCGCTTGTTTTCTTCTCCTGGTGCCCTTCCATCACGACATCTAAAATCGTATGTTCCCATTTGATGGGATAGATAAAAAAAAACAAAAAAACTTTGCTTCATCTAACCAAATATGGTCATTAGAAAAATACAAATGTAACGTATATGTAACGAAACTTTCCATTTTTTAAACTGTAACGGGAACGAGTTCCTTTTTCACAGATGGAACTTGTAACGGGAACGCGTTCCAAAATTCACAAGGAACGAGGAACGAGCTTTCGTTCCTTTTTCTGAGGAACGTGTACAACACTGACACCGCCACACCAGAGCCGTATATTGGGAGAGTTTGGCCACTGCCAGTGGGTGTGGCGACGAAAGCGCCGGAGAGGAGAAAAGTAGATGAAAGGGAGGAGAGCGCCGAAGGAGCGAGAGAGAAAGGAGGGAGCAGAGAGGAGACGACCGCCATTTTTTAGCAACGCTGTCGGAGACTGGTCGGAGAAGAGCACTGCTGAGGCTACGCGTCGTCTGCTACGGGTCGACTTCTTTTTTGCCTGAATAAAAGTTTGTGGCCATACTCCAAAAAATCTTAATTTATTAGCTTTTTGACCCACCGAGGAATAACTGAATGCCATTTTCTTGCCAGAGCCAGCGATATAAAAGGCAATAACCGAGATTTAGATGCCGATCCCAAGCATTATGCCGGGAGAATGCTCGAAGATGGCGGCCCTCCCCACTCAGGTGGGAGCAGCCAGGAGTTCACACGCATGCGCTCATGCCTCTCGCTCTACACCGCGTGCTGATTGGCTCACTTGGGAGGAGAGCGTTACGGCGGCAAGATCATAGACTGACCCAAACTCTCCCCTTATACGGCTCTGCGCCACACTCCCTATCGGCGCTGTGGCGGCCTCTGCTCCACTCGGCGCCGAGGAACATGGCGGTGCCTGAAAAATCTAAATCGTACGCAGCCACAACCTCGGGAGTAGCAAAACGTGGCCGTCGACGCCAGTACACCGCAAGCGGATAAGGAAGGGGAAGAACGGAGCAAAATGAGCGAAGAGGCAGGCAGCGAAATCCACCACCGTTGTTAAATCTCGGAAACCACGGCGGGCCGAACGAGTGCAATGCTTCGACATTCAGAACTTATCCTCGGAATTTTATTGGGTCTGACTTTTACATAAGAACACAAGAAACATCCCAGGCAGCACAAAACGTCGTGGAAACGTCGAGAAAAAGTTCCGGACGTCCGGTACGTCCCGCATGACTTCGATCACGGTTTTTCGATGTTGAGGTGACGTCCTTATATAGCGTTCCATTAGAGTCCAATCAGTGACGTTGTGACGACGTTGTATTTCAACTCAAACGTGGTCAACGTTCCCACGACGCCGATGGACGACGTTCTCACAACGTCCAACGCTCACGTTCCTTTGACGTTGAACTGAAGTTCATAAATGACGTTCCATTATCGTCCTGTCCGTGACATGCTGGCGACGTCACGTTTCAGCTTTAAAGGGATACTTCAACGAAATTTGAAATATTCCCGTCGTGTTCAAAAATAGGTTGAATATGATCCACAATATCCGTAAATGACAATCGCACGTTTGTATTTTGATCCTGGTGGCTGTATTTTTCGTTATAAACGGCCCACTCTGACAAGCGCTTGGAGAAGGCCCAGCTTAGAGCACGTGACATCCAACGCAATCGTGACGTAGGTCGTCTCAAGACGAGCAAGGCTACGGCGAGGCTGACGTCGAGAGGATGGCCTAGTCGTTCCAGCCACCGAAGCGGCTGCTTTTGTACGAATTTTGAGTGACGGGTTAATCTTCTATAATCTTCTAGGGGGACAATAGCGACTTCTGCGACACACAAAAAGGAATCTCGGGAAGAGGGGAGTTCCTCCTTCCCCCCTTCTCTCGTCGTGGCCGGAGACGAGACAACATCCGTCACTAGCTGTCAAGGTTCCTAAACGAGAATTACAAACGAGGCATTAGCCACATCCACCAGGTGCTCTTTGCTAATCGTTTAATTCGTTTTAAAATTCCTTTTCGAGACTTTTTTAACAAGATATTGGTATGTTCCATGTGATACTGCTCTTTTGAACACATATAGACCAAAAAATGAGCGCCGAAATTTCGTTGTAGTATCCCTTTAAAGGAGTCATGAACGCTTTTTCAACTTTTTTCTGTTTAGCTTTCCTCCTCAACTCATAAATCGCGCATTCCACCAAACAGTTCAAGAGGTCGGAAAGGGGGGAGTACCCTCTTGCTCGGAATCTCGCTTGTGTAGCCGATCACAGCTATTGTCCCCCTAGAAGATTAGCCCGTCGCTCAAAATTCCGACTAGTTGCTTTCCCCACCCCGTTCACCCCGAAGCTGACAGTGCTGTCGAAGCTACGTGCTCGTTGGGCCAGCCACACATTTTCCACGTGATCACGCTCTCTCGCGCATACCGACCCGCAGAGAATGAGGTCAGGTGATGAAAGGGAGGCGGCTGATTGGTCCGGCAAGCGCGTAGCTTCCACCGCAATGTCAGCTTAAGGGTAAAGGGATTAAGTGAGGTCCGGTGTCGTGTGACGTGCGCTTGGGCCCTGGTGACGCGCTGCGGGGGCCCGGTTATGGTGGCTAGTAGCCCGGTGACGCGCTGCGGCGTCCGCGGATGTATCACAGTGAAAAGGCGGAGAGTTTACGAAGGGAAGGAGGTACAAAATAGTCCGCTCTGTTTTGCAAATTTTCGTGGCGAAAGTCAGGCTTCTGACTTTCTACCTTTGTTCTTTTGGCCCACTGAACGATGTGCTATTAGTAAAATCCCAATATAAATTGATTTACTCCAGCCCAAAATTCGTTTCATGGGTCCTTTAACTTCGTCATCGGTGCCACGACGTCAAGACAAGACGTTTTAGCAACGTCGAACACTCACGTTTCTTCGAAGTTAAAATAAAGGCCAGGGTGACGTTACATTATTCGCTGAAACGTCAGTGACGTTTCAGTGACGTCGCGTTCACACCTAAATGTCTTAAACGTCATACAAGACGTGCTGGCAACGTCGACTACTCACGTTTTGTTCGACGTTTTTAGATTTTCCAGCTCCATCTCCAGTCGCAGAATCACTGTGGTCAAGGTGACCGTGCTCAAAAGCCGCAAACAAAAGTTAATTTTTGAGAGGTTGAGAAATATAATTATTTATACATTAATTTACGTATTTCAAAATGCCATTAATTGCACATCGATGACGCTAGGGAGGGCATTTAGAAAACACAATGTACATGGAAGAAAAAAAAATAATATGAAAGCATGTTGGGAATATCATTCCTTGTAGATGTGCTTGTTATAATTTTGGTTTGTTTTAAATATTGTTACGGGTTTCATTTGCGAAGCCCATGGCGTCTAGAACAGATCGAATTGTGCCATTCTTGCATTTTGCACACGCGTTGTCGTCTTCCATGGGTCCTGGGCCCCGGCACGCGCTTCAGGGGCGCCGCTACACTATCCCCTCCCCAGGTGATTTCAGGCCTGCATCCTTTCCTAGGAGCATCCATACTGCCCCGCGACCACCCGAGATTGTTTTAAGGTTCGTCGATTTCTCTTCGTATTTTCTAACCCATGCTCACCTGCGCACAACCAAAAAATTCGCATCCACAACAACAACTTCCAGCGCCTTTGCGCTTTCGGTAGATCGGGGCGCAAAGTCTTGTCACGTGACTGTCAGTACAGATCTGGCTTTCGTTGCCACGGGTGACGTACCCAAACTAAAATCGCATGCCAGCACACACTATTGGCGACGTGCGCGATCGAAAGCGTCGCTGTGGTCGGCCTTCCGCGATTGGCGGAATGCTGACTATGACGTCAGCAAAGGATTTCTGATCGACGGAAATAAGAGGAATAGACGAACCTCCATTTCAACGGTGTTGCTAGTGTTGCTTTAAGAGCGCAATGATTTCAAGCTTCCACCATGCTCCTTTCAAACACCATCGAACATGTTGTTCCCAAGGTAATGACGTCACGAAAGGTAACCATAGGAGGGCGCCACTAAAACATCTCGCCGCTAATATCAGAGCACAACTTCACTGCACACTTGCGCATTTTTAGAGTTGACTAAAAAAAAAAAAAAAAAAAAAATGCCCGGCAATGACGAAATCCGGCAGAGACTGTCAACGGTTTGTGGAAATTGACATTCATAATGCCAACCCCTGAATGGCCCAGATGACGGTCCAAAAAGCGTTGAAGTCCAGTCCGCACTTACGTGCCGGGGAAAAAAAAAGGAAGAAAAAAAGAAAAAAGAAGAAAAAACTACCGGCACGGCGCGAGAGAGAGTGGGAAAGGTAGGCTTAGGAGATGCCAGTGGCATCTCCATAGAGCCCCATGCGATGCGTCGGGAAACTCGGTAAAAAGAGGGCGAGAGATAAAAGTGGGGGAAGATAGTGATGACGAACAATTGACAAGCGTAAGTTCCGGGTGTACGCATTTTCTCAGTCGCTCCCAAAATATTTCACTGCATTTTTTGTTCTTCGAATTGGCCCAGAGAGAACAGCTCTGGGACCCGGTCCAGCTTTTTCCGAAAGCCAGTCACTAGCACCGGCCGTCACGTCTACGGGTCTACGAGGCAGGCTGCTATGTCGCCGTGATTTTTTTTCGAGTCTGCATACAGTGTAAGTGCTGCGATTGCATGAGTCGTTCAAGTCGCCTCTATGAAGAAGTCGGTGATCGCCAAAAACGCCGTCGCATTCAGTCACGGCTCGAGGACCTTTTTCAAGGCCATAACGCTTCACACGTTGAATCGTACTACTGCTCGGATCAAGGTGCCTGTGAGGATATGAATGACGCCCCCCAGGAAACAAGTGGCTGTGTACATAACGGCCCGTCAAGTCCAGTCTCCGATCAAGACCCTTCAGACGCCTCCGACGATCCCAATCAAGAACGCCCAGCGGACGGGATCCTCCTTTTGAAATCATTCCCGTGCACGCAGCGAGAGCACCAGCTATGTGCGATGGGGCAGCTAAAGCAAGCGCTTCAGCGCATTATACAGAAGCAGAACGAGGTAAGCGGTGGAACATTCCGCGCTGCGTGACATCGTCTCGTGTTCATTTATTTACGTGAATTTGTTTGTTCTTTTATATCTTGGAAGCTGGCACATCCAGGGACGTCTTTTGGAGGTATTGCATCTCGCCTCTGAAAATGCTCAAATAAACAGATCGTACCAAACCTGTGCTTTAGTTACTTCCTTCGTAGTTGCATGATAGCAACTTGCCTTCGCAATGATACTGAAAAGATCCCTTTTTTTTTGGGGGGGGGGGGGGGGGGGGGGGGAGGAGGGGACAGAACATTTTCGCACGGCGGCTAGGGAACGTAATTTGAAAAGGTTTCTCGACGTTCTGTGAATGTCGTTGGTAGTCCGGATGTCGTAAACACACGTATCATAAACGTCGAGGGAGGACGTAACGGCCCACTGAGACGTGCATGTGACGTGCAACAAACGCTATTTGGAAGTTCCCCTCGACCCTCTGTGCACCTTTTCTCGCAGACATTTAAAGGTTTCATCGACGTTTTACGACGTCACGTAACAGACGTCTTCAACGTTCTTTCGACGTTTTCTTCACGTTTATGTGCTGCTTGGGATACGAGCAAAGAAGCAAGGCGGACTCTTTCTGCTACAGCGGGTTACGGGAGAAAATCAGTTAAATCACCGGAATATGTCCGTAATAGAAAAGCTTCGAAATGCTTACGCGTTTCGACGTAGTTTGCACCGAATCAGCGCAGTAACAACGTTTTGTTATTTTCACCTTCCTCTTGACAGCGACGTCTGAGGCCACGACTAGCCGTTCCCTTGAGGCACTGCTATTTGTGTGGCTGGTTTCCTTTCGCGGAGAGCGAAGACGGTTCCGAAGGAAAGGTATAGATAGTGAGGTCTACGTTCGCAGCTCAAAGAACTGAATCGTGGCACCCCCAGGATGTGTACCAAAACACGGGTGATCAGCGAAACGGGGTAATTTGGGCGCTTGCAGACTCACGAGGGGTTGTCTTCTTCTTCGGCCAGTTCGGCAGGTTTTGCCAAAACTTGCAACCACTTCGCCACTGGCTGTTTATTCTTTATGTTGCCTCGGACTGTGCGCAATGACTTTTTGTTACACTCGGGCTTGACAATTTTTAAGTGAAATACAAACCATAAAACGATTTGTGCCTAAAAAAAAAAAAAAAAGAAACGCAATATATACGTCTCAGAACAATTTTCAGTGATATCAAAATATGCTTCCATTTAGGTAGTTGTTGATGTCTCAAAATATAGGCTTAAAGGGGCCCTGCAAGCACTTTTTTACTGGTTTTTAATTTGCACCTAACCTGAGCGCACTGACCATAGTAACTTAATGTAACTTTTCTTTTCTTGAATTTCGCTTTATTTTAAAAGTCATAGGCAAATTAAAATCACAAAAACAAGCAAGAAAACAACCTCCCTCATGACGTCCTTGGTTGCTTGAGTGGCCGTGAACTAGAGGAGGGATAGTGAGTTCAGCGAGTGCTCACGGCTGCCGTACTGGGTGTCGACGGCGCGAGAGGGCGCCACTAAAGCGTGTTCTGGATACGCTGTATGCAGCGGGCAGCCAGAGAGGCTCTCATTGCCTTTGCTGCGTGATTAAACACTAATTCGGCATGACACTTCATTGGCCACAAACGACAGCAAACACGGGGTAAAGATCAGTTCAGAATGAGAGCCACTTCGCGCTGCCGTACCGCGAACTGGCCAAAACGCAAGACGAAGCTTCCCGCTGAAGGCCTTCGGAACGCTCGGAGCCGGTCGGATCCTCCAGTCCGTAAACGACCGTAGCGCTGCCGCGTACATCCGGGATCTTTCCGTGTCGGCGCCTGATCCCACTACTCTTTTCTAGTATGCGCCGCCTTTTCCACCGCTTGGTGGCGGGTATGTCGACGGGTCATTTCTTGTTTCCGTACTTTATGAACTGCATTCGTTTCTTTTTTTTATCTAAAATACTGAACAAAAACTACTTTTATAACTAATTTAAACGGTTCGCGCCACTCATGTTTTGTATCTCGACTAAAAAGAAGCTTTTAGCGGCTCTGACCAGTAGTAAGCCCAGGACCAAAGACGTCACATTTTGCGCGTTTTCGGTACCGCGGGTCGCCCCCGTCGATGGAGGAGGTTTCCGCGTCGTCCGGTTAAAATATGGCACACTGATATTTAGTTGCTCTCTCCGTGCCCGCTGGCTTGCCCGAACCCCAAGAGATGTGAAAACCGCAAAAAAGGTAGACGCTTAAATATGATTGCAGGGCCCCTTTAATAGGGAATCGATTCTAACTCCAAGGTGAGACTCGCAGCAAAAAAATATTTCCATAATTTTCTGTTTCAGGCAAAATGAAGTTTGTGACGCACATGTATCATGCAGCATTCACATTTTTTTAGTTCAGTGTTCTTGTCAGAACAAAAACGTTCGTTGAGTGCTTGGCAAGCCTCACAACGAAACCACGTGCGTTTTAATGTCACAAATTATCTACAGGTTCCTCGGCCAGACACTCACCCGTTCGAAGCTGGAGTCTCTCTTCGCCACCCACTTGTTCAGGTCCCTTCCAATCGTCCACGGCGTGCAGGAACAGATTGGGCGCCATCACGAAGCTTCGACGGAGGCTGAAACGCGCGGTCCAATATGTTCAAAGCGGAATGCACGATGCCCCAGGCGGCCCCACAAACTCCAACTTTTACACTCTTAACGGTGCAAAAAGGCTGTTCACGAGTCTTAAACATGAGGCAACACATATTTAGTACCACCTGTTCGTACTAATTCCCTCTTTTAATTGTAAAGTAGGGTGCTGTTCCACGAAACAACCTTAATTTTTTTGTTTTAAAGTTGTAAAAAGAGGTGTTCCCGAGACACCCGTTACCTACAGTTTTAGCGGAGGTCTTTTGAACTTCCATGTCGAATACTATTTGTCCGTATTAATTATTTTCTCTCGGGGGTATATTTTGTTTAGGAACACCTAAAGAATAGGACAAGGTGGGGCGAGGGCGACGTACACTTCCTTTCATGTAAAGATCGCGACACAGTTAGCGCGAACAAGCGATCGCCAGTCTTTAGTCTTTCTCTTTGAAACCAAAGGGATGTCATCCAAGTTATTATTGCTACGGAAAGAGCTCATTTAGTTATATAAAGTAAGCGATAAAATTTCGTGCTCGCTAGTACTATTTAGAAGTAAAATACGAAAATGCGACAATGTCGTGTTCGCGCTAACAGTGTCGCAATGTGTACGTCGACAAGATATCGTCTCCTTTCTTTCCCCTCGCCTTTATGTGTTTCTCCCTTTCCTTTTTAGCGATGGCGTGTGATTCCGAAAGAGTTCGTTGTGGCATTATTGTACTGTTGCTAGCTGAAAGTTTCCACCGTCCCTTGTCCCATCTGCGTCTTATCCTTTCGGTGTTGCTCAACTCAACCAACACGCTCGTTAGCCTTCATTATTAGACTTTTAACGTGAAAATAGTTTTGGCTAGTTGCTCCGAAATTCGTGAAGTGGTGGTCTGTGACGTCCTATTGGAAAACCCGCGCACTATTGCATTATAAGATGTCACAGACCTACACATAAGTTCCGTTTCTCCGCTAAATTTAGTGGATAAGATGAACTAATCAATAGGTCTGTGAACTTCCATAATGCAACGCACGCAGTTTTGAAATATGGGACGTCACGGACGTACTCAGATATTCAGTTTCTCCCCTAAATTTAGCGGGCAAGTTGAATTTGTGTATATGTCACGGAACATCATGTCACGCGACGTCTATTTGCCCGCTAAATTCAGCGGAAAAATAATATCCCGTAACATACACTAATTTAGTTTGCTCGCTAAATTTAGCGGGGAAATCGACGACACGTGACCTGATGTCGGGTGATGCAAGAACGTTTCACGTATGTCCATCAATTTGTGGTGCAGTTTTCAAAATGGGTCCCTTT
The DNA here is from genome assembly GCF_016920785.2 of Ixodes scapularis. Taxonomy (NCBI): domain Eukaryota; kingdom Metazoa; phylum Arthropoda; class Arachnida; order Ixodida; family Ixodidae; genus Ixodes; species Ixodes scapularis. The sequence goes on along the minus strand of NW_024609883.1, from coordinate 2,523,866 downwards.
GGTATTATATGCTTTAGGTGCAATTTTGACGGGGAAGAAAGCCCCACATTTGTGACCTTCGTGATTGCGTAGACCCGCCAAAAAGTATCGTTGAATACACCCCTAGAAGTCTGCTAAGATCGCCAGCATTCCATTTCACGCGTTCAACAGCATCCTAAGGGCGTAGTTGAAACACATTTATACCGCTGTTACACGGGCACACTTAACCGCGGTTAACTCAGCTTTAACTGCGGTTACGTGGCAGCACAGATGCCGCACTATTCGCGACTCCAACTAACTATAGGTGGCGCCACTCATTTTCCAAGATGGCGGGTTTAGTGAGGGTCAGAGATGCGTGCCGCTGTTGAGCCTGTTTAGTGTGCTGGCTTCACTGAGCGACATAAATTATTTCTGGTAATACGAGGAAGCTAATGTTTTATGAGCGCAGGTTACCTCTTTAACCTGAAAACAAGAACGGTGTTTAGCGTATTAATTACGGAAGGATGCGCGTTTTAATTCTGGGTCGAAACCGAAACTTACCTCTATTTTGGATTTCATTTCTCGACAGAGGTCTTAATTTCGGATTCTTTCATGACTCAAGATGTTTCTCATATCGTAATTATTTACTTAGAAAAGTTGTTCGCGGAAACGTTATTTTGTGACATACTGTTCGGTCCAGGCTGATATTCGTAGTTGTTGAAAAAATCAGTGCTGATATCTGTGCGTTTTCGCTGCCTTTTTCTCGCTCAGATAATTGTCATGGGAAATAATGACAATTACTCAGCACAAGAATAAGAGAATAATTCCAATTTTTACAATATGTCCACGAAACGCATAAACTAATAAACGCTGCTCTCACTGCAACAACCCAAGACGGAATCCGAGTCGGACAGCTGAAGTGTGTGTGTGTGTTTTTATAGCACCGCGTGACGCGTAGGACTTCATATTACATCCAGCGTTTAACTGTTTGTCTATCTTGAAACTATGTCAGAGTTTTTCATATGCTAAAAATAAAACAGAATTATACCTTTCTGGAAAGACTATATGGTTAAATAGAGTATTCTCGTGATCTTGGCGTTAATTAGAGGCATACATTGCCGCGATTTGTATTAATAATAATAATAATAATAATAAGTAATTATTCAAGCTCTAATATAATTTGCTGCTTATGATCTAATTTTAAACCCGCGAAGAAATATGAGAATGAAAACTGTGCTAGTTATCATCACTGGTTCCAATTGCTGCATTTTAATTACAAATAAAATTAAAATAGTCTAAAATCAGTGAAAACATTCTAGGTAATGTGAGAAATCCGTGTAAAATTACATTAATTGTGGGTAAAATTTGTTGTGCTTTCCAGTTCGAAGGAACGCCTACCTGCTTGCACGTCTGCTCACTGCAGCACGTTTCGTTGGCGTTGGAAGCCGGTGAAACAGTAGTGAGTTTTAATAGTGCGTATACGAGCGAACTCAAGCCCTGTGTGTTTGCGTTAGCTTTGCGCGTTCCACATTGCGCGTGCGCGAAGCCCGAGATCGCGGTCTTGGATGGCGCATATCGATGAGGCGCACGCACAACGTGGGGCACGCAACTCTAACGCAAACGCGCACCGCTGGCGTTTGCTTCTATGCGCAATACTAAAACTCTCCAGTAAGGTGCAATCCCATACCGGCTGCAGCACTACGTTGGGACAGTGAAGAGTGTTGTTTGCATTCGGAAACGACATTTCGCGAGCCATGATCGCGAGCAGTTCAGCCGTGCCCGCTGAGCAGGAGAATCGGGGGACCCTCACTAGCGCGCTTCCCGTTTCCGCCGCGGGAGGGCGAGCGTCGAGCTGGAGACGCGAATACCCTCGGAGAGCTATTTCAAAAGAAGTGAAGAGAGCGCGTGCACTGCTTTGATGGGTGCTCAAGATGCTGCCGCGCACGTTCGCCCATAGCTCTGACTGCATCGCCGCAGAATGTTGTCGGCAAGTATTGTGCGCTAACTGTGGCTTAGCGTAACCGCAGTTAAGTGTGCCCGTGTAACAAGGGTATTAGAGTGTTAGCCGTATGACGAACTGATTAAGTCCTTATAAAGTAACTGCAAAGAAAAAAAAGTTTTTTTTTTTTTTTTTTTTTTTAAACAGCCTAATTGGGACAAGCATGTCAAAAAACATTTTTCTGCGAGAAAAACATATTTTACGGCTATATTTATTGCGTGAGACTGATTTTAGTTTCCGGCTGTTTCGCTCGTTTTAAATCACGCGCCACGAAGTTGGGATTCAGTGACGTTGAATTCCAATCGGCAGCTACACTTCTCATTGGCTAAGCGTTTGATTGACAGCTTTGGTCTTGGTTGTTAAACCTTTGTTATTTTTTGCGATTTCCTTTTGAGCGGCATATTTTTACGTTTAAAGAATAACCCATGTGATGAGAGTTATTATTCTTTACAAAAGGTTTACAAGACGGGCACTTCCGTTCGGATTCATACCATAACAAACAAATGCTTCGCCATTCTTCCATGGCCGCCGAAGTCTCCGCTCCCGCCTGTCTCGCCTACCTCGACTGATCGTTTCGCCGAAGTGATGAGTGTTTTGCGCTGAGCTGACCCAAATGCTTGAGTGAGAGTTCTTGAAGTGAAGTGGTGTGTGTTTAGCAGCTGTCGCAGGTGTTAGTGATAGGAAGCGATGCGGGGTTTTGGCTTTCATAGCGCAGTTCTTTCGTTTTCCTCTTTGCTTGCTTAGCGTGTTCTGTTCTTTTTCTTTTTTTTTGCGATTGCGCGTGAAAATGCTGACTTTTCAGAGATGTCAGATGAGTGATTCCGACAGCGAGCCTTCCAGCAGCCATGTCGCCCCGAAAGAAATGCTATTTGGCTGGGGGCAATCGAGCGTTCGCTTAGCGACAGACGTGTCCAGTTATGTTCTTGTCATATCGCTTCGGAGGCCATCGAGATTCGCACCGGGTGCCCCGGGGGCATCGAACGTCCGCGACCAGACACAGCTGTTACGTAAAAAACCTGGCACAGCCACGTGATTACGTAATAGCTGGCCGCAGAAGCCCTCAGACGTTCGAATTCTGCGTTAGCCGACAGATTTTTTTTCTCGGCTTGCGAACCATCTTAACGTAAATTGTTTGAATGAATATGTACTGTTATCGTAAATCTTGGCTTGTGATCGCGGCTTTGTAGATTATCGTATTCGTTTTGCTGGAGAGACGCAAACGACGGGCATAACAAAATCGGTTGTATATTCCGCATACCTTGCAAAAGCACTTCCCCAGTCACCTTGCGAAAAGCGCGAAACACGGAGTCCGCACCGTCCCGACTTCGCAGTCTTTTACCTGCTTTAGAGCAGTGTGTACCTGCTAGTAGGTATGTCCACTGAAACTTGAAACTAGGGGCAGTGCCAGAGAGCAAGGAGACAAAGTTCGGAAAGCTTGCTCGTCCTCCCCAATTTCTGAACTTTCAAGTGATTGTACCGTAATAAATGCGCAACGCCTCTTCCCAAAATAACAAAAAAGCACCATGTTCACTACTAAAAAAATGGACTCAGTTCATGCATCTGTGGGCAGGTAGGAAATCTTGCCCACATTTATTCACACCGCACGATGAGCGCAACGCGTCGCTGTGCAAACACAGTCCATCCAACACGAAGCATAAAAACCGCAGATTTAGGACAACAATTCGGAGTTCATTGTTCAATTAAAACGACGTAATTTTGTTGAAAACGCCCGCAGCTTTTTACTCACGGTATGCGTCGGGATCTTCTACATTTTGAAACGGAACGAAGGAAGATTTTTAAAAACGCTCGCTGCGTCCCCTAGACCAATTTGACTGGATCAGTGACGACGACGGGACTGAACCCGTTTAACCTCAACCCCACAACAGCCAATTTGCGCTCTGTGTTCGGTGTCTACTTCCAAGCACTGCACCACACACACCACGAACGTTTCAGTTCTTTGTCGCATCGCCGTGTTGCACCAAACAGAACGAGATCACCGAAGTCAACGCAGCGCTGTCGTGAACGTTGGCTTGTGGTTGCACACTCGTGGACCCTGTGACTCCCTTCGTTTTCAAAGCACACACGACGATTACGAATAATACTTTCGGTCCTCCGGGAACATCAGAGGGGCACTTCTCCGGTCACGTCTTCGCTATGCGCTCGCAAACCCCGCAGCTTCTCGTGTACCGTCAAACCAAAACAATACCGGCGCCATGTTTAGCGTGCGTTTTTGCCAGATCTTACGGGAAGTCGAGACGCTGCGTCGTTCAACTCAACAGCCAAGTCAACCCAAAAGAGCAAATCCAAGAGTGAGGGGCGGGGCGTAGCTCTCCTCCGCGGGGGTCGAAAGAACGGGAGTTTCAAATGTGGAGATGTTCTGACACCGACTAAATTACGTCCTGTGACGTAAATATTGCTAAAAAAATATTTTTTTCGCGGATCATTTGTTTTGTGACATGCTTGTCTCAATTAGGCTGTTCAAAAAAACACTTTTTTTTCTTTACAGTTACTCTTTAAGGCTCTAAAGACGCTTAGTGTGCCCCGTGCATGAACCAAGTAAACAAAATAATTTATTAATAGTCACAAAAACAATAATTAGAAAGATAAACATTAACTAGCAAGCGTGTACGTGTTTCTGGGATTTCCTTTCGTTAAAAAAACAACCGCATCTTTACGTGGTGAATGATGTTGATTGGGGCGAAGCTCTCGTGGTGCTTGTCTGCGTAGACGCTGAGCCGCAGCATGCCGACCCTTTCGTTCGTTTTCATCCATGTCACGCGGCGGTCAAATGCTCAAATGCGTATAGACCACTGATCTCCACTAGAGGGGGCTGGATGGCGCATTGAGCTAGGGTGCCTGCATGTCTGTCTGTCTCAGTGTGAAGACATCCATTGTTGCACTGAATGTGCCAGCGCGTGACGCTCTCGCGCACTCGGTGCATGACTTGGGCGGTAAAATGGCGTCTATGCATTAGCCAAAGCTACGCGCTCGAGCTGAGTGACACCGGATCGCGCGCACTTCAAAAGGCATGAAGAACAATTGAGCGGAAAAATGGCTGAGATGTCACCACTCAAGCAAAGGCGCGCGTGTGTATGAAGGCACTCTACATTGAGCAAACAGGTATGAGGCCACCGGAAGTGAGCGGCTTGCCCCGGAAGTGAGCGCTTGGCAGGCTTTGTAACCCTTTCGAGTGCTGGTTCGAAAAGTGTTGACGGCGCTGGATTTTCGATTGTTCCCTCAAGAGAGCCTGCTTGTTGCGTAGTAAGAGCGCGTGCGGACCCGAGAAGTATCATGGGAAGCCATGCAATGTAAACATTTTGAGATTCTAGTTGATCAAATTGTGAATATGTCCCAAGTTCAAATGCCTCATTCTCGGGATTTAATCCAGAACGGGAGTATTAAAACCACATCAAAGACACAAAAAAAACATGGTCCAAAATATCGACTGAATGCACTAGGAAGCCCAGCGCACGCCCGACTTCCGGGACAAGCACCGAACTTCCGGTGGCTTCACTTGCGCCGGGCTCGGAGAGCAGCTAAGAGCCATCCAGCCCCCTATAGTAGAGATCAGTGGTATAGACGCTTTGCAGCAGCTCTGCATGGGCGCTGCCATAACCGACCTTTAGTCTGTCTGTGCTGGAAAAAGCGGTGGAGAAACTGCATCGTGACGTCGCCGGTGGGAGGAGCCTCATCTCCATCGCCAACAGACTACATCGGAAGAGAACTGCACCGTCACGTGTCCGGTGACGTCGCCAAACCGTGGCGATTGAGTTGAAACTACATCGTTCCTTTTTTCTCTACAGGAAATTTCAGAGAATAGCCGAGTAGGCTAGCGCACACCAGCTCGGAGCACGTGGAGCGAAAGCTCGCGCTGCAGAACCCCGGGATCGTGGATTCAATCCCCGCTCCTGCCCGTTTCGATCTGCTGGATGAGCATCGTACCGGCGTGCGGTAGTGTACTGCGTGATGCACGTTAAAGACCCCAGGCTGGCAGTCGTACTTCACTGGCTAAATTGCTTATCTACAGTGGGTACCAATGTCGCCATGTTCAGGCAAACTAACCTCCTGCTGTATAAACAACTAACGACAAACTTTTCCTGTTGACTACGTTTGACTGCGTTAGTGCAACTTCTCTCGTGCTGCACGAGAAAGAAAAAATGTTCCTTCGGAGGTTAAATTTTCGGTGAAGTAGTAAGCAAAAAGGAAGAAAAGAGAATATTTCCCTCAAGTTGGGTTCGTAGTAGAAGAGGAGGAAGAAGAAAATCAGTTGTTAGTCCCATGGTGTGTATGGTCTTTTCTTTATGTGTATGTTTATTCTAGTTCAGCTGGCCTGACCTGAAGTAGTTGCTTTAAAATAAAGCATATATCTCTCTCTATCCACCTGAAGTATGAACGAACAAGCTCAACTTAAGCCTGTTGCCGTTGCTTGCTTGGCATTTCGCTCAGCCAAATGGCTTATATGGGGTGCACTCAACTAAAAACACAATCGTGTTAAATCGTGTAAGAGTACAGTATTTAGAACATTTATCGATGACGCCGCTGAACTTGCATCGCTCGAAGGACTTCCTTTTTGTGAGCGCCTTCTCTGCTTGAGTTTGTTGGAAAGACAGCCACTTCGATCCGACGCAATCGATGATAGCGTTGGTGACATCAACAAGTACGCGACTCACAGAGCACTGGAGAACACCAATGTTTTCGTCGCTCCCGACGGTTCCCTGGAAGCCACCAGCGGCGTAAAAGCGTAGAGCTGCGAGGACTTGTTCGACCGTCAGCACACGGGGCACTTCAAGACAACGCTGTAGCTTTCTGCGAAGCTGGTCACACAGCCAGCGAGTCACCCCTTTGGTCAGCCGGTATTCGCCCACAAACCTCCCATTGCTCGTCTCGAAAGCATCCCGGTGATCTCTAAAAACTCGATCCGCTGGCGAACCCAACAGTAGAGATGCATATGTTAGGGTCGCCATCTTTTACGATGCAGATTGATCTTCGGCTTCTCATCGACCACTCAGTTAACTGCATCGTCAAAGTGCATCGTGACGACATTTCGACGTCACCACCAACTGCATCGTTTTACGAGCATAGCCCGAACTGCATAGGGAAAAACTACATTTCAACGTCATGTCACGTGACCCGAGAGAAGAGCCAATCAGTGCCCGATGCAGTTATCTAAATCATTCAGTTTGCGTTCCAGCATAAATAGACAGTTTTTGTTTCCTCTTATTCCGTTCGCTTCACTTCGTCATTAACTTAGCAGGCCGGTCATTGCCCTTTTAGATTCTACCGTGTCCTTGCCCCCATCATTGGTCTTTCTGCAGACTCGTCAACGCCCGTCTTTGATGGCTCGGTTTCTCGGTAAAACAAGAGAAGGTCAGCAATGGTGGATGTAATTTGGCGCGTGTGTAAAGAGTCTATGTATATAACCGCGTTTCATATCACGCATTCTCTTTCTGACATGGATGAAAACGAACGAAAGGCTCGGTCGGCATGCTGCGGCTCAGGGTCTACGTAGGGTGCCTCAATGTCCTTCTGTTTAGGGTGATGCCATCCTTTGTAGCACCCGATGCCGACAGCACGCGCTCACGGGTAAAATACAAAGAAATCGACGAAAACAAAATGTCGCCGTAGCACAGTCAGCGCCACGAGCGCGTGCAAAGACACGTTCTTTCACGCGCTTCTGAACAAAAAATAAAAATAAAAGTGTGAGACAAAATGGCCAGATATCTTCACCTTAAGCAAAGCGCACATGAAGGCACCCTAGGTCTACGCAGACAAGCACCACCAGAGCTTCGCCCCAATCAACATCATTCACCACGTGGAGATGCATTTTTTTTTTGCTTTACACGAGCCGGGAGCACGTCCTCACGTACTCCTGAGCACTTGAGCGCGTGAGCTCACGAGCAGGAGCACGTGCACCCGACGGCGGACAGACATACGGATATGGATAGCCCCTAAGGAGCTTCGCCCCGAAAATTATTGTTTTTTTACAGTAAGTTTTGTGTTTCTCGGTGTTTGCTTGTAGTGTCAGAAAAAACAAGGACATTTATTGGGGCGTGTTTGAGAAAAGAAAGCACACAGGCCAGCGATATCTACACCTGTAGGGAACAATCATGTGTAGCCAGATTACTTGGAAGGAGTCTCAGCACCAACTAGATAAGAAACAAAAAATGATAAGTGTGGTTTCTGAAAAAAAAAAACAAAAACAAAACAGCTTTGCGAAAAAGTTGAAAGGGGGCTGTGTTCCGCTTTGACGCGCAGTAAAACAACAGATGCCAGATATTCACTCGAAGCTTGTATTTATGAGGACAACTCCAAGCCTGAAATTGCTTTTTTTTATTTTCTCCCAACCCCCCCCCTCCCCCCCCCCCCCCCAGAAAAAAAAAAAAGAAATGACGCAGGGTTTCCTGATCATTACCGAAGACACGGAACCCTTTTTCTTATTAATATTTGCCATAATCGAAACCGTCGTGGCTTAATTCGCCTTTAACAAACTGCTTGAGCGGTCAGGTTTCGACAGCTACTAGAGGGAACATGAAAACGAATCGTATTTTACTGTTAGCAGAGGTTAAAATCAAAAACTTCTAAAAGAGAAACCAAAAGTATTTGTGGAGCATGACGGATACAAAAAGTGTTAAATAACTTACGTGGTGCTGCGAATCTTCTCGGAAGACACATGGAAAACGGTTCGGTTCTGCATGGAAACAACAATTGACAGGCGTATTTTTGTTTTTACTTACAGAAAAATTGCACCGCCTTGAGTCATTATTGGAAGTGTGGGTTACATATTTTTTGTAAGACCACTTGTAATACAAAGATTCATTATATTTCTATAAAGAATAATATAATATTAAAAAAAAAACTGAGCATCAGAGAGCACCTTAAAAATTTGCCTTGAACAGATTTATCTGCAACCTAATCCACTCTTAAATGGTTTTCAAGACGAAGGAATAAGCGAAAGGATCAGTCTGATTTTGTGTGTTTGACCGTTTGACCTGTTCTTTGAAACACATAAAATGGTTTATGTAAAAAAAAGTATCTCTATTGATCGATAACTTATCGTTGCGGATGTCACCTAAAAATTCTCCCTAAAAGGCTTTCTGTGTTCATTGAGTTTTTTTCCAGTGTAGGACCTCCTTTATGCTAGTGACACTTGCTCCAAGTACACATTTGTTTTATACAAATCTAGCTTTGATTTAGTAACAGAGCTATATACACTCAGTAGCTTATCACGGCAACGCCAAAGGGCATATTTTCGTGACTTCATATCAACGATGGAGCTCGACAATAATCTGGGTACTGCGGGCGCTATTTTACTTGCTCTTCAAATTTATAACTTTTGCGCCAAAGCGGGCGCAAGGCCCAATTGCTGCAAAGAAAGCAAATATAGTTCAGCATTTTTTGAAAATAATATTTAGCACAGACTAAAGGTGCATCCCTATTTAAATTATCCCTTTAGCACTGATGTGTAATGGGACCTGCTCTTCCCTTTAAGCCTTCAACCCATCAGACCCCTTCAGCCGTTCAAACCCCTTCGGCCACTTAAAATGAATCAGCCTCTCAAACCCTTCGGTCGTTGACACCTCAAAATGTTTACAACTTTTTAGACGCCCAAATGACGTGAATCATAAAAAAAACAGTAGTTTAAAACGTGATTGGAAGTTTAATATAGTCCGTCTTTTATATTTATGTTGAAAGTAAGAAAGACAAGAACCAACGTGTACTCAAATCCGGGAGCAAACAGCTATACACAGAAGCTATCAGGTCAAATGGCGGCAATTGAGTTTCTTGTCGACAAGCAATATACTTAGGGGTAGTCAATGCCGCTGGATAAATTCCTGAGATGTACGACAGCTCAACTCTTGAAACCTAGCTGGTGCTCCGCACGCATACTACATTTTCATGGATGCGACAATAGTGCATCGAATCCAGTTTGCACACCGGATCATCCAATTCTCATTTCGCTAGCCAAGCTCATGTAGCGTAGTTGTCCGATCAAATCCATCTGAAGAATGTGGTTTGATATTTTCAACCCAAAGCCGCTATAAGCGAGACTTTTGTAAAGTCTAGCGAGTCGACTCGAATGAGTGAAAAGCGGGGATGGGAGAGGGAGAGAACGAAAGGCTAGATGACTTTCAATGTTGCTCCCCCCACCTTGTGCCAGCGTCCAGACCACGTCGTCGCCGATAAACTCCTCTACTTCCCATCCCCCCGACGCCGCAATATCCGACACGCTGGTCAAACCGGAAACGACTGACAGGTTACCTGGGTTATGCAGTAATCCTTCGACACGAGGTGTCGCCGTAATTAAAGTGGACACAATGCGCTAGCTAATTCAATCATTACGGTTGCATCCATGTAAACCTACACACTCTCAGTAGCACTTTTAACAAAAACCACGAACGCAAACCAACATCCGATGCTGTTGATGAAATCCTGAGCGCGATCACAATGCCGTTTCTGGTGACATAACGGTGGCGTCTCCGGTGTCTTTGTCGCTCGCTAGGCGAGTTTCTGAATCCGGCCGGGAAGAGAGGCGCAAGAAACAAGGCACTAAAAGACCTTCTCCCTTATCCACACGCCGAACTGCTTTAGAAGAAATATCTAACGCGTGAGACGGAAAGACAACACTGAGCGAGCGTTCGTTGCGGCCCCCGATATAAAATTGTAAAGCGACTTCCCCGACGCATATATTGTCACAAATGACAAGTGATGAGGCGGCGAATGACTGAGTTAACTGAACGTTTAATGGGGTGAACTTGTGCCCGAAAATAAAGAAAAAGGAAACTGAAGATAACAGCAGAGCGTCGCGGGCGTCGAAGTCGGCGTAAGAACAGAGACGAAACCGCTGGGGCGAGACTGCCTCCGACTTGGCACGCGGAGCCCCTTTTGTACATGCGTGGCCTTCTGGAACATTCATTGTAGAAGGCTTGATGTGCCGCACATTCCAACCTCGATTCAGCAAGGCGGTTCTCTAATTTACCAGAACATCACATTCCACAGTCAACAAAACGCGTAGACGCGGCCAGGAATCGAACCCCAGCCTTCTGCGTGAAAGGCAAGCGCAATAACCGTTAGGCCACGGGCGCGCTGCCAACTTCGGCAGCTGCGCCCGCGGGAATATCCTGAAGGGCCTCGTGATCTCTCCCACATACTTCTTAAAACTATTTTGGTATGTCATGTGCTTTCGCAGAAAGAATTTTGACCTCTCAAAACAATGGCTGGCCTCTCACACCCTTAAGGAAATCTTGAATGGTACGTCATGCCTCTTAAAAACCTCGATGGACATTTCCGACCTCTCAGAATATTTCACATGGTACTTCAAGACTTTTCACAAATCCTGGTGTGTTTTACAGACGGTTGTTTAATAGGTTTGGAGACATGTAATCTCATTTTCTTCGAGCATAGGGTTAGCGGCAGTGCGTGTACGCATGCTATTGGGATCACTCCTAGTTGTTGGTATTTCGTGGATAATTGAAAAGTACTAAGGTGGGAGAAATGGGCGAGTTAGTAAATGTTATACATGTTGAAAATAGCTCAAATGACGAAGACGATGGGATAAAACATACACGACAGGACGAAGCTGTCGTGTATGTTTCAATGAAAACATTTCTACCTAAGGGGCCACTGATCTAAGCACAAATAAAATAGATATTAGACTTACACTTGTTTTCAATTATTACGAGTGTTTTACGGCTTTTTCACCCTCAATAATGAACTCGTCACGTGCCGAATTTAAGGGAAATTTAGTGCGGGCACATATAGATTAGACATTTTAGAGCGCAGCTCTTAGGCGCCCGTTTCCGGCTTGAGCGGCGTCGGCGTCGCCGTCGACCCCTGCCCCCAAGGTCACGTGACCCTTTACCCCCCTGAAAACACGTGACTCTCAGTACCCTTCCTTCCTCCTCCTCAAGAGATGCACTCTAATTCGGCGTTACAGGGAGTTGCAAATGGCTTTCATTTTTTTCCCCTATAAGTTAGGAACCTCTCTGGGAGGCATGAGAAAAATGTATAGTTTTGGTAACCTTTCAAAAGCTCTCGTTGAGAATGGAGGAATAAAAACATTGCATACTTTGTTTCGAGAACACGCACAGTAATTGTCGTCTCTTTATTATCCAGTGAGCATCATAAATAATTTAGAATAATTGGTACCTAGGGTACGGGCACTGCTACGCGAAGTCACAATGTATCAAATATTAGAGCACTAGCCAACTTTTATTCAAAGGAACTCCGAATAAATCCTCAGACCTTATACGAAGATTAGTCAGCTTCACATTGCGGAATTTCAATAAACCATAATGAGCAACGTGCGCTATTAGACAACAATGAAATAAAAGTTATGATATTCTTCAAAAAGGTAGTCATTAAGGAAATAAAATAAGCTTGTAAAAAAAAAAAAAGACCACGAGCACTAGCCAAATAAAAACAGTGGTGACTACAGTTTTCGAAAGCAAGGTGCTGAGTACGGTTTTACGTGGTAGCAGTTAATGAAACAGCGCACAAAACAACGAGGATTGAAGAGAAGCACACAGGACAAGCGCGGATCCTGTGCACTTTTCTGCTGTTTGTTTGTTTTGTGCGCTGCTTCGTATATTGCTTAAATGTGAAACAACTCGTTCACATAGCCACTCTGATTTAATGTTCAAGTTAAGCACGTCCTAAAAGTTCTTTATATAGATGGATGGATGTTAATGGCTATACCCCTTGAAACGGGCGGTGGCATGCGCCACCTAGCCCAAGTCTAAAACGGCAAGCATTTGATTCCTCCCGCCCTTCTAAGCCGATTTTATCGCCGTAACCATTGCCACTCAATGTGGAATATCACCAGGGCGACCTTAAGGAAGTCGGGCAAAAACAACAAGAAAACAAAAAATCCCCCGCCTCTTTTTTGCGGTGAGGGAGTCGCCAATTTCCTTCTGGTCAAGTCTTCTTTTTCTTCTGCTTCGTTCATTTTGTACTTTGTCCTCTTTTTCTTATCTAAATGGACATTTGCATCCCGCAGGAAGTTCTTTTCACTTTACTGTAGGCTGACTGAAGGCTAACGGCAGCAATTTCTTTTTCTTCTGTAGCTAAGGTCTCTGAAATTGGTCTTGGGACCCGGGTTTTGTGGTGTCCTAGGATGAATGTCAGTTCGAGCTTGACCTGGCACTTGCATTCTTTAAATGAGCAGCTAAGTGTCGAGGTGCTGTTAGGTTTTTTTAGGTTTCCTGCATGTTCACCTGCTCGGTCGTTGATGCAACGTCCCGTTTGCCGAATGTAGGTACGTCCACGCGACAGCGGTATGTTGGAGATCACTTTTTGGCATGGGACGTACTTTGTCTTGTTTTTGTTGTTATAGGTGTTTGTCCTGTTGGCTTGCGCTTGATTAACCTTCCGGCTCGTCGCCTATCCAGCGTTGGGTGCCTAGTCCACCTCTTTCACGTCTTGCAATCTTTTTTTACCTATGGGTTACCCCATAAATATATGAAACCACCACGAAAGGCTGTTGTGGAATCTTCTTTTGTGTGTGGGAGTCAGTGCTTATTTATAAGTTCAACTAGTCCATTTAAAGAAGAAAACTTTTTATAGAGTCATGACATATTTAACGAACACAAGAAGGCGTTAATAGGTCCACAGGCACAGTGCTATCATCCTACGTGAACGAACTGGTCACCTGACAAAGACGGGAAAAAAATCGCCGTAGAATAAAACGACGCTGCTGTGTTCTTTATTCTTTTTTTTCTTGTGTCCAGGAACCGCCGAGGCCTGAATGCTGGTACACACAAATACACTTTTTGTACAAAAAGGAAACACAAAAACAGTGATCCTAATAAAGCTGAATGCTTATGGTATTTTTAAACGAGCGTTTACTGTCGAAGATATAAATCTCCGCGTTGAGTATATTAAAAAATATTTTGAATACGCAACGTGAGGGAAAGTGAACAAAGGTCTTGCACATTGAACGTGTTGGGGTTGCGACTGCTCACACGTGGAATGGATAAAGAGAGCAGAGACACAAGTTCAGAACAACTTAATGTTCCATGCACAGCTTGGTGCAAAAATGCATAATCTCGAAAATTTCGCCGAGCTACTAATGCCTGCTAATTCATCCTGTGTAACATTGACTCGTGACTAAAAAAAAATCCGGCGATTGTAATAACGTTCGTACACAATGCGTGCCAGCTTCCTCTGAACATGTTCTAACCTCTCAGAGCCTGCCACACTCAAACAATTGTACACCACGGAGCCGAACTCAAGTTTTGAACGAACAATAGAGGTGCGAAGCCTGACAAGACACGAGCGCTCCTTGAAATCGTGGGTTATTCTCGAAAACAAACCCAAAAGTCTCAAGCATGAACTCACCAAATTTGACAAATGTGAATTAAAACTGAGGGTGGAGTCCACATAGACGCCCAAATCCCGCACACAATCCACTAGACGGAATGGTTCATTATTTAGCTTATACAAAAAATTAAGAACACATTTTTAAGTGATAAGAAAATGACAAGCGTTTTTTTCCTATTTAAACGCAAGTTTTGCATCTCACATCATAACGAGATTGCAGATATGTCTTTTTGCAAAAGTTCGCAATCGGCGTCCGATTCGATATGTCTGTAGATCTTGATGTCATCGCGAACTGGAGCAATTTGAAATGTTATACACAACGATAAATGTCATTAGCAAAAATATTAAATAGCAAAGGTCCCAGCGTTGAACCCTGGGGAACACCAGGGTCGCTAAACCCGTGGAACAAAACATTCTTTGCTTTCTGACGTAACGGGGGGAGTGACCAAAAGAACGCCTCAAAGCTTCCTCCTCCCTGCGCGCGCTCAACCTCGCAACTTTTGACCATCGAGGGACGAAAAATCCCCCGCGATCCCTAGGCGGTGCACGAGAGCACGAGACAGCGCGGGGAGGCCAGCGTTCACGCCGCTCGCTGTGCGTCGACTTTGGGCTCTGTAGCGCCGTTGGGCCGAAATTCGATCCCGTCGCTTTTTGCTCAGACGATAAGAGAGAGCAGACGACGGGAGTTCGTCTGGTACGATAAGGCATTCGCACAGGGGAACCGAAAGAAAAAGTAGATATTCTGCTCGAAATCGCGTCCTGCGAGCCACAAACTCAAACGCGAGCTTGAATTTTAAGCGTCTGATATTTCACGAAGAGATGAATCGACGACCCGTGCTTTACTTGCAAAATTTGAGTCGCTATATTGCCGCACAGACACTGAAACCTACCAGTGTGTAATGAAAGGCTGAGGACAAACACAGAGGCCGCGAGATCTCACATCATCCGTGTGCGGGTGAAAAGTGGAACATTTGTCGACAAAGCTCCCAGAGCAGAAACCTGTGACGCATTCACTCAGCGTCCGGGAAAGCTAAACATGGAGACGTTAACCGAGGCTTGAGCAAAATCATATTTGAGCGTCAGCTATCTTGACCCGTTGTATTTTGTTTGAGAAAGCTCTCGTTCTCAACTCTCTCACCAGTGAAATAAAACGTCTTACGAAACGTATTGCTTGATATTCTAGCGAACTAATACCCCTGTCAGACGGGCTAGTTTAGTGTCACTACAAGCGAGTGCACTTCGCGCTTAGTGTCATTTCTGTAGTGTGCCACACGGCTCCTTCCTGAGGAACGCACTTCGCTTGGAGTGAGTTTGACGAACTCACTTCGCTCGATCGAGCGCGTGGAATCAGTAGGAGTGTTTCAACAGTAAAACATATCAACACAGAAACCAAAAGTGTTGCGTAAGTTTTATTTTATAAAGAAAAATAAATTGGTGAAAGAGACGACATGTAAAAAAGTGGCATTGCAAAAAAAAAAAAAAAAATAGTGGGGTGGATTTGGAGTTTAGGCTGATCTGAATCAAGATTAGCGGAGCGCTGAATGGATAAAAGACGACGACAAAGTCAGTCATTCATGGCTATCTTGGTTAGCAGAGAATGATAAAACCTACTTTTGTTTCAGCATGTAACTATTCTAGACAACACGATAATTATGATTTGATTAGGCAGTGTCAGGGGCCTCCTCTTAGACTTCCGTGGAACGAAGCCGAACGCCAAAGTTGGATATGCTTCGTTCTTTATCTTGGCTTGCAATGATCGATCAGAATCAACCAATTGGCATAAAAATCGTTCATTAATGTAACGTTGTTTTAGAGTACAGCTCCTAGGCACCCGTTTCTGTGTTGAGCGGCGTCGGCCTAACCGCGCGTTGCATTAAGGGCTGTTCCCAAAATTACGTCACATGTGACGTCACGTGTGTCGTCACGTGTGACGTCACAAGGGTAAAATTTTCCTGCTAAATTTCGCGGTAAAAGTTTTTGCTAAGTTTGGCGGAAATTTTTTTTGTTAAATTTAGAGGAAAAACTTTGCCCGTGTGACGTCACGTGACGTCACACTTAAAATTTCAGATGACGTGTCATGTGACGTCACACGTCAATTCAGCGGGAAATTTTTCCGGCTAAATTTAGCGGGAAATTTAGCGAAATTTTTAGGCTAAGTGGGATGGGAACAGGAGAGGAGGATGGGAGGGTACGGAGGGGGAGCAGCTGGTATACCCTCCACTTCGTACTCTTCCTCCCTCCTCCTGAAGAGCTGCGCTCCAATTCGGCATTACAGAGAATTGTAAACGTCAAATTTTTTTAACGTGTCTTTATTAAGGGGTATCGGTGGCCGAGTTGGCAAGCGCCCACCTGATCGAAGTACGTGGAGAGAAAGCTCGCGCTGGAGAAGAACCCAGTGATCCTGAGCTCAATCCCCCAGCCCTGCCCGAAGAACACACTTCCAATGAAGTGAGTTCGGGGAGCACACTACGCTCGCTCCGGTAGACCGAGTGTGTAATCTCGATAGCAGTGTTCAAGGAGTTAAAATAATAGAAGAAATTAACGCTGTGTAAAATTAGTATTATTTTGATAGGAGTAATATTAGATGCGCACTTGTTTCCTGCTGGCAGGAAAGTAGTGCATTGTAAAAAAACAAGCGGCTAATCTAGTTTTCAACCTTGGCCCCTGCGCGACGGCCAGCGACGGCCAGGAGGCACCTGCAAGACTCCACCAGGAATCTGAAGGTGGCAGGAGAGACGCGAAAGGCTTGCTTGAAATAGAACTCGCCCAAATGGGGCAATGTGTCTTCGAACCACCGTTCGTTCCTCTGGAAAGTCCACCGTTCTCGAATAATCACGGGTAGGTTGTCGGTCATTAGAGCGGCTATGGTGAAGGCATTGGCCGGCAGCTGCTGATCGATGTCACTTGAAATTCTTGCCTGTGAGTCAGCATCCAGGTCCAGCTGCCTCTTATCTGAAAGGCGTTGGGCTCTCACGGAGAAAAGTGCCCCAACCACGCGCTTCCACTGTCCAACATCGCGGATATCGCCCTCCAGCTCGTCCTCCACAGACTCCATGATGTTTCATTGTGACGAGTGGCGAGTGGCCGAGTGGGCTCGCGCACACCAGCTTGGAGCACGCGAAGCGAAAGCTCGCGCTGCAGAACACAGGAATCCTGGGTTCAATCCCTACTTCTGCTCGTTTCAATCTATACACCGTTTCACCTCATGTTGTGCCGCAGCGAAGGCTAGATGCGCGAGCTCATAGCGTTGGGAGCTACTCTTAACGCACAAGAGCTTGTGCCGCCGAGATGTGCCCTAGAGCAAGGAGCTCGCTCTTGTAGCCTTTCCTGCGGTACATCATAAGGTAAAACAGAGTATCGTACCGTCGTGCGGACATGTATCACTGGCTTGAAATGGCTGATCGTAATGATCAAATTGGATTTAAATTAAGATTCAAACTCGTGACTTAGCGCAACAATGTGCGGTAACGTGTTTCTAATAAGACGACGAAGTTATTTATGAAAAAATGCGTATGCACTGTAATATGTTGCGTGCCCATTACTTACCCATCGTTATTGCCATCATTTTGGAGTGACACTAAGTTTTCCCGTGTAGCACCAACACACTTGGAGTGTGTTTCGACGGGTTGAAGTGCACTCGCTTGTAGTGACACTAAACTAGCCCGTCTGACAGGGGTATAAATTTAAGCCGTATATTTTCAGTGGTTCACTCATAATACCATACTTAAAACTAAGAAAGCTCTTGCGCGTACAGTGTCGTCAATTTTTTTTAGTGCATGATGTTTTGTAGCCAGCAGGTTTCGAAAACTTAGGCAGTCTGTAAATATCTCTAACAGCCGAGTTGCTTAAATGGAAATCATCGCAAGTATAAGTTACACGTTGCACCAACCAACGTTTATAGATATACGATGGGAGCGACTGCACTCTCGCATTCCCACCCATCGCGTCGAACAAAAAGGCCGCTGTACTTCGTTTCAGCTTCGGTCCGAGCGCGGCCGATGTTATGATCCGAAGGGCCAATGAAACACCGCAAAAAGCGCAGCGTCATGGCGTGCTCTCTGCGCTTGATAAGACTAGCCGGCGGAGGAGCACGCACAGAGGGACGGCGAATACCGGCTGGTCCTATCAACCGCAGAGAGCACGCCATGACGTTTGCCTCTTTCGCTGTTTGATTGGCCCTTCGGTTCATAACATCGGCCGCACTCGGACCGAAGCTGAAACGAAGTATAGTTTCGGTTTGAGGTTGATATTTTCCACAACATCTATGGCGACAGCATCAGTCTGCACTCGGTACATTCGATAAGTTTGTTCGGGGCCGGTTCTCCGTGCAGAAGTCCGCGAGTGCAATGCATTAGGACTCTCACAGTGGAAGTCTGGATCCCGGATAAGCAGCCCGTCGCTGGCGTCATCGGCGGCCATTGCTTGACAACAGGCAATACACGCAAGTCTAAGGGAGAAACACGCAAAAATAGGAAGCTTGTACGCGGTTCTCGTGAGCGAGTATACTATGACGTGCTGCGATCATTATATCGGGTGCTTGGAGATCAAATGGACATTCGTCAAGCGTTCGAACACCGATCTAAAATAAAAATGCGCCAGAGCACCACCTACTTTACCGACGTCACATGCTTCGGTTGCTAAATAAATGACACATTAAGCGACTGGACGGCGCGCTCCGAGTTTCAGTTTGTCACGGAAGCCCTCACAGCAGTTCAAAGAAAAGGCTGTCACCAGAAGTACTATGTACAAGCGGTTATTACGACGCAAATGTCCTCAGTAGAGATCTTCTAACTTATCGTTTGCTGAGCTCTGATGACTTCGAGATCACGAATGACTCCACAATAACGCTCGGTAACCACTGTCTCATTAAACACATCACAGTTAACGCCCAACAAAGTCGCCCTTAAAGAAGATTGTTATTCTAACGCATTTAATATTCTTGTGCACAATATTAACTGTTATTTACGGAAAACACGATAGAAGTTTCATGGTCGGGAGCAACCTACTAACGTAATAAAACAGAGTTTTCCCGTTTCCCGTATAGCAAGCATTAGCCCGTGTCAAGCGATGACTGCCGGTGGTGCCGCTCGACCCGAGCAATACAGGCCTCTACCCATGATCCAGACCACTAAGATATCAGTGGTGCCAGTGCTATTAGACATAAATACTTTCTTTCCATTCAGTTTTCGCGATGACAACGTAAACAGCACCACATTGTCAAATCCCGAAGCCTGTCGTCTGCAGCCTCTGCAGCTTCACTCGGAAGTACCAAAGCGCCACCACGCGGGACAGGCTTGATCAGAGTTTCAGTGGTTTCAGTTTCGTTTTTCACTACGTCGCCTTGGCGGCTCAGGCATGCAAACTTTTTTCAGATAATATTTTCAGTGGAAATTTTGGTGGAAAACGCGGCACGAGTCCTGTCGACGCACCCAACGACGCCAGTAAGAATGTCGCCGACTCGGCCGAAGTCCTCCTTGGTGGCGGCCTTGCTTTCCGCATGGAAGTTAGTCAAACGGCTGCCGATGCCCTCGACGATGACAGCCGCAACAGCTCTGACAGCTCGGCTCACAGTCATCTGGGAGACTGACAGGTGCTAGTCACTCGCCTCATGCCTTGAAAGCTATCGGTTAGGAAGAACCGGAGCGCACAGACAACTTTCTGTTCCACAGTCATGGTATACGCGATTGTCCGCCGCCTCCGGAGTCCGGGCACCAAACGAAGCTCTTCGCACAGCCAACACACAACGGCCTTCGATAGCCGGTACTGTCGCCGAAAGTCGTCGTCGGGGGTTGAATTGCGTCCCCGCGTCCCGGCGGTCCCGGTAGCAACGTCGACAGTGGCTTAAGATAAGCTCGGCCGCAGCGCACCACCATATTGACAAAGTTAACTTCGCCTCCATCCGAAGCGAAGAACTTTGCGAGAGCCGCGCTCAAACCGCGGCTCTCGCAAAGTTCTGAAACGTCACGTTGACGTCAGCGACAACTTCGACAAACGAGGTTCCGAATTATTTTCTTTTAGACAAACCTTAGGGGGATTCGGAGCTTCAACAGGTCGCCTAGGGACAACCTACAAAGCATTACGTTTTGCTTGGCGTGAGAATGTAAGGACGAGCGGGCGATACGTCATCGGCCGTTCAATCAGCGCGCTCCTCGCGCGCTCCTCGCGCGCTTCACGCGCGCCTCAACAACTTTGCTACATTCTGCCGATCTCAAAGAAATGATTGACACCTCTCTCGCCGCGACGTCAGAGTCGCGAGAGTTTTATTAGCGTGTTCCGCAAACCTGGGGGCCAACTTTGTGTTCGACGAGTTCAGCGACCCAGAAGGACTGATGTATGATCTTTATAACTCACCGCTAACACGAACTCTGTTAATGCGCCCAGTCAAGTATGTTTTAAGCCACAGACAAAATGGCAAAGACACTTCATATTCTGAAAGTTTATAAAGTAATAGCTCATAATGCACAAGGTCAAATGCCTTGCTCGGGTCAAAATAAATGGCGTCGACTTGACCACGGTTGGCGACGATGGAGCCAACGCAACTAAAATAGTTGGCCAAGTTTGTTTCCAGGAACCTAGACTTAATAAAGCCATGTTGTGATTCATTTAAATTTTTTTCAAATGACTAGAAAGATGAATTTCTGCTACGCTCTCAAAAATCTTTGAAAATGACGACAGTAATGACACAAGTCTATAGTTTGCAACATCTGACGAGTTCCCTGATTTGAAAGTTGGCACTACAACTGCTATCTTCCATTTTTCTGGAAAAATGCAATTTTCAAGTGACAAATTGAAAAGGTAAGTCAAGAAAGGTACAAAAGCATCCGAACAACCTTTAACAATAAATGATGACATGGTATCAAAACAGGAAGAAAGTTTTGGTTTCGGACGTCTAAAGCAATTTTCCACTGCTGCATGATCAATGCTAAAAGGGCCCAGGACACTATCAGTCTTTGCAAAGACAGCACTGTTAAGCGCTTATCTGAAATAGTTTGTCCTAAAGATAAAAAACCGAGCCGGTTATGTAACGTCGGGACCTTCTGGTAGGATTTCGTTAGTGATTTTATTGAATTTTTTAAGTTGCAAGCGCGATTTGTTAATGTTTCCTTTCCAATAGTTATTGCTGCAGTCACCAGCGCGTAGTGTGCCCCTTCCTGATAAGTGAAAAAGGTGTACTGACTCAAACATCCCCACAAAGGAACACACTGCATGAGTCACTAAAGAAAACAATACTGCACTGGGGGATATCGGCGCCTGAGTATGTAATACATATGAGCACAACCCTCGGTAAAATGTAATACACTAAAATGTACCTATTGTGTGATTTGTACATGCAGTGAAAACATTATTTTTTTTTCTTTAGAAGAGTGGTAACTTGGGTAAGTTGAGGGATGCATTACTAACGATAAACAGGTCAAAATATCACGGAGGACAGGTTGAAGGAGTAGACACGTCAAAAACTGACTTACAACTGAATTATTATGATGAAGCATAAAACAATCGAGCCACCGAAAATACCAAAACGTAGAAGGGTGGTAAGCTAGGCTAGTTGGTAGGCATTATACATGGTTAAAGTCAGCGAAAAACGTGAGGAAACTAGAAGAATGCAAGAGACAGAGAGAGAGAAAGAGAGAAAGAGAAAATCGTTTTACTATTGAAATAATAATAAAATTCGGAGAGGGTTAGTCTAGCGGCCCACGGGTGGCCAAGCTGCGGCTCACGAGCCGCATGCGGCTCTTCGCCTTTTACAATGCGGCTCGCGGCTCCCTCCCTAACCTTCCTCCCCCTCCCCGCCCCCCCCCCCCCCCCCCCCACCCCTCGCCCGCCTCCCTGCCGGTCTAACGAGCACGTCCCAAAAAGAGGAATAGAACGCGTTTTAAATCGAAAGGCAGGTTGCGTTTTGGTTGTCTCGCGCTACTGCTACCTTACGTACAGTTGGACTGCTTTTGAATCAGATAGGTTGAAAGTAGTTCGAGTTTCGTCTATTGGTATAAACAAAAACGTGCCTCCGCCCCCCCCCCCCCCCCCCCCCCCCCCCGCGGCTCTTGGAAGTTGCGCGGTTTCGTTTGCGGCTCTTAGGCCGGGTCAGCCTGGCCACCCCTGGGCCTCTCTAGCCGATAAAGGTGACATTGTTCGCTCCGAAAAAGGGAAACAAAATGCTAAAAGAATAGATGAAGAGCGTAAAGAAAGAAAAGAATAAAGAGAAAGGTGAGAGGTGTAGAGTTATTCATCACGAAAGCACTTGCTTATGTTCATAACTTTAGAAAATTACTCTGTTTCTTATAGTTAACCCTGTAGCCCAGTGGCTTGAAGGAAGGTCAGCAATATCCTTTGAAGTAATTTCTTCCGTGCACGGGTACCAGAAGGGAAAATAATGCTTCCAACGTCTTCCACGTCGAAGTGGTCTTTTTAACTCTGATGCGAGGTCTTTCGTTTCCTTTTCAAATTTCTGGCAGTCTTCTAGGATATGGTTAATATCTTCGGTAACACCACATACGTTACAGGTGTCTGCATCACGTTTTTTTTTCCAGCGGTGAAGTAATTTTCCTGTACGCGCACTTCCTGTACTGGGGCGGAAGAGAAGTGTTGCTTCTGCTCATCGAAGACTTCCTGTTAGACACAGTTGGATAGGGGAAGAGAGCGTTATTTATAAATCACAGATGTGTTCATTTATAATTTGGTAATATTGCCGCGCTGGGTCACGGACTTGTAGAAGGTTCTCGTTTATTCTTGCTCCGGACACAACTTCTATCGTTTATCCCTGCATTTGTTGTTCTAGAAGGTGCGTGTTCATTCTCGCCTCGAGCGCGCTACGCTTTAACCTTCTCCACCGAATCTTCGAGATAGTGACTCACTCTAGATAAGAGGCCGCCCGCGACTTTGAGTCAGTTTTCGCCTCAGCGTTCGACTCTGCTGTCACGCCGACTTCAACGCCCGCGACGCTTTGCTTTCTTCTGTCTCCTTTTTATTTTTTGGGCAGAAGTTCGCCCTCATTAAACATTTTAGTTTTCCCCACTTATTCTTTGTTTCGCCTTGTCATTCGTGACATTTTGGTGGAGGTGCGGGGTATCGCATGGGGGGGGGGGTCAGTGCAGCGCTCCCCTCCTAAGGCCCGCAGTGCAAGTCCGATTCCAAGCCCGGTGAGAATACCACTCGACGCGAAACCTGAAACTCAGACAAGCCGCCGCACCAAGGGACTGGATCCTGAATACGGTTTGCTGCTGGACAAACCCAAGCCGAAGAAGACGACGATCGCCAACCAGTCGCCGACCCCCGCCACTCCTGCCGTTGTCTACCTGCCCGTCGCTCCTCGTACGCAGACTCCATTCCACGGCGATCCACGAGGATGTCGAAGACTGGATCAAGAACTACGAGCGTGTGGCGCGCCACAACGAATGGACTGCGAAGCAGTGCCTCCAGAACCTCTACTTTTCGCTGGAGGTTACTGCGAGGCATTGGTTCGAGAATCACGGGGCTTCGATTACGTCATGGGACATCTGTGTGGCCGAGTTGCAGCGGACGTTCGCCACTCTACACCGACGGGAGAGGGCTGAAGATCCCCTCCGGATTCGAACGCAGAGCCCCAATGAAAGCGTCACAAGCTTCGTAGAAGATGTCCTTCGCCTGAGCGCCCGTGCCGACCCACGAGCTACAGACGACAAGACGCTGCGGGTCTTCTTGCGCGGGGTGAGAGACGACATCTTTGGAGGCCTCGTGCGCAACCCGCCGGGCACCGTCGAAGCCTTCGTCACCGAGACGACAAACATCGAGCGCGCCCTCCAAGCGCGCGCATCCCACTACCAGCGACATCCAAGCGTCGCTGCAACCGCGTTGCTTAGCGGCAAAAACGCTCCTGGTACGGACATCCGCGAAATTATACGGGAGGTCGTGCGGGAGACCTCCCCTGGTTGTAATCGTCTCCCTCCTTGCGTTAGAGTGAACAGCACGGGCCGTGTATTTTATGAGGTGGCCGATGTTGGTAGTGAGGTGGTTGTCCGAGAGGTGCTGTCGGGTACCGGCGCATGGCTGCGTGAATTGCCTTGAATGAATACCAGTGGTGGCGATGTTTTGCCTTGTCAATGTCGGGAAAGGAGCGGTAGCCGCTGCTTCAGGTGTCGTCGTGGCCGGGGAGTAGACGTCGGGTTCATCCACTTAGGTGACCCAGTAACGGCGGGGGCCCGCGTCCTCGCGGGCCCCGCCGAGGGAGAGGAAGGACACCGGTGACTGTCTACTAGTTTATTTCAAATCCAAGGGTCAACTGTTCTAAATCGGTAGTAGCATGCACGACCTGAGCACGCGCCACTGCGAGTGGGGCACGCGCTTCTCTCGTTCGAAATTCGTGCCCCGACGACCGCTAACAACTGGAAACGTTGCGGCCTTTATTAGCTTCTTAGAAAATTTATTTCATTCTGTCAATGATGAAAGATGTCAGTTGTTCCTCGGTGGCGATTTCAATATAAATATGTTAGAAGACTCTCGCCTCAAAGATGAATTGATTGTTTTATTGACGTCTAATAGCTTTTGTAATGTGATTTTACCACCGACACGAATTACAAGCTCATCATCAACATTGATCGATCTTTTTGTGACCAACCATGATGAGAGCAATATCACTGCTGGTGTTCTTAGTTATGGGCTCAGTGATCACCTTCCCATATTCATGTTTGTTAACCAAGATATCCCACTAAAAGAGACCATAAGACCTCCTTTAATATTACAAGACATAAGTTGTGAAACGCATAACATATTTAGAGAAAATATTATCAATATTGATTGGAGTCATGTGCTACGGTCTAATGATGTCAACGAATGCTATGACCTTTTCTTAAACGAGTTAAAACGTGCCTACTGCACAGCGTTTCCATACAAAACAATTTATGTCAACAAAAAGTCTCGAAAGCCCTGGATCAGTAAACAGCTTTTGAAACAAATTAAAAAAAGAAATTTTTTGTATGATTCCTTTCTTAAAACTCGAGACGAAGTAAAGTTGCGTGAATTCAAAAAATTTAGAAACTTCGTCAATACGCAGTTAAAACGTGCAAAACAACGTTATTTTTCTGCCAAATTTGATGAGTCTTGTTTTAGGCAGCCCGAAATTATGTGGAAGCGTTTGAACTCCCTAATGCGGAACCCGAACCAGGCCGGTATTGAAAGCATGACCATTAATAATAGGGAAGTATCCGGTACCGAACTTAGCAATAAATTTAATGACTACTTTGTCAGTGTGGGAAGCAGTACTTATAACAGTACAGCCATAAGTAATTTTACCACCTGCAATGAAACCATTTTTTTTAAATCCTACCAATGAAGGCGAAGTTTTCTCCACATTTATGAACATAAAAAATAGCCGTAGTCATGACTGCGAGGATCTCCAAATCGGACCTGTGAAATTTGTCTTGGATTTGATACTTCCGTGCTTAACTCATTTGTATAATCTTATATTATCATCCGGTATCTTCCCGAAGAGGATGCAGATTGCTAAGGTTTCTGTTCTTTATAAAGGTGGGGATAGGAATGATCTGACTAACTACCGTCCAATTTCCATCCTTCCTATATTTTCAAAGCCCATTGAAAAAATTATGTGCTCTCGACTTTTCAATTTTCTGGGGAAATACTCTTTGTTGTCGGAATCACAATTCGGCTTTAGAAAACATAGGTCCACAGAAACAGCTTTACTAGTACAGAAAGAATTAATATTAGAAAATTTTGAGAATAAACTTTTAACTTTAGGGATATTCATAGACTTTAGCAAAGCGTTCGATCGGATAAACCACCAGACTCTTCTTGACAAGTTAAAATGTTATGGTATACGTGGTATACCTTTATCACTTCTTGCGTCCTACCTAGAATATCGCCACCAATATGTTCAGATTGGAAACTCGTCATCCAACATGCAGCGTATTTCGTCTGGGGTTCCCCAGGGAAGCATATTAGGTCCCCTGTTGTTTATTATTTACGTCAATGATATTACAAAGATAGAATCTTCCGCCAGGCTGATTATGTATGCAGATGACACCAGCATCTTTTTTTCTGACTCAAGAGAAGACCTACTCACTTCCAAAGGAAACTATTTTTTACGCAAGTTAACGCACTGGGTCGCCATTAATTCTCTATCAATAAACCCGTCCAAAACAAAAGCAGTCCTTTTTAAATGTCCAGGATCACGGATCACATTGTCCAGAGATTTGTACTTTGGGCCAAATATAGTAGAATGCGTTGACAGCGTGAAGACCCTCGGCGTTGTGTTCTCAGAACACATGTCGTGGAATCCCCATGTATCCTACATACATAAAAAACTTTGTAAAGTAGTAGGGATAATGAACAAATATAGAAATGTATTTCCTGTAACCATAAAAAAATTAGTATATAATTCCCTTTTTCACTCAATTCTTTGTTATTGCCACCTGGTATGGGGGACAACAACAAAAAGTAACTTTGACAGGTTGAGGTTAATGCTAAAAAAAAGCAATAAGGATAATTGAAAATGTCCCACGTGACCATAGTTCTCTTCCTTTATTTGCAAAGCATAAAATACTTGACGTATCTAACATGTACTCTAATAGATTAACGGTCACATATCATCGTGCCTTAAGAGAACATATTACAGTAATTTTTGACCTGGCTAAACTTGAAAATAATGTATCATTATATTCCTCACGCCATTGGCGTCCATGGAGAATCCCATCATCTAGAACTAATTTTGGCTTCCAGAGGTTGAGTTACAGATTACCGTCACTGTTGAACACCTTATATTCCCAAGAAGTTGATTCACCTTCATTAAATGCCCATAGAACTGAGGCTTTCTTATGTTGAGTGAAAATGTTTGTCATATTTTTGGTATATTTTCTACTTCAGTCTGTTTTTGAAGCGCAACCTATTTCCAATGACACTTATTTTATGCGATATCTTATATAAGTTATCTTTATTGTGTTTTTCTTTCGTGTCTGGAGATGAGTGTTGGTAAACTTTCGTTAAATGTCCATAAAACTTAAACTTGCCGGTAATAAATAGATTCTTTGCCTTATGTTTGTTATATCTATCTATCTCAATGTGTATTGAGACGATGCTTAATATATTGCTAAATATCATGTTACATCAGTTATTTTCACTGTTTTTTTTTGTGTGTGTTTTTGATGACAGTGCCGCTCTGCCCTGTGTTTTTTGGGGGGCAGGAACCCGTCAAGCTGCAAACTTGCAGCTTTTTTTCCTGGCCCCCCTTGTCACATGTGTGTAAAAGCGCTGTGACAAAAATAAACTGATTCTGATTCTGATTCTGATTCTGAAACATGGCTAAACTCACAATACTACAACGGGTATGCCTGTTTTCTTTTTACGGCGTCGTTCGACTAGGATGAATCCTTCGTCGTCTCCCTCTGCCTGGGATGCGTCCATTGAATCGCAATTGCTGAGGAGCAGTTTGGCTGGTGTGGACTCTTGTGATGTGAGGTCGTCGGTTGTGTCAAATTGTTGCTTAAGAGGGGCGTGGGGTCGCTGAATGGCGGCGTGATATGGTAAGCGTGGTTTTTCTCAGCGGTCTCTTCAGTTAGAACCACTGGTTCGATAGCGTCCATTGGGTCAGCCTCCGCCGGGGCCATAGCTGGCATTGTCGGCACCCAGGTTGCCGCGGTACTTGATGTTCTCAAAGAAAAATAGCCTAGTTTTGAGACCGTGACCTCAGAAGTGGTGAAAAGCGTCGGCGCGGCGTGAAAAACGTCCCAAAACCAGTAGCGGTTTGGAAAGCACAAACGGGGTTGGTGACACTTCTATCTCCTCTCAACAGGAAGCACACAAAGCACATTACGAAAACCGAAGAAGCACCGCTTATCGACCGGCACCTCCTCGAGCTATGGGACAAAAGAAGGAAAGTGGGCAAAAGGTTAAAAAAGAACAAGATAAACAAGCACTTATAGAAAATATTAAGAAGCATTACAGAAGAAGCAGAGGGCTACGCCAACAAGCTAGCAAACGAAAACTGGCTACAACTGTGCGACGGTTTGAACGGACTCCTACATACACCTAGAGTATGGCGAATCCTCCGATCCCTGCTGGGAGAGCCCAAACCCAAGCACAGCCTACAAAAGTTACAGCTCAAACTGGACAAAAACCCACATGACCTGGCAGAAGACATTAGAAGACATTTTTATCCGCCACAACCGGTAACTGACACCCTTCCCGACTACTCCCCAGACGAAGAAAAGAACAAAGAAGACGGCATTAATAGCCCTCTTAGCTTAAACGAAATGCTCTCGGCTCTACAGAACATCGAAAGAAGCACAACTCCAGGAATAGATGGTATCACCTACACGCTCTTAAGAAACCTTCCGAACAACTATCTGGAGGCCCTACTCAAGCAAATCAACACAGCCTGGGAAACAACAAGTCACCTACCAATGGAATGGAAAGAAGCTGTAATCGTACCCACATCCAAACCGGGTAAACCGTCTGTCAAAAAAACCAAGCTAAGGCCAATCTCCTTAACGTCATGCGTGCGGAAACTGGCTGAAAAAATGGTACTGCAGAGGCTTGAATGGCATCTCGAAACCAAAGAAGTACTACACTACACAATGATAGGCTTCAGAAGACACGTGTCCACGCAGGACACCATGCTGAGACTCAAAAACGACCTTTTTGACCACAAAAGCACGGCGCAAACCAGGTTACTGGCTGCTGTGGACATCCACAAAGCATTCGATAATGTGGCCCATTCTGCCATACTAACAAAGCTAGCAGAAACAAAACCGGGGCAACGAATTTTCAATTACGTGAAAGATTTCCTCTCAAACCGGACAATTACAATCAAGGTGGGTGACTATATGAGCCCAAAATACACACTACAGGCCGGGGTTCCCCAAGGAGCCATTTTTTCACCGACTCTCTTCAATCGGGAGTTGACCCGGAAGGTCAAAGACCTTCCGGGTCAACTCCAGAAGATATCGGATCCAAAGTCTGCATTATATGCGGATGATATTACTCTTTGGTGCAACAGGGGCTCCCTAGCACAACAAGAAGAAACAACGCAGAAGGGACTCGACGTCATACAGGAATACGTAACATCTATCGGACTACGGTGTGCACCAGACAAATCCGAGTACATCGTTGTGATAGACAGTAACACCAAACATGCTGAGCAAACCCGCAACCTAATTACCCTTGAGCTAGACATCACGTGATACCCAGACAGCAATCCATACGGGTCTTGGGGTTCTACCTGGAACAAAGCGGGAAAGCGGACAAATGGACCCAAAAAATAATAGCACAAATAGATCAGATCACCGACATGATAGATCGGGTGACGCGGAAAAGAGCAGGAGTGAAAGAACACGAGTTAAGAAAGATAATCAATGCACTTATCAACTCACGACCGATGTACGGGCTCCCATACATGAGTATTACGAAAACCCAAAGAAACAAAATTGAGACGCATCTCAGAAAGGCCACCCGCCTTGCACTGGGGGTACCAAGATTCACCCCTTTGATCAAGATAGAAGAGACAGGCATCTTTAACACCTTAGGGGAGCTAACAGATCTACACAATAGAGCGCTATATCAAAGACTCCAGACGTCTAAACAAGGCAGGAAACTCCTCCAAGAAAAAGGACACGAAACTCGTGACCTTCCAGCTATACCAGATCTGGCCCCACCATGGGATCGGATACCCCGAATTAACACCAAGTCCATACCCAAAAACATGAACCCCGAAAAAGACAACGAGCAAAGAGCCCGAATCGCACAGCGCATTCTCATTGAACAAGATGACATAACGTACTATTACACGGACGCCAGCTATGACCCCCAAAGCAAGACGGGCACGACTGCTATAGTGGGTCAAGAAACGCAAACCACATACACACAAAAAGACGCTCCATCTCCCACCAGTTTGGAAACCTTAGCCATAGCGGAGGCCATCAGGGACCACGCGATCAAGGGAGATATCACAATCAGAACCGACAGCCAGAGGGCCATACGCAACTTCAGGGACAACGCCCTTCCTCGACACATTACAACTATGCTAACAGACACCATGATCAACCATCCTCATACTACGGTGACCATAGAGAGGGTACCGGAGCATCAGGACATAAAGGGGAACGAGCTTGCCCATGAGCTCGCCCGCAGAAACCTCAATCCGGGCGTCCCCATTCAATGGCCCCATTCCTATGACCCCTACATTCATAGGGCATCTATGCATAAACAGAGAAAGAGGACACTTAAAGAGCTCCGAGAAAACAAAACATTACTAAACAGCCCCTCTTACCTACTAAACAGAGAAGACTCAACTATAGTGCGGAGAGCGCAGACTGCAAGCCTCATGACTGAACACATTAGACACTACATCAGCGGCGCACAAGGCACACCACAGTGCAGCACCTGCGGACGGTACCCCAGCAATGCTCACCAACTATGGGACTGCCCCAACGTAGCTGTCACAACTAAAACGGCACTACAAACACTTCCAGCCAGACTTAAGCCCGGGAGCTGGGAGGAGTGGGCCAATCCCCCTGCCGGGACCGAACTCATCCTCTGGCCGCTCTTAGTTCAGCACGTTAAGAACGTGCTGGGCGATGAGTGGTAAAGAAAATGACCCAGGACGAATTGTTGGGTGTGAATAAATGTTTACTCTCTCTCTCTCTCAACAGGACAGCTACAAGAGACAGGATAGACGCTGAACTCACAACTCAGTATTTCATCCAGAAGAGAAGACGAAAGAAGGTGACATATAACCAACAGGCATGTGCTCATGGCACGCGAACTCTAGGGAGCGAGGGAATGGTTTTAGTGCATCAAAGCGTTTAAAGACAAACAAAAAAAAGATTCTTATCAAGTAGAGTAACAGAAGGATGGCTCACGCAGCGCTCCCCCAGATCTTGCATACTATACGCCTCGTAAATTTCTCTGGCGAGTTTTTCCTGTCTGTCCCGCGTACGTTCTACCACAGAACGTACGTGGGACAAAAGGAAGATTTATTAATAATAGGCTACGTGAACATACCCTCTCTATGAGATCGACGTTTGGGGGGGACACTTGCCTCTGCACGGTAAATCCTGTGCACGTACTCCTAATCTGGCGAGCACCGCTATCGTAGGTCCATATAAGGAAAAACTCCCAGGAGGAATGTACGAGGCATATATTATACAAGGTCTGGGGGAGCACGGCGTGAGCCATTTTTCTGTTACTCTATCTGAAAAGGAAGTTTTGTTTTTAAACGCTTCGACGCGCTAAAACCATTGCCTCAAGCCCTAGAGTTCTCGTGCCATGAGCACCTGCCTGTTGGTTATATGTCACATCCTTTATTCTTTTCTTCTGGATGAAATATTGAGTTGTGACTTAAGCGTCTATCCCGTATCGTGTATTCTTGTAGAGTTTCCTCATGTTGCTCGCTGACTTTACTATGTATAGATTCAATATGACTGCCACGATCGCCCGGCATCGCGGACAAGGGGTCGAGGCACCCGCCGGTTGAGAGACGACCCGCAACCTGGTGACAGTGGACGATGACTGACTGCGAGCGGCTGTGCTCGTCGGTGTTTATTGATGATCATTAATGTTGCCCGCCTAGCCTGGCAGGTCATCGAAAGTTAGGCCGGGGGGGGGGGGGGTGGAGTGCCACATGATTGTCACATATACTACATCATCCATATATGCCATGGTGTGCTTGGACCGTGCGTCTCCAAGCACGATGTCTATAAGACGTTGGAACGTAACAGGTGAGTTACTTAAGCCAAAAGGCGTGCGCACAAACTCGTGCAAGCCCCTGTAGCGTGTGAATTTTGTTTGCTCGATGTCACCGCGTTCGACCTCTACCTGGAGTAAACCGCAACTGCAGTCAAGAGTAGTGAAAAAGCTCGCATTCCCCAAATTGAACATGGTAGACTCAATCGAACGATACGGGTAAGCGCCACGAATGGTTACCGCATTCAGGCGGATATAGTCCGCGCAAAGCCGAGCCGTTCTATTTACTCTCTCTCTATTTACTCTCTCGACTCGCGTTCTGCACCCGTGTCCATCATGTCTTGGAGCGCCTAGTCCAGGAGGGCTCGCTTGTGTACGCTAATCGGTCGAGGGCTGCAGCGAAGATGCCGTGTATTCCCGGTGTCAATTGAATGCTTCAGAACACCGGTTCTGCCGGTCTCAGCTAACGTTCCGGAAAACCCTTCCAGAGTCTTTAGAAACGCCGCTTTTGCTAGTTCGTAGAAAGACACTCCTGCAAAGAATCGCTTACCGCACATGGGAGTCGCAATAGAGGCGTTCTAACTCCAACGCTACCGACGCTCACGACACAAACCTTTCGTCAGGTAAACGGGACCAGTTTCTCGTCACTACCAAACCAGTAGCCTTTGTTCGGGATATCAAGAGTCAGGTTCTCCCCGAAATTAAAATCTCGCTCCGAAAGGGTTGGCACCGTGAGACCAGGTAATCCAACGAAACGCTGGCTGCACTTTTTCTCGTTACACACTGTCTGTGACCTTACAGCCTGACTTGCGATCGTTTCTGGTCCTGTCGATATTTGTAAGCCCAGGTTAGCTTTCTGATCTATGCAGAGTTCGATCCGGTAGTCGACAGTAAGCGACAAACTTTGAACGGCATCAAACACCGCTGCCACAGCTATTCCGAACACTGTAACTGTCATACGAGGCTCAATTAGGTGAAGGTCAGGCTGGATTCGACGTACCGATGGCGGTTTTGCTGAGTTCTCTTTGGCCACCACGGCCGGCAGGCATTCTTGGGTCAACGCCGTCGGCCGGACTCGTTTCCCGAGTCTTCAGGACTGTTGCGCCACAGGTCGGGGCTGTCGCGCCGGAAGTAGCCAAGGCGACCGTAACCAAAGCAATGCACCGAGTTGCCACTGTCGCGGCCGTGCTTCGGGCTTGTAGGCGGTTGTCTTTGCGGCCTTTTGTACTGACCCTCGTCGGACCTTCGATATGCGCCCCGGATACCATGGTGGGGGTATGACCTTAATCGGCTTTAACCCTGCCGTGGTCAGTATCCAGCCGACAGGGCAGACACCCGGGGGTCTCTACCACAGTGTGGTCTCCCGCGCACCCGTTGCCCCAAGGCGTAAGACTGCAATGCACTGGGGGAACAGACCGCGCCATCCAGGTTTTGGGGCCAAACCGGACTTCTTCTGGGCCTGGGAGTTTGCCAGGCGCAGGACGGCTCGAGAGCTTCTTCAAGCGGTGGCGGGAGCCGGTCCTGGATCTCGGTCTGCAACGCCTCTTGTATGCCGTGAGCGTCCCCGGCCAAGTGCTCCAGGGTCGGATAGGTGCGGCCATGCAGCTAGGGCCGGATGTTTGGGTGGCTCAGCTGCCCGAGCCGAGCAACCCTGTACGACTCCGACGTTGTTCGGTAGGCCCTGTAATGGAGCCCCTGCACGACCCGTACGTGTTCTACGAGGGTCTCGTCCGGGGCTGGGTCCGGCGCTTCAGTTCTTTTTTGACTCGAGTCTTGTACCCAGGTGGAAGAATTTTATTTCGGAACTACCGCCGCAAGTTTCCCCAGGTGAGGAACGGGGCCACGATGCGCCGACAGCGCGCTGCGATGCTCTGAAACGCTGCGGGAAATGTACGCGCGAGGACGTAATCGTCCGAGGCTCCTCTACCAAGCGTATGGACCGCCAGTTCGGCCAGGAAGTTCGTCACGGACTTCCGGTAGTCGTAGCTTGTGTACGACGAAACCGGCACCTGGGGCGGCGGCCCTTGCCAATGAGGTCCATGGTAAGCCAGAACCAGGCGTTGCGCGACCTTGTCTGAGTTGTTGGCGATCCGAGCCATCAGGTCCGTTGTCTTCGGATCAGGTCGCATCCTGTACTTTGGTGGCTTTGTCGCGCATGCCGAAAGCGAGCGCAGAACAAACGACGCAACACAAAACACAAAGCAACAGACAAGGAACACGAAATAAATACAGACTCAAGCATTATACATGAAGGCCAATTTAATAATAATAATAAGCTTTATTTTTCATTTCCCATTACAGGTAATGATGGGGCCGAGAATAAAAGCCGCGATAGACGGCTTGACAAGCTCTCGGCCCCAGTTACATTCAGCAGCAGTCAGAGGGAACAAAATAAAATACAAAGGCATTCAATCAAAGAATAAGCACATTTAACGGATATCAATTACCTAGTTAATCTTTAAAGCATATCAATGTACAAAATCTACGTTTACATAATAAACACAAATACATGGACATGAAGGGAATTATTAACAACTTACCGAGAACAGAGAGATACAACATCGAAGATATACAAAACCAAATATCAGTAGACTACATCAAAGGTATACATGACAGAACGTAATGCATTTAAACTCAATTTATCTATATCAATATTGTGTAAAATTAGTGAATTGAGAAGTCTTGGGACTCGGTAGGCTAACATTTCTTTGCCAACATTCAATCGACACGTTGGTATTTGCCAATAATCGGGGTTACGAGTTTGATACGTTAAAACATGTTTTTGTAAATTTGACAATGTTACCAAGGAAGAGGTGTTATGTTGCAATTCTTTTTTAAGGCTTGTGGATAGTCTATAGCTATACATATTTTTGATACTAAGTATATTATAAATTTTGAATAAGTTTTCTGTATGCGACAAATAGGGTGCGTTTGCAATAGTTCTTAGTATTCTTTTTTGAATTAAGTGTACTTCCTCCAAGTTTGTTATTGTAGTTGTGCTCCAGACTAAAGAACAGTAATTCAAATGAGAATAAAATAACGATTTATATAACAAGAGTTTAATCGATGTTGGAAGTATATACCGGTGCCTGCATATCAGCCCTACAACCTTAGATAGCTTTTTATTTAGATACGCAATATGATGGTCCCAGGTCATATTATGAGAAAATACTACACCAAGTGTTTTAAAATTCTCTACCAATTCGATGTCTACTGAGTTTAAGGTTATCCTACATATTGATGGAATAACTTTATGTTTTGTCCGAAATATAACAGCTTTAGTTTTGCTAGTATTTATTTTTAGAGCGTTCCTGTTGGTCCATGATGATATTTGATCTAATACTAAATAAATTTTTGACACGAGCTCTTCTGCATTATCAGAAGCATAGAGAAGTGTTGTATCGTCTGCATACATTACAATTTTAATAGACTGGTCAATATTTACTATATTATTTGCATAGACATTAAAAAAAATGGACCTAAAATACTTCCCTGTGGTACCCCTGAGGAAATTTGTTTTATATAAGAACAAAAGTTACCGCAACACACATATTGTTTCCGATTTTCGAGATAGGACCGTAGTAGATGCAAGGCTTGCCCCCGAACACCATAAAATTCGAGTTTTTGTAATAACAATTCGTGGTTTAAATAATCGAAAGCTTTAGTAAAATCAATATAAACCCCTAAAACAAGTTTCTTGTCCTCTAAGTTGCGTAAGATAAATTCTTTTTCTTCAAGTAAGGCAAGTTCCGTAGAACAATGTTTTTGGAATCCAAACTGCGACCTTGTAATGAGTTCATACTTTTCGAAAAAATTTGACAATCTGACATGAATAAGTTTTTCAAGCCCTTTTGAAAACACGGGAAGTATTGAAACAGGTCTATAGTTATTAATGTCATTCATATCACCTTTCTTATGCAGTACAGAAACTTTGGCAATCTGCATACGTTTTGGAAATATACCTGCAGATAAACACAAGTTAAATATATGAGTTAAACAATGCACGACTAAGTCTAATACATATTTTACGGGTCTAATTTGAATATCATCTGCATCTCTACTGCATGTATTATTTAAGTTCATAAATACATTAAAGACCTCGGAATCGCTAACGGGATCTAAGAATATGGAATTTAAGTTTCTATATTTAATATACTCGCAAGCCTTATTGTCGTGAGCTAGAGAAACTAGATTTACAAAGTAATCATTAAATACACTAGCTAAAGCAGTATCTTTAACTTCTTCTCCGTTAATATGCAATCTATCTATGTTGTCATGGTTCTGATTATTTTTTCTGATTGAGTTTACTTTTTTCCAAATAACATCAATACGTCCAGCTGAAGATCTAAAACTATTGTGATAATACCGTTCCCTAGCAGTTCTTAGTTCCTTCGTTAACTGGTTGCGATAAGCTTTAAACTTTGTCAAATCATCTTGATTTCTTGATTTGTTAAATCTTTGGAATAACTTGTTTTTTTTATTAATTTTCGATAAAAGACTTGGGGTAATCCATGGTTTCCGAATTCTACGTGATTTTTTCGTTTTTTTGTAAGGAAAAGTTTTTATATAGAGGCGTTTAAAACTCTCTAGGAACGTGTCGTAGGCTACATCAGGGTCTGTTGCAGCAAAAACATTGTTCCAGTCAGCATTTTCAATATCATTACGAAACATGTCCAGATTATAAGGGGTGATATGCTGAAAGTGCCTAAATGACTCTGCATTTTTTTTTTGTGAGAAAGACTATCATTTACGCATAGGAATATAGGTAGGTGATCGCTTATATGGGTGGTAAGTATACCAGCTTTCAGACATACGTGATCAATGTTTGTAATAAAAAGGTCAATAAGAGTTTCCGTGTGCACTGTAATTCTTGTTGGTAGAGTTATTATGTTAGCATATCCATACGTTGTAAGTAATATTTCAAATTCAGTTCTAGGCGTAGTATCAAGTAGCATATTAATATTTAAATCTCCTCCAATGATTACCTTCAAGTTATTATCACTACCGAATCCCAAAAGCCCCTCAAAATATGCAAGAAAAGTATTAATATTGCCATCCGGTGGACGGTAAACCACAGATATAAGCATATTTTCTGCCACCAAAGATAACACTTCATAATCCTTTGTCATAGTACAAAAAGTAGATAATAATTCGGTTTTGATGCTTTCTTCAATCAACAAACATACACCTCCGCCACGATTAGAAACACGATTTAAACAGTAGTGGTTATAAGATGGCAGCCTAAAAACATCTTCTTCCTCAGTATACCATGTCTCGGTAAACATAATTATATTGAATTTAATTGAAAACTGGCTAAAAAGACACTCGAGATCTGTTACTTTATTTCTAGCAGACCTTGCATTTAAATGAAAAACTTTCAGTGACGACTCAAAACTGCGTTCAAGATATTGTGAAAAATCAACGGGAAGTACGTATGGTGATTCTTTCATGAATTGCGAAGGCCCTAGTATCTAGGCGATAAAGACCTCGAGCTACGAATGGATCGCTTTCAGATCATCTTCGCTTCTAATCACATAGGCGTCATCACCATCTTTGCGCCTGATAAAGACTTTTCCATTCCTATGCCATACGTACATGAAGCCTTTTCCCTTCGTCCATTCTTTTGCCTTGGCTAGTAGTTCACGATTTTGCTTCGTCAGATTTTCATTAATGAAGTATTTGTTTCCAGTGTTTCGTAACTTTCCCCTCCTGCTCAACCATGCGTCCCTTGTTGTTTGCGAAGCAAAGCGGACAATAATGCCAGGGATTTTATCTGGCTTTGAGGGCAGACGGTGAATGGCTGTTACTTCGGCTTCAGCTAACTCGGGCAGTTCTAGGCTGGGAGCTATTTCATTTATTTTGCTCATTAGATCCTCGTCTTTCGTCTTTGTGATACCGTGAAATTCAAGGTTGAGCTTTCGGTTTCTCCATTCGAGGTCATGAAGTTCATTTCTGAGCCGCTTCACCTCCTCACCATTGTCTTTTGCCTCGAGTTCCGCCACTTTACTTTTTAGTTGTTTAATTTCTTCCCTCTGTTCTTTGACACTTTCTAATATTTCATCATATTTTGCCGACATCATGCTAATGGATGCTTCGATGCCTCCTACAGTTTCTTTGAGATCTAAGAGTTCATCTAATTTGTTGTTCATGGAAACTAACATGGTCGATACGTCAACATCCGATTTCGGTTTATTGGTCGCGCCTTTCTTAAGTTTTGAGGTTCGACAAGTGGGCCATTTCCACGTGCTACGATAGGTTTCGCCCTTTGTTTTTAGTGTTACTTCAGAGATTCCCGCACAACTACCGCAATGATACGTGGAACCGCATTCACTACACGTAATTGACTGCTCATCATCGAGGATTTCCTCTTGGCATTTCAAACACAACGTATCGGCGATAAATGATAGCAAAGAGGGCGTCCGGTGACCGAATCCTTGTCCAACGGCCACCTGGACGTATCGGGCATGGGGAAAACGTAGCAAACAGAACAAGTTCAAAGGCCTAGAACGGGCTAACAGGCTGCGGTCCAACCCGCGGGAGATCAGTAAGCCTCTAGATGAGCACTAAATATTGAAGGGTTCGGTGCGTACTGCTCACCCACAGGAAAGACCAGCGAGGCAGATGCAAAAATAACACCTTTATCTTTCTGGAGCCGGCCATTGAATCCCGGGGCCCCGGAGTCCCAGCGTTGCTTGCGCGCACCGCTTACGCGCCGAGCGCCGAGCACGATTCTTTCTGCCGCAGTTATGAGCCAAAAGGCCCCCATCGTATAGTACACTCTAAACATACTATAAGAACACGGTATAGTACACGAAAAGTGAAAATTCAGTAGGCTGGAGTATGCTAAGAGCACACATTTTGTCAACTTCAAATACACTTAAAAGTATACTTTAAGGGTAGTTAACGCGGCGCACAAAATGCACTTCTTGTTCTGCCCACTGACCGAGTCACGACAGGCATGAAAAGTGTACTTCACTTTGTGCCCGCTGACCGCCAGCGAGCCGCTACTTGCTGGAGTGGAGGTGAGAAAGAAAATTACACATCTAAAGCCTTCTATATCTTGCATTCCGGCGAGCCACAACATGCTTCGGCGAGCAGCGACACCCTTGGGGTGAAGACATGAAAGACAGGCAGAGCCCGTTCAACTCAGCTTTGAGACGGGTGACAATCGGATGGACAGTGAGTCTGTCAATCCGATTTAAAATGTTTGCAATTCGACAGCCTAGTCTACCTACTCCACAGCCCAGCAAGCATATATTCGTCGTTTTGCAAAGTAAGAATGGAGCACGAAATGTAGACCCGTGTCTGCTCAGTTCCATGAGCTACACCATGTTTGTTTATGCTTTCGCCATAACGCAGGGGGCTCCGCTCTTTTAAAAAGCCCGTTTTTTTGGAACCTTCGCACATATCGTAGTGCAAGATCGTCACATATGCATAGTCACTAAGCTTCAAGAACAACGCCAATCCCAAGAGTGCTAGAAAGAACAACCGCATCTGCACGTGGGGAATAATGTTGATTGGAGCGAAGCTCTGGTGGTGCTTGTCTGCGTAGACGCTGAGCCACAGCATGCCGGGCCTTTCGTTCGTTTTCGTCCATGTCACGCTGCGGTCAAATGCTCAAATGCGTATACAACCACGTTCCATACCACACATTCTTTTTCTGACATGGACGAAAACGAACGAAAGGCTCGGCATGCTGCGACTCAGCGCCTACGCAGACAAGCACCACCAGAGCTTCGCCCCAATCAACATGATTCACCACGTGGAGATGCGTTTTTTTTTCCTACACGAGCACGGGAGCACGTGCTCACGTGCTCGTGGGCACGAGCACCCAACGCCGGATATCGGACGGACATGCGGACATGGCTAGTCCCTAACCCAGACAACACCCGACATCCTCAGGACGTCCTCGAAAGGTACAAACGTCCTCACGGTTTTCAAGACGTCCTCAGGACATCCTGAGAACGTCAG
Source organism: Ixodes scapularis (assembly GCF_016920785.2). Classification (NCBI taxonomy): domain Eukaryota; kingdom Metazoa; phylum Arthropoda; class Arachnida; order Ixodida; family Ixodidae; genus Ixodes; species Ixodes scapularis. Next base: position 2,483,953 of record NW_024609883.1, on the reverse strand, counting down.
TCGCTGGATCATCCTAGAAACGTCCTTCCGAGGACTTATTGAGGACGAAGGATACAATGTTAGAGGTAATATATACGTCATCACTTTGATTGTGTTTTTTAAAAAAAAATAAATGAATGAAATGGCGGTAATATACACAGTTCACAATCACTGCTCAACTAAATTTCACATACAAATTATTACATGCAGTTGCGTAAGTTTAGGACATCTTTTAAATATAGTTTTGACCAAACAATTCTTTAATAAAACCAGGACGCACTACAATTATTATTAGTTTTGTATTTGCGCAGTATTTCGAAATTCTGTTCCATTGGCAACATTCAATCTAGGTGGCGCAAGCTACCGCCTACTACAAGGCAATTATCCACCCATCCGAGAGACTCAAGCAAGCTAAGCCTAGCCAGGACAGAAACAGAAATAGCGTCGAGGTGGTCGAGGTTAATGATGGCTTGATAATGTGGATGCTTGGGCTAGTTGGTAATTCATTGGATGGAACAGCGCGGATACAGTCACACTCACAGGCACACAAGAAGGAAACAGACTCGCAGCGCTGATTAACAACTCAGTGATATATTTCTTCTTCCTCATATCGTCATCTTCTCCTCCTTCGCCACTAATGAAAACATTTTAAAATTTTAAACACCAGAAACCGAATAGCCATTAAACATTAATAAATAAATAAATAAATGACAACTAAAAAGAAATAAAAACTTGAAAAAGTAAAAGAAATAATTTTTTAAGTTTAATTTTTATTTGTAATTTTTTTTCTAAAACATAATTTTTTACTTTATTCTTTTTTTTAAGTTTTCTTAGTTTTATTTATTTTTAGCTGTCATTTATTTATTTATTATTTACTTATTGATGTTTTTTGGCTATTTGGTTTCTTGTGTTTAAAAATTTAAAATGTTCTCATTAACGGCGAAGGAGAAGATGATTTGGAATACATTTTAGCGCTCAAAAAACAGGGACAAAGAGGCGAGAAACAGACAGCACAGTGCGCTACTAACAACTGATTTTATTACGTGAAACGACACTTTTATACCATCTGAGTTTCTGATTTTGCTTCATCACTAGCCAACCCGGTGCCAGGCCGCGTCATTGAGGAACGCACGCTCCTTGTCCAGTAAATCAATTGAGGCCACGCTGACACATGCTGCACCACCCTTCCTAATCTCATCTGCCTCGATTATCTCCCTCACAGTTTTTTCCTTGTGCCGTGCCAGAATCTTGCTCTCGGAAAACAACGGCATACACTTGCACCTTTCACAATGATCAGACAGATGACCGTCCCGATAATTTCCTACCTTAAGTTTGTGCTCCCTCAGCCTATCATTAACACACCTACCTGTCTGACCTATATACTTGTTTCCGCATGATAAGGGGATCTGATATACTACTCCCTCCGCACATTCAACGAAGGGATCCCTGTGTTTTACCGCGCAGCCAGAAGGGTCCTTACAAAAAGGATCTGTCATCCTACATAATCTACTAAATTTGTTTGGTGCGGAAAACACTACTTTCACGTTTGATCTATTGGCCACCTTTTTCAAGCCATGCGGAGATTAGGAAGGGTGGTGCAGCATGTGTCAGCGTGGCCTCAATTGATTTACTGGACAAGGAGCGTGCGTTCCTCAATGACGCGGCCTGGCACCGGGTTGGCTAGTGATGGAGCAAAATCAGAAACTCAGATGGTATAAAAGTGTCGTTTCACGTAATAAAATCAGTTGTTAGTAGCGCACTGTGCTGTCTGTTTCTCGCCTCTTTGTCCCTGTTTTTTGAGCGCTAAAATGTATTCCAAATTCCAAAACCAACTAGCCCAGCAATCGACTCTACACACTTAAAATTTTTACACCCTTATTCGTGTACATGGCTCGTCCTCTGGCTAACGCCTTTATTCGTGTAAGGGTGTTAGCCGCCGGAGGTGGTGAAAATCGTGTTAACTGCTAACACCCTAAAAACAATATGGCGGCCAGTATGCGACAGGCGATACGAGCCTGGCGAGCCGTACGCGGCTTCTCGCCGGAGCAAGAGCATACGGCTCGCACGCTCGTTTGGTGTCATCTGTAGGCGCAAAAAACTTTCCAAACATCTCTATGTCCAAGCGCCAACACCGCAAATAATACGAGTAAGGCCGAAACCGCTGGAGACTGAACAGCCGAGACTGTCGCCGAAGTCTCGCTCGGCCTGCTCAATGCCGGTCGCATTTTCATCGCATCAGAAGCGCTTATAAAGAAGGGATAGCTTTACAAAACACTGACAGGCTGGCTTTATTGAACAAAACGCCCACTTGCCGTGGACGACAAGTTGACAACGAATCGCTCCAACACCCTCTGTCGACAGCGGCTAGGAGGTATCGCACTCGCGCTCCGTGTGGCTCTCGATTAACTATTGCCTGTGCTCACCTCTGTTACGTGCGTTATCCACTCATGAACGTTTCTGCGTGAACAGCGGCATTCAGCACCTAGAACACGCGCTGGGGAAGCCGCCTAACCTCCTTTTGTTGCAATCAGGCAGCATAACCGCATAAAAACGGCGACACAGCTAGCAGCGGAACCGAACAACTCGGAGCGATCAACACGACGGATGGACTAATGGCATCCAGCCCTCTAATAGTTATAGATCAACCGCCACACTTTTCAAATTGGGCGGTGACAACCCCCATCTAGCGGCGAAAAAAAAAAGTGATACACATTTGAAAAATGAAAACAGCAGTTTTTTTTTTTTTGCTGCCCGCCGCGCGGCCTCATCTGCTCACGACATGAACATACGCACAACACTGTACATACACACGGGGATACAAGCACCGATCAATTGCACAACACACAACAAAGAGTACATACATCCTACTTATACAAACTAACAAAAAAAAATTGGCTTGCTCTCTATGTTTATACAGCCTTGATGGAGATGCGCCTCAACGGGTAATCGGTCGCTTAGCTGTAGATGAGGAATTTAGCCAGTGCAGTACAACCGCTAACCTGGGATTTTTAACGTGCATCACGCAGTAGTGATCACACGAACGCGTGCCGGTACGAAGCTCATCCAGATCGAAACGGGCGGGGGCGGCGGGGATCGAACCCAGGAGGTTCCCAGCGCAAGCTTTCGCTCCACGCTCCGAGCTGAGACGCGTTAGCCCACTCGGCCACTTCCTCCCCACAAACTAACAAGTGCCCCGAGCGGTATATGTGCCCTCCTATTTCGCGCATCGGTTAGCCCAGTGACCACGCTAGTCTTAATCAAGATATGAAAAGATTACGCCAATTTTATTTTTCAATAATATTTTTTCTGCATTTGTCTTAGGTAGGTACACATATCCCTTAATAACTTCTTACAGCATAATATATTATAATGATACGCGCCTAACTTCTAGTAACTCATGTGAGTGACGAGAAAAAAAAATCGTGTGAATTCTGTCTGGCAACCACACTCGCGGCGTGGTTGCTATGGCGACGCTGTCGGTACGCGCGCCGGCAGCCGTCCAGCTGGTTCGGCCACGGCCGAGTGCGCGAGTCCACGGTGAACGCCGCGAACGCAATCGAGAAAACAAAGCGTCGACTACTGAAGCTGTACGTAATCGAGTTTCCGCCCGTTCGCTGCCGAATTCTTCGTAGTCTTCTTCCGCCCGCTCGAAAGGGAGCAGCCTACCAGTCCGATTACCGCCGTGGCTTCAGTGGCTTCATCTTCGGAGGGAACTGTCAACTGAATTAGTTCCAAAACGCGGGTGCATCAGGCAGCGCAACGTGGCGCGGTCCACGCACAAAGTCGGTAAGTAAACAAAACACTCAATGCCGTTCCATTCTTTTCTTCTTTTTTTTTTTTTTATCTACGGGGGCGCGCGGTGTTTCTGGGTGGCTTAAGGTATGGGAAAGCAACCGGAAAAATCGGCGCCTGATCGACCATGGGGTGAAAATTTCAAGGCGTATCGTATGCAAACGACAGCGTTTGCCGGCGGAAGACTCGGTCGTCCATGGCGAACGCATTTTTAGTATTTTTAAGGATGTTCTAGCTGCAAAAGAAAGGAGCGCCTTAAAATTTCACAAGGTAAAATACACTGCTGAGGAAACGACGCCCCTTTGCGTGCGGGTGCCGATTTTTCCGGCAGAGTTTAGCGCGCTGTGAAATGCAGCGTGCACTTAGGGAGAGTTTTGGCATAATATAATGTTGCTCATTGGAAATAAAAAAAAAGAAAAAAGAAATGCTGGCATCATATGTTTACACACTCTTAGTCATTTTTGGAATCTTAAGTACCCTTTTTGTGGCAGGTATTGGACACCAGCACATATTACGTAGGAACGAAGAGTGGAATCCGGCCAATTCCCTTCCACATTAACATCAAATGAGTGCTGTGAAAGCAAAGAAGAAAGTGAGGGTGAAACAGTTCCTGCAGTAGTAATTGTGCCAGAAACAAGAAAAGTGCCCCGAAGTGGAAAATATACTCCCTTGAAAAGGATCCAAAAGAAATAGAGGTTAACAGGTATACCGCCGAGCGTCACAGAACTGGACACTCCATTTCAGTTTTTTAAATGCCCATGCCCTGATGAGCTGTTTACAGCGATATTTGAGGGGACCATCCTGTATGAACTCAATGCCACCATGAACACCATTTTCAGGTTCTGGTCACACCTCCACGCAGGATGTCCTGCTTCAGATCAAGGAGGATATCCTTGAAAGAATCTCCTGTACGACAACACGGGCGGTCCTGGCCCTGGATATAAAGGGCGCCTTTGACAACGTCAGTCATACGCTGGTGTTCGAGAACTTGGCCTCAACTGGGTGCGGGCCCCGGATGTATGATTATGTGCGGGACTTCCTGAGCAACTGGATGGCCACCATCGGAATCGAGTCCATCCCACAAGCACCATCCCGATACCAAGCAAGGGCAACCGGCAAGGCTCGGTCCTGTCACCCACCTTGTTACCTGGCGATGTGCAAGCCGCCTCCTCTACTGGAACGGATTCCCCGGATGAAGCATACACTCTATGCCACTCTACGTGGACGACCTGACGATTTGGGCTACGTCGGGGTCGGACAGCGGGAGGCAAGACTTCCTCGAAGAAGTCATCGAGACGGTGCAGAACTACCTCGAGGCCGGCAACCTCCAGCGCGCCCCCGATAAGTCTCAGCTGTTGCTCCTCCGCGCGGGCAAGCCAATTCCCGAAAAAGAAGAAGGCGGACATCCGCCTCACGTTAAAGGATGGTACCCCCGTGCCGGTGGTGAAGCGGGTCCGGATCCTGGGGCCTTCACCTCCAGCGGAACGGCGGAGCCAAGTACACGGTCGACCGACTCGTCAAGACAACCACGCAAGTCATGCGCATGGTGAGAAGGATAACGAGTCACAGACACGGGCTGGAGGAGTCGGACCTGATCCGGCTGACCCAACCACTCGTCGTGAGTCACATTGCCTGCGCAAATCCGTATCTCAACCTGCTGTCGAGAGGTAAGGGCAAGATGGACGTGATTATTCGAAAGGGGTACTAGCTGGCACTGGGGGTGCCGCCATACGCATCGAACGCCAAGCTCCGGCGGCTAAGTGTAAACAACACCTTCCAGGAACTCATCAACATGCACCTAGCCAGTCAGTGGGAGCACCTGGCCCTCACACTGAGTGGGCGGCATGCCCCGAGCTCGCTCGGCATCCCCATCCCCGCATCGCAATGCGAGGCTATCCAGCTGCTGCTGGCCCTTTGGGACAAGATCCAGGTGGCACCAATCCCGTGGAAGCTGAACCCATCTTTGCATCCCGGTCGCTGGATGGCTCCCGGTCCCTTGATTCCGCTTAGTCCCGTCGTGTAGCATAGGGCCCCTGGTAGCAATTGGTTGCTAGCCCAGCATTTAAGCATACTCCAGCCTTTTTGTATGTAAAGCAAAACAATTACTGCAACTGAATACTTCTTACCTGACAATAATCATAGTTTGCACTGCTCAATGCCTTGTTTTATCTAAAACACCGCAAGTAAGTACTCCGAGTACCGGTCGGAGTACTGCGGTGCAGGTGAAGTTTTTACTTCACCTGTTGCTCTTCTGTTTTATCTAAAGTACCGCAACTAAGTACTCCGAGTACCGGTCGGAGCTCTGCGATGCCAGGTGAAGTTTCTGCTTATAAAAAAGTGTCTGCCCAAAAGCTTGCTTCGGTACCACGAGCTGCAACAGGAAGCCAGATGCAGAGGCTTTAAGAGCAAGCTCCATGCTTTGAATGTTGCTAAGCATGCGCGCTTGTGCAGTGCAACTGTCGTTCAGGACAACGTGCTCATTCTTGGCATTTCAGTTTCACTTGCACTTAAAGGGATGTTGAACCGAAATCTGGATTCCATAAGACACGGCGGCAAAAGCGTGTAACAAGATGCTACAAACACTAAAACATCACTCATACAGCGATATTTCGAATGGATGACCTTATTTTTAAAAAAAAGGAGGCGCATTTGACAGATTTGTTTGTCTTGTTTCTCCGAGAAGGAGAGGGAACGACCTCGCGTCTTCTCCGCCTCGCCGCCTTGAGGGGGCGAAGCAGAGAGAGGAGAAAACGAGATATCTCGACGTCACGCGCCTCATCGGCCTTGTTCAATCTCAACCTCTTTCTTCAAAAATACGGCCGTCCATTCGAGATATCGCCTTGTGACTACGAGTAGTGTTTTAGGGATTGTAGCGTCCTGCCTACGGCTTCTGCATCGTTCTCTGAAATCCAAATTTCGGTTCACCAGCCCTTTAAAGGGAAACGGAGTGTGGCAGCGATGGGATGATTTCTTGTGTCAGCCGGAGTTGCCTACCATTACCACTGTAGGGCAGCAAAGGCTACCGGCATGCAAGAGCGACTTTGCGAAGCGCTTTCGCAGAACAAGAGCTTGCGATAGAGCGTGTACTAGCTCGCACTTGTCGCCTTCGACCGTGCTGTCACCCTGGCAAGCCCTCAACAGAATGCCCGCATTCTTCAAGAAAGCCACAATGTTATGAATATACCACAACAATGCCTGGCTTTTATTTTTTTCTAAAAAAGAGCATTTCTGAAACTTTGAAAATGCAGCAGTGCACACTCATTACCTTCGGTACTGCTTAGTACGTGCTCACTCACGCTCACCTTATCCAGGCTGAAAAGCTTGTGCTCGGACGGAGCGTATTGAACACTGGTGGTGTCTTTTGACTGAAGTAATATACAAAGTATGAACAGGAGTGATAAAGAAACACAACATTTAATGCCGGTCATTTCCACTTTTGAAAAGTATCTCAACGCGAGATTAATTTGACATTTCGTAGTAAGGGTGATGAATTCCAGACAGGGTGACACAAACCGCTTTGATAAAAACGTAAAAACAAAATGTAACTACTCCATACAGGTGTCTAATAGTTTGATGACTAGGAAACAACACGGAGGACTAGAGAAATGTGATGAATATAAACGAATAAAGCTGGTCATGAATTGAAGCATACTTAGGTATGTGAGCCACACAACTTGCAGCTGCCATCACAAGAAACACAAACAAAGCCTTTAATGATTTCGAAAATCGGAACAATCCTGGCAGGAGTTTCACAGACTTTGGCTATTGCACTATGTGATCAGCAATCAGGCTACAGGTGGTTTCTTGATTGTATTAATCACCTTGATTGCAACTGGCCGTAGCTGTGAGTAGATTAGAATAAGACAAAGCCTCTCAAGAAGGCAGCTCCTATTGTACGTCTTCTGGCCATGGGCGAAGCCGAAGAGCCAGTAGGCCGCCATGACCACAGTAAAGCCTTCGAAAAGCCAAATGGTTCCCTCCTGCATATAAAAGCAGAATTGATTCAGTCAGAGAATAATAAAGGCCGCACTGATGAGTATGATTTTAAGCATGAAATGCTTTTAGCTCCCGGCCACCAAACTGATGACATATCTTTTTGGGAACTAATGCCAAAAATCACTTCAAAACATCCCAGGTTTCGAAGTTGACTTTTGGGTTGGTTTTCTTATTTGAAACCGGCTTTGAAACCTACTGGGTCTCGAAGTCAGTTTTGGATCAGAAAGGTGCGCACTAGCAGGGTTCAAATTTGCTGTCAAAATTTTGTTTCCTTGAGACAAGAAAACAAAAAGGAACATACACACCACCGTCTCAAAACCAGCACAGCATACAGCTGTCATTTATTTCCACAAGTCTTCTTCCTTGTCATCCCACACGCTGCACATGCTATGGAACCTATTCCTACACATGCTATGCAACCTATTAATTCCGAACTACAGCTTTAAAAAAATTATCCAACATTCAAATTACTTTTTTGTATGCCATCTCACTACCGAATTCTAAACCAAGAGCGCATCATTCGTTTAAACCGTTTGAAGCAATCGCCTGACGAGGAGCCCGTTGTCGTCACGCTTTGACGGCGCACTTTAGTTCACCTTTCTTCCGCCGTCTTGGGGGGGGGGGGGGGGGGGGGGGGGGGTCTCAGGCATCGTCCCCGCGCGAATATTACCACAACTGTTTAATTGATTGATGCGGCACACAAACTTCTGTTCGGGCTGGAACTTGGTCAACAGTGTCCGAGATGAGACCGACGCCCATTTTAGACGTCAAATAAAATTTCGAAATTGCTTTTATAATCTCTTTAAGAGTTTGAATGCATGTGTCTGGAATTCGCAAAATTTAGTGGCCGCGATTATGTCCCCTGTGACCGATTTGCAAAAATAAATGGTTTTACAGTAATGATTCAGATTGTGATTTATTGGGAATTAACCAGTGCTGTTAATAACATGCTCTGTATTGTCCGCTCCGCTGGTGTTTTTTCTGCCGTCATTGCATCCACGCAGCTTGAAAGTGCACTGCTTTATGCGACATGTGGTGGCAGCAAAAGCCTCTACCAAAAACATGCTAAGCACAGCATTTGTGGCGGCAGAAAAGATACAAGGCTATTATCTTGTTCCCGAGAGTATAGTATGTTGCAGGTTAAGACGGCACGGTGAGGGGAAGAAGCTCCGTCTACACTCTTTCCACTTTAGCAGAAAGGATGCTATAGAGAGAAGAAGGAAACCGCCAATCATGGCAAGCAAACCCTTTTTGGACTGGCAGAAGTGATGGGAGACGCCAGGCAGTGTAAAAAAAGGGGAAAGGGGGGGGGGGGGTGGACTGCAAACGTGTTTACTAAGTATAAAAAGGGGGAAGAGTGAAAAGAGGTATTCTTCTGTAGGTTCCTTTTTCTCCCGGAGCTGTGAATGTGCCATGGCCGGACTGGGCTCAACTCAATGCCCCAAATCATATTAAAAAAAAAAAAATTATTGCCGGCAGAGTTTTGCGGACTCCTAAAATTCCTTTACGGAGAGGTTCCACAAACCCTCTTTCCAGAACCGTTGGCCTAGATTGCGGGCATGGGCATCTGCAGTACGTTTTGCAGGAAAAGGAGGGGGAGGGGGGCAAACCTCGTTTTCTTTCAAAGTTATAGGTTTGAAAGCTACACCCCTTCAGAATAATCCCCCCCCTTTTCCGCCACTTTGCTGACGCCCATGATTGTGGGCACCTCATCACTTAACAAAATGTTTCCTAGGACCCATGTGTAGAAAGTAGGAGCCACCATTCAAGCCCCTGTCATGACTACAGTGCAGACATATCACAATAGCAGGGAAGAACAATAAATAATAATGGACAGTCTGACCGGAAACAATATTGGTACAGTTTCAGACTCGCCGCTCAGCTTGCCAGCTGAGCCAGGCTAGAAAAACGAAAATGGCAAAGTGAATGAGTTGCGAGTATAAAGATGCAACAACAAAACCCAACTGGAGTTCTTAGAAAATGTTGGGGCCTTCTTGTCAATGGAAGAGGCACTCAGTAATTAAATCCAATACTCTTTCGGATAGTGAGATTGATATCGTGGTAAGGTGGGTGCTTGTCCCAAGCTCTTGTTTTAGCACCAGTGGGTGTCAAGTTACACACAGCCAGAAAACAAATCAGCATAGCCGAACGAAGCACAGGACAATCGCATCCGTAAAATAGCCGATGTTCCATATTTTAATTAGTTTTTGATCTCACTCTGCGCAGCACACAATTCATAGCAGATGATTGTCCCTTTTTGGCTCCTTTCGCAGATGACTTGCCAGTCTGTTCGTCGTTTTGTTTCTGTCAGAGAATGATACCTACCTAGTAGCAAACAAACTCATTATTATTCCCTCATGTTAGCAGACGATGCGTCTGGTAGCGGTATTTTATAGCGAGTTCGTTTCACATGCACTGGCACCGTTCGAGTTCTCTCCCAGAATGCATCGCACTCGCAGAGTGTTGCACGGAGAACTGGACTCAAACAAATTCGCCAAATGCACCAAGTGCGGAAGACTGATGCTGCCGCCTTCTATGTTGTAGAAAGAATACCGACCTCAAACCGAAACTGGCGCCTTGCTGTTCGGAGTGTTGGGTGGGAATGCGAGAGTACAGTCGCTACCAACGTTGGTCGCTGCAGCCTGTAGTTTATAGTTGCGATGACTTCAAGCAACTCGGCTGTCCTAGGGATAGTTACAGACGGCGTAAATTTCCGCAACCAGCTGTCTACAAAGCAGCTGGTTGCGATCTTTCAATTCTCATAACCGTTAACACTGAAGAAAATGGATGATGCTGTCCGAGCAGAAGCTTGATCCATTTGAGTATGGCATTATGCGTGGACCACTGAAAGGGTACGCCTTAAAACTAGTCTGCTGGAATACCCAGCAAAACTTTTCGATTTCAATCGTCATTACAGGTGGATCAGATATTAGCTTTGGTGAGGGCGTCAAGAACGAGAGCTTTCTCGAACAAAATATGACGGGGCAAGTTAGCTGAAGTAGGTAAATGTTAAACATGATGATGTTGCCCAAGCCTCGGGTAAAATCACTAAATTTAGCTTTCTCTGATGCTTATTGGGCAGTCAAAGTTTCTGCTGGGGCAGTTTTGTCGACAAATGTTCAATTTTTCACCCGCACACGTTGGTGATAAACATCTTGGGGGCCGCTGATGCATTTGTTTTGAGCATTTCTTTACATACTGGTATATAGCAGCGTTTTTACGGCAACAGAGCGACTTAAAACCTCCAAATAAAGCACGGTTTGTCAACGGAATCAACGCGAGCTTGAACTGTGAGCGTCTCGCTCACAGTTCAAGCTCGCGTTTGATTCCGTTGCCCGCGGGACCCAATTTCTATCAGAAAATCTACTTTTTTTCCTTTCAGTTCCGCGACACATCGTAGCAGACAAGCTTTCGTCATCTGCTCCAGCACCCTGCCGGCCTAGCCGGAGCGAGGCACGACGGGATTGCATTTTGGAGCAATCTCGATTTTCTCAGTGCAGCGAGTGCATGCACGCGTGGGGTGTCAGCAATGAAACGAACTCGGAGGGTGCAACCACTCGTGGAGTGCCGGCTGAAACGAACCCGCTCCACGCTGCGAGTGGACACGCGTGGGCACGAGTGCCGTGAAACGAACCCGCTAATACTTCTTCAGTGCAAGCCGGTTGAGACCTCAACGACCAAAATCGGGCTCTCGGTGAGATGGAATGGCAAACTGAGAAGGATTTCATGACCAGGGGCCAAACAAATAACAGGTGCATTGTATGGTGAGAGTATTAGCACCGAGAAGTTTGGGTGGCGACCTTTTACAGCGAGCCGGGGTGACGTCATGCTGAGGACAAAATTTACCCCCTCACTTGCCCTACAAAGGCCGAGACGGCGTTAGCTGTCAACATATTACTTTCGTTTTTTTTTGTTTTGTTTTTTTTGTGCGCATTTTACGTAGGAAATGTGAATTATTATATGCGGCCTTATTGAGGTATGGTCTGTAGCTGCAGGCGAAACTTCAACCAACATTCCGAGCATGGTTTCCAGGGCAGACAGTGCATGAATCACAGCTGGTATATGAAAAGGAAGAAATGCCACCACACTTGCAGGAGCATTGCAATATATTTACATCTCACACAATCAACGCTGCTGATGATTCGAATAAATTAAGAGGTTTTTTCAATTTTGTTTCTAAACAAAAACGTCTCAGCGAAAAAGCTGCACTCTGCTCGAGCAACATGTTAAATATATTCGGGGCCATGGGGAGAAAATTACAAGTGAGACCGCCCAAAGGCCTTTGACTTAAATGCCATTTGTATGCCCGCAAAGCGGGGTCTGATGTTCTCCTAAAGCGCGAGACAAATGGACGGCAAAATTGTCCAATCCGACAGTCCGAACGCCGCTCCGAATTGAGACACTCGCACACGCTTCCGACCTTGCAAGCGACACAACGATCCGTTCGGCTCCGCCCAGGAGATCCAACTTCCAAGCACTCCAGCGGAGGTCCGCGTTCATAGATCTCTGGTCCCAGATTGATGGTTTAGCTCGCACGAGCGAAGCTAGGAGCTCGTTCTTGTTAGCGCGTGCATTCTTTGCCGGGGCCATCTTTCTCGAATGGATCAGCGGGATCCACGCGTCCGGCTTCCCGTCGCCCGTCCCGTTTTCTTATTCGTCCCGACAGACCAAGTATGTCATCATGACGTTCGCGCTAGCTGTGCTGTCATTGGCTGGACACATCCGACAATCCGTCCGCCGTGCGAAACTATCTGGCGCGTTTGACGCATGTCGGATCGCCGATCTGACGCCTGAAGCGACCAAATTTTTCGGATCAGGCAGTAGTTCTGTCGGATCGGACGTCGGATCGGATGGATTTTTCGCGCATGTGTCTCGCGCTTAACTCATGAATCTGCAAAGAACAGAATTTCAGTGTCTGAAACACTTACACCGCCGCTTCCACAACCCCTTGCACAACCGCCTTATATCGTGTGGAGGGGGCGGGGGGGTTCATCGACGGAGTTGCCTCCACCGATAGCTTTCCATACTTATAACCCAATTATAAAGGTAAACGTGACAAAAACGGTTGGAAAAGCTATGAAAATTCTGTCGGCAGAAGTCTCACCCAGCGACTTGTACACTGGGTAAACGAAGCCCCGCTTCTCAACGTGCTTACAGCTCACAACGGCCGATGTTGACGGTGCCTTTCCCATCCTTAGTCTGACTGTCCATGCTCTCTTTAATCTCGAAGTTTTCGGGTGGTAGAATATGATACCAGCTTCTTTTTGGAAATTGCATTGCAGCGCTGAACAGTAGGTCAGCATGATCACAAACCTCCGATCGTGAGGAAACGGGCGCAGGGAAGCCAGCCAGATGCCAGAACGTGAAGCGGAGTCCGTCACCAGACGTCACGGTACACCTCACCCAATCAAGACGTGGCGACCGCAGCGACACTTGTGTTTGCTCTGAAGACTAATAGTACGCCGTGCAAGCAATACCATTGATCTCCACGACAATTTGCTGGATCGCGTGTCTCCGCTTGGTCGTTGCAGCTCAGGTGCGGCCACCGGATGGCCACCTTGGGACAAAGATTATCAGTCAACCTTTTGGAGCGTTGCGGAGGCTGGGCGGCAGTAAGCTGAAGACATGTTTTCTGCTCGTTCGTTGTCATTTACCGAAGAAGTTTGTTAAAACCCTGAACGCTGAGAATTGCGTTTGAGAACACGTGGAAATTTTTACGAAAGCTCAGCACCGCAAGAAAGAGGGGCAACTCGTCTAACGCAAGTCTTACCGTTCTGGCGGCATGATCAAAGCTTCCTTGGCATGCCAAAGTGCTGCATCTTTGTCTTCGCACGCTTGAATACCGATCAAGAATTAATGCCGTGTGGATTTGTTTCGTGAGTGCAAAGTGCATGAAGATGCATGTGCCTCTGGAGCCGCATTTTACTTTACTCTTACGACTGTATTTGTAACTTGCGGCACTTGCGGTTCAGAAACGGGCATGATCCAGTGGCGACAAAGGAGGGGTAGGAGGCTATGGCGACGGCGACAGATTGCACACAACCATATGGACGGGCCACGTTTGACAAACTTCAGATATCGCCGCTTCATACTTTTGCCTTCGAAAACCTACCTTCTTCCACAGCATTGCTCTATTTGTGCTGTCATGTGATCCATTTGAGTAGATTTGGAACATAGCCATGGTTAATACATAATAGCAACCACCGATTTCGTTTCCTATTGATAGCAACTCGCTGGAACAGCTGGGTGATAGAGAAGACGCCTATGTGCGACATACCTTCAAAGCTCTGCCATGGCATCGATTCTTGATAAGTATCCAAGCGTGAAAAGGCACAGAGACGCAGCAGTTTGGCAGGCCAAGGAAGCTTTGATCACGCCGCAAGACCGGCGAGACTCGACGTTCGACAAGTTGTGCCTTTTTCTTGCGGTGCCGCGCTGTTGCAAAAAAATTTCATGCGTTTTCAAAGGAAATTCTCATTTTTTACACATTGCGAGCATTTGGCGCTCCTTTCACTAAACAGAGGGGAGCGCCGCCGGAGACTGACACTCGAGCGTGCTCTTCGTGCTCCGAGCATTTCTTGGAGCACAAGTGACTTCTTTGCGCTCCGTGATGTCACGTCCACAAACAAGATGGCTGTGCTATTGTTGAGATTGTTGAAAAATAAGGCGTAGCCGGACAGCTGCTCCTTTTCAGTCCATTAGGGGTTAATCCAGCAGGTAAAAACAATTTGATTTGAAAGCCAAGACAGCAATTAGCATTCCGGAAAAGGTTTGTTCATGTGCCTTGCCTGAGAACAAAGTGATCTATCGAACGAGCGTGCTGATAGCTCGGCGACAGAAAAGTTGCCGAGAAGACAGTGGGACGGCTGCCCTTTTTAAACTGCTTAGTCCAGCTGCAGCGAATAAAGATACTTAGATTGGAAAGCCGAAGCATCAGTCAGCATTGCAGGAAAGGTTTGTTCGTGCATCTCGCCTGAAAACGAATTCATCTATTGAACGGAAGGTTACCGACAGCACAGCGACAGAAAAGTTGTTGAGATGAGAAGACAGTCGGAGCGCTGCCCTTTCTAGGATGCTTTGCTCAGAGAATCAAGATACTTCGAATGGAAAGCCGAAGTATCATGTTCATGTCTCGCCTGAAACGAATTGACGTGCTACCTATTGAACGACAGTGTTCCGGTATCGGCATAGCACATCAACAGCTTCCATCGCATTTCGTCTAGCTGCAATACGGAACCACGAAATATCTGGCAAGTGTGAGGGTTTCGTGCGTCGACAAACGGGTTCAAGAATGTTGTCTTTAATTCAAATATAAACAGCTTGCACGGTCAATAAATAGATCAGCCAAGGTGCCTTTCCCCGCACGTGCTTGAAGCGAGTCACCAAACCTCTCAGAAATACTTAAACGTTCGTAGAAACTTCATAACATCGCCATCTCTCTTACTTTGTACCCTGCCGCTCTACACTGGCTTTAATTAATTTACCACCGAAATAATTTTGGCTTCTCCCACCCGTATCCACGAAATGCCAGGTTCGTCATAACCGTGCGGCGGGAAGGAGCTTGTGCAGCTCGTCAATAGATTCGGTGTGTCGCGCTCCTGTACGCCATGCGCCATTTAGTTGCTGTGCCTGGAGTATGAAACTCGGAGTGTCAGAGTAGGAGTAAAAGAGTGTGGACTTAAAGGGGAGCTGCAATCATACTTAAGCGTCTACCTCTTTTGCGGTTTCCACGTCTCTTTGGGTTCGGGCAAGCCAGCGGGCACGGAGAGAATAACTAAATATCAGTGAGTCATATTTTAACCGGACGACGCGGAAACCTCCTCCACCTACGAGGGCGACCCGCATTGCCGAAAGCGCGGAATATGTGACGTCTTTGGTCCTGGGCTTACTACTGGTCAGAGCCGCTAAAAGCTTTTTTTTTAGTCGATACAAAATATAAGTGTCGCGAACCATTTCAATTATGTATGAAAGTAGTTTTTGTTCAGTATTTTAGATCAGAAAAGAAACAAATGCAGTTTATAAAGTACGGAAACAAGAAAAGACCCGTCGAAAAACCCGCCACCAAGCGGTGAAAAAAACGGCGCATACAGTAAAACCTCGTTATAACAAAGTTGAAGGAGCGGTCGTAATTATTTCGTTACAACCATTAGTTTGTTATAGCCAATGTTCATTTCTCCCCACTATTAGCAAGCAAGGGGAATTATGATTGCTTTGTTATATCCATTAGTTTGTTATATCCCGTTTTGTTACAACGAGGTTTTACTGTACTAGAAAGGCGTAGTGGGATGAGGCTCCGACGAACAATGGGCTTAGAAAGGTCCCGGATGTACGCGGTGGCGCTGCGGTCGTATACCGGCTCGAGGATCCGACCGGTTCCGAGCGTTCCCAAGGCTTTCGGCGCGGGCTTGGCTGGCGATTTGACCCTTTGGCGGTATGGCAGCGCGAAGTGGCTCCCGTTCTGAACTGATCTTTACCCCGTGTTTGCCGTCGTTTGTGGCAAATGAATTGTTATGCCGAATTAGTCTTTAATCGCGCAACAAATGCAATGCGAGCTGCCCTGGCCGCCCGCTTCATACAGCCTAGTCAACACGTGCTTTAGTGGCACCCTCTCGAGCCATCGACACTGAGTGCGGCAGCCGTGAGCGCTCGATGAGCTCACTACTTCACGGCCACTCAAGCCAGGACCTACGACGTCATGATGGATGTTATTTTTTGCTTGTTTTTGTAAGTCTAATTTGCCTATAACTTTTAAAATAAAGCGAAATTTGAGAAAAGAAAATTTTCTTTAAATTACTACGTTCAGTGCGCTCAGGTTCGGTCCAAATTAAAAACCAGTCAAAAAGTTATTGCAGGGCCACTTTAACGCTCCCAATGACGACAAACGAGCAAAAAACATGTCTTCAGCACGCTGCCGGCCAGCCTCTGCGACGCTCCAATTTTCCGTGTCCCAAGATGGTCGTCCGGCAGCCGCAATCACGGAGCGGGGAAGCGCAATTTAGCAATTGTCGTAGAGATCAGTAAAAAAAATATGGAATGCATACCCTCCTAGCATCCATCAGGTAGGGATAAGCATTCTGTGCAGTCTATATGCCCATCAATATCAACGCATGTAGCCATTTGCAGGCAGTCGCATCCATTCGAAGATCAATCTGGCCTTCGTCAGGCACCAGCTTTCGCTCTCAGCACACAGCCACTGTTGGTGGGCTTCGAGGCTGCTCGCATCTTCACCCTCCACAGGCGGGGGGCAGCCTCGGTCTGTAAATGTAGAATATGAATATGGCAGGTATTATTTGATAACACTTTATGTTTTGGCCGTGTAAAGAAAATCTGCATTCCATTTTCTAACATATCTGTTATGGAATAACAAGGTCAGGTGGAACGGCTCGAGTTCGCTGACTGAAAGACAGAGGGCTTATCCTGAACCAATATCCTAGCAGCCTTCGATATTGGTGTGGGGGGAGAGAAGGCTGAACCTCTAAAGATGTCTTCAAATGATTCTCTAATTGCTTAACTCCAAAGTTTCAGGCTGCTGCACTTCAATATTCTGAACTTTTTCCAACATATATTTGCGCCGTCGCTAACCATGTTTCATTTGCCAATTTTTTACACGCCCCTTCTCCTCCAATCAGAACAGCACGAGAGTCCGCCGTGAACAGACTTGGCATCATCGTGTGTCATATATCCCCGATGATTGCCTTCCCCACTAAGATGCATTAAAGCCAAGGCTCGAGCACAAGCTCATAGCATCGCTAGATGGTCGCACTGCACGAACCCTCGTGCAGCTTGAGTATCTACTAGTACTGGTAAAAGCGAGCGAGTTGAAAATGAATACTTAAAATCGAAAAAATAAAGCGCGAGGGACAAGCACAGGACAACCACGTAAAGCCTGGTCCAAACAGTTGCGTTTGACCGCGTTGCGGCTGCGAGAAACCAGGACATCCCTGCTGCTTATATCGCGTGCCAAGATGATTCTTTGAATTGGAATCCACGCTTCATACGAAGCACAGATGTGCCGGTGACTCGTTTCCGGTTCTAAACGCAACGCAGACAAACACACTCAAACTCAAGTGTCGGAACCGACCTTTACGGTACAGGCTCACAGTAAAGCTGTGAGCCCGAACCGTCTCGCACGTCTAGCCTTCGCTTTAGTACATCTCAGGATGAGACGGAATGTATAGTAATAGAACCGATGTGGTCTCACCATTCTCAGCAGAAGTGCGTGAGTAACCCATGCTATTTTCGTGGTCGCTTGCACGTAAACAACCAAGGAGCTGGTACACAACGCCGGCATTCATCTGGCTTGAAAACAACTTGAGCGTTGGCTTGGCTTGGACAGCTTGGATGTCAGCTGCCCATTGTGCTTACTTGAACTACTTGAACTTCACGAAATCCTCTAAATTGAGCAGGCTGCTTCTTGACTTCTGCTGTCGGCGCGTATGTCTGCAATTCGGCGGTTTCCGAGTTCGACGATTCGGAAATCATGGGTGTACCACCGCAACACCCTCTTAACACGATTTCGGTAGCCGTAGGGTGTAAAAAGGATGTACGAAGGGTGTAGGCCTTTCCGTACACCCTTGAATATTCAGAAATCATGTAAAAATGGTGTAGGAAGGGTGTGAGCTCGGAAAAACACCCTTTTAACACGAACATGGGTGTTGAAATTTTTAGTGTGTACTGAGAAGGTGATGACGATTTGAGGAAGAAGAGATATATCACTGAGTTGTTAGTCAGCGCTGCGAGTCTGTATAGACGCTTTGCAGCAGCTGTGCATGGACGCCGCCATAACTGACCTTCAGTTTTTGTTTCCTCTTATTCCGTTTATTTCACTTCATCATTACCCTAGCAGGCCAGGTAATTGCCATATTAGATTCAACTGTGTCCTTTTCTAAGGCATCGGCCTTTGTAGAGTATCGTCAACTACCGTTTCAGTTGCTCGGCATCTCGGTAAGACAAGAGAAGGTCAGCAATGGCGGCTGTAATTTGGCGCGTGTGCAAAGCATCTATATCAGCGCTGTTCCATCCAAATTGATGATGGCAGCAATGCAAGGCAGTGACAAAGGTTAGTGTGTTTTTAAATGTAGTACTTCTTCGAAATGGCGGAAAGCAATGAACGGCAATTTCGGCGGGAAAGATGCCGGGGCGTAAACGAATGCTTCGAGCTTTTCTACTGTGCGAAAGTAGACTCGGTAGCAAGGGTATCTTCCTCGCACGAACATTAATTGTGATTTATTTCTAGACCATCTTAGCTTTCTGCTGTGACTGTCATCACAAATCAATGTTTTAGGAGCAGTGAAATCAAATGTTGAGTGCGCAAACAAAGCTGACGTGAAGACCAACTTCAAAGTATGACTGCGCCACGCTGGAGAGAAACTGAAAAAGCTGCAGTCAAAGGCCGTAGGTGTTCGAAATGATGGTAAGTTTCTCACATTACCTGCTTTTATTATTAATACTTATGGAATTGATCTTTTTCTGTAGATCCCGCTGACTATTTGGACCAGTGCTGGCCAAGATGCGAAGCCAGACTGCACGTCTGGTGCAGACATTGAAAAAAGTCATGTATAACTTTTGCTCTCCAATAAAGTATTTCTTGAACAGTTACCTTTGTTTGCAATAATGAATGGCACGATCATGCTCATAGTTACAGGCTAAGAACATAGCGCAAGGAAATACGCAGAGGAGAAAGCCGACAGGATGCTGGAGGGGAGAAGTTTTCTTCTCTCCTTTTCAGCATTCCG
The DNA here is from genome assembly GCF_016920785.2 of Ixodes scapularis. Classification (NCBI taxonomy): domain Eukaryota; kingdom Metazoa; phylum Arthropoda; class Arachnida; order Ixodida; family Ixodidae; genus Ixodes; species Ixodes scapularis. The sequence continues at coordinate 2,464,451 of NW_024609883.1, read as the reverse complement.
CCAGCTTTCTTCCTCCTTTCCCTTGCCCTATGTTCTTAGCCTCTCACTGACTAGTAATCTAGAGTTAGTGTGTGAATTTCACTTTAAAATAGTGCACAACAATGCATTTTTTTTTCTGCAGGCAGCTCTTGCAGGCATCTTCAGGTTTAAAATCCAGCTGGAGAAGACTGCTGACTGGGCGAGTTGGTAGTTCATGTCGAGAAACGTAACAGCGCACAACTAGAGAAACACTTGCAAACTCAGACACACCAAAAAAGCGCCGAGTGAGTGTTTTTTTTTTTTGTGTCTGAGTTTGCTAGTGTTTCTCTAGTTGTGCGCTGTTGCGTTTTCCGCCAGTTGTAGAAAACCTAGAAACAATAAAAATGAAAGCATCCTAATAGCTCAGTGAACACTAGCTGCACCTGCAGTGCATTGTCCTAAAAATGTACTAGAAAAATCCTTGACTGCCCTCCTGAGGACGTTCTGAGGATGTCCTGAGGCCGGACAATAGGACGTTTCTAGGATGTTTCCAGGATCATTTGAGGACATCCTCAGGACATCATAATGTCCTTAAAAGGTTGTCCTGAGGACATCCTGGGGATGTCCAAGTGTTGTCTGGGAAGGAGCTTCGCCCCTAAAAGCAAAAGTCTTGTTTTATGTGCAGTGCCTCTCTCCAGAAGAGCCTGCATCCATTGCCGAGATGGCGGGTGTTCTCCACAAACGAGACAGATCATAGAAACTATGAACATTGTCAGGCTATATTGCCAGGCGCGTCGCCGAGCGAGCATGTGCGTGGCCGAATTGTTACCGCGTTTGACTGTTGCGCCGAAGGTCAAGGTTTCAATCCCAGTCAGCGGAATGTTCCTATATTTATTCTTTCAACTTGCCGCTCTCGTAAGTTCGAGAAAATTATCGTCTGATCAAGTTCCGAATATTCCACGCGCCGAAAGTTCTGTGCCGAGTGTTCCAGTAATCCACAAGGATACATAAGGGACTCCGCAAGGGGAGCGGAGTCAGCCTCGCCCCAGCGTTCGATCCTGGTGTTTCGCCACCATCGACGCTATCTTTTTCGATTTCGTTTGGGGCATAATGTAGGAAATAGCGCGAAAGTAAGCTCACTGGCATAGAAAACACACGCACACCAGAAAAAAGGTTGCCAGGAAAAAGGCAGCGCAACGTGAGTGGCCCTTTTTTTTGGTGTGCCTGTATTTTAGTGTGAGAGAGTTTACTTTTGCGCTATTTCCTACAATATGAAGCTTGAATTAGTTTTTTTCATATAAAGGAGGAAAAGAATATGCAGATAAAGTAGAATGCAAACCAGAGTTGAGAGGCAGCGCAGTGTATGCCCAATTCACACTGGCAGCCTAAAGCAGGCACGTAGCAAGGATTTTGTTTCGGGGGGGGGGGGGGGGGGGGGGGGGGGTGGGGTGGCGCCGCCCATGACAGAATTCCGTATGAGGGAGAGGAGGGAGAGGAGGTAGAAAAAAAAATATCGGAAGGTGGCCGATGCCCCCTCCCTCCCCCCCCCCCCCCCCCCCCCCCCCCCCGAAAATAGGTGCCTTTGCATTCGGCGAATGAGCCCGTGCTTTTGAGTCGCGAGCGCGTGCCACGCGCGGAAAATCATGAATTGATTGGCCGCAGATAATAATGGTTCCTTCGCTAAAGGTACCTTTACGGTCATGTGAATTGGGTATTAAAGTTCTTTCTTTGTGTGAGTGAATTTTTGAAGTGTGTCTGTTCTTGTGCGCTGTGAAGTGAAAGCATGCATGATCCGCCTACTCGCCCAAGCTGCAGTATTGATTAAATCATAGGAAGCATTCACAGGCGGCCATATCTCTGTGCGTGGTCTCTGAGCGCGGGCTGACGGCGAGCTTCCATAGTTTTTTTGCAGCGTGTATTTTTTATTATCGAGCGCCCGGACTTAGTAGAGTAGTAACGTGAACTCATTCTGAACATGCGCTTTAAACACCACCCACAAATATGGCGTCCAGTAAATAATCCTATAAATTCACTAGGCTCTCCTATTAAAATATCCCATTAATACACCGCGTATACGTTTATTTAGTGCTTTTTATCCAGGTAAGATTTTTTGGCGTTTCATTAAAACGTAGGAGTGCGCGTGGAAGTCTTCGATCAACGCTCAAAGTACTGGGAGCACGGGCACCTTAAGGTTTGTCTTCATTGCCTCAGAAAATTGTCCCCAGGTGCAAAACGGTTTTTCGGGGTGGAAGTGATGTAACTGGTTGAACGACAAAGCATAAAATGAATTGTTTAGATCCAAGTGGAATGTAAACTTTATAACAAAAAAAAATTGGTTTGAATCCCTTACCTTTGATACCTTCCAGTAGAAAGGAAAAAAAAGTAATTTTGTATTCCACCCCAATCGAGCTACATCAGAATTAATTATGGCGGCCGTCACAAGAAAGTTCTACAGCGCACCACAGGTCAGAGCACGTGGAGAGATTGAGCGTCATGCCGGCTTGTGGATAGTGTACTGAGTGAGTCACGTTAAATGGTAGATGTGTCGCGGACTTGGCGAAACAGCCATTAACATCGACACACCACGAGCCATTTCATGGACTGTGAATCGACCGACATCTCCATCGGTTTTGGTACGTCATAGCTCTCGCCATGGCTCCTGTGAACCGTAGTAATTTACTTGATGCCGACCCTCTGCGGGTCTGCGCTAGCAGGCCACGAGGGTGCTACCTCCTGCGCTTGTGGCGAATTCCTGTTGACTACAGTTATGGCGGCGTGGCGCATGCGCGGAACACCCTTTGAGATTAGTCTATTTTTGTTGGTGAAACTTAGGCGGAAATGTGCTCGGCGCATGAAACATTTCGAGATTGAACGGGTCTGAAGTCATCATTACGCTCAACGTTTGTGCTTCGCAACTAAAATCAAATGGCGTGACTTACCAACAGGGTGCCCAGAATGTGGTTCGTACTTCCAGAACAGTCAGCTCGGAGTCCTGAAATTGCGGAATGAATTTGAGCGTACACCCTGAGGCATGTGCTGTTTCTGACTTACGGTTACTTGCACGAGTGGACGATTTTTCATATGGACAACTCTCAAAGACTGGGCTAAATTCGAGGAACTTTCGTCAACGCGCATTTGGCTTCTTAAAAGGCTTAACAAATGAAGTCGCCGTCTTACTGAGTAGGATCGCTCGTGGCAGGTATGATCTTTTTCCTAAAGGGAAACTCCGCTACATTTTGTCTAATTTTTGCAATCTCACTGTTTCTGGTGCCACATGTGTTTCTAAATTAAGAGCTTCATTTTTCTGTGGTGCCTACTGAGGTTTTGTATAAATTCAGCCTCTAAGTTGTGATCTGATTGTCTATTGCGAAACAGAAACTTCTAGCTCGAGAAACGGCAACCGTTTTTATCAGCTGCATGGATCACCTTAAATTTGTACTATGCATTTCCTGGGATGCTTTGACTATACATTTAATTACGATATTGGCTGAAATATTGTAGTTTAGAATTATTAAAAAAATATATCTAACTCGGAGGACGCTAACAGACAACCACACTGTTTCAGCTGGCAAGGACAAATGTTTATTTTGAGATAAGAAATATTCGCGCATGGACCAGCTCAAGTAACATCGATATGTTGTATATGTGTCGTGAGAATGTGGCCAGTGTTGTATACAAGTTGGAAAATATGAGGAACCTGTTGCAAATCAGTATTTAACAAAACAGTGAGTAACCCTTTAAATCCCCAGCGTCACGGTACTGTTTAGAACTACGTGTTTATATGTAATATTTCCCAACTCTTTGAAGAGGGCTGACTGTAAGACGTTTTCTGAATAGTGTCATTTAAATATTGTGTAACTCTAGCGTGCGCGATGTATTCTGTACATTAGGGTATTACTGTTGAAGGCAACAGGTCCGGATGCTTTAAAGAGCAGGCTTATTTCTTTAGAGTGTGATTGCTGCAAGCTCAGTGTTTTTTACGTTATGCCTCCTAGAAATATTTAGTCTTTCGATAACTCACCATTGCCTAACTTTAAGGTGACCGTTTCAAATGTAGGGTCGTCTAACCTCTTATCTTCTGATTATGACATGAAGGCGTCGAACGTAACGTGGAACTGACAACATTGTATGACTGCAAGAAAATAGAGACACTGATCTCTATTGTAGCAGGCTGGATCGCGGTCGAGGCTTCTCTTACGGGGGTCAAGTGACACCGCTGGAAGCCATCCCTTGACAGTAGCTGGTGCTGTTGCGATCGGCCTTGGCCGGGGCCGCGTCTCTTCCTTCGCCCTCTCTTTGTGCCCGCCCGACCGTCTTGTTTATAATCGGAAACCACCCGTCTGAGCCGTTGTTGATGCTGTTAAGACCCGTCTCGACCTCCCTGTGTTTGTGGAGATCGAGCTTGCATTCGGGTGCGGACGACGACCAAGCGAACGTCGAGACGGTTGGCGTGCGATCCGAACCCTTTTCGCACGTTCGACCGAAACCGGAGAAGCGTTTCTCTTGGGCCTCGGCTCAAGGGCATCAGAACCGACGTTCCCGTCGGTGTGCTTGGTCTACGGCGTCTGCCTGGCGTATGCCTTCCACGAGAACGTTGCCGTCGGTGTGTTCTGTCTACAACGTCTGCGTTCTACGAGAACGCCAGACAGAATCCGACCCTGAACAGATGGACTGTATGTTGTGTCTGAGTCTACCGTACGCAAGACAATCCCCTACTAGTCGCCCTCAATTCGGAGAAGAACGACGACCGAGCATCAGGGCCGAGAGGAGGAGGCTGACGTCGAGGCCAACTTTGGAATACGGCCCTAACCAACTAATGGCACGGCAGCTCCAGAACACCGATTTTATTATATAAGGACCTATACGCTGCCCATTCGGTGCTCTTCGACGATGTAGAAACTTCTGTATATATATGTAATTAAACAGAGTTAACCGTGAGAGACCCTCCCGTCTCCTGCTGATGTTCCTGCCTGGAGTCAGTTTGCGATCCCTGTCTTCGCCTGGCCCTGCCTGAGGCTGCCTCGGGAACTCCTTGGTCACAACAATGCATAGGACTCAAGAGAAAACGACAAAAAAAAAATCAATTCCCCCGCTCCTAAAGCGTTGTCGGCACTGAAAGTTTTTGGCTGCTGCTTTGGAAGCCAGCGAAATAGCTTTTGGACGAACATTAAAACTGACAGCCCTCACAGATCTTATAAATCAGTGTTTTGCTGTCGAGAGTGACTCCGCTACGCGAAAAATGTAGTGCAGCGCATTGAAAGAACAGTCACCTAGAGTTACTGTGGAGTCTGTGGCGGTTTCGACAGGTTGGATTTAGCAGACAACAAGCTTCTAGGAACATGATTGTAAACCTGAGACTGGGCAGAAAGAGAACACAACAGAAGGTAGTAAAGAAGGAGGCAACGTCTCAAACTCAGCTGCAAAGTTTATTTCGAACACGCCTTATATACCCCATCCCCAACGCCGTCTCTAAAAAAAAAAAAAAAAAAAAAAAAAAACATGACAAGAGGACAATGACACTTGGGTAAACCTTCTCTTATCTCTCTTGACTTCGGCTGTGGGACACTCACACAAAGGGTCACAATCTAGCATAACCACAGCCATCCTGCGAAAGTAGGTGAAATCACTACTGAACACAAAGAAAGGGTTTGACCTTCAAAGGTGCGTTTCATCTAACAAATCACTCAGTCCAAGGAAACAATACTATACAGTGTTAACAGCCGGAACTGGGGCCATCTAAAAAAATGAGAACGACATTGCCCTCCTACCACAAACCACAAATGGATAACACTTCGACTTTCTCGAACAAGTCCAAGGATACACACATAAACAACACTAGTACTACAAAAAAAAGAAAAGTTTTACAAGCGTAGAAATTGTTTACATTCGTTCCCAAACTGCAATGACACCTTACTTATACAGTTGCCAGACGTTGTTATACGAATCGTTTCTTGGACTACACGTTTCATATCATTGCGTTATTTGTGAATTACTTCCGTTTCAGGCCAGTTGGCTTTACAATTATTACACTCTAGAAGGTGCCTGGCTAACTCGGAATTGGACGCGTTGTTTTTCACATTCCGTTTGTGTTCCGTCAGCCTATCATTTAGACATCTCGACGTCTGACCTACGTATTTAAATCCACACTCCAAAGGAATCTCATAAACCCCAGAATTCTTACACGGTACCGACTTCTCGCGATGTGCCTTCTGGCAAACTTCCTGTTTCGATTCAAAAGGTGTAAGCTTGCATAACTTAAAATGGGATGTGAACACTGTTTCTACGCCAAACCTTTTCGCCGACGCTTTTATGTTATGAGAAATATCGTGAAAATACGGTATAGCAACTTGTCGGTCCCTCACAGTTGGTTCATTCCGCTTGTCTCTGATTTGAATAGAAATTTGCCGTTTTAGAAAAGTTTCCTCATACCCCGCGTCCTCCAGTCTACCCCATCGTCTTTTTAAACCTTGACTCATGAAATGGGTACATGACCTTTTTAGCGCATAACCAATTAATGATTTCACAACTCCCGCCTTAATAATTTTAGAGTGACAACTTTGTCTCGGAAGCACCGGTTTAGAAATTTTCTTACCATATTTACCTGAATGCGCAAGTCCAAAAACTGCAACAAGAACATGTTGCAGTTTTTGGACTTGCGCATTCAGGTAAAAAATGGCTTATGTTGGGAATATTGTAAGAAAATTTCTAAACCGGTGCTTCCGAGACAAAGTTGTCACTCTAAAATTATTAAGGCGGGAGTTATGAAATCATTAATTGGTAATGCGCTAAAAAGGTCATGTACCCATTTCATGAGTCAAGGTTTAAAAAGACAATGGGGTAGACTGGCGGACGCGGGGTATGAGGAAACTTTTCTAAAACGGCAAATTTCTATTCATATCAGAGAAAAGCGGAATGAACCAACTGTGAGGGACCGACGAGTTGCTATACCGTATTTTCACGATATTTCCCATAACATAAAAGCGTCGGCGAAAAAGTTTGGCGTAGAAACAGTGTTCACATCCGATTTTAAGTTATGCAAGCTTACACCTTTTGAATCGAAACAGGAAGTTTGCCAGAAGGCACATCGCGAGAAGTCGGTACCGTGTGAGAATTCTGGGGTTTATGAGATTCCTTTGGAGTGTGGATTTAAATACGTAGGTCAGACGTCGAGATGTCTAAATGATAGGCTGACGGAACACAAACGGAATGTGAAAAACAACGTGTCCAATTCCGAGTTAGCCAGGCACCTTCTAGAGTGTAATAATTGTAAAGCCAACTGGCCTGAAACGGAAGTAATTCACAAAGAACGCAATGATATGAAACGTGTAGTCCAAGAAACGATTCGCATAAAAACGTCTGGCAACTGTATAAGTCAGGCGTCATTGCAGTTTGGGAACGAATGTAAACAATTTCTACGCTTGTAAAGCTTTTTTTTTTTTTTTTGTAGTACTAGTGTTGTTTATATGTGTATCCTTGGACTTGTTCGAGAAAGTCGCAGTGTTATTCATTTGTGGTTCGTGGTAGGAGGGCAATGTCGTTCTCATTTTTTAGATGGCCCCAGTTCCGGCTGTTAACACTTTATAGTATTGTGTCTTTGGGCTGAGTGATTTGTTAGAGAAAACGCACCTTTGAAGGTCAAACCCTTTCTTTGCGTTCAGTAGTGATTTCTCCTACGTTCGCCGGGTGGCTGTGGTTATGCTAGATTGTGACCCTTTGTGTGAGTGTCCCACAGCCGAGGTCAAGGGAGATAAGAGAAGGTTTACCCAAGTGTCACTGTCCTCTTGTCATGCGTTTTTTTTTTTTTTGTAGAGACGGCGTTGGAGATGGGGTATATAAAGCGTGTTCGAAATAGACTTTGCAGCTGAGTTTGAGACGTTGCCTCTTTTTTTACTAGCTTCTGTTGTGTTCTCTTTCTGCCCCAGTCTCAGGTTTACAATCATGTTCAACTTACACCAGCTCGCCTGCACTCTGACTATTTTTTCGTTAAGCTTCTAGGCTTTGCTACGCGGAATTTTCTCACTCCCGGAAAGTCGCTGTCAACGTTGAACTTTTTCAACATTCATCAACCTCTGGGCTTCCCCGGAGCGGTCTCATTGACGGCAAGTTACTTTGTTTACTCCACTACGAGACCAAGCTTGCCAGCTCAGCCGCGTGCTCCGGCAAGTTTGACATTTTTAATCGGCGTTCGAACACTTGACACATACCGATTTGGTCTCCAAACAGCTGATATAATGATTGCGGCCCATCATAGAATACTCTTCTTCGAGCACAGCGTACAAGCTTCAGTATTCCTTCTTCTGTTTATTTCGCCCATAGACTTGCGTGTATTGCCTGGTGTCAAGTAATGGCCGCCGGTGGTGCCACCAACGGGCTCCCGATCTGCGATTTAGCCTACTACAATAGAGATCAGTGGAGAGAGCGCCTCGAAAGCACACCACGCAAGAGCGCCAGTAGGAGAGCGCGCGACGCTTGAGCTCAGCAATACGAGAGCGCGTGCGATTAGAGCGTGTGTCATGAGCACGCTAAACGATCTTAACGCGCGTCTCGAGAGCGCTATCGGGGACGAATAATGGGCGATCAATGTTTTTTTGCGATCAATGCGATCAATGTTTTTTTCTCGCCCGTCTCTGTGTCCTTTTTTTTTTCTTCTTTTCTTTAGCTGGCAACAGCAATTACATGCAGGAGGAAGGTGTACGACGCGTTGGAAACATGGCCGAATCCAACCATAGCCTCTAATGTTCATCTCGGTGCGCAATTCTGTCCGGGAACATTTTGTGTGAGATGAATTCGACCAGGAGTCTTGTTCTTTTTTTTTTTGCCTTCTTTTGCCGGTGTTGTAAGAAGGTTAGTCGATCTTAAGAGCCAAATCGGGTTATTCGTTTGTAATTGCCATTGAGAGTGAGATGGCCATACCTTAGGATAAGTTTGGGGCATTTCCAAGTCGTTGATTGGAATCGGCGGCAAATTTTCTGAAATAAATTTTGCCTGGTGGAAACGTAACGCAATATTTCATATTAAACATAGGGAAAATCATCGTATTCATAGTCTATAAAAGCGTTATCTAAAAAAAAAAAAGTGCAAAATTGTCTCAACATTTGCATCGAGCGTGCAGAACATGACCGTTTGAATGCGGCCTTCTTTATTGAATTGGGACCCTCTAGGTAGCGGTATAGTTTCTAGGGAGGCTCTAGTGAGGGTGGGCGCAACCCAAAACATGGAGAGCGTTTTCTATTTAATGGCGGCGCCTGAGGGAGAGGATTCGAGAAAGGATATGCGCCAATGTTGCCTGCATGAGAGCAGTCGCCCGCTCTGTTGCAACTCTGTTGCTCCATGCGCCTTTCCTCCTCTCTCCTCCCATTGCAAGCAACAAACGCCCTGGCGCAGCCTCTCTCGCTTCCTCCTCGCTCGAAAGGAGAAGGCAGGGTTGCCAGACAAGGAGCAACGTCCAAGATGGCGGAATTTACCATTTTTCGCGTTGAAAAAATACTTAACCTACCGCAACCGAACTGGTGGCTATGGAAAAGTAATCATTTATACATTGTGTAAATTATTCAAGCACCTTAATGGGCCGTTATGACCTGAGTTAGAAAAGAAAACGGCCCTTTGCCCCATAGACTCCCAGCAAAATTTAGCAATTAAATGGCGTCCATGTCGCGTGATCCCCGATCTAGGAGTTGCACCCACCCTCACTTGAGCCTCCCTATACCCCTCTCTTGCCGTTCCAAGGAGCGCACATGTTCTCACATGAAGAGCGCTCAAGTCTCGCGTGCTCTCCCGTCGGCGCTATCGGGTACTGCGCTTTCGAGTTATACAGGCTCGACAAAATTCAGCTTTTTTCATACTGCTGCCTCTCCGAATTTAAAAGGGCCGTGCAACGATATTCGGAAGGGTGGTTCCTTACTTCGCATAACCTTACATGCACTAGTGGGACCCAAGAATTCTCGAGGCGTCTTCGTGGCGGTGAAATTCCGAGGATAAAAGCGGACCTTTGCTTTGAATCTCTCCTTCGCAAAGCTTCATGCCAACAATGAGATCCCCAGGAGTAGGTCACCAAACTTTGCGGTCTCCGCTGGGACGATATTTGAATGGTGCTCATCCAGTGGGCACGGAGGCTGCGTGGCCATTTGATTTTGGCTCGTGTCAATCAATGCCTCGAGATGCATTCGGGTAATGGCTACTGCGCAATCGTTCGGATGACGGGAATCGCCGAACTTTAACAAATCGTGGAAATCAAGGTTCGCCTTGTGCTCTGCCAACCCCAACGCATGACTACGTTAAAACATTGGCGGCGTATAATCGGCTCCAAACCACGTGACCAGTTTTTATAGCTGCGAGTTGAGGAGGTAAAAGTTGGTTTTTAACTGATTTTTTCTGCGACTTCCATTGCGTAGAGAAATGAGCAACGTGTGTTTCATAGGTCAAGGAATAATTCCAAGCTGTATTTAGTTGAAAGAATAAATTTTGTTGCATCGCCCCTTTAACTTAAAAAAAACACAAAAAAACTGCAGTTTTGAATTTGGTTTTGTCTAAGCCAAACTCCTTGGTAACTCTTGGTAAGAATAAGCATAGCTAAGGCTGAAGCTTAAGCTAGTTTGTGCGACATCTTTGAAAGGTTACAACAGCAGAAACGACGAGGGAAGAGAAGCAGGGCAGATACACAGCGCAGTGTCCTTCTGCTTCTAGTCCCTCGTCGTTTGCGCTGTTTTAAAGTTGGTACGAAATTGAATCTACAACCTTTGCTAGATAACGTGACTGAAATGTTGTGTAACCGTGGTGCCCGCGGTCTTTTTAGTACAGGCCCTTATCGTTTTACAGACATAACAAGCGTGACACTGCTTAGCGCGCTTTTAATTCGTTGCAGCGAGAATGTAGCCAGCTAAATATTTCACAGAATATGATTGGTTCCCTTCATTAAACTAGGCCTAGCAGGTCATTGGCTGGACCACATTGCTCGACTATAGCCGCCCCCCCCCCCCCCCGCCCCCCCCACGCAGCTACAACCTAAATTTAACTCTTATGCGTCTTTACATCTTGACGAATGAAGGCGACGAATGTCCCGAATGAAGGATGAAGGCGACGAAAAGCCGAACAGTGAACTGAAAATAAAGATTTAATGGGCGAACTTGTGCCAACCAAAAATAAATAACGAAAGAGCGTCGAGGTAGCAGAAAAGCGGGCGGCGGTTCGGCGGCACTACAGAGCGCTAGCGAAACTGGGACTCACTCGACAAGGTCGCGGGAGCCGCTTATCTACCCTGCGTCACTATCTCGAAAGTTCGGCAAAGAAGGTTCGAGCGTCGCGCGCTCGGGGCGAGGATGAACTGGCACTTTCGAGAATAACAAAGCAAAAGGAAAGTTACGTCTGCTGCGGGAATGACCGGGAATCTTCTAGAAGTCCGTGACCGAGCGTTGCCTTCTCGGCTCTGCGGGTGGCATTATCCCCCCTTTAAAAGTGCATCGCCCCGATGCAAAACGAAAGGAAAACGGAAATGGCTAAAACAATTACGGCGAAACAAAACAAACATGCAGTTTCACAATCCTAACGCGCGTAGAACGGCTTGAGTCGAACTACGTGGACGACTTCGGGTCGTGGCTGGCGGCGTCCTGATGGGCGAGTTCCGTCGGGGAGCACCTCGTAGTTCAAGTCCCCAAGGCGGCGGATGACCTTGTAGGGTCCGAAGTAGCGTTTTAACAGTTTCTCGCTGAGGCCGCGGCGGCGAATGGGCGTCCACACCCATACCCTGTCTCCGGGCTGGAACTCCACGTCGCGGCGGCGAAGGTTGTACCGGCCAGCGTCCACACGTTGCTGGTCCTTTATTCGAAGACGGGCTAGCTGGCGTACTTCTTCTGCTCGTTGGGTGACCAGCTGGGCGTCGTCAGTGCCGTCATCCGTCGGGTCGTGGGGCAGCATGGCGTCGAGCATCGTCGTCACCTTTCTGCCGTGCACCAGCTGAAAGGGTGTAACGCCGGTAGTTTCTTGAATCGCCGTGTTGTACGCAAACGTGACGTAGGGCAGCACTTCATCCCACGTCTTGTGTTCCACGTCCACGTACATAGAAATCATGTCGGAGATGGTCTTGTTTAGTCGCTCCGTCAGCCCGTTGGTCTGCGGGTGGTATGCCGTGGTCCGGCGGTGGTCGGTGTGGCTCAGGCGGAGTATCTCTTGTGTCAGTTGCGCCATGAACGAGGATCCTCGGTCCGTAATCAGGACTTGGGGAGCGCCGTGTCGGAGGACGATAGACTCCACGAAGAATTTGGCTACTTCCACGGCGGTCCCCGACGGGAGTGCTTTTGTCTCGGCGTACCTGGTGAGATAATCAGTTGCCACGATTATCCACCGGTTTCCCTGCGCCGACGGTGGGAAAGGTCCGAGAAGATCCATTCCAACCTGCTGGAATGGTGCAGTCGGGGGCGCGATCGGTTGCAAGAGACCTGCCGGCTTCGTCGGTGGTTTCTTGCGTCGTTGGCATTGGTGGCACGAACGGACGTAGAGGTGGACAGTCTTCGGAAGCTTGGGCCAGTAGTATTTTTCTCGGATTCGAGCAAGAGTCCTACTGTAGCCAAGGTGACCAGATGTTGGGTCGTCGTGGCAGGCTTGGAAGATCTCTTCTCGAAGACTAGCAGGAATCACTAACAACCACGTCGAGTTGTTGTCCCCGAAGTTTTCTTTATAGAGAATACCTCTCCGGACGGCGAATCTTGGCAGGTCACGTGAGAAGGCTCGGGGAATCGTACCCCCTCGTCCCTCCAAGTGGTCGATCAATGCATGCAGCTCAGGATCGTCCCGCTGGAGCGCTGCCATGCCGTGAATGCTCACCGCGCCAAGAAAGTGGTCGTCGTCGTCGTCTTTGGCACATCCGGCAGCTGACTCGACAGGGGCTCTGGACAGGCAGTCGGCGTCGCTGTGTTTTCGGCCTGACTTGTAGACCACGGTTACGTCGTACTCTTGCAGTCGTAGGCTCCATCGAGCGAGGCGTCCCGATGGGTCCTTCAGGCTCGCTAACCAACACAGCGAATGGTGGTCGGTGACCACCCGAAAAGGAGTCCCGTACAGGTATGGGCGGAATTTCGTGATGGCCCAGACGACGGCCAGACATTCCTTCTCGGTCGTTGAGTAATTGCGTTCCGCGTTCGACAGCGTCCGGCTAGCGTATGCGATCACGCGCTCCGCACCGTCTTGTCGTTGGACCAGTACCGCTCTGAGTCCTGTATTACTGGCGTCCGTGTGGACCTCCGTTTCGGCTGATTGGTCGAAGTGGCCGAGAATCGGTGGTGACTGGAGCCGTCGCTTTAGTTCGTCGAATGCCTGTTGTTGTTCTTCACCCCAGTCGAAGTTCACGGCGTCTTTCGTAAGGTGCGTTAGCGGCGCAGAAAGCTTGGCGAAATCCTGAACGAATCGCCGGTAGTATGCGCAAAGTCCAAGGAATCTTCGGACGGCAGTTTTGTCGGTGGGCGGTGGAAAGGCCGCTACGGCGCGAGTCTTCTCAGGGTCAGGACTTACACCTTCGTTGCTCACCACGTGGCCCAGGAACTTCAGTTCTCCGTAGGCAAACCGGCACTTCGTCGGCTTGAGGGTGAGTCCTGCGGTCCTGATTGCCTCTAAAACGGCCCGAAGGCGTCGTAAATGCTCGTCGAAGTTGGCCGAGAATACCACGACGTCATCGAGGTAAACGAGACAGCTCTGCCACTTGAGGCCTGCCAGGACGGTGTCCATGACACGTTGGAACGTTGCCGGCGCCGTGCACAGTCCGAAGGGCATCACCTTGAACTCAAACAGTCCGTCGGGCGTGACGAAGGCAGTCTTTTCTCGGTCTCGTTCGTCGACTTCGATCTGCCAGTAGCCACTCTTAAGGTCCATCGACGAAAAGTATCGGGAGTGGCGCAGCCGGTCCAGCGTGTCGCCGATGCGGGGGAGCGGATACACGCCTTTCTTCGTGACCGCGTTGAGCTGCCGGTAGTCAACGCAGAATCGAAGCGTTCCGTCTTTCTTCTTTACCAGCACAACTGGAGAGGCCCACGGGCTGCTCGAAGGCTGAATGATGTCGTCGTTGAGCATCTCCTGTACTTGTTCATGAATGGCCTCTCGTTCCTTTGGGGAGACCCGGTACGGCGGCCGATGCACAGGGAGCGTGTCCTCGTTGGTAATGATGCGGTGTTTCGCAACTGTTGTCTGGCGCACCCTCGACGTCGTCGCAAAGCAGTCGCCGAACTCGGCGAGGAGGTCTCCGAGCTGTCCTCGTTCCGTGGCGCTGAGCTTGGGGTTAACGTCAAGCTGTTGCGGCACTGTACTGGACGGCTGACGTGGCGAGGGCTCGTCGAAGATCGCGGCGATTTCGACGTCGGCCCGGAGTTCCTCGACGTGTCCTATAGTGGCACCTTTCGTTAGATGCTGCGCCTCCGGTCGAAAGTTCGTCACGAGGACCACACAACGTCTATCCTGCAGCTCTGCTACGCCCCTTGCGACGCCTATTCCTCTTCCGAGAAGCAGTTGGACGTTGCCTTCCAGAAGGACTTTCCCGCTGGCAACTGCGTCGGTCACGACGGGCACAAGAACACTCGACCGTGGCGGCAGGTTCACGTGGTCCGCAATGACTCGGACGGCGGCTGGCGACGTTTTGGATTCCTCCGGAGGTAGCACGGGCTTTCGCAGCGTCAACCTGTTTGCTCCGAGGTCGATCACAGCACCGTACTCACAGAGGAAGTCCATGCCAAGGATGACGTCTCTCGAACAGTCTTTGAAGACGACGAACTTCACGGGGCAGGTCTCTCCGTGGATGTCCACGCGCGCAGTACACCTTACCACTGGTGTGATGAGATGTCCGCCGGCGGTTCGTATTTTTGGGCCATCCCACGGCGTCATCACTTTCCGAAGGCGGCGAGAGAGCTTCCCACTTAAAACGGAATAGTCTGCTCCGGTGTCGACGAGTGCCTTCGCGTCGTGGCCGTCGATGGTAACCTCGAGGTTATTCGACACCGTCACAGAAGCGTCGTTCCTATCCGTTTTGTCGCTAGTGTGGGAGCCCTCCGACGTTTGTGGAGGATATTGGCGTCGTTCGTCACCGGCAATACCACCTCCCGGTATTGCCGCACTCAGTTTTCCCGGCGAGGCAGGGGGGACAGGCTTTCTCGGCGGGACCTACAATGAGGTGATGCAAGGCGTTGCGGTGATGGCGATCGGTAACCGCGGCGGGGAGACGGTCCTGGGGATGGCGAACGGCGGAGGTATTCGTCGATGTCCCTAGGTCGCTCTCCGTAGCGTGGTCGCGGGTCGTCGGGGTGGAAGCCTCGTAACCCCAGCTGCCGGTACGGGCAACGGCGGTAGACGTGATCGGCTTCCCCGCAATGGTAACAAAGCGGGCGTCGGTCGGCCGTTCGCCACACGTCAGTTTTCCTGGGTGCTGGTTTTTCCGGGCGCACGTGCTGTCGTTCTTCGCGACGTTGGTAGTACTGTGGCGCTGGAGGTTGACGTCGTGGTGGCACCGTAGCTTGGCGGGGAGCTTGCGGCGGTCGTCTGGCCATGGCGGCGTAGGTCAGCCTCGGTTCCTCAGGGGCTTGCTCGTTGACGGGAGTTTCAGGCTGCAAGGCCCGCTGTACCTCGTCGCGCACGATCTCGGCGACTGACAGCGACGCCGGGCGCTCAGTAGCGGGGAGCAGCTTTCGGAGCTCCTCTCGGACGACGTCCCGGATAACGTCGCGTATGTCCCGGGTGCGGGCGCCGATGTCGGTGGAGGCAACGACGCCGGGATGTCGTTGGTAGTAGGAGGCGCGTGCTTGGAGGGCGCGCTCCATGTTCGTTGCTTCCGTGACAAACGCTTCGACGGTGGTCGGCGGGTAGCGGACGAGGCCCCCAAAGATGTCGTCCCTCACCCCGCGCATGAGGACACGCAGCTTCTTGTCATCAGTGGCTTGTGGGTCGGCACGCGCACTCAGCCGCAGGACGTCTTGAACGAAGCTGGTTACGCTTTCGTTGGGGCCTTGCGTCCTCGTCCGAAGGAGGTCCTCGGCTCTCTCCCTTCGGTGGTGACTGGCGAACGTCCCTCGGAGCTCTCCTTTCAGCTGGTCCAATGACGTAATCGAGGTTTCACGATTCTCGAACCACTGTCGCGCCGTTCCCTCGAGGGAAAAATAGACATTTTGAAGACGCTGTTCCGGAGTCCATTAATTGTGCAGCGCCACCCGTTCGTATTGCTGCAACCAATCTTCGACGTCTTCGTAGATCTCGCCGTGGAAGGACTTCGGTGTACGAGGGGCGACGGGCAGGTAGACGACGGGGGCGACAGTCGGGGTCTGCGACGACTGGGGGTCCATGGTCGGCTTCGTCGACTGGTTGGTCTTCTTCGGCAGTAGACCGTATGAAACCCAAGCAAAGTACCCCGCACCTCCACCAATATGACCACTCTTTGTTTGACAGTTTAAACCTCCCTGAGGTGTGGCGTGAGAAGATTATTTTTCTTCAGTTTTACGGAAAACTTGACAGGACTCGTTTATATGTATCAGAACCTAGGGATCCTCGGTTCGAGCCCCACCCCTGCCCGTTTCGATCTGGATGAGCATCGTACCGGCGTGCGGTCGTGTATCACTACTGCATGAGGCACGTTAAAGACCCCAGGCTAGCGGCTGTACCGCACTGGCTAAATTTCTCATCTACAGCTGGGAGACTCGTCGCCCCTGTGAGGCAGACCAAGTTCTAGGCTGTATAAACACACACACAACCCAATTTTTTTTATCTGAGACAGAAATATTAGATGACGATGCATCTACGCCATATCTTTTTTTATTACCAGAATGCTCGTGGCTTAAGAACAAAAGCAGCGGAACTGATGACGAATACTCTTTCAACTGACATATACATAGTTTGTCTGACAGAAACGTGACTCTATGAGAGATGATCTAGTGTTGAACATTTTCCTCCAACCTATGTTGTTCACAGGAGAGATTGCGACAATGCAAACACGGGTCAAAAATGTGGAGGCGGGGTTTTGGTAGCTGTTGACTGTGCTGTTCAGTCGCTTCGAAGAGCAGATTTCGAAACCTATGCTGAGTGTGTTTGGGTGGAAACTCCTGCCAGCGATGGTTTCCACTACTTAATAGGAAATTGTTATTTCCCTTCACTTTTTGATGACGTTGCGTCTATTGACCATTTTGAGACAATACTATACAGTGTTAACAGCCGGAACTGGGGCCATCTAAAAAAATGAGAACGACATTGCCCTCCTACCACAAACCACAAATGGATAACACTTCGACTTTCTCGAACAAGTCCAAGGATACACACATAAACAACACTAGTACTACAAAAAAAAGAAAAGTTTTACAAGCGTAGAAATTGTTTACATTCGTTCCCAAACTGCAATGACACCTTACTTATACAGTTGCCAGACGTTGTTATACGAATCGTTTCTTGGACTACACGTTTCATATCATTGCGTTATTTGTGAATTACTTCCGTTTCAGGCCAGTTGGCTTTACAATTATTACACTCTAGAAGGTGCCTGGCTAACTCGGAATTGGACGCGTTGTTTTTCACATTCCGTTTGTGTTCCGTCAGCCTATCATTTAGACATCTCGACGTCTGACCTACGTATTTAAATCCACACTCCAAAGGAATCTCATAAACCCCAGAATTCTTACACGGTACCGACTTCTCGCGATGTGCCTTCTGGCAAACTTCCTGTTTCGATTCAAAAGGTGTAAGCTTGCATAACTTAAAATGGGATGTGAACACTGTTTCTACGCCAAACCTTTTCGCCGACGCTTTTATGTTATGAGAAATATCGTGAAAATACGGTATAGCAACTTGTCGGTCCCTCACAGTTGGTTCATTCCGCTTGTCTCTGATTTGAATAGAAATTTGCCGTTTTAGAAAAGTTTCCTCATACCCCGCGTCCTCCAGTCTACCCCATCGTCTTTTTAAACCTTGACTCATGAAATGGGTACATGACCTTTTTAGCGCATAACCAATTAATGATTTCACAACTCCCGCCTTAATAATTTTAGAGTGACAACTTTGTCTCGGAAGCACCGGTTTAGAAATTTTCTTACCATATTTACCTGAATGCGCAAGTCCAAAAACTGCAACAAGAACATGTTGCAGTTTTTGGACTTGCGCATTCAGGTAAAAAATGGCTTATGTTGGGAATATTGTAAGAAAATTTCTAAACCGGTGCTTCCGAGACAAAGTTGTCACTCTAAAATTATTAAGGCGGGAGTTATGAAATCATTAATTGGTAATGCGCTAAAAAGGTCATGTACCCATTTCATGAGTCAAGGTTTAAAAAGACAATGGGGTAGACTGGCGGACGCGGGGTATGAGGAAACTTTTCTAAAACGGCAAATTTCTATTCATATCAGAGAAAAGCGGAATGAACCAACTGTGAGGGACCGACGAGTTGCTATACCGTATTTTCACGATATTTCCCATAACATAAAAGCGTCGGCGAAAAAGTTTGGCGTAGAAACAGTGTTCACATCCGATTTTAAGTTATGCAAGCTTACACCTTTTGAATCGAAACAGGAAGTTTGCCAGAAGGCACATCGCGAGAAGTCGGTACCGTGTGAGAATTCTGGGGTTTATGAGATTCCTTTGGAGTGTGGATTTAAATACGTAGGTCAGACGTCGAGATGTCTAAATGATAGGCTGACGGAACACAAACGGAATGTGAAAAACAACGTGTCCAATTCCGAGTTAGCCAGGCACCTTCTAGAGTGTAATAATTGTAAAGCCAACTGGCCTGAAACGGAAGTAATTCACAAAGAACGCAATGATATGAAACGTGTAGTCCAAGAAACGATTCGCATAAAAACGTCTGGCAACTGTATAAGTCAGGCGTCATTGCAGTTTGGGAACGAATGTAAACAATTTCTACGCTTGTAAAGCTTTTTTTTTTTTTTTTGTAGTACTAGTGTTGTTTATATGTGTATCCTTGGACTTGTTCGAGAAAGTCGCAGTGTTATTCATTTGTGGTTCGTGGTAGGAGGGCAATGTCGTTCTCATTTTTTAGATGGCCCCAGTTCCGGCTGTTAACACTTTATAGTATTGTGTCTTTGGGCTGAGTGATTTGTTAGAGAAAACGCACCTTTGAAGGTCAAACCCTTTCTTTGCGTTCAGTAGTGATTTCTCCTACGTTCGCCGGGTGGCTGTGGTTATGCTAGATTGTGACCCTTTGTGTGAGTGTCCCACAGCCGAGGTCAAGGGAGATAAGAGAAGGTTTACCCAAGTGTCACTGTCCTCTTGTCATGCGTTTTTTTTTTTTTTGTAGAGACGGCGTTGGAGATGGGGTATATAAAGCGTGTTCGAAATAGACTTTGCAGCTGAGTTTGAGACGTTGCCTCTTTTTTTACTAGCTTCTGTTGTGTTCTCTTTCTGCCCCAGTCTCAGGTTTACAATCATGTTCAACTTACACCAGCTCGCCTGCACTCTGACTATTTTTTCGTTAAGCTTCTAGGCTTTGCTACGCGGAATTTTCTCACTCCCGGAAAGTCGCTGTCAACGTTGAACTTTTTCAACATTCATCAACCTCTGGGCTTCCCCGGAGCGGTCTCATTGACGGCAAGTTACTTTGTTTACTCCACTACGAGACCAAGCTTGCCAGCTCAGCCGCGTGCTCCGGCAAGTTTGACATTTTTAATCGGCGTTCGAACACTTGACACATACCGATTTGGTCTCCAAACAGCTGATATAATGATTGCGGCCCATCATAGAATACTCTTCTTCGAGCACAGCGTACAAGCTTCAGTATTCCTTCTTCTGTTTATTTCGCCCATAGACTTGCGTGTATTGCCTGGTGTCAAGTAATGGCCGCCGGTGGTGCCACCAACGGGCTCCCGATCTGCGATTTAGCCTACTACAATAGAGATCAGTGGAGAGAGCGCCTCGAAAGCACACCACGCAAGAGCGCCAGTAGGAGAGCGCGCGACGCTTGAGCTCAGCAATACGAGAGCGCGTGCGATTAGAGCGTGTGTCATGAGCACGCTAAACGATCTTAACGCGCGTCTCGAGAGCGCTATCGGGGACGAATAATGGGCGATCAATGTTTTTTTGCGATCAATGCGATCAATGTTTTTTTCTCGCCCGTCTCTGTGTCCTTTTTTTTTTCTTCTTTTCTTTAGCTGGCAACAGCAATTACATGCAGGAGGAAGGTGTACGACGCGTTGGAAACATGGCCGAATCCAACCATAGCCTCTAATGTTCATCTCGGTGCGCAATTCTGTCCGGGAACATTTTGTGTGAGATGAATTCGACCAGGAGTCTTGTTCTTTTTTTTTTTGCCTTCTTTTGCCGGTGTTGTAAGAAGGTTAGTCGATCTTAAGAGCCAAATCGGGTTATTCGTTTGTAATTGCCATTGAGAGTGAGATGGCCATACCTTAGGATAAGTTTGGGGCATTTCCAAGTCGTTGATTGGAATCGGCGGCAAATTTTCTGAAATAAATTTTGCCTGGTGGAAACGTAACGCAATATTTCATATTAAACATAGGGAAAATCATCGTATTCATAGTCTATAAAAGCGTTATCTAAAAAAAAAAAAGTGCAAAATTGTCTCAACATTTGCATCGAGCGTGCAGAACATGACCGTTTGAATGCGGCCTTCTTTATTGAATTGGGACCCTCTAGGTAGCGGTATAGTTTCTAGGGAGGCTCTAGTGAGGGTGGGCGCAACCCAAAACATGGAGAGCGTTTTCTATTTAATGGCGGCGCCTGAGGGAGAGGATTCGAGAAAGGATATGCGCCAATGTTGCCTGCATGAGAGCAGTCGCCCGCTCTGTTGCAACTCTGTTGCTCCATGCGCCTTTCCTCCTCTCTCCTCCCATTGCAAGCAACAAACGCCCTGGCGCAGCCTCTCTCGCTTCCTCCTCGCTCGAAAGGAGAAGGCAGGGTTGCCAGACAAGGAGCAACGTCCAAGATGGCGGAATTTACCATTTTTCGCGTTGAAAAAATACTTAACCTACCGCAACCGAACTGGTGGCTATGGAAAAGTAATCATTTATACATTGTGTAAATTATTCAAGCACCTTAATGGGCCGTTATGACCTGAGTTAGAAAAGAAAACGGCCCTTTGCCCCATAGACTCCCAGCAAAATTTAGCAATTAAATGGCGTCCATGTCGCGTGATCCCCGATCTAGGAGTTGCACCCACCCTCACTTGAGCCTCCCTATACCCCTCTCTTGCCGTTCCAAGGAGCGCACATGTTCTCACATGAAGAGCGCTCAAGTCTCGCGTGCTCTCCCGTCGGCGCTATCGGGTACTGCGCTTTCGAGTTATACAGGCTCGACAAAATTCAGCTTTTTTCATACTGCTGCCTCTCCGAATTTAAAAGGGCCGTGCAACGATATTCGGAAGGGTGGTTCCTTACTTCGCATAACCTTACATGCACTAGTGGGACCCAAGAATTCTCGAGGCGTCTTCGTGGCGGTGAAATTCCGAGGATAAAAGCGGACCTTTGCTTTGAATCTCTCCTTCGCAAAGCTTCATGCCAACAATGAGATCCCCAGGAGTAGGTCACCAAACTTTGCGGTCTCCGCTGGGACGATATTTGAATGGTGCTCATCCAGTGGGCACGGAGGCTGCGTGGCCATTTGATTTTGGCTCGTGTCAATCAATGCCTCGAGATGCATTCGGGTAATGGCTACTGCGCAATCGTTCGGATGACGGGAATCGCCGAACTTTAACAAATCGTGGAAATCAAGGTTCGCCTTGTGCTCTGCCAACCCCAACGCATGACTACGTTAAAACATTGGCGGCGTATAATCGGCTCCAAACCACGTGACCAGTTTTTATAGCTGCGAGTTGAGGAGGTAAAAGTTGGTTTTTAACTGATTTTTTCTGCGACTTCCATTGCGTAGAGAAATGAGCAACGTGTGTTTCATAGGTCAAGGAATAATTCCAAGCTGTATTTAGTTGAAAGAATAAATTTTGTTGCATCGCCCCTTTAACTTAAAAAAAACACAAAAAAACTGCAGTTTTGAATTTGGTTTTGTCTAAGCCAAACTCCTTGGTAACTCTTGGTAAGAATAAGCATAGCTAAGGCTGAAGCTTAAGCTAGTTTGTGCGACATCTTTGAAAGGTTACAACAGCAGAAACGACGAGGGAAGAGAAGCAGGGCAGATACACAGCGCAGTGTCCTTCTGCTTCTAGTCCCTCGTCGTTTGCGCTGTTTTAAAGTTGGTACGAAATTGAATCTACAACCTTTGCTAGATAACGTGACTGAAATGTTGTGTAACCGTGGTGCCCGCGGTCTTTTTAGTACAGGCCCTTATCGTTTTACAGACATAACAAGCGTGACACTGCTTAGCGCGCTTTTAATTCGTTGCAGCGAGAATGTAGCCAGCTAAATATTTCGCAGAATATGATTGGTTCCCTTCATTAAACTAGGCCTAGCAGGTCATTGGCTGGACCACATTGCTCGACTATAGCCGCCCCCCCCCCCCCCCCCGCCCCCCCCACGCAGCTACAACCTAAATTTAACTCTTATGCGTCTTTACATCTTGACGAATGAAGGCGACGAATGTCCCGAATGAAGGATGAAGGCGACGAAAAGCCGAACAGTGAACTGAAAATAAAGATTTAATGGGCGAACTTGTGCCAACCAAAAATAAATAACGAAAGAGCGTCGAGGTAGCAGAAAAGCGGGCGGCGGTTCGGCGGCACTACAGAGCGCTAGCGAAACTGGGACTCACTCGACAAGGTCGCGGGAGCCGCTTATCTACCCTGCGTCACTATCTCGAAAGTTCGGCAAAGAAGGTTCGAGCGTCGCGCGCTCGGGGCGAGGATGAACTGGCACTTTCGAGAATAACAAAGCAAAAGGAAAGTTACGTCTGCTGCGGGAATGACCGGGAATCTTCTAGAAGTCCGTGACCGAGCGTTGCCTTCTCGGCTCTGCGGGTGGCATTATCCCCCCTTTAAAAGTGCATCGCCCCGATGCAAAACGAAAGGAAAACGGAAATGGCTAAAACAATTACGGCGAAACAAAACAAACATGCAGTTTCACAATCCTAACGCGCGTAGAACGGCTTGAGTCGAACTACGTGGACGACTTCGGGTCGTGGCTGGCGGCGTCCTGATGGGCGAGTTCCGTCGGGGAGCACCTCGTAGTTCAAGTCCCCAAGGCGGCGGATGACCTTGTAGGGTCCGAAGTAGCGTTTTAACAGTTTCTCGCTGAGGCCGCGGCGGCGAATGGGCGTCCACACCCATACCCTGTCTCCGGGCTGGAACTCCACGTCGCGGCGGCGAAGGTTGTACCGGCCAGCGTCCACACGTTGCTGGTCCTTTATTCGAAGACGGGCTAGCTGGCGTACTTCTTCTGCTCGTTGGGTGACCAGCTGGGCGTCGTCAGTGCCGTCATCCGTCGGGTCGTGGGGCAGCATGGCGTCGAGCATCGTCGTCACCTTTCTGCCGTGCACCAGCTGAAAGGGTGTAACGCCGGTAGTTTCTTGAATCGCCGTGTTGTACGCAAACGTGACGTAGGGCAGCACTTCATCCCACGTCTTGTGTTCCACGTCCACGTACATAGAAATCATGTCGGAGATGGTCTTGTTTAGTCGCTCCGTCAGCCCGTTGGTCTGCGGGTGGTATGCCGTGGTCCGGCGGTGGTCGGTGTGGCTCAGGCGGAGTATCTCTTGTGTCAGTTGCGCCATGAACGAGGATCCTCGGTCCGTAATCAGGACTTGGGGAGCGCCGTGTCGGAGGACGATAGACTCCACGAAGAATTTGGCTACTTCCACGGCGGTCCCCGACGGGAGTGCTTTTGTCTCGGCGTACCTGGTGAGATAATCAGTTGCCACGATTATCCACCGGTTTCCCTGCGCCGACGGTGGGAAAGGTCCGAGAAGATCCATTCCAACCTGCTGGAATGGTGCAGTCGGGGGCGCGATCGGTTGCAAGAGACCTGCCGGCTTCGTCGGTGGTTTCTTGCGTCGTTGGCATTGGTGGCACGAACGGACGTAGAGGTGGACAGTCTTCGGAAGCTTGGGCCAGTAGTATTTTTCTCGGATTCGAGCAAGAGTCCTACTGTAGCCAAGGTGACCAGATGTTGGGTCGTCGTGGCAGGCTTGGAAGATCTCTTCTCGAAGACTAGCAGGAATCACTAACAACCACGTCGAGTTGTTGTCCCCGAAGTTTTCTTTATAGAGAATACCTCTCCGGACGGCGAATCTTGGCAGGTCACGTGAGAAGGCTCGGGGAATCGTACCCCCTCGTCCCTCCAAGTGGTCGATCAATGCATGCAGCTCAGGATCGTCCCGCTGGAGCGCTGCCATGCCGTGAATGCTCACCGCGCCAAGAAAGTGGTCGTCGTCGTCTTCTTTGGCACATCCGGCAGCTGACTCGACAGGGGCTCTGGACAGGCAGTCGGCGTCGCTGTGTTTTCGGCCTGACTTGTAGACCACGGTTACGTCGTACTCTTGCAGTCGTAGGCTCCATCGAGCGAGGCGTCCCGATGGGTCCTTCAGGCTCGCTAACCAACACAGCGAATGGTGGTCGGTGACCACCCGAAAAGGAGTCCCGTACAGGTATGGGCGGAATTTCGTGATGGCCCAGACGACGGCCAGACATTCCTTCTCGGTCGTTGAGTAATTGCGTTCCGCGTTCGACAGCGTCCGGCTAGCGTATGCGATCACGCGCTCCGCACCGTCTTGTCGTTGGACCAGTACCGCTCTGAGTCCTGTATTACTGGCGTCCGTGTGGACCTCCGTTTCGGCTGATTGGTCGAAGTGGCCGAGAATCGGTGGTGACTGGAGCCGTCGCTTTAGTTCGTCGAATGCCTGTTGTTGTTCTTCACCCCAGTCGAAGTTCACGGCGTCTTTCGTAAGGTGCGTTAGCGGCGCAGAAAGCTTGGCGAAATCCTGAACGAATCGCCGGTAGTATGCGCAAAGTCCAAGGAATCTTCGGACGGCAGTTTTGTCGGTGGGCGGTGGAAAGGCCGCTACGGCGCGAGTCTTCTCAGGGTCAGGACTTACACCTTCGTTGCTCACCACGTGGCCCAGGAACTTCAGTTCTCCGTAGGCAAACCGGCACTTCGTCGGCTTGAGGGTGAGTCCTGCGGTCCTGATTGCCTCTAAAACGGCCCGAAGGCGTCGTAAATGCTCGTCGAAGTTGGCCGAGAATACCACGACGTCATCGAGGTAAACGAGACAGCTCTGCCACTTGAGGCCTGCCAGGACGGTGTCCATGACACGTTGGAACGTTGCCGGCGCCGTGCACAGTCCGAAGGGCATCACCTTGAACTCAAACAGTCCGTCGGGCGTGACGAAGGCAGTCTTTTCTCGGTCTCGTTCGTCGACTTCGATCTGCCAGTAGCCACTCTTAAGGTCCATCGACGAAAAGTATCGGGAGTGGCGCAGCCGGTCCAGCGTGTCGCCGATGCGGGGGAGCGGATACACGCCTTTCTTCGTGACCGCGTTGAGCTGCCGGTAGTCAACGCAGAATCGAAGCGTTCCGTCTTTCTTCTTTACCAGCACAACTGGAGAGGCCCACGGGCTGCTCGAAGGCTGAATGATGTCGTCGTTGAGCATCTCCTGTACTTGTTCATGAATGGCCTCTCGTTCCTTTGGGGAGACCCGGTACGGCGGCCGATGCACAGGGAGCGTGTCCTCGTTGGTAATGATGCGGTGTTTCGCAACTGTTGTCTGGCGCACCCTCGACGTCGTCGCAAAGCAGTCGCCGAACTCGGCGAGGAGGTCTCCGAGCTGTCCTCGTTCCGTGGCGCTGAGCTTGGGGTTAACGTCAAGCTGTTGCGGCACTGTACTGGACGGCTGACGTGGCGAGGGCTCGTCGAAGATCGCGGCGATTTCGACGTCGGCCCGGAGTTCCTCGACGTGTCCTATAGTGGCACCTTTCGTTAGATGCTGCGCCTCCGGTCGAAAGTTCGTCACGAGGACCACACAACGTCTATCCTGCAGCTCTGCTACGCCCCTTGCGACGCCTATTCCTCTTCCGAGAAGCAGTTGGACGTTGCCTTCCAGAAGGACTTTCCCGCTGGCAACTGCGTCGGTCACGACGGGCACAAGAACACTCGACCGTGGCGGCAGGTTCACGTGGTCCGCAATGACTCGGACGGCGGCTGGCGACGTTTTGGATTCCTCCGGAGGTAGCACGGGCTTTCGCAGCGTCAACCTGTTTGCTCCGAGGTCGATCACAGCACCGTACTCACAGAGGAAGTCCATGCCAAGGATGACGTCTCTCGAACAGTCTTTGAAGACGACGAACTTCACGGGGCAGGTCTCTCCGTGGATGTCCACGCGCGCAGTACACCTTACCACTGGTGTGATGAGATGTCCGCCGGCGGTTCGTATTTTTGGGCCATCCCACGGCGTCATCACTTTCCGAAGGCGGCGAGAGAGCTTCCCACTTAAAACGGAATAGTCTGCTCCGGTGTCGACGAGTGCCTTCGCGTCGTGGCCGTCGATGGTAACCTCGAGGTTATTCGACACCGTCACAGAAGCGTCGTTCCTATCCGTTTTGTCGCTAGTGTGGGAGCCCTCCGACGTTTGTGGAGGATATTGGCGTCGTTCGTCACCGGCAATACCACCTCCCGGTATTGCCGCACTCAGTTTTCCCGGCGAGGCAGGGGGGACAGGCTTTCTCGGCGGGACCTACAATGAGGTGATGCAAGGCGTTGCGGTGATGGCGATCGGTAACCGCGGCGGGGAGACGGTCCTGGGGATGGCGAACGGCGGAGGTATTCGTCGATGTCCCTAGGTCGCTCTCCGTAGCGTGGTCGCGGGTCGTCGGGGTGGAAGCCTCGTAACCCCAGCTGCCGGTACGGGCAACGGCGGTAGACGTGATCGGCTTCCCCGCAATGGTAACAAAGCGGGCGTCGGTCGGCCGTTCGCCACACGTCAGTTTTCCTGGGTGCTGGTTTTTCCGGGCGCACGTGCTGTCGTTCTTCGCGACGTTGGTAGTACTGTGGCGCTGGAGGTTGACGTCGTGGTGGCACCGTAGCTTGGCGGGGAGCTTGCGGCGGTCGTCTGGCCATGGCGGCGTAGGTCAGCCTCGGTTCCTCAGGGGCTTGCTCGTTGACGGGAGTTTCAGGCTGCAAGGCCCGCTGTACCTCGTCGCGCACGATCTCGGCGACTGACAGCGACGCCGGGCGCTCAGTAGCGGGGAGCAGCTTTCGGAGCTCCTCTCGGACGACGTCCCGGATAACGTCGCGTATGTCCCGGGTGCGGGCGCCGATGTCGGTGGAGGCAACGACGCCGGGATGTCGTTGGTAGTAGGAGGCGCGTGCTTGGAGGGCGCGCTCCATGTTCGTTGCTTCCGTGACAAACGCTTCGACGGTGGTCGGCGGGTAGCGGACGAGGCCCCCAAAGATGTCGTCCCTCACCCCGCGCATGAGGACACGCAGCTTCTTGTCATCAGTGGCTTGTGGGTCGGCACGCGCACTCAGCCGCAGGACGTCTTGAACGAAGCTGGTTACGCTTTCGTTGGGGCCTTGCGTCCTCGTCCGAAGGAGGTCCTCGGCTCTCTCCCTTCGGTGGTGACTGGCGAACGTCCCTCGGAGCTCTCCTTTCAGCTGGTCCAATGACGTAATCGAGGTTTCACGATTCTCGAACCACTGTCGCGCCGTTCCCTCGAGGGAAAAATAGACATTTTGAAGACGCTGTTCCGGAGTCCATTAATTGTGCAGCGCCACCCGTTCGTATTGCTGCAACCAATCTTCGACGTCTTCGTAGATCTCGCCGTGGAAGGACTTCGGTGTACGAGGGGCGACGGGCAGGTAGACGACGGGGGCGACAGTCGGGGTCTGCGACGACTGGGGGTCCATGGTCGGCTTCGTCGACTGGTTGGTCTTCTTCGGCAGTAGACCGTATGAAACCCAAGCAAAGTACCCCGCACCTCCACCAATATGACCACTCTTTGTTTGACAGTTTAAACCTCCCTGAGGTGTGGCGTGAGAAGATTATTTTTCTTCAGTTTTACGGAAAACTTGACAGGACTCGTTTATATGTATCAGAACCTAGGGATCCTCGGTTCGAGCCCCACCCCTGCCCGTTTCGATCTGGATGAGCATCGTACCGGCGTGCGGTCGTGTATCACTACTGCATGAGGCACGTTAAAGACCCCAGGCTAGCGGCTGTACCGCACTGGCTAAATTTCTCATCTACAGCTGGGAGACTCGTCGCCCCTGTGAGGCAGACCAAGTTCTAGGCTGTATAAACACACACACAACCCAATTTTTTTTATCTGAGACAGAAATATTAGATGACGATGCATCTACGCCATATCTTTTTTTATTACCAGAATGCTCGTGGCTTAAGAACAAAAGCAGCGGAACTGATGACGAATACTCTTTCAACTGACATATACATAGTTTGTCTGACAGAAACGTGACTCTATGAGAGATGATCTAGTGTTGAACATTTTCCTCCAACCTATGTTGTTCACAGGAGAGATTGCGACAATGCAAACACGGGTCAAAAATGTGGAGGCGGGGTTTTGGTAGCTGTTGACTGTGCTGTTCAGTCGCTTCGAAGAGCAGATTTCGAAACCTATGCTGAGTGTGTTTGGGTGGAAACTCCTGCCAGCGATGGTTTCCACTACTTAATAGGAAATTGTTATTTCCCTTCACTTTTTGATGACGTTGCGTCTATTGACCATTTTGAGACCCTCTGTAAAACTGTTGATTTTTCTAATGGAGATTTTAACCTTCCTGGTCTTGATGGGTCTAGTGGAAAGGTGTCGCATATGAGTGGTGTTACTTCTAAGAAAGCGGAATGGTTGCTTTCTTTTTCGAATTTTTACGGGTTTCCTCAGTTTAACTTTTGCAAAAATACTGCTGACAATGTGCTTGATTTATGCTTATCAAATGCACCCATAGAGTATATTGTTCCGGCTGTTATACCTTTGGCGCCTATTGATGCATATCATCCTCCCTTTGTAGTTCAGTTTTGTTTGTCATGTAGGCCCCGTGCTAAACATCAGTTGGCGGCGTATTGTTATCGAAATGGAAACTGTTACGGTTGCTACGATAGTCGTGTTCAGCATAATTGGTATGATATTTTATCGGATCAAGATGCTGATTCAGCCACTACTAAATTGACTACTGTAGTGTGTACTGTAATGAGCGTTTTTATTCTGAAACAGCAAGCCCATAAAAAACCTAAGTATCCTAGCTGGTTCTCTCGAGAGCTAAAACGCCTATTTCGCAATAAGTCTCACTGTAATCGTATCTATAAGAAAACAGGACTAACCACCTGGTACGATAAATGCAGTGTTTACCGTGCTCTGGTGAAAAAATCTATAAAAAGGATTAACTATTGCACTCGTCAAATGATGAAAAAAGTTTAACTAGAGAACTTCGGACGTTCTGGCGCTTTGCTAAAAGCCACATGCGCGACAATGCACAAAAAACTTATGGTTGCGTAAATCAACTGGCTATTTGTCCTCGCCAATGGGCATAGCTAATCGTTTCTCTGGTTACTTTAGTTACTGCTATTCTAGTTTAAGAAGTGCTGGTGCATCAGACAACATTCACAACACAGACTTTTTATTGCTTTTACTGTCCATGTCTGAGAAGTTCTTGAGGCGATAACAAAAATTAAAACCTAATTGATGGTACAGCCAATTTTATTATTAAGGCTTGCTCTGATATGCTTAGAGCATATATTCAACCTATCTCTCATGAAGGGTACTTTCCCTAGTCTGTGGAAGTCTTGTGTAGTTTTAGCCCATACTCAGGGCCGGTGATCCGTGATTAGTTAGTAACTATATCGTCCCTTTTCGTTATTGTGTGGTTTTGTGAAGGTTTTCGAAATGGTTACGCATAACCGGATCTCAAATTAGCTGAGTAAAAAAATTAGTTCTTTTCAGCATGGTTTTTTAAAGGGAAGGTCTGTTGAAACAAATTGGTGCCCTTTCCGAAATTCCTTTGTGCCGTTAGTCACAAACAGAGGCCAGTTTAATGCCGTATATTTTTACATGTCGAAGGCCTTTGACCATGTAGATCATACTTTACTCCTCTGCAAACTTTTTTTTTATGGCATGTGCCCAAAGCTTTGTGAATGGTTCAAGAGCTACTTAAGTTTACGCAGTATTACTGTTCGTGTTGGCGACTCTTTTTCGAAGTGTTTGACGGCAACTTCTGGTGTACCCCAATGTTCGAACCTGGGACAACTGTTATTCATTTTGTTTGTAAACGATGTGGTATCATGTGTCAAGTACTGACATTTCCTTCTTTTTGTTGACGACATAAAACTCTTTTTAAATGTTAAAGACTATACCAATTGCATTTATTGCCAAGTAATATTTGTGCAATTTCAGAGGGGGGTATAAAAAATGCTTTGTCGTTAAATCCAAAAAAAAAAACACAAAAAACTAAAGTGATTTCTTTTTCGATAAAGCGGGACGTTTTCTTTTACCCTTATGTACTTGAGGGAAATGTGATGGATCGTGTATCTCTGGTAAAAGACCTTCGCGTATATATTGATAGTACTCTATCATTCACTGCGCACGATTCTGAGATCGGTGGATCAGCGATAAGAAAGTTGGGAAAGATCACTCGGTTATCAAGTTCTTTCACTTCACCAATATCTGTAGTGCGTCTGTTCTGTAGCCTTGTACGCTCAGGAGTTGAATTTGGTTCAAATATTTGGAATTCACTACCTTTAAGACAAGTTGAAATGATTGAGCGTGTGCAGAAGAAATTTATGCGAATTATTTATGACCGCTACATTGGTCAAAAACTGTTTTTAGTCACGATTAGCTGCTGTCTTTATTTAGTAGAGTCGATTGCTGGGCTAGTTGGTTTTGGAATTTGGAATACATTTTAGCGCTCAAAAAACAGGGACAAAGAGGCGAGAAACAGACAGCACAGTGCGCTACTAACAACTGATTTTATTACGTGAAACGACACTTTTATACCATCCGAGTTTCTGATTTTGCTCCGTCACTAGCCAACCCGGTGCCAGGCCGCGTCATTGAGGAACGCACGCTCCTTGTCCAGTAAATCAATTGAGGCCACGCTGACACATGCTGCACCACCCTTCCTAATCTCATCTGCCTCGATTATCTCCCTCACAGTTTTTTCCTTGTGCCGTGCCAGAATCTTGCTCTCGGAAAACAACGGCATACACTTGCACCTTTCACAATGATCAGACAGATGACCGTCCCGATAATTTCCTACTTTAAGTTTGTGCTCCCTCAGCCTATCATTAACACACCTACCTGTCTGACCTATATACTTGTTTCCGCATGATAAGAGGATCTGATATACTACTCCCTCCGCACATTCAACGAAGGGATCCCTGTGTTTTACCGCGCAGCCAGAAGGGGCCTTACAAAAAGGATCTGTCATCCTACATAATCTACTAAGTTTGTTTGGTGCGGAAAACACTACTTTCACGTTTGATCTATTGGCCACCTTTTTCAAGCCATGCGCCGTTTGGCCATGCGCCGTTTCAAGCCATGCGCCGTTTCAAGCCATGCGCAGTATAGGCGCATGGCTTTTTCAAGCCATGCGCCTATACTGCGGGCACGCAGTATAGGCGGTTGTTGGCAGCTGGCTTCCCGAAGAATGTAGTGGTCTCAGTTGCAGAGATCGTATTAAAAAGATTGCGTAGTGAAGATCGCCCTTGCCCAATGGTTCTCAGAGATAAACAGAAGGTCGCGGTGATACCGTACATTCACAAAACGGCGCATGGCTTGAAAAAGGTGGCCAATAGATCAAACGTGAAAGTAGTGTTTTCCGCACCAAACAAACTTAGTAGATTATGTAGGATGACAGATCCTTTTTGTAAGGCCCCTTCTGGCTGCGCGGTAAAACACAGGGATCCCTTCGTTGAATGTGCGGAGGGAGTAGTATATCAGATCCCCTTATCATGCGGAAACAAGTATATAGGTCAGACAGGTAGGTGTGTTAATGATAGGCTGTGGGAGCACAAACTTAAAGTAGGAAATTATCGGGACGGTCATCTGTCTGATCATTGTGAAAGGTGCAAGTGTATGCCGTTGTTTTCCGAGAGCAAGATTCTGGCACGGCACAAGGAAAAAACTGTGAGGGAGATAATCGAGGCAGATGAGATTAGGAAGGGTGGTGCAGCATGTGTCAGCGTGGCCTCAATTGATTTACTGGACAAGGAGCGTGCGTTCCTCAATGACGCGGCCTGGCACCGGGTTGGCTAGTGACGGAGCAAAATCAGAAACTCGGATGGTATAAAAGTGTCGTTTCACGTAATAAAATCAGTTGTTAGTAGCGCACTGTGCTGTCTGTTTCTCGCCTCTTTGTCCCTGTTTTTTGAGCGCTAAAATGTATTCCAAAGTCTTTATTTAGCCTTGAAAGGCTATCAACGAGGAGGGCTGTTAGAGACATTCATTTTCTTCATAAGGTAGTTCATGGTACTGATAAAACTGAAAATTTATTTATAAATATAGACTTTCATGTGCCTTCCAAAGCCAGTGGCCATTTTTTTAACATTTTATCCTACCAGAATTTGTGAATCATCGCCATTATGTCGTATCCAGTGTGCCCTTTATTATTATATATTATTATATCAATATTATATAGATTTTTTTTAATAATCATGTTGTTATAACCGTAAATGCCGCGCTAAGAGCATTAAGTATGATTTCACGCTTATGTCGCCAATTTTCTGCCCATTTATTTTTATTGCATTTGCATAAGTCTTTGGTTAGATCGCGGTTAGATTTTTGCTCTGTGGCTTGGATATCATTGAATATTTTGGAAGCTATCGCGATTGAAAATGCACAGAAGCGAATGACTAGAATTGTTTATGATAGGTATATTGGAAGGGGGCGTTTCTACCACTACGAATCATTGCTTTACAGATTTCTGTTTCATATACTGACTGTGTGAAGACAGTACCGACATTTTGTAATTTTATACAAAGTTGTAAATGGTAAGGTAAAACTCGACGGACTTATTGCAGTCTATTGACTTCCATGTTCGACCCCGAATCATTAGGAACAAATCAACTTTTTACCCCTCCTGTACATTACCTGTGTCACCTCTTTTGAGGGTGCAAAATAATTTTACAATGCACATTAGAATAACTTTGATATTTTTTAGCTTACATCAGGGCTTTACACAAAAATTACGCGAATGGATGCAATTGCCTTAAGCATGCCAAATCAAACCAAACCCTACTTTTTTTTCTTTATGTTTTCTTGTGTTTGTTTGTAGTTCTTCTTTGATAATTTGTATTTTGTTTTATGTGTATAATATTTCATCCATGTTTGTGCACCGCACAGTAGACCGTTAGGTTGTTTGTGGGAACTGGAAAATAAACTATTATTATTATTATTATTACTATTATTATTATTATCATAGAAGAAGAGGAAGTGAATATGTACAGGCACTCGTTCTAATTGCTCTGAGAATTGTAATTTAACATCTTTATCCGATGACCTTTAACTCGCCTGCTGAATGGTGTAGCGGGGAGTTAGACGGCCTCATCTTACCGGCTCAAGGATCAATATCCAGTCGTGGCTTCTGATTTACTGCTTCGAAGATCGTGACTGCGGCCCCGTTCATCACCGCCGTTACTGTACATCGACCATTCAGTCAGCAGTCGTTGCCCATGCTCATCCGAGCCTTTCGGCGACCTTCTGCGACTCAACATCAATCCTGCACCGACCAGCGAACATTCACGAACGCGCCTTGCCGGTAACCGACCATTTTCTCGGTGACCGTGCCAAGCTGCTCTTGGTATACTGTTTAGATGGTGTAGCCTGCCTAGGTGCGCTTACAGTGCTTACAATCTTTCTACCTATTTTAATGCCATTTAATTCGACGATTATGTCCTTTGTTTGCGACGCTTGCCAAAAAGGCATTTTGCCTGATGGTCGACTCATGACATGCTCAGTTTGCGAGCATAACTATCATCTGGGGAAAACGTGCTCAGGCATTGTTTACTGCCATGAGCCCCGACGAAAAAGAAAAATGGAGATGGAAAGTTTGCCGTTCTAAGAACAATCGTGCTGATCTAGACGGCGTAGATGCTAGATTTGGCTCGATTTACTCCTGCGAATCCACGACACTCGCGGCGCAAATTCTGACCATCAACGGAAAGCTAGATTCATTACTCTCTTTGAAGGCTAGCGTAAATTTACTATTCGAGCTTCCCGCAAAGGTGAATGAGCTTCTGCTCCTCAAGCCTACCATAGATATCATGAAAGTGACTGTGGGGGAGGTTCAAACTTCCATTTCTTTCCTCGGAAAGAAATGCGATAGCCTCCTCGCCACGGTGTCTGCTCAATCGACCGACATGAACGAGCTGCGTGCGGGAGTGGCTTCTCTGAAGGACACGCTTTGCGAACAGGCACGTACTATCCAAAGCCTCCAAGCCGAGCTGAACGACGCTGACCAACGCGGTCGCCAACATATTATGGAAATTCATGGAATGACCGCCAAACCCGACGAGGTTCTCCCTTCCATCTTAGCGGGGCTGGCAGACAAGCTAGGGATTCCGGGACATCAACCAGCTGATGTCGTCTCGGTTTTCAGGCTACCAGGCAAACGAGCTATAAAACCACCTATTTTGGAAAAGTTTGCATCTGTAGCCACTAAAGACAAATGGATGCAAGCTCGTAGCAAGCTCGGGGAATTGTCTCTTGACAATCCACCCGAAAGACTGTGTTTCAACGACAGCTTAACTCAGACCAACAGAGAACTTTTCTGGCAGGCACGCGCTCTTGGAAAAGAACGCGGTTACAAATTTGTGTGGGTCAAAAATGCTCGAATTTATGACAGAAAATATGAGGGCGCTTCTCCGGTACGGATTCAACAGAGAAGTGACCTGGACCTAATCACATAGCCGACATGGCTAGTTTTTTACAGTACGCCGATTTGATCTCGTTGAATAGTTCGTTTTCCTCTTCTTCAACCGACTCTTTCACGGTCTTACACATAAACATTTGCAGAATTCGAAAATACTGGGATGAATTTAAGACAGTTATTGATCAAATGAGGGACCACATTGATGCAATTGTGCTAACAGAAATCAATGTCAGTGCCAACCATCTGTCACAGTTTAGGATTTTAGGATTTTAAAATTTCTTTTATGCACGGGCAATTACTCGAGGAGGAATCGGCGGATCTATAAGGAACTCATGGTCAACAACTCAAACTGATGTCACATTTCAACACTCGGAGATCTTGATGCTAAAGGTTTCTAATTCTAACTACACGGTTTGCTTGCTTGCACTTTACAGACCTCTTTCGTCTAACTGCTCTGGCTTCTTAGAGGAGCTGAGGGAAAATTTAAAAGAATTATCTAATGAAGCACATTTATACATTTATATTTGGTGGAAGATATCAACATTGACAATCTCAAAACTTCCAAAAATTGTTTTTGTGATTATTTATCACTACTTGCAGAGCATGGAATCATACCTACCGTTCAGAGTGCGACCCGTGAAGAAGTATTAAATGAAAATATTCTATCATCCTGCCTAGATCATATAAAAGACCGAGCTCCAGATGCTTCCATACACTCCGCTGTCATTCTACAAAAGCTTGCAGATCATTAGTTTGCCGCATGTAAATGTGTTCTTCCCTCCAAAAAGGTTATAATTTCGAGAGTGCGTGCCGTTTAGAGAAGGTTGACTTAAACATTTTTGATCGACTAATTAAAGATTATGATTGGAATGAATTCCTATCCTTGGTTAGCAGCACAAACTTGTACTCAGTGTTTGTGAACATCATTAGAAATTTTCGGGAGTTATCTATGACCGTTATATATGTTAAAAAACGTAAATTTTCACTGCCTTGGCCTACTTCAGATATTATTAACAGTATAACGCAGAAAGAACAATTGTGAAAGAAGTTTCGCCGCTCTCAAAACAATGCCAATCTCAAAATAGAATGCAAAATACAAAGAAATAGGGTGAATGCCTTTATTCGATCAACAAAAAGAAAATACTATGCTAAAAGGATTGCAAACGCACGTGCTGATTCCAAAAAAATCTTGGTCAATTGTCAATGAGCTTCGTGGACATGAAAAAAAGGACTCGACAGAGACATTGAAAAAACATTTCGGGGCGGACTTGACCTCTACTGTCAATGCCTTTAATGTGTTCTTCGCGAATTCAGTCGCACTCTCGGTAGACAGTGATGAGCATCCTGCGGACGGCACTTCATCTATCTCTGATTCCGCTTTTCTTCCACCTCTCTCAGAGCCAGAGCTGCGGTCATGCCTGTTTGCCTTCAAGTCCTTTAGGTCGGCCGGTGTCGATGGAAGAACAGTACGTGACTTATGCCGAAATTATGACTCTTTGAAGAATGTTCTTGTAATGATAAATAGCTTTCTCGAAACTGGAGAAGTTCCAAACGACTTAAAGCAGGCCATGGTTATTCCACTCTTTAAGGGTGGAGTACCAAACCATGTTTCATCCTACAGGCCTATCTCAATACTGTCCTGCATTTCACAAATTTTGGAGAAACATGTTTATTGCTATATCTGGGTTTCTTGAGAAATACACTATAATTTCGCCACATCAATACGGCTCCGTCACTGGTCGTGCTACCATTAATCTTCTTGAAGATTTTTCGGACATTCTACACTCTTCCTTTGACAATAACATGTTTGTGTGCGCACTCTTTATCGGCGTTACCACGGCATTCGATTCCGTAAACCATAATATCATCCTAGACAAGCTGTATAGAGTGGGCTTTCGTGGCTTATTTCATGCATTGTTAAAAAAATTCCTAACAAATCGTACCCAAGTATTTTCAGTTGGTAGCGTACGCAGCTCCCTCGCTTCCCCGAATTCCGGAGTTCCACAAGGCTCTATTTTGTCTCCATTATTTTTTTTAACATCTACGTAAATGATATTTCAACTTCAATCCCAACTTACAAAATATTTTAATATGCCGAGGAGACCCTTATATTTTCTCGACATCTAGTGCACAAGTGCGCAATTGAAATGCTTCAGATCAATGTCGCTAAAATAATGGACTGGTTTTTCGCCAACAAGCTTCGGGTAAATGCCTCAAAAACGAAGCTGGTCTGCTTTCATAGCCCTTTAAAAAATGTAAGCTTGACTTCTAAGCTATTTCTCCACAACACCAATTGCTCATGCTGTAACTGTACACCTGTTGAATATGTTGGCTCCGTAAAGTTTTTAGGCCTTCACTTCGACAGTGACCTCTCATGGAACTCTCACATGTCATATATATGCCAACGATTGAGAACTGCCTCATGTCTGCTTTACAATATCAAATCATTTCTACCTTTGTCAATTAGAAAGAGCATTATGCACGCGTTAGCCTATAGAATACTAATGTATGGCATGCGCGTATTTTTTAACTGTCCACTCTTTTTGCACTCAAGAATTGATCGAACGTTAAAGGGAATTCTAAAGAGTGTAGCATACAACGCACACATGTCATCTAGTGCGAGCTTGTTTGCTTCACTTAAAGGGGCACTGACACATCAAAATCATATTTTTTATTATTATCCGAAACGGTCGAAAACGATGCCGGGACATTACCCTCAAAATTTGAAATTTGGGAATTCAGTATTCATGAAGGAAAAAAACAATTTCCAAATGCCGAATTCGAAGTTCCCGCGCGATCGGCGCCGGTGCCTTGACGTCAAAAATTGCGGAGACCTCAGAGTCCCCTTTCCTGTCACCACTCCCTGCTGTTGCCATGGCGACCCAAAGCGAGGAGGAAAGGAGCGAGCGCCGGCTAGCGCCGGCGTTGCGGCGGACCGGTTTTGAGCGGTGTCGCCTGTTTTCCGTTGGAGGATACAAATCCAGGAGACGGCACCACAACGAACTCCCGATTTTTGGTATTTCAAAAAGAAGGGCCGTAGTGCGTTCGCAATTGCGTTAAAAAACATGTTTTAGGATTGCCGTCATTAAATGTTATAAAGATGCCGCCTACAAAGCTTCTAAATTTCCTGATTTTTGACGTCACCGATCAAAAGAAGCGAGGAGGCGAGAGGCGGGAAAATCAAACGCCAAAAATAAAAAGGCGCGCGTGCGCGCGGGAAAATTTTTTTTCGCGATGCGGTTTTTTTTGCGTGTCTATGGCTGCAACTTGCATCGTTTTAGACAATAAAAATAAATACGACCTTTGGGGTGTCAGTGCCCCTTTAAGTTACAGTGTTCTCATTCACTCTTCCTTAAAACAGTAATTTGGCGACACTTTTAGGAGAGTGAGTTTAAGGTCTCGGCCAGTCCATCTCGCGAACTTAGATCTGTTCTGCGTTTTGAACCCCCTCGAGTGAGAACTCACTATGGCAAAAGCATGCGTTCCTTTTATGTGCCAAACGTTTTTAACGACGTTCCAGCTGCTCTGCTTGCCATTACCTCAAACAAAATGCTGAAGACCTCTCTGACAAACATGTTCTCCGATGTGGCTAGATAGTGAAGTTTTCGTATGTCGTTATTTTCCATTTCTTTTGTAGTATGGTGCTGTACGTGCTTTTTGTGGTAATCGCTGGACATGTCAAATGACGACTGAATTTATTGCGTGAAGTTTTGTTGTCTTCGGCCCGCTGACTGACTGATTTTCTTTCTACTAAGAAGTGTTTTTTTTACTGAACATATGAAATATTTGAGAGAAAGACTCATGAATTCAAGGACTGTGTCTTCGAACCTACTCATACAGCGTTTAAACATACTTATGCATGAGTGTTTTTTTTACTTTTATGACTCTAATCATTGTAATTGACACAGTGATCAAGACAACGTTTGCTATAGTTCCATCTTCACAGCTTCACCCAAATCATGACACAAATATTCTGACTACATCCTGTCAAGTGAATCATCTGTATGTTATTTGCTTTTTTTTTTCCTGCACGTGATGTTATTCCGTGCGAACTTCCTTTTTTGTATTTTTAGTGAAGGGTCTGGTCCCACATGTCCCTGATGGCTTTGATCGGACCCGACACTCAACTGGCTACTGCACTACTGAATAAATTTATTATTTACTATTAATATTATTATTTTTTTTTTTGCTGCGCTCTTTTTTTGGATGTGTCAAACGCCTTCGACACCGTGAACCACTCCGTCCTGCTGCGTAAGCTTTTCAAGGCGGGTTTTAGGGGGCCTTTTTTTATATGTTGTCTAATATGCTTTCCGGTCGCTCGCAGCGGGTGCGGGTGGGGCACGAGTAGAGCGCCGTGCGCTATCTGAAAGTAGGCGTTCCCCAAGGCTCTGTGTTGTCACCTTTGTTATTTAATATCTACGTCAGCGATCTTCCCTCTGCCATCGAGGGTTGTACCTGCTACCAGTATGGTGACGACACTCTGCTGATATCTCGGCATATCGATTTTGCGAGCTCCCTAGACATTTTACAAGTCAATGCTAATAAAGGAAAGGATTGGTACTCTGAATCTTTTAAAAGTGGATGTGGCTAAAACAAAATTGATGTGTTTTCGAAATCCACTGAAACACGGTATCGTAGATAAGCCGTTTTTCCTTCATGGTATATTGTGCGACCCTTGTACTTGTGTCCCTGTTAAAGGGAAACTGAAGCGGTTCTCTATTTGAGAAAAAACATTTCAATGGCCTTCATTCTACCTCCAGGATGAGAAATATCAAGATTATTTTTCAATTTGGTGCACGGAGGCTTCAGAAATTAATTTTTAAAGTACCGCCGAAGCCCCTCCTTCCCGGGGCGTGACGTCACACTAGGAGCCTTCGGAATATCTGCTCTCGCGTATCTTCAGCGCCTGTCAAAGCTATGCACGCGCACTCTTGCTATTTTCAGAAAGGTCAGAAAGAGACGTCACGACTGGTGTCAGTGCGGGGAAATATACCTGGCAAGCTTGCGTTGCACGCGCTGAACACACGAGCGACACGCGCTTGGCGGCCCGAAGATCCTAGTATGACGTCACGACTGGTCGTATGTTTTTTCGCTTTTTCTCGCTTTTAGTTGCATCTTCAGGGAAAACAAAAGTGATATTCAGATTTACGGGATAAAAATACGCCAGAATTCACCTCTAACTCGTTTTTTTCAAGAAGTGTTTCAGCTTCCCTTTAAGTGGGTGGAGACCACTAAGTACATGGGAATTTTTTTTTTTTTTACCTCGACATGTCTTGGAATAATCAATTGGCATATCTATGTAGAGGGTTACGGAAAGTGGCCTGTATGCTTTCAAGTGTTTGAATCTTTGTTCCTTTTCATGTTCCAACAATTTTTGGTTTATGCCCTGGCATACAGTGTACTTAGGTACGGGATTACGGTGTTTGCGCACAGTAGTGGACAGTGGCATGCTAAAGTGAACACCTTGTTGAAAAGTGTTTTCAAAAGTGTGGCGTACAATTCAATTTTCACTGACAGCACGAGCATTTTCAGTGACCTTGAGAGGCCAAATTTTTCTTCTCTACTGCGACAAACAGTGATACTCCCTTATTTTTGGACGAATCGGTTTAAGATTTTGTACGATCCGTCTCCCATGCTGAGGAAAACAACCCGTTTTAAAGGGTCTCATTGCTTCACGAGGTATGGGATGAGAACCCGTGATTCATGGGAGTGTAAAAGACCAGAGTGGTTAGATAGGTAGGCAAGGTGTGTGTGTGTGTTTTTCTCATCTTTCTTTTCTGTTATTTTTTTCTTTTATTTTGCGCTTTTGTTAACATGCTGGTGATAGTTTGAAGGGTTCCAGTCCCACAAGCCATTTAGGCTTTGACTGACCCGATTTTGCTCTGTAATGTGGATGTTGCAAATAAAATTAATATAATTAGGATTATTATTATTATTATTATTATTATTATTATTACTATTATTATTATATGCCATTGTGACGTAGATATTTTTCTTGATTTTTGAATATTTAAGTCGGCATTCAAAAAGTGAACGCCGTTTACAAATCCCTGTAACGCCGAATTGGAGCGCAGCTCTTGAGGAGGAGGAGTGAAGGGTACTGAGGGGAGGGTAGACCCCTCCTCCGTCTCCTCCTCCTCCCCTCATTCTTTAATTTGCTCCGGGGGGGGGTCACGTGACCTCGGGGAGGGGGGTTGTCACGTGACTTCGGGGAGGGTGTCACGTGACCTCGGGGAGGCGTGACCTGGGGGTCACGTGACCTTGGGTGTCACATGGGGGTCCCCTCAAGGTCACGTGACCCCCACGTGACCTCAGGGGGTCACGTGACCCCCACGTGACCTCAGGGGGTCACGTGACCTTGGGGGTCACGTGACCCCTCACATGGCCCCTCACATGGGGTCCCCTCAAGGTCACGTGACCTCACATGGGGTCCCCTCAAGGACTCACATGGGGGTCCCCTCAAGGTCACGTGACCCCCACGTGACCTCAGGGGGTCACGTGACCCCCACGTCACCTCTGGGGTCACGTGACCACGGGGGTCACGTGACCTCAGAGGGGTCACGTGACCTTGGGGGTCACGTGACCTCAGAGGGGTCAGGTGACCTGGGGGTCACGTGGAGGTCGCCTTGGAGTCACGTGACCTTGAGATGACCTTGGGAGGGGTCACGTGACCTTGGGGAGGAGACCACGTGACCTCAGAGGGGTCACGTGACCTTGGGGATCACGTGACTTTTAAAGGGTCACGTGACCTTGAGATGACCTTGGGAGGGGTCACGTGACCTTGGGGGTCACGTAACCTTCAGAAGGTCACGTGGGGTCACGTGACCTTGAGATGACCTTGGGAGGGGTCACGTGACCTTGGGGGTCACGTGACCTTGGGATGACCTTGGTTACGCCGACGCCGACGCCGCTCAAGCCGGGAACGGGCCCCTAAGAGCTGCGCTCTAAAAAGTTTTTTTTATCCAACCAAGAGTTAGTGTAAGGTTGCATTTGTTCTGCAAGCTTGTATTTGTGTCCTCACAAATGTCTGTGTAATTTTTTGCATGTTTGTATTTTAAATAGTGTTGCTGTAAAACCCGAAATGACAGTGCACCACACAAAAGGCGTTACAGCTGTTTGTTGGCACTAACGAACAATAAAACATTATTATTATTATTATTACTATTATTAAGGCGATTGTTGAAAATGGGTAGTTGTGCAACCTATCATTGCCTGACTGTTGCAAGAACGCGTCGTACACAATGTTGAAATGATAATATAGCATAATATAAGCCTCGAAAGGTTGACCTGTACACAATGTTCCTCATAGAATAATACTTTTGAACGAGCCTCCTGCAGTCTTTCGCTGCGAAGCCGCGTAAGCAGGAGAGGGGGGGGGCGCTAACACGAGCCCCAGTGATACACCCGCCGTCCCCGGTGCAGCTCTGAAAAGGGCAACTCGCAGTATATCGCAAGGCTCTACGTTGTGTACTGGACAAGTATTTGCTTTAATCTGCTGCGAGTTTTATGCTTTCTAGGATAAGCTTCCTGGCCATCCTGACGTTGCACAGAAGGCAGCATTCTTGACACGACATCATCTCACACTAAGGTGAACATTTCGATTGTGACGTTGGCCCATTAATCGTTACCTGCTCTTTGCGAAAATGCATAGGACGTAACGTTACGACGATAGCA
The DNA here is from genome assembly GCF_016920785.2 of Ixodes scapularis. Classification (NCBI taxonomy): domain Eukaryota; kingdom Metazoa; phylum Arthropoda; class Arachnida; order Ixodida; family Ixodidae; genus Ixodes; species Ixodes scapularis. The sequence continues at coordinate 2,422,092 of NW_024609883.1, read as the reverse complement.
TGACTTAAGTTTTACAATGCGAATGAGTATACAATGCTGAATGTGCAAAAAACTATTTCTGTTAAAATGCAAAAAAAAAAAAAAAAACGAAAGAAAAATGAGGCGATGTTCTTTTATATTTTCATATATTGTTCGCGGACGTCTGCGAATGTGCTGTTGGAGATGTTTTTTTCAGAGTCTAATATTTTTTTTTTGTAGCTAAACGTAGACTCGCTGGACGACATCTAACTTTAGCTCAATTGTTTCAAAGGTGACAACAATTTGTGCATTGTTGTTTGTCTTTTACGAAAACGCTTGGAGTGGACCGTTTAAAAAAATATTAATCTTATAAAACTGGTCGGTGTACAACGCCGTCGATGTCACATTTTCTTTCTGTAACAATGCTAGAGCTGCAACAATGTATGTTAGAAAAGTGGGGGCTAGAGTAAGTACCTTACCACAATGCCTTTATCACATGCCAAAGTAGACAAGCGGATCGGCGTTCTGTGAGCGCACTTTAAAGAACGACAAGGTATTACGTACAGTTTGCTACTTTTCGCCAGAGCGCTTAAACTGGAGCGTCAGTCGCAGAAAAGGCTAGCACATATTTCTGCTCCTGCGAAATTAGTCCGCTGTCAGAATGACGGAGCAAACGTGCCATTGATTTGAAACTACCTTCAAGTTGGTTATTAGCGGTGAAAGATTGCTTTTATATTTAGCTATATTTAGCTATATTTAGCGCAATAAAAGTGTTGTAGAATAACTTTTATTGCCACATTTTCAAGTGTGCTATGACAGTGCAGCCAACAACTGCTAATTCTGGTGAAAGGGATGTTCGGGGTGAAGCAAATTTAACCATGAACAGTGTGATATATTAAAAAAAAAACAGTGAACTGCTGACCCTAAACAGTAGTCTCTGGCTTCTGTAGGCATCACGTTTTTCTATTGTAGCCTCCTGTGCGCGAGTGTGCCAGTGCTCATATTTTCTCTAAGGTTGCAACCCAAGTCACTAAATTAAGCTCAACACTTCTGGTCTGGCATGTCTTTTATTTTGTTGCCTAGAAAAGCTGTAGCTTGAAATCAATATTTAGGTTCTTGGCTTCAAGGAAACCAGAAGTATTGACACCATTTGATATCTGCAGTCAACGCAAGTTCCAGCGGTGTGCCCTTCCAAAAATTTTTTTCAGGTGCAATAGTTTTAAGATATCACAAACATTTAAACGTCCACATGATGCTGGTAAAACTACTCTTCATTTCGCTGTAACTCGCCTCTGGCGAGCACATTCGTGTGTTGTTAGCAAATTGTTCTCTGTCATGAAGCCAAATGAGAATATCTTTAAACGCGGGAATACTTTTGTTTTCTGCTTTAGTCGTTAGGTAAAAATATTTGCTCTGAATTCCTGACATGACAAGTTAAATTAATTGAAATTATAGTCGTTTTTTTCGCCCTCGTGTCATAATCAAATTGTTCTTTTAACATTTTGCAGGCATTGTACGGAGGATTGAACTATGCTGAACTGAGGGTAGTGAAGTCATCGAAGATAGGACTTCTGATGATTCAGAAATCGTGCAAAAGTGGACAGCGCAAGCGGCACAGGGTACTGGGCGACAGGCTGAATAAACTGTTGATCTGTTGCCTTTGTAGAATTTGCTAGCTGTTGCATTCAAAATAATTTGTGATATCCAAACTGCATACTGTGAAGAATCAGTAGACCGGAATTACACCAGGACCACTGGATAGGGATCCCACAGAGTCACACGGAACCGGGTCACGTCAGACCGGGTCAAGCAAAGGTACACCGGATTGTCAGATCTGTGTCTGAATTTTCGCTCTGGTGTACATGTCAAAAACACCAGCCCCAGTCACGACACGACACACCAGCACACCAGGCCAGTGTCTGTAATTTTGCACTGATCTAAACGTCAATAAACAACAGCCCCGGTCTGGTTGATTTTTGACTGTGCTAGAAAGTCCCAAGTTGATGTAACTTCCAGGCGAACTCCTTTGTGGTACCAAATAGCTTGCCTCTCATCCGCTGACGTAGACCCCAAAGCTGCAGTTCCTTGGCAACGGTTTCTTCACCGGTTACAGAGACCGTCCCGAACAGGTTGACTGACTGTTCGTACGCGTTGTTCCTGCACAGCGCGAAAGAAGATCATGTTCAGATCAAAGATGCCATTGCCGTCTCGTTAATAGGTAATCACGCATTGTTTAAAAACGACGCTGAATATAATTTAAACGCTTTTAAAATGCTCTGTATCGTGGCGCGGGTGTCTATGCAGTTGAGAGTTTCCAAGTGGTTTTGGTCGCATTTAAAAGCGGAAATTTCGGTTTCTGTAAGAATAAAAGCTTCCAAGCCACCAATGCTAGCGAAGTCTAGAGAGAGAAAGCGGTGCTGCATAAACTGTCAACTTGAAAATTCGGCTGGTGCAGCCAGCGTGGGGCACCTGGCTATGATGGCCACGTACACTAAACATGCCGCAGTTTCCACAGAAGTGCGATACTAAGTTATTGCCCTTACAGACAGTGTGCACCTTGCGCTCTGGGGAATTGATTTGATGCAATATCGTTTTTTTAGAGGTTTATGCAATTTTGTAATCACCCTGCAAATAATTTCCCAGCGGTGCAAAGCGGCCAGCAGGATTTGCTAAAAAGCTTTCATTATTCACTTCCATATTCACCACACTACAGCAGTGCCTGGAACGCGTCTTTGGCTGTCGTTTTTAGCGTTCTACAATGCGCATTTCTCGAAAATGGTCCCGAAGTGGAGACAGTTTACGTGACAGGAGATGACTCGTTCCGCTCTTAGATATCGTGGTCCATGTGGTTGCTCGCAAAAATTCTCTCAAAAACACGAGTGAACGGAGGTGTCGCTGCCCTCGCATCGATATAATAGAGAGCCTTGATTCAAGAGAGGGACCAATTCAAACCGTCAAGTCGGTTTGCAAACTAGCGGTGGACACCTGCTGCCGCTTGCTGCGTAAATTGGTTGTTCATGCCCATGCGTGCGTTGCCGCGTGGTGGATTACGGGCGGAGAGGCTGCGCAAAACATGAAGGCGCCTGGAGATGAATGTTTTCGCTCTTACTTCTAGCTCGTACTGCCAACGTGCCCCATATACCATGTGGCCCTGATAAAGCGGTTGGAAACATTAAAATTTAGGAACGCTTGGTACCAAATCATGGCTGCTGAAGTGTCTGAACTGCCAAGTTGAAAAATGACCTAAAAATGAGTAGTACTTGGCGTAGCCATTTCCATTGGGGTGCAACCACCAGGATTGCGGTAGGCAATAGCTTGACACAAGAAAGGCGTCATCGGGAGTAAATGGAGGCAACAGGAATTAGGACGCTGTAAACAAACAATTTGGAGACGCGTCCAAGCAGCAAATTCTAGGTGGCGTACCTGGGCATGTCTCCAGCCAGACCTCCCCAAGAACCGTTCGCCAGGAAAATGGCTCGAGCTTCAGCACTCGTTTCGTAGTCGTGGTCGTAAACGTCGCTGCCAGCATTGATGCTGTTGGCATAAAATAGCGTAGATTAGACTCTGTTCACAAATGCATGTGTTCCTGTTGTGGCAAGACCGTGCCACGTGCCATTGCCACATGCATCCTCGTGTTGCTACAAAAGCTAGGGTCGACATGTTTTCTTGTTAGAAAGAGGCGAGCTTGTCACAGCGTAGCAGTCATTTCAGCACAATACCTTAAGCACATAATGTGAAGAGATAGAAACTCTTCGACAAGAACGCGGTATTTATACTAAACACAGGTGATTCCCCTTGCGCTAGGGACTGAAAAAAGTGCGTAAAATATCTGGCAGTGTAATGTTTCCATTTCTCGAGAGTGTTAGTTAACATTTTTTATTTACTTATTAAATAATAGATACTACAACCTTTTCTGAGAACGTTGCTAATGTTGGATAGTATTGTGGGACTGGGTTTAAGGGCCCAAAGTCTACTTCTGTTCTTGTTGCTAGTCGTTTTCTTACTCATTTGAATATCTCGATTTAAAGCGCCTGCAATCTTTGTTAGATATTTTATTACTAAATATTAGTGAAATTAGCTGGAGTTCGTTCTCAGACTGGCTATTATTTTTGATAGTCTGCTATTGAGGTGATTGTAAAGTAAATAGTCAGCCTTGTACTCACAACAGACGAAGATCAACGTGACGAGTAACACCCGTTCCGTCAGCAAGTTCCTCCCTGCACGAAAATAAAAATAAAACTTAGTCGACATTCTCTGGATAGGCGATAGGTAAATAAAGAAAATAAAGTATATATTTTGATCTAAAAAATCCTGCATGTGGTTTGGTTCCTTGTGTATTCAAAACACAACGTTGGAATAAAAAAAAAATGAGATAAGAAAGCGGTCGTGCCAAGAGAAACAAAAAATAAGAGATGACTCATACAATCCATTGCATTACGAAACAAAAAATCTCAAACCAAAAGCTCAGAAACAATCAGTTCCTAACGTTTCGGTGTCGTCTTGGCTTCTTCAGTGTGTGACTAAATGGAATAGGACAGCGAGAGCTTCGACCTTTTGTTCCTCCTCTACCCTGGATGTATATAGATGGTAAGGCACCGAGGGACCTGTTAATCTTCCCCGGTGTGTTTTGAATATGACAAGACTCCAAGAACAGACATTTTCAAATATGTGGCTTTGTAGCTATCACCTGCGCGTTCGCGAAGTCAATCCGATGGTAGAGTGCCTTACAATGTTCGGCGACGGCGCTACGCTCGCGATCGAAATTACGCACATCGTTCTGGTGCTGGCGCATGCGTTAGGGAAATGTTTAGTTTCGCCGATGTAGGCGGCGGGGCACTCTGCATCTTGTAGACCACGCCTTGTGTTTTTTTCTTTTGGCCTTGACATGAGCCGTCCCAATGTTGACATAGGCTTGTGCGCCAATTGAAACCCTTTTTTTTTTTCGGAGCACGCGCGTCAGCGCCTCGCTCGTTCCTTTTAAATAGGGGACGCTAATGCGCGCGATGGGGCGGGGCTGTGTGTAACATGGCGATTCGTATTTAAGGCGCGTGAAGCACTGTCGACGGGCGATGCACTGAACAAGAATCCTTGCGTAGCCGTTTCTTTGGAGGTCAGCAAGGATTGTATGTGTCTCCTTTCTTTTATCCTTTTCCGACGAGCAGATGGTCATTGGTATAGAAAAGAAAGTAGAGACCACCGACGCCTTGTGACTTACTGGGTGATTCGAGTCAAATTTAAGGTAGCGTCTGGTGTGTGCTAGTTTCCTGTAGACCGTGAATCTCGGCTTGTCTTTTTGCCTTTTCACCAGAGCATCCGGGAACGACAAGACTCCCATCTCTCATATTCTACGGTAAACTGGATGACCGGTTCTATGGAGCTCAGGTGTTGCTATGGAGCTATGGAGCTCAGGTGACACACGTTCCTTCAACGCACAATTTGTGCGTTGCGGGCATTTTGCGGTTCACTGCAACAGGTGCCCTTGCGCGCCGTCACTCGACAACACTAAGATCCTAGCCAAATATAAAATCAAAGTGCTGAGGGAAATACTCGAGGCTTTCGAGAATAAAAGTAGGGGGAGTGATTACATTAGCGGAGCTTCTTCAGCCCTTTTCATGGATGAATGAGTTTTTTAAACGGGGGCTGGGCAAAGATGTGTGACGATTAGGATGCCTGTCGGGTATATATGTGTACTTTTTAAATAAACTTTAGTTGAGAGTGCGCCCTGTCTTGTTGTTTTTCTGTCTGTCATTGTATTCTTCGGCCCTTTTCACTGTAGATATGTACCAACTGGCCCATAAATGTTCCTTGTTTCCGTCAAACGCACGTTGTTACATAGACCACCCCAACAAAGTATACCCTATATTAGCACGCACAAATGTATAGAAATATTCTGCCATTGGTCCTCGCTATCACCGAGTGGAATTTCTTGATGTATAAAACTGCCGTGGCGCAGGATTGTCAGACTTTTTTGAAATCTCCTGATTTACTTTCTCTCACAAACTGCATCGTCACTGTTTTTTTGTTACAGTTACGTTGCAACCATGCAACATGTCCTGTGCGTGCTTTGAACTGTATTTTGCTATACCTAAAGTGCACAATTTTTTTAATACTGTCAATGTGAAGTTTTTATACGAATTCCCCCCTATGTAATGCCCGAAAGGGTACGTAGAATAAATAAATGAAATAAACAAATTTCAGTGCTGCCTTCTCTCCTTCCCTCTAGACTGCTGTTATGTAAGCGATGTAAGTAAAGCTTCCTTCAGTTTTATCTGCCTCTAAACTAATTACTTGAAGAGATCTGCAAAGTTATTACTATCCATCGGTGGCTGAAGTGTCGCCATTTTAAAGAGAAGATTGCTTAGCGGTTTTATTGTGTCCATGGAACGGATCTTAGATGTCGTCATGGAGGCAGGATTACCTCAGGCGTCCGTTGAAGGTCACCTTCCACCTCCTCATGGGGCGCAGGCAGGTCAACTGGAGCCTCCCGGTAGAGAAGCGTCGCGACTCCTGCGAGGAGCGGTCGGGGAACGCTGCTCCGGGCAGCAGCCACGTCCTGCCCTGGCTGTCCCTGAGCCGCAGGCTGGCCCGCACGACTCCCTCGGGCTCCCTGGACACCCAGACCAGGAGGCTCTCTCCCGAAGAGTTGCAGCCCCAGCAAAGGAACTCGTCCAAGTGCTGCGACGAGGAAGAAAGAAAGGGAGACGTCCCGTGGGACATCACGAGGGTAAAAGTTTCCCCGCTGAATTTGGGGGGGGGGGGGGGGGGGGGGGAGGAATGTTTTCCACTACATTTAGCGGGAAAATTTTCTCGCTAAATCCAGCGGAAGGATTTCCCCGCTAAATTTAGCGCAAAATGTTTCCCACTAAATAAGCGGGAAATTTGGCGAAAATTTCCCGCTAAATGGGAGAGGAGCAGAAGAGGAGGAAGCGAGGGTAAGAAGGGAGAGGAGGGGCATACCCTCCCCTCTGTACCCTCCCCTTCTCCTCCTCAAGAGCTGCGCTCTAATTCGTCATAGGAGAGCATTGTAGACGTCGTTCATTTTTGTTAAGAAACAATTTTTATAGTTTAATATTAAACTCTAAGTTAACAACTTCCAACTATTTCTTACTTGTCGGTGAAAGTGCTACGAAAGCACTTTCCCCGTCTTAATGTTTAGATTTTTTTTATTTCAGTTTCATTTATATTTTATGCCGATTGGTCTGCCTGGTTTAGCTGTTCTCTGTTTAGCTCATTCATGCTCACAGTTATGTAAACTTGACTTACAGCCCCTCGTGACCTATATTTTTTTTTGCTGCAGTGTTTTGAATCAAAAACGTGGAACGGTGATGGGATATTTCTGAGCTTTTCAGAGCAAGCAGTCAATTGCTGTCAAATCAATTTCATGCAGCTACGGAACTGCCAGGATTGGCATCACGTCATTTATTTTGCATTAATCGCCTTCTGTGTTTACATAATATGAAATTACAGGTTGAGCTTTCTATTTTATGAATATCATGAATTTAATTTTTGACTTCAACACATCCTCTTATTCCCCTTTTTATCTTATTTTCATTTAGTTTACATTCTAGCTTTGAAATTACTTTGTTGTGTTGGGTGACACTTGTAATTTTTTGTCATGCTGAGCTATTCGCCTTGTGGTCTACTTGTAACAGCATCCATCATTACGAATCAGCGCACAGGTAGACCGTTTTACCTGTGCGCTGGTTCGTAATGATGTCTTACCAACTCGCCCAATCTGCAGTAATAATAGCATTCATCAGATGCAAAAAAAACAAAAAAAACAAAAAACATTCAGCGTTTTGTTTATAGCGACAAAAAATCAATAGTTGCCAACTTGCTCCTATTTCCTGAGAGCGAAACCTTTAATTTTAGAAACTCGACAAGTGGAACATTTTGATCCGTCACAGTACGCTTCACCTTTGGGGTTTGGAGCTGCTTCAGAAACGCCTGCACAACCTCCTGTGTTGTATAAGCACCAGAGTGTCGAACCGAAATTTTTATCGGTTGGGTTCCGGTTCGGGTTCACGGCTGTCGGTTCGGTTCCGGTTCAGCTCTGGGGAGCAAAAAATAACGGTTCAAACGGGTTCGAACCGGTTCGAACCGGTTTTAACCGCTGAATTGAGAATATACTTTCCACGTTGTTCTGGCTATATACACTATTTACGCCGCGAAACGATTAACTATATCGCTTCTTCGATCGTCCGTGCAATTTACTTTTGTTTTTAGGTACCAAAAATATTAAATTCAGTTATTTAATTTCGACGCAAGAGTAGAAGAAAATCTACATTAACGCACATAACGTCGTGGTCATACGACTCGACATGCCTTTGTTTACCAGTAACATATATTATATCTGAATCAAAATGTTTAAGTACAAGAGCAAAGAGTTAAGCTTGTTGGTGCATACCTGTAAATAGATCAGCTTGAAATTTAAAACTATACTGTATTTTCTTGTCTATTCTTCGTGTTTAATTAAAGTTCTGAAGTTCAAGCTGATTTATTTACACGGCATAAAATATTGTCGGAAAGTGTGGTAGGTCGCCTAAAATACCCGTTATTGATACAACTTTGTGTCGCAGAACTAAAAGTGAAATTGTGATTGTGTCTTTGAACCAAGGAATTAAATACATCACATAATATTATAAAATGAGCACCTCGTGGCCATATATATCACCAGATATTTTTTACGAAATGCACTTCACAATATATATATATGTATAAGATGACGACACAACTTAGCTAAAAGCAATGAAATTTTGAAAATGTCGCAAAAGTTTTAAAATAATTCCTTTCGGATTATTTTTATTGAAACACCGAGTGGCAATCAAAATGCTTCTTGTTCTAACCAAACATTGTTTACACTCAGTACCGCATGCATGCGACTAATCATGCAGCAAGGAGTAATCGCATGTGTTCACCCTAATCTATACGCACCTTCGCACTCCGATCGAATCTGGCCCAAAATAGCGCATGTCTAAGTGAACATTTTCTTCTACAGGAGAAGCTGGCATAGCCTGGCTGTTGAGGTTTGTTCTTGACAAGATGCCGGTCAATTTAATTTGCAAATGAGCATCACCACTGCTAATTGATGACTTTAACGTGATAGCGTTAAGGAGCTCATGTCGCAGAAAACCCGATGTCGGTGGCGTGACTAGAAAATCTTGATTGGTCGATAGGGTGATGACGTCAGAGCTACATGCCCTCACGCAAGAATTTCAAACAACCCACAATGCTCATGTGAAACGTAACATCACGTGTGGAATGAGAGTGATTAAAACATGACATGTAATCCGAATTAAAGTTCGCCGTATGTCTCAAATGATTTCACTTTTTAAAGCAATTCCTTTGCCTTAAAGAAAAAAAATAAAGAATTTTAGGTGGGATTTGAAGCCAGGACCCTTCGGTTGCGAGTCAGAGGCTTTTGACTAGGCCACGTGAGGCACGCTTTCGTGGCAAATAAGAATGCGATGCAGACGAGGCCCGTTAAGGCTATCGCCTTCCACTTTTAAAGGCGAAGCTTAAGCGTCCTCCGCAAGTCTTGTTTGTTAAGTAAAACGAAGTAGTATTTCACGTTCTACTCGACATGGCAGCTACTTAATTGGACAATTGCTGACGGTTTGCGTGAGTAATCGTCATGGTTCCGCCGCGCGCCGTTGTTTACTTTGTTTTTGTCCAGCCCACAGACACATAAAAGTAATGTTCCCCACATAAAAGAGGCAATAACAGACTTCTATATGCTTGAGAAGTTATATGTGCGAGGAACACATAGTTATTTAAATTACCTTCAAAACCAGGAACGTGTGTAAGGCTGTCCCATATCACTCACAACGTGCCTGTCAAGGATAAAAACGCCGGGAAAGATTGGCAGAACATTTTTCATATCATTTGGGGGGCATTGCTTTAGAGTGGTCGGCCACTTATTTATGTTGTCAAATATTCAGTTAGTAATTAAATATATTTTATAACGATCAATAAATTTTACTTTATAAAGTTCCCATAACCGCTTGAGACCGACGCGGAACGACAATACTCGAAACTACGCGAGCTGTGGAGTCTGCGTAAAAGTGTTTTTCTGTTTGCTGATTGGCAGTGTGAAACATCGGCTTGCAGGGTACGCTAAAAAGGACTCTGCTCTCGCATAATAGATTCGAAGTCAAATATATGAAACGTTCAAAAATAGAGATAATTAATGTTATTTTTCTAAACAATCCCTTACAGAACGCCTCACTGCAAAAAGAGATGCGTAAAAATGCATGCAATGAAAGTTATAATTTTACATAAATAGGGCGAAGGACAGACAAAGATCCTTAAAAACTTAGGATAAATGCCATTTTATCAGCTTCCATGAGCTCGAAACTTCGCAAAATACTGCCTCGGGAGGCTAATGTTATATTCGGTTTTATACCTGCACTTGTTTTGGGCCCTCACTTTAGAACCCTATGCTTGAATAGTCATGCGCGCTATCATTTCTCTAGGCTGCCATATATCATCGCGAGACTGTTATAAATATTGCACAACTTTACAATTAGGACATCTATTGCTAGTGTTGAAAACATCACATTTCACCAGAAAGCTTAACTGTTTAACATGGTATGCACGTGACGTCATGACACTATAGGCTGGTGGTCATTGCGATTTTTTCTTGCTGAGAAAATCGTATTCGATGGTGCAAAATGCATGCTGCAGGAGGTTCAAGCTCAGTGAAAGCCAAGTATTTTAAAAGCACGTATTACTATTCTTAGTGCACCGTCGTGAGGAACGGCGCGAGCGTCTGGAACGACAAAAAGCGTGCTATTTGGCAAGAGCCTTTTGCACACGAAGTAGTTTCCGGGGTCACGCGTTTTGGTCTGCGCCAAAGATGCGGGGACGAGGAATCTTTAGAACACACTGGGTTTTTAAAATTAAACCCCTCCCCCCCACACACACGCGCGCGCGCGCGCACACACACACACACACACACACACACACACACACACACACACACACACACACACACACACACACACAAACACACACACACACACACACACACACACACACACACTTCTTTTTGCAGCGGAGCTGTTAAGGGCTACTTGCCCCAGTATCGTGTCCGTCAGCAAACAAATGGCGACACTAAACTCTGGACAGCTACCAACATCTATAAGTGACGACGGCAACCAGACAACCGGCTTGCAGGTTGTCTGGTTGCCGCCGTCAAGCATAGATGGCGGCAACCCCTACAGCCTTTCCACTCTGGCTTGCCGACTTGCGGCCGGACATTACTTCATTCCCACCATAGTACAGCTTCGCTGATCTTCCTTCTTCACCGGAGTGGAAAGGCTGATAGTATTCCTGAGGAATCGCCTCCTCCGTTCATGTGTGCTAATTAGACAATTTTAGTTGCCACTTGTTAACAGCAACCCTTCACTGCTTTTATTGTGCACCCCGTAAAGTTTAAAGGGGTCATAAAACGATATCGGGTTGGAATGTTCATGACTTTTCCCAGGCGAACTTGTCGCGGTGAAATTGCAAGGCTAAAATAAGACTATTTCTTTTAGTCTTGCATTCGCGAAGATTGATGCCGTAATTGTGGGATCGAACCCACCCGCCTGACGACAGTCCAGCGCGGCGTATGGATTGGACGCAAGAACTGCGTGAGCTCTGAACACCGGCTCTTAAAGACCGACCAACGAAACCATTTTCCGCAAGGTAGGAAAATGCCCCTCGCGCCCTCCTCTTTTCACCCTCTCCCAAAAATCACGTGACGGAAGGGGCCGTCGGTGTCGGCTTGTTCTGTAGGGATAATCCTCAAGAAGCACGAAACGAGCGGCTTGCTGCGAGTGCATCAACGACATGAGACGTCCAGGTGTCTTCCCTCGTTGACGCGGGCACGCTCAATCTGCGAGATTGAGGAAGCCAGCGCGACAGAACGCTTTTTCCCATCATGAGCTGCAGGTCCGACGCCGTACGGTCGGTGGAGATCGAGGGGTCTTGGTATGCTGGGTTCGTTCCAGCAGCCGCTCTCTGGCATCGCGCGGCTGCTGGAACCATTCCCCTGTCTGCACAAGGATTGGCTTGCACAATAAAGGGTTCAGGTCGTTGATAATACATTTATTTTTGAAACTTATAATCAAGTGGGTTTCCCTAATCTCTTCATTGCTGTTTGAAACACATCTCTTCTCCTAGGTTGATCCTCCCATTTTGGACTCTTTTGCGTATTTATTCCTCCTTACGTCTGCTTGATGACTGTTTTATAACTTGATAAAGAGCTTTAAATATTGGCGCGGGCTTGCGCAATCAACGCTGTCCCGGATTTATTCAAAATTGGAAAGATTGGCGTCAGGAGGGGTTGAAGAAGCAAACCGAAATTCTTGCTTCTAATGAAGACGGCAGAATCGTAAGATGGGTCTTTCCTTCACTTGCCTCCACAACGCCCCATCGTTTGCACTATTGTAACTTAGCTGTATACCACATTTTACATAGTTGTATACCACATTTTACTCATGGTTACTATAGATGTGGCCCCACAGGCTTTCCCGTTATCAGCGAGTCGACTTTTTAACGACCGGCGACTCTCCTGAGTGAGAATAAATATTATCACCTTCCCACAACCATCCACCCCTTTCTCTCTCCCCCCCCCCCCCTCCCTTTCCCGAGTTGGGGAGAAATCAGGCCACTCCAGGAAGCAGCCTGCAGACTGTGCTTTTCGGTTACTCATTCTCAACACATTCGAACGTGGAAGTAAACACATCGCATGAACGACTCCCTGTTTATTTGCAACCTAAATAATGTGGCTCTACTGTTGAGACCCAATCAATTTCCTCATCAGTCATTATTTCTTACGATTTCATGGTGAAAGTCAGTTCGTCGTAATGCCACAAAAGTGGTCCATTCAAAGGGAGAAACAGGTCCTCGTATTTATTTTGTGGAAATACTCGCTCCTGTGAAGCTCTAGTCACTGTAAGGTAAACGCACCCGAGGCAGTGCGTAATACTTTACAACTGTCGTTGACGATGAAATATTTGTGGGAAGTGTGTAAAATTGGTTACACCATAAAAGCATACCTAAACAGACAAAATATCGCAATTGGAAAAAAATGAATCAACCTGCGAATACCGTTGCTTCCCCCCCCCCCCCCCCTCTCTCTCTTTTTTTGTTCGTGCTACTACAAAAAATAGCGGCCAAGCAACGAAATTCTATCAAAACATCGCTTCTTGGGGAAAGGACAGCAGGCTATATGGTAGTGAATCTGCCAGGGAGTTTGTAGAAATAATAGGCGCCCACTGAACCTAGCATTCTACACGAATCATGCCCGGGATATTTCCTTTTTCCTTCTACGTGACTAGAAGGCAAGCCGCTGGGAAACTTCATGTGCACTAACGTGCTGCTTCTAAAAGAAAGTACCAGATTTCTAGTGCATGACAACCTATATGTAAATAGTTTAATCAGTGTGCACAAACATTCGCGGCCTGGAGGATGATATGGAAGCATGGCGGAAAGCAGCTTGCTGGAAATAGTAGTCTCTATTGCATTGCACTAGTGTGAAAAATTATTACGTATTTTTGTTTTATTTCCGTGCGAAAATAAAAACAGCGTTTAGAAACCGAACACTATGCGTTTTGAGGAGCGCCGAAAGGACATAAAAAACCGGGACAACCTGAACAATACGAGGCGCCTTGCGTCACTCAGTTTTTCCCGGTTTCTTGTTTTTTCGGAGCCGTTCAAAAGGAAATGAAAAATTATGAACCGATTGACCCGACTTGCCTCATTAGAGCAGTTCATTTTCACGGCATCCAGGATACCAACATGACGCCTAACATCCCACTTCTGTTCATTGTGCAGCTCCTGCTCCTGACGTACGACGGTGGCATCACTTCTACCCCCACGGAAACTACCAGCGCACCAGTCGAGGCGATGCAAGTAACCCCGCTGATCTTCTCCGGCTTCACGTTTTGTGAAAACAATTGTGACGGTGGAACTTTCCGAATCCCTCCACTGCTGATAAGGTTACGGACGGCAGCTTCGGCAGCATCGACATCAATCGCGATTTCTACAAAGGCAGCGGAGCGCCTGTCGTCAATCAGTGGGCACGGCATCCAGGCTACCAACATGACGCCTAACATCCCACTTCTGTTCATTGTGCAGGTGAGTAGAAATGACCTACCCTGTTCAATTAGGTGTAACAATCCTTGTCTTATTGTCCTGCCGTGCCCACAGATGTGCCTAAAGCGTTTTTTAGACCTGATATTGCTTCTCAGTGGCGACGTTGAACGTAACCCTGGTCCCATGACCGTAGCACAGGCTGAGACTCTAGCTAGGATTGAAACTTTTGTTACTCAATTACATGAAGGTCAGGCAGGTGTCGTGGTACAACTAAAAGAAATTACTGACGAGCAAAAACGCACAAGTGACTCATTATCTGCTTTAACAACGCGTGTGACGACTATTGAAACTGATCTTGCAATCTGTAAATCCAAAGCAAACGCGGCGACTGAAATCGAAACGAAGGTTGAATGCCTTCTTTCCGAGATAGCGCTTTTGAAACGGCGCTCCGATGATGCCGAGAGTCGTTCCCGACGATCGAACTTACTTTTTTTCGGGCTTCAAGACACTGCTAGGGAATCGTGGGCGGAATCTGAAAAACTAGTTCTCGACGTATGCAGTGATAAACTGGGCATACAGATTACCCCTGATACAATTGAAAGGGCCCATCAAATCGGCAGGTTTCATCCCAATAAAAACCGACCTATAATCGTAAAATTTTCTTTTTTTAAACACAAAGAAACTGTGCTGAGATCATGCTCCAAGCTAAAAGACACCAACGTGTCGGTTAGCGAAGATTACCCAAAGAATGTTCAATTCGCCAGAAAAATGCTTCTACAGTTCGCCCGAGCCCAGGGAGGCCTCTACAAACTTCGCGTTGACAGATTACATTTGGGGAATAAACTATTTATTTTCAATTACGAGACTAACCAAATCTGTGAGGGCAGCCCAAACGAATCGAACACTGCGTCAACAATTCTGCCACTTTGAAGTTAAAAAATGTCGCGATAAAGAAACCATTTCGTTCCCAATCTTTTTCAAAAAATATTTCAGTTTCGTTTACAAACATAAGAAGTATTGTCCGCAACCGCGATGACTTGTCCTCCGTCATTGACGCGGCGTCGGGTGACGTTGTTACTCTTACAGAAACTTGGCTTTCGAGTGTTATTCGTGATAACGAAATTTTTGATTGTGTTCAGAGTTATAGGTTTTATCGTTGTGACCGAACTGATAGGCGGGGGGTGGGGTCCTAATCGCAGTGAATATAAATCTTGAATGTTACCAAGTAAGCGTTAACACCCAGCTTGAACTGGTGTGCGTGCGTTTAATCTCTGCCCATAGAAATGTTATTTTGTGTGCCTGTTATCGTCCGCCTAATGCGTCCACAAATTTTTGTTCTGCCTTGCATGATGCGTTATGCACAATTACATATAGGTTTCCTTTTGCACCTTTATTTTTACTTGGCGATTTCAATTTGCCCCTAATTGACTGGTGAGGAGCATTCCCAACTACCACTTGTAATTCTGCAATTTACTCTGAATTCCTCAATCTTTGCTTGGATTTTTCGTTAACACAACTTGTTGCTGAACCTACTCGAGTCACTGTGTCTTCGGCCACTGTACTAGATCTCATTTTATCCTCTGACCCTAACCTTGCCTCTTCGATATCCTACTTACCGGGTATCAGCGATCACTCCATTTTATATTTCTCGTTACTTACACCGGTGTCTGATGCTAGTAAGTCAACAAAACATTTCTTCGACTATAGTAAAGCGAATTTTGGGGCTATAAATAACGAATTAGCTGGCTTCCTTGATGAATTCCTTCCTAATTTTTCTGAACGCTCAGTTGAAAGCAATTGGTCAATATTTAAAAATAAATCAGTATCTCTAATTAACTTATTCATTCCATATAGGTCCATTAAACCAAATTCTTTGTCTCCATGGTTTAATGTAACACTTAAGCGCATTAACAACAAAAAGAAACGTTTGTTTCGTTCTGCAAAGCTTTCTTGTAGTGACGCACGTTGGGAAATCTATCATGCAGCTGAGGATGCGCATAAACTAGCTATCAAGGACGCTAAACTAACATTTTTTAATGTGACTTTACCCTCCATGTTACTGACCAGTCCTAAACAGTTTTGGCGTATTATGAATAGAAACAAAACGAACGATATATCGCTCACTAATAATGGTGTTGTTATTCCAAATGACCAGTGTGCCTCCATTTTAAATGACATTTTTGTAAAAGCGTTTTGTGTAGATGATGATTGCTCCCACCCTGTGTACCCTCATTATAACATTTTGCCCATGGATGCTCTTGTGATTGACTATGACGGAATTTTAAATTTGATTGATAACTTAAAAACATCTTCGTCTTTTGGAGTAGACAATGTCACCTCCACACTCCTTAAGAATACTAAAAATTATGTCGCCATTTACCTTTTTAAGATTTTTGAGCAATCTCTTGCATCTGGTGTATTGCCTGAAGAGTGGAAAATAGGGAAGGTGATTCCACTCCATAAACAGGGCGATAAACAGAGTCCTCTTAACTATCGCCCCATTTCCTTAATCAGCACACCTTGTAAAATTTTAGAGCACATAATTTTCACTGATTTGGTTAACTAATTGGACTCTAATTCCTTCTTTTCTCCATCCCAACATGGTTTTCGTAAATCCCTTTCATGTGAGACCCAACTACTGACCTTCACTAATGATGTACTTTCCATACTCGACCGTGGATCCCAGATTGACTGTGTTTTTTTAGATTTCTGCAAAGCTTTCAACAAAGTTCCTTATAAACGTTTACTCTTTAAACTCAGTCAACTCAATCTCGATCCTAACGTGCTGTCTTGGATTACATGTTTTTTAGCTAATCGTTCTCAGTTCGTTCACGCTAACAATGTAAATTCTATCAATCCTGTTACTTCTGGTGTACCGCAAGGGTCTGTTTTGGGGCCCCTGTTCTTTTTAATTTACGTAAATGACTTACCACTGTGTGTATCATCATCGATTAGCCTCTTTGCTGATGATTGTGTAATTTATCGAGAAGTCACTAATACTACTGACATCGAACTTCTTCCAAATGACTTACAAGCTGTGGCTGATTGGTGTGATTTGTGGCAAATGTCCCTCAATACTAACAAATGTAAAGCGATGACCATCTCCCGTCGAATTACTATATCTCCTACTTACTCAATTGTTGAAATTCCTCTTGAAACTGTACCATGCTATAAGTACCTTGGGGTGCACATCACTTCTAACATGTCATGGAAAACTCATACTGACCACATTATCGCCAACGCTAACTCCATGCTTGGTTACCTAAAGAGAAACTTTAGGTTAGCCCCAGTGTCCCTAAAACTACTAATGTATAAAACCCTTGTCCGTTCCAAACTAGACTATGCAGCAGCAATCTCGGATCCTGGTCTCTCAACTCTCGTCACTGATCTTGAAGCCCTACAGAATCGCGGTGCCCGTTTCATATTTACTAACTATCATCGCACATCTAGTGTCTCAACTATGAAAACTAATTTATCACTTCCTGCTCTTTCATTACGCCGAAAAATATCTCGTTTGTGTCTTTTTTATAAAATTTATCATTCCAATACTTCGCTAAAAAACAAACTAATGTTAAATCCTGTTTTCATCTCGCCGCGCGTAGATCATCAATTTATAGTCGGAATTCCTCATTGCATTACCTCAGCCTATTATAACTCTTTTATTCCAAGGACATCTTCAAAGTGGAATCGCCTTCCCGCGCAATTAGTAAACATACCATCCTTTGACTTGTTTAAAAGTGCGTTGACTACTTACCAATGTTAATATTTCTCTTTGTTTGTTTGCCTTGTTTTATACATTTCTTAATTTGTTTACACTTTTTTTTACATTTTTTGTGCTTGGCTTTTAGTGTTTGTATATTGTTTGTTTTCCAAATTTGTCTTGTACCACTCCCCTCTGTAATGCCCCAGGGCCTTGAGGGTACTTAAATAAATAAATAAATAAATTACGACAGGCTCTGTTGGAGCGTCTTGCATAGTTCAGCTTGTACTGGTCCGTTTTTATTTTCGGTTCCTTTCAAAAAGTGAGCTCTAGACAACTGGACCAACCTACAACGTTCAATATTTACGGAAGCGGAGAAGTGGTTGGGAGGGCCAAGCGGGCAAAGGTTCCTCTCGAACCACCGTCCGTTACCTTTGCTTAGTGGCTGGGCTTTGCAAGCAGAATACGAGCTTGCTCGAGTAACTTGAATCCGTTCAGAAGATAATGCCCTCTAAACGACAATCTCCGCCATGCCCGTGTCCCACTAGAGTGACAGACAGAAACAAACGACAGCGACAAGCCTCAAACAAAAGTCTTTCGCGATTTGAGAGGCTTTGTAGAATAAAAGAGGCTATGCTCAAACACGAGCATCATGCACGCGAGGGCATCTTTGGCAGCCTTGCAATCGCTCGTGCTTACTCACAAAAACCGAACGACTAAACGCCTGCCAAAGGTGGCATCGCGAGCATGCTGCATGGGTTTGAGGCTTCTCGCTGTCTTTTGTTTCTGTCTGTCGCTCTAGTGGGACACGTGCAAAAGTGAGCGAACAAGACGCCTCTGGGTTTTGCGTCACGCGTGCATTTCAAGGGTCAGATTTACTGGTTCCCGACACCAGCATGATTGACTTTGCCCGCGTCTTTGATTGTATACTGATACGGAGAAGAAGGAGAAGAGCGCGACGGCCCGCGGCCGTAGTGCGTTCTGGCTCGCGCTCTGGCGGGCAGTCAGATTAAAAAACTACCGCTGAAAACCACCTCGTGTACACAGTCGAAAACAAGATAAGCGTCGAACGGGAGGGAACGTAGACATATAATGATCCGATACAAAGTTTCACTTGATTCCTAAACGAGTAATGCCATAGCCAAGTACACCTTCAAATAAAATTCTTAGACAGAATTGAAGAGAAGATTATGTATTTCTTGAATAAGATTTCGGCCCCCTCCTCTCCGGTCCGCTTTTCTATAGGCCTCAAATAACGTGGGCGAATAATTCATTTTGTTGCATTTCCACTTCTCCGCTTCCGCAGATTATGAATGTGGTGGTTTGGTCCAGTGGCTTAGAGCTCACGTTTTTAAAGGAACCTAAAATAAAAACGGACTAGTACAAGCTAGACTATTTGCAAGACGCTTGAAGACAGCCTTTCGCAACGGAAATGAACCGCTCTAATGTGGTAAGTCGGGTCACTCTCTTCATAATTTTTCATCCCCTTTTGAAAGGCTCCGAGGAAACAAGGAACCAGGACAATCTCTGGTTGTCCCGGTTTTTTATGTCCTTTCGGCGCTCATCAAAACGCACAGTGTTCGGTTTCTAAACGCTGTTTTTTTATCTTGGAACGGAAATAAGCCAAAAATACGTAATAATTCTTCACACCAGTACAATGCAAAAGAGACTTCTATTTCCAGCAAGCTACCTTCCGCCATGCTTCCATGTCATCCTCCAGGCCGCGAATGTTTGTGCACAGTGATTAAACTATTTACATCTAAATTAACATGCACTATAAATCTGGTACTTTCTTTTAGAAGCAGCATGTTAGTGCACATGAATACTCCCAGCGTCTTGCCTTCTAATCGCGTGGAAGGAAAATGGAAATATCCTGGGCATGATTTGTGCAGAAGGCTAGGTTCAATGGTCGCCTATTATTTCTGGAAAAACTCCCTGGCAGATTCACTACCATATAGCCCGCTGTCCTTTCTCCAAGAAGTGAGGTTTTGATTGAATTTCGTTGCTCAGCGCTCGTCCTGTTTGCTTCTCCGTCTTCGTATTCGTCTTTATTGTGCGCTTTCACTACTTTCAACATGCATAACCAACTCGCCTGCATCGCCACATTAGTTCAAATCATTTTTCATACAGCAGGCTCTTTTACATGTTTCAACGGTAACAGCAATCAAGCCATCGTCTGTGTCAACTTAATCGCCACATCAACGTGCCGTGCCCGGTACCTTTCATCCTGCATAAGGAGCGGCCAAGCACCACCTGAAGTGTGCAGCCTCTTCGGATATCTGCAGGCTTCCAGCCGACACACCCAGCGTATCTGCAGGATTTTGAGATCAGAATGCTGGAGGGAAGTGCGGTTTCTTCATGAGCACCTTAGGGTGCTGTGCTTGTGCAACAACGTTCCTACAACCGGGCAACGGAAACATCGAGACCACCTTCAACTGGTGACACAGGTGACTGATTTCATGTGGCAACGCGTGAGACTTGGGATTCCCAAAAAGACTCGGTCAGGAACCACAAGTCAAAGCGGTCTGACAATTCGGGGAGATGTTCACGTTCCTAAAGATGTCGCAAGTACATTGGAAAAAGGACCCAAGTATAGTGTAGAACCCCGCATGAAACCGCATGAGCTTTTAGCCGAGGTGCGGGCTGTTTCCGACAAGGCGCCAGCTGAAGAGCGGGAGAGATGCGTTTTGGAGAGTGTGGATTACCTGTTACGGTGTGCCTCGATAAAGGCCCAGACACATAATGGGGGCAGGCTAAACAAAGTCGTTTCGTTTTTCCAGAGCAATAACCTAAGCCTATTACAGGCAGACAAAGAGGGAGGGTTTGTGGCGCTTCCAATAGACATGATGGAAGTCAGGTCTAGGAACGCAATCCAGAAGAACTTTAAGCTGTCACATCTTGAACCCAAAAAGGTCAAAAGTGCTGCGCTCAAATTGTGCAATGGTCTTGAGCTTGTAACGTTGGAAAAGAACATACAGAAATGCAAGATCGCGCATCTTGATGTTTTTTTCTCGGCAAAGACCCATAAGCCTGATACACCGTTTCGAGCAATCGTCACGGAGAGGGGATCGTGGCAAAAAACAGGTTAGCGTCTATTTGCAGAAGCACTTGAGTGCTCTAGATATCAGTGACCCCTTTTTGGTAAAAAATTCTCAATCAGTGGTGGAGTTCCTTAGGAAGGATGTTCCAGGGGATGCCGTGGCGTTTTCTATTGACGTAGAGGATGTTTATTACTCTATCCCCCACCAAGAATTGTTTGAGGCAGTACGTGAATGTATTGAGAGAAACGGCGTGGTTGGTTTCCAAAACGCCTGTGGTGTGAGTGTTGATGGTTTTTTGGAACTTTTAAACTTTTACTTGGAGCCGACTTTTATTCTTTTTGAGGGCCGCCATTACGTGCAGAGGGCTGGTATCTGCATTGGTTCCCGTGCTGCCCCAGTGCTCTGTGATATTTTTTTGGCCAAATACGACCGAGCAATTGAGAATGCCTTGAAAGGCAAACCTGTGACCAAGTTGTTTAGGTACGTAGACGATTATTTAGTGATTTTGCGAAACTGTGAAAACCTTACTGTATGTGAAGTTGTTGAAGATGTGATGAGCGTGTTTAAAGAAAGTTCTAGAGGCCTGAAGTTCACCCTTGAGCGCCAGGATGGGCAGTTTTTACAGTTTTTGGATTTGCGAATGCAATTCACAGGGGAACACGTGTGCTGGGGTTACAAACCACGTACCCAGAAGGGAATCCTCCCCTATGATTCGGCGCATTCGAAGTTGGTGAAACGAAGCATTGCGTCGTCATGTCTAGACACGGCAATTGGAAAGTCATGTCACCATGCCATGCACGACAGCTTCTGTAGTCAGGTCAAGAGACTTGGAAGGGACTTGGAAGACTTGGACTTCCCTTATGCTCGCAGTGGCTGAAAAACTTCTGAAGAAGTTCAGGGGCAAAAGCCAAAAGGACAAGCAAAAAAAGAGAGCAAGACCCCACGTGATGCCATACTTACAGAGGGTGTCACACAATATAAAAAAAGTGGCGGAAAGGTTCGAGGTACCTCTGGTATTCTCAGCATCACGTAAACTGGCTCAACTATGTCCGAGGATAAAAGACAAAGGCAAAGATAAGCGGCAATGCACAGTGAAGCACGTAAACAAATACGTGGAATGTGCGGTGGGCGTGGTCTATAAAATTCCATTGGGCTGCGGCAAGGTTTATATAGGCCAGACCGGAAGGTGCTTGAATGAACGGTTGCGCGAACATGCTTTATCACTGCGTTCAACAACAGGAGCCTATTTACACATACATTGCAGAGATTGCCGCTGCATTCCCAACTTCCAAGGCACTAAAATCGTTGGGAGAGGTAAAGAAAAGGTGGCGAGGGAGGTACTGGAGGCTTATATGATAAAGAAGGAATGTCCTGATAAGTGTATCAGTCAACCCTCACTTTTCCTTCACAAAAAGGAAGTGGACTTTATTGACACGTGTGGTGGCCGAGTCATTGATGACTAGTCACATTTGTAGTATTTGTAGCTTTTCCTGGTTTTATTTTGCTGTTTCTATTTTTCGAATAAGAAATTCAGTTGATAGTCAGCGCTCGTCCTGTTTGCTTCTCCGTCTTCGTATTCGTCTTTATTGTACGCTTTCACTACTTTCAACCGACACAAAAGAAGCCCCTGCCGTCACCTGATTTTTTGAAGTGGGTGAAAAGAGGAGGGCGCGTGGGGCATTTTCCTACCTTGCGGAAAATGGTTGCGTTGGTCGGACTTTAAACAGTCAATGCCTTGGCGGACGCTTGGGTAGTGGCTCGTGTCCAACCACTGCGGTAATGAGAATAGTCGAACTCTAACAATGCCTGGAGCTCAGCACGCGTTTTCTTTCTTTCCAACCCCAGCGCGGGGGTATGATTAACATCGGCGGCATAAGACAGGCGCCAGGCCATGTGACCGCTTCTGGCTCCGAGTTGAGCGAATGAACGATGCTCATATTTCTCTAACTTTTTGGCGACAGCCATTGTCTGGAAAAAGAGCAAAACCAAGTTCAATCAGTTATTAACGTTAGGGAGTGATCCTGAGTAGAATTTAGTGATGCATAGAAATCTTTTTATAGCTCCTTTAAGCAAGATACAGAGGGGGTCGAAACTTGGGCAATAACTTGAGAACGACGCTCGTGTGAGACTTACAGCGACTGCCATTGTTCGGCTGTCCTTCTCAGGTCACCAAAATATTTTTTTTAAGTATTCCTTCCGTCCACACATGTAGTTCAATGGAACGTTATATTAATGAGTCGAATTTAGCCATTTCAATACTTCTATTCTCGGGGACATCTTTCGGATGCAGTTCAACACCTCAGTGATGTAAAATTGGTCTTGCAAGATTTTTTTTTGTACTTTCAATAAATACTGTTAAGAAGTAACCCCTGACGTTTATAGCTTGCGAAAATATCCATTAGTTTCCCCCTCCGCGCAATAGCAGACGCAGAAAAAATAAAGAAAAGAGACAGCTGTCGATCCCCTTCCCAACTCGCAATTTGAACAAGCGGCCGCGTGATCTGACGCTAATTATATACTGTCAGTGTTCATCATAGTCATGCCCTAGGCGGCTAGGGTTTGGAAAGCAAAAGCTTGGGCTGAGCTTCAAATATTCTTAGAGTGGGGCTGTTATCGTATTTAATTGACATGAGCCGTTACCCGAATGTTTGACGATGCTGACACTCAAGAACTCGTGCACTCGACTACCTGTTATGAAAATCGCTTACCTCACGGTGTCACGTGACTCTCAATGCGAAATCGTGCTGTCATTTTAGATCACGCTGTCAACAAGGCTAATACATCTAGTGACTTCCTCAAATTAAATCGAGTTGACGCAGTGAGTCATGTGGTATTGCTTGACAACAAGTATTGACACCATGACATCACATGACAACGTGACACATCGTTAATCATAGTGCCAATACAAAAGCGCCACGAAAACCCACAATTTACCATACATTGCAATTCTGTATATGGCAATTTGATCAATAGAAATACAGCCGCCAATTTTTTATTCCCATATGTTAATTTTATGGTACTAACAAAAAAGAAAAAATAAATTACCCTGAACCGTTTTGAACCGGTTACCGTTATATTTTTTTTCGGTTCGGTTCCGTTCCAAGATGGCGGCGAAGATTTCGGTTCGGTTCGGTTCGGTTCAGTTCCGGTTCGGCTAAAAATAACGGTTCTGTTCCGGTTTTCGGTTCGGTTCGGTTCCGGTTTGAAACCCTGATAAGCGCACACATTTACCACACAACAACCTCAAGGGAATACAGGAATAGATAACGCTAGTATAATTGCCCGTAGATACCGCATCCAGAACCTAGGTACGTTATAATGGGCCACTTTTAAAGGTAACTAAGACGTTGATATTGACGAGACATTGTTGTATAAGTCCACAACTACTGCCATTGTCACAGCACTAGAAAACACTCACTACCCTCGAAATGTGACAGTCTGCATTAATATTTTCCAATATGTATGATGTTATTTTGTGTCAATTGTTTGTTGTCTTATCACTGTGTCTTACTTCATTCTACTACAAAACCTTTGGGGTTCAAATATTGATATTGTTGTGATTAACTGGATTATGAACTGCTTAACTTATAGAGGGCAACAAGTAGCGGAAAGTTGTGCTTGGGGCTAGTTTCTTTTACAGTGGTGCTATATGCGGCCGCTCACTTTATTGTTTTTTGTAATGATATTTCTGCTGTAGTCCAACCTAGAATATGTGTGGTCTTGGTCGGATGTGTAGTGTACAGTACAGTGCCCTGTGAAACGCGTTCGGCGCAGCTTTTGAGTGACCCCGTAGGCATCGAACCAGTGTGTACAAGTAATATTTCCCTGAATGATAGTAAGAGCGCTAACTTAAGCGTTACCTCCCCACAATTTCATAGTAGTTTATAGTAAAGCAATATCAAAATCAACACACAAATACCTAGGTGGAATATTTTTTTTTGAAAAAGGTTGATGATCAACGCAGGTAGATTGTTCAGTTTCGAAGGTGGGGAGGTCCCTTAGTTTTTGCAAGGTAAACCTAACATGTCAGCCGCTAGGGGAAAGAGGCCGTATAATAAGCATACGTTAGGCCGTTCCGAGAATATGCTAGGACGGTCCGGAAACCGTTTAGCGGGTTTATGGAAATTCACTTGAGCTCAATCAATCTTTCTCTGCTCGGTGTGTCCTGGAGTTTGATCACCCCGTAAGTATAACGAAAATAAAAGTTCTTTTTTTTATGGAGCGCCATAGACGCCTTTGACTCAAGCATATTTTTCTATTTATTATAATCACGGAAAAATGTATGCTTAATCATACCTCTAATCGTGAAATATCTCACCGCAAAAAGATCACTCTTACAAAGTTCGACCGCATGCCGCCAAGACAAATATTTCTAAACAATAATTGTTTGAGCGCACCACGTAAGATTGGAATTTACTACGAGCTGATGTGGTGTGACGAGGGAATGCTGAAGTGTTCTATTATGCACTGTGCCCGCGTAATATTGTCCAAGGGGCGCTGCGAGTTTCTTCCGAATAAAGAATCAAATTTCACATCTAGTGTTTTATATATGTAGAGGTTTTGAGTTTATTGTCGTTTACGTACCGGGTTGCTGATAGTTTTTTACTTTGCCTTATTATAGGTTATAGTAAGGCAAATCATATTTTATGTTTTTTTCGCACATTAACATCTAGGCATTTATCTTAGCGCATGTAGTTAAGAGAATGTCAATTACACGCTTGGTTGTTATTGGGTTTTACGGTTGAGATTTGCTTGTCTTCGTCCGTTTTTTTTTATCGTTCCCTATCTCAGGGTCTAGAAGATGTCGTTTCACAACCAGCTCGCCTGCACTCTATGAGTGCTTACAATTTGGTTTTCTTGTGTGCTTGCTTATACAGTCTAGAATGGAGTGTTCTCCCTTGCCCTGTCCATATATCAGGCAGCTACTAATATTGTCAAATAAGTAGATAAATACATTTTTTCCTCACATGCTGTATTTCCTGCTCCGGCTGCGGCGCTTCCAGTTCCCACTCGAGCTCCGGATAGAGGAAGCCCAGCTTGACGGGATCTCTCCGAGCCCCGACGTCGTACAAATCCAAGCGGCGCTTCTCAAATCTCGAGCGCCAGGTTGACAGGCCTCGGGACACGGCTTTCTTCAGCAGAAACGATGCTCCTAGAGACGAGGAGAGGACGTCAATACATCTGATGTCACACACCAGAAAGAAGAGAATTCTACGAGTGAGATAAACGTTTTGCAGGGTGAGCCTGCGGCAATAAACTTAGGGACAAACTATCACACATTTCGGAAAGGCGACTGATCCTTCCGTCTTTTTACCGCCGCTTTTATACGCGCAATACACTTAGGAATGTTCTCAAGCAGAAGACAGGATCGCAGCGTCGAATAGGGAGGAACATTCCATAAAGGTAAACATTTATTAAGGCAATACCCCGGCCGTGCCAACACCAGCCAAAATTTAGAAGTGTTAAGAACAAACTCGTCCATGAGACTGTCGAATGGTGTCAACTCGGCCACCGAACCGGATGCCGTGCGTCCTTCGGCGCGTTGATTGCATAGACGCAAGGCCGAGCCGAACGGGATGCGCTCAATCGTCCGCGATGACGCCAAAATCCACTGCACAGGCTGTGATAATTCTGGGCGGCGTTCCCCGAGGAATATGAAACTCCGTTAAATCACATGCCAGTAGCTTGAGTTGCCAACTCCCTCATGTGCCTGGAATTATCTTCTTTTTTTTTACTGCATATGGTACTTAAAGGGAAGCTGAAACACTTCTTGAAAAAAACGAGTTAGAGGTGAATTCTGGCGTATTTTTATCCCGTGAATCTGAATATCACTTTTGTTTTCCCTGAAGATGCAACTAAAAGCGAGAAAAAGCGAAAAAACATTCGACCAGTCGTGACGTCATACTAGGATCTTCGGGCCGCCAAGCGCGTGTCGCTCGTGTGTTCAGCGCGTGCAATGGCAAGCTTGCCAGGTATATTTCCCCGCACTGACACCAGTCGTGACGTCTCTTTCTGACCTTTCTGAAAATAGCAAGAGTGCGCGTACATAGCTTTGACAGGCGCTGAAGATGCGCGAGAGCAGATATTCCGAACGCTCCTAGTGTGACGTCACGCCCCGGGAAGGAGGGGCTTCGGCGGTACTTTAAAAAGTAATTTCTGAAGCCTCCGTGCACCAAATTGAAAAATAATCTTGATATTCCTCATCCTGGAGGTAGAATGAAGGCCATCGAAATGTTTTTTCTCAAATAGAGAACCGCTTCAGTTTCCCTTTAAACAAAACCCGCGTCACTTGAATTTACGGTGTACATACATGTGTCTCCTAAACTCAACTCGAAGATGTGTTTCTTTTTTTTTTTTAAGTCGCCGAATGTTTTATACTGTTTTTTACAAACCGTACCATTCAAGTGCCAAAGCCAAAGCTATATAAACGCTCGAGTTGAGCGACAAGCTGCACCAAGTGTCCTTGACCTTTTTTGTGTTAGGTGCTGTATGCCTAACTGCCATGCCTGACTTCCATAAGCTGTAAAACCTTAGGAGCTTACACGTGTTATGGGACACACGGGTTTTGTTTTAATCAGCGAAGTAGCAGATTGAATTGGGAGCTATGTAAAAACCATTCTTCGATGTTTGTTGAAGTAATGCCCTAGCAAATTTGGTCATCCCCCTCCCCCCAAAAAATGAAAATATGGTCTAGCATCTTTGGTTGCTTACTCTGGAAGGAGTTCCTCTGACCACGGTAGAGAGGTGCTTTTGTTCCATAACCACGCCTCTACGTGGAGGGTGAAGCTATGCATTAAAAAGGACTTCTGTGGAACAGGCACGCACATTTGGTTGAAGTCGCAACTTCTCGGCCTTGCCGCCTTAAAAAGACAGTGCAATTCAAGTAATCTAAAAATAAATTCTTAAATAGGTCACGTTTAAACATTTTCTCGCTAACAGTAAGCAGGCTCTAGAGCGAAAACCTTACGCGAAAAATACTCAAAGGGCTCCACACTTTTTTAGGAACCTAAACAGTTTGTTAGGCAGGGTTAGCACTTGACAACTCCAGAGAAGGTGGCTGAGGTGACACTTAGGGTCGAATAAGTGCAGGAATAAATGTCTCCTGTTGATTACTTACCAAAGTATTTTGTCACTAGCTGTTCCACAGATAAGCGACAGTGTTCTAGTTCTCTATTCCGGGCGCCACAACAAATGTTCTCACGCCTCAACAGTTTCATGGTCATGTGACCAGCGGAAACACTCTAATAAATATCAGTATATTTTTTTCCGTCCACAGTGTAGACTGAAGACATACTATAAATCGGCAATAGGAAGAACTGCGCACCGTTTTTAGTTAAGAATTGACAAATCCCGGTGATTCCATTGCCAAGCCTTGGTTTCAGGTCGGTTTCGCCTCTTATTCTCTCACAGTAGCTGCTATGATGTCGCATTATTGTTTCGATAGTTCTACGACATCTGACAAACTGTTTGTCTCAGTAGACAACACAGCAACATTATCTGTGCAGGCCGGTCTCTTCAATCTTGTGTTTCGCGAGGCTAAGCCCTATTGAAATAACACTTCAGTCGTGATTTGGTATAGGAACCTGTCAGCGCTTTCGCTCCTTTAACCCACCAAACCTCTCAGCCCATCAAATCACTTCAGCAATTTAAACACATTCAACACTTCAGACCCTTCAGCCTTTAGACCCCCTCGGTTTTCAACCGTTTAGACGCCCAAATGATTTTAAACCATACACCGAAAATGCAGTTCAAAGCGTTATTGAATAATTTATTTCAAACATTGAGTTTTTTATGCCTGTTAAAACTAAAAAAATACGATACGATCGTGTTTTTAGTTACAACCGGGCGCAATCAGCCGTAGACAAAGGCCACCAGACCAAATAAGGACAACAGAGTTTTTTGTCGCAAAAATATCTTTCGAGGTACTCACAATGCCGCTGGGTAAATTCTTGAGATGTACGTTAGATCAACGAAGTAAACCGAGCAGGTGCACGACACGCAAACATACACATTGTCAATAGCACGTTTAGTGAAAACCACGAAGGCGCAACCAGCGTCTGCCGCCGTTGAGAAGTTCTGAGCAGAGTCACGTTGTCGTCCGATGATGCCGTCGCAGTGGCGTCTCCGGCGTCTTCTTCGCTTGCTTGATGCTTCTGAAGGCGGACGAAAGAAGCGGCTCGAGAAACATCCACACACCCAGCTGCTCTAGATAATAGGTTGAACGCATGGGACGGGAAACCGCCACTGAGCGTCCGCTCGTTGTGGCGCATTTAGTTTGTGCTCGTTGATGGAGAAAAAAAAGGGCGAACAGGTTCTGACAAAGGATAGATTTCGACTGGATAAAAACGGGGTCGTCTTTAAAAAAAAGCAAAAAGTTTCCCTCCCATTTTCCCCACACACCTTCGCCCTCGTGAGCGAGGAGCTGTTGTCGTTGGGCGCGACAGGATAGTGAAAGTGGAACGTCTCTCGTTGCGGCCACCCAATACGAACTGGTAACGCGGTTTCCCCGACCTATATGCTGAAGGATCACGCGATCTCACTGGTCAATTATTCCCTCTTCCATCCACGCCAAAATGATCTGTCATCTTTTGACTGTAACACCACCGCCTGTTTTATTGTCCTTCAAGGGAAGGCAGTGGCTCCGCGCTGGAGTTGGTCGGAAGTGCAGTTAAAGGCTTTCCCACTGGAAAATCGGAAGGGGTGAGCGGTTCCTTTTCGGTGGCTTCGGTGTAGACGTATGTCAGAAGCTTAGAGTTTATTACAGCCTCAATTTCAGTTAATACGGTCGTCAGTTCTTCGAACTTGCTGTAGCTGTTTCCCAAAACTTTCTTGAGCGAGGACTTTATCGACCGGACCATCCTCTCCCAGAACTCACCCCACCAGGCAGCTCTTTCGATTACAAACTGCCACTGTATCTGCCAATCAGCGAAGTAGGCTTTTACCCTTCCCCACGTAATGTTGGCCATAGTTTCTTCGGGTCCTTTGAAGCACGCTGAAATGCTTTTTCATTGCCAGAAAAGATGACTTGGCACAATCCTCTTCTTGACACAAATCTTCTGAGGGCCATCAGAAAAAGGGGCCGGACATGTCGGTCACTAGTTCGAGGTGAATGGCACTCTGTAATGATGTCATCAATACGGTGACAAAAAGAGGAAGAAAATTGGAGGAGACTAACGGAAAAAAGGGGAAGAAAAGGAAGTCGAGGAGAACGAGGAGAGTCAGGGCGGAGAGCGGACGCATAAGCGAGGTTACAAAGCTAAGGTAGGACCTTGCTGCATTGAAAGCAGAAACGCATAAAGTGAAAACAGAGGTCAACATGATATCGCAGAGGCAACGAGAATATGAAGACCTCGCAGACGACTTGAATAACAGAATGCGTCGTATTAATGTAATTATCAAAGGACTAACGGAACAAGAACGTGAGAGCTGGTCAGACTCCGAGCGCATCGCGAAGACGTTCCTTTCTACCAACTTGCATGTCAGTGTTGGCGAAATCGAGCGCGCCCACCGATTTGGCGCGAAGAAAGCTGATTTTAACAGGCCTATTGTGGTTAAGTTCCTGAATTTCAAAAACGAAGACGAAATTATTAGAAACCAGTACAAACTAAAGGAATCTGCGTTGCGTGGCGTTTGGATTGAGGAAGATTTTTCACCAAACATTCAACTAATTAGAAGAAGCCACGCGATTTCGCAAAGCTACGGTTTGGGGTCAGCAAGTTCAGACCTTATTACGATAAACTACATTTTTAAATCTCCTGATTCCTTTCATTTCACAAAAAAACATAATCATGTTTGCCCCTGGTCGCAGATAAGCCATAGTTCTGCAGTGTGTCGTTGGTTTTCTTTTTGTATTTGTATAATGTTACCATTGAAGTGCAGCAATTGAACTTTGTGATTTTATGTACTGTTTTTTTGTGTGCCGCGGCTTTCTTTTCTTTTTTTCCCCCTGTTTTCTGAGTATCACTACTGTCAACGTGTTCTTTTTGTATAAATTCCTCCCTATGTAATGCCCAAAAGGGCCCTTAGGGTAAATGAATAAATAGCTTGGTTCCGGAATACATCGGCGAAGCTGTCATCCACAGACGTCTGCCGACCTGTCCGCACCGCAACTCTGAACGGCAAGCCTGGCTATAGAGCGAACCGGCAAAGCCATCCCAACAACGGGTTGACTGGTCACCATCAGTACGCCGGCAGCCAAACGAGGCCGGCTTCTGCCACAGGGGAGGCGCCTAAATCCAGCGTAAACCAGTGCCAACCTCGGCAAATCGAACTTTGGATGTAATCCCTTTTCTTTTATTTATTTACTAATAAGTGTCCTTTTTTTTTCCTTACGTGGATTCGGAAAGAATAACAACAACTAGGTGCAAATATAGACGGACATCTCAGTTTCCTTTCTTTTTACGATAAAGAACATTACACTAACTGGCGTCCGCGACAGGACACTGATGGTCCTCCGTGTGGTTTTCGGTGCAACATATGAGTTATGGAGTTAAAGGAGTTCATGGCCCTGGGTGAAAAGCTGGATATCACAGGAACAGAATTACGAACATGGGGTGATCAGGACCGAGCTCGGCAAAGCGAGGACAAAATGGCCGAACGAGAAACTCTCCGACAGAAAGCGGAACTGGAAGAAAGGACGGAGAGAACGCTCCAGCTTAAGCTTAGGGTGATTGAGGCCCAGGGGTCGGCAAGTGACAGGCATGGTGCGGGCGGTGGTGAAGGACCCCAAGGAGTTACTGCGTCACAGTACCTCAGTCCCCATAAGCCAATGCCGTAGTTTGACGACCAAAGAGATGACTTGGATGCGTGCCTGAAAAGATTTGAGGTTCTAGCCATGGACAGGGGTTGCCAAGAGGGAAATAGGCCACCGCATTAAGCCTCTGCTTGGTGAATGCGGCCCTAAATGTATTCGGAAGGATGTCCCCGGACGACTCCTTAGATTAAGATAAAGTAAAGATGGCACTTTAACAGCGGTTTCGCTTTACAACCGAAGGATATCGTGAAAGATTCTTAAGAAGCTCTCCAAATAACGGCGAGACAGGCAGCCAATGCGCCGCGAGGCTAAAGGGATTATTCGGTCGCAGGGTGGACATGGGCCTTCGTCCCAAAACGTACGGCGACCTGCGGGACCCTGTGATCGCCGAACAGTCCATCAACCACTGTCATTTGAAGCAGGGTGTGTTCCTCAAGGAGCGGAGTTGCAATACACTTCCCTTGATGGTCGCGGCAGCGGATAAGTTCATGGAAGCGTACAGGCAAGACAATCTGGCTCACTTCAAGAAGGACCATAGCCAAAGTGGTAATAATTTAAAGAATGACCTGCCAAGTAGCAAGCAAGAAACAAAAATGAGGTGTTTCTTGTGCGACAGAGTTGGTCACCGAGCGCCGATGGCGTGTCCAGACCAGAACAGCGACGCGTAGTATGTCAAATTTGTCAGACATCGGGACGATGCCGAAGCATGCTTTCAGCGGAAAGGTGGCGAAACGCAGCTCTCATGTTTTATGGTGCCTGAATCTGGAAGTACAGGATGCGAGTGTGAAGAAAGTTACTTGCATAACGATGAAACGCACCGCGTGGAGCATACCAACGAAGCGCTCGTGAGTGTGGTGTGCGATAAAAAGGAGCAACAACCAAAGAGACGCATGCCAGTAGAAAATGGAATACTAGACGGACAACCCGCTAAGGTGCTACGAGATACTGG
Organism: Ixodes scapularis; assembly: GCF_016920785.2. NCBI lineage: Eukaryota > Metazoa > Arthropoda > Arachnida > Ixodida > Ixodidae > Ixodes > Ixodes scapularis. The sequence goes on along the minus strand of NW_024609883.1, from coordinate 2,389,606 downwards.
CTGCAACACCGCTATCGTGCGCAGAAAGTTGGTTGGTCCTCAGCACCTGACGGGCAAACAATGCCAAGTGGTCCTAGTAGACGGAACATGCAGGTTGTTACCTGAAGCAATCGTTATAACTTCTCCATACTCTACTGGAGAGGTTGTCGCAAAATGTATGGATGAGCCACTTTATGATGTAAATATTGGCAACGTTCAGGGAGCCAAGAAGGTATTAGACCTCGATCCAAATTAAAGAAGTGGGGATGAGGCTGAAGCAGCAAAGATTTTGCTACTGGACAGGAACATACTCGCCGCATTGAAGAGCCATGTTCCTGCTACTCCAAATCCCACACCCAGCCTCGGGTTTGAAGATGTTGCAAAAGACGTCCATGAAAGGGAACATTCAAAGACACGTCATTTAATATCTGCCGCGGAAGGATTGCCGACACTGACGTGACAAAAGGGGGCAACACCTACAGTTTTTATTTAAGCAAGGGAGTTTTCTTCCGCAGATGCCTCCTCGCAAACGGGAAGGAGTTCCGCCAAGTAGCGGTTTCCAGAAAGTTGCGCCACAATACCCTCAGTCTGGCTCATAATATCGCAATGGCAGTCCACCAGGGTGTCAAGCGTACGAGTGACAGAGTCCTAGAATCCTTTTATTGGCCCGGAGCCTTAGCAGATGTTAAGCGGTTTGTGCTTTCGTGTGACCTTTATCAGAGAACGATTCCTAAAGTAATGGTGTCGAACGTACCTTTGGGGCGCATGCCCATCATTGAGACACCTTTCAAACGAGTTTCTATTGACAACATTGGACCGCTGTCGCCCACTTCTAAGAAGGAGAGTTGGTTCATACTCACCCTAGTGGATTTTGCGACCGGATTCTCAGAGGCCGTCGCCCTACCGTCCACTGACTGAAAGACAGTAGCGGAGGGGTTAATCGAAATTTTCTCCAGAGTGGGTCTACCAAGTGAGATTATTTCTGACAAGGGTACGAGCTTTACCGCCGAGTTGATGAATGAGGTAACGGAGCTGCTCTCGATCAAGCATTTATTGTGTATCCCTTACCGCCGCATGTGCAATGGTCTGGTCGAAAACTATTACGGTACGCTCAGGCAAATGCTGAAAAAGATGTGCGAAGAGAAACCTCAGTCTTGGGATGAATACTTGGCTCCGGTGCTCTTCGCCTACCGGGAAGCACCACAGGCGAGTATAGGTTTTTCTCCTTTTGAGTTGATTTATGGACAACCGGTACGAGGCCCATTGTCCGTACTGTAAGAAATCTGGACGGAAGATACAATCAGCCAGGAGCTGAAGACGACATAATGCTACGTCTTAGAGCGTTAGAGCAAACAATTGAATTAGCTCACCAGAAACTGTACGAAACACAACAGAGTCAAGAGCGACATTATGACCGAAACGCGAGAGGCCATCAATTGAAAGTAGGAGATCGGGCCCTGATCTTGCTACCTACCAGCCATAACATATGGCTAATGCAATGAAAAGGTCCCTTTCCCTTGGTCGAATAGAAAAGCGAGGTCGACTACAAGTTAAATTTAGGTCATACTCACAAGGTTTTTTATATAAACATGTTGAAACGGGCACTTGAGTAATTGCCTATTCTTAAAAGCCCAGACTTCTAGAAAAAGTTTGTCCTAAGAACTGATGCCTCCGAACATAGCTTGGGGGCGGTGCTTATGCAAGAACACGAGGGGACACTGCATCCTTTAGCGTATGCCCGTAAGCGACTCCTGGCACTGGCATGGGCAGTGGAAAAGTTTCATCTGTACTTATACTGTAGGCATTTCGCGGTGCAAACAGACCATCAGCCGCTTCATTACTTAGACGAAGCAAAGCAGCTCAACAGTCGTGCGCTCCACTGGAGTTTGTTCTTGCAAGAATCTTCGTTTCGAATAGAACACATTTAGCACACAAAAAAACGTAAGCTGATTACATTGGTTGGTTGTGATTTTTTTGTACTTGGCAAAAGAACACATCATTACGATCTTTTTTTCATTTTTTAATTTGCGAAAAGACGAAAAAAAAACTTAGAAGGGAGGTCATTGTATTTATGTCATCGATACGGTGACAAAAAGAGGAAGAAAACCGGAGGAGGCTAACGCAGAAAAGGGGAAGAAAAGACAGTCGAGGAGAACGAGGAGAGTCAGGGCGGAGAGCGGACGCATTCGGAAAAGCTTGGCTCCGGAATACACCGGCGAAGTTGTCATCCACAGACGTCTGCTGACCTGTCCTCACCGTCAACTCTGAACGGCAAGCCTGGCTCAAGAGCGAACCGGCAAAGCCATCCCAACAACGGGTTGACTGGTCACCATCGGTACGCCGGCAGCCAAACGAGGCCGGCTTCTGCCACAGGGGAGGCGCCTAAATCCAGCGTAAACCAGTGCCAACCTCGGCAAATGAAACTTTTGGATGTAATCCCTTTTCTTTTATTTATTTACTAATAAGTGTCCTTTTTTTCCTTACGTGGATTCGGGAAGAATAACACCAACTATGTGCAAATATATTTATTTCATATCAAAACTCAAACGGACTTCTCAGTTTCCTTTCTTTTTACCATAAAGAACCTGACACACGGGCAACGGCACAGGTGAAAATGAGGATGTAAGTCTTCCTGTTGTTGCCTTTATCCTTTGTGCTGAGTGGTCCAGCGAAGTCCACTCCAGTCACCTCAAAGGGGGTGGCTTGGGTTACTCTGTCTCGAGGGAGTGGAGCAAATGGCTCGGTGGCCCCTCGGCTGTTGACACGGTCACAGATCACACATTTCTTCAGCACCTTTTTTACCATCTGTCTTCCCCGGACGACCCAGAACTGTCCCCGCAGTTCTGTCAGAGTCTCAAGGGGGCCAGCACGGAGAAGTCGTCAATGCGTCGCATTGGTCAAAAGCTCGGTAAAATGATGATTTGACAGAAGAATGATGGGACGCTTTGCATTGTCGCAAATGTCTGCGTTACTGGGGCGTCCTCCGAGCCTCAGCACCCCGTCCTTTTCTAGATATGTGTTTAAGTCCCGTAACGGAGAGTTGTTTACATATACGTGCTGAGCGCCTAACGCATTGGAGCTCTCTCTTAAACGCCTCTCGTTGAACTTGCAGGATAAGACACCTTTGAGCAAATGCTACTTCTTCGGTCGTCAAAAAACCCTCGTTTTTGTTTTGGCTGTGATGTCTAGGGTTATGTATAAATTGCCGTATCCAGGCAGCAACTCGAACAAGCTTCGAAAGGGAACTGTGGCGCTGCATAGGCGAAACCTGTTCTTTTTTAGTGTTACGTTACGGGCTCGAACTTGTTTCGTCTCTTCATCTGCCGCGGTCATATGAACACCGACTTCAGGGAGGTGTTCTTGAAAGGGAAGATGGGGCACTTCTACATTTGCGAAAAAACGCTTGAATTGCGTTCATTTGGCCTTTAGATTAACAGATATCAAAATGGTATTTCAATGCGACGCGCGGGAGCGCCATACGAGCAATTTCAAAATAGGACTGAAGCCCCGCCCCCCTAGCCTTGGGCAGCCAAAAGAGCCGTCGATGACGTCACGGACAGCGACTGTCTTTCGCGTTTTTCTCGCGTTTAACAATACTTACGCAGCAAATGGTTTGGGTATTCGGGTTCACGGGGTAAAAATACACTAGAATTCACTTCTAACTCATTTTTTCCAAGAAGCTCCGTAGCTTCCCTTTGAATAAGAACATCAGTCCGACCGAAGCTCATCCACGGTGGTGTAGTTTTCTCGCGTTGCTTGAATGCCGGCTATCGCTGATGCTGCCCTTCCCGTAAGCGCCGACCGTAGGTACAAGGACTTCTCAGCGTTAGAAAGGCTGTCGTTGTCAAGTATGGCTTGCTTGTACTGTTCACAGAAGGGTTGCCAATCGGTAGCTGCACCGCTAAACCGTTGAAGCTCCAGTTTCGGCAGCTTCACCTTAGAGGTTGCAACGTGCCCGTTGCCGTCGTTGTGAATCCGCGTTGTACCGACTTGGGGGCTCGCTTGTTAGAGTTGCTCCACCTGTTGTGCGATGGTGGCGATGCACGTGACAATCTTGTCGCCATATTCAATCGTGCGGGCGTAGTTTTGTTCAACATCTCCGTCAGATACCAGTGGTTCGATGGATGCGTTCAGGTTGCTCAGCTGTATTCGAAACTCACTGAGCCTCACTGATAATACGTTGAGGCTTCGCTCGTCTGAGTGGTTTGCGATAGTTGCATTGATGTCGGAGCTCAGTCTAGTTACTTGAGACCTCAGAGCCGTCCGCTTCTGTTTTAGTCGTTCCATGGCGTATCTGGGTCTCGCGGCGTTGCAGCGTCGCTAGGCCTCGTTGAGTAATAACGCCGGTAGCGTCGTTCGGCTCGTTCTCTTGCGGCGCCCCTGGGCATCATTCATTGCGGCTGGAGGCGCCGTCGTTCTTTGTTCTGACTTTATTGTTGTCATCTCGAGTTTTTGGCACCAAATTTAACAGAACTCCGCCGCGAGGAGCGAGCCATACGCCATTTTTGAACATGTATTTAGAAGCCTTCTCAAAAACCGAGTTTTGTTACGCGCTGCTGGTACTTGTACAACGTTTTTTAAGATTACTCCAATGTTCTTTTTTATGCAATAATGAAAAGAATAATCGTGGCACCGAGCAAAAATATCGGATTGCAGAAAGCATGGTCCGGGGTTCGATTCCTGCTGAGCTCTTTGGTGAATCTATGCGGTTTCGATTATTTGTTCCTCGTTATAAAATATTTTGCATGCTTTGGACGATTATGCATTGCCTGCTACAGGCAATCCTTTATTTTGCGTAACTGGCCTGCGCGGAAATCTTTTTCTTCACACCTGATCGTTGCACTTTTCCATGAAATGCAGCTCATAAACACGTTCTGTGTTGAAATTGCAGGATCACGGCGCCTTTATTGCGCGTTATAGTAAGTGACAGAAAATATACAAAAAATATGAGCTCCGTGACGATGCACTTTCGCCACAATCGGCTCCATCGGATCGTAGTGTTAAACCGACCTAAAGTCGCTCCCCAAATGCACTGTCGCTCCCCAAATGCACTGTCGCTCCCCAAATGCACTCACCACATCAAACCTAGTAAACGAGAGCGCAGCGGGCATATGACGACGGAACTTGAGACAAAACTTAATTGATAGCGTGAAGAGCGCGATTAACCTCCTTTCCTTGCAAAACCAAGAGCGCTCACTGAGAATTCAAGGCCCTACAGACACCCACCAAAGAATCAGAGCCGATGGAAAACTTTTAACTAAAGCACGCTCGTGACAACCTCCTCTCGTGAAACAATTTAAACATATCTTGATCATTTCGATGGAACCAGGACAGCGCAGGAGTGTGCCACGTGTGAAGACCATCCGGAATCACGCAAAGCGTCCTAAAACCATTTCAAACCATATATAATGCACGCGGCTTAATACATGCACATGTCATTTTGCGCTCTCGACGTGTATCAGAATGATCGAGGCGATTTCTTTTTGGCGTTAAATTTCTTTTCTTTTTCCTGCGGTGCACGAAGTCGACGACGATACGGGTCACGGATGGGTTGATTGCTTCCCAAGTAAGAGCGCTATCGGTGCGGGCTGGCCGCGATTTGGAAGCGCTTTGCGTGATTTTGACTGCTTGACGTTTTCTTTCAATTGATGATAACGGCCATTGTACCGCCATCCTTATCTCTCGCAGTCCCACTTAAGATAAGTCTGTAGGGACAATAAAGCTGTTCTTCTTCGCCTATATACTCCGAATGGATAAGATATCACTTTAGCTCGTTGATAGCAGCCATCTTAGCACCTTCATAGCCGCCTCGGTGGCTCCGAGGCGAGTGCGCTGGCCTACGGATCCCCATGAGGCGGGTTCGAATCGCGGCCGAGATGCTCGCAATCTGACGGAGGCTTATTGCGGAGGAGGCGCCGTGTAACCGAGCTTTCGGTTGCACGTCAAAAGATCCCCAGTCCTCCGCTGCGGCGTGCCAGATGCCCGTCGTTGTTTTGGCACGTAAAACCCCAAATTCGACTTTAGCGCCTTCATGCTGCTGCACGGAATATTGCGGAGTCCATCTAGGCTTCTTAGGTAGATCCGTCTGGTTGACCACGTGACATCAAACAGAGTGTAGGATCTGGCTAGACTAGTTATGGTGTTAGCTCTGCCGTCTTTTAAAACATTGCCAAAGCAACTTGATAAAAAAGGAAGTAAAAGCTTGGCAGTTTTGCTGGCAACTGCAACTTCTTTGTCCAGAATAAAAACCACAGACTTTGAATATATAAAAAAGGGACCGTGCACAGATATTCCCTCCAAACACAGCTATTCATTTTATTTCGCATTTTCACTTTTATGCATTCGACGACCCTCCCTAAAGAATACCAACCTCCTCCTTACAAGGTAACAATAAACACAAGAAACAACATCCAGTGCCATGGGGTGACCCCAAACCATAAGAGAGAGAGAGAGAGAGGAAATGACTTATTTTTACTCCCGCGTTAAAGACGTTAAAAGGACTTTTGATGGGTGTAGGGATTTAACGGATAGAATTGGGACAGACGGCACAGGTCTCTCCAAAAAAAAAACTATGAAGGTTTATTACACCTTCCAGGAATTCTTCAAAAGTACGTCCGGTTCATCAGACAATTTTGACAAACATCTGGAAACCGTTAAGGATTTTTAAAGAGTACGGCACAACATTTCAGGAATCATGGTGGCAGCTATAGATGAACTTTCAATAGGGAAAGCAACATTTCTTAATCGTTTTATAAGTTTATGGTAACAAAACGATACGCAAAAATAATTACCGAAATTGCTCCCACCAATTGATGGCGCCAGTGTGTTCTTTTTTCATAAGAGAGCAAAACACAGCCTTAGGTACTCGGTCGGAACCGAGCCTAATTTGGATGAAATGCTTACGCAACTCGAAATCAAAGTGACGGCCCATATGTGACGTCAGAGCCGCTAAGGTGTCCGTGCAAACGGACTGAATGAACGGTAAAGGTGCAAGCTCGCATCATAGAGTCCGCCTAGGCGTTTCATTTTAAACCGACACCGGACGAACACTCCATAACGATTTGGAACGAATGAGGGTGTATTAAGTAGAAAGCATTTCAGCTGTTTGCATTAAAAGGGAGCGTGTCTTCGTGCGTCACTTAGATGAAAATAGTCAGACGTGCTGAACGAAGAGGGCCGAGTGTACAGGGACAAGAAAGTAGACAAGACCAAGTGCTCTCTCAAATGAAGCTTCATTGAAACAAACGAACACTGTAAATATCATCTTCTTGGCTGCGTGTTTCCGAGAAATGTTGTTTGTGCTAATTTTGAGTCGCAGAGCACTGCCAGGCACCTATCGCAGAGCACTGCCAGGTTGCCCTGTAGGGACTGTTTTACTCGCCATGCGCGTGATCTTGATGGCATACATGACCATGCATGTTATTTTGCTTGCTTGTTACCTTCCCGGGCAGCACGCGGTGTTGGGCCAAAATGGGAAGAGCATTTTCATAACAAAGTCCAATGATGATCCACTTGAGCCAATCTGCTCCCAGATTGCCTATGCCATTATATACAGTATTCAGTGATGGCCCAGCTTATACAGTAACCAACCAATATTCCAATATTTGATGGGAACTGGCATAAAATGGTCACTGTGGGCTTGTCTGCACCGCCTTGCCAACATTGGACAAACACGAGCTTATAATGGTCAATGTTAGCCTGTTAGTACCATTGACTTATCAACACTGCAAGAACGCAGTGGCATATAATGTTCGATGTTAGTCTGAGAATACCACTGGCTTAATATTGGAAGCATGTTCGAATAGGCTGGTTGAGCTGTGTTCGTTTTGCATCGACAAGTTCAAGATACTCGTGCGCTTGTCAACCCACTTTAACTTCCTCAACGCGCGATATAGGTGTTTTCTGCAACGTATAAGAAATAAAAAAATAACAAGTTACATGAATTATTTATGGCGTTTTGCTGCTTCGTTTTGGATATTAAGGCATCACAAGCGATATGGGCTCATTGGGACAGCCAATTGGGGCCGCCGGTTTACGCGTCTATTCCTTGCCGTTCCGTCGCGGCAAAATGCATGGGACCTTTCGCTCTAGGTTATTATGCTGACTTTATGATCTCAACAAAAAAGCTTCGTACCCCAACTACGGGTTTGTGACGGCACTTTGTGCCAGATGGGGAACCTCTTTGCGATTTACTAGTAGAAGAAAATATTCTGGAATGTGGTTATACAAAGACGGCTCTATGACTTTACGGCACTACTGTTGCGACAATAAAACGCCGAATGCCTCCAACATGGCGTCAAGGCACTGATTGGAGAAGGCACCTCTCACCAGCGACAGGTGACATCTTGTTTCGAAAGTCACTGACGTCACGTCACGTCAGCGTCGCGTTCCGATTGGTTACCGTTTCTTGGTTCGCAAAAGCGGTTGGGACAAATCGGTCCCGATGCGGTTGGCAAAAACGCGCTGCAACCCCTCGATCCCAGCCGCTTTGCGGTCCAGAACGCGGGGATCCGCTCCGCGTTTGCGGATCCGCTTCCAGTGTGAACGCACCATAAGAGCTGCGCTCTAAAAGAAGAAAAGTTCCGACTACTTTTTAAAATCCAACCCAGAACATTGAATTAAGAAGAAAATACCGCACCAGACTGGCTTAATTTTTAGCCTAATCAGCAGCGTGGAGTTGATGGTCACAGTATAAAGAGAAGCGGAAGAGATATAACTAGAGCAGTGAAAACTCAACGCCGCCTTGAGATGACCGGTTGAAGGTTATTCCTGAGGGTTTACCCTTAGTTATAAGGGTCCTTTGTCTCCCTTGTTACCCTTCTCCGGGGATTATTTTCGTCAATCGTTTACCGTTCACAGGACGTTTCTACTGCCAGTTCACCACTCCGCCCGGGAAAGGCAACCCATAAGCTCTGTTGACCGATTTCGTTTGGAGTAACCCGAAGCAGCGCAACAGTTTGATCACCCGACTTGTAGTGTTAAGTTTGAATAACAATGTTCCAAATAGCGAACACAAACTTACCGCGTTTGTTCAACTCCATACATTCCCGTACCAAGACGCCGCAGAAGGCGATCCAAGCTCTTAAGAGAGGAATGAAGTGCTGCGCCGAGGGTAGTCCGAGCGCCGAGAGTTTCATACCTAGGGCACAGAGGCGTGCTTTGGAGCACGCGATGCAGGTTGTACTGTACACCTCGGACAAAGAGATGAATCTGGCTCAATTGATGAAAGCGCACGCTGACACGATCGCTGGCATTTGTCCAGCGGTGGCGTCGCAGCAGTTCTGGAGATACAGATACACAAGGAAGTTCGGACGAGATAGTCGCTACGCACGTTTGAAGCGTCGCTAAAGTGGCACCATTTCCTTTTTCGCTTCACTTATCGTTTTGCGCAACTAACGATCGCACGCGTGCCCTGAGGCGATCCTTCCGCCTTGCGCGGTACGGCTGTATTACGCTCCGACGTTGCCTCATACGCACGCTCCGTTCTCAGAACGTCTGTTTCTTTCAGTGCACGGGCTCGGGCACGTTGGCAAGGCGCGGCAGGAAGCGGCTGCTCTCCATACGAAGCGCATTTCGCGCAACAAGCTGCAGGCCAACGCAAGAATGTTGAACCACGCACAAATTTGCGACGAGGGCTCACGGAAAGTTAGGTCACATAAATCAGAAGCCAAGAAAGGAAACGGAGGGTCACGGGCTCTCCGTGCGCGTCTGCGACGCTCATTTGGTCGCCCGTTTGGAGACGGAATGCTGCTTTTGTTTAGCCGGGTTTACATAAATGCGACTTTAGCGCGTCGACTTCAATCGTTGATATAATGAAATTGACGCATTATACAGATGCGCATCAAGTCGTGCACGATGCTAGCGACACACAGAAATGGATCGGAACGATAAAGCTGCATTTCCTAACCGAGCCGCACAAGATGACTACTTATTATTTATATATTTATTTATTTCAAAATATTGCGACCTTGATGAGGTCATCGAAGGACTGGAAACAAAACATACATATACATTAAAAAAGACAAACAATTAAAGATGTACAAACCCTGTAAAAGAAAGCTAAGAAAGCCTTTAGAAACGTAATATAGCTGAAAAAGCGTACAAAAACGGTCGCATACACTTCACTAGAAGACTAACACTAACACTAGAAGACTAAAGCAATTACTGTATTTTAATACAAATATATCAAATTTGATTTAACGAACAGATTCATTTATGTTGTAGTTTTCTATCGTTCTGGGAAAAAAATTAATATTTGAAACTGTTCAGTTTGGCGCTGTACGGGACATGATTTAAAGGATGGAAGATTCAAGTGTGTTATTGAATAACAAAGGCTACGTATTTTCCCGATTAAGTATACAGTTAATATTCACTGTTTTGTGCAGGAGCTTAAGTCGTTCTACAGCGCGCCTGGAATTAATAGGCGTGAGTCCTATGTCAGCCACAGAAGGTTGTAGACGAAAACTTTTGGTCATATATATTACGAACAAATCTAATTGCCTTTGCTTGTGTTGCGTCAATATGCTTAATATCACACGTTAGATACGAATACAATACCACATAACCCTACTCTGAGACAGGTCTAATCAAGGTCTTATACGCGGTTATTTTACGTTCCTTAGTTTAAGATTTTAAGGTCCTTTGCAGAGCACGACATCAGATAGAACTAATGTGCTTACCCCATTTGGGACAAGGCGTAAATAAAGTACATAAATACTTGTATTCATGAACATGACGCAGAAGTATATTACAACTACCACATTTAAAGCAGACGGTTGATTCTTATTAGCAAATGTCATAACTGCAGATTTCTCAAAATTAATTGCCTCCTGCCACTTCTGACTCCAAATTAGAAACTCTACAAAAGAGTCGTTTAGCAAGGCTCGGTTATCTAACGAGTTGATTTCGTTGTAAAAAGCGCCGTCATCGGAATAGGGGTGAATTACAACTGGAAGAGCACTTGCGAAGTCATTAAAATAAACTAAAAACAAAAAAGGCCCCATAACCGATCCCTGTGGGATGAAGTAATTAACCAAGACATTGCTAGAGCGTACATCACTGTATGAGACAAAGTATAATCTATTTTATAGATAATCTTCAATAAATAAAGCAATTAAAAGAACAAACGAGGGCAGATAAGCCCACGTTTTTTTAACATCTCTCTTCCCAACTTTATGAAATCTTCGCCTAGAAAGTTTACAATTGATGGCGTTCTTGAAACAGACCCTAGAAAAATAGCTGATCACTTCAACACACAGCTTAAATCTGAGTTTATACGTGATGATGCCATCGTGAACTCTTTTACCAAGTTTCACCACTTACCAGCCCTTGAGAATGTGCGTGTGACTGAACAGGGAATTTTAAACTTACTTTTAAACATAGATCCAAGGAAGTCTAGTGGGCCAGATGGCTTGCCAAACGCGTTGCTAAAACGATATGCAGAGTTTGTGTCGAAATATCTAGTAATTATATTCAGCAGGTCGTTAAAAGATGGCGACGTGCCGATTGATTGGAGGATGGCCAGAGTTAAACCGCTACATAAAACCGGAAACAAAGTGGTGATTACTAATTATATACCTATCTCTTTAACTTGTTCTGTCTGTAAACTCCTCGAAAACATTATTAATAAACACATTTTTGAATTTCTCGATACACATAACGTACTCTCGAGCAGCCAAGATGGCTTCAGACGAGGATTTTTCACAACGACTCAGTTGCTTGAGACAGTTCATGACCTTAGCTGCGCCCTCAACAAGAAACGTCAGGTGGATATAATCTTTATCGATTTCACGAAAGCGTTCGATCAAGTATCGCATGCAAAGCTCCTAAAAATTGAATACCTACTTAAAAAATAATCAAGTTATTGGTTGGATCCAAGCTTACCTAACAAACCGCTACCAATATGTATAATTTAGTAATGAGGGTTCTTCCCTACTTTCAGTTGACTCTGGCGTCCCCCAGGGATCGGTACTTGTGCCTTTGTTGTTCTTGCTATTTATTAACGATATTCCCGATGAGATTTCTGTCAAAATACGTCTTTATGCCGACGATTCTGTGATTTGTAACGAAGTCAAGAGTATTTATTACCAATTTAAGCTTAATGATGATTTGAACAAGATTTTCAAATGATGTGACACATGGCGATAAAGTGTACAAATTATGACAAAAGCGTTTCTATGTCCGTCACTAATAAAACGAAGCCGCTTTCATCCTCCTATCACATGAACGAACATATCCTAAGGGAAGTTACTAAATTCAAATAACTGGGCCTCTGGATCAGTTCCCATCTTAGATGGGATAAACAGATCAATTTAATTTCCTCTAACGCCCACCGTAGATTATTTTTTTCTCAGGCGAACACTAAAATCTGCCACTTGAGATAATCGACTCCTGGCGTACAAGACTCTTATCCAACCGACCCTAGAATATGCAAACTTTATTTGGGACCTATTTACACAGGTAGGAATTAATCGCATACAACGAATACAAAACAAAGCTGTCAGATTCATTTTTAACGCCTATAGGAGGGCGTCCATTTCCGAGCTTAGCAAACGGCTTGGGTTTGTTCCGGTTGAAGAACGTAACCGTGTATGCAGACTTCGTTTTCTATTTCAAGTAATTAAGGGACAATATAAAATTAACGTTTACGAATACATCACTTTCTCGACTGGGTACGCCGCCCGAGGAAGAACTCCACCTTACCAATACACCTTACCAACCGCGCATCAACAGTTTCAAATTCTCCTTTTTTCCTCGAACGATTCTAGAATGGAATGGGCTTCTTTACGAAATTATTAACCAAGACTCTGTAAGTGCATTTGTTTCCGCTTTGTGTTCCGAATGAGTAACTCTTGGGTGCTTTATCGCTTCGTTTTATTTTACTTTCTACCCTGCTAGGATCCCTGATAGGGACCAGCAGTATTTGTAAATAAGAATAAAGAAATAAATAAATTAACAAATGACGTATTATTTAATATTGCTTGTAGTTTCTGAAGAAGCTTATGATGTGGCACTTTATCGAAAGCCTTAGAATAGTCTACAAAGATAGCATCAAGTTGTCCTCATTTATCTAAAGTAAAAGCTATGTCGTGAGTGAATTCAAGAAGTTGGGTTGAGTTGGAGTAGCCACGACGAAAACCATGCTGTTGTGGGAAAATAATAGAATTAGTCTCGAGGTACTCGGATATCTGCTTATAGACTATATGTTGCAAGAGTTTGCATTACGTGAATGTCAGCGACATGGGTTTGTAGTTTGTAATTACCTGCTTGTTGCCTGACTTGAATAAGGGGATGCTTTTAGCTGAGCTCTTTGACCGAGGTGCTGCTGCAGTAGACGTATCTATTTAAAAAAAAAATGACAGATAGGAATATAGAAGTCTACAGTGGCTATCGGCAGAGAGAAGAATCGGGAATTTCATCAGGGACGGGGCTCTTACAATCTAGTTTCTTTAGTTGATTGAGGACGCCAGAAACACTAGTCTCTCAATCTGATAAAGCTGGGTATATTCAATCAAGGATCGTTAGAAAGATAGTTAAATCAAAATCGTTACCACTATCACGACGGAATGCAGATTTCAAATAATCATTAAAAGAGTTTGCTATCAATGTCGGAACACATTCATCTTGAATAGTAAAACTCTGCGATATGTTCATTTTGAATAGTAGACATCCAAAATTTTCCAGAATTTGGTTTTTATGAATTCAAAAAAAAGTCGGATTAAAATATTTGGTTTTAGCTGTAACCTTTTTTTCATTCTAGGTTTTTTTTCAAATATTCAAACGAGATATTAACAAGTAAGTGTGTGTTCTGTTTCGCTGAACGACGTTTACTCTTCGTTTTCAGCACCTCTCTCGTAATCCAGGGGTGCACAGGAATATTTTTATTCTAGTAATAGGTACGAATTTGTTGATGCATTTATCTATAAGGGTGGTACGATATCAAAGCAACGTATCGACATCAGCGTCTAGACCTATGGCGCAAAAGTCATGAGAATAAAAACTAAGTTCAATAATTATGGATAAATCCTCAGCTCCGTTGAAATCAAGGGACGTAACGAATTCAGGGTCCGAATACTTGATACGAATGTTGAGGCTAACTAGGGCAACTTTATGATAAGAAATTTTCTTGACTACTTGCAGTCATAATCTAGGTTTGTAACATTATGGGTTGGAAAAACTCGCTCATGAACAGAATTATTTCTGGTGCTCGTTTCTACAACCTGAACTAAGTCGAATGACACAGTCATAGCGGCTAGACTCTAGAGCATCACAAATGGCCTTATCTCAACAACCAACCGTTACCGCTTCCCAGTTTATATCGGGCGCATCAAAATCGCCCAGCAGGACCGGTTTGACATTTCCCAGATCGCATTTGTAAATGTAGTCATATATGTCCAAGATGGCTTCCAGGCTCAATCCAGGAGCTCGATAAGCCGTGCCGTTAACCAGAGAAAACTTATCAAGCCGCACCTCAAACCATAAGGACTCTGTGTCAGGTAAACTGGAGAGAACAGAAAAGTTAATTCAAAATTTAAGCAAATATCGCACAACCACCACTTTATGAGGTCTATCGAATCCTACCACTTTGTGATGAGGAGGTGTGAATTAGGCCAATCAAGAATGGCATCGTGTGACCAGGTTTCGGTAACACACATCACGTGCCGTGAATAAGCATCTGCAATGTACGAAAACTCTGTAAATTGAAAGACAAGACTCCTAGCATCAGTGTTTAACACAAACAATGGTTTATTCAGTAACTGTCAGTTCAGTCCAGTGGAAACAACCGGACAAAGTTATTTTACGAGCATATTATTTGCTACATCTCACGAGTATCAATCGTTGTTCACAAGAGCGTGGTCGTAACGTTCACGAACCTTCGTGTCATTTCTTCGGAATTCAGCAATACTAAGCCAAAGCTCATTTCGAATTTTTCGAATACGCGGCGAGAAATTCTCGTTAACGAATTCCCGTGTGCCCTTATGTTTAGAAACATTTCTGAGCACCCGAATCTTCTCACGAAAGTCAATCAGTTTAAATATTACAGGTCGTATCTTACATTCTGCAGGCACACCAAGACGATGACAATATTCTATGGCATCGCAAGTTGCAAACAGTTTTGTAGTCATCAGTTCAGTTGCACTATCCAGTTGTGATGCAAAGGTTTAATTAACAGGCTCTTCTAAACTATACACAACCAAGTTTCTGCGAGAACGGTTTTCCAAATCATCGTTCTGATCTGTAAGCTGAGAGATAGCTGTTAAGAGAGTGGCATTTTTTTTCCAGATACTACAACAGTTGGGGGATATCCGATATCTGGGACGAGCCAGCTTCGATTGCACCAAGTCGGGATTCGTAGTCGGCAAACTTAGCATGCAAGGCCTCTGTTCTATTTTTGATAGAAGTAACGTCCGCAGAATTTGTGTTTGACCAGTAAGTATTTGCTGAAGGAGCGCTAGCGTCTCGGGGCCAGGATTAGATTCAATATCGCCGCTACACCGCAGGATGAATGAACATATGCGAACCCATGGCAGTAAATATGGAAAAATGCCATTCAGCGGGCCCGGTAGCAGCAAAAGAAAGCGATCATCGGTCTTAAATATAGTCAGACAAAGAAACAAACTACCTGTAGGGTGAGACAAGAAACTCAGTAGCATATTCCTTACGCTGCTACCAGGCCCACTGAAGAGAAGTGGCTACATCGAAGGCTTTATGGGTAGCGGAAGTGGGCGACGCCGAAGTGCTTCCCCAGAAGGACCGATTCAGTTTTGGCAGGCGAAGTGCAGGCCGGTCGTCAACAGGTGTGGAATCCTCGCACGATGATGGGGTTCAGGAACGAGAACGCGGAAACGGGCGAACACGTGCGGTGGCAAATCCGCGAGGACCCGGTATATGGGAGCCGGGATTGACCAGACCGGTCCGAAGGCAGCGATCTGTAGGATGAGATAGAAGAAACTCGTGTCATATTTGTCTCGCTGCCGCCAGACCCACTCGTGTTGCTGATAAAGCGTAGGCCCGTTCACACATACGTATTTGACTACAATCGACTTCGACATGACTGATTTCTAAACCTCATTTGTCGACTCACGATCGGCTGTGCTGCTGCGGAACAGGTCTTAACCAGTCACAAAAGGCTTAAAAACCAGATTGTGTTCTCTCCGTTCCAAAAAAGTCGCAAGAGTGTGAATTAGCCTTTACGGGGATAAAGGAAAGTAAGAACACACACACAAAAAAAGGACGAGGATCAGAACAAAACATCGTGCCAACTGGCAGCTTGAGCATTTATTGTCGTTTCTCAACGAGGCCGATCGCTTCAGCGACGGCTTGACTAAAGAGGGGATAAAAAGGAGAGGAAGAAAGGAAATAAATGGGAAGGGTCTTTATGGGCTAAGGCCCGTTCACACACCTGCGTTCACACAGCCGCCCGAAGAGGCTTAACGACTGGTCTTGTCTCAGTCGGTCCTAATCAAACGCAAGTGTTTTAACGGGTCTTAACAGGCGTGGATATTATGCTTTAGACCTTCTAAGTGGGCTGCAGTTGTTGACGGAGATACGTCATCTTGGTGCCATTGAGACTAATAGACGGGGAGCCCATATCAGGTATTAACTTTTTCGACGTCCACTTTGAAAATAAATTTGAATATCATTTTGAGATCCGCTACGCCACTTTCTGAAAACGTGAAAATTTTTCTAATAACATTTTGACGTCCCTCGTCCAAACATTTTGGTCATTATTTTGACGTCTCACACTTAGAACTTTGGAGCTTCTGAGTTCGGGCTTGGGAGCGATCGAAGGTGGCGTTAAAAAAGATGCATAATCTTGCTTGTAGGCAGCATCGCGGTTCGGCACGCATTTCCTGAAAACAAATGTCATGCAGTCGACTGCTGTTTTTATAACCCTTTAAATAATGTCAATGCGAAAAAAAAATCCTATATCACATTAGCTATTAGGCCGCACGTAACTCTTGCTTGGTTGTGCAAAACATTACAGAATGCGGCGCCGCTGCTTTTCATGATTCATTTTGCGTGATTTATATGGACAAAGGAGCTAACACCCAAACGACGCCCGCAGCAACCGAGAAGTACCCCAAGACAGCGCTACAACCTGCGAAAGCCCGCCGCGGAGAGCTCCCCGCACCCGAAAGAAGGTTGACGACAGTTCGGTGAGTCCAGTTTCTCCGCTCCAAACTTCAGTACCACTTTTCTTAAAGTACGAAAGCTCTCAGATAAGCGCATTAGGCACGAACTTCACGAATCAACCTTGCTAGTGTACCTTAACGCAGGCATTGCCCCGAAGGGCATGTCGCTTTCCCTTCCTCCCGCCTGCACAAACCGCGACCAACATGACCGATCGGAATGGCAACAGGTTCTCCTTGAGGCTTCCCTTAATCTGGTCCAAATAGCGATTCATCATAATGACAAACAAGTAAAACAGTTAACTACCGCGACCACTACACTTCTCCGCTCAAGTGGCCCGTTATCGACATCCGAAATTAGCGCCCTATCTGAATTCGATAAAAAGAAACGCCATGAGCTCGAAACAATCAAGCTACGTAAGCTACAGCGCGATAAGGTTCCTAACCCTATTTTACCTCAACTTACGACATCCTTAAACTATAGCGAACATACTCAACCGGCCATTAGCATAACGGACGATAGGTCAAGCACTATTGCACCTTGTGGCACTACAATTGTTATCTGGAGTGACTATATCAACAGGAGAGGAGAAAGTTTTTTGAATGGATTGAAATTCTGTCCCGCCACAGCTTTTGTTGAAGAATTTCAATTACTGCGTAACCTCGACAACTTTGCTCAAAATTTAAGATTGCGGGAATACTTCTTGGACAGAACTTCTAGCTCCAACACCTCTCAGCAGCGTGCGACGAGCGACTGGACGCCGAAAGCTAACCGTAACGACTGTCTTAACTTG
Source organism: Ixodes scapularis (assembly GCF_016920785.2). Lineage (NCBI taxonomy): Eukaryota > Metazoa > Arthropoda > Arachnida > Ixodida > Ixodidae > Ixodes > Ixodes scapularis. The sequence continues at coordinate 2,371,701 of NW_024609883.1, read as the reverse complement.
TACATAGCCGCTGTGCAAAAAGACATAATGCGGGAATATCGCAGGCAGGCGGGAAAACCGGATAACCTCACTAAATTCGAAAGGGCTAACTTAAAAACCCTGAGCAATAGGAGAGACATAACAATAAAACCAGCCGATAAAGGAGGAGCAGTTGTGATTCTTAGCACTTCTGAATACATCCGAGAAGGAAAGCGCCAACTAAATGACTCAAAGTTTTATGAACCTCTCGCAGATGGCCCTACGGTGCACCACACTCAAATTGTGACCTCGCTACTTAAGGTTCTCCTAGAAGAGGGCAGAATAACCGCTAACGAACATAAATTATTAAAACCGGTACAGCCTTCTCCCGGCCGCTTCTACGTGCTCCCTAAGATTCACAAATCTGGTAACCGAGGGCGCCCAATCATATCCAGAATAGGTACAGCAACCGAACCCATACCAGGATATGTAGACAATTTAATTAAACATATACCTACAAGCCTCGATTCGTACAGTAAACACACAACTCACTTTTTAAAGGAAAGATCAAATTTATGCATACCAAAAGAATCCTATCTGGTTACACTCGATGTGTCATCGCTGTATACGAATATCCCGCACGATGATGGAATAATTTCTTTAATTGACATGTACAAAGTCCACAAACAATCGGATACCCCAGATGGACACGTCGTCGCTACTCTAGCGAGGCTTGTCTTAGAACTCAACACGTTCGAATATAACAATGGGTACTTTAGGCAGGTTAGCCGAACCGCGATGGGCACCAAAATAGCCTTGAACTATGCGAACGTGTTCATGGGGAAATTAGAAGCTCAGTTCCTTTCTGAATGTCCCGTAAAGCCGCGAATATACAAAAGGTTTATAGATGATATATTTATCGTCTGGTCGAACACTGAGGAGCAGCTGGTGGACTTTATAGGTCGATACAACGCTGCTCATCCGAGCATCCGCTTTACACATTCATACTCTCAAACCGAAATAAACTTCTTAGACGTCAGCGTTAAAATAAACAAAGGTAAACTCACCACGAGCCTGTACCGTAAGCCCACAGATCGACAGCAATACCTGCATTATCAAAGCGACCAACCACACCAGAGGAAGAACAGCATTCCCTATAGCCAAGCTCATTGTTTCAAACGAATTTGTTCCAAAGAGACAGATTTTGATGCGAGCAGCCAAAATTTAAAGTCAGTGCTAAAAAACAAATGTAGCCACCCCGTATAATTGACGACGCAATTAGAAAAGCCAAGCAACTGAACCGAGCAGACCTCATCAGCCGGCGCCCCACGCAAAGCGACACACAACGCACAAATCTATAACTTATAGCATAAACCATCATAATCTATAACTTATAGCATGAACCATCATGTGGGCATGAAAGAGCGGCAGCCATGCAGACGCACCAAATCATGTTCTGCCTTCTTGAGCAGATTTTCTCGGGGAACGGCACGTGCCTCCCTCCTTTTCGGCGTGGTGCGTCAGCGAGTTCGTCACATCTCATGGATCACTCATCGCAGACAAGTCAACGTTGTCCAGCGTCTTCATTTGTTGGCTCCGCCTGCGTTACGTCACCATCTTTGGCTTCATCGATTCCATCGGCACAGACATCAAGTTTCCAGCGGCCTTTAAAGCAAGTGCCGTCGACCTGTTTCGCCAGTGGGCATGAAAGAGCGGCAGCCATGCAGACGCACCAAATCATGTTCTGCTTTCTTGTGCAGGTTAGTACAAGCTCTTCTTTGCATTGCAAACGAACAAACAATGTGAATCTGCTGCTCTTTCCATGCCCAACCGTTCTTTTTAACACTGCCTGTGAATGCCTGTATGTTACGAAGCTGCTACTTTTGGGTGGGGACATTGAACTAAATCCCGGGCCTAATAAGGGGGACTCTGTCGCGAAATCCAACGACCTAACATTCTTTTTGAAAGAACTGTCGGCGAAAATGGATAAAAATCACTCCGAGGTCCTCTCGCACCTTAGTGAAGTTAAACAATTTCAAATAAATCTGGAAAAACAAATGACCGGCATCAATCAGCGGCTAACAACTGTTGAGCAAAAGATAGCTGCCTCAGAGGGCTGCACTGAGCAAGACATTGCCAGCACTGTATCTGTTGCTGTACGCTCTGAGACAGCTAATCTTGCACGTCGTTTAGACGAAATCGAGGACAGATCGTGGCGAGCAAATTTGCTGTTTCACGGTTTTCCCGACGTACCCTCAGAGTCGTGGTCTGATGCAGAAAAACGTGTCCGTGAAGTCCTTTCGTCCACGCTGAACATGCAGCTTTCTGAAGAGTCGATTGCACGAGCTCATAGATTGGGCAAGTACCTACCAAACAAGTGTCGTCCAGTGATCGCTAAATTTTCCTGTTTCAAGGTCAAAGATGCTATATTTGCGGCGAGATCAAAACTGAAAGTTGCCGGTATCAGTGTCAGCGAAGACTTTTGCATTGCTACTCGCACTTCACGCAGGAAACTAACTGAATACGGCAAGGCTAGCGGTCAGCAGTTTTCAATTCGGTACAATAAGTTATTTATTAACAAGAGGTGTTACGTTTTTTTTGTCATCTGACAGTGTTTGTGAAATGCTTTCTCACAATGATGAACCTGATCCCGCTAGTCATGTTGAAACTGTGCCAAACGAGCCTGAATCGTATTCGACCTAACAATCACCTCGTGCACAGAATCCTTTCCGTGATATCTGCTTTCTTTTTTCAAACATTCGGAGCGTTGTAAACAAGCGTGATTATTTGTCGTCCCTTATTGATACTTGTAGTGCTGATGTCGTCATACTGACAGGAACGTGGTTATCTGCGAAGATTTCTAACAATGAAGTATTTGAGTGTGAAAAGTAGTTTAATATCTATCGCTGTGATCGCGGTACAAGGTCAGGAGGAGGTGTCCTAATCGGTATTGCTGATCATATACAATCTTTTTATGTCCCCGTTGTTTCGTGTTTAGAGGTGGTCTGCGCAGGTATACGTATTAAACACCGTGACGTGATTTTCTGTGCCTGTTATCGGCCACCAAATGCATCCTCCACTTTTTGTAATGACCTTCATGACCTGTTAAATAATACTGTCGTAAGGTAGCCTCATTCGCCTATATTTTTGTTAGGGGACTTCAACTTTCCGAAAATTCTTTGGAATGATTCATGCCCGGTTGTTTCCGAGTCACATAGTGAATCTACGGCATTTGTAAAGCTTTGCTATCATTTTAATTTTTCCCAAATGGTAACGGAGCCAACTGAACCGAGCAGACCTCATCAGCCGGCGCCCCACGCAAAGCGACAAACAACGCACAAATCTATAACTTTTAGCATGAACCATCATAATCTATAACTTATAGCATGAACCATCATGTGGGCATGAAAGAGCGTCAGCCATGCAGACGCACCAAATCATGTTCTGCCTTCTTGTGCAGATTTTCTCGGGGAACGTCACGTGCCTCCCTCCTTTTCGGCGTGGTGCGTCAGCGAGTTCGTCACATCTCATGGATCACTCATCGCAGACAAGTCAACGTTGTCCAGCGTCTTCATTTGTTGGCTCCGCCTGCGTTACGTCACCATCTTCGGCTTCATCGATTTCATCGGCACAGACATCAAGTTTCCAGCGGCCTTTAAAGCAAGTGCCGTCGACCTGTTTCGCCAGTGGGCATGAAAGAGCGGCAGCCATGCAGACGCACCAAATCATGTTCTGCTTTCTTGTGCAGGTTAGTACAAGCTCTTCTTTGCATTGCAAACGAACGAACAATGTGAATCTGCTGCTCTTTCCATGCCCAACCGTTCTTTTTAACACTGCCTGTGAATGCCTGTATGTTACGAAGCTGCTACTTTTGGGTGGGGACATTGAACTAAATCCCGGGCCTAATAAGGGGGACTCTGTCGCGAAATCCAACGACCTAACATTCTTTTTGAAAGAACTGTCGGCGAAAATGGATAAAAATCACTCCGAGGTCCTCTCGCAACTTAGTGAAGTTAAACAATTTCAAATAAATCTGGAAAAACAAATGACCGGCATCAATCAGCGGCTAACAACTGTTGAGCAAAAGATAGCTGCCTCAGAGGGCTGCACTGAGCAAGACATTGCCAGCACTGTATCTGTTGCTGTACGCTCTGAGACAGCTAATCTTGCACGTCGTTTAGACGAAATCGAGGACAGATCGTGGCGAGAAAATTTGCTGTTTCACGGTTTTCCCGACGTACCCTCAGAGTCGTGGTCTGATGCAGAAAAACGTGTCCGTGAAGTCCTTTCGTCCACGCTGAACATGCAGCTTTCTGAAGAGTCGATTGCACGAGCTCATAGATTGGGCAAGTATGTACCAAACAAGTGTCGTCCAGTGATCGCTAAATTTTCCAGTTTCAAGGTCAAAGATGCTATATTTGCGGCGAGATCAAAACTGAAAGTTGCCGGTATCAGTGTCAGCGAAGACATTTGCATTGGTACTCGCACTTCACGCAGGAAACTAACTGAATACGGCAAGGCTAGCGGTCAGCAGTTTTCAATTCGGTACAATAAGTTATTTATTAACAAGAGGTGTTACGTTTTTTTTTGTCATCTGACAGTGTTTGTGAAATGCTTTCTCACAATGATGAACCTGATCCCGCTAGTCATGTTGAAACTGTGCCAAACGAGCCTGAATCGTATTCGACATAACAATCACCTCGTGCACAGAATCCTTTCCGTGATATCTGCTTTCTTTTTTCAAACATTCGGAGCGTTGTAAACAAGCGTGATGATTTGTCGTCCCTTATTGATACTTGTAGTGCTGATGTCGTCATACTGACAGAAACGTGGTTATCTGCGAAGATTTCTAACAATGAAGTATTTGAGTGTGAAAAGTCGTTTAATATCTATCGCTGTGATCGCGGTACAAGGTCAGGAGGAGGTGTCCTAATCGGTATTGCTGATCATATACAATCTTTTTATGTCCCCGTTGTTTCGTGTTTAGAGGTGGTCTGCGCAGGTACACGTATTAACCACCGTGACGTGATTTTCTGTGCCTGTTATCGGCCACCAAATGCATCCTCCACTTTTTGTAATGACCTTCATGACCTGTTAAATAATACTGTCGTAAGGTAGCCTCATTCGCCTATATTTTTGGTAGGGGACTTCAACTTTCCGAAAATACTTTGGAATGATTCATGCCCGGTTGTTTCCGAGTCACATAGTGAATCTACGGCATTTGTAAACCTTTGCTATGATTTTAATTTTTCCCAAATAGTAACGGAGCCTACACGAACTTCATTATCGAGTGCCAATATTCATGATCTCATTTTGACAACATCTCCTGACTTGGTTGACTCAATATCCTACTTGCCCGGTCTAAGTGATCATTGTTTTATTAATTTCACTCTTAAAGAATCTGTTCATTGTTCAGTCAGTAAGCCAAAGTATATCAGGGACTACAACAAGGCCGACTATCAATCCATAAACAGAGACCTTGAAGTGTTTTTAGATGAATAGATGCTGGATTTTTCGGAACGCACTATCGAAACTAATTGGTATCTTTTTAGGAACAAGGTCAATTATTTAGTACAAAAATACATACCTTTACGCGTAATCTCATGCAAGCATCGAGCCGCTTGGCTCCGAATTGATATACATTGAAATCATTTTTGTTAGGGTGTGATTAAAGCGCTCGGTGAGGCCGTTTCTTTGTGGATGGTAAGGCGATGTCGTGCGATGGTCCACCTTGCATGCTTGGAGGAGAGCTTCGACTGTTTGTGCCAGAAACGAGTGTCCCCGGTCTGTGATTAGGACCTGGGGGGCGCCATGTCGTAGGATGATGTGGTGCAGAAGGAATCGTGCAACGCACTCGGCCGTTGCATCAGGAAGGGCTGCCGTTTCCACGAATCGAGTGGTGTGATCGATGGCTACGAGGATTCAACGGTTTCCTGTGGTGGACTGGGGAAGAGGGCCAAGGAGGTCCACGCTCAGTACGTCGAAAGGTTTGGGCGGTGGAGTTAGCGGTTGCAGGAGACCAGTGGGTGCCGATGATGAACGCTTGTAGCGTTGACACTGTGGGCAGGAACGGACATATTTGCAAATGGTGCGGTACATACCGGGCCAGAAGAAACGGTTGCGGATGCGAGCGTAGGCCTTGAAAAGACCAAGATGTCCTGCAGTGAGGTCGTCATGAAAATGATGAAGGATTTCGCTACGAAATTCGGATGGAACAGCCAGTAACCATCGCCGACCTTCGGGCATGTAATTCCGGCGATAGAGATGACCGTCAATTAGACAGAAGTTTTGAGTCTTCTTAATAAATCTCTGTTTAGTAGAGGGGAAGGTTCCATTGAGGTGTTGAAGTATTGGTCGTATCCAGGGGTCAGAGTGTTGGGCGGAGAGAAAGTTGTGAGATGAAATGGTGGCGAGAATCGAAGGTGGGACGGTGGTCGACACTTGTGCGTCGTGCATAGTGCTCGGTGGAACAGGGCAGCGTGAAAGTGCATCAGCATCATTGTGTTTACGCCCTGATTTATGTATTACTGCGAAGTCATATTCCTGAAGACGAAGTACCCAGCGTCCAAGACGGCCGGAGACGTTCTTGATGGACGAAAGCCAGCAGAGAGCGTGGTGATCGGTTACTACCTTGAAGTGGCGGCCGTATAGGTAAGGTCTAAATTTGTTTATTGCCCACACTACGGCAAGACATTCTCGTTCAGTAGTTGAGTAATTGGTTTCTGGTTTCGTTAGGGTTCGACTGGCATATGCAATGACCTGTTCGAGAGATGAGTTATTTTGCTGCTGCACCAGCACAGCTCCTAATCCGTGTCCACTTGCGTCTGTGTGGAGGGCTGTAGCGGCCGTGGGATCGAAAAAGCACAAAACAGGCGGTGATGTGAGTATGGCTTGAAGAGAAGTAAACGCAGTTGAGCAAGGTTCGGTCCATACAAATGGCACGTCTGTTTGAAGCAGCCGATGCAACGGAGCTGCGATTTTTGCAAATGCTCGGACGAAACGACGGAAATAGAAAGCGAGGCCTAGGAAGCTTCTCAGTTCCCTGACGTTTGTGGGGCAAGGGAAATGGGTAACCGCACGAATTTTTTCAGGGTCTGGGCTAACACCTGCCTCGCTGACGATGTGGCCGAGAACTTTCACTTTTTTGGCACCAAAGTTACATTTCTTGGTGTTGAGCTGAAGACCCGCATTAGTAAGGCACGACAAAACTTGGGATAGTCGAAGCAAGTGATCGTGGAACGTAGCAGAAAACACAATAATGTCGTCTAAATAGCACAAACAGGTCTTCCATTTCATGCCGCGAAGAACTGCATCTATCATTCTTTCAAATGTGGCGGGTGTGTTAGAAAGTCCGAAAGGCATTACATTAAATTCGTAAAGTCCATCTGGCGTAGTGAAGGCAGTTTTCTCTTTGTCTTTCTCGGCCATTAGGATTTTCCAATATCCCGATCGTAAGTCAAGTGATGAGAAGTATAAGAAACCTTGTAAGGAATCCAGGGCGTCATCAATACGTGGAAGCGGATAAACGTCCCGGCGGGTAACTTTGTTTAGACGGCGGTAGTCAATGCAAAAACGTACCGACCCGTCTTTTTTTCGGACTAAAACTACAGGTGATGACCATGGACTTGACGAATGTCGTACAACACCTTTTTGAAGCATCTCGTCAACGTGTTCTTGAATTATTTTACGCTCGCTGAGAGAAACGCGGTATGGCCGGTGTCGGACAGTTGCGGAGTCTCCGGTTTCAATGCGGTGTTCTACGAGATTGGTTTTTCCGAGAGAAGGGGATGAGTTGTCAAATACACTTCTGTATTTGTTCAACACAGTAAATAGCTGGTGTTGTTCTGCACTGGATAGCGATGAATCATTTGTGTTCCAAAGTAGGTTTGATGTAGACGGCGAGAAAGGCGTTTTAGCCGACGTTGCAGCTTCCTGTTCATTGAGCGTGGCGATGGTTGCATTCTGAGTAGACTCAGCATTTGCAAGAGAAAAGCTGACTGGTAAAAGTACGCGTTGATTAGTCGTGTTGGTGGCGGCGAGCGTAACACGCCTCGAAGAAACAGTGGCGAGTGTATAGGGCACAATTATTCCCTTTTCCAAAAGGACTTCGTGGTGTGGTGCCAGGAGGATATCCCCTGTCAAGTGAGGGGGAGTCTTCAAGTAAAGCAACGACGTTTGGTGGGGCAGAAGTTCTATATCTTCGATGAGGCGTAGCTTGTTGTCTTGTTCTGAATGAACCGCGTGAGCGTACGTATCTGCGTCTGTCCATAATTCTAGAGTTCTGTAATCAATGATCGCATGTGCAGATTGAAGAAAGTCGCAACCAAGAATAATGTCGTACGCACATTTTGGCAAAACTATGAATTCTACAATGTAGAGGCGGTCTTGGATGACTATGGTGGCTGTGCAAATGGCGGAGGCTGGAATCAGCTCGCTTCCAGCGCTGCGTAGGAAAGAGTTTCTCAAAGGAGTTTTTACTTTGCGTAGTTGGTTGCATACGTCGATGTGCATAACAGATACTGCCGCACCGGTATCCACAAGTGCAGTGAAATGATGATTATTGATTGTAATGTCGATGAGGTTTGTGGGGGAACGAGGAGGGTTATATGGAATTGAGTGCTTGCAGTTTTACCTCCGGAAACTGCATGGGATTAGTTTTTACGGACGAGAAGACGATCGGTGGCGTGCGGGGATCATTGGCGAGATTGACCGATGTCTACGACGAGGAGACGGTGATCGTGGGCTTTCGTAGCGTGGAGGTGAGTCTGGGCGCTGGTGTTCGTCGTTGTAATTTCTGTTGAAGTAGTATCTCTTCGGCCATGTTTGAGAGGGCTGGGAGTTGTAGTGTCTTTCGTAGCTTGGTCTGCTTTGCCATGTGGCATTTTCATCAGCCTGACGACGTCGACAAAATCGTGCTACGTGCCCAGGAATGCCGCAATAAAAACACATTGGGCGGCTATTTGGTGTCGTGTACGTCCTGAATGATGAGGGACGTTCGTAATTAGAGGAGGTAAAAGCTGCGACTTGTGGGATATGTGATGAAGCTTGGTTTGGAGTGGGTGCTAGCGGCGGCTGCCGATTCTCTTCGTAGGCGGGTGGTTGTGGGGTGAATGACACAGGTGTAGCAATGGAAGGACGGGCAACCTGCGTAAGTTCATCTCTAATAATGGTATGCAGTTCCGCGGTGGGAGAGGTGTTGAGGGTTGGGAGGGGTGCAAAATATCGTGCGAGTTCCTCTCGGATGATGGTTCGGATAGTGTTGTGGAGCAGATCGCCTTGAGGCAAGGGAGAAATAGCTGTCTTGGATGCCGGCAACGTATCGGTGGTGGAGATCCTTTGGCGTCGTGCTGCCTCTAATGATTGGCAGAGAGATAGGATCGAATTGACGTCAGTGGGAGGCTGCAGTACAAAAAGGTGAACTGCTTCTTCGGCAATACCTTTTAAAACATGGCGCACACGGTCTACTTCAGGCATAGCAGGGTCGACTTTGCGGCACAGGGTAAGAATATCTTCAATGTAGGAAGTGTATCCTTCAGTCGGAAGCTGGGCTCGGACAGTCAAGCGCCTGCGCGCAGCGGCCTTACGGTCCTCAGGGCGTCCGAAGACCTCGTGAACACGAGATGAAAATGCCTCCCATGATGTGATATCGGATTCATGATTAAGGAACCATGTCTTGGCGACGTCGCTGAGATAGAAAACGTTTGCCAATTTAGTGTGGTCGTCCCACTTGTTGTGGAGGCTTACTCTTGAGTAGAAATCCACCCATTCTTCGACATCTTCGTCGCCGATGCCAGAAAACACACGGGGGTCTCGTTGGCGAGAGGACATGTAGAGCAGCGGTGGCTGCGGTGGAATGCCCATCAGATGAGGAGGAGTTGATCCGAGAGTTCCCGTTGCCCCGATGGTCGATGTGAGTGGGGTTTGTATTGCCGGGGTGAGGGTAGGCGGGGAGGTGGTTGGTACCGTGAGCAGTGATGAAGAAGTGGACGTCATGACAGGAGATGTTGTCGACATACCTTGTGCTGGGGGTAGTGTCCGAGTTCGTAGCTCCAGGTTGGTCAAATGGGAGCGGAATTCAGCCGATCGTACTTTCCTCTGGAGTATGGGAAGGAAAACTCCGCACCTCCACCAGATTGTGAGGGTGTTTTTGGTCGCTTCAAGAAGAAGACAAATGCCGGTTGTTTCCTGGTCGAGATCTATATCAGCACGCGCTACCCGAGTCTCGTGTCCCAGCCCCAGCGGCGCGCAGTCCCGCGCACTGACAAATGTGCTTCCCACGCCACAATATATATATATCTTCTTTTATTTAAGAAGTACGACCCTGACCTACTGCGTGTTCGTCGTCAAAACCGCGTGGATTACCCATGGGAAAGAAAATATGGCGGTCCGTTGTCTTCCAAAATGACTCCACGTCTCTCAGCAGGAATCGAACCTCTGACCTGTCTGCGGGCTGCTGCAAATCAGCTCACTGTGCAGCCAGGAGGCCACCGAAACATGTTCACGATCACTCGGGTGAAGAGGCCACTAAAGAAAGAGATCCAAGACGTGTCAGCTTCGTCTGGCCAACCAAATGCCGGAAGAGGGCAGCAGCGGCGGAGGCCAGTCGTCGTGAGTATCAGAACTTTGTGATGAACTTACTGAACGCATAGGCCTGTGATGTGTGTGTTGATGCGTGTTGTGGTGTTATGGAAGACCTTTAAACCCCAGTAACACTGCTAAGACGTTCTTACAAAAGAAAGCCTTCAGGCATCTCATATGGTCTGCTTCTTCCTTGCGTGTCGTCCCTGCCACATTGCTCATACAAAACCTATATCCGCAGGCATATCCGAAACGTACACATAAAGCAAACATGATTTGAGCATGACTGAGGCGTGTCCGTATAGATAACTCTGTCGTAATGCCTGCAGCGAACACGGTGTATTCTCTATGACGTATGAATAGCGTGGCTGCGGCTTAAAAAGAAGCAAAAAAAAAACAAAAAACACACACCTTAAAAAAAAACTAAGTGATTCGTATTTCAAACTCAATATTGGGAATCCCCCTTGCACTGTGCGAATGCACCATGCGTTACTAAACAGCACTACTGTACGGCCACCGCTTTATTTGCGGCTTAGGGCAACGAGCCCACGAACTTTTTGTCAGCCGTGTTGCGGAAATTCTTAGGATGAAAATAACAAAAGTTCACGAACACCTCTCATCCACTCAGAGGAGGGGAGCACACAACCCAGATGTCTGACGCAAATGCTTTAACTTGGAATCTGAAAGTCAAAGGTTATTTAATGAGCAACAAGTGCCTTGCCTCGCGGAATATTTTTTCATTGTTGTGTGTAATGTCACAGGTTTCGAACTCATACGGGCTTGCAAGCCGCCCGCAGCTGCTACTTCCGTTTTAAAACGGAATTGTTAAAAGCGATACAACGACAATAAATATAAATGTTCTAAAGCTCGTTTGGTTTTTGTTTGTGTTCTTTTTTAGTTTCTCGCATTTTGTGGTTATATTTATGACATTTGGGGCAAGAAATCACGGATGTTTTCTTGCGCACAACTGAACCTTTCACGGGCAAAGACATTTGTAGAGTGATAACATAAACCTAACTTTTCGTCCAAATCTGCTTTGCATCCTCGTCATTAGACTCTTTTCAATGTCTCATCGGGCAACATTGGTGGTCGCCATTTATTCGGCACGAGGCTCGTGATTGGATACAAGTCCTCGCTGAACGCTGATGCAGCCCTCGTGTACTGCACACGCTCAGAGTACGTGATGAAAGAATTAAGAAATCCAGTACTTGTCGCAGCAGACACAATATGGGAAGCATGATCTTCAAAAGGGTCCATGTAATAATTAGTGTGGCAGGAAAGTGGTCCTACGAGAAGATTTACCTGACCATGCGCTCTAGGGCTGGCTTGTATATAATACCAATGCAACGTCACGAAAAACATTAGAGAAACTCGTTATACGGCCACCAGACTTGGCACAACTTCCGAGCTCAGAAAGGCTCGTAACCAAACACCCCTTGCACTTGGAAAAGAAAAATATGTGGTTCTGAAATTTGACCGCAGATTTCTAGGAATACGAGTCAACATTTTATTTCGTTTTAGTGTAATGGGGCAGTTTTAAAACAAGATCACTTGGAATTTTGATCATATAATGCACAAGAGTTATATCATAGTTAGGTAGGTGAATTTCAAAATCAATTAAACGCCTGTCATATGTACTCTACAGTCCTTCTCACGATTTTTAAGCTTTCAATCAATTCATTTCTTTAGCTGATTCTTTTCACCGGCAGGCGGAAGGGACTACAAAGCGTGATGACCGACGAGATGTCTGCGCACTTTGGAGTGTGAGCAAGAGGAGTTTTACATAATTCATAGCTAAAATAAAATGAAATTTACACACCATAACCAAATATGTTAAATATGTAAACCAGCTTCAAAATAAAAAAAAGAAAATAACAATTGTGTTAATGATAGATTGACCTAGTCAAATATTCAACAAACATATGCAGGGTTTTCATGTCGTCATTTGTGTCTATTGCGCACTCACTAAGACACCTTGCCGAGATTGTGACGACATGATTGACATTGCTCTTCCAAACATTATGGGGGGCAGGACTTGCGGCGCTCTCTTTGGGTGCAATTTTCAAATTGGGCTATATAAAACTTGAATGTTGATCGATGAATATCAATCAATATATACAACTGTGAGATAACCCATGAAACCACCAATTAAATTAGAAGTATTAATTAACCATTTTAGTTAATTATGTAACTTATCCTGACAATTATACCCCCCTATATTGTCCTCTTAGCCTGATAAATACATGGTGAAATCGTCACTCGTGTAACTCTGACCCTCTTTGTTTAATTTACTGGAATTAAAAGCAAGTACCCTCTATTGAAAACCCCTAAAAACACGTGGAACCATGCTTATGAAGAATGAGTATAGCTTGTGCGAAAAGGAGATCAGAAAGCAACATCAATGCCCACCAGCAGCGCCTTGTTTTTTTCTTTTTTACATTTGATTAAAGCGCAGTCGTAATCGATTTGACCGTCAATTATGTCAACGCATTTTGAGACGAAAATATTTCTTTCTGCTTACCATAATTTGTGCGTATTCTAGGAGGCCGTCTGATTGCCCGTTTGAATAGTATATTCATTTATATTATCTCAACGAATCAAAAAGTGCTTTTTGCTGTGTATTAGTTTGAGTAACACAAAATAATAGATTGTATTAGCCTTTAGTGGGTCGTATTTGCTGAACATTTTGTCGGTGGGAAGGTCTTGGTGGCCTATTGTGATGACAATGCGTTCGCATTACTTTGCAGATGTGAAACAGTGTACTTAGTTTTCTTAACGTTCAATTGTAATTCTCCATTTGAAGCCCAATCACCAGATGGTCTAGATGTATCTATTTGTCATACATTCGAGGAGACTTTGGAAGTTAAAGAAAGATTTACGTTGGTATGATCCGCGTACATGAGAAGCTCCAGAGATCGCACAACATAGTAGAGCAAGGGCTTAAAAAGCTACGAATTAATATAACCACCTCTTCATAGGAGCATATGTTTGGGAATCCATTTAAAAACACTAAATTCCGCAAAAAAGATCTTTTCAGTAGATGAATGGGACACGCAATAATAAAACGATATAAAGTTTTACCTGTAAACAAATTGAGAGGAATATTCGCGTGGCGGGACGAATTTATTTCGGAGCAATCCAGAGGCCGTCGGCTATCATAAGATGTCGACCTTCGAAATAGAAGTGTGTTTCGAAAATGGTGCTTGGACACGCAACTCTTAAAAAAAAATTAAGTCCCTGGATGGGAATCGTATTTAATAGTATAATATAGAAATTCTATAGAAAATATTTAATGCTTTAGTTACGTCGAAAAACGGATTTTCAGCCGGGATGAACTCCAAAATGTTCTTCAATTTTGAGCCCTTGACCACGGAAAAGAGGCACGTTTGGGTTTTGGAATCGCTCAAATGATCTTCGCAGTCTACGTATTATACTAATAATTTTTTGAAGGAGTGTGTGTGGTAGACTTACGCTTATTCGAGCACATAAGTATTTTTTTTTGTGGAGTTGAGTGTCCCTATTTCAGTCTGAGAGCATAACACATATGGGGTAGCAAAAAAAAAAGCGTAGAATACTGACGTGAATTTGAGTAAAACGAAACAATTTATATTTACTACTTTTTTTATTAGTTTTGTAAACAAAAATTACGTTTTTAGTGATAGAATCATTTAACTTTGCCAGGTAATATGACCCACTCGACGATTACGACATCTGCAGCAATACGCAGACCTACGTGAGCAAATCTCTGAAGAATGATACTGCGATATTTTTTTATATTTTCCGGAAATGTAATTGTACAAAATATTCCACAAAAAAAAAAGAAACATCCCACAAGCAAGACTATATAGCACCGTACTCAAATATTTTTGCGAAAAGCTAGGGTTAGTTCTCGTCCGTCTTGTAAAAAAATAATATTTGCGGCGCCGTGGACACGCTAGTTCACAGGTGCGGCAACGAAAACACTAATCGTACTGTTCGATTATTTTAATGTTTCTCAAAGGTTACCACAACATTTGAGCAAGAAAACACAATACAGAATTCGCATCGCCCGTGTTTTTTTTTTTATTCTCCCAGGCTGGCATAAAAAGAGAGCAAGAATACTGGATTTACGTAGACACAAGCTGACAAGCGCAGTAAGTAGACACTAAAAATCCGGAACAATTTCTCCAAGTGCTTGAAACTTTGTGCTGCCCGGTTCTTTATTGGCCACTGTGGACAACCTAGATTAAAAAGGGGGTTCACCGTAAACCACGGGGAGCTAATGGCGGACGGCTCCTGTGGCGATCGGTCACAAGTGCGCTTGCGCTGCGCTACCACGTGGCGAGGAGGGAAGCAGGCAGAAATCCAAGACTTTTGCAGACGATCAACGCTTCTGTCACCTTCTCGCTGCTTGATTTGCGAATGCGGCCCATAAACCACGTGACGCCGATCGATCAGTTGCAAACTCTCTGTACTACATACTCTCTAGGCGACTCCTGCGAAATAGACGGCACCTAGCGCCTAGAACATGAAGCCTTGGCGGCGGGTTCGTCGCCCAGTTTTTCGGAGCGAAGCAGATATTCGCATCGCCTAATTGTCAAAACACGAAGCCGTGCAAGTAGGTTAAAAATACACGTAATGAAAATCCTTAATATATACTTTTTACCAAAGACTGGAATTCAGAGAGGAAATATTCGACGAAAAACCGAGTAACTTTGACCTGCGCCAGGTTCATATTGCGCGGGGCGCATCAGCCACTGCCCATGACGCCACGCGCAGAGCGAACACTCCCGGGCTAATTTCGTCGATTTCTTGATCTATAGGGAGTATTCACTGGACGCCATATTTGTGGGTGTTGTTTAGAGCGCATGCTCAGAACGAGCTCACATCAAGAGGCTGCAAAGACCGGCACTCTTGATGGTGCGGAATGCACGTTGCAAAGAACTGTGGAAGCTCGCCGTGCCCTATGGGAAAACCCCAATATGAACAGCGTATTAGGGATGTTGGTAAACAATATCTTTTTATTGTATTGCAATACAATATAGACAGTGTATTGGAAAACATTACATTTATTGTATTGTATTACAATAAGGATTTGTTATGGGATTCCAATATCCATAATACGCTGAAAATATTGGAATCCAATACCGTATAAACCCTTATTGGATCCCCATGTGTCGTATGGGGATCCAATAAGGGTTTACGATTCCAATATACTCAGCGTATTATGGATATTGGAATCCAATATATTATATCGGCTACCAATAAAACTATATACGAGTTGGAATATCACGTTCAGCGCAACATTTCTCTGCAACGCAATCTCTTCTTGTGTGTATTTCTGAGTGATAAATTAAAAAAATGTTGCTGTTGTCAAATTGTGAATAAAGAAGCAAAACACTGGACTTATCCATACCAAATATATTTAACATATTCCTGAACTGGAGGATCTGGCATTTACTGCAAAAGAAAGTTAATTGTTTAGGACTCTCATTCAAAAACTTGATGTTTGAAAACAGAATGTGAAATCCTCACCTTAATGAAAACAGCACCTGCTAGCTGTAGCCATATAGAAACTGCAA
Organism: Ixodes scapularis; assembly: GCF_016920785.2. Taxonomy (NCBI): domain Eukaryota; kingdom Metazoa; phylum Arthropoda; class Arachnida; order Ixodida; family Ixodidae; genus Ixodes; species Ixodes scapularis. Next base: position 2,355,604 of record NW_024609883.1, on the reverse strand, counting down.
AATAAAAATCTGTGATTAGTTTGCGACAAGTAGCAATCCTTCACCAAGCCGGATAGATTCAAAATTATGTCTGCGTTTGAGTGTGGAAAAATAAGCTTCAATGCCACTGCCACAGGTCATTCTGAGCTCGGTCAATTAAATATACGTATCCGCTCGTCTGGCTTCACTATTCCTGCTTCGCACCTAACTAGAGTATCTGGAATGCTCACCTTTCAGGAAAAACGAACTGGTGCTTGCTTGCTTGTAGACCGTGGAAACTGGAAGAGAGATTTGCGGTTAGTTGCGTCCAAGTAGCAGTTTGAGTAGCCACGTAAAGTACACTAAGTCTGAAAGATCCAAAATTACATGCGCGGGACATAGATACCCTCTTGCGACGTAACTGGGCACACGTCAATGTCGCTCGCGTGTATTACAGAAAAATAAGCTGCAATGCAGGAGCCCCCAATCGTACTGAGCTCCGTCAATTAAAAATGCTCTACCAGTCGTCTGGCTTCAGTATTCCTGCTTCGGGAATCTGGAATTCTCACCTTTGAGGAAAAGCAAACTGGGACCTTCTGGCTCTTAGGCCGTGCAAACAGCCAGAAAGATTTGCGATTAGTTGCATCCAAGTACCAATTTCTTTGACCAGCCACCTACAGCACACTAAGCCGGATAAATTCAAAATTACATGTGCGCGACATAATATGCCCCTTGTGAGGAAACCGTGCGCATGTTTTGTCGCCTACAGCAACATTGAAGCCAGACAGACGTCCCCAGTCGTTCTGAGCTCCGTCAATTAAATATGCCGTACCACATGTATTGCAGCAAAACAAGCTTCAGTGAAAGCGTACCCAATCGTTCTGAGTTCTGTCAACTAAATATGCCGTACCGCTTGTCTGGCTGCAGTATTGCTGCTTCAGAGCGATCTAGAAAATCTAGAATCCTCACCTTTGAACGAGAACTGGTGCCTGCTGGCTTGTGCGCCGTGGAAACTGCAAAAGAGATTTGCGATTAGTTACGTCCAAGTAACACTTTTTTTGAGTAGCCAACTACAGCACATTCAAAGTTACATGCACGCATGCAACGGAACTCCCTTCATCCTTGTTTTTTGTTAACTCTGCTCACCTCCACCACTCGCCTCGAATTTCTGGGAACCAGGGAATCTCGATTCCCTGGTTCCCAAAGGCCATGCCATGGCTTGTGCCAGTCACGGATCTGTCAGCTCTGCCACCGGCGCCATTATGGCAAGGACGCCACAGCACCTGGCGCTTGATATGCTCTTTTAATATTTTGGGCATGGCTCAAAACAAATAGATGGGTATCTGGTATGCCCTTTACTTATTTGCGGATCGTTCCGAATCAGAGGGTAGGCGCTTCTGCGATCTGGGTGCATGCTCGATATTTTACAATAGTTGAAATTGAACTCTGCAGGAATCTTGAAACATAACAAACATAATGTGCACGCCAAAAGGCAAAGAAAATGAAAAAACCCACCGTCTATCTATTTTCGGTTCTTGTCCGCAAGAAGCTGTCGTATATGTAGCCTCCCCTGCTTAAGCCGCTCCTCCCTAGTGTTCCGGTTGGGTCTCGTCCTGATGAATCATCGGTGGAGACCTGAGGTGCGGTCAACATCAGATTAGACCTTTTGAGACAGAACCGTGTACTTGCTGGGAGGAAGTACACCCAAACGAATTTTAGGGATGTAATTTGTAGTGGGTTTTAAAATGAGAGGCCTGATGTAAAACAAAACGTCAATACTGATGCACCCCTTTTGCGAACCTAAAACTTTGAAGGCCTTGTCCCCCTCGCTAGGGGGACAAGGCAGATGAATCCTGGCATGTGGATGAAATTTTTACCTTAACATCCCGGCTCAAGGCCCATCCCCGAATATTCGACCTCCACACTTTTAAAAAAAAAAACTTTTTAGAAAACACCGAGTCCTCGACCACCCCCACAAAAGCCCGAACCAAGCATACTCGCACCGTGCCTTGTTTGCTCCGTGCGGTCCCCGAGTTAATTCGGGCTGACAATGTTGCTTTTTTTTCAAATGGAACCCACATTCTTAGTTTCGGTTTCACTTGTAGAGGCAGGTAGATACTTTTTTAAAGCTTCCTCCCAATGTGCTTCCGAGTCAACATTTTTGCAATGGCCAACCCACGGGCTTTGATTTTGCACTCCTTGACAAATGCTGAAACTCATATAGGCGGGCAATAGCTCGCCTTGATAATACTTGCTCTTGGTGGCGGAGAACAAACTCGTGTTCCTGATTGGCAGCCATCTGCTGCAAAGAATACCTGCACATATCCTAAAGAACCCACTCTTAGTCTAATACAGATGCTTTGGCCGGACAGAGACACAAAAGCCTGACACAAGACCACTATAAAGACAGGAAATAGAGTGTCTGTGAGGAATGAAACGCACAACTCAGATAGGCATCAATCACTCACCTTGAAAACACTTGCGATGAGTGGCAAAGGGCAAACTTCTGGCCTTGATTGGCTGGTGCTTGCCACCAAGATCTGCATGTATATGAAGGAACCCGGTTTTAATTAAACTTGGGTGTTTTTGCAGAAGAGAGACAACAAAATACTAATGCAAGACCACTACATTTAAAAAATGGCATCCAAGAGGAATAAAACCCAAAACGCAGTATGTTAGTGTTGGCTCTGTTTTTTCCCCCCCGAGTCCCCCGTTTTCTCGGGCGTGCCCCAGGGCTCGGTCCTTGGGCCGCTTTTGTTTTCAATTTTAATTAACAATTTAAGGATACACCACCCCATTGTACAAAGCCAATTTTTTGCTGACGATTGAGTTTTATTTGCTAAGCTAAACAACCTGTCTGATCAAGAAAAATTAAATTATTGTCTATCTTTGGTTCATGCATGGTACATAAAATGGAATATGGTTCTGAACTGTAAAAAGTGTGTTCAAATGGCCGTGACGTGGAAGAACCGCCCTTTGTTTTTTACATATTTTATCAATGGAGTACCACTCGAGACTGTTAAACAATATCAATACGTCGGGGTTTTAATTACCTCTGATTTGTCATGGAGTGCACATATTGAGTTTATGGCTCATAAAGCATTGCGGAAGCTCTGGTTTTTGAAACGAAATATTAACCTGTGTTCACCTGAAACTAAACTGACTGCTTATAAAACCATCATAAGACCAATGCTAGAATATGCATGTGTTGTATGGGACCCTCATACAAAGCTGTCAATTGATATGTTAGAGACTGTGCGAAAAAAGCATTGCGGTTTGTGTACAACCGTTATGGTTTTATGTCATACGTTGCAGATTTGTACCCAAGATCGGGATTGAGTGATTTAGCAACCCGGAGAAAAACAGAACGGCTGAAGTTTCTTTATAATCTGATACAAGGTAATTTGCGACCGCGCCTCTGTGATTACACTTCATTTACAAAAACAAGGGCCACGAGAGGCAAACACCAATCAACACTTGTCGAACCATTATGTCGAACCACTTTGTTCAAAGCATCCTTTTTTCCTAGAACCACGTGTGAGTGGAATAAGCTTCCTGAAAGTGTTGTAAATTTGAGATCATTAGATACTTTTAGTGAAGCACTACTGTCGCAATTTGTTGAGTAGTGGCTCTGTCTGTTTGTTTATACTACTTCCGCTTGTTTTTGAATATTGTTTTTATACACCTCCTGCCTCGGCGTTCTACAGAATGCTTGCAGTATCACCAAATAAATAAATAAATAATAAATAAATAAAATATAGGCGGGCAATAGCTCGCCTTGAAAATACTTGGTCTTGGCGGCCGAGAACAAACTCGTGTTCCTGATTGGCAGCCATTTGCTGCGAAGAATACCTGCACACATCCTAAAGAGCAAAGTCTAACACAGATGCTTTGGTTGGTCAGAGACACAAAAGCCTTACACAAGACCACTATAAAGACAGGAAAGAGAGTGTCTGTGAGGAATGAAACACATAACTCAGATAGGCATCAATTACTCACCTTGAAAACACTTGCCATGAGCGGCAAAGAGCAAACTTCTGGCCTTGATTGGCTGGTGCTTGACACACAGACCTGCATGTATAAGAAAGAACTCGATCTAAGTCAAACTTGGGTGTTTTTGCAGAAGAGAGACAACAAAATACTAATGCAAGACCACTACACAGGAAATGGCATCTAAGAGGAATGAAGCACAAAACTTATATAGGCGGGTAATAGCTCACCTTTAAAATATTTGCTCTTGGTGGCCGAGAGCGAACTCGTGTTCCTGATTGGCAACCATTTGCTGCGAAGAATACCTGCACATATCCTAAAGAACCCAGTCTTAGTCTAACAGAGATGCTTTGGCCGGACAGAGACACAAAAGTCTGATACAAACCACAAAAAGCAGGAAATAGTGTCTGCAAGAGATAAAAACAGACCCAGGTGGAGAGGCTCGTTCTGTTTCGCCCTAGTGAAATAGTGTAGCTCATTTTGCTAAAACAATGCATATTTGCTAAAAAAACATATATTTTGCCCCATTTAGCAGAGTTTACTGCCAAGGGTACCTGCACACCGGAATAAGTCAGAATTAGTCAGTTTTCTTTTTCTTTTGATGAGCGACAACAGAATCCTAAACGGGTGATGAAACAAAATATAAGCCTACCAAGCCAGGCTAGTTTGCCTTGATGCTAGCACAGTGCCTTGGCCGCCAAACGAGGTTCTATTCTTTGTCAATTGTCATATTTGGTGGGGCTAGTAAAATAAATGAAAATAAGGCAATTTCTCTTGCAGCCGACAGCTGCAAACGAAATTCATATACCTCGATAAACAACCTGGAAATAAAATTGGGTGGTGGCCTAGTGGTTTAAGGTGTCAAATTTCAAACTTAGACTGTAGTTTTGATTTAAGTCCTGGTGTATTTTTTATCCTTATAATTATATTTAAATAGTTTTCTTTTTCTATTTTTGAGGCACAAGCACTTAATTTATACACTAATTTACCATCAGAAGCGTTTTAATTACACTACATGGCTTCCTAGTGCTCATAAAAGATTCTCGGTAAGAGCGGTTTTAAACTTTTGTTTTCTTGCAGTCACTGCTGCTTGCTTTCTGACCTTTAAAATGCTGACAACTCGGCACAAAAGTAATAAAAATTGTGTTTCAAATGTGATGAAGATCAGCATTTCCAAGTTGTACCCCTGCCTCATGTCCCGACCATGCCACCATACAATAGCCGAGTGCAGTGACCAATGGTCCCAGGTGCTGTCACCTGACCGTATAGACGCTTTACACACGCGCCCAATTACAGCCGCCATTGCTGACCTTCTCTTGTCTTACCGAGATGCCGAGCAACTGAAACCGTAGTTGACGATCCTCTACAAAGGCCGATGCTTTAGAAAAGGACACAGTTAAATCTAGTAAGGCAATAACCTGGCCTGCTATGGTAATGATGAAGTGAAATAAACGAAATAAGAGGAAACAAAAACTGAAGGTCAGTTATGGCGGCCTCCATGCACAGCTGCTGCAAAGCGTCTATATGGCCTTACGGTGTGGCACGACTCATGCAGCACCTATGCTTCGCGATGGAGCCAGTGAGCGAGGTACGACATGCTAGAGCTGTGCAAGCCACAGCTTTACAGCCTGCAAAGCGTGGGAAGATGCCTTTCCCTTTGCAGAGCCGGCATTAGCTCACCGAGAAGCTATTGTAAGCACTAGAAAGCCAGAGTGTTAATAAAAGCACTTCTGAAAGTGAATTAGTGTGCAAATTATGTGTCGATACGTTAAAACTTAAAAAAAGTATATATATAAAAATACTAAGAAAAAAAAAACGTTTTCAGGTGGGTTGGTTCTTGAATTCAGTTCCCTAAGGCCCGCTTCAGACGCGACAATTTCGCCCAGCAACTTCACGTCGCAACACCAGCAACACGGGCCGCCTGCGTTCACACACAGCAAACGAATTGCTACGACTTGCCATCATCATGAAATTTTATTTTTCTTCCAGTATTTAGATGCACAGTTATATCCTAAAAACATGTGTTTATATCTTTAAATTGCGCTAAAAATACTAACTCATCTTTTTGAAACAGTTTATTACCAAAAACTATCCATTTCAAACCAGAACTAAGTCTTCAGTTGTCATCATCACCACCACAGGGGTGTCACGTGAAAATATTGCATTCCTGATTGGCTGCAGCTGCTTCAAACATCTCCGAGTAGTCAGAGTTGCTCGTCCGCTTCGAGCCAGACCCAATCTGAGCAATTTGTGTCGATCTAGGGAAAACTAGGGAAACACCTGCCACCAACCCCGAAATTGCGGGAAGAGTCCCCGTCTGAAGCGGGCCTATACTCCGTTTCATACATAGTGTGCAACGCAGTCAAAGCTGGCACACCGGTTTGCAGTGCTGACTGTGCCTTTGTTCGCCCTATTAAATAGTGTGTCCCCTGCAAAAAAATTTTAAAGTCGAAAAATGTGCCTTTTCGGGGCTAGTAACTGATGGTGGCGTTATGATTTCGACGGAGCACAAATGTTTTTCAATAAAAAGGAAAAGATAATGTAAACCACTTTAAATTATATTTGTTTTCGTCCGTGCGGCAGCCGTTGCGGGTTTTGGGGTTGTGTGGCACTGGCTTGTTTTGAGAAGATGGCGTCTTACGCAACAAGCTCAAGTACCTCTCCTGCTCAGATATTTTCGAAGATTCGTTTTGCAAAAATCTTGAAAGAGTGCAAGCAGATGATCGCCAATGTGTACTCGAGTACAAGAACACGCCCCCTGGAGAATTCGGTCGTGAAGTCCTGGAGACGGCCAGTAACAACACGGGAGTGTGCACCCGTACTGTCGTTAAAGGGACCATGAAATTACCTTTTTACTTTTTCCAGATAAATTTTACATTAAACCGTCAATGTTCACTAAATGCCGAACAGGCATCCGTTTTCGTCTCGGTTTATTAACTTCTACACAAAAAATTAATGAAATATCGACTTTTTCTTTCTCTCCAACTGACCGCAAAACAAGCCGTGACGTACGCTGTTTCCGGAACCGGAAGTTCTCTCGGCAGTAGGAGAATGGGAGCGTTAGCGGCGACGAGTTGGGGTGCGCCGGTAGGTTTTACTGCGCTGATGTAACCGACGTATTTTCTGAATCGGCGCCTCTCATCGCCGCATCGCAGCTGAGCGAAATTCAATATGTTGCGCTACAGCGACAGCATGGGACTAGTCCCATACGCCAGTATGCCTGTTGGGAAGTGCAGCGAGTCTTCCGGTGAAGACTCCAGAAGTCAACCCAACTGTCATTGTTGGTAAAAGGCGGCCAGCGTCAGTCGTTTGCAAAGCGACGTAGATGGAAACAAATTGCCGCGGCGTTTTTCGCGGCCTCGGAGATGCAGGAGCGAGCCGACGTTAAAAAAGATACGTTTGAACTAAGAGTGTCAGCAAGAGCCACGTAAATACCCGTTCACACTCGGAGCGGACGCGCGCGTTTGATGGGAGTGCTGTATTCACGCTGTTGGTAAGCGCTTCGGGACCGATCTTTTACAATTGTAACTCGATACTGACGCGACACTCGGCAAAGAAAGGTTATAGCCCGACAGTGACGTGCAGTCTGTCAGAATAAAAATGGCACACCAATAACAAAGTGTACATACCGTGTTACGAAGGTAATCCATACGGCGTTTATTTCAGCTCTATATCACACAAAACAAGAAGATAGAATCGACGAAAGTCCCTTTTCGACGAGTGTTCGTCAACACTGCCTCGGAAAACAAGGGGAATTGACCTCACCTCTTAATCTAAAATTGAGGTCAGCGATCAAACTATAATACGAGAAGGGTCCGCAAGGGTAGCGCGAGCATATTCCATTCAGCACGCCAGCCGGTCGTAGGCAGACGTTCTTGCGACGAAGCAACGCTGCGCCGAGTCGGAGTGCCTGCTAGGCCTGCATTCTGAGCAGCCCGCTTCGTCGGAGTCGCTTTTCTCGGGTGTTTGTGGATCCACCGTTCTTGTTCGTCGTGGTCTGTTTTATTTACTTTTTTTCTTGCTGCTTGAAGTCGGCACGCGCGAGAAGAACACGTAGAAAAATAAACGTTCAGTCAGTCGGAGTTTTGAGAAGAAGGAAATCAAAGGAAATAAACGTTCGCCGGTCGTTGCGGTCGTCGCGACCCAAGCTGCCCTACTGCGCACGCGCAGTAGTTGCTTCGTTTACCACACGATAGATGGCGCTTGGCTCTCAGTATTATCAAATTTGGAAATTTTCGCCACACATCTCTAATTATGCTACGAAATCTGGATCTGAATATTATTTAACAAAACTTTTAGGAAACATTCGCCGGCTATTTATTGTTTACGATCGCGGTGCTGGTGAGGTAGGCTTACCCAATAGGCGACAGGGATTCGCCTGACGTGCTCCGTTTCCGCGGATGCATCGTAGTAAAAGAAGGCGCAAAAGAGTCCAGTTTTCTTTTAAAAGTTCTATAGCAAATAATTTTTTTTGGCTCCCTGTTTTTGTGTTTCTTTTCACACCTTTTACGACGCGCGGTGGATGAAATTCGATTTTAAAATCATTTCATGGTCCCTTTAAGTGCAAGGCGCAGTGCCTATCTGGAAAGGTGGCGTACCCGAAGCGAAGACCTCGCAAAATAAAAGTTTCGAGCACGGGGACCGTCAAGCATGATGAGTTCACACACGCCATTCATCTGAAGGTGCCTCGCAAGTACTCTGAGAGGGAGATTCCAACCCTTGACAGCTATTTCAAAATAAATTGTACAGGCTGCAACTACTGTGGATGAATGTCTTATTATAAATTTTGGGACAAGGCTGCTATCAGGGCGATTCCTCATTCCACACTGCACGAAAGAAAAATATAACTCTGTGCCGGAGGCAAATAACACTTGCAAAGCGGCAGAGCAGATGGTAGCAATCTGGCTCCTCGGCGACTTATAAATAAAAAGCAAGAAAGGAGGAATAGAAATATGCACTTCAACAATGCGCACAATCTTGCACAAAAATTATGTCTAAAAAAAAAAAAAACTTTGTGCGCGTCAAGTGGGTTTATACCACCGCCACTGAGAGGTCAGTATCACCAGAGCAGTGCCTTCTACCACTCGTCCACGAAACGCGCGGAGTAACGCATTTTTTTTATTCTATTTTTTTTATGCGCACCACTTCAGTACCTTTGACAGCGTTGCACGCTATGTATGAAATGGAGTATAAGACACCCTATTGTCTTGTACAGCGACCATTTACGAACGCTTGGGTGTTTAAACGATGTACTACATATTTTAGAAAAAAAAATAAACAACAACGGGTGTTCAAACGTTGTATTAACATTTTTTTTCAAAAGAAAAAAACCAACAACAACAAAAAAGCACATTTTAGAGGGAAAAGTTAAGGAAAGGGAATGTACCATTATGCTCAGTGAAGTTCGGTGACAAGACTCGGACTCGAGCAGGAATGCCGTTATCCTTCGTGTAACCCCATGAGACTGTCTTGCTGCATTTGCTGGGGTTTACCTAACTGAGGTGCCTGTACGAAAAGTAGAAGAAACACATGTCCATAACACTTATTACTCACAAGAAAATTTGTCAACGTCCAATATGATTAATGGAGAAAATTATGCGAGGAATTTTTTGGCCGCGTTGGCCGAGTTATCTCTCGTGGCCAATGTTTCATTGCAACTCTAATTGTAGTGAACAATTATAGGGTATATTGCAAAGAAAGTGCAACTTCGTTTTGTATGAAACTACACCACACAAAACGGCACTCTAATACAGTATGTTGAGGTACCTCTGAACAAACTCCAGGGTTTCATGCCGCCTCCTTAAGATACTCGATGTTGAACATGAAATATGTGCACGAAGGAGTGAGCAAACAGTGACTTCCAATTTGTCTCAAACACCAGCGACATGTCGACAAGATGTGCAACGTGTAGAAGGTCGTCTAGAAGTGCGCCAAGATGAAAAAGCAAGATGTAACGATATCAGAATAAGATCACACCAAAGAGACACTGTTGTAATGAGACTATCTACCATGTAGAGACAGTAACCGGGAGTCAACCAACGTACAGCCGCGATTTACTTTGCGTTAAATGAGGTAAAAAAAAAAAAATAAACACTTTCTTTTTGTTGTTTCTTTCTTACCTTATTCTTTGAGCGCAGCCGGTAGCAGAGCAGTTGGGCGGCGTCACGAAAATCCGACTGACTCGCTAGCGTTTCTCAACTTCGTTCGGCGCCATTCGGCACCACAGATCAGTGGTTGGCACTCATAGGCTACCAGGGAAGAAAAAAGTACGAGCTTGAAGTCGCGCGTCGATCGCGACTTTCGTAAAGAGAAGCTCCGGTAACACTTCGGCGACTCGTCAGCTTCAAACAATGCCTGTTCGAACGAGCCCAACGAGCCTTTGCGCCGGCAAGCACGCTGGGAGCCGGGGGGCTGGAGGTTGAATATCCGAAAGAGACAATACGCTGGTTTTTACGTCTATTTGGCACATGAGATAACAAGATAGCGAAGCTAGCCGAGCGTGAACACTGACTGACGTTACATCGGAGTACACGCAGTCGAAAGAACGCCTGCAAGAGAGCACAGCCAGAGGCTTTCAACAGGGGACACGTGCGTTCAAATAAGCTGCGATTTCAAAACATCATGTCTCCTTTCTCTCCTTCAGTGTTCACTTTGATCTGTGTATACTAAAGCACTCAATGCTGCAAGCAATAGAGTCGTGTATACGTACCTTTCGAAGCGATTGAAAGCGCGTTGGTTTCACTTGGAGCCCACAAGCAAAGTGCGCGACGAACTTGATGAACTGTCATCCGTCAATCTCGCCGTCCCGCCGGGTCGGTCGCTGCGCAGTTGGCGTCAACGGCTCGGCCAGGCTTGGCTCGGCCGCTGGGGCGGCTGGGGCCGCTGGGCTCGGACGGCGGCTCGCTGCTCGCTGACTCGATGGGCTACAACGCAGGCAGCGCATGCGCGCAGGCTCGCCGGCTCGCTGGGCTCGCGGCGAAGCGAACTGCCTACTGCCTCCGAACGCTCCAAAGCGAACTGTTTCCGAAGCTCGAGCTTTCGCGCGCGCGGGTTGACAATGGAAACTTGCCTTCTCAAAAAAACGAGTCTGTAACGTATCGTTTGATGGCGCAAATGCACGTAGTTTTCACGTCGTTTTTTACAGTTTGTGCATCTCGCGAAACAGGCGATGAAGAGTGGCGGGTGAAATGTGCTCGCATGTGGTCGTGGATTTTGTGTACGACGTAGGATTACCCAGAAAGGTGGGTCAATATCGATAAATGTGCGGGTAAGAAGCAACTACATGCACGTGATGTTATCGTGCGAATTGACATTGTCACGCATCGTGATCGATTTGGGTTTCAACACAGGGAACCTAACTTTTGTTGCATTACAACAACTGCAATAAACATTTGTTTGAAAACGATCACTCCAATAAGCACGTCGTTATTGGGCTTTCTCAATAAAAGGTAGGTCGCGGGTGTTCCAGCTAGTTATTCTGAATGGTTTGGTGGTTGTCTAGCATTTCAAGCGCGCGAGGCTGTCTGTACTGTGTGCCGTACCAACAGCCGTACGTAGTACTTGCGCTTTCGATCCATGTGAATGTGTTTGCAACGCGGAACTTTCGTCTTTCTGTGTGCATCCACCTCCAATATCGTTCTCTCTCGTATTGCCGTATGGTAACTCCTGCTGTTTTACGATATCATTCACGCGATGTCGAATATGTGGGCATACCGATATCCGCATGTTGCTTCACGGACGTTCAATATTGTGTTACGTTTCCTCTTAGTCCGCGGTAGATGCCGACGTAATTCATGTTGGTAACTTGGAATTCGTTCTGAGATTTATGCACGCGATATCATATTGTATTCTTTCTGGGCCCGTGATCGACGAACGATATTTATATATCGTGTGGCCAGTGTGGCCGCACAGTATGTCCATGTCGGTCCCCAATATGCACGCGATGTCATATTCTATTCCAATAACCGTAAGTTCTGTCGGGATATTGTGCTCCGATATCCTGTTGTATACCAATAACCGCAAGTTATATCGGGATATTGTGCTCCAATATCCTGTTGTATACCAATAACCGCATACTATATCGGGTTATTGTGCTCCGATATGAATTCACATCGCGCGTATTGGGTTAATCGGATAACAATAAGTTTTTATTGGTTTCCACCAACCTCAGTGGAATACAATATTTCCAATAAGCCGAGTTCATATTGGCCTTTTTCAATAGGGTGAGCACGCGCTCAGCAGTCGTGCACACAGATGTTGCCTCCAGTGAATAGTCCCTATAGAGGCAAGCCAGAAGAAAATTATCCTCAGCAGTGCCAAAAGCACGAAATGCGATCGTGACGTTTCCAAAAGCTCATTGCATGCGCGAGCGCTCGCACATACAAAAACGTTCTCTCGTGGCACCCTCTTGCGCCTTTGCGCACTGAAGACAACTTGTGTGATGGAGGAGCGAAAAGCTTTCTTGCCAAACGCAAACAAACACAAAAAGTTTATATTTATTCCTCTAGCGAGGTCACTAGTCTAGTTTGACTCACTCAAATCTTTATAAAGGATCTGTTTTATTTGAAATTGAATTGTCCAAGCAACGAATGCGCGATAAATTTAGGCCAACAGAAATTTGTTTGCCAAATATCTAAATTTAGGGAATTCGGTCTATCTGTTTAAGGGTATGTTTTTACATTTAAATACTATTAAGAAGCATCCATTTAAAAAGGAAGTATTTAGTACTGCGAGAATCCCTTGCTACTTTATAATTGTTTTACAACACCTATCTGTATCTAAAACACATGAAGTAGAGGTGCTAAAATTTTTGAAGTAGTCTAATAGCAATTGCTGTCAAGATATTAAAACCGACATCAGAGGATTTACGTTACAACTCTAAAATTTTAGGTTTTCTAGTCAATGTGCATACGTACTACAAGAATGGAAGTATGATTTTTCACTGTCATTACATTTTATTATTTTTTCAGAAAGACAAATCCGGTGAAGATCTTCACGTATTAACGTAACGACAATTCAGATGTCTATCTTCATGATCATAATGGGTCTAGTGACATTTATTCACGGTAAACAAAATCTCATTCTTATGGAGTTCTCTGCGTCCGGTTTCTCTACCGCTGGAGATACAACGCCAGTGCCTCTAGATTGAGGCACTGGAGTAGTATATTTTAACTTATATCTGTAATAAATAGCTGCCGCGAAGAATGCAGTCTTGGTATTCGAAAAATCTGTTTTGTTAGAGGTGCAAAAATAAACGTCAAAGCTTCCAGGTAAGCTGACGGGATGCATAATTGAAACGCCACTGCGTTTCGTCTTGTCCCGACGAAGAAAACTTAACACTGTAGTTCTTTTTTTTTTTTTTTACTCGAATATGCCTTTTTGCTAACGACAAGCTTATTGTCTAACAAAAAATTATGTCTTCAGGCATTTGAATATTTCACCTGTCTGTCACAGACGTTATTCTCACCATCTGAACTAACGCCAGCAATCCTGAGGCATCAAAATCTTTCTATCGTAGAGCTCCGTTGAGCTAGTCAGAATTCTATCAGTTAATTTCTTTGTTGTAAAACTAAAAATAACAATCACTGGTCGTGACTCGGGAGCTATCATATCTACCTAATTCTTCTGTTTAATAAACGCTAGCCATGTTTAGTATATGGCCATTTCCAATCTGAAACGTTTCGTAATTAGACTCTTCTTATTTACGCACTGTCTAATTGTCTTCCTCGTGAATTTCAGAGATAATTCGATTATTATATTGATTATGATTTTCTAAGCCGTCACCTTTTAATACTAACATGATTATCCGACTTTTTGAACTAGCAATAATGACTTCAAATGTTCAATAGTCTCAACAGATAAAAAATACGTACCAATTATTTGCTTGATTGTATCATGTCTCTCATCCGTACTAGCATTGGCTACTCCAGCCTTTCATTCTTTAGGCACTTTTTTATGTTTTTTCTGCCTATCTTCAACACGTAATCTAAAAAAAACAAAAACGGGACTGAGTGTTTCAAAACTAAAAAGTAGGCGTCCAACGAAAATGTCTTCGAAACATTATCTTCTACGTGTCGAGGCCAACTCGACGAAAGCCAACCCGTCGAAGGGCAATTCGTCAAATAGGCCAATTCGTAATAGGGCAACTCCTCGATGGACAGTTCGTTTAAGACGTCCTTTCCTCGCCACTTTTTTTCAGAGAGAGAGAGAGAGCGAGGGAGAGCCAGAGAGAGAGCTAGTGAACGACGAGCAGAATACACTTTATAGAACGACTCAAGCACGAGCTGTTTTTATTTTCATCGGAGGATGAGGATGCACTGTGGTCGTCCTTCGTGGAGTCTGTGTGTTTAGCGTCCGAGGATGAAGTTATTTTTTCAATGTGGGCGACAAGGATTGGCCCCAGGAGGCTTGGGGATTTTTTGGGGGATCGGCCCAGCTGGCCCAGGAAGAGGGAACTGAGCTATTGACTGAGGGTGGAACATAGGAGAGAGAGAGATTCAAGCGAAGGAGGGTGAGGCCCTGAGACAGGGCCAGTATATGTGTTCATTGGAAGGGTAGCCTCCGCAGTTATTGCAGGTGGGGCGACCAGATCGGCGCTGTATGAAGTGTATATAGTGGTCCGTAGGAAGAGAAAAGGACTGTGCTTGCCGGAGAATAGAGGCCTCCCGTCTGGAGTGGGACCAGGAAGTGGAGGGGTGCTTGTAGCGTGGGACCTGAAGCTGGCGATGTGTGCAGTTCGTTCCTTGTGGTGTTGGAAGTGGTCATCGCGGGGATGGTATCGTTCCGGCCAGGTTGTCGGGGGGTCCGGAGGTTCGCTGTCGCGTGCCAGAGCCTGTGCTGGCTCGTTTCCCTGAATGCCTTGGTGGGGGGGGGGGGGGGGGGGGGGTACATTCTAGATGAACTTTAAGCTGCGGATGGGTACGCTTGTATTCTTGGATGAAGTGTGGATGTGCGTAGTCAGTGCTTGCGGATCGAAGCTGCGGAGAGCTGCCTGACTGTCCGTCTGCGCCAGGCGCGTATCCCCCGGCGGGGATACGCGCCTGGCGCCCGGCGGGGATACGCCCACCCCCCCCCCCCCCCTCAAATCTTACACTTTGCGGGGTCTCCTCTCCCCCTCATACACCATTTTGTCATGGGCAGGCCCCCCCTTCCCTCCCCCTTACCCCCCTCGCCCCACCCCCGAAACAAACTCCTGGCTACGTGCCTGGTCCGCACAGTGGTGGTTGCCGCGGAGTGTCGGTGGAGGATGGCTTCTTCTAGGATGGCTTGCCTCTCCGCCCCCGCAACCGAAGGAACACCGGAGTCTCTCCCCCCCGGGGTGTTACCGTCGCCGTCACGGTTTTGTCGTCGATGACTCGATCGCCAATGTAGTAGATGTTATGCATCGCTTAATTGAGATGGTCCGCATTGTCTTGCCTGAATTGCGCGTCTCTGTGGCGCGAGCCATATGTTGCGGGATATGGGGTCAACGACGAGATGGGGAATGCTGTCCTAAGAAGGTGGAGTCAGGGAAACGGGCTGGATGGTCTGTAGATTTCCCTAGCAGACGGAGAATGGCTCTTCCTTGTGCGGAGGTTGCGATTCGGTTAAGTTGGGCTTGGTGGTGTTTTAGAGCGCAGCTCTTAGGGGCCCGTTTCCGGCTTGAGCGGCGTCGCCGTCGGCGTCGGCGTCGGCGTCGGCGTAACCGCGCGGTGCATCATGGGGAATGTCCCATAATGCACCGCGCGAGCCCCCCACCGGGGTCACGTGACCTCGTGGGGGGGCACGTGACCCCCCCAAGATCACGTGACCCCGGTGCATCATGGGAAATGTCCCATAATGCACCGCGCGAGCCCCCCACCGGGGTCACGTGACCTCGTGGGGGGGCACGTGACCCCCCCGAGGTCACGTGACCCCGGTGCATCATGGGAAATGTCCCATAATGCACCGCGCGAGCCCCCCCACCGGGGTCACGTGACCTCGAGGGGGGCACGTCACCCCCCCCCCCCGAGGTCACGTGACCCCCCGAAGTCACGTGACTCCCCTTAGGTCACGTGACCCCCGCCGATGTCGCGTGACCCCCCAATGACGTCATCGTGACTGATGACGTCACCGACATCCACATCGTCATCGTCATCATCACTGATGACGTCACCGGCATCCACATCGTCATCATCACTGATGACGTCACCGGCATCCACATCGCCATCGTCATCATCACTGATGACGTCACAGGCATCCGCATCGTCATCGTCATCATCACTGATGACGTTACCGACATCCGCATCGTCATCGTCATCATCACTGATGACGTCATCAGTGACGTCACTGATGTCGTCACCGGCATCCACATCGTCATCGTCACTGATGACGTCACCGGCATCCGCATCGTCATCGTCATCATCACTGATGACGTCACCGGCATCCGCATCGTCATCGTCATCATCGCTGATGACGTTACCGACATCCGCATCGTCATCGTAATCATCACTGATGACGTCATCAGCGACGTCACTGATGACGTCACCGACATTCGCATCGTCATCGTCATCATCACTGGTGAAGTCTTCAGTGACGTCACTAATGACGTCATCGGTACCCGCATCGTCATCGTCACTGATGACGTCAGTGATGACATCATCGGCATTGGGGGTCACGTGACCCCCAAGGTCACCTGACCCCCCAAGGTCACGTGACCCCCCTGGTTAGTTTAACCCCCCCCCCCCCCCCCAGTGCCCTTCCCTCCTCCTCCTCAAGAGCTGCGCTCTAATTCGGCGTTACAGGGAGTTGTAAGCAGCTTTCACTTTTTTTCTATCCGCTGATCGAGAAAGGTGAAAAAAGCCATCTCTTCTATTTTAAAATTGGTGGTGTAGGAGGGACACCGAAGGCGGCGCAGTTGCACTTGCGAAAAGTCGCCTCTAGGCGCCGGAGTTGAGTGGCTGTGAGGTTCTGGTAGGGGAGTGCGTACATAGAGCGCGAGTAGACCATGGCCTCAATTACCTTGAGCGGTTCATGTTCCTTGAGGCCTTGGCGTTGCCGGGTGATGCGCCGGATCATCTGTTGTACTTGCTCGATCTGTTTGATGATTTGAGGAGTCTACACCGTACTGCGGCCGTCCTGCTGAAAGGTGAAGATCAGGACCTTAATGGGGGGGGGGGGGGGGTGGGGGGAGGGGCGTCGAGGAATGGGGAGCCGTTGATTTGAAGCTAGATGAGGTCTCGATAAGCCTGGGCAGTTTTCCGCGTGTCGCTTGAAGCTACAAAACATTTCATCTCGCGGGACGAGCAGGCGAGGCCAATGGTCTGGGCCTGGGCGTGAACTACGTCGAGACCCTTCTGCACAGTGTCCTCCTATTCCTCAGGGCAGACTGTGCAGCACCAAAGGGTGACATCATCCGCATAGATGGCGTGATCGAGGTCTGGGACGGCGGATAGCTGGGCTGGAAGATTTTTTAGGGTAAGATATAAGGGCTTGGGTGACAGTGAAGAGCCTTGGGAGTCCCTCGCCGCAGCGGATATGGCTGTGACGGATTGCTGTCTGGGTCGACGACGCAGAGCGTTCAGTCCTTGAGAGACTTCTTAACGTAGTCAAAGGGGCCGCATCCCGGCTGGGTCTCGTCCAGGTTCTGGAGGAGGGGGGCATATTCTACGTTGTCGAAGGCCTTGTGAATGTCCACTCCGACGATCGTACGTAGTTGAGCCGCGCTTTTGTAGTCGTAGACAGCCGTGCGGATGCAGCGGGCAACGTCTTGTGTGCTAACATGCTGGCGGAAGCCAACCATTGTTTGGACGAAGTATCCATGGCGCTCTATCCCTTTCATGGTCACTGACATACCTGTACGTAATCCAGGGAGCGTCCCGCATGGTTGCTGACGTACAGCGGGCCAATGTTTCAATATTATCACGCGAGCATCGACCGCCGGGACGGTCGGCGCTGTTGCGCGGATAAATGAGGCGTCACGGGAGAGATTAGGCGCGTGCGCACACAGTTCTTTCCGTTGCGAGCGTCGTCCGCGAGGCTATTTCGTGGACCACACAAAACCCCTGTTCATTATCTGCTGGCATAGCTAACCGCCTTTAAGCAAAGATCTTAACAACGATCGCTTGCGCGATAGTGCTCAGGCGTGGCATAAACCGCGCGTCATCTCGAGTTTAATTTACTTTTTTTTCATTTCATGTTCGCGTTCACTTGGGAATATTGACCAACAAAAATAAAAAAAGCGCAAAAAAAAACCGGTGACGCGGCAAACTGAATGCAATGATGCATTAAACTATATACCGCAGACGATGCTACGAGCCATCAAAACCAATCGAGTGCTTTCACCCTGCCACGTGACATCGTGCTTCCCCGTGCAGTTGTAGCCAATGGAAAGGCCACGTGACACACTTTTAGGGATGGACTGGCCAAGATGGCTCGTAGCTTCGGCTGCGGTACAACACAAATTGAAACATTATCAGGGTTTTCGCAGGGTGTTTCGTATTATCAACTGCGTTGTGCCGTCGTCAGCTAGCCTATGTATACACTCTTAGAAAAAAGGGTCAGTATAGTCCTCCCTAAAGGGAGGAACGCTCTTGACACATATGTTCCTTCAGAAAGGGAGAAACTTTCGTCCCTTAAGCAGGGGAGCAAAAGTTCCTCCGTCGACTGCATCTCATTATGGCGGCCACGAATCGAGCAAACCGAGCTCGATAAGGCTTAAAGAGAACACTAAATCTATTGTACGGAGCGAGAGGAGCAGCAAATAAAAACGTAACACGAGCTTTCCGCGAACTGTATTTATTTCCGAAGTAATTTTACCCCTGCAGGTAAAGAAACTTACGTTTCGAAAGCATCCAGTCACTCAGTCTTCTCATCGTCAGCACTGCGATGTTGAACGGAGACAACCGGCACCCAGTTCGCGCACTTTATGTCTTACCTTTGCTATTCCTCGAGTCACAATTCCTTCGTCAACCGTTGCGTCAACCGCACATCACGGAGGAGTTAAAATCATTCGCCCGCAAAACCAAAAGCCGCTCTAAAAAAAAAAAAGCGAATCCGAAGCAACCTCTTGGCTTACCTCAGCACGGTAACACGAAATTATGGCGTAGCCGCGTAGCGTAAAATGATGTTAAATCGCTTGCCACCAGATGGCAGGGTCAATCAGAGTAATCGCAAGTAGCTAGGCTAGGAGGCGCTAGGTCCAATTCATGTTTTACAAAAAAATATTTTTATTTCCTTACGCCACAATTGCGTTTCCTTTTCATCGGGAACCTCTAACACATGTAGACAGGTTACGCACACTACAAGCATCAGGTGAACATATATTGAGCGCATACGCATGCATCGCACATACAAACATCAATACAACACACTACCCCGATCACTACTCCCGAGCCCTGCGTTTTCGCCCTGGTCGTTTTAAACGTACGGAATTTTTCGATGACTCCCTAAGCAATAAAAAATATTGCGAACATGTTCATTTTTTTCCAGCAATGTCATACATCTAAGACTATTTTTAATGGCTCAGGGGACGAATCTCTTATTAAAAAGAAAACGCTCGATCATGCCGTAATTATTTGAAAGCCAATAAATCGAGCCGCTCCAATGTGGTTCCAAGCCATGAGTTTGTTTTCCCGCACGGCGCTTCGTAGCCAGTATTTCTATTGTAGTGTTTGTTTTTCTATTTGTGCTGTTCGCGCACGGCTGCAATTGCCGTCTTGAATTAATCTTTGTAGAGCGGCTATAGCTGAAGCATCAGCTGGAAGTGATGTTTCACGGGCTGAGAAATCGCTTTTCGATCAACTTGAATGCAGTCAAAGCCGCGACTTGCGGCAGGTGTTAATTCTACGGAGCTACGCCGTTGCGAGCTCGAAAACTTCTAACGCTCATCCCAGCGCGCCCCTTGAAGGGCAGTTTCTACAGGAACCGTAATATGTTTAAACAGTAAAATACAATATAGCGTTTTTTTCGATTTTACCTCTTTTTTTTATGCTAAACTTCCATTGTAAATATACGTAATTTGCGTCATAATTTAGTACTGTTCAGTCTTTTCCCCAGAGCGCAATCGCTCTCGGGGTCCGACAGTCACATTGGCCGCTGTACGATAGGAGCTTACCGTTCAGACCAGCGCTCCAACATGACTATCCACACGTCGATCGACTGCACCTAATCCCTCAGGTGGTTTTAAACTCTTTATTCTAAAGCGGAATGTCATCCTGCGACACCCCGCCCCCTCCGATCACGGCCCGACCAGCGACATCAATGCCCGACAGTTTACGTCATGTCATCTTGTTAGACCACTGATACGGGAACACACGGTCACATCGGCGATAATTCCAGTCTTCTGTTCACAACCCACAACACTGCCATCACGATTTCGCTGACACGCAGAAATACGGAACCACGTTGACGATGTTGCTGACAGAGAAATACAAAATCACGTTGAACGCCGGTTGGTACTCGGCACGGGACAACAGAACCGAACTCAGCACGGAAGGCACCCAGGCAGCCGGCAGGAAACATGCCTGCCTTGGACGCAGTTCCTGCGATTTCCATAACGTCGGAAACGTCGACACAGTTCCTCGTGGTTTCGCTACTGTAGTTCCGCGTGTGTCCCGCAAATCGGAGACGGCCGTCTTACCCAGTGTATGTAGCGCTGCTGGCACTGCTCCGGAACTTCGCTGTTTCTAGCGGCTTCGTTAGCTCGTTTGATAAAATTAGTGGTAAAAACGTCCGTGCAATCGAAATTTTCTGCACGTTTGGACTAGAAGACGGAAATACAGACGGCCTTGCGGCCGCTGAAGCTCAATCAACTCGACATTAATTTATTAAACAACGTGCGCGATGTGCTCGAACAACGAAACCGAAAGAAGATGAGTCGGGAGGGCGACAGCTTTCTCCCGTCTGCCTGGAGAAGGAGGAAAACGTCTCGGTGAATAATAAAGACTTTAACTTTCCTTTCATCGGTCTGGGTTTGTTTATGCGTGTTTTGGTAAATAAAAATGAAAAAAAAAACTTTACGAAAACAAAAAAACCCCGCTCTTCCGGGGATCGAACCTTTGACCACTTGGTCAGTAGCGCGATGTTTGACCCCTGCGCCAACTGAAGAAGGAGCAACGCGACCTTCTCCTTTCATCTGAACTTCCGTTCCTCCCTTCTCTGGGCAACTTGTCCGCAACAAGGAGGAACAGTCGCTGTTGCTACCTTTCTCCTCCTTTTTTTCTTAGAGTGTACTGGATAGTCAGACTTTCCTTGATCAGCGGGCGCGCGCACATTTTTATGCCTCCTTGACTGCCCATGAAAACAAGGGAACGTATTGTGAGAATGTCGATGGGCGGCATGACGCAAAGGGATGTAGCAACCACAGTCGGGGTTATACAGGCTACCGTCAATAGGATTATGAACGCATTCCCAGAGGGGCGTATCGCGATGCACTTCGACATTGCAGGCGCCCTGCCCCCCTTCCTTTGCTACGGAGCAGGGGCTGTGTGCGATCAACGGAATAGCCTAGCCGACGACGTTCTCAGCCGAAAGGGCTTCGGGCGCACCCGCTTAATCTCTCCCGTTTCGCCGCACGCCTCCGCGGTAGGGCACTGGCCGTCCCGGCGGTCGGCGCTCGCTTGATATTATTAAAAAATTGGGCCACTGGACATGTACGACCGCGACTGCTCATTCCGAAATTTCCGCCTGTACTTGAACGGGCACGTTCGCGCGGACGTGCTGACATCTGGTAGGTTTATAAGGAAATACTTCCATATAACTGCCCCGTCGTGTTTGCTGGGCGGCTTTTTGAAATTGCGAAACAGGACTCCGTGCACGTAATACTTTCCAGATGGCCACGCGTGCCGGCTGCTCCGGAGGTAGCGGAGATTGGAGCGATGGCTCTTCGGGTTGAGACTTTGAACCCTTCTCGGACTCTGAGTCGGATGACAGCTCGACAGCCGACGAACAACTGGAAATCTGCTGGGAGTAGGAGTCTGGCACAGCCGCACCGTCTGCTGGACCGTCTCGGAAGTGGGCGCGTCGAAACGTAATTAACTGGAAAACGAAAAGGTGAAGACTTCTCCCCATCCATATCTCCATTTGACGCGTCGCATTCCGGACAGCCTGCAGGCACTCTACTCCAGCCAGATGCCAAAGCAGCAGACTATTTCACATTATACTTCGACGAGGGAGTTGTGTCTTTGACTGCAAACAAGACTAATGACTACGCGCGCCAGCTGATTGCTCACCCCGACCTCGCACGCACATCTCGACTGAAAGTGTGGGTAGATGTTGGTCTCTCTGAAATCTACTGCTTTGTACCAGCTGTTCTGCTGATGGGGCTCATCCGAAAAAATGCTTTGAGGGACTACTGGATCATCGATCCAATGACTCAGACCTCTTCTCTTTTAGCGTTTTTTTTCAGTAAATCGTTTCCGCCTTTTGCTGATAGTGCTCTATTCCAGTTCCAGAACTCATGCAGCAGATTGCCTAAGAAAAATCAGGCCACTCATGAAAACGCTTCAGGCAAAGCTTGCGAGTCTGCTGGTCCTATATCAAGATCTCTGTATTGATGAGTCGATGATGCCTTGGAGAGGACGTCTTTCATTTCGTCAGTACCTTCCTTACAAAAGGCACCGTTTCGGAGTGAAGACGCTTGTTTTGTGCGACGTGAAGACCGGATACATCTTTCCATGAAAGGTTCCACGAAAATGACGCTGATTAAGGAGTTGGGACTTTCGGGCTTGGTTGTCCTCGAGATAGTGGGTGTGCAACACACCCACTATCTCGGAAAGGGGTATTCCCTTTTCGTAGACAACTGGTAGACTAGTCCGGCAATTTTCCAGTACCTTCAAGGGAAGCAAACCAATACTTGCGGAACGGTGCTACGAAACAAAAAGAGACTTCACAATTAAAAAAAAAAAATGATAAGAAAGGGAGAGGTAGAGCGCTTTCACACCGATACACCTCTGGCATTGAGAGAAGTACACATGTTGACCCCAATGCGTGGAGGTCGTATTGAGGACACTGGCAAGGTAAACAGAGGAACAGGCACTCCACAGAAAATGCCATCATGCATAGTTGAGTACAGCTAGAAGATGGGACTCGTGAACAATGTGGACGTGCAGCTAAGCTTCACTGAAAGCATCAGGACGCTGAAGTGGTATAAGAAGGTTTATTTTCACCTTCTGGATATGTTTCTCTTGAACGCGTTCCCTCTCCATCGTAAAATGAGTGCCCACAAGATCGCATTTTCCGAGTTCAGAAGGAGAGTCGTGTACCAGCTCGTTGAGGAGCATCACACGGAGAGGCGGAACAGTTGAAGGCCCAGCGGAGACAATCCAACGAGACTGACAGCCCGACACTTCCTTGAAAGGGTGCCACAAACCTCAGCGAAAGGCAACCGCACCCAACGAAGGTGCCACGTGTGTGCCAACACAGCTTTGAGACCGAAGCAAGGAAAGGACACAATGTTCATGTGCCCCGACTGTGACAAGGACGTACGTGTGGAACCCTGCTAGGCTTCAAGGACTACCACACTTTGAAGAAGTACTAGAGGGTTGACAATTTGAAGTTGTAGTCCTTTTTGTTTTGTTCAGCCTCAAACGAGCGTGCCGCAGATGTTTTAAAGTGTGAGTTACTATTTATTATAAGTCTTACATTGCGACAATAAACTAGTGTATCTTCATTGCTATAGCACCGGAAAAAAAAACGACCACGGAAGTGCGTCTTTGGACAAAAATTGCGCCTAGGAAAGGGCTAGGTGCCACACGAACCGTTGGAGGGCCATCATCTCCGTCAACTCACCAAAGCCTGATGTCATGGAATTCGGGCGAAGGTTGGTGATCGTGGTGGTGAGTTTGCCTGGCTTGGGGATGGTGATGGCGTGGGGTTCTATCCATCCTGGCTGTATAGAGCCTGTTTCTACGCTTCATTGATTAAGGCGAGATATTCTTCCATCTTCATGTCCGGCAGGTTGCGGAGCATCCCATAGGTAACGCGTTCGGGGTACGGTGTCCTGTTCCGCTTGCTTGCGGAGGGCTGATGTAAGGTATTGCAGGGAAAACACAGAGTTTATGCCGCTGTTTGGTTCTTCGCCAGGTTGGATGGTGTAACAAGGGTGTTTGAAGGAACGGAATCTGTCTCTTGACTGAAGATGTGTCGGTTTAAACAGGTGGTGTGTTTTTTTCCGGTGAATTGCCTTGTATTGAATCTTTCAAAGCAGGCCCAATAACTTTGGGAAACGTGTAATGTGGTAACTGATTTGAAAGTTGCACCGGGCTAGTCGGGCTTGAGTTTGATCTGTTTTCATTTGACCCCTTAGTGAGTGCAACGAACGAAGCCCTTTTTGAAGGCTGGTTCTCGTGCGTGCTACTCAAGTTTATCTGTGGAGTTGGAGAGCGCTGTTCATCCTTTCTGGCTAGTTGGGCCCGTTCGGTTTTATAAACCATGGTTCTAGCAGTGCGGAAATTGACTGCGTATTGTCTGGCGTAATTGCTGGTTTCTGCCTCTTTTTCCGTCTTAAACATCACGGTGAAGTAGCCATGTGAGTGTCTCTGCACTTGGTGCACTTTTATTACTCAGAACAGTTATCTATGTTTTCATGCGTACCACTGCAGCGGCTGCATACTGGGTTCTGCTTGCAGGCTGCTTCTCGATTCCAATAACGGTAGCACTTGCGGCACTGTGTTGCGTTTTCCTTGAATAAAGTCACTGGGTGCCGGACGTGGCCGATGTGAGCAAAGCTTGGCAGCGTTGATTCAGTAAACGAAATCTTTACCGCTGAACTTTTGGCTAGTCTTCATAGTCGCGCAAATCTGTTTTCTGGAGACCTTAATTTGTCGGCGACCTGTGCATCAGTGAGCGTGGTGTCCACGTCCCTGATTACTCTAGTGGCGTAATATCTGGAAAGTGATTCGTAAGCTAAGATCTTGACTCCACAGAGCTCAGTGCAACTTAGGAGTGCTCGAGCTGTCTGGCCATTCCTTGTGTCCATGGCAATGCAATTCAGACATCTGTTATATCTGATCTCGAGGATACATTTCGGGCACAAATTTTCCAAGGCGAGGGACACTTTTAGGCTGTTTAGCAATGTGAGTATTGTGTTCCGCTCGGCCGGTGTGATTATGACCAATAAGCCATTCAGGCATTCCTGTACTGCTTCAAATTCTTTCATTGCTAAGGCTGTAATTAGGGTTGTTTTTCTTTTGCTTTCTTCTTACTTGGGGTTAATCCATTCTCTGCTGTCAAGATAAGAAATTTACATGTCAGTGGATGGCTTAATGACCCGCCATGATGATGTTGTGGCGCATTGCTGACCTGGAGTGATGTCCGCATTCAGGTTCATGGCTGAGTTTTCTGCTCCGCCGATTTAACTGCCACAGTTGTAAGAAGGCATGCTCCATGATCGGCGGAACAGCGTTGATTCGAGTTCAGCGAAGATGTGCCGGTAGAAATGGCAAGGTCGGTTCATTAGCACTGGTGAGTAAATCCCAGTGCGGCAAACTACACCACCGAGGGGCGTATTCCGAACAATATCTGCAGTTCGTACTGTCCAAACTGGCGGATAATATATAATAATTTTATGGAACAGATGAAGTGGGGGAAAAAAAACAGTCTTTTTTAAAACACTTCGTCTTTTTCCCCTTCTCTAGAAATGTAGGTATTTAGCTTTCATATTTTTGCGTACGCTGTAAATTGCGGGTTGTGCGCTGCGTGCTGTCTCCTTGCCTAAAAGTGACGGCAAGAGCTCTCGTACCCGTCCGCCAGCAACGTAATAATAAAACAAAATCTCTAGGTTAAAAGCCTCTATCTCCTCTATGTAATAATGATTGTCTTTAGAATATATTTTTTTATACAGAACATATATTTCAAATCATAAACACAAGACACCTATTAAATATTATATTTATACGTAATGTTTTATGCGATGAATCGAGCTGTTTTTTTTTTTATAGAGAGGCAGACGAGTAGCGAATTCTTCTGGTCGTTCTGAATCAGTGGCTTAAATCCGCTACGCCACATGTGGTCCGTGCGGAGCCAACCGGACTTTGACTCCCCCAGCGGAAGATGACAGGAGTGGCCGACTGTCTTCCCTGCATTGCCCATCGCGTTGGGCCCTCGTCATATCCGAAAACCGCCTGCATGCTCGCAGCCGCCGTTGGTCGCCCGCCGTTCCCGTCAAGCTCGGATAGGCAGGAAGCGACGGGTCCCCAGAGATCGACTTCCACTCGGCTCCGGGAAAATAGGCCGATCGAGATCTGGGCACTCTGAACCGAGATCCGGAGTCGGCGCTGCTTTAAAACGACAAGAGAGAGAGACATCCGTGTTGATCCCAAACGACAGACGCGCGCTCCGCAAAAGTCGATCCCGGGGCGCGCCAGAACGACGAGTGGAATTAGCTATTAATCAGAAGTTATGGCTATAAATGCGTCAGCGTATCTTCGATTGGTCTGAGGAATAACAAGACAGCTATTGCAAGCCGCGTCATGGTAAGGGATTGGTTGAGGGGCGCGACAACCTACTGCATATATTTCCGTGCTTTTTTTATAGCCTTAAACAGCTGAAGATAGCGCGTTGTGTTGTCTTGTTCATCCCCTTGTCCATGCCTGCAAGTGGGAACATGTTTTAATGGATTCAGCACCAACTCGCCCAACAGTCAGAAAGGACCCATATTAGCTGAAGTCTCGCATAGTCTAGAAATTAACCCACATATTGATGACTCAATACCAAGCATTTTGTACCAACTTTTGTATTTCAGATATGGGGCTATGTTTTGAGAGTGGTCTATACATGGAACGATGGGAACAGAAAGCAAAATTGTTTTACGAAAGAGATCAAAAGACTGGAAGAAAAATGATAAAACAAACCTTTTCTTTTTAACTCTCTTACGCAAATTCGAAAGGTTGCCCCCTTCGACGAGTTGTCCCGTCTCCAAACTGACGAATGCTATGACCTTTTCTTAAACGAGTTAAAACGTGCCTATTGCACAGCGTTTCCATACAAAACAATTTATGTCAACAAAAAGTCTCGAAAGCCCTGGATCAGTAGACAGCCTCTGAAACAAATTAAAAAAATAAATTTTCTGTATGATTCCTTTCTTAAAACTCGAGACGAAGTAAAGTTGCGTGAATTCTAAAAATTTAGAAACTTCGTAAATACGCAGTTAAAACGTGCAAAACAACGTTATTTTTCTGCCAAATTTGATGAGTCTTGTTTTAGGCAGCCCGAAATTATGTGGAAGCGTTTGAACTCCTTAATGCGAAACCCGAACCAGGATGGTATTGAAAGCATGACCATTAATAATAGGGAAGTATCCAGTACCGAACTTAGCAATAAATTAATGACTACTTTGTCAGTGTGGGAACCAGTACTTATAATAGTACAGCCATAAGTAATTTTACCACCTGCAATGAAACCATTTTCTAACTCCTACCGATGAAGGCGAAGTTTTCTCCACAATTATGAACATAAAAAAATGGCCGTAGTCATGACTGTGAGGATCTCCAAATCGGACCTGTGAAATTTGTCTTGGATTTGATACTTCCGTGCTTAACTCATTTGTGTAATCTTATATTATCATCTGGTACCTTCCCGAACAGGATGCAGGTTGCTAAAGTTTCTGTTCTTTATAAAGGTGGGGATAGGAATGATCTGAGTAACTACCGTCCAATTTCCATCCTTCCTATATTTTCAAAGCCCATTGAAAAAATTATGTGCTCTCGACTTTTCAATTTTCTGGGCAAACACTCCTTGTTGTCGGAATCACAATTCGGTTTTAGGAAACATAGATCCAGAGAAACAGCCTTACTAGTACAGAAAGAATTAATATTAGAAAATTTTGAGAATAAACTTTTAACTTTAGGGATTTTCATAGACTTTAGAAAAGCGTTCGATCGAATAAACCACCAGACTCTTCTTGACAAGTTAAAATGTTACGGTATACGTGGTATTCCCTTATCACTCCTTGCCTCCTACCTACAATATCGCCACCAATATGTTCAGATTGGAAACTCGTCATCCAACATGCAGCGTATTTCTTCTGGGGTTCCCGGCCGGGGAAGCATATTAGGCCCCCTGTTGTTTAATATTTACGTCAATGATATTACAAATATAGAAACTTCCGCCAAGCTGATTATGTATGCAGATGATACCAGCATCTTTTTTTCTCACTCTAGAGAAGACCTACTCACTTCCAAAGGAAACAATTTTTTACGCAAGTTAACACATTGGGTTACGATAAATTCTCTGTCGATAAACCCGTCCAATACAAAAGCAGTCCTTTTTAAATGTCCAGGATCACGGATCGCGTTGTCCAGTGATTTGTACTTTGGGCCAAATATAGTAGAATGCGTTGAAAGCGTAAAGACACTCGGCGTTGTGTTCTCTGAACACATGTCGTGGAATCATTATGTTTCTTACATCCATAAAAAACTTTGTAAAGTAGTAGGGATAATGAACACATATTGAGATGTATTTCCTGTAAGTATAAAAAATTAGTATATAATTCCCTTTTTCATTCAATTCTTTGTTATTGCCATCTGGTATGGGGGACAACAACAAAAAGTAACTTTGACAGGTTGAGGTTAATGCAAACAAAAGCAATAAGGATAATTGAAAATGTCCCACGTGATCCTAGTTCTCTTCCTTTATTTATAAAGCATAAAATACTTGACGTATCTAACATGTACTCCAATAGATTAACGGTCACATATCATCGTGCCTTACGAGAACATATTACAGTAATTTTCGACCTCGCTAAACTTGAAAGTAATGTATCCTTATATCCCTCACGTCATTGGCATCCCTGGAGAATCCCATCATCTAGAACTAATTTTGGCTTCCAGAGGTTGAGTTAATGTTTACCGTCTCTGTTGAACACCTTATATTCCCAAGAAGTTGATTCCCCTTCATTAAGTGCCCATAGAGCTCAGGCTTTATTATATTGAGTGAAAATGTTTGTCGTATGTTTGGTATATCTACTATTTCAGTCTGTTTTTGAAGCGCAACCTATTTTCAATGACACTTATTTTATACGATATCTTATATAAGTTATCTTTATTGTGTTTTTCTTTCGTGTCTGGAGATGAGTGTTGGTAAACTTTAGTCAAATGTCCGTAAAATTTAAACTTGCCGGTAATAAATAGATTGTTTGTCTTATGTTTGTTATATCTATCTATTTCAATGTGTATTGAGACGATACTTAATATATTGCTAAATGTCATGTCACGTAAGTTATTTTCACTGTGTCTTTTTTTTGTGTGTGGGTTTTTGGTGACAGTGCCGCTCTGCCCTGTGTTTTGGGGGGCAGGAACCCGTCAAGCTGCAAACTTGCAGCTTTTTTTCCTGGCCCCCCTTGTCACATGTGTGTAAAAGCGCTGTGACAAAAATAAACCGATTCTGATTCTGATTCTGAGATTGTCTCCGCGAAACGGCGTGAATGGATGGGCGGGATAAGAGCCACAGATAGGTTAACACGCGCCCAAGTGATACAGGCCCGGTGAAGGCGGCGACAGCGGCAAGTTGTTACCTTCGACAAGAAAAAGCACACAGGAGATTGACTACCGTGCGGCGATTTTACGGATTATTATACACTCCGTGCGGGAACTATAGGCGGTGCTTTGCAAAACGCGCGTTGCGCCGCAAACGGAGGTGCTGGCCTTCGACAGTGAGACGCGTTCAACAGCCTGCGGTGCCTTTTCGCGTGCGAAGCTGTGGCGGCGGAAGCGCGCACGACGGAACTTTGGTTCATCGAGCCGATACGTTGATGGTGACGTTGCATAATGATGGGGGAAGAGATAACAAGGTCATCTAGATAATTTCCGCTTCTTATATATTCCAAGAAATAAATGTTACATCTTCAATCAATCACACGGCACGCTGGCTTACGACGAGAAACTTTCCCGGTTGCTAGAAAGTACAACCGCTGGACTTTTTTCACATAATCGACGAGGCGTTTATATCCTGAAATTCGAGTACCGCAAATTAATTGAGTTAAGGTAGGTTCATCCTGAACTCAGTGAATTAGTGGTAGAATAATTCATATATATATATATATATATATGTGTATATATAAACGCTGTATATGGGATGAATGGGCATCATGAATACACTTATTTGTATCGGTCTTGTAGCCACAATTCCTTCGCTCAGAGATATGACCAGATGACGACCCGAAAGACGATAACTTATTCTCATATAACGATACGCAATTTTTCAGTTTCAGATTTGGGGAACGTACTTTGAAATCGGGAGTTGTAATTTCCTCGAAAAGTACCAGAAAAAAAAACTGCTGTAGTAAATTATAAGTACATGCTCAGAGCATGTACTCAAAATAAAATACAAGTTTTGTAAAACAACTTGAAGTAGTAGTACCTTAAGAACCATGTACCTAAAATACTTCCCAGCACAGCTTGTTTATTTTTATTAATGTAAAAACGTTGGGGGAATTATTAAGGTTTCTCTAACGATCTCCGAATCTTAAAAGACCTGCATATTCTGAGTTCTGGGAGGGAAAGTGACGCGAAGACTTGACCTTAGCGTTGCCCTTTAGCAGGCGATTCTTGAAGTACAGCAAAAACTGTGGGAGCAGCACCAGATGAGCTTTAGAACGGCTGCTGCATTTGGTTGCCTTCTTTGAGTGAGGATGCGATGTGCAGAACTCCTGTAGTGCGCGAGAGCTCCTGCATTCGGGAGAAACGGGAACAAGCCCTTTCTCCAACTGCGTTGTCTCCCAGAGCTTCGAAACTCAAGAAAACTCCAGTCTTCGGTGCTAATCCCGCCATTACTCGGCCTCACTTGCCACGCGTATGTCCTCTCCCCACGCCTCGCGTAGCAGGGTTGTTGCAGTGCGGGGCTCGTAAAACTTTTAGGGGTTTTCGGACCCTGTAAATCCCCCCCCCCCCCCCCCTGCCTACGCCACACGCTTGAGTCACTTTGGAAATATCAGCTCATCTTCCAACATCTTTTTTTCTTTTTGTGCAGAAATGTTTGTTGATAATCAAACTTACTACTAAAATTTGAAAGTAATATTTACCTTGAGTTGAAATTGCTTGGAACAAGTAATTAAAGTAAACTAATAATTACCGATATAAATATAATTGAAAGGTACTTAACTACTTAGAAAAGTAGTTAAAGTACAGTAACTTAAGAAAAGTAGTTGAACTACTTAGACGTCTGAGAACATGTCAGACGTCTTAGACGTCTGAGAACAGTGGCAGACATGATCGGGAGACCGAATTTCTTGGGTCGTACGGCGCGGGTCCATGGTTGCCGCTGTCCCACAAAACATCAGCCAGTTGAAAAACTACAAAACTTTGTACCCACGAGACACGATGCATAACTATTGAAGCACTAAATGACGCGGCAGTTCATACTATCAACCTGGCGCAACGCACCGCTCCGACTACAATGCGTACCAACTAGGTACGCAGCTTGGTTTCGTTTCGCTGGCTACTCACTGCCTGCCTTCGATAACGGCCGCGCGGCGGCACGGCGGTCACGTGGCGCGGAGTGTATAGGGCAGTATTTGCATTAAAATCTAATGTCAAAGTTATATATCTTGGTTTTAAAAAAGCGGCGACCAGTTGGCCTCTTTATCGAGTTTTCCTTCGACGAGTTGCTCTATGATGACGAATTGTCCTATTCGACGAATGGGCCGCCGACGAGCTGGCCGTCAACGAGTTGACTTTCAACGGTTTGGCCTAGACCTGTTCTCCTTCCGTCATCTTTTTCTTCGTCTTGAAAGTGTCTTCATTTTCCCGCACCATAGTCCCAGGCACCACAAACATTATGATTCAACACTTCCGTGTTTAAAACAATAAAGGAGATTACAGAGCTCCTGGGACAGATGAAGGGATTCGTACGTTGCCGCATCGTTGGCGTGCCGGTTGACGCACTTGTTAGACGTGTTCGCTTGTCTAATTTT
The DNA here is from genome assembly GCF_016920785.2 of Ixodes scapularis. NCBI lineage: Eukaryota > Metazoa > Arthropoda > Arachnida > Ixodida > Ixodidae > Ixodes > Ixodes scapularis. Next base: position 2,323,791 of record NW_024609883.1, on the reverse strand, counting down.
TAGGCGATGTGCTTTGGCTGAGATGTGATCTTGTGGCACATAATGTGTATAACCTGCATAACGCGTACCAAAAAGACTAAAGCCGGCGTCCCCAAAATTATTATGTCACGGATGAACGCGACAAGACAATGAATAATTAACTAAAAATAAAAGTTTAATCGGGGAACCTTCGGTAAACATAATAAAAAAAGGAGCATTGAGGCAGCTGAAAAGCTGGCTGCGATTTGGCGGCTTAACAGCAAGCGAGAGCGAGACTTACTCGACAAAGTCCCGCGCAGCTCCTTATTTAGCGTTCGTCAGCATGTCGAAAACTCGGCCCAGAAGGTTCAAGCGTCGAGCGTTCGGGGTGAGAATAAACAGGAACTTTCTAGAACAGGGAAGTAGGACGAAATAATAGAAGTTACGTCCGCAGTAAGAATAAATACGAACCCTCTAAAAGTCCCTGGCCGAGTGTTGTTTGCTGGGCACTGCGCGCGGCAATATTGTGACATAAGTAGAGACATTCTATATGCTTTCAGAAATAACCACTTTGATGAAACAGATCATAATTTAGCGAGATCAGGAGTAGATCTAAAAGAAACAAATTAAATAAGCATTTAGAAAACAAAACAAAAAAAAACATGAAACATGGTGTGATGAATGGCAAATTACAAATAAAACGTATAACGTTTTTCATCACCATAACGAAAAGGTTAACCCCTCTGCATTTTGATTAACACACTGGGAAGAATCTTCCCCGACAAGTGACGAAATATAACGACTGAGAGGTACTTGATCGTCTGTACCTCAAGTAAGCATTTTCTGTCAATCAAAACAAAACAAAACAAAAAAAAAAGAAAAGAAAACATGCAAGGCCATCGAAACATCTGGAGAACTTTAAGATACTCATCACATTAATTTCAAAACAGCGTTTGAAAATTCGACTTCACCAGCTGTGAAGTATGTCAGCGCCCCATAAAAAAACCTGCACGTTACGGAAAAAAAAAAAAAAAAAAAAACAAGAAAGAGAAACAACGAAGGACTTAGACCAAGGTTTATCTACAGCGTCTCCCCAAAAACATTTGTGTTTTTCTTTTTGACAAAATAAACTAAGCATTGCCGAATGCTCATTCTGCGCCCAAATGTAGCTCTAACGGCTCGAGCCTTAGGCCAAAATATTAAAACTACCCGTCATTAAACACAAAAATTAAAAGTCATCTTTGAAACTTTCAATAGAAAACCACATACTCAGTTTTCGCCCATTTCCGGTAACTGTCGCCATTCAGCTCCATATATTTGAGAGCTCCATCGGACGCTATTTTTCAATCGAAAATATGAGAAATTAACTTACGCATAAGGTAAAAGTTAGTTCTGAAACTTTGGCACCTGACCTGAACCTCTAAGGCTACATTTGGGTGAACAGTGAGTGTTCAGCGATGCGTAATTTATTTTTGTTGTGAAAAAAAAAAAAAAAAAAAAAAACAGTTTTCGATGAGCACGTTAGTTTTCCATAACTTTTTACAGAAAAAAAAAGACAGACAAAAATGGAAGATGTCTGTCCTTGTCCGCCATTTTTTGTTTATTTGCTTTGTAACAAGTCATTGAGGAAACAAAATCGAATTTTTTGGTGGACAGCCTGCACAATGATATATATGAAGCACATCGAGTACTCAATTGCGACGTAGAGCTGGGTTTAGCAATATATGAATGCACAAGCAAATAAATCGCGTGAAAATGTTCATTTAAGTTATTAATGATGCCCAATTGTTTAACAAAGATAAATATATTGAATTATCAGACTCCTGTGAAGAACAAAATAAGCACAAGAGGCATTTGATTCTTACAGGTGCTGTTCGAAAGTTACCACATTTTTTTTGTACGGCATATAGATGCTTGGAATAGCTTGCCTGATAGTTGTGTCAGTTACCCAAAGATATTTTTACGTCTAAAAAAAAAATCGTGCCTCGAATTTTTTCCACTATTTGCTGACTGATTATTTTGATCATGTGTTCTTTGTAATCTGTACCCAGTCCTACCTTGGCCTGTCGATAACTGGCGGTTCGGAATAACTGAAAATAAAAACTCGTGTTCTGTTGCGTGAATGTTTCCCCCAGATGTACATTGAAATTTTTGTTTCTTCAGATGCGGAATCAATGCGTGGGAACTGGTATCTCAATGAAAATCTGACCCACATTCCTAAGGAATGTAAAAAAGATCTTGAAAATCAATTTCACAAAGAGTGCGGAAAGGTTGGTGGCGAGGTAAGACGCAACGTTATTAAGGCCCGTTCACAAAGTTGTGTTCAAAAGACCGTTACGACTACGAACGATAGTAACCGGTTGGAACGCCGAGTTTCCGTGGCAGCGAAGCGTCACGGAAACGTGACCTAAGGGGTCACGTGACCTTAGGGGGTTCACGTGACCTCAAAAGGGTCACGTGACTTCTGGGGGTCACGTGACCTCAGGGGGTCACGTGACCTCAGGGGGTCACGTGACGTCGGAGGGTCACGTGGCCTATGGGGTGTCACGTGACCTGGGTGGTTCACGTGACCCCTTAAGTCACGTGATCTAGGGGTGTCACGTGACCTGGATGGGTCACGTGACCTCAGGGGGTCACGTGACTTCTGGGGGTCCCGTGACCTCGGGGTGTCACGTGACCTAGGGGTGTCACGTGACCTGGATGGGTCACGTGACCTCGGGGGAGTCACGTGACCTCGGGGGAGTCACGTGACCTCGCGGTTACGCCGACGGCGACGGCGACGGCGACGCCGACGCCGCTCAAGCCGGAAACGGGCCCCTAAGAGCTGCGCTCTAAAACGGAGCGAACATATTGACAAACCAATAATAGGTCGAGGAGAGCTCGGCAGCGCATATTTCATGCAGGTCGTGGTTCCCGCTATCCGCTGAAAAACATGGCTTCGGTGGTGATTGTCGACGAGGTCAGCGTAATGCAAGCTCATCGTTGCCTATAGAGTGCTATCCTTCCCTGTGAGTTTTGTCGTGTGTGGCGATAATAAATCAGCACGTCCGAGAGGAGAAGATGCATCTACTCGTGCGGCGATGTCGTTACGGCCCCCTCGAGACAGCAGGTATGCTGGTACCGACACCCTCTCCCTCGAATCCCAAGCTTTAGCTTAGGCGATTCTCTGCCACTGCTCTCCCTGCCACTGCATCATCCAAACCGACTGTCAGGAAACGCTTCGCGATTTCATTGACCACGCGCTTCCTTCCTACGTTCTGCACACACTCTCAGTCCATCTGGCCCTACAACCCACTCCTCATGTACACTCCAGAAGCTTCAAGGCCACGTCGTAGTGCCGGGCAACGGGTAGGCTGGCCAACTCTCTTGTGCTGCAATCCCAGCGGAAGACTTCCGGATTCCCTCTCCTAACCACAAACATCCCCCTGACATATCCCGTCAGGAACGAGCTGGTCACCCCAGAACCCTTCAAGAGTTCCTGGATGAGTCCTGCCTATTTCCACTCCCCTGCAAACGTCTCCCCCGCCAATACGCCTCTTTTGTTCGGCAAACCCAGACACACGGCTTCCCCACCTCTCACATCATTCGATATCTAGACCGATCTTCCTCCCTCCCCCGATGCGCTCACTGTTCAGGTCACCCTGACACCCCACACGTGCCCACGCACCTTTTTATCCCACTAGCAACACCTTGGCTCTCTCGCTCCCGGTTTCTAACCTGATTTTCTTCAGGACTGGCTCGCTCCCCCTGAAGGAGCGGACGCGGTGGCATTGTGGAGGGCCCTTGTGGCCCGTATCCCTTATGTTCCACCAGGCGCCTAAGACAATATTTTTTTTTAGTGTGCATTTCTTGTAGAGCGCTGAACTCGGGCCTTTTTTTAATAATTTCTTTCTCCTCTTCGTGCCCTTGTGTCTGTCTGGCTCGACAATCTGTCCTCAAACATCCCTCGGATTTCTGACTTACGTACTCAACGCATGTGTTCATATTCAAGGTACTACGGGTGCGTACTCTTTTTGAGGTACGTCTTTGAAGGATGCGAATCCTAACACGTTGTATCAACCGAGAGAAGTGACTAGTGGTGGAAGTTTTGAACGATTGCAACGTATATGTGATTGGAATATTATATCTAGATGTCGCTATATCGCTGATAAAATTACATCGTCTTCTGTAATCATAAAAAAATCATGCGGCGAGGTTCGTAGTACTGGTGAACTCGTGCATTAAGGTCGTAATGGGCGAGAGAGGCGTACCGTATCTTATCTTATTTTTTTATCCCCTCAACCCTGCGAGCCCTGTCTTGGAAAACTGAAAATAAATAAACCTTAAGGTTATACACCCATACAATATTTTCAAGTCCTCAGCGCAGCGTGCGGTCTCCTCTGCCCAGCACGCGCATGTTCGTCCCTTTGGAAAGCGAGCAAATTATGCGCTATACGCACGAACACTGAAAATAAAACCGGCCAGCAGCCTTTTTCTTTATAAAGGTCTATAGAAAACAGGCTGTTCATTTTCCGTTCGCCAGTCAGCGGAAGCGCGTCGCCTCCTTCTTAGAGGCACCGTGGAAACAACTGATGGCGAAGCGGCCGCCGTGCTGACGGCCGACATGTTGCAGTGATTGCAGCAATTGCAATGTTGCAGTGTTGCAGAGATTGCAGGAGCGCGCACGAGAGGCGCGGAGCGGTTATTCGAGTCTCTCCCGTTACAGCGGACAGAGTCGTAGATAACGCGCTCGTTGCAGATGTCTGAAGCAGCCTTTAGGCCCACCCAGTTGGTAAAGCTCCAGAGCTACACCAGCCTCCTTTTTTTTTTACTTTGACGTTTATACCAAACTTGTAAGGTACGCGTTGCATGTAATCGAATTACTTCAATTCGATTACTTTTTGTAGTATGTTTGTAATCATTTTGATTACGTTTTTAGGAGATAATCTTAAGAGTAGTCTGACTAGGTTCATAAGCTCTGAAATATCTGGTAACTATTGCTATTTTCTCTTCCCCTTCTACTGGCGCCCTTTGCTCGTCTACAAGTTTCCTACCTAGAAATTCTCGAACCACGTCTCCGACAAGAGGATGGTTTACCAAATTTGATGAATAAAGAAGATAAGTAGCTTATATTGGCACGCGCGTCGCCGATAGAGCCCGTGAGTGGCCGAGTGGTTACCGTGCTTGGCTTTTGTGCGGAAGCCTCGGGTGCAATCCCTGGAAGTGGCGTGTCTTTTATTTATCCTTTCTATTTAGCGTTCTCGTAAGTTCGAGAACCTTGTCGTCTGATTGAGGTATGAATGTTCTACGCCAAATATTTCGGAAACCCACGCTGGTACACAAGGGACTCCGCGTGGCGAGCTGGAGTCAGTCTCGCCCCAGCGATCGACCCTGCTGTTCCGCCGCCACCGACGCCGGCGACGCTAGCCTTTGCCTTTTTTTTTTGTTTTAGGCACAAGTTTGTCAAAGTTGGTGCTTAGTCTCTCGAGTTAATTCACCGCCTCATCATTTCACATTCGTGACATTTTAATGGAGATGCTGGGTATTACATTCTCTGCTTTTGAAGCGTACTCCTCCGAAGACACCCCGGCCAGGTGAGGTGCTCAGCCCCGGATGGCTACCCTTCACCGAAGACTCCGAAGACCGAACGAGCCGCCGTTCCAAAGGACAACCCTATCAATTCCGACTCCTGCCGTAGAGGCTGAAGAAAAAGACCGCGTCGATGAGCACTCCACCCGTCGTTGTCCTACCCGTCGGTGCCCGTACGCCCCCGTCCTTTCATGTGTGCCTTATGGAGACGTCGAGGACTGGCTACAGCAGTACGAGCGAGTGGCCCAGCACAACCAATGGACTGACGAAGAGCGCCTGGAGACTCTTTACTTCGCGCTCGAAGAAACGGCCAGGCACTGGTTCAAAAATCTCTAAACTTCCTTGACCTCGTGAACCGCCGCCTGCAAGGATGAGCTGAGACGGACATTCACCATCCACTATAAACGGCAGAGGGCCGAGGACCTTCTTCGAATGAGGACCCAGGATGCAAAGGACACTATCACCAGTTTCGTCGAGGATGTTCTGCTCCTGATCGCTCGCGCCGATCCTGAAGCCACCGACGCAAAGAAGCTACGGAGCCTGATGCGAGGTGCAAAGTATGACATCTTCGGTGGTCTTGTTCGCTACCCCTATCCACCATCGAAGATTTCGTCAAGGAAGCCTCGAGCATGGAACGTGCCCCCTCGCAAGAGCCAGCCACTACCATCGGCATTCGGGCATCGCTGCTTCTTCTGCAATGGGCTACGACATCATCCCTAGCATCTCCGGCATTCGCGACATCATCCGTGAAGTCGTCCGGGAAGAACTCCGCAAGATGCTTCCCTTGGCGGATCGCCCGTCTTCACTATCGCTCACCGAGGTTTTCAAGAGGAGATTCACCAAGCCTTCCAGCCTGAAGTTCTCATCAATACCACGTCCCCATAGGAACCGACGTTGAGCTAGGCTGCCATTTTATTTATTTATTCATTTGGATATAGACCAACACTCGGCCCTGACGTCACGCAGCTGCTGTGGCGCCGTTGACGGTACTGCCCATGCGCAGACGCTTCCGTTCACGCGAACCTGGTTTCTGCGCATGCGCAGTGCCCACACCAGGTGTGGGCAAACGCCGGCTTGTTTGTAAACAGCGTGTTGGTCTATAAAGGCAGGGGTGGTATAGACAGACAAACATAAAAGCACGATAACCTAGCACACAACAAGCATACGTGACAACTCATCGGCGATCAAGAAAGAAAAAGTGTTAAATCATGGTAGAAAAAAAAGTGACATCGATTCACTTGACACTATCAACTCTCGAGTAAACGGTACCAATCGCGCACACACAAAAAAGACAAAAAACAACAACAAACAAACAAAAAAAATACAGCCACAACAACAACGGCTATAAAAAAGAAAGGAGAAACAAATAACTCGCAACAATAATAACCTAATATGCCTTCTGCAGTCACCGCGAAAACAAGTTGTTCCATCATTACTGCAAGTGATGACATTGTGGCTGCAAACTATTCTAGTCATTGATTGTTCGCGTGAAAAAGCTATTTTTTAGAGAGTCAGTTCTACAGAAAGGGGCCACAATAGTTTTCGAGTGCTTGTTGCGCGTGTGCCTATTTGAGTTGTACTCCATGTACTTTTCGAATGACATGCGCGAAGAGTTGTGCACGATAGTATAAAGAAGCTTAAGACGATTTATATTGCGACAGGTTTCAAGACGAGGCACTTTTGATAGGTTGTATAAATTTTTAATTTAACTCCTTCTTCTGCATTCGTTGTACGCAAATCGAAGTGCTTTCTTCTGAAGTCCCTTAATTAGGTCTACGTTTATTTTGGAAGTGCATCCCATGCCACGTCAGGATACTCCAGAGCACGGCGTACGGTAGTGCTGTACGCTGCTAGTGTTGTTTTTGGTTAATACAATGTCTTAGTTTTCTTTTAAGATCCAAAGTTTCACCATCGCTCTCTGCACAATCCATGCTACATGACTGTTCCAATTGAGTTTTGACGTGATTATAACACCGAGATATTTGTATTCATAGACAGTTTCTAAGGGATGGTTGTTGATGGTGTAGCTAAAACCAAGGGGCGTTCTCTTGCGTGTGACGCACATGTATAGACCCCTAGAACTGTTCAGCGACATCTGCCAATTCTTGCAGCATTGCGTTATACTGTTTAGATAGTTATTTAGCTTTACCTGACTACTTCTCGAACCTACCTCTAAAAAACAATGCGCAGTCGTCAGCATAAAACCGGCATTGTACGCTGTCATCAACAGTAAGATCATTTCTGTAGACGAGAACAAGCAAAGGCCCGAGCACAGACCTCTGGGGCACACCAGAAATAACCGGGGTAGTCGGGCAAATTACTCCTCCGACCTCAACAAATTGATGACGATTGCTTAAGTATGGATATAACCACCGCACGAGTCTTACATTGTCTAGGAGAGTCTTAAGTTTTATCAGCAGCTTTTGATGAGGTACTCGATCGAACGCTTGTGCAAAATCCAAGAAAATAACATCCACCTGGCCCCCCTTGTCAAGAACTTTTGCAAACGCATTTACAGTATGAAGAAGCTGCGTAACCGTCAAGAAGCCGCGCCTAAAGCCATGCTGATGATGCGATATGAAGTTATTTGCCTCAAAGTCAGTCACGAGATGCTTGAATAAAAAAATGTTCGAGAACCTTGCTGCAAAAAAAAAAAAAAGCAAAGAAATCGATCTACAGTTCCACACTTGAAGCCTGTCACCGGCTTTATGAATTGGTATTACCTTTTCAGTTTTCTACTGATCCGGTACAATAGCCTGTTCAAGCACATTACTGAATGTAATAAAAATAAATTTAGAGCACCATTCGCCGTATCTTTTCAGAGATGCGTTAGGGACATTGTCTGGACCACTTGATTTTTCTTTGTGTTTAAATCTAGAAGTGCTTCGAAAATGCCTTCCTTCGTCACCTGGACGTCCGGTATTCCTATTGCACTTTTCCTGTATTCAGGTGACCCGCCGCCGTTAATCGTAAATACCGAAGAAAAATAGTTATTAAATGTTTTAGCGATAGCTGACTTGCCAACGACTTCTCTTTCACAGTCCTCAATCTTGGTTATTGAGCACGAGACAGCGTGCCCAATAAATGCCACCAAAATTTAACTGGACCGTTAAGCAGGAAGTTGCTCGTTTTAACGTTGTAGTACTCATACCTGGATTTTTTTATTATTGATTTAAGTTTTATACGCAGCACGGCTACCTTTGTTTTGCCTTTACACGTTTTGTTGTCTTTTTGCTTGGCGCTTTACTAGTAGAATCTTCATCGTTACCCAAGGACAACGCTCTCTAGTATTCTTTTTCCTTGTTGGCACAAAGCGCTCTATACACGTGTTTACAGTTTCTTGGAAGAAATGCCATAATTGGTTTATATCACAGTTAGTGCAGGTAGATAAATCGGAAAACCTGTCGAAGGACAACTCAAGAAAATCTAAGATACTTTCTGCGATCATGCGGTGATCTGATATTCCATCTACAACTGCACAATGGTTATCTGAAACACACAGAATATTAGAAACAAACACCAAATCAAGGAGAGAACTGGTGGTTTCAGTAACCCTCGTGGGACTCGTTACCATCCGAACAACGTTGCTAGAGAACGCTACGTCGATCAAAACTTCGGAGTGGCGACACCCTGACATTGAGGTCATTGTTTCCCAGTCCATATTTGGAAGATTAAAGTCACCTCCCAAAACCGCATTTATGTTGTGTTTTGACTCTTTATGCACAAAATCGTGTAAATCGTTCAATACCTCACTGTCAGCACAAGGTGGCCTGTATACCACACCCACCAAAATACAGGATGATAAAAGCGACACTGTCACCCCCACCGCTTCAATGGGTGTGATATTAGGCAGCACAGAAAATTCCATTCCTCCTTTCAGAACTATAGCGACCCCTCCCTCTTTTGAAGAGCGATCTTTCCGGATATCTTTGTGCGTTGGGGGAACAATTTCGCAATCAGAAATACTATCCCTTAGCCAGGTTTCGGTTATGAACAATATGTCGGGGTCGAAAGTAAAAATAATGCTTTCCAAGTCGGTCGTTTTATTGACAACGCTCCTTGCATTCAGGTTTATTACTCCAAGTTTCGTGCTAGTTTTACAAACTGCCCCTTGCACTGCAACTTCGGGGAGAGGGGGAGAGTACGTATTTTCATGCGCTAACCATCAGGCAGGATCCTGATGCGTGGCAGTATAGAGGGAAACTCTCGTATTTGCAGTATCATCCCAGATGAATACTTGTCCATTTATTTTACTTTAATCGAAAGAGAGAATGACTTTGTCTCTGTTCTTTTTTAATTCCTTAGCGCTGACCCAGAGCTTTTTCCTAATCCACTGGACACGTGGTGAGAAGTCCTCAGAAATACTGAACCTTGAACCTTTTAAACGCCTGCAGCTGCTCAGAACTGCACTCTTGTCCCTCTCATCGAGAAAACATGGCCAAACGACCGCCGCAAGCTAACCGCCAGGCCACGGCACCACCTCGACGAGAACCTCCGATGCCGCAGTATCCTCGACGTCAGGAAGGACAAGTCCGGTACGTCCACCCGGAGCGACACTCGTCGAGGAAGATTGACGTGTGGAGGACGGCCAATCGACGTCCTTTGCGCTACCACTGCGGGAAAGCCGATAATATTTACCGCTATTTTTCCTACCGGCAAAAAGGGGTGCGCGGCTTCCGCCTGAGGGACCCACGTCCACGTTATGGTGAGCACCCACAGGAGACTAAGAAGTGCCTTCGACGACTTCAGCCTTCCACCCCTGTCCGTCGCCTCGCGTCCCGATGACCGTCACCACGACGTCCAGCTTCACCAATGCACCGACCCAGTCATGAGAGCCTGTCACCCTTGTCTTGCCGAGAAAACTAAGCGCGGAAACTCCGGGAGGTGAAGTTGCCGTGGACGGACGTCGTAAAGAGCCTTCACGAACGTCGGAGCGCCCTCACTCTTCCGACGCCACACATTGCAACGACGCTCCGACACGACAAGCGCAAGCGCCCAATGACTTCAAGGTTGATGTCGAAGGCCGCAACGCATCGGCACTCGTGAATACCGGAGCAGACTACTCAGTCTTAAGTAGGAGGCTCTCTCGCCGCCTTCAATAAGTGACAACGCCGTGGGATCGGCCGCAGATACGAACCGCTTAAGGACACCTCATCGCTCCAGTCGGAAGGGGACCTGCTCGCGTCGAAATTCACGGCGAGACATGCCTTGTCAAGTTCGTCGCTCTGCAAGACTGTGTGAGGAACGTTATTTTCGGAATGGCCTTTCTCTGCGCGTATGGCGCCATCATCGACCTCGGGGAAAACCAGTTGACGCTGTTAAAGCCTGTCCTGCCACTGGTGGAGACCAACACGACGTCAACCGCGATCTGAGTTATCGCCGACCATGTGAACCTACCACCGCGGTCTCGTGTTTTCGTCACCGTCATAACCGACGCAGCCATGCACGGTGAAGCTCTTCTGGAAGGCAGCGTCCAACTGCTCCTTGAAAAAGGACTTGGCGTCGCGCGAGGCGCAACGGATCTCCACGAAGCGCGTACAACTGTGCTTGTGACCAACTTTCGAGAGGAGCCGCAGCACCTAACGAAATCTACCACCGTGGGACACGTCGAGGTGCTTTAGGTGCCAGCCGTAGTCACCGCAGTCTCCGAGGAAAGCTCGTCGTCATGGCAGAAAAGCACGTCGCCGCCACCGCTCGACATCGACCCCGAGCTCCCAGCTCCCAAGCGCCGGCAACTGGTTGATCTCCTCGCCGAATACAGTTACTGTTTTGCACGCCGTTGGAAGTTCGCCAAACACCAATGGCAAATCATCGCATCAGTACCGACGACGACGCGCTCCCTGTGTATCGATAGCCATACCAAGTCTCTGTAAAAAAAGAAAAAGGGAGGACATCTAGGAGCAAGGGCAAGAAATTCTGAACGACGACATAATCCAGCCTTTAATTAAACAGCCCGTGGGCCTCTCCAGCCGTACTGGTTAAGAAGGGCGGAACGCTTAGGTTCTGCGTGGACTATCGTCAACGGAACACGGTGACAAAGAAACACTTCTACACACTCCCCCGCACAGACGCTACACCGGTTACGCCACTCTCAATATCTTTCACCGATGGACCTACTGGCAGATCGGAGTCGACGAACGGGACCGAGAGAAGACAGCCTTCGTCACGACAGATGAACTGTACGAGTTCAAGGTAATGCCCTTTAGACTATGAACGGCACCAGCAACTTTTCAACGTGCCGTGGACACTGTACTGGCTGGACTAAAATGACAAAGCTGTCTCGTCTACCTTGACGATATCGCAGTGTTTCCAAGCGACTTCGACAAGCACTTGCGGCGACTTTGAGCTCTTCTCTAAGCCATGCAGACCGCCGGCTCATTCTGAAGTCATCGAAGTGTCGGTTCACGTATGACGACCTCCATGAAGTTCCTTGGACAAGTGGTTAGCAACGATGTCGTTCGGGCAGACCTAGGGACGACGCGCGCTGTGGCTGCATTTGCAGCGCCGGCAGACCGGAAGTCCGTGCGAAGATTCCTTGGACTAAGTGCATACTATCGGCGCGGTTTCGCAAGGATTTCGGCACTGGTCAGAAACTCGACGAAGGGCGCCCAGAAGTTTGAATGGGCTGAGGAGCAACAGCGGGCATTTGATGGGCTGATGTGATGACTCCAGATTCCTCCTGTTTTTGAACACTTCGATCAAGATGCGGAAACCGAGATTCATACAGCGCAAGTAACGCAGGACTTGGCGCGGTACTGCGGAATCGGGGTGGTTCATGAGCAAGAAGGCACCGAGCGAGTGATCTCCTATGCAAGTCGGACACTGTCCAAAGCGGATACAAATTACTCCACAACTGAAAGGAACGCCTTGCGGTCTTCTGGGCAATCACAAAGTTTCGCCCGTACTTTTACGGGAGACCGTTCCGCGTTGTAAGGACTTGGCGAGGTGTAAGCGAGAAAGGAAGTGCCTTGTCGGCTCCGGGATCTCAGCTATGAGGTGATGCCCAACGGAACACGGACTTCAACACGCCGCCGTATACAAGACCTGAAGACGTCCACGTCGTGCGCCTTAAGTAGTACTACGATCGAGAGGGCCGTGAATTCTGTTTTGCACATGCCGGATAGGACTGTGTTTTACAAGCCTCCGTAGTTTGCTATTGTTTTTGTGTTTTGCTGCTTCATTTAGCTGCAAGTTGCATTGATACGATGCTCATTTTAAAGGGGGGAATAATGTTACACGCCTCGGGCCGAGCCAGCGCATGCGTAACCGGGTGGTTACCGTGCTTGGCTTCTGTGTGGAGGCCCCGGGTTAGTTTCTTCGGAATGGCGCGTCTTTTATTTATTCTTTTAATTTCGCGTTCTCGTAAATTCGAGAACCTTGTCGTCTGATCAGGGTACGAATGTTCTACCATAGCCTGCTGTGTACTTACAAAGTCTGGCTGTTCGACGTCGGAGCCCTAGAGCGTCCGGTCGCAGATTTGGAGCACCAGGATCTTGTACCACAAAGCATCGAAAAGCCATTTCTCGGGAAACCTGGAAGTCAGTGCGTAGCTTTTGCAGCGGGGAGGACCCGAAGCACACTTCTGTGTTTTGGGTCCGCTGGGAGACGCCGCAGCGAGGCGCCAGTCACGTGGCTCTCCTTTCATCCGTTATCTGCCGCTCCACATTTTCCATTTAGGCGGCCGCTCCTCGTGGCGATCTGCCTGGCTTTGTCAGTATTTAGGAGGCTATGGTTGTACGCGCCGAACGTTCTACACCGAATATTCCAGAAACCCACGCGGGTACATAAGGGACTCCGGATGGCGAGCCGGAATCAGTCTAACGCCAGCGTTCGACCCTGCTGTTTTTGCCAACATCGACGCCTGCGACGCTAACATTTTCTATTTTGTTTTGGGCACAAGTTCGCCCCATTAAATGTTTAGTTTCTCCAGTTAATGCACCGCCTAATACTTTGTGATTCGTGAAAATAGTTTGGTGAATCGAATTCAATAATGGACACTATAAAAGACCTGGTTTCAAACCTGCGGAAACATTCCTCGTTTTAGAAACCTGAAGTAATCGGAAGAGTAATGATGACTTTTTCAGGCAACGGTCGGTTAATTTTCTTCTGAAGTAATCGAGAAATCTAACGCAATAATGTTTAACCAAGTGTAACTGTAATTGTAATCGATTACTTCTTTTCTAGTAGGGTGTACCGCATACAAGACTGATTTTACACAGCTGACTAAAGTGGCAATTCTTTTGAAGACTAAAGCGCGTTTCCTAAACCGTAGATTCACAGCGGATGAATAATTCAGGTGGTGAAAAAATTAAAAAAAATGTATCTCACCAAAAATCAAAGGAAATGTTTAAGGAACAAAAAAAGAAAAAAAAAAACAAGTACATTCTAAAAGGAAGGTAAAACATGGCGGTGCAACGAAAATAGTAATTTAGGTTAATGTAACTTAGAACTATCACCGTGACATTTGTAACTTAAGGAAGCAAGCTACTCTCCTCACAATAACAATCGCGAAAAAAAAAAACCGAGAAAAAATAAACCCTTAGCTCCAAGCAGAACAAGAGGCCCCGTGATATGGCGCGAATGTTCATCCGCACCACGCGCAGGGGTTGATAAAGCACGAGGCAGGCGCTCATGTCAGACATGGTTAGCGTTTGGATATTCCTATAAATGCAGGCGCTGGTAATCGCCGGTCGAAATCGAGTTCCCACAGTGTGCTCGTGAGCCGCCTTTGACAATGATCACCATGGGGTAAATTACTGTAACAATGTGAACACTGCGATACATATGACTATGTTATCGAGTTTCCAAAGGAAATACGGAAAGAAAAAAGCCAGTTTCATTTTCGAAAGATACGTGATGGCAACGAAACTTCGCGAATAGTGGCGTTACGTGCCAGTATAGCTGGGTCACATTAGTGCCAGGAAGCCTTTGTAAAGCGAAGAATAAATTATTCCAGTATTCTTGCGTGGCTAGTTTGAACTGATGGCACAGGTTGGGGGAAGGGGGGAGGAAAGGGGACGCGGATTTTTACGCAAGTTAGCAAACTAGTAGCATGCCTGGTAACGTTGCTTTCATCTCAATCGAATTGCAAATGTTATTAGCATAATATTACGAGTAAATTGTTATTGAATTAGAACTTATCGAGCGAAAGACCCATTTATTTAGCAAAGAGTTTGTAGCGTAGTGATTCCTCCTGCAAAAAATCACTTTTTATTCGGCGTGAAATATACTGTTTAAGTTCCAATCGTGTTTCATATCCAAAACAAAATGTATTACACTTTAACTACCTTTTTTCTTTGTGACGTATTCCCATTTTATTCATAGGATTAAATCTCGCTTTGAAACCGCCTTATTTTGCAGTCTTATTGAAAACTGGACTTCATAACTCTAAATTCCTTGAGTGTGTAAATTTCAGACAAAATACTGCACGAATGAACCCATGCAAATGCACATAGGCCCGTCTGATCTAAATCCTGCAGTTGTGTTTGATCAGGCGCGTCAAGCATTTTGGAGATTCAAAATTGAACAAATTTTGTTATTTTTCGGCAAACAGACGTTGTTTCGGAGATGGGGGCGGCTCCCAGGTTTATTTATTGAAGCTAATTGTTTACAAAAAATTAAAATCGTTGCAGACGAAAGTTCATAATTTGCGGGCATCTAACTCTGATTCCCACAGACCCTGTCCCCGGATGAATATGACAGTGCAATACTTCGCTCTCGGCAAAAGGGTTTATTCACTCACTCATTGCTTTGGGCGGTTTCGGGATCGGGGGACGGTCATCAGCGAGGCCTGGGGAGAGTCCGCTGCCACAGCAGCTTCTCCGAGTCCCAGCGGTGGTCGTCCCCACCGCGTCATGGGGACGTCGTCGTCCAGGGTCGCTGTCCGGTCCGTTTGTCGAGTCCGCCACTCGACGTAGTGCCCGCACTCCCCGGCCAGCGTCCACCGCCATCCGAGCTCGCCTCCGTGACTGGTTGATCCCCAAATTGGCAGCAAGAGAAACGGCAGCCAGAGAGACCTTCCCTCGTCTCCGTTCCCCTTTTAATATTCGGCAGATAAGGGAAAGGCTACTGTGTTGCTAGATCGAAAGGATTATGAGGAGAAAATGTACAGCATCTTGAACGATCCCTCGCACTTTATGAAGCTGAACCGTGACCCGACAGCAAAGTCAGAGCGCCAGCTCGTTGAACATTTACGGGCACTGCGTAACAAAGGACGTTTGGATCAAACGTTGTACCGCCGACTGTTTTCTTCGGACGGAGCCACTCCAACCATCTACGGGCTACCTAAGGTGCATAAATAGGGCTGCCCTCTCCATCCTATCGTGTCTTTTGTAGGTTCACCAACTTACAACCTGTCGAAGTTCTTGGTTGAAGTGCTTAAGCCGTTAACTGAGGACAACTCTAGGTCGGTTAGAAACTCTCGCGATTTTGTAACCGAAGTCCGTACGCAGCAGCTTGATGATGACGATGTGATGGTGTCTTTTGATGTTATCTCATTGTTTACAAATGTCCCCATTGGCCTGGCTATCGATTATGTAGAGGCGCGTTTGAAAGAAGATTGTAATTTGGAGAGTCGCACGTCCTTACTTGTGGAGGATATAATAATTTTGTTGCGGTTTTGCCTGAATCAAACGTACTTCAGTTTCGCCAACACGATTTACCATCAAATCGAAGGGTGCCCTATGGGAAGTCCTATTTCTGTTACCGTAGCAAACTTAATGATGGAGCACGTCGAAACACGGGTGCTAAACTCAGTACCCTTTCCGGTGAAAATGTACTGTAGGTACGTAGATGACACTTTTGTAATTTTGAAAAGAATTAACCTAGATGCTTTCCACGTGGCGCTGAACAGCGTACACCACGCCATTCAGTTCACGTACGAAACAGAGGCAGATAATGTGTTGCCTTTTTTGGATGTGTTGGTACGCCGGGCCAGTAATGGCAGTGTGGAAACGACGGTGTACCGTAAGCAGTGTGACACCGAAAATTTTTTGTCCTTTGACTCGCATCACCCGACCGAACACAAACGGTCCGTTGTAAGAACCTTTTTATCACGTTGTGATGCAGTGTGCTCTAACAAGCAGCTACGGTTGCAAGAGGTAGAAAATGTGGTTGGTGCGTTAGAGCGGCGCCATTATCCGAGGACGTTTATTAACGATACGCAGAGGCGAATGCAGAGGGGAAGGGGGAGTGAGTCACGAGTGCGGGCAACGTCTATTGTATCTATTCCCTATGTCCAGGGCGTGTCAGATGCTGTTCGGAGAGCTTTGCGCCCGCTGGGCGTACAAACCGTTTTTAAACCACATTATACCTTAGCGGATGTGTTCCCGAAACCGAAGGACCGCACCTCTGCAGACGGTCAGAGTGGGGTCGTATACAAAGTGCAGTGCGGGGATTGTGACGCAACCTACATCGGCGAAACGGGCAGAAAGAGGGCAACGAGATTGAAAGAACACAAAAGGGACGTCGCCAAGGCCACCCATGCCACGCGGTCCAAGACGGAACGTGTCGAACACTGCTGGACGACAGGACACAGTTTCGACCTGGACAATGCGACGACGCTGGCCCGAGAACAAAGGTGGGGGCAAAGAAAATTCGTCGAGTCCTGGTTCATTCGCCGTGACTCATCGGTGTGCAACAGCAACCGTGGCCCCCTGCCGGACGTTTACGGGGACGTGTGTAAGTAGACTGGTCGACCTCACCTCATTTGTGTCAGTGTATACTGAAGATGCCACCTGCATAGGTGGCGAAACGTCTGTACCTTTTGTTATTAATTTGTTATGTTAAGTCGGAGTAAACCTTTTCAATCATGAATTCACCCGGCTTTTGGAACATTTTTGCCCTTTTAATATCCTCACCCCCCACCGATCACGTGCCCCCCACTGCCCGTCCACGTGTACACGCACGCCCCCGCCACGGTCCCCGCACGGCCCCCAGTGGGAATTACGGTGACGCTCCTCCGTCCACGGGTCCGGGTGAGCAGGAATGTTCGGCCCTGGCAGGGCGCCGGAGGAACGGGCGAAGAAGCGGTGGAAATGCGGGGAAGACGGGACTCTAGGGTGGGGCGGCCGGACGGATCCCCACACCTCCCCTCTTTCAAGGCTCGCACTCCGGGGGGGCCTTGAGGTTACGTGGTCTCCAGGACCTCCGGCAGGGAGCTCGCTCAGCTGAATGTCGCCGATGACGACGAGCATCCTCGATGATGATGATGATGCTGGCATCAAACCAAGCAGGTCAGCGGTGAACGTCCATTCACTGGGAAGCTGGTGACCGACGGAGCACGGTCCACGAACTGGTCCGGAGCACCACAGCTCACAACACGGACGGGCAGTCAGGCGCACACAACACTGACGAGCTGGACAAGAACGACTTTCGTCATTCTTGTCCAGCTTGCTTCCACCTTTGCATTTAATTGCATTATAAAAATAAGCACACAACACGCCGGCTCCTGAAGTTCGCTTCCGTCCCTAATATCCCAGACAGCGAATCGCGCGAAAACGAATACCGGCACTCTATATTCAGACAGCGCGACGAAACCAAAATTTTTCGATCGTTGGACATACCACGAAATAAAAACAAAACTCTTCATTTCAATACTTCAATACTAACGGGCAGGCAATCATCCAGAACGTCGCGCTGCATGTTCAAGAGGTACAAAAGAGGAAAATTATTCCTGAACTAAAAAGCATGAGCACTCACTGTATACTCACATCGTGCATACGCCCACTATACAACGTTTGCTCCTGTAAAACTCAACCGCATTCTTTTAAAACGGAAAACGATCCACCAGAGTGTCAGAACCGAACACCTCTGACAACAATATTGATATCCAACACTCTCGCGAAAAACGCAGAAAACCTCAAGAACTAACAATAACCTTCCGTAAAACAGAAACGGCCACAAATCCAGCCCCGTTCGCGAGGTGCGACTCGAAAAAGCACGCTGTCAACAGTAGCAATTACACAAGACAGGCACTTATGCACTTGGCGTTCGCGACGCCCGAGCTACAAGCACGCTACAGCCAAGCTACACAGCACGCCTACATGAGAAGGGATAATCACCTTACTGAGAGGCTGTTGTTCCATGGTACCGGCCACTTACACCAGTACAAAGGGAACAGTACCTGGATCGTGCGAACAGCAGATCTCATTGGACAGCCTATTTACACGGCTATGTCCGCAACGTCTGGGCATGCATCAGATGTTACCGCTTCACTGCTCGGAGGCGACCACCCAACAGGAGCGACGAGCGCGTAACGGCGGTCCGCACCGAACCCCGCACGGGCTCGACGACCGCGGCAAGCGCATTCGCACGTTAGAGTTGTCCCCCGGCCAAACCCCGACATCGCATAACTAAAAAGTCTTCCAGCTGATGTCAAGGCCGGCCGGGATCGAGCAATAAAAGTACGCCGTCAACGCGTCTTGCGACTCTTCGACGTTCTCGATCCGAGCAACGTGCCTTCATACTGACGCAGTAAGTTACGCACAAAGCTCACCTCCAACCAAGTCAACACGCCGCAAAACTGAAAAGTCTTCCTGCGACTGTAAAGACAGGCAGGGTTCGAACAATGTAAATATCCCACACGCGCACCTCTCAACTTCCGCGCAACGAGCGCGATACCGAACTGCCAAATAATCTAACCGGCCGGTCTTGGAAAAGGACGAGCTAATAAACTATATTTGCTCTGCATAAACAGTTTCCGCAGCGTCGAAGTGTCTACCGCATTTACCGCCGCATTCCAACACCCACTACCCATTCATGCAAAGGCTGCAGTTTGTGCAGCGACGGGCCGACCCAACGCACAACAGTTATAGGCCGCCGACGGCCATGCCGCTGCCATAATTTCTAGGCTTTCCGGGCACGTACCCGCCGACGTGAACCGTACGTTTTTCAGGGTCAACCACGCATCTGTACAGGATAAAACTATGAACAACTCGTCACATCATCGCAAGACCGCCACTCCCCTCATGCAGGCGTTCACTGCACGAGCACAGCTTTTTCCCCACCTAGCTGTCTTTTCTCCCCTAAATCTATCATTTATCTCTAATCCAGGCTTCTGCACGATTTATCACCCCCTCCCTCGTGTCCCAACGCGGACCCGAACGCGACTGAGAACCGGTACTGTATCCGGCGGCAGCGCACAGCGCGCGCTAGCCGCCGCTCCTCCGGAGATGGAGAAAGCGAAATGAAAGAGTGACTTCCGCCGCGAGGCTCAACCATCGATATGGCGGTGTGAGGATCCGGAACCAACTGTGCGCACAATTAAACGGAATCAACCTCACGAACCAGATACGCACGGGTCATGCCCATCGCGTCAGACTGGACTCCACGGAACATTACACACACACAGCCACTGATAAAGTGAAAACGGAGACTCGGTGGTTTTCTGGATTCCAATGTCTGCGCACCAGACATCGCGTATCCGGCACGATTTAGGGGGCTTAGCCCCTAAATGTAGCCTCTGGCCACAAGGTACTCGTTCAAAGCGATCTTGGCCGGAAGCACAAGAGCGCATATCGTACCTTAAAACGCTGTCAACTAACGAAGCTAAAAACCGCGCTGACAGCTCAAGCAAGGCCAACTGGGAGCCAGCATGCGGTCTAACCCAGACGCTAGTCTCCTCCCGGAAAAAATGCCGAAGCGGGAATAATTTTCAAACACAGTCCATCAACCGCCATCCGCAATGGGTGCGTTCTCCACCCAGAGCGATGCCTCTCTAACGCGTCCGATCGGTAACAAGCGTTCCAAAACTTTACATCGATACGCGAGCAAAGGCGGTTAGGCGCATCACATCTCCCAAACCGTGAGCCGGCATCTTTCCCAGCAGACGTGGACGGCCAGAGGCGTAGGTCGGGTGAAGCCCGACGCTACATGCCTCGAGGGGTGCGGTAATTTTGACGCACACAGCGCTCTTGCGTAGCAGGATCAACCTGCCAGCATCGAACGGTGCGCTGAACAACAAATACTCGAAGCGCTTCTCGTAACGGGGGATAAATAAATTCCTGACTGGCTGGGACAAAGGGTTAATCCCTAAAGACAACGGTCAAGGTCCGCGCCTCCTCGCCAGGCAGGCGATCATGCCAGAACCTTCGTGCGGCGTGCCCGCAACGAAACTTCGTGCGGCGCTCCCGCGACAAAAGTGACCCCCCAAAAGAGCGCGATACAGTGCCCCAATTCAACCGGAAGCAGGTTAGGAATCGGAATGCCTGCCTGATAAAAAATCACGCCCCACGTTGCGGCGCCAGTTTATGCGGGCATCTTCTAGCTCCGATTCCCTCAGACCCTGTTTCCGGATGAATATGACACTTCAATACTTCGCTCTCGGCAAAAGGGTTTATTCACTCACTCATTGCCTGGGGGGGTTTCGGGATCGGGGGACGGTCATCAGCGAGGCCGGGGGAGAGTCCGCTGCCCCAGCAGCTTCTCCGAGTCCCAGCGGTGGTCGTCCACACCGCGCCATGGGGACGTCGTCGTCCAGGGTCGCTGTCCGGTCCGTTTGTCGAGTCCGCCGCTCGACGTAGTGCCCGCACTCCCCGCGCCAGCGTCCACCGCCGTCCCAGCTCGCCTCCGTGACTCGTTGATCCCCAAGTCGGCAGCAGGAGAGAGAGCCTCCTTTGTCTCCGTTCCCCTTTTTTTATCCTCGCCCCACCACCGATCACGTGCCCACCACGACCCGTCCACGTGTACACCCAGGCCCCGGCCACGGGCCCCGCAGGATCCACGAGCGGGGATTACGCGCCGTACGGTGACGCTCCCCCGTCCAGGGATCCGGGTGAACAGGAATGTTCGGCCCTGGCAGGGCGCTGGAGGAACGGGCGAAGAAGCGGTGGAAATGCGGGGAAGACGGGACTCCAGGGTGGGGCGGCCAGAGGGATTCCCACAACTTTTATCAGATTATTTTATGGTACAGCAATGATAGCCAGTTTTGTTCAAAGAGTGTTTCTGCATTCTCATAAAAAAACACATAGATAACGCGTATGTTTTATTGCGCATGCGCCTTAGTATCAGATGGATGGTTCCTACGATGATTCCAAGGAATATCATTTTGTGATATCGAGACCATTTTTACGATGACTTGAGCGCGTCTACGACAGATATGTTTACCGCGTCCTCAAATGTGGTTTCTCGATTTTCACCTGATTACGTCAAAGAATGTCACGTTGCTTGTTGGCTGCCAGGATCCTGGCGGTGAAACCCCATCAGGGGTGGGTGCGGAAGATGCTTGCTCTGCTGCGAATTTCGCTCCAGCTTGTCAGTCAAAGGAAGATCCGGTAGCGAGGAACTGGGTAACCACGACGACAGCGACACTCGCTTTGACCCTACTTTTTTTTTACAGATTTGAACGACATTTGTCAAAGTAACGTGCCAGCTACTACGACGTCACTTCTTACCAGTTGGAGAACACGTTCGATGCAGAGGCGTGATAGGACGTTAAACACGGCCGCCGTATTGGCGGAAACATGGGGCAGATCGGATTGTCTTGATATTGCTTAGTGCGGATTACACGCGGCGAACTTGGGCTTCTGCAATTTATTGCACAGGCAGAAGGATTTTCAGCAGTTTATTCTTGCACACGATTTGTTTTTTCCTTCAGAGATATGCACAACATAAAACTAAACTTGTTTTGATATATTTTTTTGCTATCTCCGAATGTTGTCAAAAAGGAGCACTGGCCGCATTAGGTTCTACTAAAAGTAAATTCGGAATCTCACATAGGCATTTATTGAAATTGTGTCACTTTCAAAAAAAAAATATTTATTGTGTTACACAGAAATCAACAGCCATGAAATTTGCCCCATAAGCTCTAACTTCATAAACGATAGGCTGCCTTTCCCGGAATGATATGCAGGTTATACCTGACACGAGATAACAAACTGCGCCGGTTGTTTTTTTTGTGTGCGTATAAAATCGCGAAGTGCTCATGCTTTAAAGGGAAACTCAGCTCAAGCATTGAGTCAAAATAAACAAATTACACCATCTGCCCGAGGGGAACCATGGGGTGATGCGGAGCATCGCGGATCGTTATTAACGGTGTTAGTAACGTTGTTAACTTGCGTGTTATAACGTTGTTAACTTGCGTTGGTTACCACACATCGCGTGAACGTTGTTGGAAACTCCGCGATGCTCCGCATCACCCCACGGTTCCCCTCGGGAAGATGGTGTACTTTTTTAACGTGCATCACGCAGTAGTGATCACACGAACCCGTGCCGGTACGAAACTCATCCAGATCGAAACGGGCGGGGGCGGCGGGGATCGAACCCAGGAGATTCCCAGCGCAAGCTTTCGCTCCACGCTCCGAGCTGAGACGCGTTAGCCCACTCGGCCACTCCTTCCCCTTGAACGCGCGCAGAAAAAATTGGGTTGCTCTTAATGTTTATACAGCCTTGATGGAGATGCGCCTCAACGGGTAATCGGTCTCTTAGATGTAGATGAGAAATTTAGCCAGTGCGGTACAACCGCTAACCTGGGGTTTTTAACGTGCATCACGCAGAAGTGATCACACGAACGCGTGCCGGTACGAAACTCATCCAGATCGAAACGGCCGGGAGCGGCGGGGATCAAACCCAACACCTTTGGGCGAGGGGTAGTATTGGGGGGGGGGGGGGGGCGTAAATGAATGCGGGATAAACGTTCCCCGCACTGCCGATTGAGAATGGGACGTGGCAGTTTCGCTTTATTAGTTCATTTTTAGTGAGCACATGACTTCAATGCTTTTGTCCGGGAGCAAAAGAAAAACAAAATAAGTATAGCGATGCAGCCACAACAGTCACTCTGTCCGCACTGCGCGAACATTAAACATTGTTTTTCATTCAGCGTGGTCGAACCCTCCCTTCTGTAGTTAACTTTATGAATGCTCATGAAAATTCATTACAGGTTCTGTATATCAAAAACTTAAAGCAGGGAATCAGAGCACCTTGCCCTCCTTAAAGAATTCCTACTTGTGCTACTGATCACTCTGAATGTTCTGCGTTACGAACTTGACGTCACAAGGTCACACACGTCGCCATGTCAGCCTTGTAACAGTGTTGCCGTCCCCCTCGGGACGGCAGTTCTAATTTGGCCATAAGGCACTACGAAAATAAGATGAGTGGGTAGATGTCGACAGAATCGTTTATGAACCAAGATTTATCCGACTTCCGTCTCGATAAATGTAGAAAGGTTTGGCGATCGTAACGCTTTTCTGTCTC
This sequence comes from Ixodes scapularis, assembly GCF_016920785.2. Taxonomy (NCBI): domain Eukaryota; kingdom Metazoa; phylum Arthropoda; class Arachnida; order Ixodida; family Ixodidae; genus Ixodes; species Ixodes scapularis. Next base: position 2,300,076 of record NW_024609883.1, on the reverse strand, counting down.
GCTCGCGTCCCACTTTTTTTAGCTTACATTGTCAGCAAGTTACCCTCGTCAAAAACCCTTTGACATCTCGACATTGGTTTGAATCTTGCTTTAACTACAATAAAAACTGGAAGGTCTGAGAGGTAACTAAATTTCTCATGCTCATCTCATAGAATTGTACGTGGCTGGCCGCGCTCGAGAGGGACGTCCAGCTCTTTTTACCTTGTCAGTGACTACAGACAACTACATTCATTTCGTATTTAGGCTAGTGAGCTTGCGCACTATTTTTAGAGGTGTCTGACAGATATTTGACCAAATGTCTATTACAGTTCAAGAAGTTTGAGGTTTGCAAAATTCAATGTATGGTAACCATTGAAAACATTGTTAAAAATCAGTACGTAATGCTGAAGGATGACCTACCTTGTGGACGATATTGACGCGCGCAGGGGTCACGGTCTTCTAGAACTTTCTCGTTTATTCTTGCTCCGGACATAACTTCTATCGTTTATCCCCCCAGACAGCACACGACGTCGGGCCAACATTGGTATTCAATTGGCAAACAATGGTCCAATATTGGGCCAGTGTGGACATCGTAGAACCAATATTGGTGGTACACTGGAATATACTGGCCAACGTCGGCCTGACTTGACCAACGGCTCACCAACGTTGGTAATAGATTGGCTTAGGCCGGCCAACATTGGCCTACCTCAGCCAATGGCTTACCAACGTCGGCAATCGATTGGTTTAGACTGGCCAACATTGGCCGACCTCAGCCAACGGCTTAGCAACGTTGGCTATTGGTTGGCTTAGGTTGGCCAACATTGGCCTGTCTTAGCCAATTGGTTACGAACATTGGTAATCAATTGGCTTAGGCTGGCCAACATTGGTCTATGTTAGCCAATGAGTTGCCATCATTGGTAATCGATTGGCTAAGACAGGCCAATGTTGGCCAGCTTAAGCCAATCAATTACCGACATTGGTAATCGATTGACTTAGGCAGGGCAACATTGGCCTGTCTTAGCCAGTGGCTTACCAATGTTATATATAATTGGCTTAGTTCTTTTAGTGTGCTGATCGCGCACGCTGAGAACAATCTCTAGCTATGCCTCCGGGGGGAACGATTCTTCTGTTTTCACACGCAGAGCAAGTTAGCAACTGAATTAGAACGCTGTATGCATTGCGAGCTGTAGCAAGTTTGAACGTCCACGCAGAAAAAAAACCGTGTTCGGTGACAGGTTAAAAATAAACGCTGGTGAGGAGGTCGACTCCTTCTGATCTTTCGATCTACAAATATGGAAAGAGATGGGAGGAGCTTCTACCACCTGTCACCGACTATAACTAGCACGCGTCTTCCCAAAACTGATAGTTATGCTTAGTAAATTCCACACAAAATACAAAATGCACGCTTCCTTCGATTTGTGTATCTCTTATGCCCATTTAGCGACGCAGCCGGGAAACCTTTCCATAGAGGGGGGGGGGGGGGGGGGAAGGTAGGGTTCAACCCCGAAATTTCCACCCGCCTCCCCAACCTAGGACACGGGTGTATTGTCAGCTGTATGTGATCTTAAAAATCTCAAGGCAACCCGCTTTGCTGAGCCGCAAAACGCGGCCTATAATTCAGACTGAACCGGAGAAAATTAAAAAAATCAATAAAAAGCACTAATAATTTTAGCAAAAAAAATAAAACCTTAAACAAATATCCAGCGACTGATTAAGCAATTACATGTCTTCACGAATAAAAAATTGCGTTGAATTAACATCTCGAACACCCTATGTTTGAGGTAGGAGGTGACATAAAGCTGATGCGCATTTCAATCTGCAAAGAAAGGTTATCACGCAACATATAGACCTTTCCAGAAAAGGGCTGCTGGCCGGTTTCATTTTCAGTGTTCGTGCATATCGCGCGTGATTTGCTCGCTTTCCGAAGCGACGCACACGCGCGCGCTGAGCTGTGGAGATCGCACGCTGAGCTGTGGATTTGTAAACATTCAAAAGGTCTATAACAGAAGAAGCTGAACATTATGCCTGCTTGCCCAAAAATGACTTCAAAGTGCGTACAAAATACGGCAACTGCAGTACTGACTACGGTAGTGACAACGCCCTCAGAAATATAAGCTGTAATAGAGCCAACGGGTTACCAAAGTTGGCAATCGATTGGTTTAAGCTGGCCACCAATTGCCTGTCTTAGCCAGTGGTCTACCAACGTTCAGACACTTGCGTTTGAGTGCGTTTGACTGCGTTGCGTCGAGTACCGAAAGCGAGTCACCGGCACATCTGTGCTTCGTATGAAGCGTGGAATCCAATTCAAGGAATCATCTTGGCACGCGATATAAGCAGGAGGGATATCCTGGTTTCTCGCTGCCGCAACGCAGTAAAACGCACTCAAACGCAACTGTCTGAACCAGGCTTTAGCCTGGTGTGATGAGCGATCCCGCGACCAGCTGAAGAGGACGAGAAAGAAGAAGACGAGGTGGGGGCATCCGAGGAGCGCGAGAGGGGAGGGGATTCGGGCGGTTGACAAAGGACGGTGCAGACGCGACCAGGCCGGACCTCCGTCGGCGTGACCAGACGTCAAGAGGCCCGACCCACAACCCACTTCTCACGCAGTCCGGGCGCCAACTTTCCGGAGGTAGACAAGACTGCATGCGTGGCGCAGTTGAACACCCGCTGCCACTCCGTGCCACAGACGTTCTGAGACTGACTCAAGCCTTCGGCCAACGCCCAACTGCCTCGTCGCTACGTCCTTCGGCCCAGACCTTGGCGGACACCTGGTCATAGGCTGCCACCGGCGTACGGGGCCTGATTCAAGCCTTCGGCCATCGGTCAACTGCCTCGTCACTACGTCCGGACCTCGGCCCTGACGTCGTAGACCCCTGATCATCGGCTACCACGGGTGCTACGCCGCAAGGACTGAAAAGTCGTGAGCGAGGGACTTTTTAGGGGACACCCAAACCTTAACATTTGTTGAAGTGCTGCTTGGGAGTGTGCTTTACTAACACCAATGTGGGTTTGAAAGCGTTGATTTGTGACCTTTGGATTTTTTCGTAAATGCCATCAGTGCGAAGCTAACAATTGAAGAATCGGCAGCTTAAAAATGGTGCTGAAGTGGCTGCCAGGGTCTTGCGACAGGGGAGGCTGCAGGAAGAGGCGTTTGGAAGCCGTAATGGCTCCCCAGCCCAAGGACTCGCCCCAGGACCTTCCCCAGGACCAGGCATAGGCTCCCCGCTGAGCTTCCTCGCTAGCCCGTTTCAATAAAAGTTCCGAAAAAAGTATTAATTGATCTTGAAATAGTCATTTGCTCGCCAGATAAACTACCGAAGACAAAGCATAGGAGGACCTTGCCATTTGTGCCCAGAATGTTTTTCTTGCAGTGGGCTGCTAATAAGAAACAGGCCAGGGGTTCTTAAAACCCAATGTTGGAATAACCAGGATTTAAACACATTGCCATCATTGCATGGCCAGCATTAAAGACATGGCATTAACACTGGGACATGCCAATGAATCAGCTTGACTGCAGATACGGCCTCTTCAATGAATAGGCCGTATCTGCAGTCAAGCTGATTCATTGGCATGTCCCAGTGTTAATGCCATGTCTTTAATGCTGGCCATGCAATGATGGCAATGTGTTTAAATCCTGGTTATTCCAACATTGGGTTTTAAGAACCCCTGGCCTGTTTCTTATCCATCATTAGCCATCATTGGCACCTTTTTTAGGCCATCGTTAAACCAATATTTCAGCCATCGTTGGCATCCACACTATGTCGACATAGTGTGGATGCCAACGATGGCTGAAATATTGGTTTAACGATGGCCTAAAAAAGGTGCCAATGATGGCTGGATCATTGGTTGAACGATGGCCCAACGTTGGTGCCAATGACGGCTGGAAGGTTGGTTGAACGATGGCCCAACGTTGGTGCCAATGATGGCTGGAACATTGGTTGAACGATGGCCCAACGTTGGTGCCAATGGCTGGGCCAACATTGGAAGAAGTTGCGCTCGGCCAGAATGCCAATGTTGGACCAACCTCTGGAGCCAGTGTTTGCCATTGTTGGCCCAATGGAGGTCCAACATTGGTGTGCTGCCTGGGCGGCCGCTTATGTTGTTCTAGAAAGTGCGTGTTCATTCTCGCCCCGAGCGCGCTACGCTCGAACCTTCTCCGCCGAATCTTCGAGATAGTGACCTACTCTAGATAAGACGCCGCTGGCGACCTTGTCGAGTCAGTCTCGCCCCAGCGCTCGATCTTGCGGTTTCGCCGACTTCGACGCCCGCGACGCTTTGTTATTATCTCTTGTACTCTTTTATTTTTGGCACAAGTTCGCCACATTAAACGTTTATTTCTTCCTGTTTATTTCCTGTTCTTTTTGGTCACCACCCGTGATATTTTTGGTGGAGGTGCGGGGTACCGCATGCCCGTGCAGCGTTCCCCACCCAGGGTCCGCACTGCAAGCCCGATTCCAAGCCCGGTGAGAAGACCACTCAACGCGGAACCTGAAACTCGGACCAGTCGCCGCACCCAAGGTCTACACCCGGAATACGGACTTCTGCCACCCCGGACCAGGCAGCCAACGAGGCCGACGATGGACAACCAGTCGTCGCAGAACCCGTCCGCCGCCGCCGTCGTATACCTTCCCGTCGCACTTCGGACTCCGACGCCATTCCACGGGGAGGTCCACGAGGACGTTGAAGATTGGCTGCAACATTACGAACGAGTTGCTCGCCATAACACATGGACTCCGGAGCAGTGCCTTCAGAACGTCTACTTCGCTCTGGAAGGCACGGCACGCACCTGGTTCGAGAACCACGAAGCGTCGATTTCGTCGTGGGAAGAATTGCAGGCCGAGCTGCGACGCACCTTTGCCAACCAGCACCGACGACAGCGTGCCGAAGAACTCCTGCGAGCGAGGACCCAAGGGCCGACCGAAAGCGTCACGAGCTTCGTCGAAGACGTTCTCCACATGATGAATCGGGCCGACCCAAAAGCTCCCGAAGAGAAAAAGCTCCGGGTCTTGATGCGCGGCGTTAAGGAAAACATTTTCGGAGGCCTTGTTCGGAGCCCGCCTACCACCGTCGAAGGTTTCATCACAGAGGCCACCAACATCGAACGTGCCCTCCAAGCACGCGCCGTCCACTATCACCGAGTTCCCGGCGTCGCTGACTTCTCATCTTCCGGCTTCAACCCCACGGACATCCGCGAGATAATCCGGGACGTCGTGCGGGAGGAAATGAGGAAGCTGCTACCTGCTGCCACAAGCCCGGCTACGCCCTCAGTCGCCGAGATTGTCCGGGAAGAACTGCAGCAGGCGCTACAGCCAGAAGTTTTCGCCAGCGCCGCTCCTGAACCACCGAAGCTGAGCTACGCCGCAGCTACCCGACGACCACCCCCTGCTCACCCGTATGCGGCGCCACCTCGACGTGAACCTCCAGCGCCGCAGTATTCCCGACGCCATAAAGATCGGGCGTACGTCCGCCCAGAACAGGCTGCGCCACGAAAGACCGACGTGTGGAGGATGGCCGATCAACGCCCGTTGTGTTACCACTGCGGTGAAGCCGGCCACATTTACCGTCGATGCCCCTACCGACAACTGGGGCTGCGCGGGTTCCACCCGAACGACCCGCGCCCAAGGTACGACGAACGTCCTCGTGACATCGAGGAGTATCTCCGACGTTCGCCATCTTCAACGCCGCTCCGTCGTGAGTCCCGCTCACCGTCGCCCAGACGTTCAGCGTCTCCAGCGCCACGACCCCGCCGAGAGAGCCTGTCGCCCTCGCGTCGCCGGGAAAACTAAGTGCGGCAACGCCTGGAGGTGGCGTTGCCGAAGACGACCGTAGTAAAGAGCCTCCAAGAACGACGGAGCGCTCCCACTCTCTCGACGCTACGGATCATAACAACGTCCCTGCATGGGTGTCCAACAACCTAAACGTTATAATCGACGGCCACGACGTATCGGCACTTGTGGACACCGGAGCAGACTACTCAGTTTTGAGTGGGAGGCTCTCTCGTCGCCTGCGAAAAGTTACAACGCCGTGGGAAGGCCCTCAAATACGAACCGCCGGTGGGCACCTCATCACACCAGTCGGGCGATGCACTGCTCGCGTCGAGATCCATGGTGAGACGTGCCCTGTGAAGTTCGTCGTTCTGCAGGACTGTTCGAGGGACGTTATCCTCGGAATGGACTTCCTCTGCGAGTATGGCGCCGTCATCGACCTCAGAGCGAACCGGCTAACTCTGCGAAAACCTGTTTCACCACCGGAGGAACCCGAAGCGACGTCATCAGCGGTCCGAGTCCTCGCAAATCACGTAAACTTACCGCCGCGGTCGAGTGTTTTCGTACCTGTCGGGATCACCGAAGCTTTATGCGGCGAAGTTCTGCTCGAGGGGAGCCTCCAGTTGCTTCTGGGAAGAGGAATAGGCGTCGCAAGAGGGGTAGCTGAACCTCAGGGTGGCCGCACTGTGGTCCTCATGACGAACTTCCGAAACGAAGCGCAACACCTTACGAAAGGGGCAGCCGTTGGCCACGTCGAGGAACTCCGAAACTCCGCGGAAATTGCCGCCATTGCTGACGAATCCTCGCCACCTCAGCAAGACAGTACGTCGCCAGCACAGCTCGACATTGACCCTAAGCTTCCGGGCCCGAAACGACGTCAGTTGATTAACCTCCTCGCCGAATACCGTGACTGCTTTGCGACATCGTCGAAGGGACGCCAAACCGCCGTTGCGAAGCACCGCATCGTTACCGAGGACGACGCGCGCCCTGTGCATCGATCGCCGTACAGAGTCTCCGTTAAAGAAAGGGAGGTAATCCAGGAGCAAGTTCAAGAGATGCTGAGAGACGACATAATCCAACCTTCAAATAGTCCGTGGGCCTCTCCAGTCGTGCTGGTTAAGAAGAAGGACGGAACGCTTAGGTTCTGCGTGGACTACCGGCAGCTGAACGCTGTGACGAAGAAAGACGTCTACCCGCTTCCCCGCATCGACGACACTCTAGACCGGTTGCGCCACTCTCGATATTTTTCATCGATGGACCTGAAGAGCGGCTACTGGCAGATCGAAGTCGACGAACGGGACCGAGAGAAGACAGCCTTCGTCACACCGGATGGACTGTACGAGTTTAAGGTGATGCCCTTCGGACTATGCACGGCGCCAGCAACTTTCCAGCGTGTCATGGACACCGCACTGGCAGGACTGAAGTGGCAGAGCTGTCTCGCCTACCTCGACGACGTCGTAGTGTTTTCCGGCGACTTCGACGAGCATTTGCGACGACTCCGAGCTGTTCTCCAAGCCATACGGACCGCCGGACTCACCCTCAAGCCGTCAAAGTGTCGGTTTGCCTATGACGAACTGAAGTTCCTTGGCCACGTCGTGAACAACAAGGGTGTTCTACCTGACCCCGAGAAGACCCGCGCCGTAGCTGCATTTACGCCACCGTCTGACAAGAAAGCCGTGAGAAGATTTCTCGGACTCTGTGCCTACTACAGGCGCTTTGTTCGAGACTTCGCCAAGCTATCGGCACCGCTAACACACCTCACGAAGGACGCCGTAAAGTTCGAGTGGACAGAAGAACACCAGAGGTCATTCGACGAACTGAAGCGACTACTGCAGGCGCCTCCTGTTCTTGGACATTTCGACCAGGATGCGGAAACCGAGATTCACACGGACGCAAGTAACGCAGGACTTGGCGCGGTACTGGTTCGAGTACAAGAAGGCACCGAGCGAGTCATCGCCTACGCAAGTCGGACATTGTCCAAGGCGGAACGAAATTACTCCACGACTGAAAAAGAAGGCCTTGCGGTCGTCTGGGCGATCACGAAGTTTCGTCCGTACTTGTACGGAAGCCCGTTCCGCGTAGTCACGGACCACCATTCGCTCTGCTGGCTTGCGAACATCAAGGACCCGTCAGGACGCCTTGCGCGATGGAGTCTCCGACTACAAGAGTTCAACATGACCGTAGTCTACAAGTCAGGCCGCAAGCACAGCGACGCCGACTGCCTGTCCAGAGCTCCCGTCGACACACCTTCCGACAGCAGCGACGGCGATGACGACGAGTGTTTCCTGGGCGCAGTGAACACCGACGACATGGCCCGACGTCAACGAGACGATCCTGAGCTGCGCGCACTAATAGAGCACCTGGAAGGGAGTGGGAGTGCCATACCACGTGTTTTTTCACGAGCCCTGCCGACCTTCGCCATAAGACAAGGAGTTCTCTACAAAGAGAACTTCGGCAACAACAACTCGACGTGGCTGCTGGTAATCCCGACCGACCTTCGAGAGGAGATCTTCCAAGCCTGCCACGACGACCCGACGTCCGGACACCTTGGTTACAGCCGGACACTAGCCCGTATTCGTGAAAAGTATTACTGGCCCAAGCTCCCCAAAACCGTCCACCTATACACACGATCATGCCATGAATGCCAGCGACGAAAGAAACCTCCAACGAGGCCGGCCGGACTCTTGCAGTCAATTCCTCTGCCAATGGCACCCTTCCAGCAGATCGGAATGGATCTACTTGGCCCTTTTCCGCCGTCAACGTCGGGAAATCGCTGGATCATCGTCGCCACAGATTATCTCACGCGGTACGCCGAAACGAAAGCCCTTCCTTCCGGAACTGCTGTGGAAGTTGCCAAGTTCTTCATTGAATCCATCGTCCTCCGGCACGGCGCTCGCGAAATCCTGATCTCCGACCGTGGATCCTCGTTCATGGCCCAGCTAACACAAGAAGTCCTTCGTCTCAGCCGCACCAGCCACCGTCACACCACGGCGTACCACCCTCAGACCAACGGGCTGACGGAAAGACTCAACAAGACCATCGCCGACATGATTTCCATGTACGTTGACGTGGAGCACAAGACGTGGGACGAGGTTTTGCCGTACGTCACCTTTGCCTACCATACGGCCGTGCAAGAAACCACCGGGGTTACACCCTTTCAACTGGTTCATGGTCGCAAAGTGACGACAATGCTGGACGCAATGTTACCCCACGAACCGGCTGTCGACGGAAGCGACGACGCCCAGGTGGTTGCCCAACGGGCAGAAGAAGTCCGTCAGCTCGCCAGACTCCGGATTCAAGCCCAACAACGTGTCGACACTGGCCGCTACAACCTTCGTCGCCGGGACGTCCACTTCCAGCCTGGAGACAGGGTGTGGGTGTGGACACCGATCCGCCGCCGTGGTCTCAGCGAGAAACTCCTGAAGCACTACTTTGGACCCTACAAAGTGCTTCGTCGACTCGGGGATCTGAACTACGAGGTGATGCCCGACGGAACACGAACATCGTCACGCCGCCCACCACGACCTGAGGTCGTCCACGTCGTGCGCCTGAAGCCGTACTACGCTCGATAGGACTGTGGATCTTATGTGTTTCAAATGACTCTTTAGTTTGCCGTTCTTTTTATGTGCTTTGTTTTGTTTTGTGTTGCATCGGGGCGATGCACTTTTAAAGGGGGGAGTAATGACGCGCGCAGGGGTCACGGTCTTCTTGAACTTTCTCGTTTATTCTATACTTCGTTTCAGCTTCGGTCCGAGCGCGGCCGATGCTATGAGCCGAAGAGCCAATCAAATAGCGAAAGAGGCACAACGTCAAAGCGTGCTCTCTGCAGTTGATAGGACCAGCCGGTATTCGCCGTCTCTCAGTGCGTGCTCCTCCGCCGGCTAGTCTTATCAAGCGCAGAGAGCACGCCATGACGCTGCGCTTTTTGCGCTGCTTGATTGGCCCTTCGGCTCATAACATCGGCCGCGCTCGGACCGAAGCTGAAACGAAGTATAGCTCCGGACATAACTTCTATCGTTTATCCCCGCTTATGTTGTTCTAGAAAGTGCGTGTTCATTCTCGCCCCGAGCGCGCTACGCTCGAACCTTCTCCGCCGAATCTTCGAGATAGTGATTTACTCTAGATAAGACGCCGCTGGCGTCCTTGTCGAGTCAGTCTCGCCCCAGCGCTCGATCTTGCGGTTTCGCCGACTTCGACGCCCGCGACGTTTTGTTATTATCTCTTGTACTCTTTTATTTTTGGCACAAGTTCGCCACATTAAACGTTTATTTCTTCCTGTTTATTTCCTGTTCTTTTTGGTCACCACCCGTGACAATATGGTGAGGTAAGTGACAACTGAACAGCTGTGAAACATAGCGTTTATTCACCAAGCTTCTGGAAACTAGTGCTGATAAGAAAATTCTGCTGGCGGAAAGAGACTATGCAACGAAATCAGGAATGCTCCATACATGCCCCCTCCGCTAATTGCATAAGGTATTGTTCCGGCCTTCAAGCTTGTGGCCTTTGTAGCCTCCAGCAGCCCTATTAAAAAAGCATACACGTGACACTTGTAACGCATATCCAGTAATTTCATATAAAATTATATGACCTAAATATATAGTTTTTCTAATGAAGAACGCACAGATTAATAGGTCATTCCTGAAATACGCGGCGACTTTAATCGTCTTTTCGGCGCACTATGGCAATCCGATATACGGCGTTTGAAAGAGCACTTGTTATTAGAAAAAGAGGTTCATGTTTGTTTAGTATTTTGCGATTTCAGAACACAAAGATAGCAGAGCACTAAGAAAACAGGTTGCGTATTGGCGGTGTGATCTCTTCAGTTACTTTTCTCGCAACGGCAAGAGGGAAGTTATTGAGCCACTTCCAGGACCGACGGAGCGTACGACCCAGTCCGAGCGTAGATCGATGCGACCCCGAAATTCCCCGCGTCGCGGGGTGCAATCTATGATTGAAAGGAGACCTTGCAGGAGTTTCCGGAAATGTCTATTTGATGTTTGGTCATGGTTATTTACGATATTTTCATTTTCAGGGGGCATATAAATGGAAGCGCCGTCCTCCACCTGCGTAATCGTTTTACAGTTAGCGATATTTCAGAATAGCTTTTCGAAAAACGAATGAAGTAACACTGGCGGCCGCCATGTTTAGAAAACTACCTCCTTCGCGAAGCGTGTGAATGTATTCGAGTTCACACCGAGTGCGGTTAATGCACACACTAAACTTTTTTACACCCCTTAGGGGTGTAAAGCACTTGTCCCAGGACGAGCACCCTTTGAGGGTGCAAACGAGCACCCCTGTACCAAAGCACCCTATAGGGGTGTGAAGTGTATAGGGTGCTAGGTGCAATGCACCCCAATCCAAGGGTGCTGATGCTGATTTTAATGGGTGCTCGAGGATGATTCATTCTAACCGAAATAGACTTTTGTAAAACAAAACTTATCTTATTTACACAGATGATCTCGTTACAGATGAGCACTTAGCCAAGCCGACACTTTGTACAGGCAGGCTGGCACTAAAAGTGGACTATTATCTAAAATTAGTTGATTAACTTTTTCAATTACTGGTTCGACAGCTGTTTCGAACTTGAAGACAATCACCTCCTTAAACCAGTCAATTTTTTATAAATCCTGAAATGAGCACACGGGCCAAAAAAAGAAGAGAAAATATAATTTCACCAAAGGCAGCGGTAATGTAGCGGTCCAGAAAGTACTGTATCTCACAACCCGTTTTGTGTGCAAGAATCTTTCTCAATCGTTTTTCTAAGGTTAATGCTCATTTCACGAAAAATAAGCTGGTCTAAGGTGACTGCCCCATTTTCACAATATGTGCTGGTGTCATCAAACCAGTCACTAAAAAGCTAATCCATGGATTTTATGCAATAAGTCCACTTTTAGCTGTCATCTTGCCTCTATAAAGTGTCTGCCAGGACCACTATAACTCAACTGTAAAAAGATAATTTGCATAAAACTGAAGTTTTATTTTACAAGAATCTGTTCCAATGAGAATGAATCACCCTGTATCTCAGCACCTGTCAAACTGGGTTCAGTATACCAGGTATGGCAACCAGAAAACCACGAAGTATGCAGACCAGATAAGTGATGAAATAAGGAGATGCAAAAGTACAGTGCCAGCGTAGGACCTCGTTACAGAAACTGGATTCATTATTTGATATGTGTGCAATGCATCGGCACACATGCTACTTGAAGCAGCTGTGCCTAGATGCACTGTCCGATAATGAAGGCAAGATGTGCATGGCAGAAAAGGTAATATTTCAATGTGAAGCTTAACTTATGTGCAAACGGAAGTTACAGGAAAATTTTGCGTGATTTAAGTTTTAGTTCCCACAAAATTTGGAAGGAAAATAAAAAAAATATCCCAGAATTTGTTCCATGGCTAAAGCTTCTGAATTTATTAATTGCTTGATGGTCTTAATACTCGTATACTAGAAAAGATCAGTGGGAGATATTCTCAAACATCATATTAAAGAAGGAGTCTGCCACCAATCTCAATGTGTCATTAAAAGTGTCCAATCGTCAAACTGCCAACACAGAAGTGTGATATGCATCACATGCATGATCAGCACTTGCCCATGCAAACTATGCAATGTGAGAAAGTGTATGGTACAAACATAAACAACAAGGAGCTTAGCTTGTTCAATCCCGATACTTGGTCCTTGCATCCCGCTCTGGCTCGTCGGTCATTTGCCTTGCATATGAGGTGGTTACGAGTTGTCATACTTGGTATGCGTAGTACCGTTACACATTCGCCCAAGGCATGGCGAGTGGCATCAGCTGCATACAAACAGCATGTGATTAAGCTGCAAGTAAATAAAAGTTGTTATAAAATGAGAAACAAAAAACTGAAAGGAAAACTATATTAATAACTATTTATTGAGCTATTATGCGACCACAAAAAAATAATGAGGTATGTCCTCCACACACATATCAAAATACAATACTTGAGGCATTCCGTCAAATATCACAGCATATATAGGCCTAGATGCTAGTAAAAATCGAGAAACAATTGGGGGGTTTGAGTCAATAAAAGCCAAACTAAATGAATACTCATTTATTGAACTACTATGTGAGCACAACAAAATAACCAGCTATGTCCTCCATACAAATAAGCAAATATATTTTCTTTCAATATCACAGCATAGGCTTAAGATGCTAGTAAAAATAAGAAAAAAAGCAAAAATCAATACAGATTACCTCAGTACATCACAATGGTTCTTGATAAAAATGACTATAACAGAAGAACAATCTAGATGCCTTCCGTTTCGAGTGTATACTTTTTGTTCCAATGCACATGCGACTTTCATTCAGGACCCTAAAGTTGCATAAAAATCAAGCTACACTTCTTTTAGTTTAGGACTTAAAACATTAAAACAAGCTACCATATTTTCCAGACTATAGTACACAATCCGTTGTATAATGCGCAAGGGTAAATCTCGGCTAAAAAGAAAAAGTATTTTCTTAGATAGTCTGCACTCGGTGTATAATCCTCGGGGAAAACTTCAGGCTGGAGAACTCCACAAAAGGGATATCTGCGGATGAATGTCAGGGGGCTTTCTGCGATCCGCTCGTCAGCCAATCGCAGAGCTCCTCAAGATTAAGCTTGACCTGAGTTGGTTGCTTGCAGGCTCCCAAGCAAACATGTCAGATGCGAGGTATCGAAAGCCTGGGAAACAGACTGACAGTAGGAGGTTGTCTTGATTACTTTTCCCAGCGTAAAATATTCAAAACACGGCAATCTGGCCTAACCAGTTTTGTAATAATGAACAATCTTGAAACAAAAATTGTAGAGTCCACACCTGTAGATAGACTGTACGATGTAAAATATCAACTTTGAGACATGCATAGTTTGTGCACTATAGTCTGGAAAGTATGGTACATTTATTTTAGTTTAGAGTTAGAAAGTTAAAAGTTAAATGGGTGCTGGTACTGAAATTTGACTTCACAAAACAAGGCACCAGAAGCACACAGTGGGATGCTAGAGACCCCAAAACACCACTCATGCAGCAGTATGTAAACTGGATGGGCATATTTTCGAAAAAGAGAAGAGGAGAATACAGATGTCGCAAGCTTTGTTCAATCATGCTCATATTTTCCAAAAAGTACTGCCATCCATTAGAGATACCGTCATATGAGTTATGTTCTAAGGTTTGCAGCATCCCACCTAGTGCTCCTGCCTGGTTTCGTGCCATCCAAATCTCGGTTCAGCATCCCTTTGGTACTAGAACGGTTGTTTGTCGGCCTCATTGATTTTACGCTCTTGCAACCTCGTTCAGGAATTTCATCACAACTGGCCTCGGAGTAGTGCTGCTGAGGCCGACAAACAACCGTTCTAGAAGAGCAACTGTGTTTGCTGCCTTTTTCGAGTACTTATATTAAAAAGCCTGTAAGCCACCATGATGGCAGTGATGTCGTCCTCTGCATTCTTCACGGACAAAAACCGCTGCTTATCGACAGCGAGGTACAAAAAGTCAGCCCCCTCGGCGTCATTGCCAGAGTACACGACGCACGGCATTGCCGGGATGTCTTGCTCCTGTGTTAGCAAACAAAATCAATGCAATGTAAGGCAGGCACCATGCGTGATAGTCTTCTCTAAATCATCACAGTTAATATATTACTATCTACCAGCGAGCTAGTCCACTGTTATTTGCTATAGTCACTTGATCTATATTAAATATGTAATACCCCCCCCCTGCAGGCCTTATTACACTTGGGCAGAACGCAACTTAGACAAGTGGCAGTAAATCATGCTTTCCCAGCACTGAAAAATATGCAAGATCGTCAGTGCAACAGGGACACCTGCATTATCTCTGCGATTAGTAAAATTTCGGCAATGCTAGCCAGAAGTCTGGTTCCACATAGAGACGTAAACGTTGCTTTGGCTTGCTCATTGCAAAAAAGCCAGAATCAGTCAACAGGAGCCCACATTCTCCTTGTATGATCTCCTGATCTGCAATTACTTCACCTCCCATGTACATTTTGGCCAAAATATTTTGCTTTAGATGGTTAGAAATCTTGTGGAAACTACTTTTGGCCCTGATATTTCCAACCATCAGTGTGTCAGGAAAGACAGCCACTGGATCTTTTGTACCTTTCTAGAAGAGTGTGCCGTGCAGTGATTAGAAAGCTTGTTTGTCGAAGTTGTAGTCAAACATGTGAAGCAGTGCCATCAGCATCATATTGGCTCCCCTGAGACCATGCGACTTCTAAACATCACCTCCAACTGCATAACTTTGCTAAACTCTGATCTAGATGAAGGCTAAACTAGGTACAAGCATGGAACATGGCTCTATCTGTTGTGCAAGAAAGGTGCTAGTTTGTAATGTACTGCATGCTTGGCTGCCATTAAAAAAAAAAGAAAATGGAAAACTTTAATAAGATGGATACATTCACAATTGCATATGGGTGATTCCACGTCAGTTCATGCAATGGTGGTCCGGGTCATAATTTTGATATTTTTGTTAAAAATATATATGAAAGCCATGTTCTTGGGAGGAACATTCCGCTATATATGAACGCCGTAACGTTTTTTTTCGCTGAGATATAAAATAGAGAAGCTCGAGGCGTGGAAATTGAGAAGATTTCACTATGCTACTTTGCACAGTCGTCATTTTCTCATCGAACCTTTCACGTTACCATAACTTTTTTAATAAATTTCACAAGAGATATACAACACATACCCAAAAAAGTAAAAATATTAATAACATATTTCTATGCAAACAAAGAAGACAAACATGGCATAATAACACGTTTTAGAGACATATTCACAATTTTTTTGCAAATAAACTATCCTCTATAATACTTCACGAAACATATCAAAATGCGCGCCTTTGAATTATCCTTACGAATGTATAAAAATAATATGGGCCCATCCTTAATTGTCTTCTTGTTATTAACGCGGAAATGCGGCTGATTTCACAAAATGTGTCAAGATTGGGCGTCGATATTTAAAAAACTCCATCTTTTATTTTTTTAAAACTCCCCTTGGCAGTTTGCAGTGACATGAACTAACCTGTGATGGCAAAACATTGAGTAACATATGACCTCCGAACGGGAAAAGTTGCGACAAACCTTCACTCGGAACGAGCCTACGTCTCGTTATAGCGGCTTTGCCGCATAACGTCCCCTTGATGCAAGCGTCAAAAGCTGGAAAGCGGGACTCTGTCGTAGAGAGCGGAAAGTCGTGCTGTTCCGAGCATTGCTTTATCGTTGTGTGACTATACCCCCCCCCCCCTTCCCCCGCCCTGCCCTCTTCTTCCTGCCCCTTAACATGAGCAAGAAACGCCTGCGAACGTCACTGCTTGCGGTAGTTAGTAATCGTAAGCACATCACATTGCGTTGAAACCCAAAGCTGTGAAGAGTCAGTTACGGCAAAATAAGGCGAGAGTAGTTGTAAGGAAAAATATGCATGTCAGTTGGTCAGGAAACATTTCAATCTAAACCCAGAGACGAGGAAAAACAAAAATAACGGACAGTACGAAACGAACTCTCAAACGCAGCTGAACTTATTCACAACAAGAACGACAATAAATGCATGTCCACGCGGAAAGAAATAAAATAGGGAAGATCAAGACATGCGACCGCAAAGACTTGACCGAACCTAACCAGACAAACTAAATCACTCCAAGGTTAAGGACAGCAACGGGAACCTCTCCCAAGGACCTGAACAGATGGGTTGCACCACGCTATGCGAACAGACCAAGACCGAACCCCTAACCCTCTCTTCTATTTTGCTGCTGTAACCCCCTTCCCCAACACACACACACACACACACACACACACACACACACACACACACACACACAAACTACACTCCAACACCGAAAACCCCCAAAACATTACAATATAAAAAACTTTTAGAAAAGAAAAAAAAGAAAAAAAGACGGCTGACTATCGCTATGCTTACAGGAGACTCGGTGTCTTTGGTGCTCAATAAGTGGTACTACAAACGAACAACACCAGCTTAACCATGCGCGACGCACCGATTATATCTACAATGGAAGACAGAAGTTGATAACCACAAGGACATTTTCTTTCCGAACTCTGACCGGATATTCGGAGCCGGGAGAGAGGAATTCAGAACCCCTCAAATAGGCATTTGCGAGGAGGTTTGAAGTTCTGTTATTTATGAAGCGAGTAAGAGTCTAGTGTCAAATCGAACAGCCATGGCCCAACGATTCAGCACCGTGCGATTGTTCTGTGTGGACTATCTACGGAGACACAAGAAGAAAGTGTATAGCGATAAGCACCTCGTATCAATAGGGAGACTCAACAAAG
Source organism: Ixodes scapularis (assembly GCF_016920785.2). Classification (NCBI taxonomy): domain Eukaryota; kingdom Metazoa; phylum Arthropoda; class Arachnida; order Ixodida; family Ixodidae; genus Ixodes; species Ixodes scapularis. Next base: position 2,283,041 of record NW_024609883.1, on the reverse strand, counting down.
TGCGGTTGGAAAAGCTACTGGCTCCACGGACAGTGAACGAATCTGACCTTTTATGCCAACATTGCTACAAATACCTCCAGAATGAGATTGCTTCTCCTCACAACGTGAGTACATCAGACTCTTCTTTCCGGGACTCTGATGAGGTTCTGGCTGAAGTGAGTCAAGAATTGTGTGCTGCTAGTCCGTCGGTAACTTCATTGAAACCACGTAAAACCATTAAAAAAAAAGGCGCGAAGCGTATTTGAAGAAAAAACAAGCTCAAGTGAGTTCTTCCATTAGAAGAAAGCTGTCAGGCGTTTATGGCATGAAAACCGGCGAAGACAGTTGTGAGCACTGCGCGGAGTGGTTTGACGCATTCCGCGAAGCGCTGAAGGCATGCAGTTCCCACCAGGAACGCAAGCTATTGTACACGCTTCTGCCACCAAGCATCTCGAAAAAAGAAATATTGCGTCTGGTGCCAGAAGCGACTGCCTACATGATTGATCAAACGTAAAAACTGAAGCGTAAAGGTGGTGTATGGGCAACGCCTGATCCCTACATGGGGAAAAAGGCGAATGCCGAAGACGTGAGAGTTGCACTTGAGTACTACACACGCGACGACCTCGCATGCTCTATTCAAAGCCCCAACAAAAAAAACGTCGTCAAAGCCATGATCAACGACAACAAGACCAAAGTCGTAAAAAGGTTTATGACCCGCTCTGTTAAGGAAACTTACCAGCTGTTTGGGAAGGACCATCCCCATCGAGAACTAGGCATCTCTAAAGGCCCGTTCACACTCTTGCGACCTCTTAAACCTGGGTTCCTTAAAACTTCTTAAACCAGAGAACACACTGGCGCCATCTATTGGGAAGCAGTGTAAACTCGGCGGTCCGGCATATTTTTTTTTTATTTCTCGCGCATTATCCTTTCTTTCTTGGCTCGAAAAACTTTTGTCAATGTTATAAACGAGCCTTTCTATGGGTATTACGCAGATTTGACCTATGAAATCCTGCAAAACCTTCACTCTTGTGAAATGCAGTTCCAGGGTCACCGCATAGATGGCGCCACAATGCCCAGTTGTGTTCCCTCATTCTAAAAACATTTAACAAGTTTTAAGCGACCTTGTCTCTCTCAGTCGTATACGACTGAGAGAGACAAGATCGCTTAAAACTTGTTAAATAGAACTTAAGGCCTTGTTAAATAGAACTTAAGGCCCGTTAAATAGAACTTAAGGACTTGTTAAATAGAACTTAAGGCCCGTTCACAATCTTGCGACCGAGTATACTCGGTCGCAAGATTGTGAACGGGCCTTAAGTTCTATTCCTTACGACCAAAATGGGTAAAAAAGAGTCCCGAGCATGAGGTGTGCGCTTGCATATGTTGCGTCAATTTTCAGTTGCTTTTAACGGCAATAACAAATGCCTCACAGGAGACATTTACTGAAGACGACTTCAAGCGCATCTACCTCTGCAGCCCTCCACAAAACGATTGCTTCCTGCGCCGTTGCGAAAAGTGCCCAAAAATGCAGAGCATCTCGCTGCAGTCGCTCCATCTCGACGAAGACGAAGAGATCTGTTACGCGTTATGGGACGCCGGCGAACTCGTCAAAAAGGTTATGGACACTTCCGCTTTCCTAAAGGAACTGGAGTCATGGAGCGAAAAGTATATGAGGCATTCTTACATCCGTGACCTTCAACGAAGCCTGATACGTGACACAAGAACCGCCTTACCACCCAAGGCAGTGATGTTCCACTTCGATATTGCGGAAAATTGGACAGTCATCTTCCCAACCGAAGTGCAGAGTTTTCATTGGAAAAAAACTCAAGTGTCTCTCCTCACATGTGTGGTTACGTCCACGCAAGGCACGGAAAGCTTTGCCGTTGTCAGCGATGACACGATACATGACACAGCTCACGCTCTTCTAGCCACAAAAGCCATAGAAGAGTATGTTGATGAACATTACCCGCTCTTTTCTGAAATAATTTTTGTATCAGACGGAGCGGCGGCGCATTTCAAAAATCGCTTCCAATTGCACGAATTATCTCGGAAGCCGTACTCTTTGGCAAGATGGATCCTTTCAGCCACTGGACATGGAAAAAGCGCTTGTGATGGAGTAGGTGGTGTTCTTAAACACCACGCAACGCTCACCAACTTGAGATCTTCGCTCAACTCAACGATTGTCACCGCTAAAGACTTTGTGGAAGTGCTGCGTGAAAAAGTAACAAATGTCTGAATGTTCCACCTGTCTGCGGAACGGGTTCGAGAGTTTCGTGTGGTGAAGCAAGTAGAGTGGGCCCCCGTAAAACCTGTGAGAGGAATCCAGGCAACTCATCTGTGGAAGTAATCATATGCCGAGAGGCCGGATGTATACATGGCCACTTGCGCAACTGAGAGTTTTAAGCTTAGGTATGCATAGTTAGCGAATTTGCAGAGTGGGGCCATTTTGTTTTTGTGAATTGTAAACTAAGTAATGGTATTCCAGCCTAAAGTACATTTTCGTGTCAGTTATACTAACCCCTTCTGAAAAAAAGAATTTGAAAAATATAAAATGCATGCCATAACTAACGCTCAAAATATTTGGCGCTGTGCGGCAAAGCCGCTATGACGAAGACGTCGGCTCGCTCCGAGTGAAGCTGTGTCGTAGCTTTTCCCGTTTGGAGGTCATATGTTACTCAATGTTTTGCCATCACAAGTTAGTTCAAGTCACTGCAAAGTGCCAAGGAAAGTTTAAAAAAAAATAAAAGATGGAGTTTTTGAAATATTGACGCCCAATCTTGCCACATTCCGAGAAATCAGCTGCATTTCCGCATTAATAACAAGAAGACAATTAAGGGTAGACATATCTCTATACATTCGTAAAGACTATTTATAGGCGCGCATTTTGATATGTTTTGTGAAGTATTATGACAAATGGTTTATTTGCAAAGAAAATTGTGAATATGTCTCTGAAACGCGTTTTTATGCCATGTTTGATAGTTTTGTTTGCATAGAAATAATTTATTGATATTTTTACTTTTCTGTGTATGTGTTGTATATCTTTTGTAAAATGCATTAAAAAAGTTATGGTGACGTGAAAGCTTTGATGAGAAAATGACGACTGCGCAAAGTAGCATAGTGAAATCTTCTCGATTTCCAAGCCACGAGCTTCTCTATTTTATATCTCAGCGAAAAATTTTGTTACGGCATTCATATATAGCTTAATGTTCCTCCCAAGAACATGGCTTTCATATATATTTTTAACAAAAATATCAAAATTATGACCCGGACCATCATTGCATGAACTGACGTGGAATCACCCATATGTGCCCCAATGTTGCCTAAACATTTGCTTAGAAAGATTGTGCGTAAGGGAGTTCATAAAAGCGCTAGGTTACATTTTGCAACCTATGCTAGAAAGGATAGTTGAGAGCTTACCTCCTCTCCAACAAACAGATGTGACAGTGCCATGGTTTCCTTGACATTGTAAACCACGATCATCGTAGCCGCTACTGCCAAGATGTCTGAAAAATAGTAGCACCGTTTCAGTATAAGGTTAGTAGAAATTCTCTACAGTTTTTATGCCCTTGGCGCCGTGGAGGGATCGCCTTCCACGGCGCTTGCCTACATGATTTGCAAGGTCCATCGAAGTTGGAGCTTCGGGCACTAAAAGGAGTGTGGAGCTGGATGCAGTGCTGTACAAGCACACTTCTTGTAAGCGTCTAAAGCGCACTAGCGAAGACTCTTGGCTCTAGCCGATATCAGGGGCAGCAGAAGACGACCAAGACCATGCTAATGTTCCGAGCATGCCTACTTACAGCGCCCGGCGAGTCGAAGGCACAGATTGGCGAGCATTTGTTGCATTAGTCCCATAACCACCTGTTGCACAAAATTAAGGAGCTTGGTTCTAAGCAAAGTTTCCTGCGATCACACAGGTGTAATCGCAGCCACTGCACAGCTGTGACAACTGCTCAAGTGCGCCTTTACTGCTGAGAGCTACTGTGGTGCACCCCCTGTTCCACCGCTTCATGGCGGGTGTGTTGATGATTTGATGTTTTCGTTGCTTTCAGATGTTCCTTGTTTATCTGCAATATTAAATAAAAAGTACCTTAATAAATAACTGGAGCAGCTCCCTGATTATAATATTAATTTTGCTTTAAAAAAGACATAGCGGGTCTGACCCATCGTAGTTGCTTCATGAGGCATCGCCAATGCGTCGCAAGTCACGTGCATTCGGCATTATGTGACGCCACTGCAGCACAAGCTGGTTCTGCCTTGTTCAATTAAAACATAATGCACTAGTAACATAATTCTCTCCTTATTGCCTAGGTTGCCCAAACCACCAATACAGGGATTCTAAGGATTCTTTTTATCTGAAAAAGCTGAAATGGAAGGTCATAAATAGCGACAAAAAAATGCTCCTTCATCGTCTTTTGCCCAGTACAAACTGACATGTCTAGCTAATTGCTTCAGGAAGCCCAACGACGTCACAACGCACAAAATGAAAGCAACTGCATGGCAACTCCATCGGTAGTGGATTATTCTTTCCGTCTTGTTTTTCTGTATTATTGTTCTGTCGTGTGTGCATTCAATTTTGTTATCTTCTGCCTGCATTCCTCCAGGGCAATTTCTCGGCCACTAATACATATTATAGATTTTTGGATCCAATTAATTTGAAGGATATGAACTCCAGCTTTCCCAGTAGCACAGAGGCACTGCCAGCGCCTGTCCTACTCAAAAGATAACGAAAGCCCATCCCCTCTCCGCTCCCCCCCCCCCTCCCCAAAGTCTTCCCGGTTTTGCTGGGGCCTCTTCTCCCCCATCCCCCTCATACAGCATTTTGTCATGGGTGCCGCCGAATCAAGATTTTGGTTACGTGCCTGGCTTGCTCCCATGTTTTTGTTTGTTCATTACTGTAGGATTTAACTGTAAGCACAGTGTTAATGCAGAGTAAAATATAGCAGCATACTCTTGTTGGCTAGTGCTGATGATTGGGCCAGTTGGTAGACAATTATTAAAAATAAATTGTGAAGAATATGGGAACAGAGCATACGGACATGGCACAGCACTGTGTTCATCTCCTCCTCCTTGTCTGTGCGACTCCCATTCTTTGTTTCTAATAATAATTCATTTTTAATGATTTTCTGTTTGGTATCATCTGTATGGGGGTTCACTGTAACGACCCACCTGCCATTGCATTCACTTTGGGGGCAGCTCCCTCTTCCTCATGGTGCCATCGTAGAGGAAGTGCAGGGTGGGCGTCACTCTCACTCTTGTGGTGCAGTTCTCCAGGTTCCCATAGGTTGCAAGCTGCCAGCCAAACTGAGTCAGGCCTGCGGGAAATGTCAATTCCACTCTTTTAGACGTAGACACCCACGTTTTGAGTGTACCTGAAAAAAAGCTTTAATACAGAGGAAACAAAATAATTAGCCCTTTTTGAATGCATCTTTTTCTTTCGCTCGGAACATACATAAAAGTCACAAGCTATTGTACATTCAGTGGTGCGGCTTAATTTACGATGAGCATTTTTTATATAACTTCAAGCATTTAGAGAAAACATACAATATAATGGGTCGGACATAAATTGTTCCTGTGAACTATCCTATACATTTACACATTACCTGATATCATGAAAGCAACAGAGCAGGGAAGACTGTACTGCATGAATTACACATGGTTTATAACCAATTAGAAGTTGGTATTTATTTCATTTATTACTATTGGCTATCATTTTTTTACAGAAAGAATAACTGGGCGAGTCGGTACGTTGGTAGTCTTTCAACACCATCGAATATTCAGGACCTTTTCGCATTTTTTCATACTTTTGCTTTTTGTAGCGGCTTTCGCTGCCCCGTAAAAACGCGACGTCCAAACTCACTTTATTTACATCGCACAATCGTAAACTTCGAAAGCGTGCCGCTTCGGCATACGCGAAGAGACAGCGCGTCTCTGCGGCACAGGCATAGGCAAGAAATCATGCTGCTCGCTCTTGTAACGTTTTTTCTCGCTCCCGCTTTACGAAACGAATCGGTGGCGAGCGGCTGTTGAGACCACACGGCAGAACTAGCATGACCTGTGATTGCTTGAACTTCCGTCAGACTGCACTTGAACGCTCCGCAAAACGCGTCATCGGACGAACGTCGTAGAACGGCGCCCAGAACAGCCACTCGGCTCCGCCGCACACGAATCTTTCTCACCCTGCGGAGCAAGCCATAGGTTTTGAACAACGTACGCTCTTTTTAATTAACGAAATAACACCGGCCAGAAGCATCGTTAGAATCAAGCATAGCTTAGCAAGCACATGGTACACGACAAAGTTTCAAAACAGCGACGCAGTTCGCAAAAACAGAAGTGCTCACCGGCGTTTGCAGCAGTGTTGATGGACTGTCCGCAACTTGCGTTGGTAAGACGCAGCGTCTCCCAGCTCTCAGTCATCCCTTGCTACGCTTGAACACGTTATTCTTAAGGAAGATATCTAAAATATCGGCTAAAACGTAAAAAGGAAGCGATCCTCGAAGCCTGCCTAACTTCCAACGGCTGCCAACGGTAGCTGAGTGCAATAGCGATGGGCCTTGCGCAGTCTTCAAAAAGATCTTCTTTATTTTTTTTGAAAACAAAACTAAGCAAATAAGTATTATATTACTATTAATAGTGCCACTATAATGTTGTAGAAAGTTAACAAAAATTTAGCCTATCTTAGTTTTTATCTAAGTTTTAGGTTTTCTTTTTAAACACGAAACCGAAACTATAGCTCAAGCACGTTTCGTTCGTCGTATTCATTTCCGTGCGTGCGTGCGTGTGTGCGTGCATGCTCCCGTGCTCGTGTGCGCGTGTGGATACGTCCGCGTGGTTGTTTGTGCGTGCGTCTGCGTCTGCGTGCGTTTGCGCGTGTACATGCTTGCGTACGCGCGTGCGCGCGTGTATGTGTGTGTGCGCGCGCGCAAGCATATCTGTTTATTCATTCTATTGAACTACGCTAGCAAGAAGGCCAATAGACCGATCTCACCAAGCGTTCCACGCATGCGCGACGCCGCCATAGCTGTAGTTTGTAGGAGGCAGACGCCAATTCACGAGATAGCTCATGCCGCCTCGTGCTCTGCTCGCGCAGACCTCTAGCAGGGTTGTCGCGTGTGCAGAAAGACTACAGCTCCCACGATGCATGTCGGCAGCGGTGGCGTACTCAAACTAGCTGTGGGATCGGTCTATTGAATATCCCTGGGCACTGCAAAAAACAATAAATGATTTTATTTTTATTGTTATTATTGAACTATGCCAGCGTGAAATCCAGTGATTCTTCCTTAACTCTGCAGTAAATACTAGTTGATTGATTGATTGATTGATTGAGCTTTATGTTTGCTGGTCGTAATTTGAAATAGATGCCGATCGGATTTTCGGAGTATACAGATTTTGGTTGATTAGCCATAAATAAAAATAAAATGAATAAAAAAATATACTGTGGTTCATCAACTCATTTAATGTACGCTGAGCCTAGTTATATAAACTGAAGACGACATACAGATATCTATCGCTTCCTTTTTTTTCTAAATTATGCTGTTAAAAATAAAGAACACCCTTGACCCAATAACTGAGCACCGTTCCAACACCCTTCCAGCTCTCAGCACCCCTCACAATGAATCGGAAGGGTGCTCGCGCAAAAGCACCCTCGCGCTCGTCGTGAGGGGTGCTAACCCTGCAAGAAATAGGGTGCTAGACGGCTAAGTGAAGGGTGCAAACCCCCTGCAGCACCCCTAAAGGGTGCTGTAGCACCCTTAAAGGGTGTAAAAAAGTTAAGTGTGCACTCCCGCCGATTTTATTTGCCCTGAGTACGCGCCAAACGCTTCATGTCCAATGCATGCTCAAAATGTGTGCCGAAAATATGGCGGCCTCGGAGAAATTACTGGAGGTTGCGCATTTATGAAAGGTAGTATATGAAATAAGTGTGGCGCGCAGTATATTTAAGACATTGCTTATTACTTGCAAGGTATGCGTTTAAGATATGAAGTTATGCGTTTAAGGTATTTTTCAGCTTGACTTCATATGGATCTTTAACAGGGTGTTATAATATATGGGTGATATATGTGCATATTCCTTTATCAGTACGGAGTTATAGTATTTTGAGTCTGTAGACACACAGTGTAGGCCCGATTTGCTTATGTACATAATATAGGGTTTGCAGCAAAATTTATAGTTTGCGCGCTAAGCCACGTGTTCGTTTTTTTTTCTTTTGTTTTCTTCGATTATCTTTTTATGGTCAGACCGTACCGCAAACGCTCTCCCCTCCTTTTACTTCTGGCTCTAATCTTGTCTAAGCGTCAAATTTGACCGGCAATCGAGTACGGAAGCGACGACGACAAGATGGTCACGGAAGAACTCGCCGGCGGTCTGGACGATCTCACACTTAAGAGTACATGGCCATGAAATGGTGCGCACACTAAACCTTCGCATCTTATGGGGCCCAGCTTTCGCGTGCGACACTACATTTCCATTTCTCCCGTCGCGAATGATTCTTCGGAACCGGAACAACGAAACCGATGGTTGTTTCTCCGACAAATTCTGACGTCCCAATGCACAACAGTCTTCAAGCGACATTTGGAACTGCTTTCGTGTTGTGAGTTACGCAAGCATTCTCTGCTTGCAAGCTACACATGTGATTGAAGAGGAAGCAGGCAAGCCGAGGTTGAAGGACCGAGGGTAGCTGAGCGAGTCAGCCGGTGGTACGTCCACGCCGGGCAGTGCATTGGAAATTCCTCATGGAGTAAAACCATGAAGCAAACCAGGGGCCTAGATGGCCTATTGAAACGCTCCTCTTTTACACAATTGGAGACCTTAATGTACACAGCGGGACCAAGGGAATGAGACATCGCAGCAGGCAGCGATGTCCTAGTCCGGCTTGGTCCGCTTGGGGAGTAGCCAAGTAGCGCGAGAGGGTGCGAGCGCGGCAAGCTTTCGCAAAGTTCTAGTCGGTGACAGGTTAAGAAGAGTTCAGGAAAAACTCTTCCCGCTTCTTTCCACATTACCAGAGCGAACGCTAGAGCGGTGGTCGCCTCCTCTCCAGCGTCCGCTACGCTAAAATGGAAAGAGGTGGTAGGAGCTCCATCTCAAGTGCTAACCTGTCACCGACTGTAGAAGCGCTAGAAAAAAAGAAAAAGAAAAGTGCGAAGGAAGGAAACTGATATAGACGACATTTCGGGCCCACGCCCTTCGTTTTCCATGCAACTTTGGCTTGGGCAAGCATGGGGCCATGCTAAAGCCTAGAATGAGAGAGCGCACAAGTTCATAGTAATGTGACTTATGTGCACTATTTTGTGACCAACTTTGGCAGTGTGCCTGGTCACGAGATAAACAAATAATGAACATTCGTATATTGATAACTGCAATTACTAGAACTCTACTCAAACTACACTACAGAGAACTGCCAGTAAACGCCTGACGAAGCAAGCGCGGCGGAAAGAAGTTGTCAGGTGACATTTAAAATAAACAGCAAGGTCATCCTAATGATTGAAATATTACTTCCAAGAAATATGTAACTCGAGTTTAGTTGGTATGTAATAACGTTAACATATAAAACTGAAAATTTAGAGAAATCTTTTTTTGCAATACGTCATGTCGGTGGTGGTGACATGGATGTTGAATAAACGAACGTGATTGCAATGACAGCACTGCCGACCAAAAGCCTAATTTCTTCACCATATGTTAATACATGTATATATATATATATGTATATATATATATATATATATATATATATATATATATCAAAACAAACTCATCAAAACATAACTTATGTTTCACTGGTTTTAAACACGAACATTACGTTAAGGACAAGAACTAGGCGCCTTTCACTTTTAAAGTATTCGATGCACTGCCTTGCGTTCTGTACGAATGCTTTGCGAGGGCCGTGTCACAGCACCTAGCCTTCCACTGCGGTTAAACAAAAAATTAAAGGAGGCATAGTCCTTTACCATTCGCGTCCTAACCCTCTTTAATGTTGAGAGATATGCTGTCAATCTATGAACCGCATTATCTGTTTTCTCTTTTTCAATAGACATGCAGAGCTGGACTATGCCGTGGTCCATGTGACGTGCAGTTCTTTAACCAAGTTTAACCAAGATGTAACGAAGACATTCATGAAGAGGAAACAGATTTAATATGACAACTGTTCTCTGATAGTAGGAAACTCGCTACTGATACTGTAAGGCAAAAATAACATAAACAAGTCACAATAAAGACGCTTCTCTTCTCATCCTTTTCTAGTAGTAGTAATGTTGCAAGATCCACAATCCTAACAAAAAGTGAATTCAGACAAAGTCGGAGGTGGTGGGTAATATTTTTATTGTCTTATTCAAATTTGTGATAAAGATATTCAAAATATAAATTTGTGCCGGTCTTCACGCTCCTACAGTTTGGAAAGCTACAGTCGAGTGACACAACTTCTGAGAATTTCTTGAGTCACTCCCATCTTCTCTGTCTTTGTAGAAGCGTGAGTTTTTTTTTTTATCACTACCATGTACGTTAAGGGAATTTCTCCCCGGCACGCGCATCCCACGACAAAGACGTCAAGCTTTGTGATGTGCAAAAGCCTCGCGTTTTAGTTTCGTGATGCGCGCGTGCCGGGGAGAAATCCCGGGGATTTCTCCCTCGTGTGAATACCCCTTTAAAGACACCAGGCTTGTAGTCGTCTGCATTCGTTAAATTTCTTATCTAAAGCAAACAGACCTATTAAGGCTGACTAACGGCCCGTCGCATAAAGTCCACTGTTGTGCCAAATACTCAACAAAAGCTCTCAAGTTAAGATGCTAAATACACATCTGAAAATGTATTTAAAGTAGTATTCAAGTTACTTTTACTACTAACTATCTTGAGTAGAGTACTAATAATTAAAAATTCCGGGAATACCTAAGCACTTTTTATGAGCTGTGAATGCGAAAGCATGAATGTCGTTCTGCTCCCTCAGTTCGTCTGCGTCGCACTAGCATGAACCGCCACGCTTCGCTACTGCCGAGGTAGGGGCCGACGGCCGAGCGCGCGCCTTCGCGAAGTGGCCGCGCCACGCTGAGCTCGGCCGTGCAGCCTCTCTGGAGTTTGCCCGCGTGTCGACTCTGCGGCCAGGCCCGCACCTCTTACCTGCGGCCAGGCCGCTGCGTGCGCTGAGCCGCCATCGAGAGGGCTTCTCTGGTGGCGTTACATGGAACTACGCCGCGCGAAAGCCAGTGGGAGCTTCGTTATTTAAAACTACGACGCGCGCCAGCCAGTGGGAGCCTATCCATCAAATATCTGTTACAGAAGAGAGGTTTCGCTCCACTGGGGCAGAGGAAGGTGTCGTTTGACACGACTTCAAAAGCTGATGGCGTCAGTTCGGTCCATTGGGAAGTGAATGCTCTAGCATTACAAGTTATTGGATTACTTTTGAAGCTACATGGAAAGTAGGCTGCAAGCTGGTAATGTGTGAATAAAAAAAAATTACTTGTGATGACTTCGCTTAAAATCGCATTCAGCTGTCATATTTTTTTACTTTCAAGCTGCTGCAATCAAAGTTTACGTGAAATAATTTGGGATATGCAACATAATGGATGCCGAACGATTTTAGAAACAAAAGGGACTCACGTTTTGTAGACATGGCACCTGGCGTGCTTTAGTTTGGTGGCAATCTCGGATCATGATGCATTCCTCAATGAATGCGTAATTTGCATTGTCGCAATTTGGGCAACTTGACAGGAAGTCCTGCATTGCAAATCTCTAAGAGACAGCGGAACTAGACGTTGATCAGGCAGACAGACTTGCTGATGAGTACGCGAGTGAACGACTGACGTGCACCTCAAGACAAACATCGGCTCAAGGAAAGCAGCCTCTGTTCCTGGTCAACAACCAAAGGCGAGTAATTTGTTTCCGCAGTCAAGGGCGAAAAGGAACGCCTGTACCCTCACACTGGCAAAAAAAAGACTATGAGAGAGTGTCAAAAAGTAACCGCAATTTATTGTTTTTATTCGCGTAGTTGTACATATATCATCAAAAGCACTTTATTACTTTTCAACGTGGCCACCTCCTCGCCCGACACATGTGCGCCAACGCTTGATAAATGCATAGATGCCGCGGAAAACAAAATCTTGTTTCTAACTCCGGAGCCAAGAATACACCACCGCTTTCAGGTCATCATCTGTATCAAACTTCTTTACCCCGAGAACCGTTTTGAGGGGTCCAAAAAGTTAAAAATCACTGGGTGCGAGGTCTGGCGAGTATTGCGAGTGCAGAATACACTCGAACCGTAGTCCTTTGATTGTTTCCGCTGTCGTACGTGCCGTGTGAGGGTGCGCATTGTCGCCCTGCAGCAACAGTCCTGAGCTAAGCAATCCGGGACACTTTGACCTAATCGGAGGCCTCGAGTGGTTATCAAGCGGGTTGCACCCATAATCGTGTAAAAAGGGTGTAAGAAGGGTGTAGGTTAGGAAAAACACCCTTTTTACACGCTTTTTACACGATTTTCGAATATCGGTGGGGGTAAAAAGGGCGTGCTGACGTTTTACACCCTTTACACGCCCTCTTTACGCCCTACTTGCAGCGATGGTGTCTGAAATCGTGTAAAAAGGGTGTATGGGCGCATTTTACGCCCTTCATCCACACGGTGTGAAAGGGGCGTAATGGTGATGCTGTCAAATACACCCATGATTTCATAGGTGTTCATATTTATTGCTTCGGTGAAACTGTTGTTGGTGTACGGCGGTACAAACGTCGAGTATAATAAATCGCACTCGGAGTCGCGTATGATTAGGAAGTGCTAGAGAATAGTTTTTGCAACTCATATTGAACTTGAAGTGGCCAAATCGGCCCCTTCATTTATTTACACGCCTCGACGGAGTAGTAGCTGGTCCGAGAGCTTTGCCGTTGAAAAAAGGAGCCGGCTGGTATCGATGTTCCCTCTCGGGCTGGCCGGGTTCGAGTGCCGAGTGCCCACGCGGTGCGCGCTGCTAACGTGGCTCTTGTCCCGAGCCACATTGTTATTGTCGTCGCCGCTTAGCCGCAATAAGTCTTCCCCCCGTAGTGGAGCAGTGGTTTGTTTGCTCCGCGTAACTGTTTTATGGGGTGAGGTTGTTGAACCAGATGAGTGTGTGACGATTGCAGTGTCACAGATGGCTCCTTCCATGAATGCAGGCTTCACCCGGTCGATGGTAATAACGTCCCTTCGTCCATTGATCAGGATGGTCAAAGTCTTCTGATTTCTTGAGATGACTTCAAATGGACCATCGTGGGGTGGTGTTAATGAAGGACGAACAGCGTCATCTCGGACGAAGACATGCGTGCATTTGTCCAGTTCGGTCGGTATGAACACTTGCTGTGGCGTTTGACGTCGAGGCAGTGTCGGGCGCAATGATGTGAAAAGGTCTCGAAGGTCTTGAACATGGCTAGGGAGGTCCGGTAGTGGAGTGGGCAGATGAGTAAGAAATTCGCCCGGGAGTCGGAGCGTTGTGCCGTATACAAGTTCGGCGGCCGTACAGCCGACATCTTTCTTAAAAGTGGATCGGATGCCTAAGAGCACCAAGGGTTGATGGTTGACCCAGTTGCTCCTGTCCTCTCTAGCAATGAGTGCGGCCTTCAATTGCCGATGTAGTCGCTCGACCATGCAATTGGCAGACGGATGGTAGGCGGTCGTGTGTATATGGCGCGCTCCCAGCATTTTAGCGAGTGATGCGAATAATCTGCTTTGGAACTGCCTGCCACGATCTGTGGTGATGATGGATGGGCAGCCGTAGCGTGCAATCCAGCTGGTGACGAATGCTTGTGCGACGGTTTCCGCGGTGATGTCGGGTACTGGTGTGGCTTCTGGCCATCTAGTAGAACGGTCCACGCATGTGAGTATATATCGGAACCCCTGGGATGGCGGGAGGGGCCCGACTATATCTACATGCACGTGGTCGAAGCGGGCGTCTGTCGGTCGGAAGGGATGCAGCGGGCTCTTGGTATGTCGCTGCACCTTGGCTCGTTGGCAAGGAGCACAGGTCCGCGTCCAGGGGGTAATGTCCTTGTTCATTTGGGGCCACACATATCGTGCGGAAATGAGCCGACGGGTCGCTCGAGTACCGGGATGGCTGATGTCATGGAGCGAGTGGAAGATGGCACGCCGAAAATCGGGGGGAATGTATTGCCGTGGCGTCCCCGTTGAGGTGTCGCATATTACGTCACAGTTTGAGAGCGGCAGCGGAACTGGCCGAAGTCGTAACGATGTAGAAGACGCCTCCATTGTCTGCGATTCGGCGTCATCTTGTTGAGCCTTCACCAGTCTGGAGAAATCCAAGTCAGGGGGCGCAGTGAGCGTCTCGATACGCGAAAGAGCATCGGCCGCCTCGTTATTCGCTCCAGGCACGTGACGCAGATCTGTTGTGTACTCGGAGATGTATGCGAGATGACGAGTTTCGCGGTCCGAGTACGAGGTCCAATTAGCATCAAAAGCGAAGTTGAGGGGCTTGTGATCGGTCAGGACGTGGAAAATCCGGCCTTCCAGGAAGTGCCGGTAGTGTCTGACCGCTGCGTAGATGGCAAAAAGCTCACGACCGAACGTGCTATAGCGCGTCTCTGCTGGCTTCAACTTCTGAGAGAAGAAACCGAGTGGAAACCAACCCGTCTGGTCGTACTGTAGAAGTACTGCTCCTACTGCGACATCGGATGCGTCAACCATGAGCCTAGTCGGCGCATGGGGTCGCGGATAAGCGAGGAGTGTTGTTTCCACGAGGGCCTGCTTCGCTCTGGCGAATGCATTTAGTGCACTTGAGTTCCAGTCGATGGGTGCCGTGGGGCTCTTAGGTGATCGCAGCAGGTCTGTCAGTGGCTTGAGAATTTGGGCGCAGTTGTTCATGAATCGCCGGTGGAAATTTACAAGACCCAAACATTCTCTTAGCTTGCGAATAGAAGTTGGTTGGGAAAAATCTTTAATGATCTGGACTTTAGACGGCAACGGATGAATACCTTGAGGCGTTACTCTATGTCTCAGGAACTCTAGATCGGATGTTCCGAAAACGCACTTCGTTGCGTTGACGACAAGGCCGTATCGGCGCAGTTGCTCCAAAAGCAAGCGAAGGTGTTGTTTATGCTCTTCGGGTGACTTGCTAGCGATGAGCAGGTCGTCGACGTAGGCAAACACAAAGGGAAGCCCGCATGTCACCTCGTGTATGAGTCTTTGAAATGTCTGTGCTGCGTTCCTTAGTCCGAAGGGCATTCTAACGTATTCGAATAACCCAAACGGCGTGGTTATTGCTGTCTTTGGGATGTCGGATGCCTCGATCGGTATATGATGATAAGCTTTTACGACTTTACTGTAAATAGATGTTCCGGCGAGTTGTTCCGCGAAGTCGTGAAGGTGGGGCAAAGGATAACGGTCTGGCAACATGCTTGCATTCAGGGCACGGTAGTCCTCGCACGGCCTCCAGTCCCCTGGCTCCTTTTTGGGCACCATGTGCAGAGGAGATGCCCAGCAGCTGTTTGAAGGCCGGATAATCCCAAGTTTGAGCATGTGCTCGAATTCCCGGCGAGCTGTTTTGAGCCGTTCACCGGAAAGGCGGCGAGGTCGTGCGTAGACAGCCGGACCAGAGGTAACGATGGTATGAGTCACTCCGTGCTTTACCGGTTGCGCCATATTTGAGGGTCTTGTGACTTCGGGAAACTCGTTTAAGATAGCTGCATATCCCATGATGGTGTGATGTGACGTATGCCAATGGATGAGGTCGTTGTAGATGTCCCATGCACAGTCAGATGCGTCGTGCCGTCGAAAAGACGACGGTGGCGCATGCTCACGTTCATGTTGAAGTAAGCCAAGAAGTCCGATCCTAAGATGGGACACTTAACTTCAGCGATGATAAAGATCCACCTGAAGGTGCGGCGCAGTCCCAAGTTGAGGGTCACGGATCGCAAACCATAAGTTGCTATGGGAGTTCCATTTGCTGCGAATAAGCGTACGCCACACTTCAGGTTTTTTCTATCTGCTGTTGTGGGTGGGATGACGGACAACTCTGCGCCGGTATCGACAAGAAGCCGGTTACCTGTGAACCGATCAGCAACGAAGAAAAGACGGCTTGCTGGTCGGCCGGCGTCACCTACCACCTCTAGTGACCGGCCGGGGTGTTTTCCTGCCAGGTACAGGGACGGTGGCATTTGACTGCGCGGTGTCCGTACTTCCGGTGGTACCAGCAGGCACCTTGACCTCGTGGCGGCGATGGCGTTCATGCCCGAGATGAATTCCGATGGTTGGGAGGATTGCGGCCCGAAGGACGGCGTGCGTCACCGGAAGGTGGTTGCAGGGCGGCAACGGACGCCGTGAGTTGGTCAATTTTTAGCTGCAGATCCTGCAAAGCAGTGGACGAGGGAGGGGGCTCTACCAGCGTGGAGATGGTCGGTGCCGCGTACTCAGCTACACGATCAGCCATCTCCGCCAGACGGTCCAAAGGCATGTCGGTTGCTGAGGCAAGAACCATCCGGATGCCCTGGGGTAAGCGTTGCAAGAAGAGTTCGCGCAAGATGGGGTTCTCCACGTGGGGGACCTGTTCGCCCAGCAGTTGGCGCATTCGGTGCAGCAATTGTGACGGGTGCTGGTCTCCGAGCTCCTCTGTAGTGAGAAGGCGTTGCAGGCGGCTGCTTGTGGACTCGGTTTTTCTCCGTAGAATGGTGGCCTTCAGATGATCGTAGGCATCTGCCGGTGGTGTTGCCGCTAGCACGGTCGAACTCGTCAGCTATCTCCGGTGGCAAGGCGGATACTATGTAATAGTATCTGGACAGTTGTGCGTTTATCCTCTTCAGGTGAAATTGAGCTTCGACCTGAGCGAACCATGCCCTAGGATTCTTTTCCCAAAATGGTGGAAGCCGAACCTGCAGTGCAGATACTGCCGTCTCATTTTCGGAAGGGCTTCGCTCCATGTTTTGAACAGGACAGGACAGGTCCAGGACAGGAAGTGGACGTTCGAATGTGGTAGAGGGCTACCGGTCAGCCGATGCGTTGGCTGATGCCTCAGCAATGAAGTCCACCTTCGGTGTCCGTCTCCGGGTCACCACTTGAAGTGGCCAAATTGGCCCCTTCATTTATTTACACGCCTGGACGGAGTAGTAGCTGGTCCGAGAGCTTTGCCGTTGAAAAAAGGAGCCGGCTGGTATCGATGTTTCCTTTCGGGCTGGCCGGGTTCGAGTGCCGAGTGCCCACGCGGCGCGCGCTGCTAACGTGGCTCTTGTCACGAGCCACATTGTTATTGTCGTCGCTGCTTAGCCGCAATAAACTCTTCGTCCGACACGAGCCTAAAATTACGTTTCGCGCGTGCATCAGTTTTATGGGTTCAACTTTGACCAAAAAAAATCATCTGCGCTCGCAAAAAAAAAAAAAAAAGGAACGAATATGTGTAAATATACAACCTAGGCAGCACACAGTATTGCGCTGTTGTAGAAATAAATCGGAAAGATTGTGCCGATATTATTTTGGTCTAGCCAATATCTGTGAAAAATGGGATGGGTCGCGCCGACGCTATCCTGACATACCATACGTGGCGCCGTTTTTGGTTTACTGTCAAGAGTGTCCTGCGTGAATTGGCTATGCCGGCGAGGTATTTATATTTCTTGACTGCCCAAAATCCGACGTTAAAAAAACAAAACAAAGCAAGACTAAGCGAAATAGAATCTGCTTACTTTTAACATGAGAAAGACCTTTTTGAGCTGAAGACTTGAACAAACTGTGGCGCCCTCATTTCGGATATTACAAACTCACCTGACTGGGTTTTGCACTACTTATTGCACCTTCACCTAGACTTTATTTTGGAGTGTAGCTTTGAAGAAACAATGTCACAAGACAGTCGAAAGTGCCGGATTAATGACATCCCCAGCGACGTGACCCTTCCTCTGCGTAATGACACCAAAATATCTAGCTTCCCGACGTTTTTTGGTTTTTTTTTCGGTTTTTTTTTTTTTTTTGGTGCACGTGAAACCGCGTCTTCGACGGCGTTCAACATTGTTTTTCGTATTTATTTTGTGATCTCGCGGTCCACACCAGAGCATGCGCGTCTACATGAGTGGCAGTTTGGGACGCTCAAGGTTGTACTACGCAAAGCAAGTCCTGGCGAGTCCGATTTCGCGACCTTCCCTGGGCAGGGCATGTGGCAATACAAAGCAGCAGGGGGAGATAAGCTGCTTTGTCCAACCCCCTTTGACCTCGTCTTCTGATAAGCCTCCAAACCTTCTTTTGTGTCTTCGTGTTGTTGTGAGCGATTGCGAAGGCCGCTTCTAGCAAATCAGAGGGGTGGCGCGAAACACGTGACCGCTCTCCGTAGGACAAGGACGCTTGAACGAAAATTTGTCACGTGACTCGCTCTGACGCGCTGATGGGCTACTGGGGCCGTAGTCTTTGCCGCATGCCAAGTTATGGTGAGTTGTAGGGGCCACGTAGGCCCGGTTTACAAAAAGGGGGGCGCCTGTCAGTGTATTCCCGTTTTTCGTGCGTTTCAGACACAGCCGTGATTTTTCGTCGTGAACGGCCGGAATACATCCATGCCAACTTTTCGGAAATGGTCTTTTATTTCGTCGGAGTCCATTGAATTATTGTGCTGTATCTGTTGAACGCGTTTCGACAAAGAGCTGCTCATCGGCGGCCGCGAGACTTCCGTTGAATGTGATCGACCGCCTTCAACCTCGGCATTGTGTTTGTGGATAGTTATGTGCTGCCCGAATCGGATTATGCATCTATCACGGATTACATGAAATTGCTGTTTTATCTGTAATTACTCTGCAAGCATGCTTCTGATAGTAGTCCAAGGGGGCTATGTTCGACAAATGTTTTATTTCTCCAAAAAAAAAAAACGGAAGTGCCGGAAGCGACGATATCGCGTTTTATTGGTTAGAAGGTCAAATGGCGAAAATAGGTAACTTTCGTCATTTGAACCTCTAACCAATCAAACGCGATATCGTCACTTCCGTTTATTTTTAGGAGAAGCGAAACATTTGTCGAATATAGCCCCCTGTTTGCGTTTCAATAGACCATTTTACTGTTTACAAACATGAACTGCCACTTACGTCCCAAGAAACTCCCGGTCGTACCGTCTTTGCAAGCCTGCCAGTTTTGTCCACGTGACCAGTGCAAGAAAGCATAAACGTCACAAGAAAAGTACAGTTGGAGATTCAATTCGGGCTTTCGGTTGTACAATTTGAAGGGGTTATAAAACAATATCCGGTTGAAATATTCATGACCTTACACGCACGGACCCTCACTGGTTTAGAAGCGTCTTGGTCGTGGTGAAATTGCGAGGATAAAAGAGAACTATTTATTTCAGTCTTGCCTTCGCCAGGTTTGATGGGCAAAGCTACGCGTGAACGTAGCTTTGCCCTTTGGTACGCTTGTAATTGCACACACTTGCTCGCATAAGCAGAGACATGACTGCTGCCAGATGACCTGCTTGCAATCGTCTGTAGAGAATTTCGTAGAACCTGTTAGAACCTCGATCAAATAATAAAAAGTGAACCATGCATTTGCAGTCATTTTTTGTGCACTTTTTGGGGTTATTACGCCCTAATTTATGGCGGTTGCTAATCGCGCCCTTTTTATTTCTCTTTCTGGCGGTGATAAACCCAATTTAGAGGGCGTACTGCGCAATCATAACACCCTAATAAAAAGGTGTAGAGTGGAATCACACCCTAACTTAAGGGTGCTCGGAATAACGCCGTCCTTTAAGGGTGTTAGAGAAAAACACCCTATTTTAGGGGTGTTTGCTACACCCAAATGGGCGTTAGTTATAGGACAAGTCATTTACACCCACAAGGGTGTTACGATGTTTAGTGTGTGCTCACACTGAGTCCCTTGGGCATGCAATGTTCAACTATTGGGCCTTTATGGTACCAGAAGGCCGTGAACATTGGCTTTTCCACCATTGGCGCTGTCTTGAACTTCTTCGGCCTGGGTGACGTGGTGTGTCGCTAGCCCTTGTTGGCTCCAGTTGTGTCTGGCTGGGCGTGTGTACCCAGCATTCATCACCGGTGAAAATGCGTCGAAACAGATCACCTCCCTCGGATTTCTATCGTCGCAGTAGCGTCTTACTAGCTTCCACACG
The DNA here is from genome assembly GCF_016920785.2 of Ixodes scapularis. Lineage (NCBI taxonomy): Eukaryota > Metazoa > Arthropoda > Arachnida > Ixodida > Ixodidae > Ixodes > Ixodes scapularis. The sequence goes on along the minus strand of NW_024609883.1, from coordinate 2,263,026 downwards.
CCGCTCCTTAAAGGGGCACTGACATCCCAAGGTCGTATTTTTTTATTGTCTCAAACGATGCAAGTTTTAATCATAGACAAAAAAAACGCATCGCGAAAAAAAATTTACCACGCGCGTGCGCGGCTCTTTATTTTTGGAGCTTTCCTCTCCCGCTTTTCGCCTCCTCGCTTATTTTGATTCGTGAATTAAGAATCATGAAATTTAGAAGCTTTGTAGGCGACATTTAATAACAGCAGTCGTAAAACATGTTTTTTTGGTGCAATTGCGAACGCACTACGGCCCTTTTTTTTGAAATACCAAAATCAGAGTCCGTTGTCCGCCGGCGCTCACTCTTTTCCTTCTCGCTTTGGGTCGCGATGGCAACAGTACGGAGTCGTGAAAGGAAGTGACCTCTCAGGACTCCGCAATACCTGACGTCAACGTACCGGCGCAGATCGCGCGGGAACTTCGAAATCGGCATTTGGAAATTGTGTTTTTACTTCACAAATACTGAATTCCCAAGTTTCGAATTTTGAGGGTAATGTCCCGGAATCGTTTTCAATCGTTTCGGATAAAAAAAAAACAATATGATTTTGATGTGTCATGCCCCTTTAAGGTCCGGCGTAAGTGGTTGTGGTACGCACCTGGCGGATACTTTGTAATACTGCAGAATATCATTGATGATATGGTGCGTCAAGCCATGACTAATACATATTCAATTCGTCAGCCACTTGATCGATGTGGCTGAATCTCTGCTCTGGGAATGCAATCTCTGCCATTCCGCAGCAGAGATTGCGTCCGGCGTCGTTAAGGTCCCTTTTGGAAAAACGTACAAGAAACAAATTTGCTGCTTGCATAGTTCTGGTATGACACCATCGTAATTTCTTGTTTTTATGCATGCAGCTAGTTTGGTTTGGCGTTCTGCTTAACTGGAGATACGGGCACCGCTATGGCTCCGGGTCTGTCTATACTGGCAGCCAGTTTGCTTGCCGATATGATTCGGTGTGGCTGGTATGATTTTAAGTCCGATGTCCGCAGGCGACCGAAATCTTTCCACCAAAACGCTTATACCACAGGACCACCGGTATAACCAAATCATACATGCAAAAAGACGGCCGACATCTTCTAACAAAACGTCAATCGCTTACCACCGGTATCGTTACATACACCATACATGTCGAAAAAGAACATAAGTCGCGTTCACATGAATCCGACTTAGTCGCATTGAATCCGGTTGCCGCATTCAATATGCGGTCATGTAAACGGCATAATGCGCGAAGAAAGCGCATCGCATTAAAGTCGCTAGACAGAGGTGGATCGAGATGGCGAGTGCGCATTCATTCAGCCCATCTAAACGGAGGTCGCATCGCATTTTGTACCTGGGAGGATTATCGGAGGGCGCTCGCTGCGGGAGCGAGTGAACAGCTGAGAACATGGCGGCGGCCAACCTCGTCGGCGGCACGGAGAGCGGTCCCGCAATTTTTTTTCCCGAGAACAAACGCAAGCTTTTATTGCGATCATAAGTAAGCGGAATATAGTGGAGCTGCTCGGTGAGGGCGGCCCCGTCCAAACCTTTGCGAAGTACGACTTGCGCGTCCGAAGGGGTCACAAAGGCTTCGGTGCAAGCACGAACGACACCGACAGCTCCGAGCACTGTAGAGCACTGCATGGTAGCGCAGAACGAGCAGCTCCTACCTCGGTGCCGTTTCTGTCTGCGCAAGAGCCTCTCGGACTCGGGGTCCGATTGGTCCGGTCGCGATCGGCGAGGTCTGGCGCGGCGAAACGCGGAGGCTTCCTGAAAGCGTGCGCACACACGTCGCCTCTCGTTCAGAGTGAACCGGCGGCCCGGCCTGGAGTCCTAAACGCCTTGGTTTTGATGCTTCTTCCGTCTCGGAACTTCTTCCACAGCACCGAAGACAGCGGGCACGATCTTTACGTTCACTGAATGCGTCGAAAGGCCTCCGCGTGCGATGCACCGGAAAACGTGGTGCGGCTGGTGCCGGAAGAGAACTGCATAACTCGAGCTTTGAGTCAACGTGCACGGCAACAAACCGATCGTGACAGCAAGCCGCGGATACCGCATCGCCGGTCGACAGCGGCAAACGGCCCGTTACTCGTATCGTGGGCCGTGACTCGTACTTGGTCAACTCGGCATTTTTTCGTGGCCCCTCGCGTCGTCGCAACCAGCCACAAACCCACCAGCCCGCAATCGTAGCGACCGTAGCCGGCGTTCGAGAAAAGCGAAACCGAAACGTAAAGCTTCCGCCTAGTGGCTTCCGCTGCCGCGGCTCTTCTAACTTCGCGGCTTCCAGTTCCGGTCGTCGCGGAAATGGCGAACAATGGCGAAGGTAGAGCGGTGTGCGGGGTTGTTGGCTCGTTTACGGTTACGGGACAGATGTTTTGAGGTCCGTTTCTACTGCGTCTCTGGTTCTAAACTCGACGGCGCCTCTCATAGTAAACCAGGTGTGGTCAGCCTGGGTCAGCGCGGCCGGCTCGCCTCGTCCGATCGCCGGACCGCCGGCGACTTCCGAGTTCTTTAGGCCTGGGATCCGAAGGCGTCTGTCTCCGTGAAGCGGTAAGCGAATCTCGTCCCGTTTTCGTTCTACTTTTAAATTACGTTAGGTGCGCTACAGTGTAAGCATGCGTGCCAAGTGTTCGTGACAATTTTGAACTAGAATAATTGTGCTTCATTGAGGTTTGTCATTTACCGAAAATGTAAATTGAGCAATGAACGAGGAGCCATGCTTGAAAACAATGTATGTACGATGTTAACTTCTACCTGGGCGGCTTAGAAAAAAAAAGTCAAGACTGGTTACGGTTGGATGCGAGGCTGGTCCCAATGGGCGCGTTCAGTAGCGGCTCCAGGAGTCACGGAGTCAGCGCTCCATCCACTAGACGGCAAGAACCCACTTCCGGTGCACGTAACTCCGAGTTTTCGGAGTCAGGCTCTGGTGCACCGTCTCCAGAGACGGTGCATGAGGAGTGAAAGGAGCGAGGCACGACGTATTTCCGGATCGCGACGAAGTTCCGGGTCTAAAAGAGAAAAACAAACAAAATGGCGGGATAAGCTGCGTCGGTTCTGTTGCGGGTGTGCGGTTTGATCGCTTTTGCTAACGAAAAGTGCTCAAGGTAAGACGAATAACGCGTTCGAATTTCTTTTCCAGGCAAGACTCGTTTCGAAAAATGCATTGGACCATTCTTTGTTTGGTTTGAATATGCTAATAAACAACGTAAACGTTCATTTGACGCCGTGTCTTGATCCCCGTCGCACGGAAACTCGGTGAATATCGACGATAGTCCTGTCCGCGTTGAGCAGAGCAAGGCAGGGTATGAAGGCGACTTTGGTAGCCGGTTGGACACTCATGCAGAACATGATCCCGAGTAATCTTTTGTTTGCGTAGCTAAATTGGGGTGTACGCTGGCCGACGCTCGCTTCGGCCGACAAAACCTTGATCGCCGTGCGCGGCCGAACTCCCCGTGTGTATACGAATACATTTTATAAGTTCTTAACGAAGGGCAGAACGAACGTATGGCCTTATGAGAGTATTGCAACCGGCGGCGTTGATTCGCCGAGCTCTTATTCTGCGTGTGCTGACGACGTTTTTGTCGGTTTTTATAACAGAAGTAGCCTTTGAACCGCTTTGCAGAAGGCTCGATCGCGTTGGACCGTTTCGAACAACAGCGCTGATGTGTACAGTCACTCGCTTTTTCTTTAACGACCTTGTCCAGACTTCTTCAATACCGGCGTCAAATAAAAGCGATCGTGCTCGCCATCGTCTGCTTCCAGTTTATTCGGAGAGCGTCTGGCACAGAGGAGGAAGCGGAAATGCGTAGAAGCAGCTGAGGAGCCGCGCTTCTTTTTGCTTTTCAGTAGGCGCTCCGAGGACTCCGACTCGAGTTAATCCGTTCGGAGCTGAGGGAGTCGCTACTGAACGCGCCAATGCAATGGTGAGCACTTAGAGCGCCTCTCTGAACGGCATCTAAGCAATATAGCGATCAACGAGACGAGCGACGGCGAGAAGCTACAAGTGCCGGCACCGAGCAACGAAGATTTCTCACTCTCGCTGCTTGCGCCGCTCGGTTCTTGGGCTTCTATAAAACGTCGCTCATCGCCTTGGTCGCTCGCACAAATCGCTTTCATAATGTGTGTCTCGTCGCGCGGCTGACTACCGTGTTTATTCAAATATAAGTCGACTTTTTTTTTTTTTTTTCGGAAACCGTGATTAAAGAAATCGACCTACTTTCGCAACCAAATTTTGCGAGCCTACCGGAGGCATGGAGTTATCGATTCACCGAGCCGGCATTGCCGTAGAGCCGCGCCGCTTCTTGTTTCAAAAAGCTTTTGGTACACGAAAACAACCGAAATGGCCCGCCCGCGGTGGCCGATGCCGCTATCGCGCGCATCTCGGGCGTCGGGTTTCGCCGTCGCGTCTCTAGCCACTAGCGTTCCCCTTGCTGGGCAACAGGGAAGGAGAGGAACGCGATGCGCCATGCATTTCGCCCTCCATCCTCGCAAAGGCGCAAAAAAAAAAAAAAAAAGAACGGAGCTTTTGTTTGTTGCTTGAGGCGGCTCGGCCAACGCTCGGCTCGCGTGTTGCTCATGGCGACACGGCGGCTTTGCTTTCGTCTTTGTAGTTTGTATTTCGTCGCTTCGCACCTTCTTTCGTTTCTTCTTGTCATTTTACAACGGTGTCAGTGAAGTATTGTTGCGAATTTGCGAGGGATGTCTACCAAGCTGACGAAGCTTCGGACGACGATGACATGTCCAGAAGTTCTGACGGTGATAAAGTTTTTGGCATCGCCCCGTGATCTAGCTGAGAGTGATGTAAATAAAGGTTTGTTTCTTTTGCCCAAAATTTTCCCTGTTCGTAAAAATAAAAAAAGGCCGACCTATATTTCAATTTTTTTTTTTTTTTATTCTCGGTGGGTCCAACAAATAGGGTTCGACTTATTTTCGGATTAAACACGGTAACTTTAGTTTTTATTTTGGGTTACGTCGCACGTAACTCGAATGCTTGACAGTTACGTTGGGCGTAACTTTAATTTTTATTTCGGGTTCTGTCGGTCGTAACGTTAGACACTGCGTTACACTTAAGCAAAATAGGGGCTGCTGGTTCATCATATAAACCAACCATTTGTGTTTAATTAAATCGCATCACTGGCCTAAAATAAAAAATACTGCCATCGTAAAGGAATCTAGCGCTTCAGATAAATGTGTTGATTTTTACTTTTAGTTCCTGCCCCACCAGATACAACATCTGGCATAAAGCAGTGTTCCGGATCTCCTTTCAAGACCACAAGCGGGTCGTCATTCAATTCAGGAGTCGGCGGCGTCTCACGGGCGTGTTGCTAGTGCTTCTTACTGGATGGTGCTACCGAGGGGAAAGTGGTCGTGCTCGGGAAAGGCAAGTATGGCCGCCGTAAGTACACATATTGTTTTTATCTTTGCTCGAATCCACCTTTAAGAAATGCACAGTTTGCATATGTGCTTCTCTCAATGCTTCTACAGTCAGCTGTTATTACTTGGAGTGCTCCAACTCTGTCAGCGCTAGTTTCTCTAGATCATGCAAATGGGATGCAACACTAAACCACGTATGCTCTCGCAACAAACGGTGTTCTGCTGAAGCACTGTGGAATCTACTCTGGCTTTATAATGCAGCACAAAATAGTTGACGCCAAGCATAGCTACTTTTGTGACTCCGTTTTACCAAAAGCTCTGCCGAAACAAACTTGCCACCTTAAAGGTAGTGCAAAAGAACCTCGCGTGCCTAACCTGGAGAAGGGCATTTTTTTTTTCATAGGTCAATTTTTTCTTAAACCAATACCTACAGCCTCCTTGAAATGTTAACCTCATGTGACTCACCGAAGAACAGTAAACCCCTCAATGTTGGTGAACCTTTAATTTCGCGGCCTTTAATTTTGCAGAATTCAGTGGCTGCGATTATGTCCTCTGTGACCGATTCAAGAAGAAATAGGGGCCACCAAGATAAGGGGGTTTTACTGTACATCGGAGGAAAGAGGAAGTCACTTTTGTTTGTATGCAAGAGTAAAACCAACAACAACAATCATGGTGCCGACACTTTGTGAGCCTATCTTAGTCTATTATATGATACCAATTTTGTTTTAGTTCGTTAAACATTGTTGCCTGTACATTGTGGGATGTCGTCTTCACCACGAGCAGTGGTTTTCCTCTGAAGCAGGCAGCATGGAGGCGTGCCGCAGCACAACATAGTTCATTTGCAGGTGGTACCGCAGTTTGAAGGATGGTTCGCACAATATGGGGGAATCGCAATTCAATGTTCTACCTCGGGCGTAGACAAGAGTTGCTCATTCTAAATCATTTTGTCTAGAAATCGGGAACTTGCGACGAATGTACCCGCATGGTTGGAAGGGCCAGACAAGCCTTGTGAGCGCTTCGTTTTCTAGCCTCTCACTCCTGAACCCACTCACGCACCAAATGTTTAGATGTTCCGATAGGTGGGAGCACTTATTTGGAAAATGGTGAATGACAACTGTTGTTATCTTTATCAGAATTTTGTATGATGGTCAAAGGTGGACCGCATATTTGCAATACTTTTTCTCCCTTAAAAAGATGTCGTACTAAAAATATGTAGAATAGCCGATGACAAAAAGAGAATGGCTGGGCGTCCTCCAGCACGTGCTTGTGCCTTTCACCCCGCTTTGGACAGATGTGCTCGCTCCAGGCTCATGACGCGCTGAAACGTCATCGAAGGTAGCAGACGGGCTGGTGGTGGAACAACGGAGACTTCTCCCTGCCTTTCTCATGGTGTCAGTGAGCGTGTACTTCTATACTCTAACTTAGCTTAACCGGCACAGAGCTGAGCACAGAGCTTGGCGAGTGCCCTTACTGCATATGCATTTGTACAGCTGAGCAACTTTCTGAATCAAGAACATTGTGTATCTTACCTTCAAAAACACATCATTTTGGGGATGCGAAAGGAATTCTAAGGCATATTTTTGTTTGTATTGTCATATTACGCATCGACTCCTTCAACTTAATGCGGAGTCGACCCAGCCTCTTGAAAAATTTAATGCCTGCCAGGTAATTGTTTTGCATTTAGTTGATATATCCGTATTCAGTTAGGTATCCCAAGTCATTAGTAGTCGAGGTGCAGTCTCTATGTAAGTCAGTCATGTTTAACATTCATAAAAATGCTTGTCAAATAACGGCACTGTCGAGGACATTTGAAACGTCTTATTTCGCAATGTAGCTGCAGACTATTTGAGGGCCCCACTCACAGACGTCTATATTTTGCGTCTCTTTTTTAAGCTGGACCACCTTTGACACTACAAGCCATTGCAGCAAAAACAGCATGACACATGATTATAAGCTCGACATACCATGGCGTCCAATTAGAAGGTCACGTGGCTTGCTTTCTGCACTGAATTTGCAAGGATGGCTTGAAGCTTCTGTCGTGGCTAACTTTAAGCTGAGATAGTTTGAAATAATGCTCTCGGTTTTTAGTTTTGCCCGGCATGGTTAACAATTTGGTGACATAGTGCTGCATTGAAGTCTGTGCATTCATGACTGTATCACCTTATGAATGCATACTAGCTATTAAACTCTTCGTTCTGCAGAGAAATGAAATGCACTTTGCTTCCAATTGCACCCGCTTCTGTAACTTCATGGTATGAAGCGCCTTATGGCTGCAAGCTCTGACCGATCTTCTGTGGTCTGCGCAGGCCCATTGCAGGGAGTCGTTCCAAGAGCCTCACCAGAGTTTCCTGCCCGTGGTCGTTCTAAATTTTTTTGTTGTAGGTATGCATCCTTTCTGTCTTTCCCTTAATTGCACTCAAACGTCCTCTTTTCATTGTGACCGATTTGTCTCAAAATTGATTAAGCACACAAATGGACGCTGTACAACTGTATCTTACATATTTTGTTCAAGGTAACTTTTTAGAGCGCAGCTCTTAGGCGCCCGTTTCCGGCTTGAGCGGCGTCGGCGTCGCCGTCGGCGTCGCCGTCGCCGTCGCCGTCGACGTCGGCGTAACCGCGCGGTGCATTATGGGTAAATTTTCCCGTAGGAACCCGAGGTGCTCCCGAAGGACCTCGGGTTCCTTCGGGAGGACCTCGGGAGGACCTCGGGTTCCTTCGGGAGGACCTCGGGAGCACCTCGGGCTCCTTCGGAAGGACCTCAGGAGGACCTCGGGCTCCTTCGGGAAAACCTCGGGAGGACCTCGGGCTTCTTCGGGAGGACCTCGGAAGGACCTCTGGTTCCTTCGGCAGGACCTCGGGAGGACCTCGGGTTCCTTCGGGAGGACCTGGGGGGGGGGGGGTCACGTGACGATGACGTCATCAGTGATGATGACGTCATCGTCACGTGTCCCCCCAGGTCACGTCTCCTCCCCCCCCCCCAAAATCCCCCCGAAGGACCTCGGATTACTTCGGGAGGACCTCGGGAGGACCTCGGGTTCCTTCGGGACTACCTCGGGAGGACCTCGGGCTCCTTTGGGAGGACCTCGGGAGGACCTCGGGTTTCTTCGGGAGGACCTCGGAAGGACCTCGGGTTCCTTCGGGAGGACCTCGGGAGGACCTCGGGTTCCTTCGGGAGGACCTGGGGGGGGGGTCACGTGACCTGGGGGTCACGTGACGATGACGTCATCAGTGATGATGACGATGACAATGCGGATGCCAATGACGTCATCAGTGACGTCACTGATGACGTCATCAGTGATGATGACGGCATCGTCACGTGACCCCCCCCCGAGGTCACGTGATCTCCCAGGTCACGTGACCCCCCCACTATCCCCCCCCCCGTCCGAGGTCGACTGACCCCCCCAGTATCCTTCCCACCTCCTCCTCAAGAGCTGCGCTCTGATTCGGCGTTACAGGGAGTTGTAAACGGCTTTCATTTTTTTTTTGCCAAAGTTAGATTTTTTAATGAAGGTTAGTCTTTTTTGTTTTTATTTACAAATTTATGTGAGTTTCCATGGCCAACACTAAAACGTTATGCCAGGGGCAAGGACCAGTTCACTGCTCTAACTTGTTCTCAACTGATTGCAAGAAATTTCGCTAATGTCGTCAAACCTCCCAGCGCTTGCTTTTCAGCATGAAAAAAAAAATATACATAGGACATACTCTGTTTTTTAGACTGCTTGCTCATTCTGCAGGTCTGCCTGCCATAGATGTCGTGCTACTGGAGAGCAGGCGGTTTCGATTGTTGGCTTTGCTATTGCTTTTTTTTTAGCCGTTGTCTTAGTAGTTTTTGTAAATTTAGAGACTTCCCTAAAAAGCAAGCCGGGAAGAATATTTAGTTTGATTAGGTAGCTGAAAATAATGATTTAGTACCCCTTAGCCAGTAAAATAGATAGTGTGCCGCTGTTAGTCTCAAGCCGAGATCCATGGTTTTTGGGTATTTTGCTCAGAGTAGTACCCATTTTTATTCGTTAGCCTCTTGGTGCGCCAACTAAACTCTTTCTATCCAAACACCTGCCCTCTGCTGGTACACTCTGCCCTCATGTTCAGCGAGTGTATGAACTGGAGTTGTATCCCCAGTCGACACTCGCTGAGCACGAGGGTAGGAAAATCTTTCCATTGTAGCAGAGCCATACATGGGCAGAGTCTGGCAGTCTATGATTTCGCTGCCGTAACGTCTCCCTTTCGATTGAGCTGATCAGCCCTCGGCACAGAGTGAGAGGCGTGAGCGCATGCGCGTGAACTCTAGGCTGCTCCCAGCTGAGCGGGGAGGGCCGCCATTTTCATTCATTCGCCCGGCATAGGATCGATATCCAAATTTCGGTTCTTTCCTTTTATTTGGCAGGCTCTGGCAATAAAATGATATAGTGTTATTCCTCGGTGGCTTAAAAACCCAAAGAAAGAAGTTTCTCCATGTTTGAACGCAAATTTTTATTCAGGCAAAAAAAAAGGAATAAGCCCGTAGCAGACGACGCGTAGCCTCAACAGTGCTCCGTGCCGACAGCTTTACGTCAATATGGCGGTCGTCTCCTCTTTGCCTCTTGCTGCCTTCTCCCTCCCTCCTTCGGCATTCTCCTCCCTTTCCTCCTCTCCGGCGCCTTCGTCGCCCAACCCACTGGCTAAACTCTTCCACTATACAGCTCTGCATTGCAGTAGTAGTTTTTTAGAGCGCAGCTCTTAGGGGCCCGTTCCCGGCTTGAGCGGCGTCGCCGTCGCCGTCGCCGTCGCCGTCGCCGTCGCCGTCGGCGTCGCCGTCGCCGTCGGCGTAACCGCGCGGTGCATTATGGGTAAATTTCCCCGCTAAATCTAGCGGAAAAAATTTCCCCGCTAAATCTAGCGGAAAAATTTCCCCGCTAAATCTAGCGGAAAAAATTTCCCCGCTAAATCTAGCGGAAAAAATTTCCCCGCTAAATCTAGCGGAAAAATTTCCCCGTCAAATCTAGCGGAAAAAATTTTCCCGCTAAATCTAGCGGAAAACTTTCCCCGCTAAATCTAGCGGAAAAAATTTCCCCGCTAAATCTAGCGGAAAAATTTCCCCGCTAAATCTAGCGGGAAAATTTCCCCATCAAATCTAGCGGAAAAAATTTTCCCGCTAAATCTAGCGGAAAACTTTCCCCGCTAAATCCTAGCGGAAAAAATTTCCCCGCGAAATGTAGCGGAAAAAATTTCCCCGCTAAATCTAGCGGAAAACTTTCCCCGCTAAATCTGGCGGAAAAAATTTCCCCGCTAAATCTAGCGGGAAAATTTCCCCGCTAAATCTAGCGGAAAAAATTTCCCCGCTAAATCCAGCGGAAAACTTTCCCCGCTAAATCTAGCGGAAAAAATTTCCCCGCTAAATCTAGCGGAAAAATTTTGGTCATGTGACCCGGGGGTCACGTGACCTGGGGAGTGACGTGACCCCCTCCCGAGGTCACGTGACCTCTGAGGGGGCACGTGACCCCCGAGGTCACGTGACCCCCCCCCCCCCCCCCCGAGAACACGTGGCCCTCAGTACCCTCCCCTCCTCCTCCTCAAGAGCTGCGCTCCAATTCGGCGTTACAGGGAGTGGTAAACGGCTTTAACTTTTTTTTTATAGACTTTACAGTTGAATGTGAATATTTGACAGAAATCTCTCGGGTTGGGACGAAAGAGGGTTAAATGAATGCATTTGTTCATTCGCCTTAATTCGGTACCCATCATTTTAAGGCCTGCGTGGCCTTGTCCTGGGGGGTGACTATGACTAAAACAAAAGGATCTATGTGCTGATCACGAACGAATATGCTAGCCATTCTAATGTAGCTCTGCCAAGTACTTGCTACTTGGGTGCCTCAAGATCTGGAGATCCTAGTGGCCACAAGCTTGAACTCAATCTTCTTCCGTGGTCTGGCCAGGACCATGGGGGAGGTAATCCCAACAACAAGAGCGTCGCAGTATCTCCCTGCCTGTGACTTTCAATCAGCTTCACAACAAGGCAGTCCTCGTGCCACCAGGTGTTAGGTATGCCGCTTGAAATAAGCATTCTTCTCACCTATTAATAGAACAGCAAAAGCACTACTAAGCCTAAAATGCAAAAAAAAAACATATTCAAATCTTGGGTTGGATGGAGTTCCAATTACAAAAAGTGAAAGCCGCTTACAACTCCATGTAACACCGAATTAGAGCGCAGCTCTTGAGGAGGAGGAGGGAAGGGTACTGGGGGGGGGGGGGAGTTCAACTAACCAGGGGGGGTCACGTGACCTTGGAGGTCACGTGACCCCCCCAATGCCGAAGATGTCATCACTGACGTCACTGATGACGTCATCAGTGACGATGACGATGCGGATACCGATGACGTCATTAGTGACGTCACTGATGACTTCACCAGTGATGATGACGATGACGATGCGAATGTCGGTGACGTCATCAGTGACGTTACTGATGACGTCATCCGTGATGATGACGATGACAATGCGGATGCCGGTGACGACATCAGTGACGTCACTGATAACGTCATCAGTGATGATGACGATGCGGATGTCGGTAGCGTCATCAGTGATGATGACGATGACGATGCGGATGCCGGTGACGTCATCGGTGATGATGACGATGACGATGTAGATGCCGATGACGTCATCAGTGACGTCACTAATGACGTCATCAGTGATGATGACGTCATCAGTGATGAGGACGATGTGGATGCCGGTGACGTCATCGTCATTGATGACGTCACCGGCATCCACATCGTCATCGTCATCATCACTGATGACGTCACCGGCATCCGCATCGTCATCGTCATCATCACTGATGATGACGATGACGATGCATGACTCCCCTGAGGTCACGTGACCTCGGGGGGGGGGGGTCACGTGCCCCCCACGAGGTCACGTGAACCCGGTGGGGGGCTCGCGCGGTGCATTATGGGACATTTCCCATAATGCACCGCGCGGTTACGCCGACGGCGACGGCGACGGCGACGTCGCTCAATCCGGAAACGGGCCCCTTAGAGCTGCGCTCTAGAAGGGGTCTGCAGACAGGATTAACATGTGAACTTAAAGCCCGCGGATGTAGGTTCGACGGTGTCACAGAAATAACTTCCCGCAGATCGCTTTGCTTGTGCTGTACCCTAACAAATTCCTAAAACAATCATTGTGTTACGTTGGTGTCATCAATCTTATGTACCTACCACACCTAGCAGTCAGGAGATGTGAAATATAAAGAAACAGGGACTTGCACATTGTCAGCTCTGCGAAGATTTATATAGTAAACAGAGCATAGCACGTTCAACTTAAGAAAACAATTCAGTGCACGCCTATATTCATGGTTCACATATGTGTAATTGCTCTTTGTTATTAATGAAGTGAAAACTGCTTAAGTTGTGGCCCACTACAGGCTTTCTATTAGTGTTAAAAAGTGCTATTGCGTTTTAAGCAGCTCGCATCAAATATTTTCTTGAAATACAAAGGTTCATGGAAATTATTATGTAGACGTTTGCAGACAGTCATGGTGAGACCAATCTTTAATGCCAAGTGGTCCACTTATTCAGAGTTGGCTGAGTCTCTAAATATTGTAGGTTGCAAATTAAATTTTTATGGTACGCAATGGGCACAATCATCTGTAATGACTAGCTCTACCTAAGGGAACTTCATACGTTTACTACGGCAAGATGGTTTCGCAAAACGAAGTATTTAGTTTATTCAACTCCTGCACTAACCTTGTCTCCAGAAACTTTTTATATTCTTTACGGTGCTGAGATAAGATTCTGGAAATAGTTTTTCTAGAACTACGCTAGATATTTCCAGTTCATAATTTTTCTCGCAAAGCATTCGAGAGAGCCAAACCCTGTAATGTACGGAGGGAACTCACAGAAGGACGCGACTGACAGTTTGAAACATTCGGCACTGTAACAGTAATAATGACGTCACTTATATAATGCTCATTGTCGCAGATCAAACTGCCTTTTCCGTCTGCACTCATTTTCGGTAGACTCATTCAGCGAACTCCCACCTGAGACTGCAGCGCTTGGTTCTGCGAAGTAATTTGAATGAATATAGATGCAACAGGTTTCGTTGAGCGTGCCTCTAACACATATTCTTTATATTGAATCTGCTAACTGTATTCATGACCATATCCATAATAGTATCCACTTTCTACCTAATTTTTATTTTGACATTTGAGTTTTCGACAGTGCTTTTTTAAAACATCTGTGCTTGTTCAGCCGTACTTAAGCTCATACATCTTGTCTTTCGCTTTTACATCAATATGTAAAAGTGTTGATGCCGAGTGAGAATTCAAGGTACCGAATCTGTCGTGCGAGTTAAGTAAGAACCAATAAAACGCTCTACAGAGGAATTTTTTTAAAGGGGGCTCTATGGGCATTAGAATAGCACATGCCATGCTAAAAAAATGCAAATTCTTGTTAGGTATGCTATAATGAGAGTGCTGTACCGTTTCTGATGTGTCACAAAGAAAAAAATCTGCCATACAGTGTTCTTTATGAAAGTTCAAACTGTTGAATTCGAAGGCTAGAAGTTTTATTCAAGAATGTTCCTCACTACAAATGTATTTAGATATCTGAGCCACCGACTCATTCATGACTATGTGGCAAACATTCATTTTCATGTGCATTATAGTTCACAAGGTCTACTCTGCATTGATTTATTGCATTCATGCTGAAACTGGGAGGGGGTTCCCATGGTATGAATAAAGATATAAACATTTCTTGAAATCAAAACATTTAAAAACGGACAAAAGGAAGGATCTGAGAACGGCATCTTAGATTTTCTTTTGTTCGTCTTATCTCTAATGTTCACTTTATTTCACCTGAGGCATTTTGTTTTTTGAGCGCAGCTTTTAGGCAATTGTTTCCGCATTTCGCGGCGACGCTGTCTTTGTAACCGCCCCACTAAACTTGGCACGAAATTGAATTAATGTTGAGGTCATGTGACGTTAATATTTCCGCTAAGTCTAGCTGAGAAACTGAATTTTTTTCATGGATGACGTGGCACGGTCATGCGACGTCATTTTCTTCGCTATTTTTAGCGGGAAAACTGCATTGGTGTTCAGGTCACGTGACATCAATTTCCGCGCTAAATTTAGTGGGAAACTTAACCCGTTAAATTGAGTGGGGAAATTTTGCCGCTAAATTAAAGTGAAATTTTCCGCTAAATGGGGAGGGAGCAGAAGAGGAGGAGGGGAGGGGGAGGAGGGCCATACCCTCCCTTCCTCCTTTTCAGGATCTGTGCTCTAATTTCACATTACAGAGAATCGTAACCGTCTCATTTTTCATCTCATGTTAATTCAACTTTTATATTGCAGGTGCGCTCGCAGCACAAATCTGGGTTATGCTGATCCTCTACGCACAAGTTGGGACCTCCCGAGTGGCAAGAGTGGGAGTTTGGTCTGACAGCTCAAGGGACACCAATGTTCAGTATTGTATTGATAATTATCTTTTTTTGAGGAAAGTTAAACTTTGCTGCATGCGATTCTTCTAAAATTAAATACCTGCAACCAAGTTTACCAGGTGACTACATTTCGCCTCTTCTCTTAGTGCTCCTGGAGTGCCTCGGATAAGAGCTTACTGGTGTGCAAACATCATGCTTGTTTGAAACCACTCACTGATGTAGAGACTCGCTGACATCCAGCATTCCAATGTAACGCTGGATGTCCGCAAGGCCTTTTTGAACGATACAAGCGGGGAAGGAACCATACAATCGTATTGTATTGGGGGACATTCTACAGGGTGTTTTTTGTATGTTTTACAGATTTTTTTTTTTAAAAAGCCGTAAAAGCTACATTTACGCAGTCTGTACACGTGAGGTATATGACCAGGGCGGCATAGTATAAAAGGCTAAATCGTAATGATCAGTCGACTTATTACAGAGATGTGCCAGACTTATTTCAGAAAACTAAATGGAGGTTCATTCCAGCGTAGTTTTATCCCGCGAATCTGAATATCCCGTTCGTTTTCCACAAAGATATAACTAAACGTGAGAAAACACTAAAAAACATCCTAGCAATACTGACATCGTAAGAAGACCTTTCGGCCGCCAAGCGTGTGTTGCTTAAGGGCCGCGCGTCCAATCGCAAGTTTTCTAGGAATATTCTTCCGCACTGGCACCAGTCGTAACATATTTTTCCGCCCTTTTAAAAAATGGCGTGCATAGCTTTGATAGGCGCTGAAGATGCGTGAGCAAAGATTTCGAAAGCTGCTTTTGCGACGTCGCTCTCCAGGGAAGTGCCTCCAACAGTTTCATAAAAATGATTCTATGCAGCCTCGATTTACCAAATTGAGAAATAATTTTGATATTTTATATCTTGGATTTCAAAAGGAATATTTTAAAGTGTTTGCTCAAATGCAAAACCGCTTCAGCTTCCCTTTAAGTATAATATGTTTCTTAAAATTTTAATTTGTGAAAATAGGTCCATGGTTTTAATTAGAAACTTGCTAAGTATCATAAAAACACGCAAAATCAACTTTCTTTGTGAAAATAGATATAAGACAAGAGCAGCCTTTTACGGCGTCCGATAAGAAACTGAAACCTAGAAACTCATCCAAATCAAGCGTTTTTATAGAACGCGTAAAATGCTACCCCTACATTATATCCTTGTAAAAATAGTTTATTTTGTGGTTTTCGATGACTCAGCAAGTTGCTAATTGAAACCGTATGTTCATTTTCACTAATTAAAAAGTTGATTAACAAATTGTATTTAATTATCCGACTGATCGTTACGATTAGCTCCCTATACTACGTACAGCGGGCCGTAGAGCTCGCCTGCACAAACCGCATTAATTTAGCTTTCACGACCTTTCTAAACATATATGTAAAGCTTAAAACTAAATCGCCCTGTACAACAGTGAAAAGGCGATACCAGCATGCTGGAGCCATGTGGCTCCACCATGGTGGTATCGCCCATTCGCTGGTATAGGATGTCCCAAATTACGTTTTGCATGTATGGTTCCGCCCGCCTACATGGTTCCGCCCTCCTACGTGGTTCCGCCATAATCCACTACGCTTGTATAGGATGTCCCATAATACGACGCGCTTGTATGGTTCCGCACACCTGTATCGTTCCGCCTTAATCCAACATACTGGAGCCGCCTTTTCGGTTGTATAGGATGTCCCATAATACGGTTGCGCTTGTATGAGCCTTTTCCATCATCTTTCCATCATCGAGATTTTCCATCAGGGGTGTGAGCTTGGCCGTTGCGAGGTGCATCCATCAAACTGGACGCTCCACTTTGAAACTTTTCATGCCACTCGAACACCTGCCGAAGCAATAGCCAGGCGTCTCCGCACTCCTTCAGCGTCCTGCAATGAATATCCGCAGGCCTTTCGCCATCTGCGCCCAAAAATTGGATAACCGAACGCTGCTCCTCCCTGGTGCATGCTAACAAGGGGGGCGGCCACTTGGAAAGTGCTGTGGTCCCATTACATTTCCATCAAGTCGCCAGGCCGCTGTGAGCAGGTACCTCTTGCTGTACGTCAAGACATGTTTGTAGCGCAGCAGTCTATCACTAGGCTTGAATTTCTGACGGCTAAATTACGGTTAATTTTGATTCTGCCTCGTGTTAGGAGGGTCAAGAGGGAAACGGAGGTAACAAAATAGTGTCCAGGAATCCGCTTCCGAACCCCCCCCCCCCCCTTTTTTCTTCTCCCCTCTTCTTTTTCGCATCAACTCAAGCAATTCTCTTGACGAATCGAGATCAAGGCTGGAGAAATAGAGTCCACCATATTAGAAATAATTTATAACTAGCTCCACCTGGCAGAAACCTGGGTTTCACGATTCAGAGAATGAAACAATGCGCGCATTCGGAAGATGAAAGAAACGCGTTTGAGTGAGCTTGAGGCTAAAAGATAAGTCACAAAGGCACGATTGGGGCTTTAGGGAACTCCAATCTAGGTCACTGCAGCAGGATCTTGCTTATTTGGCCGAGGGGGTTCCTACGCTCGCTTGAAAACATGCTCGAGCATTATCGTAAAGGGCGATAAAAGCAAAAACACAAAATGGAGCAATGGTGAGAATTCAGGCTAGCTGTTCTAAGTTGAGCATAGTTTTAAAACTTCGTCGTTCTGTGTTTGCGTCCCTTGTTTGTATTTCTAGTCTCGGGGTTGACAACTATGCTTTGGGACTTTGTCCGTGTCGTTCTGTGTTCTCGTCCCTTGTCCGTATCTCCACTCTCGGGTTTACAACAAATGAGGGAGGCGAAACCCGCTTTTTATAACTCCCGCCAGCCGTTTTAGCCCAGGAACGTGCGGGAGTGTATGGACAAGAAGTGAGGGGACAGCGCGCCGGGACACCGGAGACGGAAAGGGAAGAACGAACATCACGGGCGGGAGCGTTAGAAAAGGCACCCTTTGCGGGATCCTTGAGTGGCTTGCAAGGGTAGGATACAACAAAAGCAACGGCTTTTTCAGCCTCCCTTTGTCCCATTGTTGGGTTCCCGAGAAGAAATAAGCGCACTCACCCCCTCCCCTCCAAACCCCGTTTCCGGTTAAAATGTCCATCGAGATGGAATGTCCATCGGGTACAAATGGTCAACAGGCCAACAATCGGGTCGAAATGTCCACCAAGTTAAAATGTCTATCGGGTCCTTTTTTTTTATTTGCGAGTTTTGGAAACGCGACAAAATATTCGTAAACAGGGTCCACTCGGGACGCAGAAAACAAAAGTGACTGAGAGCTTCGAAACCACAAAGTGCGTGAAAAGTGGAATTTGAAACATTATCTTTACACACACACGCTCCATGCCACCCTTTAAAGGAGTCATGAAACGCTTTTCTATTTTTTCCTGTTTAGATTTCCTCCTCAACTCAACATGAATTAATAACAAAAGGTACAGACGCTTCGCCACCTATGCAGGTGGCATCTTCAGTATAGACTGACATAAAATGGCATTCTGTGTCAGTGCATACTGAAGATGCCACCTGCATAGGTGGCGAAATGTCTGTAACTTTTGTTATTAATTTGTTATGTTAAGTCGGAGTAAACCTTTTCAATCATGAATTCACCCGGCTTTTGTAATATTTTTGCACTAAACTCATAAATTGCGCATTCTACCAAACAGTTCAAGAAGACGGAAAGAGAAGAGTCCCCTCTTGCTCGGACTCTCGTTTGTGTACCCGGATGCGTATATACCTTTGGCGGAGAACACCGAGCCGCGAGGGGGAAAAAAACAGAGAGAGAGAGGAGGAAAGGGGGAAGAGAGGCTGCCGTGACTGGCCCTTGTAGTCACGCGGTGCGTGCCCGACTGTTCCGGCCGTCACCCCCCGCAAGCCGCGCCCGCGAGCAGACGCCGCCGCTTACGCCCGTCTCCTTTGGCGGCCTTCGCTGCCACGCCGGCACCCGCCGAAGTCAAAGGTACGCCGCGAGTGTGCAATTCAGAGAAAACTGAAAATTTAGAAGTGAGATCGACGCTCTCACAGTAGACAACACGCCCGTGACTCCCGATTGCAACCCGCGAACCTCGGGAGAGCACAGAGCTACTCGCTGGCACTTAGGCTTAGCGCGCGCAGAAGGGGGGGGGGGGGGGGGGGGGGGGGGGGGCGCCGAAGTCATTTACGGTGTACTGATATATTTTTCCTCATCACCTCACGCCCAGGCGTACACGCCGATGCCGCCAATGTTTTTGTCGCGTTACGGTACTGGCGCAGCACAGCGCGGTGCCGCTAGCTATAGTTGTTTGCGTTTAACCGATTTCTTGATCGCCACTGCTGACTCCATTATCAAACGCCTTTCCGACTTTCGCGATTGACGACTAGCCTCCATGGGGTCGCGAGCGAACGCCCTAAAATATTTCCGCGTGCATATGTTGTACGAACAAATTCCTACTTGAGCGAACGCATAGCTTCAGAACCCGCTTTTCCTGCCCGCCCCACTGTTCTTAAAAATAACTTAATCTTCACAGGGAAAGAAAAGACATAGCTAGTGATTACGCGTATGATGCGATTTTTGAATTCTTAGTCTTAAACGTTTCATACATAATTCCATTAAGTGCACACATTGAATGCTGCTGGTCGAAAACCGGGTTTCTTTAACTATGCAGTCCATATCATGCTATAGAGTCCTCGCGGGTCTATTTCAATCAGGCAAGCATTGAGAAAACATTCTTAAAGGGGTGGTGCAACGATCTTCTCTTCGAAAGTTTTTCACTTTTCACAAGCTTACTGGCACTAGACTGGGGCCAAAGTATACTCACACGCAACGCCACTGAACCAGAAAATCCTTTGTTGCTGTGTGATTTAAAGGATAAAAGCGAGCGTTTTCTTTTAATCTCTCGTTCACAGAACTTGACGACGTAACTGGTGATCACAGTACCCTAAATGACGATATTTGAACGTGACTCGTAGATTGGACCCGAGCACTGCATGAGCACACAATTTGGGCTCGTGATAATCAATAGCTGAACAAGCATTTGAGTAGTGGCCCGTGTCCGTTCGCTGGAATGACGACAATACCCTAACCATAACGATGTCTGTAACTCATTGTGTGTCCTGTGCTTTGCCAACCTCAGCGCATGGCTATGATCAACATTGGTGCTGGCATATATTCGGCTCCAGATCATGTTGCCGCTTGTTCTGGCTGCGAGTTGGGGATGTGGACGTTCCTCATTTTTCTTCTAACTTTTTTCTGCTACTTCTATTGCGTAGGTGTGAAAAACGATTGTGCACACTTAGTGCACCTAGCTTTGTGTCACTGTGCACGTGACTCGGAATGCGGCGTAGAGTTAAGGACATTGAGAGTAGTGTTGTACTTGGAATAAAAACTCGTTCCTTCCGAGTTTCGGACTGCATTTCCGTTAGAAGTTCCATCTGTGAGAGAGGAACCCATCACACTTTGAAAAATGAGATATATCGTTACGGAGCAAATACAGTACATTTGAATTTTTGCTAATTGTCATATTTATTTAGGGTGGCCATAATCTTCAAAGTAAAAAACGGGACATCCCAGCAGAAAAAGGGAGGGGGGAAGCATAGTGAAGGTTGAGAATGGAAGAAAAAATGTAATGAAATTCTACATGCATGCTATATCTACATGATTCTACATCTGTGCAATATCCAGTAACTAAAAAATATATATATATATTTCTGCACATGCGTTTTCGCGAGAGAAAAGTTGTTTGCGGGCAAGAACAGTTCCAAAACTTACTTTCTGGGTAAATATTTTAAAGTACCTACGTTTTCTTTTCTTCTTTTCTAAAATATGGGTGTAACGAATCGGCATAGTTTCGGTTTGCTTCTGCTCGCTTGGTGCCAATTTCGAAGCTATGTACTCCTGCGAAAACAGGACATGATTCTATATTACCATAAAAAGACGGGACGGCAGAAGTGGACCTCAAAAACGGGACGTCTGGTCACCCTATGTTTAGTTGGATCCAAATTTTTATCTATCCTATCAAATGGCAACATAAGAATTTGAATGTCGTGATGGAAGGACACCTGGAGGTCCAGGCACGTAGCCAGGATTTTGTTTCGGGGGGGGGGGGGGGGGGGGGGGGAGTTGGCTTGCCCATGACAAAATGCTGTACGAGGGGGAGGGGGAGTGGAGGTACCAGCAAAATTGAAGATTTCGGGAAGGAAGGGGACTGTACCGCAGTCGCAGGCACTAAAAACGGGGTCAATAACCACCAGCTTGCCTGCACCAGACTCCTACCAAGTGAGGGCCCCATGAAATAAACCCTAGAATAAGTAACAAAGAATAAGCAGCAAAAAGTTGTCGAGATTTTTCTTTTAGTAAAAATATTGTCTATATATGTTCTACAGTTTTGCCCCATAGAAATAAAATCAAATTACCCCACTGGAGGAAACAAGATAAGGCAGTTTTGTTTTCTATAAAAACGAGTTCCCGTTCCAGTTGCACGAAAGTAGTAGGAACGGCGGCAATATTTCGTTCCTCTTAAAAGTGTTTTAGGAACACTGTTCCGTACAATACTGCTTGACAGGTGCCCAAAAGTGACATTCTTCGCCATTTTTGTTTTGTAACTATCGCACGCAGGCAAAATTGGTTTTCAGTTCCTTACTGAAAACCAAAATGTGACAGGGAACAGCTCCCAGAATCATTTGACTGAAGTCCAAAAATTGTTGCATGGCCCTTGTAAACAGAAGTTTTACGGTGGAGTTTGGCACTACAGGAATAGTTTCCAAGTCGAATACATCTAAGGATCAGAAAACATAAGTGCAGACTATATGTGCCAGACAAAGTGAAGTTTTAAAGCAACATAATTATTTTATTGTTTTGTTTAGTGTTTAGATGTGTTGTGTGTTGATTTTTGTCCCGTGTTTTGATTTAGGAAATTAAAGTGGCCACAATTTATTTTTCTTTCAAAACAGAACAAAAAAAAACTTTTTTTTTAGCAGGGATTTGCGACGTGTGCGCGAGTTTGTGTTGTGCGGAATTCAAACTTGCTGCGTTTGGTACGTGTCTCTACGAGTGCGTGAGAGCAAGAGATGTGACAAAGAAAAAGAAGCTTAGAACATTGTGTGTGCAGACCGCCAATGCATTATTGAAGGCCACAGCACTTTCACACCAAAGCTTCAACCTGCCCCTTCTGCACTCTTTTAAAGCTGGTTTCCTCATCTAAGCTGGCATGCGACCATTATGGGATTCACCACCTCGACAGACTTGACTCTTGTGTCTTCATGCATAAAGAACTATGAGCAAAGTCTCCCAGCCGCAAGCTTTCGGCGTGCGTCTGCGCTTAACCATGCCTCGACACCTGGCAAGGTGCTGAACATTTGCTCCCTTCAATGAAACGAAGCGAATACAGCTGTATTACTTTCTTTCTGTTGATTTCTTTAGGTGCATTTTATTGCTATACCTCTTTTTAAACCTCCTTCTCTATGTACTCTTTCTGTCAATAATGTGACTTTTTTTTTTTCCTTCAAATGGCTTTGGCTTTCTTAAAGATAATTACTTCCTCCTCTGGACCATAACAGAACATTAGAACCGCATAACATTTGCCACAATCGACAATGTCAGGTTTGTGTCAAAGTAACTACCGAAAAATAATGGGCAAGCGCCCACTCAAACTTTGCAGATAATCACAAAAAATGGGGCGTATTTCAGTGAAGCAGGCAGGCCTCAAAGTTGCAAAAGTAGTTTCAATTTCATCTATAAGAAATACAAAAAAGCTTCTTGTATATACTGTTTTAAACGCTTGCACATATGGTGCATACTTTGCTTGCTTTTGAAAGCAACGTGCGGGCTCGGCTGTTACTTGGAAGGCTGTATAAAGGCCTGTCCGAACAGGACTTGTGAGGCGACACGACTCCGACATAAGTCGTACGGCGGTCCGCCTCCGTCCGTTCTTTTTTGCCAGGGAGAAAGTTTCCTCAGGCAAATTTCGCGGAGCATGCTCGTCACGGGGGTCCGGACAGCCACTCGCAATCACTGTTGGCTCTTAGTCAATCGCTCAAGGCCTCCGCTGCTCTTCAGGCCCCAATAATGAGAAAAGGAAGGACTGTGGTGAATTGTTATCCAAATGGATCCGACCTACTTCGGTGGGTCGTGTCACATGATAACACAGATGAGTGATGCTGGTCGCACATTCGTTTTCAAACAATAGGTATGAAACCCTTACCTGGAGAAAGAGTAAATTATGGAACACGTCCAAGGATACAAGGGTCCGTCAGAACAGATGGACAGCGTTGGCAGGTGGCATGTGAAAGTGAAGTCTGACGAGCACAGAGGTCACCGAAAAACTGAAGAAAACCGTGATTTTGTGTCGGTGGTGTTCAAACAGACGTTGAGCTGTCGGACGCTTCGACTTTTATGATCTTTGCCAGAGTCACGTTGCCTCACGATTCCTGTTTGGACATGGCTTAAGATGAAATTGTAAGATGAAATTGAAGATAAACTGCCACAGTTTGTAGATGCGTATAAACCCACTTGAAACAATTTCATCGGTTTGCAAAGCCTCTTGATAAGAATAACCTGCAAGAACAAGTTCTGCTTGTAGCAACTGAACGGAGCTTGAATGTGTACCAAAAAAACACTGGCAAGAAATTGCACCCCTTTTTCTTTGTTTTGATGACGCGACTTGTGCATGGCATTGCGACAACCTTGTGTTGATTTCGTCGTGACGGAGTGTGTGTGCTGCGTGCGGCCACAAGTATTTGTGGAGAAAAGTGAGCATACGACATGTGACCCCACAGGGCGGTAAGGTTTGACCTAGTGAGTGGTGGGAGAAACACCGTGCGTGGTCAACAGGGACAGTTAGTGGCCCGACAGGGCAACCGGTGGACCAAGGAAAACAAAAAAAGATGGAACAATCTATAAGGAAGCAACGCAAGCTGAAAGACGGCCAGGCATGAGATGGAGTGCTACGCAATGTCCAGATAGTGACAAAAGACCTCTTGCAAAATCGGAAGTAATCCTAGCGGTGTAGTGCCGTGCAAAGCGGCTTGGGTACCTTTGGCTGCCGTTGCAGTTTCGATGAGCCAGCCTCAATGGCAACATGTTGTCACAGCCAAATACAGCCCAGGCAGCACACCAATGTTGGACCTACATTGGGCCAACAATGGCAAACGCTGGCTCCGGAGGTTGGTCCAACATTGGTATTCTGGCCGAGCGCAACTTCTTCCAATGTTGGCCCAGCCATTGGCACCAAAGTTGGGCCATCGTTCAACCAATGTTCCAGCCATCATTGGCACCAACGTTGGGCCATCGTTCAACCAACCTTCCAGCCGTCATTGGCGCCAACGTTGGGCCATCGTTCAACCAATAATCCAGCCATCATTGGCACCTTTTTTAGGCCATCGTTAAACCAATATTTCAGCCATCGTTGGCATCCACACTATGTCATTGGCTATGCCAATTTTGGCTTTCACACTAATTCAATGGCTATGCCATCATTGGTATACAAGTTCAATCATTGAATAGGCCGTTATCGGCAGTCAAGCTGATTCATTGGCATGTCCCAGTGTTAATGCCATATCTTTAATGCTGGCCATGCAATGATGGCAATGTGTTTAAATCCTGGTTATTCCAACATTGGGTTTTAAGAACCCCTGGCCTGTTTCTTATTAGCAGCCCACTGCAAGAAAAACATTCTGGGCCCAAATGGCAAGGTCCTCTTATGCTTTGTCTGTGCACTATTTTATCTGGCGAGCAAATGACTATTTCAAGATCAGTTAATACTTTTTTCGGAACTTTTATTGAAAGGGGCTAGGGAGGAAGCTCAGCGGGGAGCCTATGCCTGGCCCTGGGGAAGCTCCTAGGGCGAGTCCTGGGGCTGGGGAGCCATTACGGCTTCCGAACGCCTCTTCCTGCAGCCTCCCCTGTCGCAAGACCCTGGCAGCCACTTCAGCACCATTTTTAAGCTGCCGATTCTTCAATTGTTAGCTTCGCACTGATGGAATCTACGAAAAGATCCAAAGGTCAAAGATCAACGCTTTCAAACCCACATTGGTCTTAGTAAAGCACACTCCCAAGCAGCACTTTAACAAATGTTAAGGTTTGAGTGTCCCCTAAAAAATTCCTCGCTCACGACTTTTCAGTCCTTGGGGCGTAGCACCCGTGGTAGCCGATGATCAGGGGTCTACGACGTCAGGGCCGAGGTCCGGAAGTAGTGACGAGGCAGTTGACCGATGGCCGAAGGCTTGAATCAGGCCCCGTACGCCGGTGGCAGCCTATGACCAGGTGTCCGCCAAGGTCTGGGTCGAAGGACGTAGCGACGAGGCAGTTGGGCGTTGGCCGAAGGCTTGAGTCAGGCTCAGAACGTCTGTGGCACAGAGTGGCAGCGGGTGTTCAACTGCGCCACGCATGCAGTCTTGTCTACCTCCGGAAGGTTGGCGCCCGGACTGCGTGAGAAGTGGGTTGTCGGTCGGGCCTCTTGACGTCTGGTCACGCCGACGGAGGTCCGGCCTGGTCGCGTCTGCACCGTCCTTTGTCAACCACCCGAATCCCCTCTCGCGCTCCTCGCATGCCCCCACCTCATCTTCTTCTTTCTCGTCCTCTTCGGCTGGTGGCGGGATCGCTCATCACACCAGACTAAGCCAAGCAATTGGCGACGTGCGCGACCGAAAGCGTTGCTGTGGTCGGCCTTTCACGATTGGCCCAAAAGCTATGACGTCGGAAAGGGGGCACATTGATACTTTAGACCCATGTTGTTGTAAAAAAAACTATCTCCAAACTCCGGTCTAAAAACATGCTTTTCGTGCAAGGCTCGTCAAATAATGAGGCGCTGGAGAAATGCAGCATTCTGCGTGAAGTCCTTATTTCGAACTCTTTTTGTTCGCCTTCCGCCCATTGAAAAGCATGCGGGAAGGGCCTTAGAACGCACGTGGTATCGCTGCGCCACAGCGTTCTTCCGCATCAAAAAGTTCGTCTGCTTTCCTCGCCGTCACCATGGCAACGAACGCCGAATGAATAGAAGCACGCACGGTACCGCCGCGTGAAGCCAGCAACAGCTGACGCCATTTTACGAACGCCGCCTGCTAGCCAAAGCCGAACGCGGTGTGTCAGATCAACCGCCTCCGTCGGTGCGCCGCTAGCAAAGACGACGAAGCTGAGACACGCCGACGGCGATCGAGCAAGCAACAACACCGCGGGACAACTGCAGCGGCGGCATTTATTCGGATCAAAGGCCGCCTTCGCCGGTGCGGTGCTAGCAAAGACGACGAAGCTGAGGCACGCCGACGGCGAATGGGCGAGCAACAGCACCGCGGGACGACTGCAACTGCGGCATTTATTCGGATCAAAGGCGCGAAATAAGCAAGAACAATTTTTATTTGAATCATCACACGCGATATCCCAGTTGGGGACCACATACCTTTGCTGGGTCTTTACTGTGAACTTTTTACAGAGATACGGGGTGCAGCATTCAAAACACAGCTCCGTTTGCAAAATATGGGGGCCCTGAAAAGGACCGTTTAGACCGCTACCAGAACCTATAACTGACGTAACAAGCACTTGACGAGCGGTTGGCGCATAAGTCGTCTTTATGCATTTTTTTTTTTTTTTTATACGTGGTGCAAAGTAATCCCGCCCCATATTTTTATGGCGTCAGGAACGAAGCAGCATAGAAAGAGTACCCTTCAAACGACAATAATAATAATAATTAAAAACTGCCGGATCTCCGCTGGAGACTCCGAGGCACAGTGGAGTAGTCGTCACGATAAAAAATCTAAAGAAACAAAATAAATAGCCTAAATAGCCTAACGGTCGTCGGCTGCGTCATAAGGCCTCGCCAAGTGCGGAGTATAACGGTCTTGGCGTGCGGTATGTATTGTGCATTCGTTATTTTCTTTTCTTTTCTACCACGTCAAATTCTGACGCCAAGACTCTCTACCTCCTCCGTTCCAACGCGTCGTTTGTTACGATTTTAACAAATCAGCTTCAAATAAGGGTCGTGGTACCCAGTAGAGTAAGAAAAAGAATAAAAAAGGAATATTCCGAGCAGCCAGAGCAGCACGGCTGCTCTGGCCGCTCTGGCCAGAGCAGCTCCTGTCATCAAAGAAGACGCCGTCCGAAACTCCAACGGCTCCCTTCTTATTTTTTTTTCTTTTTATTTTTATTCACTTTGTTACTTCATTTTGTTGTTGGGTTCGACTGCTCCCTTCTCTGTGACGATGCCGTCCGTGGACATACGTTTGGCGTTTTCTTTTGTTTTTTTTGTCTCGCGATGGTGTGGTTTGACCGATCAACCAATGAGTTTGTTAGAATTGTGTCACGAGGTATAAATGGCGGATGAAATAAATATAATAAATGCAAAGAAGAGCGCAGTTCCCCTTCGGCGCTTTATTCTTCCAGAGGCGAGCATCGCAGTGCCATGGCGTTCAGCTTGTGCCGTCTTCTTGGCGCCATGAAAGACCCTCTTGAAGCAATAAATTTGCTTCAGCGCGTTGGCCTGCTCCTGGCTCCTGGGTTTTCGTGCGTGTCCAGAGTGCGAAGCTGCGATGACAAGCTGCAAGTCCGCGCTAGATCTGCGGATGGCTACACGGGTGGGGGTGCGGTGCGGTGCGGTGTGTGGATGACTCGTGAGGTGCCCAAGAGGAAGCCGGTCAAAGTTCAGTGCCGGGGCGAGGTCTCGGTACGGAGCGGTTCCTTTTTCGAAGGATCGCACGCACCTGACGCTTCTCCAACTCATGAAAATCATCCTCCGGATGCCAGAACCTACCGTGCGCCGTCATTCAGCGGGAGGCTGATATCGCAAGTAAGACAATAACTGATTGGGCGAGCCTTTGTCGGGAGGTTGTGGTAAATGCCGTCTTTAAGCATTCAGACGTGATTGGTGGCGAAGGCGTGACTGTAGAACTAGACGAGAGTATGATCGGTCGGCACAAGTACCATCGCGGGTATTTAAGGCCTGGCCAGTGGGTTTTCGGCGGTGTGGCGCGTTGCAGCGGGTGCTGCTTTTTTGTTCCCGTGGAGACCCGTGACGCTAAAACCCTGCAAGGGCTAATAGCCAAGGGGGTCCGCCCTGGAACAAAAATAATCACAGATTGTTGGGCTGGCTATAGCAAGCTTGCAGATGACGCTCGCTTCACGCACCTCACCGTTAACCACAAGCTGCACTTTGTCGACCCGAACACTGGTGCGCACACCAATACGGTGGAGGGCACCTGGGCCCACGTCAAAAACTCTCTTCCACCTGGACGGCGCGAGAGCCACCATTTCACTGGTCACCTTGCAAAGTTCATGTTTTGGAGGAGGGAGAAGGCGCGCGGAAACACTGATAGATTCCAATCGTTCGTCGCCGCGGCCGCCGAAATCTAGAGCCCCGAAGCAGACAGGGCGAGGATTCTGACGGCCCCGGTGACTTCGAGGGATCCGCTGCGCTGAGCCCGTCACCCGCCTGCATGCATAAAGACGACTTATGCGCCAACCGCTCGTCAAGTGCTCGTTACGTCAGTTATAGGTTCCGGTAGCGGTCTCAACGGTCCTTTTCAGGGCCCCCATATTTTGCAAACGGAGCTGTGTTTTGAATGCTGCACCCCGTATCTCTGTAAAAAGTTCACAGGAAAGACCCAGCAAAGGTATGTGGTCCCCAACTTGGATATCGGGTGTTATGATTCAAATAAAAATTGTTCTTGCTTATTTCGCGCCTTTGATCCCAATAAATGCCGCCGTTGCAGTCGTCCCGCGGTGCTGTTGCTCGCCCATTCGCCGTCGGCGTGCCTAAGCTTCGTTGTCTTTGCTAGCACCGTACCGGCGAAGGCGGCCTTTGATCCAAATAAATGCCGCCGTTGCAGTCGTCCCGTGGTGTTGTTGCTTGTTCGATCGCCGTCGGCGTGTCTCAGCTTCGTCGTCTTTGCTAGCGGCGCACCGGCGGAGGCGGTTGATCTGACACACCGCGTTCGGCTTTGGCTAGCAGACGGCGTTCGTAAAATGGCGTCAGCTGTTGCTGGCTTCACGCGGCGGTACCGTGCGTGCTTCTATTCATTCGGCGTTCGTTGCCATGGTGACGGCGAGGAAAGCAGACGAACTTTTTGATGCGGAAGAACGCTGCGGCGCAGCGATACCAGGTGCGTTCTAAGGCCCTTGCCGCATGCTTTTCAATGGGCGGAAGGCGAACAAAAAGAGTTCGAAATAAGGACTTAACGCAGAAGGCTGCATTTCTCCAGCGCCTCATAATTTGACGAGCCTTGCACGAAAAGCATGTTTTTTTGGCCATCCCGCGTCCTGTTTTTTTTATCCGGAACATGGGTCTAAAGTATCAAACTGCCGGAAAGGGGGCCACCCATGCTATTTACAAACACCATCGAACTTGTTGTTCGCAAGGTAATGACGTCACAAGGGAAAACCATAGGAGGGCGCCACCAAAACATCTCGCCGCTAATTACCAACGTTGGTAGGCCACTGGCTAAGACAGGCAATATGTGGCCAGCTTAAACCAATCGATTGCCAACTTTGGTAACCCCTTGGCTCTATTACAGCTTACATTTCTGAGGGCGTTGTCACTACCGTAGTCAGTACTGCAGTTGCCGTATTTTGTACGCATTTTGAAGTCATTTTTGGGCAAGCAGGCATAATGCTCAGCTTCTTCTGTTATAGACCTTTCCAATGTTTACAAATCCACAGCTCAGCGTGCGATCTCTACAGCTCAACGCGCGCGTGTGCGTCGCTTAGGAAAGCGAGCAAATCACGCGCCATACGCACGAACACTGAAAATGAAACCGGCCAGCAGCCCTTTTCTGGAAAGGTCTATATGTTGCGTGATAACCTTTCTTTGCAGATTGAAATGCGCATCAGCTTTATGTCACCTCCTACCTCAAACATAGGGTGTTCGAGATGTTAATTCAACGCAATTTTTTATTCGTGAAGACATGTAATTGATTAATCAGTCGCTGGATATTTGTTTAAGGTTTTATTTTTTTTGCTAAAATTATTAGTTCTTTTTATTTATCTTTTAATTTTGTCCGGTTCAGTCTGAATTATAGGCCGCGTTTTGCGGCTCAGCAAAGCGGGTTGCCTTGAGATTTTCAAGATGACATACAGCTGACAATACACCCGTGTCCTAGGTTGGGGAGGCGGGTGGAAATTTCGGGGTTGAACCCTGCCTCCCCCCCCCCCCCCCTTTCCCCCCTCTTTGGAAAGGTTTCCCGGCTGCGTCGCTAAATGGGCATAAGAGAAGAGGCACTATGCTTTTTGCCGTATCAACATATACACAAATCGAAGGAAGCGTGCATTTTGTATATTGTGTGGAATTTACTAAGCATAACTATCAGTTTTGGGAAGACGCGTGTTAGTTATAGTTGGTGACAGGTGGTAGAAGCTCCTCCCATCTCTTTACATATTTGTAGATCGAAAGATCAGGAGGAGTCGACCTCCACCCCAGCGTTTATTTTTAACCTGTCACCGAACACGGTTTTTTCTGCGTGGACGTTCAAACTTGCTATAGCTCGCAATGCATACATCGTTCTAATTCAGTTGCTAACTTGCTCTGCGTGTGAAAACAGAAGAATCGTTCCCCCCGGAGGCATAGCTAGAGATTGTTCTCAGCGTGCGCGATCAGCACATTAAAAGAACTAAGCCAATTATATATAACATTGGTAAGCCACTGGCTAAGACAGGCCAATGTTGCCCAGCCTAAGTCAATCAATTACCAATGTCGGTAATTGATTGGCTTAAGCTGGCCAACATTGGCCTGTCTTAGCCAATCGATTACCAATGATGGCAACTCATTGGCTAACATAGACCAATGCTGGCCAGCCTAAGCCAATTGATTACCAATGTTCGTAACCAATTGACTAAGACAGGCCAATGTTGGCCAACCTAAGCCAACCAATAGACAACGTTGCTAAGCCGTTGGCTGAGGTTGGCCAATGTTGGCCAGTCTAAACGAATCGATTGCCAACGTTGGTAAGCCATTGGCTGAGGTAGGGCAATGTTGGCCAGCCTAAGCCAATCGATTACCAACGTTGGTAAGCGGTTGGTCAAGTCAGGCCAACGTTGGCCAGTATATTCCAGTGTACCACCAATATTGGTTCTACGATGATCACATTGGCCCAATATTGGACCATTGTTTGCCGATTAACTACCAATGTTGACCCGACGTCGTGTGCTGTCTGGGAGTGCTTGCATTTTTGAACATGACCTAAATTAATGGTGTTGCCTATCAATATGGATAGAATGCTGGGCACGCTTTTCGGGGCTCCCAATGTACCAGAGTTTTTGCACAGGTAAACAAAGGAAGAATTGTACTGGGCCGACCATCCTATTCCATCCTCTCAATGTTCTAGGCTTGTTAAATTATCAGTGAGGCCGCCAGAAACCCATAGGCTGTGGCAGGCCCTTACGCCGCTGGAGGTTTGCGTTTTAAGGGGGCTCTCGCAAAGATGAATGGGTGCAGCGTAAGCGAGTTGAGGTGCATTTTGTTGTCAATGGGGCAATGAAAGTCGAAACCGTGCCACTCCTCTCCATGGCAAAAAAAAATTTGGAACTGCCCAAGGGTGGAAAGTTGGTGATTCATAGTATTTAAAATGTGCAACGACACACTGAAAAGGAAGATAGAGACATAGCACTGTGTCTTTATCTTTGTTGTCCGTGTGTCGTTGCACACTTTTTAAATACTGTAAAACCCTTTATTTTCATGGCCCAATTTTTGCGAATCTATCAAAAAGGACTAATTACAGCCACTAAATTTCTCGAATTCCAGACGCCTGCATTGAAACTAATTGCGCAAATTTTTCAATTCGCAAAATTTAAGAGCTTGTGAACCTGAAGGATTTTACAGTACTATGGATGTGTCCAATTTTGCCACAAACTAGCTTTCTTTTTTTTTCCTCCATCTCTGTGGTTCTGGATAGTTGTCTTGTTAACTTTTCTGCATGTGCATCGTCGTATGTGTCACTGTTTATTTGGCAATAAATTTCATGTACATTTTGAAGAAGTGGTCACTCTAGCTTTAATCAATTTACCTGCACCGGTGTAGGGCGGTGTGCTTCAGGTTGTATCTGGAAAAGGATAACCCCACAAAGCGTTGCCTCGACGTTGAAAGCTTTTATTTATTATCTATTGGCCAAGTCATAAAATGCTGATGTCAGTGAATCGCTTTTCACATGTAAATTAAGGGGCATGCCATAGTAACTTTTTCAAAACAACACTGGGTACCGAACACAGTCAATGTGCATGTTGAATTAACATCAATATTTGACGCTGCCTCTAATGTTTTGAACAATCGGCGCATGACTCGCCAACTATTGAGTGCAGAGCTGTTACGTCCCAAGTAACATTGATATGTTGTAGATATGTTGCGAAAATGTTCCGAATGTTGTGGGAGTGTTGGGAGATTTTGCGCAACAGTCCCCAATATGGTTCTCACACAACAGTGATTGGCACGACAAACACGCAGCGTTACGCTACTGTTTCGAACGCCATGCTGCCTGGGGAACTGTTTATTAAAAGTCGAAAAAGGCTGAAGGTACAACGTTTGCTAGGTGGCATAATTTAAATGTTGAGCAACTGCAGCGCGCGACATGTTGCCTAAGCAACATGGTATCAGTGTAGTACAGACGCGAAAATCGCAACGTTGTGTAGTGAACTGTTTCCAATCTGTTTCTGACGCAACATTGATCGGCACAACAAGGCACAGCGTTAGGCTACTGTTTCGAATTTCATGCTGCCTAGGAAACCGTGTACTTATGGAAAAAAAAGTTTAAGGTACAACGTTTGCCAGGCGGCATAATTTAAATGTTGCGCAACTGCAGCGCACGACATGTTTCTTATGCAACGTGGTATTACTGTAGTACAGACGCAAACATCGCAACGTTGTTTAGTGAACTGCTTCCAATCTGTTTCTAACGCAACATTGATTGGCACGATATAGGCGCAGCGTTAGGCTACTGTTTCGAATTCCATGCTGCCTAGGAAACCTTGTGCTAAAAGTCGGAAAAAGGTCAAAGGTACAACGTTTGCTAGGCAGCATAATTTAAATGCTGCGCAACTGCAGCAGGCGACATATTGCTTAAGCAACGTGGTATCAGTGTAGTACAGACGTGAAAATCGCAACGTTGTGCAGTGAACTGTTTCCAATCTGTTTCCGGCGCAACATTGATCGGCACGACAAAGGCACAGCGTTAGGCTACTGTTTCGACTTCCATGATGCCTAGGAAACTGTGCGCTAAAAGTCGGAAAAAGGTTGAAGGTACAACGTATGTTAGGCGGCCTAATCTAAATGTAGCGCAACTGCAGCGCACGACATGTTTCTTATGCAACGTGGTATTACTGTAGTGCAGACACAAACATCGCAACGTTGTGTAGTGAATTGGTTCCAATCTGTTTCTGACGCGACATTGATCGGCACAACAAAGGCATGGCGTTAGGCTACTGTTTCGAATTCCATGCTGCCTAGGAAACCGTGCGCTAAAAGTCGGAAAAAGGTTGAATGTACAACGTTTGCTAGACGGCATAATTTAAATGTTGCGCAGCTGCAGCGCACGATATGTTTCTTATGCGACGTGGTATCAGTGTAGTACAGACGTGAAAATCGCAACGTTGTGTAGTGAACTGTTACCAATCTGTTTCTGACGCAACATTGATTGGCACGACAAAGGCACAGCGTTAGGCTACTGTTTCGAATTCTATGTTGCTTAGGAAACCGTTTTCTAAAAGTCAGAAAAAGGTTGAAGGTACAACGTTTGCTAGGCAGCGTAATTTAAATGTTGCGCAGCTGCAGCGCACGACATGTTTCTTATGCAACGTGGTACTTATGTAGTACAGACCCAAACATCGCAACGCTGTGTAGTGAACTGTCTCCAATTTGTTTCTGATGCAACTTTGATCGACACGACAAAGACACAGCTTAAATCCGCTCCTTCACACTGGCGTTCGAAACGCAAATGCTTAGCGGATCCGCCTGTTTTCTTCAACGAATCGCGAGCAATTGCACTGAATCTTTAAGCAAACGCGTCCGCAAACGCAACTCAACCACCGGTGTGAATGGGCCTGCACTGCTTCGAGCTCCATGTTGCCTAGGAAACTGTGTACCAACGTTACTATAGAACCACTCTGTTAGGATGCGGTGCACCAAGGTCGGGACGCGCTTCCTGAAATCACCGCTGAGGCAAGGTTGTATAAAAACAATATTAATTATATGTCAATTACACGTCATTTGGTACTAAACTCCAATAGAATTTACAAGAAAAAAAGCTTTTTCTGTTTGCTTTACTCAAAAACATGCTTTCTGCAAGCTGAAGGTGACCACACTAAAAAAAAAAGAAGAAAAAAAGATTAAGAGTGGCAAAATGGTCGTATTTAGTTCGGTATCGGTGGACGCCAGGGGCCCAGGTTTCAGCGGTGAGTTTCCCATCTGAGTGTTCTTGGAACGTTGCAGTGTAGCAAAATTCGGAAAATGGCTGAAGGTACAACGCTCGCTAGTCTATTCGCTGCCAAAGCGGGCGCATCCCCGGTCGCGCCTGCAGAGACCTAATTGCCAAAGCCGGCGAGTCGCCGGGCTGTACACATTTGTGGCTTCAAATTTAACTAGTGGATGGCGCGCTATAACTACTTACACTTGCAGAGTTTGGATATATTACCACCGCACGGGTTATGGATATTTACTGCTAATTCATGCACGTTTTTACCATTGCGACATGGGGGAGAACGCCACAGCCAAAAATATCCCGATCTCTATCAACCCACGGCTGCAGATGACAACAGGAGATTGGCCGTTGTATTCAATTTTCAATCAATGTTTTCACATGTCCAACAAACTTTCACCATCTCGAATACGCTGTCGTCCATCTCCGAATACTTGCCAGCGAATTGCAATGTTGCAACCGGTTTGCAGTGCGCGCGGCACCCGGGTTTGAAAGCATTTGAGAGAAAGGGCACTGCAGCATTGCCACAATGTGCTGTTCGAGGCTAAGCTGAAGTGATGATGATGATAGCGTTTATTCCACTTACAAACGTGGGTTACGTCTGCCATAGTATGAAGCGGCTTCTCTCTCCCTTTGAGACTCCATAAGATACGCTAGATGGACCATTTGGTCATTGCAGGACAACTGGAAATTCGATAATGGTCACACGAACTCAAGGTTGCATGACGTTCATTCATATTAAATCAGATATGTCATCCGTAATAAATATGTTGAGAACGTGTTTCTGCGTGAATTTTTAGTCGCCAGTGGAAAGAGCCACCATGTTTTAAAGGTTGTTCCACAAGGAGTTATCTTTCGGCGAAAACAATTTTGACGCCTCACAGCAGAGACGTAGTCAGCTTCCGTTTTTAATAACTCGTTGATAATGATGAACACAGCTAGCCGGCTCCGATTCTGGCGTGCCAGCAAAGGCAAAAAGCGGGACGAGAGGGAGCGAAATTCGCAAAGCTCGGGGGCACCCGCATGCAGACAAAGCCAAGCACCACCGGCCGCGCGTTATCAGCGTTGCCAGATATCAGAATTCTCAACACGCGATGTAAATGTTGACGCAAATACTACAAAATAGAAATTAAATGAAAGAGTAAGTAAATAAAATGGGTTTGTTTGTCAGAAGAAACACGTTCTTTTTAATTTTTTTATGGAAAATAAAAATGCTTTTGAACACTTTCAAATGTACTGTATTCGCGACTCCAGCGACCTATAGGGGGCGCCACCACCAAACAAACATGGCGGCTGAGTCCAGGTCGCGTCGGCTCGGCCGTTCCGCCTGAACAAGTGGCGCGTTCAATTTAACAGATTTTCTTTTGTTTAATGCCCAATTTTATAGGTATTTGAACTGAGACGGTTAAGTGTAGCCGGTGCACATAAACTTGCAGAGCATAGTTTTGTTTTCCAATTGTGTTTTTTGTTCTTTTCGTGTCAAACTTTCGTCTCGGAGATTTCGTTCGAAACCGAAACTATGGGCTCTGGAGAAACGGTAATATACTAATCAGTTTTGATAATCTAAGGAAAGCGGCAATGAATGCAGAATTCTCCCACCGACAGTAATTTTCAGCCAACTCGCATGCCTTGACCATGCGACTTATCTGTCCGCGAAATCGAGCTTTTGTGCGTATCCGCGTTTAAGAAACAGCTTCAGTCGTATGCTCGGTCAACAACACAGGCTGCAGGAAAATTACGAAAATTAAGCAAGCGCTTCTTGAGCCAAGGAGCATGTTAACCCACCGGCACCCCACTAAGCAGCTGATACTCGTATTTCAATTCAGGTTTTAGTAGCAATCGAAAAGTCATTTTGACGAGCGGGTTATGTATTATATTATGTACTATGTCCCACTAAATCGATATTAGTATATTCTTCGGTTTGAAATATGAGCTTAGTTAACTAGCTATTAGGTGAACTGCTGAATAAAAATATATTTGACAGACAGAGGGATACTAAGTTAAACTTAACCAAATGGTTCTCGCCGGTAGCCCGGAGATGAGTGCGGACAAACTGAAGAGAGTCTTCATCGGAGATTCACGCAGAATCTCTCTGCATTGAACTTGACTTCGAATCCTGAACAGAAAAAATGAGTATTTTTGTGGTCGGTCAACCTGAGCAATGTAGACGTATATTGCTGCTGGCTTAATTCGACGGGGGTATAATATGAATATTGGAGGCGCGATAGATCATAATGCCGTGACAGTTTCTAACTTTGCGAGACGTGCCCCCCCCCCCCCCCCCTTTTTGAAAGCAGATAATTCAGGTTTTCCTGAATCAAGTGATTGCGAAATCAGCCCAACTTCTTCAGTGTGGTCCAGAGGATTTTTCGGCGAAAAGCAGCCAAGATGAATAGCCAACGCACCGACCGGCGTGGGTGACTCAAACTTGAAGCTAATCGAACACAACCAAACTCAAGAAAAGAAGCTATCGAACCTTCCCATTCACTTGACTGCAGCATTGGTGTTCCCTCCAGTGAAATGCCTCGTCTGTCGTCCTCCCACTGTTCTACATCCTCAGAAAGAAACCCCTTATCAGTTACCAAGTAGTCCTCACTTTGAATGTGATTCGAGACAGACAAGAAATCAAAATGTTTTTCCGCGATTCCTCCCCATCCAAGAAATCAAAAACACGTGATGGAAGGAAACAATCTACTGAGGTTTCGCCACACTAATGAACACCCAGGCAAACTTAAGAAGTTTTCGGACCTTCGTGAAATTATACTGTTCGCCATCGCGCCGACAATACGTGTCCGCGAAAGCCACCAAGAGATGCGGAGGGGCGCGGAGCGACCTGGACCGGCTGGTTCCCGGTTTTCCCGCTTGGTGGCGTCCGTTTTGCTGGAGTCGCAAATACGAAACAGCGTACCGCGCAGGATCACGTGATAGTTCGACCGACCCTCATTGGGCGAGAGCCGCTTCGACGCCTCGGCGCGCGCATCTTGTTCTGGGTCGGCCAACGCTCCTGGGTTAACGCGCGCACGCGCGCAGGAAATGACGTCAGTTTGACGCCGACGCGCCTGAATTCCGAACACAAATGCGCATCCGGTCTGCGCTTCAGCCGAATTCGGCAACTTGCCAAGTTGCAAAGTTTGCCGGATCGGAAACATTTAGACAAATCTGTGTCGTAATATTTGACGTGTGGTATTCCTAGGCGTTACTGGAGAGGACTGCATTGTTTTTTCAAAACCAAAAATGAAGCGGAGTTTCCCTTTCGGAAAAGGCCCCTCGCCCCCTACCTCTTCTCACCCTACTCCAAGAGTCACGTGACGTCAGGGGCTTCTTTTGTGTCGGCTTTTCTTGTACGGATAATCCTCAAAAAGCGCAGAATGAGCGGCTAGCCGCGAGCGCCACAACGACCTTGAGACTTTCAGGTGTCTTCCCCTCATTGTCGCGGGCACGCTCAATCCGCGAGACTGAGGACGGCAGCGCGGCCCAATGCAGGCCCGAGGCCGCCCGGTCGGTGGAGATCGAGGGGCCGCGGTGTGCTGCGGCGTGTCTGCACAAGGATTGGCTTGCGCAATAAAGGGTTCAGGTCGTCGATAATACATTTCTTTCCGAGACATATAAATCAAGTGGCTTTCCCTAATCTCGTCATTACTGTTCGAAACATAGATCTCCCTCATAGGTTGTTCATCCCATTTTAATTATTTTGCGAATTTATTCGTCCTTACCTCTGCTCGATCTTTGTTTTATAACGTGATAACGACCTTTAAATATTGCCGCGGGCTTCCGCGATCAACGCTTTACCGAATTTATCAAATATTGGACATGACTGGCGTCAGGAGGGTGGAAGAAGCAAGCCGCAATTTCGGCTTCTAACAAAAACGGTGCAGTCGTGAAATAAGTCTTTGCTTTACCTGTATCCACAACGCTCCATCGTTTGCACGATCATAATTTCTCAGCGCCATAGGTGTATACCACATTTTACTCATGGTTACTATAGATGTGGCCGCACAGGCTTTCCCGTTATGAGCGAGTCGACTTTT
The DNA here is from genome assembly GCF_016920785.2 of Ixodes scapularis. NCBI lineage: Eukaryota > Metazoa > Arthropoda > Arachnida > Ixodida > Ixodidae > Ixodes > Ixodes scapularis. Next base: position 2,224,865 of record NW_024609883.1, on the reverse strand, counting down.
GAATGACCGGTGGCTCTCCTGAGTGAGAATAAATATTATCAACTTCTCACAACAACCACACCTTTCTCTCTTCCCCCTCCCCCCTTTCCCGAATTGTGGAGATATCAGGCAACTTCAGGAAGCAGCCTGCACACAGGGTTTTCGGCTACTTATTCTCAACACATTCGAACTTGGAAGTAAAAACATCGCATGAACGTCGCCCAATTATTTGCAACCTAAATAATGCGACTCTACTGTTAGGACCCAATCAATTTCATCATCAATAATTATTTGTTATGATTTCATGGTGAAAGCATGTTCGTCGTGATGCCACAGAAGCGGTCGATTCAAATTTCAAAGGGAGAAACAGGTCCTCGTATTTATTTTGCTGAAATACTCGCTCCTGTGACGCTCCAGTGCGTAAGGTCAAAGCAACCGAGGCTGTGGGTAATACTTTACAAACTGTCGTTGACGATGAAACATTTGCGGGAAGTGCGTAAAATTGTTTACAACATATATTGTAGCACTCTAAACAAAGGCATACCTACCCGCAAAAAAATGTCGCAATTGTCGGCAAAAAACAAACGAGCATGTATTAGCTTGCAAAAATTGTTGCATCCCCCTCACCCCCCCCCCCCCCCGGGCGCTCTCTCTCTCTCTCTTAATTTTTTTCCCCGCGCCACTCAAAGAACAGCGGCCCAGCAACGAATTTCTACCAAAACCTCGCTTCTTGGAGAAAGGACTCGGTATATGGAAGTGAATCTGCCAGGGGGTTTGTAGAAATAAGAGGCGACTGTTGAATCTAGCCTTCTGCACAAATCATGCCCCAGGATCTTTCCATTTTCCTTCCACGCGATTAGAAGGCAAGACGCTGGGTGAATTCATGTGCACTAACATGCTGCTTCTAAAAGAAAGTACCAGATCTATAGTGCATGTCAATTTAGATGTAAATAGTTTAATCAATGTACACAAACATTCTCGGCATGGAGGATGACATGGAAGCATGGCGGAAAGCAGCTTGCTGGAAAGAGAAGTCTCTATTGAATTGCAATGGTGTGAAAAATTGTTACGTATGTTTGTCTTATTTCTGTGCGAAAATAAAAACGGCGTTTAGAAGCCGAACATTGTGAGATTCGAGGAGCGCCGAAAGGACATAAAATACCGGGACAACCTGAACAATACGAGGCGCCTTGCGGCACTCAGCCTGTCCTGGTTTCTTCTTTTTCCGGAGCCTTTCAAAAGTGGATGAAAAATTATGACCGACTAACCCGACTTACCACATTAGAGCAGTTCATTTTCATTACGACAGGCTCTAGCTTCAAACGTCCTGCATAGTTCAGTTTGTACTGGTCCGTTTTTATTTTCGGTTCCTTTCAAAAAGTGAGCTCTAAACCACTGGACCAATCTACCGCATTCATAATTTGCGGAAGCGAAGAAGTGGAAATGCGACAAAAGGAAAGATTCGCCCGCGTTATTTGAGGCCTATAGAAAAGCGGACCGGATACAAGGGGGCCAAAATCTTTTACAAGAAACACACAATATTTTCTACAGTTTTGTCTAACAATATGGTATGAAGGTATACTTGAACGCCTTCATGAGTCGTTTAGGAAATGAAGCGAAACTTTGCACCGGATCATTCTACGTGTACGTCCACTACCATTCGATGATTATCATGTTTTCGACTCCGTATCTCCGATTCTTTTGACACCGGAAATGTCTCCCCGCAGTGCTGTCCCCCTTACCGAAAATGGGTAGCGCACATTTGGTCGAACGTCACTTCATCGAAAGCCGTTTCATCCAATGAACGGACATTTGATCGAACGCCGTTTCATCGAACGCCGTTTCAACGAATCGCTTTGGGCCGTTTCATCGAATTTCTCAGTTATGGCTCTGTACCGAGTTTTGGGGCATAACAGTGTTTTATAGATGTTTCAGTTTGCATTTGTTAAGACTAAGGTAGTCACTTGTAAAATTGTTTTGAAGGTAGTATCAAATTACTAAAAATAAAAACAATTGCCATGAAAAGAAATAAAAACAATTGGGTATGCGACTTACTGAAAAGCTTTACTCATGTACATACATGACTGAAAGCACGACACTGCAAATAAAGGACACACAGTTAAAACACTTTTAAATGTGTGTGCTTTCTGTTTTTGTCTCATTTTTAATTGTTTCATGTGACATGGAGAGGGGTCATTGTTTCATGGAGGCTTTCTTCTCGAAGCAGGATATGTTCACGATGGAACTTATCTCGTCACTGCACCCAGTGATATAAAAACAGAAAAAAACGAAGAAAAAAAAGAAATCAGACAGAATGAGATGAAGTTGTGTATAAAAATTAAACTAAATTCCAAAATATTGCAGACTGTAACGTTGTTCGATGAAAAGGCGTTCGATGAAACGGCTTTTATGAAAAGGCGTTCGAAGAAACGGCTTTCGATGAAACGGTGTTCGATGAAACGGCTTCCATGAAATGGCTTCGATGAAACGTCATTCGATGAAATATCCGGACGCAGAAAACAATCAATGAAATAGCGTTACTCGTTAGCTTGGAAAAAGCTAACGCGTTACAGAGCTCCGTTTCAGTTTTGTAAATGTAACGAAATACCGCGGTGTCGTTACTTGCCATGACTAACGGATGTTACTTCTACGTTAGTTTGTCGTTACTTTGTGTTTTACTGTTACTATATGACAGCTGTTAGTATATGACTGTAGAGCCTCAACCCCAAACGTGCCTATAAGGTTGTCGAACACTTCTTGAGAAACGGGAGTTTGGTGCACACGGCCGATGTTCCTCTGCTTCTTCAAGGGTGTGTTGGGAAAGTGGGTTGTAGCTTCGGTCTTTCGTTTCTCTGAAATTACCGCGAACCCTGTCAGCTTGTGCGAATAGAGGGACTGGCGGAAAAGAAAAACAATTAGGACTGGTGCGAAGCACCGCTGTTGATTTCTAGTTATCAGTAGTGTGGAACAACGAAAGAATAACTAAATAAACTGCATCACGAATTAGTATAGAAAAAAAAAACGGTCTAAATAAACCGCAACCTTAAACATATATCACATAGGCGTGTTTATATATAACTTCTATGATTCATTTATTTTCCTTCTGAATTATACAAATAACTAAACTAAAGCGTTTTCGAAGGCTTTTTCGCTAGGTTACATTAGACAGTTTTGGGTGCCAAACTGCGCATGCGCGGCCTGCTTCGCCGGAATGGAAAGCGGAGGTCAAAAAACGCGTTTTAGTAGAGCGTTTTTCTTCAGGGTAAGAGCGTTTTGAGCGGGTTCGAAAAATTTGCTTGCGTAGCCCCACAAGTGGACGTTTATAGTACTAGTAAGACAAAAAAACCTAAACGTTAACACCAAGAGAGTGTAAGGGAGCTTGTTTGTAGAGGTAGTAAAAACGAGGGCGACAATAATGAACAGAAAAGAGTAGGCACACACATGAAGAAATATTAAGCTATAAAATATAAATATAATCGTTCCACCTTGTGTGCGAGTGAAGCCGAAGGTATAAGCATGAGCATGTTGCTCGAAAGGGTACTTGCACTGCACGAGCGCGCGTGCTTATCAAGGACGCTGAAAGGCCCGCACTCGCTCTTGTAGCTTCTGCTCCACTCGAATTAAAACTGAAACAGATTTACTTATTCGAAGTAGAAAAATAAAAGAAAAGGACGAAGTTGGCGCATTGCGAGTACATCCTTTTGCGTAGTACGAGTACAGTGTTGTTCAAGGCTATAGCAAGGCATCTGCACGATGAATCCCCGCTGTTGTCAAGGAAGGAGACTTCTACTAACGAGATTAAGCTGGCGAGACATCGAATCTATGATTCGTATCCCTTGTGCCATCAAGCGCCGAAGCTTCCTTTCCGAACGCGGTTTGCTGGATATTTCCAACGTAGAAAAGAAACCCTTTAGGAAGCTATCCTGCTTAAAGAAGGACCTGGCTGCTCTGCATGCGGGCCTCCAAATACCAGCACCCGACAGATCGGCGCAGGGTGTTGCCAATCTGGCGAGACGCGTTGCATGGTTCTTCCTCGACTGGCCTATCCCAACCGCCCGTTCGTACTTGGATGAGCGTTTGGACGGAACTTGTCGGTGTTCTTCAGTTCTGTGGACCTCATCGTGGGTCACCTCGACGAGACGTTCGGCCACCTGCTCGCTGACATGAACAAACATAGGTGGTTGACCCTGGCGAAACTAGAGCTGTGCTCACAGGTGAGACCCTGCGTGGTTCGTGTAAATTTTGCGTTTCCATTGTTCTAGCACAGCTGCTCTGTCTGGTGAAAAGTTACTTTTTTCTATACGCCAAAGGTGTACATGGGCAATGTCAGGACAAGTCACGACGAGCGCGTTCGTAATCTATGAGTATTAGTAGGCCACTTTTATGAGCCTTCTTTGTTCTACTTTACGCTCTGCGAAAAGCATCGTCCCCACGGACGATGCTTTTCAATATGTTACCCGGTTTTGAAAAGAGTTACCAATAACGGTCGAAAGAATATTCCACGTCAATTTTTTGTCTGGTGAAAACCGGACAGGCATAAACAATGCAAAATTTAGCAAACACAACCCTGGACTTCTAAGCAATGGTGGTAGATTAGGACAGTTTCCAGAAGTTTCGTTTTGAATTCTCGCGTAGCGGGCCTCGCATGCACAGTTTGACGGCCTCAAACCTTAGCAGAATTAAGGAACAACTATATATATATATATTAATTTACGATACCCAGTTTTTTACAACCCTGCAATGGAAATACGCTTTATCTTAGAGGAGTAACAAGTCCCACATCACATGTTTTGGTAGTGTTTAAATACTGCCGTGTTGTAAGAGTGTTTTTCTTTGTCTTTTTTATTAGGCCGTCAAGGACAAGGGAACACCCCTGAACAACTGTTGGGGTTTTGTTGACCGCACAGCATGCCCATATGCCGTCCATAAAAAAAATCAGAAGACCACAAGAGGGTGCTCGTCGTGAAGCACCAGGCAGTGATGTGCGCAGACGGCATAATTTGACGGCTGGACGAAACCTACAAAGACCATGGGCATTTTTTTGTTTGTTTAATTTTAGAATGCATAAAATTATCACAGTAAATCATATTCAAGCTTTTGTACTGAGCGAAATACCTGTCCAACTGGGCTGAAAGGCATCTAGAAATATTTTAATAAAAAACGTTTACTAACGACTCCCATTTTACTTTCAGATGTGCGTGTGAATATTGCATCTAACCAAATTACGGTGTTACTGTTGAATTCAGCATTGTAAGAGTAGCCTATGTTGCGTGGCCTTCTATTGCAAGGAAAGACCGTAGCACAAGTGAGGCAGAAACTAGGCAGGAGCTTAAGCTGAAAAACGCACTTTCATAAACACACAAAAGAAATAAAAAGAAGTGTATAGTCAAGCAAAATGGTTACATGTCACCCCCCAAGGCAGATACATACACTGCGCTCCACTGTTAATACGAACACGAAAAAAATCGATTTTATTTGCAGTTTATTTCTTTGACAGCTATTGAAAAAGCTGAAAATTTGTCGCTCAGATTAGTGCCCCAAACGAGCGCTTTATTCCACACCAATAGGCAAATGTCAGCTCCACGAATTTAAGGTGAAAAATGAAAACAGGATATTGAATGCTCCCTCTAACAGTGTCGCGCAGTGTACATAAACACCAAGGCACCATATCACAAACCGAAGCATACGAAGAAGAAAACACTCATTTCATTGGGAGAAAAAAGTAGAGATATAAATGGAGCACTCGCTTTCGCTAATTTTCGCTGTCTTGCTGCCTGAAGTAACCAAACAAAATATCTGTCCGTTTGCCGACTGCTTTAGTCTTTGGTCTTTAACCTTTAATTTTTGGCTCTGGAGAGTCGCGGCACCGCGGAAAGCAGCAGCCCGTACCACCGAGGCCCGCAGTGCCGCGTCTAGGGAACATGGTAATGTGATGAGTATATACGTGCAAGATGACGACGACCTGGGTTGTTGGTATTGGGGAGGGTGGCAGTCCGATTCGCAGAAGTCCAGACTTCGTGGAGGCGGGTTGGGCGGGTGAGCAGCGAGCTATGAGGATCTTGCACGCCGTTCGATCAGTGCATGAAGGAGCACCAGGAACATAATGGCGCTATTGCTCACTGGGGTCCACTGGGGTCAAAGAATCATGCTCCAAGGAGGTAGTCCAGCCGAAGTAGAAGCTGCCGCCTCCGAGGAACCGAGGCCCAGGGCTCAGATTAAGACACCGCCGTCGCCCGGTGTGTCACCCTCTCAACGTCGTCGTCGTCATCTCGCATAGAAAAATCGAGCCCGCAAGCTTAGACAAGGCAGCACCTGTTCCCACCGTTCAGGGGCCGTAAAAGGATTGTGGCCAGCGATTTCTCGAAGCAGCCAGAGGTTCTTGACCACCGTGAAACGTTTTCTGGGGGACGCCTTTTCAAACAAAGTCTGCGCAGCTTCTTAGTGCAGCGAGGTTCTTAACGGTCAAGCGCGCTCCCAAGCATGATTTCAAATAGCGAGCACCCACCTTTCCAGAAAAGCACCATCTACTGAACCTTTACTGAGAGTGGAACGTACTTCTTAAAATGGCGACGATAGCGGAGCTGACGCTACACGCTCAAATCCCAGAGCGCGTCGCGCATGCGCGATGGCGACTCCGCTTTCCGTAGAGCGGAGCGGGAAACCGAAAACGGTCTACTAAAACTCTCTATTAATGAGCATCGTGAGATGTAGCTGAACAATTGCGACTAACAAAACGATCTCGAAAGAAAGGTGCGTTATTTTGGCTAAGAAGGCTTAACGACGACATTTTAAAGGAAAAAGTAAGTGACATTGAAGAATAACTCTTAATGTGCTTTTTCAAATTAGATTTCGACGTCCTGGATGTGCTCAGCAGTTTGAGTTTCGGCATACAGAGCAGACATTTAAACAGCAAATTGTCTGACTTCGTTTCGCTCAGTTTAAACATAGCACTTTAGGCTGAACTCCATGGGACGAATATACAGCGAAAAATCGACGAATTTAGCCCGGCGGCTTTTGCTCTGCGCGTGGCATCAGCACAGTTGCTGCCACGTCACGCGCCCAAGCGAGCGTGCCGTCGGGCGGCGCTCGTCAGTTATTCGTTATTTAATTCGTTGCATAATTCGCTTCATGGAGTTTAGCCTTTAGCCCGGGCCATAATAACAAAGTTTCGGTGGTCTTTCAAGATGGCAGTAAAAAGGGCTTTTATAACAAGCGTTCCAAACCGGCCTTGTTGGTCAGAGGCAGGAGTTGCATGACAAAGGAAAGTGTACTGTACACGGACTGCTCACAAACAGCGTACCTTATAACCACACTGGGTTTACTCACAGTCCGGTTTAGGCTACACAATCAACGAAAATAGGACACCGATCGATTAGATAACCCATAATAATAACCAAAAAAGATCATTGGTGATTATAAACGAAGTATAGCGCCGGCCATACTTTGGTTAATATTCCATGCGTACTCGTAGTATCTTTAGGTGTATATAAGATTAAAAAAGGTGGCGAGCGTTTATAAGCTCTTTCGTTTTACGCTAAGTTTGTCTTCCGTGTCCAAAAACTTTTTTTTTTCACTCCGGTAGTGGCAAAGTAAAGGCGAAGCAAACGAAAGCCATCACTATTACTGCTACGAATGTGTCTCTTTAGAGAAATGAAATAGTAGCCTCGACACGCAACCAGAAACTGCGAGAAGGATTACGCGGGCGCAGCGTCCAGCATAATTCGGTGTTTAATATAAAAAAAATTCGAACACCAACCAAGCCCTTCTGTAGGGACCCAACGTTTCAAGGCCAATTCGGCCTCTTCTTCAGGGGCGACTACGGCTATGGCCGTTGAGGAGCAGTGTCCTTTTCTTTTTCTTCTACGGCGTGTGTCTGGTTTTCTTGAGCAGTGTGCTTTGATGGGCTAGTTGGTTCATGACTAAATGGAACAGCGCGGAACATAGGACAGAAAGAACAGGACAACACGAGCGCTCATGTTGTCCTGTTCTTTCTGTCCTATGTTCCGCGCTGGTTTTCTTCTTCTACGGCTCTGTCTTTTTCAATAATGTGACGAAGCCCATTCACATAGGCGGATGGTAAAGCCCCTAGAGATCTGGTGATGTTCTGTGGCGTTGTTTGAATGTGCCATGATTCTAGGAACAGTCTTTTTCGAGGATTTGTCTCAACGTCAACGATGCATGCGTTGTCGCAGTCAATGCGATGGTCCTTGACGTCGCAATGCTCAGCGACCGCGCTACGCTCGTGATCGAACTTGCGCACGTCGTGTTTATGTTGACGGATTCTCTCCCTAAAGTTCTTCGTTTCGCCGATGTATGAGGCCGTGCGAACCCCGTACCGAATCTTATATACAACGCCTTGGGCCCTTTCTTTACCAGGGCGAACTTTTGGGCGTGGCATGAGTCGTCCAAGGGTAGACACAGGTTTGTGCGCTAGTTGGATACCCTCTTTAGCAAGCACACGTGCCAGTGCCTCGCTTGTTCCGTTGATGTAAGGAACGCTGATACGGGAGGTTGGGCGGAAATTCGCACTTAACTGTTGCAGCACGTGTCGTTGGTTTCGGCCTACACGGCGGGCAACGCGATGGATGAAGCTGCTCGTGTAGCCGTTTTCCTTAAGGTCAGCAATGACGGTTTGTTCCTCCTTTCTTTTGTCCTCTTCTGATGAGCAGATGGTCTTTGCCCTGGTTAAGAGTGTCCTGACCACTGACGCCTTATGATTGGGTGGGTGGCTGGATTGAAACTGGGTGTAGCGTCCAGTGTACGTCGGTTTTCGGTATACAGAGAATTTTAGCTGTTCTTTTTGCCGTTTTACTAGCACGTCCAGGAAAGGGGACGTGCCGTCCTTTTTGCGCTCCACAGTGAACTGGATGGCCGGCTCGATGGTGTTGAGATGCGCCAGGAATTTGTCGACTTCAGATTTTGCCAGGACGCAGAACCAGTCATCTATATACCGCAAGAAAATCTTGGGTGGTGTAGATAATGACTGCAGTACCTTCTGTTCAATAGCTTCCATGCAGAGGTTCGCCGTGGTGACGGAGATGGAAGCACCCATCGCGGTTCCACCGGTCTGCTTGAAGAACTCCCCCTTAAAGCTGAAATATGTACTGTCGAGGCAGAGATCAAGGAGGCAGCACAGTTCATCCACGCTGAGGTTCGTTCTGTCGCTGAGGTTTTTGTCTTTTTCTAAAGCGTTCCTAGCCGTGGCGACTGCCAGGGGAACAGGAACACTTGTAAAAAGCGAGATGACGTCGAACGATACCATGGTGTCCTCAGCGCTCAATTTTAATAGTGCAACCTTCTCTACAAAATCGCTGGAATTGCGCACATAGGTCGTCGTATTTCCCACAAGAGGAGAAAAGGTGCGATGAAGATAGTTGGAAAGAGCACGAAGTGGCGAGGTGGTAAAATCTACATTAGGCCGAAGAGGAACGCTAGGCTTGCGAATCTTCGAAAGGCCATACAAGCCTGGAGCAGATCCATTCCTACGGAGAAGTCGCAGGTGGAAGCTTCTTGAATCAGGGTGCTTCTTGAAGATGTCCGCTAGAACTTTGATCATTCTTGCCTGGACTTGTTATGTAGGGTCCTTTGGCAGCTTTTTATAAGCGGAAGTATCAAGAAGATCGTGAACCTTTTTCTCGTAGTCATCACGGTCCAAGACGACAGTCGAGTTGCCCTTGTCGGCTGGAAGGAGCACAATCTGGTCATCTTCTCGAAGCGCTCGAAGTGCTTTTACTTCTTCTTTTGGTAGGTTGTGTCGCTGATGTTGCGGTATCTTAGACAAGATGCCGATCACCTTTTGTCGGGTTCGTTCGCGAGAGCTTGGATTCATGTGCGCGATGCCGTCTTCAAGGGCTGCGACCATTTTTGGCAAAGACGGCCTCGTTGTGGTCATGTTAAACCCATGGCCCTTGGCTAATACATTAATCTCACAGGGGGAGAGTAACCTGGACGAGAGGTTCGTTACAAAAGTAGCGGTGTTGATGCTGCGTTGTGTTGTTTGTCTCTTTTGCAGTCTCGAAAACTTTTTGCCTTGAGATACTTGCTGTTTTTCAGCAGCAGTGGAGGCGACAGTTTCGGCGAAAGACTGTAGAGATGGGAATACGTCTGGAATGCTGTATTCTAGCTGCCGTCGAGTGAAAAAAAGGTCCAGTTTCTTTTTCTTTAAAGTGGCGTGGCATTCGTGGATGCGGGCTTCAATGAGACGGCGCTCAGCCTGCTCGAGGATCTTGTGTCCTTCCGGTGTATGAACGAGGCACTTAATGCGAAGGCTTTGGGGAACCACATGGGAGTCCCAGCAGGCAACCGAAAAGTCTAGGTGAGTCTTGAAAATAGAGATGCTCCGAGCAAAATTCACATACCGTTTAGCGAGCTGCGCTGTCTCCTCTCCGAAGTCAATACGTAAAGATTTAAAAGTAAACATTTGACAGATTTTCTGTCTGGTTGGGAGTAATTAATATTAAAAAATTCGAACACCAACCAAGCCCTTCTGTAGGGACCCAACGTTTCAAGGCCAATTCGGCATCTTCTTCAGGGGAGATACGGCTATGGCCGTTAAGGAGCAGTGTCCTTTTCTTTTTCTTCTACGGCGTATGTCTGGTCTTCTTCTTCTACGGCTCTGCCTTTTTCAATAATGTGACGAAGCCCATTCACATAGGCGGATGGTAATGCCCCTTGAGATCTGTTGATATTCTGTGGCGTTGTTTGAATGTGCCATTGTAGTGATCTGTGATAAGTGATTTTGCCACCAGATGGCGCAACGTGTGTTCTGTTTAGTATGCTTTGATGGTGAGTCTATCGGGTTGTCTTATCTTGTTGTTATGTGTGTTTATGCATCTATGATGTCACGTGACATATGTTAATAAAAGAGCCGCCGTCCGTCAGCGACGTCAGAGAACTACGGGACACCCAGCAGGCAACATGTCTTTGTCTCATTCTTCGTAAGCCCCGAACGCGCGGGGCCGCGGCTTCCTACCCGGCCACATCATGTGAGTGCTGTTAGCGTCCTCTCCTTTCGTACCGCCGTGTAGAGGAGATTACTACAAATTTTGGCGACGAGGTGGTTAACCGTAGTTCTCTCCGCGTCTCGGTGCACTGGCCGTGAGAGCCGACGCGATTTTTTTTTCTTCTTTGATCCATTTCGTTTCACTTGGAACACTTTCCATGGCTAGTGAGAATGGGCCCTGACAGCTGCTTCCCTTCAGCATGCGTCTCGTGACAACGTAAGATGTGAGTTTGCACTGTTTTTTGCATCGTTTCCTAAAACCTTCTACAACATATATATATAATGGATAATGGAACACAGCCTCCTGTAGCTGCCGGCACGTCAGCGCTCGCGCCGGTTCCATCACCGCCCGACTTCTTGCCAGTTCCGGGCAAGCCCGAGCGTGCATGGCCCGCGTGGAAACGTACTTTCTTGATGTTCCTTGAGGCGTCCGGCTTGGACAGTGTTGCGCCTAGTCGAAAAAAGGCGATCTTGTTTTCCATGCTTGGGGCTAAGGGCCAGAGAATTGTTGACGCTTTTCAGCTCGATGAGACTCCCGCTTCCGAGGAAGGCGATGTTTTTGAAGTCTTTTTGAGTGCTATCGAGAAGCACTTTGAGTTTTGTGGGTGTATCGCGCTGGAACGCCAAAAGCTTCGCGCTCGCGTCCAACGCCCGGGAGAAACCGTCTCGGAGTACTTGACCGCTCTGCGACGCCAAGGGTCTTTTTGTTCTTATGGAGACGCTTTGGAAGAGAGGCTTGCTGAGGTCTTTTTGGAGGGGTTGGACTCTAAGCGGGTCCAAGACCGCATCCTTCGAGAGTGTGTGGGGACGGGGGTACCCACTTTAACCCGTGTCGTTCAGCTCGCGCTGCAGTACGAGCAACTTGCGCGCACCACAGAAAGCTTCCACCTGCGAGCTCCCAGTGCTAGCGGTGCGGCGCCGGCAGCCGTTGAGCGCGTCTTTGCGCACGTGCCCATTGGAACGCCGGACGTCCAAGATGGAGGTCCATGGCCGGCTCCTTCCCGAAGTCGGTGGCAAGATGGCCGGTCCGGCGTCACTTCCAGTCACGTGCCCCGGACTTTACAACACCACCCACCCCAGCGTCTGCGCTACCCTCCTCCTTCAAGGCACGGAGATGAAGGAGTCGGTGTTCCCTGCAACTTCTGTGGTCGACGCGCCCACAACCGCAACGAGTGTCCAGCGTCTGGTGTGGCATGTTTTTTGTGTGGAAAGACGGGCCACTTTGCGGTGGTTTGTCGGAGTCGCCGCCCACCGTCGGCGGCCTTCGTCAGTGACCCGCGGCGAACGTCGTTCCCGAGCCGTGGCCAGGGCTCCGGCCGTTACTTCGCTGCCCGACCGTTTTCACGGAATGTGCCGTCAGGAGGTAACGATCCTGTGAACATTGTTGGGCCATCCCTGGTGCCGGAGATGCTGCCGAGCGTCCCCGTTGAGTCGGCCGAGCAAGCAGCAAGAGGTGTTTATCGTCGGGATGCCTTCATGGCCGACATCAAGGTAAATACAACCCCTCTTCGTCTCCTTGTCGACACTGGCTCTTTTGTGTCCATTCTGAATGAACGAGAGTTTAATGAAGTACAACGGAGTTCCGACATTCGACTATGTCCGCCCTCGAAAACTCTTGGTCACTACATGCAAGACACTATCCCTGTGCTTGGATGCTTCACCGCTCCAGTTGTTTTTAAGGATCGTTATGCACCGTTGGAGTTTTTTGTCACCCGGACTGGACGATCGCTACTTGGCGTCGACGCCGTCCAAGCGTTGCGCATGAGATTATCAGAAATGAAAATGATTATGTTTGTTCGCATGTTGATGCAGCTCAGGGAGGAGGAGTTCCACGGCAGTATGTGAAGTCGGCGGTCCCCCTGCAGCGACGGCCGTTCACCATCACGTCCTGCCAAAACCGCCAAGCGGCCGGATCTAGAGATGCAAGGTCCCGGTCATCTTCTTTTGTACCTTCGGGTGCCAACGTGTCTACATCGTCATCGGTCTCGGAAGAGACCACTCCGAAAGTTCCCGCGGACTTTGACCACGATTCGTCGACAGCCGCGATTCCGCGACGCCATCCTGAGAGCCATGGGCTCCATCAACCACATCTTCCTGAAAACCCAAGTCCTGAGAATACAAACCATGAAATCACAGCACAACTGCTACACCATGAAAATACAAATGCATCTCAAGTTTCAAGTCCTTTCCTTCCAGATCAGTCCAAGTTGCCCAAAGGCTTCGAAGAATTTGAACATCTCTTTAGTCCAGGTTTGGGTTTGGTCAAGAATTCCACCCATACTATCAAGCAGCGTTGCAACGTGCCACCGGTACAGTCCAAGCTGCGCCGTCTTCCGATGACCCTGAGGGATGCTGTCTCGGAAGAGATTTTCAGACTGGAGAGAGAAGGTGTGATCGAGAGAGTGGATGCCTCCGAGTGGGTTTCACCTATCGTCGTCGTTCGGCGGACTGACGGACGTATCCGGATGTGTGTTGACCTCCGTGCGCCAAATAAAGCGGTAGTCATCGATTCTTTCCCGCTACCCCACATCGATGAACTACTGGGTTCCTTGCGTGGTGCCAGTTGCTTCTCCAAGCTGGACCTGGCGTCCGCTTACCACCAAGTTCGTCTCGACCCGGTGAGTCGTGATCTCACTGCTTTTATCACGCATGAGGGACTGTTCAGATTCAAGCGCGTTTGTTTTGGGTTGGCTTCGGCACCTGCAGCGTTTCAAAACATCATGTCAAAAATCCTGAAGGATTGCAAAGGAGTCCAGTTTTACCTTGATGATATAATAGTCTACGGTGCTACGCAGGCAGAACACGACGAGAATCTGCGTCAGGTCCGCTCTTGTATCTCCCGAGCCGGGATGAAGCTAAATCGTAAAGGTGTTTTTCGAGTTACAGAACTTTCGTTTCTGGGACACCATCTTTCCGCGGAAGGACTAGCACCCCTTTCCGCTAAGGTAGATGCAGTCCTGAATTTTGAAACCCCTACCGAACCAGCAAAGCTGAAAGCATTTCTGGGACTTGTTGAATATTACAGTAAATTTATCCCTCATTGCTCAACTGTCGTAGAGCCCATGCGTCGTCTTCTCCGTAAAGGAGTTCGCTTTCACTGGTCCCCGGAAGCCGAGGCCAGTTTCCAAAATGTAAAGGCTTCCATAAAAAGTGCTCCGATTTTGTCGATGTTTGATCCAACACTTCCTATCGTTTCGGCTACGGATGCATCTAACTATGGTCTTGGGGCTGTGTTACAGCAACAGTACGGAAGTCAACTGCGTCCTGTCGCTTTCGCTTCGCGCTCGTTGACTGATTCCGAGCGGAGGTATTCAACAGGTGAAAAGGAGGCGCTGGCCTGTTCGTGGGCCTGTGAGAGGTGGCATGTGAATCTGTGGGGTCGGTCCTTTGTGATACGAACAGACCACCAAGCTCTAGTCGCCCTGCTTTCTAGCAAGGGGTCTGGGAACCGCCCTTTGAGGATCACCCGGTGGACAGCCAGACTGCTTAATTATAATTTCACTATTGAATATCAGAAGGGATCTGCGAACCTGGTTGCCGATGCTTTTTCACGGCTACCCGTTAACGACACGGAGAATGGTATGGAATTTACCGAGGAGATCGTTTCTCTTATCACAGTCCCCATGTCCAAACTCGCATTTCAACAGGCTACGGCTAATGACACTATCCTTCCATCTGTAATCCGGTACACTACCACGTCCTGGCCGGAGGGTAATGACATCCACACCGACTTGCGACCGTTCTTTCAAGTGCGTGAGCAACTTTCACTGTATGAAGGTATCTTGTATCCTGGAGAAAGGCTCGTGCCGCCATCAACACTCCGTGACATCATCCATCTTGCACACGAGACACACCAAGGAATATCACGAACAACGAGCCTCATACGTGAACACTATTGGTGGCCCCGCATGAACCAGGAGATCAAAACAAAAGTGGAAAATTGTACGGTGTGTCATTCGACTGATAAACCTGTAAAGGCCGCACCCGCTCCGTTGCAGCCCATAAAGTTCCCCGACCAGCCTTGGGAAAAACTTGCTGTCGATATCGTAGGCCCTATCGACAGGGCGCCACAGAGTCAACGGTTTTTCATTGTCTTGATAGATTATCATTCGAAGTGGCCTGAGGTGCAGTCTGCCGCAGCAGTAACGTCTTCAACTGTCATTTCCTTTTTGAGAAATGTGTTTGCTCATGAAGGACTTCTCTGTGAGCTTGTTACAGACAACGGGGTACAGTTTATGTCCAAAGAATTTCAAGACTTCCTTCGTGAAAATGGCATAAAACATTTGAAAACGTCCTTGTATCATCCACATTGTAACGGTCAGGTGGAGAGATTTAACCGTGTTCTCAAGACGTGCCTTCAGGCAGCTATAGTTCAAGGCCGTCCTCTTATAGACGCTGTTCGAGACCATCTTGAAGCGTACCGCCGTACGGTACATCCTGCGACGGGGTTTGCCCCTTCACTTTTATTGCATGGCCGGATCCACCGGTCTAAACTAAACCTCCAAGGGATGCCTACAAGGCAGGTTCCTGATTTCGTTTTACAACAACGTGCTCTTCTTCCCGAGAGGGTTCAAATTTATCAACAAAACATGAAGTCATATTGGGATCACCGGAAGGCTGCCAAACGGCCACAGTTCTCCACCGGTCAAGCCGTGCGCGTGTTCAAGCCCACACATCGTGGCAAACTTCAATCAAGGTATACACAGTCGAAAAGGGTTGAAGCCCAGCTGGGATCAGCCACGTACAGGCTCGATGATGGAAGGACCTGGAATGCCAGTAAATTGACGAAGGCGTCTGCACGGCCTCGTGAGGGAGATTCCGACATCTACTCGGACGAGGAAGATTTTCGTGAACTCTCCAATAGTATTCCTTCACTTCCACTTCCAAATGTCCTCGCACCATATATAGATCAAAATGATAGTATTCCACACAGTATACCTGAAAGTCATACAGTTCCTGATCCGGGGCCACTGCTCGTCCCCGGTGCTTTTGACTCTGGGCCTCCTCAATCTCCATTGGCTGGCGAGTCTGGGCCGACGCCTGGGCAACCTGGATGTTCCTGGTGGCTCGACACCGAGCCTCCGGCTGCGCTCGGAGATTCCGTGCAGCCTGCTTCCCCAGAGGAACCAAGTCCTGGCGAACCAAGTGGGGCTCCCCAGCAGGTGGAGGTACCCTGTGACCCAGTGGTTGTGCAGTGCGACCCTTCAAGCCGTGATTTTTAGAGCGCAGCTCTTAGGGGCCCGTTTCCAGCCTGAGCGGCGTCGCCGTTGGCGTCGGCGTCGCCGTTGGCGTCGGCGTCGCCGTCGCCGTCGGCGTCGGCGTCGGCGTAACCGCGCCCCTCCCTCTCCTCCTCCTCCCTCTCCTTCTCTCCCTCCTCCTCCCCTCCTCCTCCTCCCCCTTCTCCCCTCCCCTCCTCCTCCTCCCCCTCTTCCTCCTCCCCCTCCTTCTCCTCCTCCTCCCCTCATTGTCCGGCTTGAGCGGCAAGGAGGAAAGCAGTGCGAAGGTGGAGGAGGGAGGAGGAGAGACGAGGAGCCGGAGGCGAGGGGGGGGAGGAGCTTGAAGGACGAGGAGGTGGTAAAGGAGAGGGAGTGGGAGCGGGAGGCGAGGAGGACTAGCAGGCATGATCACGAGGGAGGAGGAGGAATATACCCTCCACTCCTCCTCCTCAAGAGCTGCGCTCCAATTCGGCGTTACAGGAAGTTGTAAACGGCTTTCACTTTTTTTTTTCGTATCCCAGCCGTCAGTGACTTTGGCAACCCCATTGGCTACTAGTACTCCCCTATGACCACAACGAAAGAAACGTCTCCCAGCAAAGTTGAAAGACTATGTCATGTCTTTCATTTCTTCAGATGACTCAAATATGGAAAGTGAACAGAATTCATTTATCGACATTGTTTAACGCATAGTTGTTGTTTTGGAGACTGTTTGGAGTTCCTGTGTGGAGTGTAGTCTTCAGGTCCAAGAGCTTGTTTTTGGAGATGTCTTTCCATGTGTTTCTTATATTCCTCCAAATGTCTTCAATGAGTCTTTGTTTTGCATCCTTACATAGCACTATGTCATAGCATGTAATAATGAAAATGCTTTAGGTATCCTTGGCCAAGGTAAAAAGATGTCCATGACAAACACCAACTCTTAACAACACCTAACCACTAACAATTACTAACATACACTACACCTGTGTCATGGACATCAAAACAGGAAAACAAAGGCAAACAAACTTCAGTCCAAATCTGTAGCAACTCGAGGTAGGCTATAGGGAATCGGAGACTGTGTTTGTATCTGATGTAGAAACTGTCTATGGTTTTTGTCATACTGTGGTGACATGGATGAAAAGAGCTACGGTACTGCTCAGCGTCGACCAGACGAGCTGCCGTCTCATTGCCAGGAACGCCGCTGTGAGCCGATACCCGGTTCCATATGTTACAATTTTTTTAACAGACAAGGGGAGAGCGTTGTCTTTATTGTGGTGAAATTCGAATTGTGTTTTGTGCTTTGTTTCCCTCCGTTTCTTTTAAAAAATTTTAAGGAGGGAAATGTGTAGTGATCTGTGATAAGTGATTTTGCCACCAGATGGCGCAACGTGTGTTCTATTTAGTATGCTTTGATGGTGAGTTTATCGGGTTGTCTTATCTTGTTGTTATGTGTGTTTATGCATCTATGATGTCACGTGACATATGTTAATAAAAGAGCCGCCGTCCGTCAGCGACGTCAGAGAGCTACGGGACACCCAGCAGGCAACATGTCTTTGTCTCATTCTTCGTAAGCCCCGAACGCGCGGGGCCGCGGCTTCCTACCCGGCCACATCATGTGAGTGCTGTTAGCGTCCTCTCCTTTCGTACCGCCGTGTAGAGGAGATTACTACAGCCATGATTCTAGGAACAGTCTTGTTCTAGGATTTGTCTCAACGTCAACGATGCATCCGTTGTCGAAGTCAATGTGATGGTCCTTGACGTCGCAATGCTCAGCGACCGCGCTACGCTCGTGATCGAACTTGCGCACGTCGTGTTTATGTTGACGGATTCTCTCTCTAAAGTTCTTCGTTTCGCCGATGTATGAGGCCGCGCAAACCCCGCACGAAATCTTATATACAACGCCTTGGGCCCTTTCTTTACCAGAGCGATCTTTTGGGCGTGGCATGAGTCGTCCAAAGGTAGTCACAGGTTTGTGCGCTAGTTGGATACCCTCTTTCGCAAGCACACGTGCCAGCCCTATTGAAATATCCACCAGCCCGGGTCTGGTGTGTTTCTGACGTTTACATCAGAGTGGAAATTCAGACACGGGTCTTGGCGTGTTCTGGTGTCCTGGTGTGTTCTAGTGTCCTGACGTGTTCTAGTATCCTGACGTGTTCTAGTATCCTGACGTGTTCTAGTGTCTTGACCTGTTCTAGTGTCTTGGCGTGTTCTGTTGTGATCCGGCCGACCTAGTGTCTTCTGGGGTGACCTGGTCATGCATGCACAATATAATTTAGATGCAGAAAGGACTGCTGATGACAACAGCTAGCAAATTGTGCAAAAAGACTGCTGGGTGATTTCATTTGAATTCGACCAAACTTGTCGGGGGGGTCGTTAGATTTAATCGTAAAAAATATATATGTTACCCGAATTCTTGTGATGAAAGAAACTGCCTTTGAAAAAAATTAGAATTGTATAGTTTGAGAGAAAAAAATTCTGAGGCGCTGCAGGGTAGAACACGTCAAATTCCCAATTTGATTTTATCTCGACTTTAGCCGCCATTTACAAAATATCGAATTCTTGCAGAATTATTATATTTATTACGCAATATTTACGCAGAATTGGCTATTTTTAGAGGTAAATTTCTGTCTTCTGTTATTTTAAATTAATTTTCTAAAAAATCTCAAACATGCAACCTAGAGCAAGTGTGACGCAACTTCGGACAGCTATATAAAACGTACGGTAGGGCGCAATGACGTGAGACAGATATCTGTGCGTAGCTATCAATGTAAGCTATCGATTGACATGTATTTTCTGGTTATTGTGTTTACCGTGTTGTTTTTATTCTGCCACAAATATAGACAAAAATGAAACATATACAAATTTTGAAGTCAATTTTCTCAAAAAAGCCATTTTTTATTTCATTCATACTTTTTTAATTTATTGCCCAGATTCTGCTTAATAACCGGGTATAAGTATTGCTTGACCTTTTTTTGTTGTAGTTTTAGGACAACCAGTTGAATAAGTCATTTTTATCGCGTAATACCAACCTCCGGCTCCGGTATGCGGGCTTTACCGCAACATTGATAATTGGCTCAGCAATATCAGATTTCACTAACAACCACTTTACCTCGTTGCATTCCTAGTAATATACTTTTTACAAAAAAAGAAATGTCACAAAGAAATGACAGAAGGCAAGTGGCGTAGGCAAATTTTTTTTTCTCTTTCAAACTTTTTTAATTGATTTCCCGTGTGTTGCTTACCAGCTGGGTATGCACGTTTTCTGGCGCTTTTCTTTATGTTTGTTTTTACATCAAAAGAAAGAGCCATGTTTGTTACATCAGTTGCAACTGGTCCAGTTGTTAGGTGAAGTATAGGTTCAGTAACCTCTTCGCGAGCGCCAGCAAAAGGCTGCGATTCTTATCATGAAGATTACCATGCGACTCTTAGTTGACCTCGGCGTGCGCCGTTGCAAGAGGGTTATACTAATCTTGTTAGAGTGGAACTCGCGTCGTCACAGGCTGTCGCAATGCATCACAGCGAAGTGGAACTGTGTGAAGCAGTCCTTGTCCTTCTCCCAATAAATTTATGGGCGGAAGCTTGAGACTCTTTGGTGCCCGAAGTTTCTGTAGCTCGGCTGGGTCAAGTTTGTCAAAAGGACAAAACAAATGCAGTAAACACTAGACATTATCACGCCGGTCGATGGAGTCGTAACTGTATACATACAGCTTTTGCGGATACTTATTTGTTTCAAGGGTGGCAAGTTATCACCAGTACAAACATGGCCACAGTGTCGGCAAGAGCATCAGAACAAAAAGGAAGGTTTGGTTGGCTTATCATTTTGTGTCTTCGTTGCAGCGCTTTTCTCCGGAACTAATGTTTGTAGTCCTCTTTGAGCCCCTGGTGCTATGGTCTGTCTGTTTCTCTTATCCATTATTTATTTTTACTTGTAAGCGAATAACACGCACCATGACATTTCTGGCGTCCTTAGGTTGATTCGCTAATCAGTGTCTATATTTGACAAACTCATCTAGTATAAGAGAATAAAAAATATATAAGAAGAGGGCTTGCAGCAATCAATTTGTATAAGAGAACTGCGGAACTGCGTCAAAAGCAGAAAGCCGGAACCTCCCGAGGAATGAACGCGTTATTTTGAACTCAGTCATGGCTGCAGTTTTCAGCTTTAAAAGAAAGAGTTGCGCGGACTACTTCGAGAGACATAAGCGAAGGGTATACCGCAACCGACGTTTTCGTTATGTCACCGATCTCAACGTAGACGCCTTGAAGATGATCCTGCCTCCATCGAAAGCCGCGGCTCTTGCGTTGGATGACGTGCTCTGCCAGAACTGCTTCCAGTACACCGGTGAGAAGCTTTCATCATCTGTCAGTGATCCATGCTCGAGCTCTCCAGCAAGCTGCATCGAAGAGCACGAAGTAGTGGAAGGTCTTAACGAAGAGATTTCTGCTGCTGGGCTTGAAACAACTCCTTTGCGCATGCCTTCTACAGTAAACCCGAAAAGCCGTCAGGCATATGCTGAAAGAAAACAGCGGGAGATTGAAGGATCACACAGCCGACAGGTACGAAAAAAGTTGGCGACTGCATATACCTTGGAGCCAAGTGGGTCAAGTTCTCGCAGTGATCAACCATGCCTCGGCTGCGACGGGTGGTGGGCAAACATCAGAGAGGCCTTTGTGAAGGCGGCATCTTACCAGGAGAGATGTCAGCTCCTCACGCTTGTGCCCAAGGGCGTAGCCACTAGGGAGGTAGAACGGCTAATTCCTGAGGCATCGAAGTACCTTCTGAAGAAATCAAAGCAGCTTCGTGAACGGTTCGGCGTATGGGAGCGTCCGGAGCCTTATCACGGTGGAAGCATAAGCGAGGACACCATACGGGCAGCCACGCAATATTACACCGACGACGATCTCGACTGTTCTCGGCAGAGCCCAAACAAAAAAGATGCTGTTAAGCTTCTGAAGGATGGCGAAGAACATGTGGTCGTGAAGCGGTATATGACAAGGTCTGTCCGAGAGACGTACAGGCTGTTTAAGGAAGCAAACCCGAACTCAAAATTAGGTCTGACTAAATTTTACTCGCTGCGACCAAAGTGGGTCAAGCTAAACCCTGAACAGACTGTCTGTGCATGTGTGTGCTGTACGAATTTCGATTTGTGCTTTTCCACCCTGAACAGCATGCGAGAAGAAAAAATAACAAAAGAGGAGATTCTCGCTTTGTGCCTCTGCCCTGAACCCTCGTCCGAATGTTTCAGAGGCGAATGCAAAGACCGCCCCTCGACTGACAGACTCTCCTTAGAATCATTGGAAATGGTGCCTGAAGAGGAAATTACATTTTTCACATGGGAGGATGGTAATTTGATAAGCAAGACTGCCGACTCCAGCGCCTTTTTGAAAGAGCTACAGAAATGGGCCACAAGGTTTTCCACGCACGATTTTATTCGTAGGACACAACGGGAAGCCATACGGATTGAGAAGTCTAGTGTGACCTCAAGACACATCGTCATGCACTTCGATTTTGCGGAGAACTGGACGGTAATTTTGCCACACGAGATACAGGAGTACCACTGGCACAAGCGTCAGCTCTCTGTGTTCACGTGTGTGGCATCCACGTCGCAAGGCTCAAAATGCTTCGGCGTTGTCTGTGAGGACTTATGTCATGACACTTCCCATGCGCTGCTGGCTCTGAGACTTATAGAAGACTGGCTGGAGGAGCACATCCCAGTTTATGCTTCACTAACGTACATATCCGACGGGGCACCAGCTCATTTTAAAAATAGATTTCAGCTGCATGAGTTCGAACGAGTGGGCCATACCCAATTGAAGTGGATATTTTCTGCCTCTGGGCATGGTAAAAACTCTTGTGACGGGGTTGGAGGGCTTCTCAAACACCACGCAACGGTGCACAACCTCCGTTCACCGGAGGAGCAGCTCGTCCGAACATCAGTAGATTTTGTGGACAAGGTTGGAGGGCGTGTCAAAAACGTAACTCTCATGAACTTAACCGAGAAGGAGGTGAGTGACTTCCGCAGAATCAAGAAAACAGAGTGGAGTTGCGTACCGACTCGGAAAGGCATCCGCGCTTCGCACGTGTGGCGACGCGAAAGGGGCGAAGTGCAGCTTGAGCGAACTGTTCTATCTTCGTCTTAATGCATGAACCTCTGTGGTGCACGTGCGGAACTCTCAGATGATCTACGGCTTTGTTTTGTTTTGTTGTTAAAGCCTCTTCTTGTACATTTGCGCTTCTGTGAAAAATTATGTGTTTCTATAGGTGTGCCTTGTTAACCCAAATAAATTACTCAATAAATAGAGTGATTTTGTTAAACTGTTACCTATGAATGTTTTATTGCATACTGCCAACAAAAGAGTATGATTACTGTAAGCTGAAAAGCAACTTCCGATATGCTGTGCGTAGCCCAAAAAATTTAAACGTATGCAACAAGTAGTCCAAAAGCCGAAGGATGGACAAAATGTAGTCAATTTTTTTTTCACGTACCTCGGAATACTAAGGGCCAATGAAGAATAGGCGAAAGAATGCCATGCGGTAAATTTAAAAAATTCGAGCCGATTTTCCGATAATGTTTGTATAAAATAAAGATTGTCCGAAACGCATAAACGGGGATATTGTTTTTCTGGACTCGATAGTGCCGTAGAATGCAACCCGACATGATCGAAACGGATGAAACGTCTTGGATCTCTCCACTCGCTTAGGCTAGTTAACATTGATGTTAACTAAATTTACTTTTGTTGTTGTTTATCACGGCACAATGTTCAAACAAATAATTTAAATATATAAGTTTCGTGCAACCTCAGTAGTAAAACGTTGTCGTGGCGACGTTCGAAAATGCAAGCTGTGACTTCGCAGACATCACTTCGTCAATTCAGCCATCTCTCATTTCTTTATGACGTTACTGATTTTTTTAAAAATATATTAGTAAAAATTCAACGGGGTAAAGTAGTTTTCAGTGAAATCTGATATTGCTGAGCCAATTATCAATGTTGCGGTGAAGCCCGCATACCGGAGCCGGAGGTTGGTATTACGCGATAAAATGACTTATTCAACTGGTTGTCCTAAAACTACAACAAAAAAAGGTCAAGCAATATTTATACCCGGTTATTAAGCAGAATCTGGGCAATAAATTAAAAAATTATGAACGAAATAAAAAATGGCTTTTTTGAGAAAATTGACTTCAAAATTTGCATATTTTTCTTTTTTGTCTATATTTGTGGCAGAATAAAAACAACACGGTAAACACAATAACCAGAAAATACATGTCAATCGATAGCTTACATTGATAGCTACGCACAGATATCTGTCTCACGTCATTGCGCCCTACCGTTCGTTTTATATAGCTGTCCGAAGTTGCGTCACACTTGCTCTAGGTTGCATGTTTAAGATTTTTTAGAAAATTAATTTAAAATAACAGAAGACAGAAATTTACCTCTCAAAATAGCCAAGTCTGCGTAAATAGTGCGTAATAAATATAATAATTCTGCAAGAATTCGATATTTTGTAAATGGCGGCTAAAGTCGAGATAAAATCAAATTGGGAATTTGACGTGTTCTACCCTGCAGCGCCTCAGAATTTTTTTCTCTCAAACTATACAATTCTAATTTTTTTCAAAGGCAGTTTCTTTCATCACAAGGATTCGGGTATCATATATATTTTTTACGATTAAATCTAAAGACCCCCCCGACAAGTTTGGTCGAATTCAAATGAAATCACCCTGCTAATTTTTTGCAGGTTTAGGTGTTCATTCTGCCATGAAACAAAACTACAAAGACAAAGAGAATGGAACTTACTATTTTATTTTTTTACCAACATGCACCACTCGCAAACATTCTCATGCAGACTGGGCTGTCCATGGCTCTTTTCTTCCATGCCACTTTTGCCAGCACATCTGGGTGGCTAAGATGATGGCTTCGGCAGTCGGTATTGCGTGATAAAACCTGCAGTGCGTAAAAAGAAATACACGAACAGTTATTAATAAAAGAAAAACCTTAAAATAATAAAATCACAACTACAACAACAAGAGGTTATGTCGTGCCGAGCCTGATAATCAGTCAATTTATCACTCGGCCCGCCCTCCCACGTTCTATCTGATTTCGCCTACCTGTGGGCAACATAATACAGTCAAACCTGACTATATCAAACTCTCAAAAAACCGTCTACCACTTTGATATAGCGGGCAATTCTCTATAGAAGTTTTAATGAATTTGACAACGAACAAGCATGCCACATTTAGAAAAGTTGTTCACTCTCGAAGGGGCATTTGTACATCATGAGGGATGCCGACTGCAGTTATATAGTGGCCGCTTCTTCGTTTGCCGGCTCACCCTCTCCCCCACAAGACTTTTTTTTTACTCCTGGGCGGCCGACGCGGCTGCTCAAAAGAAAAAAAGCCAGCTTTCTCTGCAAGCTGGCTCTCCCCCAAGGCAGATTCTCATGCATAGGGGAAAGCCAGCTTGCAGAGCTAAACAGCGCTCTTGGCAGATCGGTCCATGGGGAGACGCTGTAATTTTCGTTCGATGTAATTGCATTTTTCGCTATGCATTTTTATTGCAGCTACCAGTGCATTTACAAATGGTTTAAGGGCACAAGGTAAGTCCTATACTCCCCATGCATTTGAGGCCATGTTGAGAAACAGTTTTCTCGGTGACTATTAGGAGTATTTCTGTCATGCATATATCGTTTTGTTCGAAATATTGTGTTTTATCCACTGAACTAGAATTATTTGAACCAATCTAAAATAAGTTTTTTCTAATATTTTTTTTATTCTAGTACTGAAATTTTAGTTTTTTTCATCTAATAAAAACTTTGTAACTCAAAAACTGCTAGGTGCACATTTTTAATTTTAGTTCAGTATTTTTGAACACCCATGTATGTGGTAGGAATAAAAAATCAACCCTCTATAATGTCAGGTTAAGGAAAAAATGGTACCTATGTACTAAAAAACACTGTTTTGAGATAATTGAGTTTAAAGTAAAAAAAACTGGTGAATAACGAATTTCTATTGGCACCAACAGGCTTACAGTCAATTTTCAATAGCCGCCAGCTTGAAATGCATTGCTAAAGTCATATCTTCGCCTTCAGGCTTATCGCCTTGCTTGCCGGGCCTCTTTTGTGACCTGCCATGTTGCTTGGTCCGTAAAGTATATTAGAGTGATGTCAACTTCCCTCAGCCACTTGATGGCTTTCTAAACAGGGTTCCATCCACAAAACTTCAAAACATTGGCTTGTGCAATCCTGCCACCATTGAATAAAGGAACAGCATTCAATGGCGCCATTTTGTCGTTATGAAAACACAAACACTTGAATGTACACACGTTACACACCTGGGAAAAACGTGCACAGCGTCTCGTGATTGTCTTGGTTGAAAAAAAGCTATGCAATAGTTGCGAAATAATTTTTTTAGATCATTTGTTACTGGACAAGCTTTTAGGTCTTGTGTTGATTTTGTTTTGTTGGAAAATTCATCGATAAACAGGGAGTGTATCCCAAAAGGAGGTGTAGTCACCTGCTACTTGCTTTCGGAAGAAGTGATTTTCAGCCCGAAATATAGCTTTCCAAAAACACTGGGACAATGGAAAATGTGCAGAAAGAACTAAACTTTTCAAATTGCGAAAAAACCAAAATTGATTTTTTTTTTTCAAGTTTACCTTACCATGTGCCCTTAAATTAACCGGGTTCGATAATATCAGGTTTGACTGCAGATCGAACACCGTGGCCTCGCTCCCAGTGTGCAAAGAAAGCGCTGCACTCAAGTGGCATTTCTCTTGCTCTGTCCACATTCACCTTGTCTGACCTCTTAGTGCCTCTCACTGTACATGTGTGCTGCACAAGGCAAAATCAACAATAGGTTCATAAAAATCTCAAATCATAGTAAATCTTAACTCACACTATACAAACATTATGTCTGCCATTAAAGTTGCGACGAGTCACACGCTGCTCATCTACAGCGTGTGACTCGTCGCAACTTTAATGGCAGACCAACTACACGCTGTATAAATATCCCCATAACCATAACCAATTTTTTTTTCTTTTTTTTGTTCAGAGCTAAGCACAGCAGCCACGACAGGTGCTGTGCCCTTCAAGGTTGATCAGAAATACCCACCTGGTGTGGTAGGGGCTGTTTTCCCACCACAGACGCCTGCAGGCTTGCCCTGACACACCTTTGTCGTAGAGCTCCGCAGGCTCCCACAGTGATCGGCTGACCGTTCTGAGAGCGGCCAGGAGTGGCAGCCTTTTCCACAGCGTGTGTAAATGCTGCCTCTCGCATTTTGATGCCAGGTCCAAGATGAATCTGCAGTGAGTAACACTGTCAAGAAAATGCACAAAAAGTGGAGAAATACAGGCAACACAAATGGACTCTCCACTTTCGTCTGCAATCATGTTCCTGCTTTGTTTCACTGAAATGCTTAACTGTAGATATATATATATAAAATGAAATAAATTAAAGGGGCACTCTCTAGTATTCCAGGATGGCCTATTTATGTTCCTAACTCAACCTATGTGCTCTAACATCCCACAAGTCCAAAACTTACAATCATGTGTGGCCTATTTCACTATTAAAAAATGTGATCAAAGATAGCGAATGCGGTTGAACCGAATCAAGGTGAATAGGGTGGAACGGCGAAAGACACTTGTCAGTCAATTGCAAGCGAGGGCCTCTTGTGTAGACAAGCAGGGCTGGTTGGCTGCTTGTCCGGACGTGAAGCTATCGCTTGTTTTTGTCTGATGAGCCCCGTTCGTTCCTCACCTACATTCGGCCGGGTTCAGTGCCGCTATTTGTATGTCTGAGATTCACTATCTTTATCACATTTTTATTAGTGAACTAAGCTGCACATGATTTAAACTTAAATATTTGGGATGCTTAGAGCACATAGAATGTGTTACGGCCCTAAATAGGCCGTCTCAGAAAGCTCCCGAGCGCCCCTTTAAGAGAAGTAATTTCAGCTTTGGAATATGCATTAAGAAAGGAGATCCATTATTGCTGTACACATCAAATACTAATAATGATATAAAAAAATTGTTTCATGAAAGCTCGACTTTAATGAACCATTTGACAATTTTTAAATTCGACATCGCCAAGTATGAAGGAAGTATACTGCTGTGCACTTTCATGTTTTGTACAAATATTTGCAACCTCGAGCAGCCGAGCAATGTGAAAAAAAAAACAAAAAACCTTTGGCTCCACTTCATGACAAGACATGAAAAAGAAAACACGAATGAGTGTGCTATTACCAAAGCTCACTACCTTCCCTTTCTGTGTTCCGGAATAGGCATCAATATGTCTCACCAGTCAGCTGCTTATCAGCTGACAAAGAGGACGTGTTTTCCAGAGCTCCTGCGAAGCTAAGCAATATTTGGTGTATTTAGTTTATTTGCGAGTGTGTTTATGGGTACTAGAAAGCACTTTTTAAAGTAGCGATAGGATAGGCTTGCTTGTTGGATCTGCTTCATTGGTGGTGTTGCGTGCGCACACCCCATTGGGGTTGATCCTCCAGGTTTACCACCCTGCTGTAACGCATTTTTGCTCTAACTCTGGTGGTTTTATGAGGTACCAGAAAGCAGTTTTTAAAGTAGCGATAGGATAGTTGGGTTACAGCAGGCTTTTTAGGTAGGGTCACAAGACCAAACCACCTGCACGTTTGAAACTTTTGGCGGGCTAGTTGGTTTTGTGGACAGAGACGTTACCCAGGCTTTTTTGGTGCGATATTTTTCGTGGGGTCGCGCTGTGTGTCCGTAGGCAATGGTGAATATGCGAAGGAAGAAAAGTGCGCAGGTTAATGTAAAAGGGGGACCCGATGTAGAATCTGAGGAGTGTGGCCGTTGGTGCTGCGTGATGGAGTTGGAGCTCAAAACTGTAGCAGAAGCCGAAAAGAGCAACTTTACCTGTCAGAGTTGCGAGAAGGTAGAACTTGGTTTTGGGAGAACAGGAAGGGAATGGGCGGATACGGTTCAGGAGTCGAAGTGGGAGATACGGGTAGAGCAAGAGAAGCGGGTTCAGCTCAAGGCGCAGGTCGGAGATATGAATAAGAGGGCCGAAGCGGATGTGGTGGAGATGACCAGGGAATGGGAAAGTAAGGTAGGGAGCGTGGCGGGAGAGCTGAGACGATAACAGGAACAGAGAGCCAAGGCTGAGCGACAGGTAGGGGAGCTTAGGGGAACAGTGGAAGGTGCAGTTGGAAGAGCATAAAAAGAAGTATAAGGAGATGGTGCAGCAACTGACAGGAGTAGTTAATAAGAAAAAGGGTGAGGTGGCAGAGAAGACGGCGAGGGGGGGGGGGCAGACAAAGGGGGCCAGTTAAATAGTGACGAGGTGATTGACTGTGTAGGAAAGGAGCCTGCACAGCTGTATAGTACTGCAGTACAGCAGGGCTTGAGAGAGGCAGCAGAACTTGAGGCAGAGAAAGCACAGAGAGCTGGAGGGGGTGAAGACAGGCAGTCGGGGGTTAAGAGGGTGCTAGTGGTAGGAGACTCATACATAACAAGGGTTAAGGAGGGGCTGCTGGACGGGGTGAAAGGGGATGGGAGGGTAACCGTATGGCTCAGTCAGGAAAGTGCATGGTAGATGCTATGGCGAAAGCGAAGGTGGAGGTGTGGAAAAACAGGGAAGGAGAGAACCTAGTGTTTGTACACGCAGGACTAAATGATGTGTTAAAGGGATGGAGCCAGAACCTCGCCAGGCAGACAGAGTTGGGGTTACGTAAGCTGAGGGAGGTCTCTGAGACTGTGCATGTACAAATATGCACCGTCCCAGAGGTTGTTGCATATTCTTTGCGGTTAGAGAAGCGGGTAGCTAACCGGGTGATAAGGGGGTTGAGCCGACGATTTGAGTATGGAGTAATGAAAGTAAACAGGGCGGTGTACGAGGCTCGCTCCGACCCTTTTACAATGGGCATCCACTACAGTGGAACCACTGGGAGCGCGGTAGGCGATAGGATTGGATGTCACATCATACATTTTTTGCGTAGCCCCGGAGCCCTGAGGGCGCCGGTGTAAATGAGGGCCAAAATGTAGATACAGGGGGGAGGGTTTGGGAGGGTGAGAGGAGGCCTTGCAGGACTAGGAAAAAGAAACAGCGTTCATAAACATGCAGGACGGCAGGAACAGAATAAAGTGGGAAAAGATTGAGGAGCGATTAGAAAGCCACAACTTTGCAGTGTATGGATTAGCAGAAACACATCTCAGGCATATGGAAGAACCACCATACATACCGGGATATCATTGGATGGGATGCAACCGGGCCAATGAAGAACACAAGGGAGGGGGACCAGGGGTGTTAGTTAAGGTTCAGGAATGGGAAAGGGAAAGAGAGGGCTGCAGGGAACACATGTGGGTCAAAGGCAATATTGGGCGTTTCGACACAATCCTGGGTTTTGTTTATCTAAAAACAGGGAGTGATGCAGGGGAGGAAAATGCAGAACACTTGACATGTATATCAGGAGACGTTAGGGAAATTGGCACTAGCAAGGAAATAATTATCTTGGGGGACGTGAATGCATATTTGGAAGACTTTGATGGACATACAGATACAACAGGGAGGATGTTAGAGGCGTTCTGCAAAGGTTAATGGGTTAATGTTAATGGGTTAACGCTCAGGTGAAATGTGATGGAAAAATAGCATGGGAAAGAAAGAACTCGCACTCGACTATTGACTACTGTTTAATGTCGCGTAAAATATACAACAGATTAGGAGGTATATAGGTCTAAGGTCTGGGGAGCGACCACAAGAGAATCGAAATCAGATTTGGCACAATAAAACCAGAAATGCAAAATCAAAAACAAGAGGGTAGGAATAACTTAAATGTTAAACAGTTACAAGAGGCATCTAAGCAGATCGAGAACATTGTATCCAAGCAACCAGAAAGAGAATAGACATATGAAGACTAAGTGTTTTCAAAAGAGAGTTAGAGAAATATTGAATCAAACAAGGATGAAGAAAACTAAAACGCAAGCCCAAAAGCTGGTGGGATAAAGAGGTTAAGGCAGCAATATCGAGCCGCCAAGCGGCATCTAAAGAACACAGATGGGCAAAGAAAAAGGGGGCCACACTAGCCGAAGTAGCGACAAAATGGGAGGAATTTCAGGAAAAAAAGCAGGAGACATTAGCATTAATACAGGCCAAAATTGGGAGAGCAGGGGTCCAGTGGATGATAGAAACAAGCCAAAAGGATAGGAATGCGGTAAAAAGATTCTGGGAACACATCAGTGCACAGGGAAAAATGACCGAGGCGTACCAGCAGGCACTAACAACACAGAAAGGGACAAAGGTAGAAGGGGATGAGGCAGGAGAATACATTAGACATACAATCGAAGCAGTATTTTCGGAGTTAGAATCAAATCAGGTCGTAGGGAATGGTAGTGTCTACACAACGCACGCGGAGGATCATAGTGAGGAAGAGGAAAGGACCACAGAGGAATGGGAAAAAAGCAGAAGGAAAGGTTCTGGCTGGCACTGAAACAGGTCCAGACGGCATACCAATGAGATTGATAAAAGTTCTAGGCAAAACAAGCAAATTGAAACTAAGGCAGGTGATTGACCAGATACTTATGGGAGGGAGGTACCCAGTGAACCGGAAATTGAGCAGGATGAGATTATTATATAAGGGAAAGGGAGAAAAAGACAGTGTCAAATCATACCAACCAATCACAGTAACTTCAGAAATATACAGACTAGCTATGCAAATTGTAAAAAGAAGAATGGAAGAATCGGCAAAGAGAAAACAAATTGTGGGGGAGCTTCAAAATGGTTTCAGGAAAGGCAGACGTTTGGATGAAAATTTATTCATAATCACTCAGTGCATAGAGATAGCAATGACAAGTCAAAGGCCATTATGGGTAGCATTTTTAAACATCAAAGGGGCATATGACAATGTGAATCAGGAAAAACTCTGGAACCAATTGAAGGGATATGGGCTAGAGGGAACCATGGTTAAGTTTCTAGAATGGGTTTATACGGAAAATAGGGGTGATTATAACATGGGAAGCCGAAACTACAAGACCAGCAGCAATAAAAAGATATCTCAGACAGGTTTGGCCATTGCCTCCCCTGCTCTTTATGATATACCTCAGTGAGATGGGAAAAAGTTAGAACAGTGCAACCTAGGTTTTGATCTGACTAACATGAAGGAAGGACATAAAGTAAATCAAATATTGCAACGTTTAATGTATCAGACGACATTGAACTAGTATCAGAAAGTCGTGACACAATACGGGAACTCATCAGGATTTGCAGCAGAGATGGGGACAATTTAAGACTAAAATTTAGTAGGGACAAGTCGGGTACAATCGCAGTCGGTTATAAAGACGAGAAGGGGGAACCCCTTGAGATAGAGGACACATTGATAGAACACATAGAAAAGTACAAATATCTGGGAATATGGTAAAGTGAAGGAAGACCGTGTCTAAAAGACCATAAAGATATTGTAATAAAGAAGGGGAAACGAGATTCAGCTTTCATGAAACACAGGGCACTATGGAACTATAATAGATGTGAAGTCGTTAGGGGTGTTAGGAAGGGAGTCATGGTGCCGGGACTGTGATTTGGGAATACGGTATTGTGTATGAGGTCAGAAATCCAGGCAGGTTTAGAGATACAGCAAAGGAGTGTGGGTGGGTTGGCATTGGGGGCACATGGGAATACTACAAATGAGGGAGTAGAGGGGGACATGGGTTGGGCATCTTTCGAGTAGAGAAGCGATAAGTAAAGTTAAATTTGAAATAAGACTAGGTGAAATTGAGGAGACACGGTGGGCAGCGAAAGTGTACAAGTAGCTATATATAAAAAGTCTAAACACTAAGTGGACAAACCGAACCCGCAAGCTGATATTTAAGTACATTCAACGAGATGGAGCCGATCAGAGCATATCAGAAGAAAAGGGAGTAAAGGAAACAGAAAGGAAATTGTGGGAAGAGAGAATGCAGGGGAAATCAGCTTTAACAATATACAGGGCATAAAAACAAAAAAATAAAGAAGGAACAGCTGTATGATAATTCAGTGGGGAGCTCTTTGTTGTTTGAAGTTAGAACGGGGGTGCTACGAACGAGAACGTAAAGGGCTAAATTCCAGGAAGTGGACGCTCTGTGCGACATATGTAACCGCGAAAGGGAAACTATAGAACATGTAATTCTAAGGCGCACGGGGCGTCGTCCCACCCTCTTGAGCGGATAACTACGGATTTGGAGGGGGCACTGGGTTTTCTGGACATGGATGGACAAATGGATAGAGAAAGAATTGCGGTAATTAAGAGGAGATTGGAAGATTGGTGGAAAAGATCTAGGGAAGGTAAACAAAATGATATAAATAAGCAATATAATCACTTTAAAAAGGGGGCTGGGGTGGTGTTAAAACAAAATTTATACAATTTAAAAAAAAAGAAGGGATGACGAAATGTAAGGCTAGGTGGCACAAGCTGCCGCCCGTTACAAAGGGTATAAGCCCTTATCATCCATCCATACTTTGTCTTCTTTGCTAGTCTACACTAGTGAAGCGGGCTAGCTTACTAATTCCTGGATAGGTATTATTGGCACTGCTAAACTGTAATTTGTGGGACACGGCTATCAGATAGCACTGATGTCACTGTCATTCGCATGTACACTTTTTCAAAGATAGTTCACCTGCTCGTCCTATGGCAAGACTTAAGTATGTTCTTTTATTTTTATTTTTAGAAGGAAAATAGGAATGGAACGAGCATAATTTTTTGGGTATTTAGGATGCTTAGAGCCTGTCGAATGAGTTATCACCAAGAACAGACAATCTGAGAAACATCTTTAGTGCACCTTTAAGTCAGTACCTGTGCTTGCCTTTTTGTGTGCCTGCCTGTTTGTGTCCTTGTTTTTTCTGCCATTAGTCTGTTCTCCTGAACAAGTCAATGAAGTGAAAACAATAGACAAAATGTCTTGTAGGCCCAGATACGTACCTCACCATCTTGGACAGCAAAGAGAGGTGGCCAAGAGGAGGCCACGGCCTCACCAGGTGGAGCAGCCACTGCAGCACCTAGGATAGCAAATTAAAGGTTAGAGCGACGAGTAACATCAAGGTCTTGATTTGTTTATACGGTAGGACATACTGTAGCTGTAATAAAGAAAAAGATAGCCGCACAACATATTCAAAATGACGTGCAATGCAGTATAAAGTACAATATTCCTTCACAACGTCAATCTAGCCCTATGCTCAGGAGCTATCTTAGTCGAAACATTGAACCCCATTTCTTTGTTGTAGTAATAGCAGGAAGCATGCATATTCCCAAACAAAATGTATGCTGCAGTTGCTAATACGGTGAGATTTCAGCAATGCATGCCCTCAAAATGTTTCGTAATTTCACTCCACCAATAAATCACTTTCACTTGTTTTAGGATTTTCAGACCATTAGCAAATCGCTTTAACTTGATTTATGACGATGCAAACCTGTAGAGGTAATGTCAGCTCTTTCTTGCGGTACTTTTAGTAAGGTGACACAAGGGCTGCGGTCACTACCATTAAGGTGGTATTGTTGCTTATGATGTTGCCACAGCCAGGCTGCTTTATGCACTAAATAAATGAACACTACCTTTTGAAATCACGCCTTTAAGATAGTATTTATTGATGTGGGATACTGGCAACCTTACCAACTCTCGTTATTACAACTACTCGCCTGTCAGGTAAGCAATGACTATCGAGCTACGCTGCATAAAGAAGTCATGAAATGATGTCTTCTTGTTCTGTCATCAACCATTTGTTGACTTAAAAGTCTGGCTATAGTAGTATGACAGTGGTGTCCTGCCCCTAAAAAAGCGACTTTTGATCCCTCTGCTCCTGTGTGCAAAGAGGGTGAAACACTATTTTCTTAACGGTAGAAGGGCCTGAAGCATGTGAATAACAGTACTGGGCAGAGCATCTCTTGAACAATCAATTGACTTGCTCCACTAAATTGAGATTGTCACTACCTGCAACTACATTATCAGCAGTTCAGATTGCAAATACATAATTAGATTTGGGCCCACGAGCACTGTCATCCTGTCAGTAAATTAATATTGGCTTTTATACAGATGAAAAACAAATTAAGATTTGCAACATACAGTCGGAGGCGTCTTGGGCAACGACACTGTTTGTGTCTGTGCGAGGGGGGGGGGGGGGCAGGCAAACTCGGCAGAATCTCGATAATACAAATCTCTAATTTCCACTCCACCCACTCTCCTCACTTTAAGTGACCCAAATATTAACCGGCAATGCAATTTGTCACTACGTATTGCGCCATCTAGCGGCTGCAAAATAGAAGACTGGGTAGGCCAGGACAGCCCGGATCGCAAGGACTTCAGGCGGGCGCATTTAGAAACCAAGGGTGAATGTGGCATTTTGGATCGGCGTCAGCCTTTTTGGGAACCGTTCTTCTTAAAAGTAAGGCCCAACTTCACGTCTCCATGAACCCAGCGGGTTTCTGTAGCATCTTGCCTACTCCTATAGGAGTAGGTGAGATGCCACAGGAACCCGCTGGGGTTCGATAGGGTTCCCCCAAAAAATAAATGTCGCTACTGCTGCGTGAAAGACTGTCACAGTCACGAAGGCGACTCAAGCGTCAAACTATACCGCTTCCCCTCGAGATCTTCGGAATTGACACGGCAACAGAAGTGGATCACTGCAGTGTGATGCATCAGGTAAGTAAATTCTACAGTAATTGTTGCTGTTGAAGTGAACGAAAATAGATGTGCAGGCTTGGAAAGTGGTCTGACGAACTTGTTTTGCAGACTACTCAGCAAAATAACAATTTTATACAAGTTGTTCAACGAATCACTATAGTCCTTTGCAACCTAAGAACGAAGGGCGACGGTAAGACGGGTCGGGGAGGAGGAAGCAAACGGAACGCTGGAGAAGGGAGGGGAAAACCTCCTTCTCTCTTTAGCGTTAAGCCTGGTTCCTCCTCCCCAGCCCGTCTTACCCTCACCCTTCGTTCTTAGGTTGCAACAGACTATAGACACCACATAGGGAAATACAATAGGAACAATCGGGCCGATTGTTGCTTCGCTGTGACGTCCAGAATCAGGCGATCAGGCCTTCAAGAAGCGAGAGGCCCGTCCCGGCAGTCGTAGTTGTATGTGCGCATAGCCGTTTGGCACACGCGCGGTCGTAACCAAAACCTTCCAAACCTGCGAGTTCTCAAATAGTAAATTTTCGCAGCACATAAAGCTTTGTTTGTTTCGGCAACAAAATTTAACGCTGAATCTGGTAACAAATGTGACGGCAGGCAGAAAACAGGATGCGTAAGTTTTTCTTTCGAAAAAGCTCAAGTGAAGCGTAAATATCCTTCTCACATGTGCACTTTGTTGCCTGTCACCTTTTCACACCAGGCTTGCATATCACGGTACAGCCATTGTAACGTGCATACTGTTCTCTAGCATGCAGAGTATGTTTCTAATTACTCACATTTTCTAGCCGGGGGCGAGCGCGAGGAAACAGGAAGAGCGTGCCGCACCAGGCTGGGGCCGCGATGGAACGATGGAGCCGTTCTGGCCGGTCTGGCTCATGGCGACTCCTGGAGCGTTCCGCCAGCGAGGTTCAGATCAGGACCGGCGGAAACGGCGAGCCCTGGCCACACCGACCTAGGCCATGACGATCCCGGAGTGGTTCCGCAGCGAGACTCGGGCTGTGATAGCCCGGAACAGCTTGCCTACGCAGCGCTGGCGTGGGGAGGACGATCCGCAGGCCTGGACACGGACAGCGACTGCGAGCTCTGAATGACGGGCGACAACCCGGCTCGACGGGCCGCAGTGCCGGCTCTCGAAGACGGACAACTGGGAAGTACAGTAAACCGATTCGCAATCTTCTGGTTGTATTGTGTCACTCCCTGGGAGACGAGCGAAGCACATGCCGATCGCGCGGCGATTATTACAGAGAGACCCCACAAGTGGTGAAGAAAACTCAAACTGGTGTCCAAATGACAACTCTAGAATATGCTTGCCGGCTAGCAATGCTGGGTAACAAAGACTTTCGAACTGATAGCCGCCCGGAAATTTTTCTTCTGTAAAGCTATACATTCAGGCTCGAATCGTTCACTGAAAATAAAGCTACAAGTGTCTCAGCAGACCTAATAATGCGAAATCCCCACATGGTAATGCAGCAAGCACAAAAAGAAACAAAGAAATATCCTTAACCCTTACCTTTTCTCCCACGACCGTTTTTTCCTTCGCGCTCAGCAGCTCGCTGGCGGGGCAAATTGCCCAGTGTGCACAGACGCCGCCGACGATTCCTAGCACTTCTAGCAACACTACAGTTTTCCTTTCGTTTTTATTTTTATTAACCCTTTTAGGTACTTTAAAAAATGTTTGTGTATTTTTAGGACACATTCAATATAAAAATAGTGTTTTTGGGACCCAAAGCAATACTCATGCAAAATGTTTAACGTATCTTAGGAAATACATTTTCTGGTTTCGGTTTCGCGGTCTCGACTTTTCGCCGCGAGGAGTTTCCAGATACTCCGTCGCTCCGTCGGCTGCGATGTGCATGGCGGCTCCCAAGATGCGTATCGTCCGCGCCGTGCTACGCACTTCGACCTGCTGTTACAAAGGTAAGCAGTACTTTGCTCTGAAATATGCTAATTTTGAATTTTTACAAGTTCTGGATTCCATAGCGCTGACGTATTTTACCCTGAAACGTATGAAGGTCGGGGGTAAAAAAAAGTACATAGTAGATATGCGAAGGCTATTTCACATGCTCTGATTCTCGCCCGAAATCGGTGCGATTTCTAGTGAATGTGCGATTAAAATCGCAGTCGCACTGTCGCAGCGGCTCTGCAACTGGTTTCCACCAAGTTGGTATATTGCCGCAGAGCCGGTGCGATCGCTTGCTCGTCAATCAGCCGTTCATTAGCCAGCTTTCATCCGCGAAAATAAATCTAGGCACATAAAAGCTTCTGATTTAATGCTTCGTTATTATAAATTTCTGGTTACATATTGCATTCCTAAAACATGTATGCTTATTAAGACGTTTTTGTTGTATTTTAGACAAAGTGAAACGCGTCGCGTCCGTGTCCGAAGCGCCAGCCGCTCCGACAGAAATCGCGCGGTTGTTGGAGCATGTGAAACCAAACATTGCGATCGCACTCGCTGCGTCGGCTGTCGCACCGATTTTTTTTTTTTTTCGCACAGTCGCAGCATGTGAAACTGTCTTAAGAGAGGAGTCACATAGTAGCTCTGTGATTTCTGTGGTGTTCCGTTCCGTGCTTAGATTTGGCATTGTTTCAGTAGTTTACTTTAGGGGCGGGCGTTCACTCTGAATTTTGCATACCTGTGCACGAGGAATCGGCTGTAATTGTCGGGAGAAAGCTTCCTGTTTGGTGTGGTTTAGTGCATCCCTGTTTTCTGGTAGAATTTGACGTGGTACTCTTTTCTTTTAGGCTTCGTATTCTACTGCTGCCCGAAGGAAATCCCATCGGGATCTTTCTACCAGACACTGTGTCGCGATCGTCCCTGTGTGGTTTGGATACCAGAAAGTGGAACAGTCTCTGATGCGTGACCTAGTGATAGTGAAGTGAGTGACAGTGACGAGGAGAACTTGCCAACGAAGGGCCTAACAACAGAATTTCCAAGCGATAACGAAACTGAAGACAGAACGCCCGCCTGTCCACTTCTGTCAACGTCAAGAAAGAAGCAAAAGTCACCGCCGCAAGTTTTTGACTGGGGAAAAGAAGACCGGTGTTTTCTGGAGCCTGCGGAACCCATGTTTACGGCCTCTGATGATGTCAAATGCCGACTGAAATATTTTCAAGTTTTCATTGATGACAAGCTGCTGACGATTGTTGACGAGACAAACCTGTATTCTTTCCATCAGGCTATTGCATATAGGTAAACGTTTGTTACACTGTGCCAACATGCTTACGCAAAGTACATATTATTTGAAGTGAATCGTTGCATCGCCCCTTCAATTAAGCACCTTATCAAATCAAATGTGGTGTTTGAGCTCTGTACATCTTATATAATTTTACAAGAAAACATGTTTTCATTCAACACCATACATATATCCGTAATGTGTGCTCACCAGAGGCACCCTGGTGTGCATGTCAGGCCAGTTTAGTGTGCCTTGGTGGGGACATTAGACCAGTCTGGTGTGGCATAGTGTGCACATCAAGCCATTCTGGTGTGCTGTGTTGTGCACATCAGACCAGCCTGGTGTGTTTTGATGTGCACATCGGACCACACTAGGATGATGTGATGGGCACACCAAACCAGCCTAACGTGTTCTGGTGGGGACAACAAAACACGTTAGGCTGGTCTGATGTGCGCACCAGAACACACGAAGCCGGTCTGATGTTTACGTCAGAAAACATTAGGACACACCAAACCGGTCTGGTGGATTTTTCAACAGGGAGTGCCTCGCTTGTTCCGTTGATGTAGGGAACGCTGATGCGGGAGGTTGGGCGGAAATTCTCATTTAACTGTTGCTGCACGTGTCGTTGGTTTCGGCCTACACGGCGGGCAACGCGATCGATGAAGCTGCTCGTGTAGCCGTTTTTCTTAAGGTCAGCAATGACGGTTTGTTCCTCCTTTCCTTTGTCCTCTTCTGATGAGCAGATGGTCTTTGCCCTGGTTAAGAGTGTCCAGACCACCGACGCCTTATGATTGGCTGGGTGGCTGGATTGAAACTGGAGGTAGCGTCCAGTGTGCGTCGGTTTTCGGTATACAGAAAATTTTAGCTGTTCCTTTTGCCGTTTTACTAGCACGTCCAGGAAAGGTAAGGTGCCGTCCTTTTCGCGCTCCACAGTGAACTGGATGGCCGGCTCGATGGTGTTGAGATGCGCCAGGAATTTGTCCACTTCAGATTTTGCCAGGACGCAGAAGCAGTCATCTACATACCGCAAGAAAATTTTGGGTGGTGTAGATAATGACTGCAGTGCCTTCTGTTCAATAGCTTCCATGCAGAGGTTTGCCGTGGTGACGGAGATGGAAGCGCCCATCGCGGTGCCACTGGTCTGCTTGAAGAACTCCGCCTTAAAGCTGAAATATGTAGTGTCGAGCCAGAGCTCAAGGAGGCGGCACAGTTCATCCACGCTGAGGTTCGTTCTGTCGCTGAGGTTTTCATCTTTTTCTAAAGCGTTCCTAGCCGTGGCGACTACCAGGGGAACAGGAACACTTCTAAAAAGCGAGATGACGTCGAACGATACCATGGTGTCCTCAGCGCTCAACTTTAATAGTGCAACCTTCTCTACGAAATTGCTGGAATTGCGCACATAGGTCGTCGTATTTCCCACAAGAGGAGAAAAGGTGTGATGAAGATAGTTGGAAAGAGCACGAAGTGGCGAGGTGGTAAAATCTACAATAGACCGAAGAGGAACGCTAGGCTTGTGAATCTTCGGAAGACCATACAAGCCTGGAGCAGATCCATTCCTAAAGAGAGGTCGCAGGTGGAGGCTTCTTGAATCAGGGTGCTTATTGAAGATGTCCGCTAGAACTTTGTTCATTCCATGAGAAGATGACAAGATTGTGCTCCTTCCAGCCGACAAGGGCAACTCGACTGTCGTCTTGGACCGTGATGACTACGAGAAAAAGGTTCACGATCTTCTTGATACTTCCGCTTGTTAAAAGCTGCCAAAGGACCCTACGTCACAAGTCCAGGCAAGAATGAACAAAGTTCTAGCGGACATCTCCAAGAAGCACCCTGATTGAAGAAGCCTCCACCTGCGACTTCGCTGTAGGAATGTGTAAGATATGCGCCTGCTAGGCGCGACTGCGAGCGTACCTTCGCGTCAATGGAAGAAGACGACGAGTGACAAGGTTTGTGAGTGCTCGTGCAGTTCGGACCGCTGATCGAACCGCCAGTCCATCATGTACTGTCGCGAACCGGACCTGTATATATGTACATAGCTTCAATGTAATTAAATGTACATAACAAATTTGGCGACGAGGAAATCGGAAAAAGCGGGCGAGACTCCGGCAACTCATCATGGTTGAAAGGACATCGCTGACATTTGAAGCTTTCCAGGCAGGTAAGCCGGAGACATGGCCATTCTACCTTTAACGGCTGGAATTCCACTTTGAAACACACGGTATCGATACACCCAAGATGAAGCGAGCCGTGTTCTGCAGCGTTTGCGGAGCTGAGACCCATGCAATGCTGCATTCCCTCTGCGCGCCAACGACACCTTCAGAGACGGACTACGCTGACATCATTAAGAAGTTGGGAAATCACTTTGCACCAAAGCCCTCGAAGATCGTGGAACGCTTTAAGTTTCATAAGCGGGCACAGCACAGCGACGAACCCCAGGCTGAGTTCATAGCGGACTTACGCCGTACTGCAGTTACCTGCAACTTCGGAGACGCCCTCGACAGCAGTTTGCGGGACCAGATTGATGAGGCCTTGCAACGACGTCTGCTGAGCGAAGCCGAGCTTACGTTGGCTCAAGCGGAGAAGCTGGCAATAGCAGCGGAATGTGCGAGGAGCAATGCCATGGAGATTAGGACTACGCCTAAGGACGTCAGCCAAATCCACAGCGTGGCTAATGATGGACCTGGACCGTCACCGCCTGCACAACATCATGCGAAGCCTGAAACCAAGCAAGCGACTTCCGTGTGCTATCGATGCAACGGGGCACACTCTCCGCAGGA
The DNA here is from genome assembly GCF_016920785.2 of Ixodes scapularis. NCBI lineage: Eukaryota > Metazoa > Arthropoda > Arachnida > Ixodida > Ixodidae > Ixodes > Ixodes scapularis. The sequence goes on along the minus strand of NW_024609883.1, from coordinate 2,184,121 downwards.
TTGCCACTTCAAGAACGCCACATGCCTGTTCTGTGGCCGCAAAGGGCATATTGTCAAAGCCTGTCTTCAAAAGAAGGCTAAGAAAAGTCCTCCAAGAGCGAGACGGGGCACGGCGCACGCTGATCTTTTAGACGGCGATACCATCCGTACGGGCTGTACAACCTCTCGTCCAACGAACCTGCTATCCTCGTAGATGTCGACATCGACGGACAGCCAACAGCGATGGAGGTTGACTCAAGATGCATGTTCTCTGTCATAAGCAGGAGAACAATGGCACGACTTCATATTCCAAATCATAGGCTGAAACCATCTACTGTTGCGCTACGCACATATACGAAGGAGCCTGTTATCATCCTAGGAAGAGTACTCGTGGAGGTTAAACACAAAGAAAGGTCGGCAACTCCGCCACTTCTAGTGGTCAAGGGAGAGTACGCAAGCCTTCTTGGACGAAACTGGTTCAAGCATCTAGGAGTCGGCCTGACAGGTGTCCATCAACTCAGGAACACCCAGGAGGGTAGCGGATTCCTGGAGGAGTTCAAGGAAATCTTCGACGCTGGTCTGGGAAAGAGTCGGGGACCATCCATCCGTGTGGAGGTCGACAGATCTGCTGCACCTAAGTTCTGCAAGTCAAGGCAAGTTCCCTATGCGATGCGTCCGAAGGTGGAGCAAGAACTAGAAAAGTTGGTCCAGCAGGGAATCCTTGAACCTGTTAAACACTCAAGTTGGGCTACACCCATAGTTCCAATCCTGAAAAAGAGTGGTGAATTGCGGATTTGCGGTGACTATAAAAGTACCGTAAACAAAGCAGTGAAGTGGGAATCTTACCCATTGCCCACGCCAGAGCAACTCCTGAGCAACTTAGCGTGTTGCCGTCGCTTTACACAGCTTGACCTTGCACAGGCCTACCAGCAGTTGACCGTCGATGATGAGTCAGCAAAGCTTTTCACCATCACGACGCACAAGGGACTTTTCAAGGTTAACCGTCTTCCATTTGGAGTATCCGTCGCCGTAGCGATCTTCCAGTGTTATATGGAGGAGTTACTTGCCGGAATTGAAGGAGTACTAATTTTTTTAGATGACATCCTTATCGGCGGAGAATCCAAAGAACAGCACGATAGACGCCTGCGAGCTGTGCTGCAGCGATTCAAGGAAGACGGGTTACGTCTTAACAAGGCAAAATGTACGTTCAACAAAATGCAAGTCGTGTTTTTGGGATTCAGGATTGACAAGGACGGGGTGCGACCAACTGAAGACAAGGTCAAGGCCATTCATGAAGTTCCAGAGCCCAAGAACAAACAGGAACTACACTCATTCCTGGGCTTGCTTAACTTCTACCATCGTTTCCTCAAGGGAGCTGCTCACACCTTGGAGCCGTTGTACAGACTGCTGGATAAGGGGGCGAACTGGGCATGGACCGTCCTCGAAGCTGAGGCTTATCGCAAGGCGAAATAACTGCTCAAGTCAACGGCAGTTCTGGCTCACTACGATATCAGCAAGCCCTTATTATTGACCTGCGATGCTTCGCCTTATGGTCTTGGAGCTGTCTTGAGTCACATGGCCGACTCTGGGCAAGAGTCGCCAATAGCTTACGGGTCCAGAACCCTAAGCAAGGCTGAGCGAAATTACTCGCAAACTGATCGTGAGGCCCTGGCAATCATAAATGGTGTCGAAAAGTTTCACCAGTACATCTATGGCCGCCCGGGGACCATAATCACAGATCATAAGCCTCTGCTAGGATTGCTGAGTCCGCACAAAGAAATTCCAGCTATGGTGTCACCAAGAGTTCTCAGGTGGAGTCTAATGCTAGCCGCATACCACTACGATTTGCAGTACCGTCCGGGAAAAAAGATAGGAAACGCTGATACACTCAGTCGACTGCCTATACCGGCAACAGAGCTGGACGACATTCCAGTCGCAGACGTATGGATGCTAGAGACCGCTCCAGAACAGCCTTGGAACTCGGAGAAAATTGCAGCATCCACGAGAAAAGATTCCGTGCTTGCGCGTGTCCAGCGCTGGATCATGAATGGGTGGCCAGATGACAAGCAACCCGAACAGTTCAAACCCTGTACAACTAGGAAAGATGAACTATCAACTCATAAGGGATGCATCATTTGGGGAAACCGGCTTGTTATTCCCAAAGTGGCGCAATCCACTGTACTCGACGTATTACACACAGCTCATCCAGGCATTGTAAGGATGAAGGCACTAGCGAGGAGTACAGTCTGGTGGCCTGGCATCGACCATGACATTGAAGAAAAGGCTGCAAGTTGCTCCGCATGCCAGGAACACAGACCATCGATGCCACGGGCACCAGTGCATCCCTGGGAGACGACGCAACATCCCTGGTCACGTCTACACATTGACTTTGCGGGACCTTTCAAGGGAAAGATCTTTCTGATCGTGGTCGACTCATTCTCGAAATGGCTCGATGTATTTATTATGAAATCTATGTCTTCCTCAGCCGTCGTACAGAAACTGAGGATGTTGTTTGCCGTACACGGAGTGCCAGACGTGATTGTCAGTTATAATGGCACAGCCTTCGTTTCGGCCGAATTTAGGGAATTTACAAGCCGCAACCAGATTCGACACGTGGCAGTGGCACCTTACCACCCTTCATCGAATGGCCAGGCCGAACGAATGGTGAGAGAAACGAAGGAGGCACTCACTCACATGAATTCAGGCGACGTAAACATCGATTTGGCGCGATTTTTGTTCCGTCAACATACACAGCCACATTCCTCAACGGGCAGGAGTCCTGCGGAACTATTGATGAACCGACGTCTGAAAACAGCATTAGATCGCCTGCATCCAGATTCTCAGTTCCATTCATTATAGATACACGAGGACAAGTTTCTCCAGGAAGGGAAGTAGACACGACTATTTAAAGTAGGTGAAAACGTTTATGCAAGGAATTACTTGTCCGGTGCCAAGTGGACCCCTGGAGTAGTCACAGCCGTGACCGGTCCACTATCCTATAGGATTGAAACCGAAGATGGACGATCTCGGCGTCGCCATGTTGACCAGCTGCGCAGAAGGCCAGCGACAGCTTCTGCAGAAAACTCAGAAGATAGCTCTTCAGTCGACTTGAGTTTAACTGCTCTACCTGAAGCGGTCTCCGAAAAAGCGGACGTTAGGGGCGATGCCACACCAGCAGTCCAACCAGCTGGTTCGACAACAGTTTTCCCTAGCAACTCTTCGAGACCTCAAAGAGCAACACGCCGCCCTACTTATCTTAACGACTATGTGCCTTACTCTAGTAAGGAGGAGTGTAAGACATGCGCCTGCTAGGCGCGACTGCGAGCGTACCTTCGCGTCAACGGAAGAAGACGACGAGTGACAAGGTTTGTGAGTGCTCGTGCAGTTCGGACCGCTGATCTAATCGCCAGTCCATCATGTACTGTCCCGAACCTGACCTGTATATATGTACATAGCTTCAATGTAATTAAATGTACATAACAGAATGGATCTGCTCCAGGCTTGTATGGTCTTCCGAAGATTCACAAGCCTAGCGTTCCTCTTCGGCCTATTGTAGATTTTATTACCTCGCCACTTCGTGCTCTTTCAAACTATCTTCATCACACCTTTTCTCCTCTTGTGGGAAATACGACGACCTATGTGCGCAATTCCAACGATTTCGTAGAGAAGGTTGCACTATTAAAGTTGAGCGCTGAGGACACCATGGTATCGTTCGACGTCATCTCGCTTTTTACAAGTGTTCCTGTTCCCCTGGCAGTCGCCACGGCTAGGAACGCTTTAGAAAAAGACAAAAACTTCAGCGACAGAACGAACCTCAGCGTGGATGAACTGTGCCGCCTCCTTGATCTCTGCCTCGACAGTACATATTTCAGCTTTAAGGGGGAGTTCTTCAAGCAGACCAGTGGAACCGCGATAGGTGCTTCCATCTCCGTCACCGCGGCAAACCTCTGCATGGAAGCTATTGAACAGAAGGCACTGCAGTCATTATCTACACCACGCAAGATTTTCTTGCGGTATGTAGATGACTGCTTCTGCGCCCTGGCAAAATCTGAAGTGGACAAATTCCTGGAGCATCTCAACACCATCCAGCCGGCCATCCAGTTCACTGTGGAGCGCGAAAAGGACGGCACCTTACCTTTCCTGGACGTGCTAGTAAAACGGCAAAAGGAACAGCTAAAATTCTCTGTATACCGAAAACCGACGCACACTGGACGCTACCTCCAGTTTCAATCCAGCCACCCAGCCAATCATAAGGCGTCGGTGGTCAGGACACTCTTAACCTGGGCAAAGACCATCTGCTCATCAGAAGAGGACAAGAGAAAGGAGGAACAAACCGTCATTGCTGACCTTAAGAAAAACGGCTACACGAGCAGCTTCATCCATCGCGTTTCCCGCCGTGTAGGCCGAAACCAACGACACGTGCAGCAACAGTTAAGTCCGAATTTCCGCCCAACCTCCCGCATCAGCGTTCCCTACATCAACGGAACAAGCGAGGCACTGGCACGTGTGCTTCCGAAAGAGGGTGTCCAACTAGCGCACAAACCTGTGTCTACCCTTGGACGACTCATGCCACGCCCAAAAGATCGCCCTGGTAAGAAAGGGCACAAGGCGTTGTATATAAGATTCCGTGCGGGGTTTGCGCGGCCTCATACATCGGCGAAACGAAGAACTTTAGAGAGAGAATCCGTCACCATAAACACGACGTGCGCAAGTTCGATCACGAGCGTAGCGCGGTCGCTGAGCATTGCGACGTCAAGGACCATCGCATTGACTTCGACAACGCATGCATCGTTGACGTTGAGACAAATCCTCGAAAAAGACTGTTCGTAGAATAATGGCACATTCAAACAACGCCACTGAACGTCAACAAATCTCTAGGGGCTTTACCATCCGCCTATGTGAATGGGCTTCGTCACCTTATTGAAAAAGGCATAGCCGTAGAAGAAAAAGACCAGAGCCACGCCGTGGAAGAAAAAAAAAAGGACACTGCTCCTCAACGGCCATCGCCGTACTCGCCCCTGAAGAAGAGGCCGAATTGGCCTTGAAACGTTGGGTCCCTACAAAAGGGCTTGGTTGGTGTTCGAATTTTTAATATTAATTACTCCCAACCAGACAGATCTCTGTCAAATGTTTATTTTTAATTTTTTTAATTCGGTCTTTGAATGCCAGGGAGTTGGGGGCTAACTCCGATACAAAGAAGGTGCCGTCCGTGGTGGTTACACAGTCTTTTGTCTAATTTTGGCGGCGCTATGGGAGAATGGATGACCAGAGGATTTAGTGGGAGGCGACCTTCTGAACGGGAGTCGTTACCGAGCGAGCGAACGCACCTTTGTACCACGGCGGTGGGGATTCTAAAAGATAATGAGGTCTTTCTGGTGACGGACGAATTTCATTCCTGCGCTAAGCTTGCCACTTATTTTGGTTCAAAGCGTGGGAACGTCAATGCTTCCAAATTTAGAGTTTATCCTTTCTGTTTTTGGCAGAAAGAGAATATATTTATTTTGAAGAGAAACTCTTGACCAGCTGGAGTAGCTTGGGACGATTCGGCAGAATCCTTCGAGCGGCGGCAGACTGTTGCCTTCTGAGCGGATGTCTCTTTCCAGCGAGACAGCTGCTCCTTCAAGGCATGGCGACGGTGGCCTTAGTAGCTTCGATACAAAGACTGCACCAAGGACGCTCAAGAATTCGACAAAGCGATAATCACGCGCCTTTTGGTACCGGTTGTGGGAGCGTTGAAAGTGACGTCTTTCTAGGGATCTTGAAATAAAGTCGTTTATACATAGCTTTGTTGGGGTTTCTTTGCCATTTTTTGTAGTGCGCAATATAAAAATTAGTTTGCTTTCGAACCACCATGCTGCCATTTTCAATCAGGAGTAACGAGTAATGCGTAACGTAATTTGATAGCATATACCGTAAAAAATTAATGACATTACTTTACTCGTTACTCATTTCGTATATTAACGAGTACGATAGTACGTTACGAAAAAGAACTAACGCGTTACCAGTTACGTTTTTACTTGTAACGCGTTAGTTCCAACACTATGGCCCAGGAATAAAGAAAATAAATTGATGTTGAATGCGAGCTTGCTCGAGTAACTTTTATCTGTTCAGATGTTCCCCTGTAAACAACAGTCCCCTCCGCCTGGGAAGTACGTAAGTGGGCGAACGAGACGCCTCTGGGTTTTTTGTCACGCCCGCATTTCAAGGGTCAGACTTACCGCTCATTCACACTGGAAGCGGATCCGCGTTTGCAAGGCGGTTGCGAACTCGGTTCTAAAAAGATGCAGTAAATTGCACGCGCATTCGATATCATCGAGTACACGTGCAATTGCACTGGATCTTTATACAACCGCGTTCGCAACCGCTTTGCAGACGCGGATCCACTTCCAGTGTGAATGAGCGGTTACTGGTTCCCGACACCCACACGATTGACGGCTCCGCCCAGGTATTTGACTGTTTATTGATACGGAGAAGAAGGGGAAGAGCGCGACGGCTCGCGGCCATAGTGCGTTCTGGCTCGCGCTCTGGCTGGCAGTCAGATTAAAAACCCACTGCTGAAAACCACCCTGTGTACGGAGTCTAAAACACGATAATCATCAAATGGGAGTGGACGTAGATGTATAATTATCCGATACAAAGTTTCGCATGATTCCTAAACGAATAATGCCGGTGTCCAAGTATACTTCATATCAAATTGTTAGAGAAGAGCGCGACGGCTGGCGGCCGTACACTCTTAGTCCGGTAACGGCTAATGAAACGGCTACATGCCCATTTAGGCGTGACATACGGTGGATTTCGGCGTGACAAGAAAGTGACCCTGAAAGTAGCCATGACAGTCCAGCGTTTCCACGTCATCCTAGACCACTTAGGCGTTACAACATAATTTATAGCCATGACATTAAGAGCTCCTCACATCATTGGCGTTACAAGCTGTTTGTCACGCTGATTATGTAACGCCGATAGAACGAGTAACGGCTAAATTAAGAGCACAAAAATAATAAACGTACAATTTCAAAGTTGGGGCCTTGCCGGAGCCCAGCGTGCATTGGCAGTGCTACGAGCAAAACAAACCGACAAAGCGCCGGTCCCGGGGCCCGAGCACGGTAGACCTAGGGTGCCTTCATGTGCGCTTTGCTTAGGGTGGTGGCATCTCGCCATTTTGTCCCACACGTTTCTTTTTATTTTTGATCAGAAGCGCGTGAAAGAGCGTATCCCTGCATGCGTTTGTGGCGCTGACTGTGCTATGGCGACATTTTGTTTTCGTCGATTTCTTTGTATTTTCCCAGCGAGCGCGTGTTGTCGGCATCGGGTACTTCAAATTGTGGCATCACCCTAATCAGAAGGACATTGAGGCACACTAGGTAGACCTCTTCCGAATGTGCAATATTTTGTTTTGTATCAATATATATTTTCTTGTCAATATCATATATCAGTATCAATATATATATATTTGTATGTGATTTGTCATCTTTGATTATTAAAACATTATTTATTGACAATTAAAAAAAAGATTGCTACTGTGTTTTTAAGGCTTTGCTGAAACATCTCTCTCTCCTCATATGTAACTCATGCAGTGAGGCACGCCCGCGGGTGTACGGCAAAGCTTATATGCTTTGCAAGTGAACTCAAGGGTGTACCTTGCGGGTGAGGACGCCAAAACAATACCTCGAAACAGAGTAACGAGCCAGACACATGCGCGAAATATCCATCCGATCCGACGTCCGATCTGGCAATACGACTGCCTGATCCGAAAAAATTGGTCGCTTCAGATGTCGGATCGGCGATCCGGCGTGCGTCCAACGTGCCAGATAGTTTCGCACGGCGGACGGACTGTCGGAAGCGTCCAGCCAATGACAGCACAGCTAGCGCGGATGTCATGATGAGGTACTGGGTCTGGTGGGGCAAACAAGAAAACGGGACAAACGACGGAAAGCCGGACGCGTGGATCCCGCTGACCCATTCGAAAAAGATGGCCCCGGCAAAGGATGCACGCGCTAGCGAGAACAAGCTCCAAACTTCGCTTGTGCGAGCTAAACCGTTAATCTGGGACCAGAGATCTATGAACGCGGACCTCCGCTGGAGTGCTTGGAAGTTGGATCTTCTGGGCGGAGCCGAACGGATTGTTGTGTCGCTTGCAAGGTTGGAAGCGTGTGTCTCAATTCGGAGCGGCGTTCGGACTGTCGGATCGGACGTTGGATCGGACGATTCTGCCGTCCATGTGTCTCGCCCTTAAAGATGAAAAGGGCCTCACTAATAAATGGGCGAAATGAGAAAAGAACTGCCAAGGGAAACGATCACGCTATTTTTTTTTTTTTTTAATTTCATCTGAGGCGATACAAGTGAGTGTATTTGGTGGGTAGACATATGCACGAGGCGCGTAAATAGCAGTCGTCGCACGTGCACAGTCTTAGGTAGTATTCGACGTTTATAAAATGTGCACAAAGTAAACCAAGCTGCTGGTTTGGCAAAACGAGCGGTATTGCTTAAAATTACCGAAAAGCCCTGGTTTTGCGCGCGTTGTTGTGTCTTTTATTTGCCTAACTCGAGTGATGCCCAGTATGCAAATGTACTTTTTTCAAGCACATGAAAAGTTTTAGAAGAACGTATGCTATGGACTACGAGCGTTGAGGGCGCGTGCCAATCTATGCTCAAAGCGACGGCACGAGCTCCCGCCAGTCAACGCAGCCCTCCTACGAACCTCCTTACACTCAGGGAGAGGTGCAGTCTATCGTGTGCCTGCTCTCAGCTCTTGCTGCAATAAACGGGTAAAAAAAATATATTTTTTGTAGTGCATGCCGATGCCCCAAAATATTCAAGACTACATTGGAATTTTTTTTTCATGTTTTTTCTTTAGCGGAATCGGAGAAAGCTCGGAGAAAGAAAGCGATTCAAACTCTGCTCGCGTTATTATATTTGCTGATATAGACTTCTTCACGTGCTTTAGAGCTCCAATAAATTGCACAAACGCTAGTTTCTTCGCGTTAGAAAACAAAACTGTCTTCATATTTAGAAAAAAAAAAATAAAAAAAAAACTCTAGTCCGCGGTATGCAATAGCAAACTAAGTACGACCCGGCACGCAGGCGCAGCGCCCTGTGGGCCTTGCCCAGACATGGCGGTGGGGAGCGTAGCGCGGAAGGAGGCAAGGAGGATAGCTTTCGATGGGAAGGAGTAAAACGCAGGGAGAGGAGGAATTAAACTAAGCACGATAACAGCTCCACCCTTTAGCGACGAGTTGAAACATGAAAGTTGCTTCACATGGCTATCTGCTAGTCACTGAACGTTCCCAGAGTCCGAAACTCTCAGGCACGAGGTGCCAAGATGGCGGCTCAATCTTTTTTCTTTACTGTGGATACAGTTGCCCAGAGAGGGGTAGTTGGTCCACTCGGCCATGAAAGCGGTTTTGACAAAGGGACCCCCCGCAAACGTGAAAAAAAAAGGAAATAACAGAGGATAGCGATACAGACAGGACAAACTTTCAACTTCAATAACATTTAATTTTCGCCTTTAAGCTCAAAGCCCGCCCGCTCCGTGGGAGTGCGGGAAAGGGAAATCTTGGGGGATGGAGAGGAGGTGGAGGAAGTTGCCAAACGAGGAAGGGAGAGGAGGGAAGGGGGCTCGAAGACTGGATGTGCGGGATAACGGAAAGAAAGGAAGGCCGCTTCTGCCGGTGACTTTGTCGCCTCGTCTGGTCTGTCAGCGTTCGGCTTCCATTGTGGGCCTCAGAAAGATAATCTCCTTTCTTGAGAGGGAGATGGTTTTCGGGCTTGTCGCCATCTGATAGGCCTCAATTATTTCTCTCTTTGAGAGAAATAATTGAGCCCCCTTCCCTCCTCTCCCTTCCTCTTTTGGCAATCTCCTCACTTCCTCCACCTCCTCTCTTTCCCCCAAGATTTCCTTTTCCCGCACGCCCACGGAGCGGGCGGGCTTTGAGCTTGAAGGCGAAAATTAAATGTTATTGAAGTTGAAAGTTTGTCCTGTCTGTATCGTCCATTATGTGTCTCCACTTTCTAAATGTTTAAAATGCACCAACAAGCTCAAATAGTACAAGAGGATAACGATAGCGCTGTAGTGGACTTTCTCTTAACTATATTCAGTTTTAGTATAGCGTTGCTGGCTCTTACCTAGGCAATACGCAATAATGTAGCGTGCTCTAAACACACCTGCTCGGACCGAATTTAGTTGTGCGTTACGTTTACGAGTGAACAACCAGCATGAACTTGCTTAAATTCGCCTGAGCCGTAGAATTCCGCGTGCTCATAAAGCCACCATGCTCCTCACAAAAAAAGAAAAAAAAAAAAAAAACTAAAATGTTAACGTGGGAAATCATTTCATTTCAAATTAAACCAAGCCGCAATTGCCTCGTCAAGGGAGCTTTTCTACAGGGTACAGAGTACGAGTGCGTAGCCAAACTCGATCACAGAGTTTCTGTTTATGTTCATGTTGTATTTTTTTTTTGTTTCATGACTTCTTTCTGTAATGCTTCGGCCTTGCGAGTAAATAAATGAAATGAAGTCGTCCCACGGAAACGGCACCTTTCATCAATGCTGTCCCGGAATGAAATCCATGACCTACTGATGTCCAGTGCACAGCAACCACTTTGGCGATTCCTTGAAGTTCGTCCGTCGGCGATGAACTGCGCGAATAGGTTTAGCGTTGAGCAGATTGCAGCGTTTACGCACATCGCGAGCGGTGAACATATTCACTGTGCACTCCTTCAGCTGCACGGCGATCTGATTCGACCGCGGTAGGTCCCGGAATGAATTGCCGAGCTGGACACCACACAATTTCCCGTAACCCTGTACTTCCCGAATACCCTGTCGCCCTTGCTGCGCCAGTCGAGGTAACTGCCATCTTGAAACTGCTGCTCTCGTTGGGCCTGAGATCTCTCGATAGCTTCCCGCAAAGCGCGCTAGCCGCCAACGCAAGATCCCCAGCATTGAGTGCGTACGCAATACGCTAGCTCTTGTATTGCGTTCTGCGCATCCGTGCTCACGACCCGCAATTTCCTTGCGTACGCAAAGCTCTAGAGTACGGTCCACTAGTACTCTGTAATATCGCTGGCCGTGAACTGCCAGCGTGTTGCGGTCGCTACGCGTTCGCGGCCTTTCATTTAATTTAAAGAGCACCCGCCTCTGACGCTGCGAACATGTTGCGTCTACACTACGATGAAACTCGAGATGAGAAATGAAAACAAAAACGGTCAAGGCAAACGCAGCTGGGGGTTTATTGACCACAACGCGTGAGTGGATACACATTAAAAGGTTAAAATACGCGAACAAACAGGACGAAAAAAGACACACGTACGACACGGACAGGCGCCAACTTCCAACTGATTTATTGAAACACGAATCATCGTCAAACTCAATCTCAATCGCCTAAACACATGTAAGTGATAAAAAATTCTTATCGCTCATTACATACATGCTTCAAGAAACGCAATTTCTTTGGTTAACAGACAAAGAGATGGCATGCTTAGGCAACTGTCAACCGCTTTGTGTATACGGATGCTAAAATACAAATACACAAATCTGTATACACAAAGCGGCTGACAGATGCGTACGCATGCCATCCCTTTATCTGTTAACCAAAGAAATGGCGTTTCTTGAAGTATGTGTGTAATGAGCGATAAGAATTTTTTTATCAGTTGCATGCATTGTTAGAAAATTCCATCAATCTACGTGGAAAAACCAAATAGAACATGTCCCGTTTTCTGGCAATGCATCTAATGTGCTGTTTGCGTTCAAAAACTGGAACTGTACCATATGCATTGACACCTGCTACTTAGGCAATAAGCATGAGCTGATCCGAATCAATAAAAAGAGCCTTACAAGGTTACAATTTATAGCCGGTTCAACTGGTATACAGAAATTTAACACGTCCAGAAGTTCCTAAAACCCAGCAATTTTTATGGAACTCTATCAGACCGCGGAAGTACAGCGCCCGTGAGCCGTGGTTCGCCGCGCGCAGGAAGATATCTCTCTCTCGCGCATGCGCATTGCGCTGGCGTCTGGCGCGGAACCGCGGAATAGGCCCGCTGCTGGACTTCGGAATCCGAGCTCGACGTAGCTATCGCGTGTCAGCGGCGTTGACGGCCTTGTTTTCTAAGGTAAGTAAGTAAACGTTAAGTTGTTCCGAACGCAGTGTTAGCTTGCTCTCTCTAAACGTGTCGTATATTCCAAGTTCGGGACGCCCAGCGTGTAGCGTCTCGCCTTCCCATGCGCATAGAGCTAGCCTTGTATAGGCCACAGCTAAGTGCGCGACTGCTTAGCGCGAGCTAATAACGAGCTACCACAATTCATTTGCAACGTGCATCCGGCACCATCAAGATTGCCGGTCCTAGCAATGCGAGCTCGTTTTGAGCACGACCACTGAAGCAGGCGATGGAGCCGACGATGTAGCAGACGATGGTGCTCATCCGGGCTACCTATAGTCGGTTACAGGTTAAGAAAAAAGCTGGAGCTCCGCCCACAAGCGTAAAGCGCCGCTTGAAATGCCTACGCCGTCAAAGAAAATAGCTCCCTAGCAACGCCGTTTTATCCCTCTCAAAGAAACGTCTTCTAGGCCAATACATAAATAATTTAGTTTATTCACGATACTTAAAGAAGTTGAGATACGTTATTGTCCACGCACGGGTTCAGTATTAATGGACAGGGGTCATGTCTAATGTTCCGCCTTCTAACTGACTTCCTGTCTAAATAGCTGTCTGAACTTCTGTCTTCCAGTGGTTTCGGTTTCGGTAGTCGAGAACCAGACTTTTTTGAAAAACAAAAAAAAAAAGAAAGGACATTATTATTTCGTAACTAATGCAAATTACCTTATTTTTCTTAGTTTTATATACTTTATAGATGAATAGTGTATGTTTAGTTGATTTGTTGAATAGAAAATCTTTTGCATTTCCGGTTTCGACGAATTCGCGATTTGGAAAGTCGTTCTCCGGTTGTGTGTTCCACATGTTTTCCGTCATGGATCCCAACGAGGAAGCTGCGGAAAGTGATTCTTCGGATTCTTCTTGGTCGAGAGACCTACCGTCTACGCCAAAACGCTGGTTCAAGAAGCACAAGAGCGGCCACATCTTGAACAGCGGCCAACGAGAGCTCCTTCTGATCATGTACGTTCGGATGCGGCATACGGAGCCCGACCTCGACGTGATTGAGGCCTGCAAGGCAGTCAGCAAACTGGCAGGTGTCAGCGTGTCCAGTGTGCTTGCAATCAAGAAGGAGGCAAGTGCGAATGATGGGCAACTCGCGTCACCCTCTCGGAAGCGCCCAACAAATGCAGGCAAGAAGCGGCGTACTGTCAAGTACGGTGACCTCGTGCTGTGTGCCTTAAGATCGTGTGTGCATCGGTTTTTTCGCAGGAACGAGATGCCCACGGTTGAAAAGATAGCAGCCGAGTTCCGCACAAGCCCAGAACTCCCCTCGCTGCAGGCGTGGACCGTGCGTCGTCTCCTTCTTGACATCGGCTTCAGGCGAGAAAGGAGGGCTCGAAACTCGCTCATGGTCGAGCGAGACGATATCGTCGCTTGGCAGCAGACGTACTTGCGGGACATCACGCGTCACAGGCAAGAGGGTCGCCAGATTTTTTACCTCGACGAGACGTGGGTGACGGCCGGGCACACTGCCTCGACGGTGTGGGTGGACAGCGCTGTGACCTCGTCCCACGACGCCTTCATGAGAGGTCTCACAACGGGCCTGAAGCAGCCGTCGGGGAAGGGCCAGCGCCTCGTCGTTACGCATATCGGCAGCGAAGATGGATTTGTCCCTGGGTGCCTGGACGTCTTCCGCGGCAAAAAAACCGGCGACTACCACGAGGAACTGGACGGCCCTTGGTTCGAAAAGTGGTTCGACGATGTCCTCCAAAAACTGCCGACGGGGAGTGTCATCGTAACGGACAATGCCCCGTACCATTCCCGGCGGTTAGAGGCGGTGCCAACGACCAGTTCCCGGAAGGAGCTCATCCAGGGCTGGCTCACGTCGAAAGGTATTGCTTGGGACGCCAAGATGCTGAAGAGGCAGCTCCTTGAGATCGTGTCGTCGGTCAAGCCGCAGTACGTGAAGTACCGTGTGGACACTGCTGCAGAAAGGGCTGGTTGCACAGTGGTCAGGCTTCCACCCTACCACTGTGAGTTCAACCCAATTGAACTCATCTGGGCACAGATCAAGAATCGTGTCGCAGCCCGAAACACAATGTTCAAGATTGGCGACGTTGAGAGACTCCTCAAAGAAGAAGCTGAGCAGGTCACGGCTAGTAACTGGTGCAACGCTGTGAGGCATGTCGTCGAAGTGGAAGAAAGCTTCAAACAAGGAGGAACGACACGTGCTCACATCGAGCCAATCGTCATCGCTCTTAATGAAGGTGACACTTCTTCTGAGAGTGACATGTCCAGTGTGGGGCCCCTCGACGACCCGTGATGTCAACATCAAGGGGGATCAACCCTAAAAACAAAACGGTCCTTTTAAAGGGACCATGGAATGATTTTAAAATCGAATTTCATCCACCGCACGTCGTAAAAGGTGTGAAAAGAAACACAAAAACACAAAACTAGGGAGCCAAAAAAAATTAGTTGCTATAGAACTTTTAAAAGAAAACTGGACTCTTTTGCGCCTTCCTTCCTTCGCCTGTTCACTACGATGCATCCGCGGAAATGGAGCACGTCAGCCAAATCCAGGTCGCCTATTGGGTAAGAGCCTACCTCACCAGCACCGCGATCGTAAACAATAAATAGCCGGCGAATGTTTCCTAAAAGCTTTGTTAAATAATATTCAGATCCACATTTTGTAGCATAATTAGAGATGTGTGGCGAAAATTGCCAAATTTGATAATGCTGAGAGCCAAGCGCCATCTATCGTGTGGTAAACGAAGCAACCACTACGCGTGCGCAGTAGGGCAGAGCCGAGTTCAGAACGGTTATTTCCTTTGGTTTCCTTTTTCTCAGAACTCTGACTGACTCAACGTTTATTTTTCTACGTCTTCATCTCGCGCGTGCCGACCTCAAGCAGCAAGAAAAAAATGTACTTAAAACAGACCACGACGAACAAGAACGCTGGATCCACAGACACCCGAGAAGAACAACAGCCGCGAATCCCGCTCCTACGAAGCTCTCAGGATATAGGCCTAGCAGGCACTCCGACTCGGCGCAGCGTTGCTTCGTCGTAAGACCGTCTGTCTGCCTACGACCGGCTGGCGCGCTGAATGGAATATGCCCGCGCTACCCTTGTGGACCCTTCCCGTATTATAGTTTGATCGCTGACCTCAATTTTAGGTTAAGAGGTGAGGTCAATCTCTTCCCCTTGTTTTCCGAGGCGGGGTTGACGAACACTCGTCGAAAAGGGACCCTCGTCAATTCTCTCTTCTTGTTTTGTGTGATATAGAGCTGAAATAAACGCTGTATGGATTACCTTCGTAACACGGTATGTACACTTTGTTATTGGTATGCCATTTTTATTCTGACAGACTGCACGTCACTGTCGAGCTGTAACAGTTCGTGGGAGGTATACGCGCAATACCGGTCCAACCTTTCTTTGCCGAGTGTCGCGTCAGTATCGAGTTGCAATCGTAAAAGATCGGTCCCGAAGCGCTTACCAACAGCGCGAATACAGCACTTCCATCAAACGCGCGCGTCCGCTCCGAGTGTGAACAGGTATTTACGTGGCTCTTGCTGACACTCGTAGTTCAAACGTATCTTTTTTAACGTCGGCTCGCTCCTGCATCTCCGAGACCGCGAAAAACGCCGCGGCAATTTGTTTCCATCTACGTCGCTTTGCAAACGACTAACACTGGCCGCCTTTTACCAACAATGACAGTTGGGTTAACTTCTGGAGTCTTCACCGGAAGACTCGCTGCACTTCCCAACAGGCATAACGGCGTATGGGACTAGTCCCATGCTGTCGCTGTAGCGCAACATATCTCGTTGAATTTCGCTCAGCTGCGATGCGGCGATGAGAAGCGCCGATTCAGAAAATACGTCGGTGACATCGGCGCAGTAAAACCTACCGGCACACCCCAACTCGTCGCCGCTAACGCTCCCATCTCCAACTGCCGAGAGAACTTCCGGTTCCGGAAGCAGCGTACGTCACGGCTTGTTTTGCGGTCAAGAAAAAGTCGATATTTCATTATTTTTTGTGTAGAAGTTAATAAACCGAGACGAAAACGGATGCCTGTTCGGCATTCAGTGAACATTGACGGTTTAATGTAAATGTTATCTGGAAAAAGTAAAAAAGTCATTTCATGGTCCCTTTAAGGATCACTCATATGCTGTAAAATCGGATGCGTGTCGTACACGTCTTCCGTGTCTCATGTTGTTGACGTGATGTTGTGCTTCATTACCTCATTGCACTGGTCAAGGCTTTTTAAGGTCTTTAAGGTCTGCCTTACATATTCCACTGGGCCGTAAGTGAGCAGCATAGAGTTTCCAATCCCTCAGCACTGTTCCACTTCCTCGAATCGGCTGGCCCAAAGGCTTAGAAGGTGCAACTCAGAGCTTGGAGTTCCTCCATGCACCTCGACCAACTGGGTCACCGCCTGTGGTAAGCGCAGTTAGAACGGAAACGGAGAGTCCGTATTGATATCTGTATGGATATCACCCCAACTCACAAATTGCGCGGTGCAATAGGGAGGCTGAGCTTACAGGGCTTGCCTACAACCTCAGTCTCCTACTATCATGCCGAGTTTTATGGTTTACATTCTCGTAATGCCGAGCATTACGAGAACAGCGACTCGTGTTAGAAATGGGAAGAGCTAACTTTCACTTGCCAAGATTCGCGCTATTTAACAAGCTTTGCACTTTGTCTGTTTACTTCTATAGCTCGTTTCTTTTAGTACTGTTAATGTTTTATAGCTCTCTCGGATGAGCGTTAACACAAAGAATGTCAGTTCAAACGACACCGGGAAAAGGTAGGTATCGTGCATACCACTGGTTTTATCCGCCCTACATGCAATCGAAGGTGCAAAGGAGGCCGCTATAGCAATCGTCACTTACCATTTGATTGATAGCGACGAAAACTTGGCAGGAGTTGCACGGTTCACAACTGAGTGAATGACGCCGTACAACGTCGTTTCAGTAGTTGCACTTCGTTTATTTATCCACCGTTGCAAGCGAGGGCGCAGGCAATGCCTAGCAAAGGAACCCGGTGCTGGGGGTGCCGGCAGTTCACTCGTGCTGCTAATCTCGCTCATACATACTGTTGTTATCACTGGATGATGAGCGCTGCATTTTCATCTCACCCCACGGAGTCCACAGGGAAGAAAAACGGCGATACCGGCACTGTATTGACAGGCGACTCGAGGCAGGGAACGCAGACCTCCAACGAGAGGAAAAAAAGAAGACGACGTCAGACGAGCGGCCCAGCGATGCTAAGCCTTGCGTCCGCTTCGAACTTTCCGATGGCGATACCATCGCCGGATCATCACGTCGTCGCACAAAAGCTACTGCGAACGCAAGTCGTTACCGTTGAGACTTCGCGGCATGGCCTCGCGTTAGTAAAATACCGTGGCAAGACCAGCATATTCGCTGAAAAATGCTGGTGTCCTGTTGCTAGGTCCAGGCTGCCAAGTTGGAAGCTTTCGTCCGGAAAAAAATCAGGATTGGGCCGCAGAGGCCGTGACGTCACGAGGACGCTCGGGCGCGATTGGCGGTAAGTTGACGGCGGATGAATACAATATCGATGTGCAGCTTTTTTCTTAACCTGTAACTGACTATAGGAGGCGCTGAGGGAACCTACTAGTGATGACGTTTAGAGGAGGAAACGCGCACGCCTTGTGTTCTAGGTGGTATTGGCTATACGCACGACGCGAAACTCGTTTAAAACGAATGGTTACGAGTTTCGCAAGCGGTGGCGTAGTTCAGTGGTTAGATGTCTGCTTGATTCTCAGCGGACCCTATATATAGTTCGATCCCCCGTGTGAGCTTAAATTTTTTTTTCTTTTCTTTTTTTACATTTTGTTTTGTCGAGCATTTGGCGATAGTATTTACATTTCCCATTTACAATAAACACTAAAAAAAGAAAACGAATGTCATCATTGAAATTCGGCTTAACTAAATGGTATGGGACTCCTTTTTTGGTGGTGCAATCGAGGACAGCGGGGCGTGGGTTGCCGGTGGATGCCGCGGTAAATAGTTTTGTACTTAGCAGCCGCCAGGGATGGGCAGTATTTCAAATAGAAGTATTTGAAATACGTATTTCAAATACTTTGTGTATTTTGCATGTGTATTGAATTATAACTTGGGTAATGTATTTGACGATTGTATTTAAATACTAAAACGTGGGCATTTCAAATACAATTGTAATTGAAGGGGTCATGAAACGATTTTCCTACTTCTTCCTCCTTAGCTTTAATCCTCAACTCAAATTCGAATTGTGAAATCACGTGGTCGTGACATTCCTTTGGCACCGGTGCGATGACTCCTAGCTTCCACCGTGCTTTTTATGCACACCATAGAACTTGTCATTCCCCAGTGACGATAAGTTCCGTCAGGGCACTCATTGGCCACGAACGCGAATCCAAATATCCGTCGACGGATTGATTGTTGACGAGCGCATACGTCCGAGTGACGCAGTTCTCGTGTCCAATGCGTGAGCTGGGCTCTGCTGACGTCAGTTTGGCGCCGGTGACGCGCTTTTGGAACCGCGGATGTATCATAGTGAAAAGGAGAAGAGCTTTCGAAGGCAAGAAGGTACAAAATAGTCCGCTATATTTTCAAATGTTCGTACCGAAAAGCTGGCCTTTGACTTTCTAGCCTCTTTCTTTTGGCCAACTAAACGATATCCGATTAGTAAAGTCCCAATTTAAAATCATTCATCCCAACCCAAAATTTGTTTCATGGCCCCTTTAAATACAATATCGTGGGCGAAAATATATCCCTCAAATTTATTGTCACGACAATTCTTGTTTTTATGCTTGTGGTTGTAAGATATTGTCTCCATCCTTTATTCGGCCATGGGATTTTTCCTTTTTCTCCTCTGGCTTTATTTTAAAGGCGCTGCCCAGAGCAGGAAGGAAACTACGTTCTGCACTGAATGCAGTGTCTCTCAGTCAAGCGCAAGCGTTGAATGCTTTGCGATTACGGTGCTAGTCCAGGGCAAGAATAGTGACGAATCGACGGTCACAGGCAGACTGGCTAAATAAGTGTCTGTGACAACTTTTGATGCTTTGCAGCCTGATTTCCAATCATATTTTTGCCTGGAACATTCTAAATGCGCGGTCGTCCAGGTTTTCATAACAAATTCTTTAGGTAGTGCTGCGCGTCTTGGTCGTCTCGGTCTTTGTTGGTCTATAGCAAAATGTAATCGACAAAAAAGCTGATTGAAGCTCTGTACTTTTTCACGTATTACGTCCAAGCTGATCACATCTTTTTTTTTTATGATTATATTTCTGTTACGTTACTAGAGCCTCGCACACTAACTCCCGAATGTACAATGCAAAAATAAAATGAGGCACCTAGAAACCCGTTGCAGGTGCCCTGAAGTTGCTGACGCAAATTTTGAGGAATGTATTTGGAAAAGTATTTGGAGGAAACCAAATATGTTTGGTTGTATTTGTATTTTTTACTTAAATGCTTTTTTCGAAAATGTAATTAAATTTGTAATAATTACATTTTGACGAAGTATTTTGTATTTCGATACATATTTGCATGTCTTTTGCCCATCCCTGGCAGCCGCACACTGTCGCCGCTTCGCGGCGTGAACGCAGGCCGTGGGGGGGGGGGGGGGGGGGGCGAGGGGGGGGGGGAGGAGGATGAGGATGATGATGATGATTATGATTATGATGATGATGATGATGATGATGATGATGATTAACGAGCTCCCCGGGGATACACGCGCCGTCCCAAAAGGGTTACCCAAATGGCATGACCTCTGCGCGTCATGCGTACAGCCATTTCCGGTCAAGTTACACGACGTATGGCATATAGGCTCCTTGCATTGACGTCACATCGCACACATTTGCACACCAAGTAAAAGGAGGAGAGGGAAGCTGCTTTTGTAAGAATTTTGAGTGACGGGTTAATCTTCTATAATCTTCTGGGAGGAGAATAGCGACGCCTGTGCAAATCCGGAAGGCACAAAGGAGGGTCCTGATAAGAGGGGAGCTCCTTCTCCCCCTCTTCTCTGGAGGGTATCGGAAATGACGTCATGTGCAAGGAGCCTATAGCTTTACTCTACTTTAAATGCATCTGAAAGCATGGTGGAGCACTGGTTTCCTCTGCTACTTGACCGTGTGGTTAATCTTGGCAGCTTGCTGAACATGCGGTCAAATAAAGGTGGTGTCTGCTTGATGCAGAGAAATAATGCAGACTTTTGCTTCTTAGGGATAGTAACGGATTATCGTCCAATATTTTTAGTTTCCGAGTGAGCTTATCCACGCTAAGCCAGTAATCAGTCATCGTCTTGTTAACACTCGTGTGCGTGTTGCGGATGCTCCGTAGCTCCGGGTGATCTGTGTACTAAATGGAGGCCATTTTATCGGGACTGATATGCCCGAAATAACTTGAGCTTCTAATGAATGTACACACTTCGAAGCTACCCCTGTCGTGTTGAAACCTCTATTGGAAATAGTGGTATTCACTGGACGCCACATCGGAGCTCTCTGAACGCTGCGCATTCTCAAAGTGAACTCCCGCTTATAGCCTGAGAAGGACACTCTTTTTATGTAGAGTAATGCTGCACGCACGACGTCGTGCAGCTCTACCGTAAGTTGCTATACGCGCGTTAACGTTCATTGATTGGACGACCCAAAACCTGGTCATAGTGGCAGAGCTTTGTTCTGCCAATAAAAAAAACAAAGAAGAGCCCTCAAACAATTATTTCGGCCCATCATCACCTTACCAGCCTCGCAATTCACGATCGTGCTCGTGAATATGCGACCAGACTTGCACATTGTGCATCCAGCCTCGCACATTCACAAGCATGCTCGTAAATGTGCGAGGCTGGTTACCGCAAAATAAAGAGTATGCCCCCCCCCCCCCCCCCTCGTGTAAGCGCCCCATCTTATTTTATGAAACTTGAATATTTTATAGTCGCTATCTTGAATGTTGTTCCCGAACAACATTCCCAACAACATTCGGAAAAAGGTATGCTTATAGAGCAGCACATTAACGTTAGGGTTTGTGTTCGTTTGGCACGTTCAACAGCAGCCTGGAACATGTTGAAGCATGTTTTTGTTCATACTTTACACTAAGAAAGGCAAAGGCCTGCTGTTAATGTGCTGCTTTCTACACATCCTTATTTACAATTCGCTTGGAAATGTTCCTTGCTCAGATTAATTGGAGGTGCTGCAGTAACTGCGTGACCTGCTCGGGAGGACCATTCCTCTGTAAATTATATTGACTATGTTGCAATATAATGTGAGTCAACATGAATCTGGTACAGTCATGTCTCGTTAATATGGACCCCGTTAATCGGGACACCCCGCAATATGGACGAAATTTTCGGCGACCGGACTCCCGCCATGCAATTCTGTCCCGTTAATACAGAAACCCGCAGTCCGGACTATGGACGGCTATTTTGGGGACGAAACGGGAAAATACAGGCATTTTTGTCTCGTTAATATGGACACGTATAATATGGACACGAAAAAAAATATTAGTGACCCCAGTGTGTACTACTCGGAATTCACCATTGCCTTTTTGCTCCCCGCCTGGTTACTTTGAAGGCGAGTCCACATACCCGACAGAAGACAAGGTTAGTGAATCGTAGAGGTCACAGTTTGTACCCGGAATTCACTATTGTCCTCCGCCCTTGAGATAAGAGCTGCGCGCCTGAAGGTGGTCGTTTTTTTTTTTTTTTTTTGTTTCTTGTCTTTCAAGCTTAAACGTATGCCATCTCCTTCCGGGTTGGCATACGTGATGAATCACATTCGTTGTGCATAAGAGGCAAGAGGCAAGGCTGGACGCTTCTCCGGTCATTTCGGAGGTGGAGACGGTGACAGGTGTTAAGCGTAAACGGACAGAGCTTTCTGCTCAGCTGAAAAAGGAGATATGCAAATTCAAAATTGAAACGCCTTCAGCGTCTGTTCAGGACGTGAAAGAGTGGAGTGGAAAAAACCTTGGCGTTGATCTCGGAAAATCGACAGTCCACGCAATTCTAAAAGAATCAAAGAAATGGATGAGCGTTCCCACAGCCAGCTCCAGTTCCTGCCGGCAGCGACCCCCAAAGTTTGAGAAGTTGGAGGAGGCCGTCAACATCTGGTTTGCGGAAATGCGCTCCAGAGGGGCCGCCGTCAGCGACGAGATGCTGCAAGAAAAGGCGAAGGAGTTCGGCACAACGATGGGTAAGTCAGTTCTGAGCGTATCTTTTTAAGCACTGAGTTTGAAAATGTTTTCTCAAAATGTTACGCATTCCTTTCCAAAAATGTTGTTTCTTCTAATGATTTTTCTAGTTGCTCGTTCTTGTGCAATTACGCATCTACGTTAAAATAACTGTTCTCTCTTCAGTGGTTTTATTTTAATGTCTGCAATCTTCACGTCTTTATGCAGACATTCATGACCTGAACTACTCAAGGGGTTGGCTCAGCAGGTTTAAGAGAAGGCATGGAATTTCAAGCCACCGTATTCATGGAGAGAGTGGAAGCGTGGATACAGCCGCCGTTGCCAGTGCTCGGAAACAGCTTGCGGAATTTCTTGCTCAGTATTCTCCAGATGATATTTACAACTTCGACGAGACTGGCTTTTTTTACAAGTTGGGCCCATCTTCGACTCTGGCATCCGAACCTGTGGCTGGAAACAAGCGAAGCAAAGAGAGAATCACGGTGGGATTTTTGTGCAACGCAAGCGGCACCCACAAGTGGAAGCCCATTGTCGTGGCAAAAGCGGAGCGACCACGATGTTTTGGAAAAACATTTGACCCGAACATGTATTGCTCTTACAATTGCAACAAGAAAGCATGGATGACAGGAAAGATATTTGAAATCTTCTTGGCGAAATTCGACCGCTTCTTGAAGGCTGAGAAGAGGAGGGCTGTTTTGTTGGTTGATAACGCATCATGCCATTCTGTTCGTGCGGACTATGAAAACCTTACCTTGAAGTTCTTTCCACCCAACATGACTGCCAAAATACAGCCCTTGGACGCAGGAATTATTCGCGCGGTTAAGGCACACTACAGAGGTGAACTTGTGCGGCACTACATCGCTTGCGCGGAAGACAACAAACCGCAAACTATTGACTTGAGGTGGTGCCTTCAAAAGCTGAAGAGGGCGTGGGACGCAGTGAGGCCTCAAACCATTGTGAACTGCTGGCGTCACGCAGGTATTCTTGTTAACAACTCTGCTATGGAGGTGGAGGATCCGATGGATGAACTTCCGCTCGCGGCCCTTCGTGAAGCTCTTCGACAACTCGGGGAGAAAAACCCAGATGAAGAGGCATCGGCATTCTTGGATATAGACGAAGAGACTAACAGCTGGGAGCTTATGAGCGACGAGCAGATCATGGAGCTTGTCGGTGAATCCGCTCAACAGGGCCATCAACTTGTCGAAAACTTTGCGCCGACAGAAACAGACGATGAAGAAGAGAGACCAACCGTTACTCGATGTGAAGCTCGCCGTGGCTTGGAGACAGCAATCGCCTACCTTGAGCAGGAGGGGGACGGAGAACGTGCACTTCAAGTGGCCAAAGTGCCACTTGGCTTTTTGGACACTAAAGTGGGATCGAAAGCGTCAGTGCAAACTCATATCTCCTCGTTCTTTGCGAAATAAACATTGTTTTTTTTTAACAATTATTACCTAATGTTTGTGTTTTTGACCTTGATTCGTTATTATGGACGATTCACATTATGGACGATTTTTCTGGGGAACGGAGGCGTCCATATTAACGAGACATGACTGTATTCCGATATATTATCATATAAAACCAATACTATAGTATTGGTTCTATAGGTCATAAGATGCGTCGTAGGATGCATACGCTCTATAGAGCGTATGCACCCTACGACGCATGCGACCTCTATTTTAACCAGTCTTAATATCACTAGGCTGCAAATGCAGGAGCCTTTGTTCTGCAGGCGCGCATAAATATACTTTTGACCGGGCTATGCTTATCAGTTAGAATTAGTATTATAAACAAAGACATGAAATTTCAGCATTCTAATAATAACCGCAATATTCTGCTTAAGCACTTCAGGCAGACTTTTTTTGCAACATTGCATTGACGGGTACTGTGAATTCTTTTTTTAACTGAAGTATCTTGTACAACTTTATAGGCAGGCGAGCTGGTTAATATGGAGACATTCTACAACCCAAGACAGAGGCTACAAAGAAGGACAAACACACACGTCTCAATTGAGACATGCGTTTGTCTTTCTTTGTCGCCTCCATCTCGGGTTGTGGAAATGTCTTATCGTTGTGGGCTGACATGTGTCCAGTTATTAATGAGAACTGACGCCAGTGGGCTGAAACGTTTTTTTGTGAACAGTCTCAATCCGTCTTGATGGAAGGGTCAGACTTTAAGCTCGTAGTATGCGTACGGGCTATCCAAATTAAGGACGTTTGTCTCGGCTTCAAAGTATACTACAGACACGATTTAGAACTCGTCCGGATTGGATTACTAACCGGCACCGACACTGAAGTTGAAAAAGGAGCCAGGAACTCCTTAGCTTCTGTTATACATCTTCCTCTAAATATTCCAACCCATTATTTAAGTCCTCTTTCTTTCAGGCAAGTGGTGGGAATGAACCCAGAGGAGGGGTCCCGACAGACATCAAGAAAAGTTGCTCTTGTGCGTCCCAAGGTGCAAGGAGCCCTTCAAGAGCTCTCAAAGTTCAGGAAGAAGTGGGAAGAAAATTCGGCGCTTGTCTAAATTAATCTTCATTTTCTATTGTTAATAGATCTATTTGTTTTTCATAGGCCCAGATGGCCTATGAAACAAATTTTTGTTTCATAGGCCAGCATAATTTTTTTTTACATTTTTCTTTGGGAGACAATGCTCACTTTCATCTTTTTTTAAAGCCTAATAACATTGGCTCAGCTGCCCCAAAATATTTGTGGCACGATGTATTTTCTAGTCATTTAAGCGAAAAATAAATGTTAATACTTTTGAAGCAGCAAACTGTTCGCTCTTCTTCACAATGGGTTCGTTGCTATGGTTTGGAACCAACAGCATCAAGCGTGAACTTAGTTTCATGAGGATGTTTACAAATGTTTACCTGCCTTTATCCCCGTCACTGCATGTACAATGCTCCCTAAAATTGAAATAGCATGCGAAAACCTTCTCATAGCATTCCTGGCTGTTGAGTGTATATATGTCACAGATTCATTGTTCTGTTTTCAGGATAGTGCTCGCATTAGATACAACAGTTCAAATTTTTCATACAAGTTTGGGGAACATTTGCGCATTGCAGGTAATTATATGTTGCAAAGGCTTGCATCAAGTTGCGCCTTCAAACCGTCAGGACATCCCTGTTTTGCATGTCACCTATTAACCTTTTCAAGGAGAAGCTTGGCATGTGACATACAAAGCCCGGATGTACTCGTGATTAGCGGTAGTATGGTGCCTGGATCGCGTCTCCGACTGGTGTGTTTAGCGTCCTATCCCGCCCATACATCAAAAGTGGTCCCAATGTGACAACAAATGACGTCACAGAAGCCGGAGTGTCATGCTGTTGCCTGTCGCGATGCTGGCGGTTGGCCGTAGTAATGCTTGCGAAAAGCACGAGCGAACGCGAGTGTCGCTGTCGTCACGGCGTCCCAGACGTCCCAATTTCCGGCTGCTCTAGCTTCCGTGAACTGTCACAGTAGAGAGCGACCTGCAGCAGAACAGGCATCTGCCATATTCACCACAGCTGCTGAGACACCACCAGGGTCGCGACCGGCGGCAGCATGACACTTGTATGACGTCATCAGGCGGAAATCGAGGGACAACTTTTTTGGCCGCGGTAAACACACCAGTCGGAGATGCGTTCCAGGCACCATAGCGGTAGTAATGTAAAATGGGGTGAGTACCATCACAAATGAGACTGAACTTTTTCCGTACGTACAAGAAATGTGACATTTGCTGCTTTGGACGCATTGGAAGATGTGATGTACCTCGTAAAAATGGTATGTGTCCTGGCATGGCTTGCAACAGAACATGTACTGCTGTGTTCCATGATGGTACATTTCCTGTAGCATACAGTACTTGTTCCGTAATGATGATGTATGGAACTTGTGGCTGCCCACGCAGCAATAACATGTCCCATACTAAAGAAGTATGGAACATGTTCTGTAGTCCGGTAATACAGTACATGTTGTGGCAACAAGGTTAGCATGTATGTGTCCCATACTTTGACAGGAGTTTTTCTAACAGTGTGCGTTTAGGCGATTGGGATCGTGTTTGACGATGATTCATGTTTCAATAAATCAGTTGGAAGGTTGCGCCTATCCAAGTCGTACGTGTGTCTTTTATCGTCCTGTTTGTTCGCGCCTAATTTTTTAATAGAAATGAACCAACTAGCCCCAACCAAAGTTTTGTTGTGGATACACATTCCGGCAAAAGGTAAAAAGAAAACAAAAAAAAAAAACACGTCCCAAAGTTGAGAGCGTTTACAGGCGATAGTCCCGTTGGTTAATCCTCTCTAATGGTGAATTCGCGTGGTCGCCTCTCTTCTGACCTCGTTTCAGCAGAGCGCCCCTCCTCGCCGCCAGAGCTACCGGGATCCGTTTCAGCTGATCCCAACTGCTGGCTTCAGAGCGCTCCGAGATTCTCAGACCAGTCACGGAATTAAAATTTCTGGACATTGGTAATGCATTAAAAACAACACGATCCTACAGCGTGCAGTGGACGATTGAGCAAAATTTACGCTCGCAACAAGATGAAATAACGGTTTTGTCGTGAAATGTTTTACTCATCAGCATGTAAAAAAAAAAGAAAACACCAGTATGCGAATTGATTTTTGCAGAACGGAACGAAAGCCAACGCTTGAAAACAGTTGTCAACTCATCGCGTTTTCGACAGTGAACGCGCTGCGAGAGCAGGCGAATTTAAAATGGTTAATAAGCCGCATTTTTCTCATGGCGAAATATCGTGCAAGCATCGCAATGCGACACAAATCACAGTGGATTATATTCGGCTTTCCCTTTATTTTACAACACAAACCTTTGAACGCACTTTTACCAAACCTCGGAAATTTCTTGAACCGACTACAAAATCCGGTAAAACAGCAGCGAGCTCTGCGAGCTGTTTCGTCGTCGGTTAGGCTTAGCGGATTTACCGCCGTGAGATGAACGATCTCGTGAAGGCACTGGGAATGCTTCACACGTCGACTTTTCCTGTTACGGTCGCAAAGGAATGTCGTCCCGTCCGTCGTAATCCTCGCACCGCCGAATTCACAAGCACTTTGCAGAACCACATATCAATCGCCCGTCATACCGTACCCCGCACACCACCACAGACCACTGCCGGCCATCGTCAACAAAACCACGTGATCCCCGTCCAAGTACCACGTGACGCCTGCGCCGCTCCGCACTCCGATGGCTACAGACGGAGTGCCGAGAGAGCGCTCTGAGAGGGAGAGGCGCCCTCGGAATGAACCACCCGATCAGGCCACAGCACTCTCTTTCAACCACCCGATCTCGCGCGCTCTGCAAAGAGCGCTCGAGAGCGCGCGGAAAGAACCACGCGAATTCGCCATTAGGCTCACCACACCACTGAGACGGAAAGTGGGCACGCAAATGCCCAAAAAGGAAACATCCCCCAAGAGTACAAGAGCTATTCCTATTTTTGACTGAACTCCCGTAATTTTCTTCCTTCTTACCGCAATCCACTTAACATCAAACCGGATGTCAGGGCAATGAAGATAAATAAATAAACTTAGTATAAACTATACCAACGAGCATGTCTCCCGTAAAGCGGGACGTACACATAAATAACACGGATCAATATGTTTGGTAAGGCACTTTCGCCACGCAAATGACTCATTAAACAGATTGAGGGACATGTAATTGTAATTTCTAATTTATTTGCACAAGAAGTATGATGTATATGCGACGACGTGCGAGGCTAGGCAGAAAAATAACAACCCTTACGCTTGTGCGCCTGCTAGCCGGTCGCCGCATACACCGTGGATGAGGGGAAAGGAAAAGGGGAAAACAATTTGGGTAAGCATAAATAGTCAAAGCAAAACAAAAACAGCAAAGCAACAACAGTGGTTATGGTGCCGCAGCTCATGAGGTGTCCGACGCCACTTGATGGGAGAAGAGCCTGTACAGTTCTCGGGACTCATCATTTGATGCCTGTAGAGGGTTGCGAGCGTTTAGTGGGATAGTTAGAAAGTCTCTGACGGCGGCGGGGATGAAAGATTCGCTATGGCGAGTGGTTCGGCCGCGGAGCGGCTCGAGCTGACCTGTAATTTTGCTGACACGCACCACTGACGCGAGGTAGGACCCCGCAAGCAACCCGTCGAGCAGCCGACAGGTCGCACGTAGACGTGATGTCCGCCTCCTCTGTCCGAGGGGTCGCCCCTCGAGCGCCCCAATGCGTGCGTTGTAGGAGACGTCCGCTGCACCGGATGACCAGCTCCAGATGGTTCGGGTCGCCCGACGCTGGACGCTCTCGAGCCGTTCACGAAGGTGCTGCTGAGCGTTGAAGGGGAACGGAAGGACAAGTTCATGACCGCGCTCCAGACCGACTAATCTGGTTTATCGTTAGATGTACCGAAGGATGCCAAAAACGCTTTTCCAAACTTTTCCTGTTTAGCTTTCCTCCTCAACTCATAAATCGCGCATTCTTTCAAAGAGTTCAAGAAGACGGAAAGGGGGGAGTCCCCTCTTGCTCGTAATCTCGTTTCTGTAGCCGGACACAGCCATTGTCCCCCTAGAAGATTAGCCCGTTGCTCGAAATTGAGACAAAAGTTGCTTTCCCCAACTCGTTCAACCCGAAGCTGACAGTGCTGTTGAAGCTACGTCCTCGTTGGACCAGCCACACGTTTTTCTTTATTTATTCTTTATTCATAAGTTACCCCGCATTGCCCGAAGGCGTTACTGCAGGGGGGTTACAAACGTGAAAAAAACAATTCTTCGGTTGCAGAGCACACTTGTTCCTCCGACAGCTTGTTCCATTGTTGGATGGTCTTGACAAAAAAAGAATTCGCGTACATGTCTGTTCTGGCACGGTATTCTCGTATTTTAAAACAGTGATCGGTCCGGCTTGAAATGTAGTGCGGTTGCTTTAGGTAATCGTCTTTGTTAATGCCCAGTCGACCATTAAATATTGAAAACAAAAATTTCAGTTTTAATTTGTTCCGTCGGGCTGAGAGTAATTCCCAATTTAATTCTCTTTTCATGTCAGTACAACTATCCTTTTGCCCATATCGTCCCAGAACAAACCTCGCTGCCCTATTTTGAATTTTTTCTAGTTTTTCAATTAGATACTTCGGCGCAGGGTCCCATACAACACATGCATATTCTAGAATTGGTCTAACACATGTCAGATATGCCGTTTTCTTCAAGTTTGTTTCGGAACATTTTAAATTTCGCTGAATGAAGTTTAATGCTCTGCCGGCCCTTAAGACTACATCATCGACTTGGGCGTTCCATGAACAGTCATTCGATAATATAACACCCAGATATTTGTACGTACATTCTGTTTTGATGAAGTCATTATTTATACTGTACTGAGTATCGATTTTTTTCTTACTCCTAGTAAAACTTAAATGGACACACTTTTTTGGATTCAAATTCATCTTCCATTTACAACACCAGTTTTCAACACGTACCAGGTCACTCTGTAATTGTTCTGCGTCATGCTCACTCGTAATGCTTCTATATAAAACACAATCGTCAGCAAACAGTCGAATACGGGATGTTATTTGGCTAGAAATGTCGTTAATATAAATTAAAAACAAAAGGGGTCCCAAGACGGAGCCCGGGGGACTCCAGATGTAACATCAACGTAATCAGACTGCTTGCCGTTCAAAACCACACATTGACGCCGCTGGGACAAATAGCTTTCAATCCACCTAATAACAGTTGAATTTAAATTAAATATCTTAAGTTTCTGGAGAAGAAGCGAGTGTGAAACCGTGTCAAATGCTTTACGGAAGTCTAAGAAAATACAATCTGTTTGTCTGCTCTCATCAATACCAGATACTAATTCGTGAAAAAATTCCGCAAGCTGTGCTGTACAAGACAATCCCTTACAAAAACCATGTTGCTCACTGATAATCAAATTGTTTGCGTTTAAGTGAGACACTATCTGTGAATAAAAAACGTGTTCAATAATCTTACATAAAATAGACGTCAATGAAATAGGTCTGTAATTAGAGACATCCTTCTTCGGACCGCCTTTGTGGATAGGTACAACGTGAGCAACTTTCCAGTCATCTGGTAGAACGCTCGTAGCCAGCGACTGGGTATAAATTAAGTATAGATAGGGCGAGATTGCCTGAGCGCACCTTTTTAAAACGCGTGGTGAGATGCCATCGGGACCACTGGCTTTGGTTTCATCGATGTTCTGCAATAAGGTTTCAATGCCACTTACACTAAATTCGACTGGTGGCATTTCGGGAACACCGCTAGTGTATGAAATACTTTGGTAACTGCATTTAGCCAAAAAAACGGACTGAAAGTAATTATTTAAACACGTGGCTTTCTCTGCATCATCTGAAATTACCTGGCCATTTTGCACAATTTCGCTGATACCCACGGGATCCGAACCACAATTCTTTATATATTTCCAAAAAAGTTGAGTTAGTTTTCATGCAGTCGCTGAGTTTTTCGAAATATTGTGCCTTTGGGCTTCTGACATTCAAATCGTATTCATGTGTTATCTCCGATAACTTCTGCAAGTGCGCATCACTTTTGGTTCTCTTGTACCTAATAAATGCTCGCCTTCTTTTCTTTAATCGAAGGATAGCTGATGTCATCCATGGTTTCTTTCGTTTCTTAAGCCTAGTGGAATCTATGCTTGGGATGTATTTTTCGACAAGGTCACAAGTAACTTCTGCAAGTGCGCATCACTTTTGGTTCTCTTGTACCTAATAAATGCTCGCCTTCTTTTCTTTAATCGAAGGATAGCTGATGTCATCCATGGTTTCTTTCGTTTCTTAAGCCTAGTGGAATCTATGCTTGGGATGTCATTTTCGACAAGCTTACTTTTGAACAGGCTCCATAATTTGTGGACGTCAGAATCCTCAGCTAGGCACTCAAAAACAGGCAGATGATCACGGAGCGCCTTAGAGATATTACTGTAATCACCTTTTTCGAATAAAAACACCCTCCTTGACGCGTTTGATTTTTGCCTCTTGGTTTTTGTTCTTATACTCGCAACGATAGCATGGTGGTCACTTATGCCTGGGATAGTTACGACAGAGTTAACAAAGCTAGGAGAGTTACAAAACAAAAGGTCCAAGATATTATCATTTCGAGTTGGTTCTTTCACATATTGCGAGAGCCCAAATGTATCCACAATACTTTTCATTTCCAGGTTAGCGCGGCTGTTTACCTTGCATTGGCACATTTCATTTTGCCACATTAATTCCGGCAAATTAAAATCACCAGCAAGTACAAAAGTCTGACCAGAGGCCTCCGAAACTATCTCATGTAGTAATTGTAATGTGTTTAAATTAGAATCTGGTGGTCGGTAGAACACACCGGCTGCAAACGAGGAACTATCTGCTAAGGTGATTTTACACCATATCGATTCGACGTCAACGTGCCCCAGATCTAGTAAGGATGAGTTTAATGAAGAATGAATCAGAAGAAAAACCCCGCCCCTGAGACGAGTCCTATCCTTACGATAAACGCTATAATCTCTCGGAAACACCTCGCTATCAGCGATGTCAGGTCTCAACCACGACTCAGTTCCGAAAATAATATCAGCTTTTACGGATTCGATAAGTCCAGCAAATTTATCAACTTTATTTACAATACTTCTGCAGTTGACTATGACAGCGATTAGTTCATGTCGGATACATTTCTTCGGCTTGATTGGGCGTCAGTAGTTCTTTACTGGAACAACTTCTTCAGTCTCTTTATTCCACGTGAAAGCCGTCCCATTAATGATTAGTTTGTCAAAATTTAGCTTTACTTGGTTAGTACTATCTTTCCTCTTTTCTTTCGCGTATTCCCACAACCTCTTCCGCGTGGCTCGAGTCTCAAAAGCGTAATCCTGATCAACGCTGTAAGGCGAACCCTTGAATTTTTTGGCATTTAACAAAACATTCTGTTTTTCTTTATATGAAGCGAAGTTCACTATGATTGGTCGCTTGAACTTTGGGTTATAACGGCCAACGCGGTGCGCCCTCTCTATGGTTTTAAGTTCAACTCCCAGGTTTTGTTTACAGATTTCTTTGACAATATTCTCTGACTCATTCCATGTTTCGGAGTGACTGTTGTCTTCGATTCCGTAAAAAACTAGATTTTGTCTCCGACTTCTATTTTCAAGGTCAACATTCTTGTTGTGTAACTCCTGGACTTTCTCAGAAAGTTGCCGAATTTGATTCTCTTGAACTGACAGTAATTTATTAACCTTCTCTATCTGGCCCTCGGTTTCGTTAAGTTTATCTTTCATTTCTTTCATCATGGTTTCGTGCTTTGCGAATCTGAGGTCAATGCTATCTAGTTTCTGCATAATAGTTGTTTGACCACTTTGTAGGGATTTTAGTAATTCCATTTCGAATTCTGTGAGGGGACCGGTGACTCTATGTCACCGGAGAGCAACAGCAATAAAATGAGGTAAAAATCAGGGTTTACAAAAAGGCGAAAACGTCTACGAGACAATACGAGGCGCGTCCGCTTATGTATAAAGTCATCGACACTTGGAGTAGTGGGAGGAGCCGGCAAAGTGCACAACAGTTTTTGCACTTGGGTAGGGTAGTAAGGACTAACCTGCAGCATTAGGAGCAGCGTTAACTGCATGTCGGAGAGTGTGCCGGCTCCGAATCCCACGAAGCCAAAATCGCCAGCCCTTATGTAGCTTTGGGTCGGATCACGTGGGTCACGTTGGTTAAAGGCGATTTGTAGATCCGTAGCGAATGGCTTGTCCGGGCATGGGTTATCAGCAGCGATGACTGTCGCTCCGTCGTGGCTTGCCGACACATGCAGTCCTGGTGACGTGGTTGAAGATGGCTTGGGCAAGTAAGGGAGTACTGCCTCCGCAGATCCCGCGTCGAACAATGCGGCTGATCCATGCACGGTCAAGACCTGCAGCATTAGGAGCAGCGTTAACTGCATGTCGGAGAGTGTGCCGGCTCCGAATCCGATCAGGATTCGGAGCCGGCACACTCTCCGGCAACACGCGATCAGGCTCTCTAACGCATACCCACGCGCAGAGAATGAGGCAGGCGATGAAAGGGAGGCGGCTGATTGGTTCGGCAAGCGTGTAGCTTCCAGTACAATGTCAGCTTAGGGGTGAAGGGATTAAGTGAGGTCCGGTGCCGTGTGACCTGCGTTTGTGCCCGGCGACGCGCTGCTGGGTCCACAGATGTATCACTGTGAAAAGGCAGAGAGCTTACGAAGGGAGGGAGGTACGACATAGTCCGCTATATCTTAAAATTTTCGTACCGAAAATCAGCCTTTTGACTTTCTACCCTTCTTCTTTCTTTTGGCCCACTGAACGATGTGCTATTAGTAAAATCCCAATATAAATTGATTTATTCTAGCCCAAAATTTGTTTCATGGGGCCTTTGACGCAAAAGCACTAACTGCTTTCTCAACATGTAATATATATATATATATATATATATATATATATATATATATATATATATGTAATAACTTCCACTTGGAAAGGGATACAATTTGTGGACAGCAATAAAGGATTCCCCTCGGCTTATGGAAAGCATGCAAGAAAGTTTTAACTTATGCTTAGCACCCACTCAGAGCTCGTCAAAATAGCTGTCTGTCATTCGTAGGCAATGCACTAAAACAAACTTGTATTTATTGTATCTGAGGTGTACACAGCAATCAAACGAGCGATTATAATGTCAGCTGGTTACAGTTTGAAGTTCAATTACAAAAGCCCCCAAAGTGTTTCAAAGTTAAATAGTGTGCTTCTGTGCTTCTCTGGTTTCTCATGTAAATAAAAAATAAAAAAAAACCTTTTTGCTGCAATTTTTTTTTTAGTTTTTTTAGTGCTGCTTTTAAAACAATCTTCCAGATGAGATAGAAAACACCGCTTCACTTAGAACATAAACAGGGACGTAACAAAAATTGTAAGGTTCCGTCACTGGGCTGCGTTCCGGAGTTGTTTATGCCCGTGTCCCATTAGAGCGACAGACAGAAACAAAAGACAGCGACAAGCCTCAAACCCACGCAGCATGCTCGCGATGGTACCATTGGCAGGCGTTTAGTCGTTCGGTGCTCGTGACGTAAACACGAGCGATTGCAAGCCTGCCAAAGATACCCTCGCGTGCATGATGATCGTGTTTCAGTATAGCATCCTTTACTCTACAAAACCTCTCGAATAGCGAAAGACTCTGGTTTGAGGCTTGTCGTTGTGGTTTGCTTCTGTCTGTCGCTCTAGTGGGACACGAGCATTACAAGATTAGGTGTGGTCCCAACATGTTCATGTGTTATGAACGCTTCACGAAACAAAAACGGGAATGTTAAAATTAGACTCTTATTTCCGAACTTGCAGGTCGAGGTAATTTACATTGCCCTCTTTGGGAAAAAAAAAAAGAAAAGCTTCAGCTTTTCGCGAGGCTTTTTTTTTTATGTGCTTTTATTCTTATTGATTTCCAGATTTAAAGGGGCCATGAAATTAAATAAAAATTTGGCTTAAGGCTAGTTGGTTCAAATCAATTAAAATATTAGAAGGCGTAACTAAGGTGGTTTATGAGATTCCTTTTGGTTGCGGACAACTTTACATCGCTCAGACCGGCCGAAGCCTTAATAAGAGAGCGCGGAAACACAAGATAGACGGACGCAATGATTCGGGTGACCATCTTGCGGAGCACTGCGAACGATGCGGATGTGAAACTTTGTTAGAGCACACAAGGTTTATTAAGAGAGGGAAGAAAAAGATGGAAAAGAGATAAATCGAAGCTTTCGGTATGCACAAAGCTGCTGACAAATGCGTAAGCAGCGATCCCTTTATCTGCTAAACAAAGAAATTGTGTTTCTTGACGGCTGCGTGTGATGAGCGATAGGAATCTTTAGCTTCTGCATGTGTTTAGGCGATGGGGATCGACAGTTTGACAATGTTTCGTGTTTTATTAAATGAGTTGGAAGTTGACGTTTGCCCGCGTCGTACGTGGTTCTTTTTTGTCTTGTTTTGTTCGCGCCTTTTATCTTTTTATTCGACAGGAAGTGAATTTTGGGCTGGAACAGAGGATTTTACCATTCGGGGTTTAATATTCGCATATCGTTTAGTGGGCCAAAATAAAGAGGGTAGAAAGTCAAAACCAGCTTTTCGGTTACGAACATTTGGAGATATAGGGGACTATTTTGTACCTCATTTCCCTTGAAAGCTCTCCGCCTTTTCACTGTGATAGATCCTCTGTACTCGGAGCATGTCAGTGTTACCCAACGCAAGTCAACGGTACCCACAGCACTTCAGCCGACCTGAACTCACGCGTTGCACACGAGAACTGCGTCACTCGGATGTATGCGCTCGTCAACAAATATTTGGATTCGCGTTCGTGGTCAATGAGTGCCCTGACGGAACTTATAATCACTTGCGAATGACAAGTTATATGTTGTGTTCAAAAAGTACGGTGAAAGTTTCGAGTCATCGCACCGGTGCAAAAGCATGTCACGACCACGTGATTTCTCAATCCGCTTTTGAGTTGAGGATTAAAGCAAAGGAGGAATGAAAAATAATTTCATGACTCCTTTAAGCGTAATACAATATGAATATAAATGCAAAGGGGGGGGGGGGGGGGTGTATTGGGTGAGTGGGATGCTCTGCTAATCTATGAGGATGTCACTTTCAGCTGAGTCATTGGGTGGTTATTTTTTGTCTCAACGGCATGGTAGCGTGATAGTGCTCATAACGGCGCGGATGGCCCTATCGCACCACTTACCGAATTAGGGAACCACAAGCAGCAGTAAAGCACGAGAATAATAGGCAGTTTCATGATACTCCTAAAACATATGGTTTCGGAACAATTCTTTTAAAATAAATGCCATTAAAACGGCGGTCGTCGCACAGAGCTTCGCATCGGAGCGCTGCTGGCGGGGCTAGAGAACTCCATAACAACGCGGCGGTGGCGACCTCTAGTTGCATCCACAGAAAGAGTCACACCTTTGGCGGGCATCGGGACTCTGGTTACCATGAGCTTTAAGCAAACTAGTTCTTTGCATGAAAACAAACTAAAATAAACTTTTTTTGTAGGAACCTTTATTGGAGATTGGTACAAAATAGCAGACACGGGATGGTTCTTAAAAAATTGTTTACAAGGTTTCGCGGCATAATTACTATTGTTTTTATACTACTACGACTGACCGGAGATTTGAGGTAGCGCGTCCCGAGCTGGGTGCGTGCCGAGTTCTCTGTGTATTCACGGCACCTCTGCAAGGGAGACGGGGCTGGCAACCCTGACATGCCTTTTACCTAGTCTGTTTCGGCTACAATATTGCCGATGAAAGCAAAAATAGACGAGAAATAGTTGACGCTAATGAATGCAACACTCTGAGCCAGTTCAATGAGCTGTGCAGTTTCCTCAGTGGCCGCGGCGGGAGAAATGGCGGCGTTGCGATCGCCGATGGTTGGGTTCCATTGTACGGATTGGTGCAACTTCTTTGGGGAATATTCCATGGTAGTATACTGCGTTTTAGTAACGTTGGCTGTACTACTGTTCCGCTATAAAGTGGTTACCAAAAGGCTGTCCCACTGTTTGCGAATTGTTGCGAGACATGTGAGGAAAACCCGCAAAACTATGCCATGCAGCTGTGGCGTGACAGACTCTAGCAACAAAAGTAAGACATTGTTGCCCCGATCATGGGGAAGCACTGTCGCGAGGAGCGCTGCCTGGTCATGCAGTGCAGATGTTGAAAATAAACATGCGGCAACAGTTGGGCAAAAACTGATGCACAGCTGCAGTCCCGTTGTGGCACGCACCGTCTGCTGAATAGGCCTGAGCAACAGTCAACCAACAATGGTGTCCAGTGTTTCCGCAACGATTCCTCGACACATCTATCCCAACCTAGCGCGAAACTGTTATGTCGTACGGTTGGAACACTTTTGGAAAGCAATGTTTGGCGACTGCATTCTGGCAGTGTAAACGCAAACTGTTTTTGAATCTACCACGGGAACAGTTTAACAACATCAGGACAGCACACATTTTGCTGGATAAAAGCAATGCTTCGGTAACAGTTGCGAGCATGAAACAATCAAAGGTTGACCGACACAGTTGCCGCAGTGCTTTTGCACCGGACACTTCTGCAGTGTTATGACTGTTTCTGCCACATTGTTGCGCAATTGCAGTAAAACTGCTTTCTGTTGCGAAACTTTGTTGCGCCGACTGTCTCCACAACATAAATTGTAACCTGGGACCAGGTTAACACAGTGGTAGATATCCAGATCAGAGTCTGCATCCAAGCAGTCCACCACGTTGAGACTCTTGGGAGATTGGGGGACGCCTTCTTTTCATTTGGGCACATTTTCTGTAAATGTCCCACCTTAGAGCAGCTATGGCAAACGGCTTTGTTCTACCAGCATTCGCTTGCCGGATGTGCTCTACCGCATCTTTCACACCTCTTGTTTTGGCTGATTTTCTTTGTGTTACTTAGTGTCTTGCCCTTATCTTTAGGCCTTGACTTCATCACATGCAGCGACGCGCCTTTATCGGTGACTTGCAGTAACGCTGTCTCTCTAGCAGCGAGTTCTCGGTCCAACGCAATCTTGCATGCTTTCTCGAAAGTCAAAGTTTCTTCCGCGAGCAACGCTCGCTGTGTTTCTTCACGCCTTAATCCTGCCACGAGTCTGTCACGAAGAGCCTCTTGCAAAAATGGTCCGTATTCACACTTCCTTGCCAGGTGCTTTAAGGCTACAATAAAGTCTTCGAAGGTCTCTTGTTCCTCTTGCACCCGTCGGTTGAATTTGCATCTTTCTGTGATAACCGAGCTTTTCGGACTGAAGCGATTCTTAAAAAGCAACTTCACTTCCTCGAACGACTTATCTCCTGGCTCATCCGTTACATCCAGACTCTTGAGTACTTCGTACGCTTGAGCTCCGATTACAGCTAAAAACACGACTAGCTTGTTTTCGACTTTGACATTGTTCGCGATTACAAGCTGCTAAACTCGCTCTTAATATGATTCGAAGTTTTGCGCCTTCTCATCGTACTCGTCAATCCTTCCTAACCGCGGCCATTGAAGAGGTAGTTGATGGTGTACTTATCGCTTTCTGTCTTCAATCCGTGACTTGAGTGTCGGCGTTGGTTCCATCGATGCGGGAGCTTGCTGTCCGCTCGCCTGGCTCTCGCTGCTGTCCCCTAAGTACTCCGTGCATTCCGTGTGTCCGCGGGGGTTCGAATCCCATCCTCGTCACCAATGTACTAAGTTGTCAGGACAGCGCTCCAACAGACAAGAAGCGTGGCTTTACTGAAGTCCGGAGCTTATATACAGAAAATGGTATTGCACGGCATGCGTCGATTGGTGCGCGATACAGCACGCAGTAACTTTCTACGTGACGCTATAACAGCAAGAGACTTCCTTGTTGTTGAAGTTCAGAAGAAAATTATCGTGGCAGCCAGAAATCATTGCACCATAGTCTTTTCTTGGATTCTCAGCCATGTTGGTATCCGAGGCAATGAGGCGGCCGACCGCGGTGCCCGCACATGCGTCAGCAGAGAGGTGGATATTAAAAGGATCCCTTGCAAGCCGAGTGGAATGAGGAGATCTCCAACAAGCTGCATCTCATTACGCCGAATTTGGCTGAATGGGCGAGCGCCCGGCACCAGGAACGGTTTTACGAAGTAATACTGTGTCGCTTGCGCATTGGCCACACGCATCTGACTCGCCTGCTCCGTGGGGAGGATGTCCCCTTGTGAGAACAATGTGAAAAACCTCTAAGTGTTCTTCATTTTCTAATTGAGTGCCCTTTCTATGAACGGGAACGTCAATCTCACTTCGCAGAGTTATGCATAGAGAACATTTCCTTACACCCAATGTTGTTATTGGGCGATGAACCATTCGTGACTTACAAGCAGGTTTTTTAAAGTTTTTAGATGCTATTGGTCTTCTACATCAACTGTAAACCTCAAAGCTTTTCACTCATGCCCATTATTGTTTCTGACATTACCCGTTTCATATCTTATTCCTTTATTTTTAACCCTGACCATTAGAGTCCTTTCTTCTTGCTTACCCTCCATATAATAGTTTCCTTCCTTGGCGCTCTTTGGCCTCAGCAGCCCTTACGCCATAAAAAACCCAATCCAATCCAAAACCCGCATCGAGACACATCCCCTCTGACGTCTTCATGATGCCACGCTTTGCGTGGCATACCTTTTTTTTACTTAAGCACTTTTCGCTCAGTAATTTTGATTAAACCTAAAGTACTGAAATAAACGAGCATGCGTTCTTTAAGAAATGGAACATTACATATTTGTCTTCTTTTATATTACAGTTAAAAGAAGAAGAAAAAAAAAGCAAGCAGAAGCCAGCAAAGGAAGCTCGTCGTCGTCTGAACTAAAACCAAGATTAAAGGGGCGGTGCAACAATTTGCGGACTTTGGCTAATTAATTGCGGGAATTGATCCCGGCCACATATAAAACGAAAGACCGAAAACTGTTCTTTTCTACTTGCCCTAGTTTTCATTAAAAAAATAAAAGAAATTGGTATCTCCGGCACCCCTCAACTCAACATTGAAGCGGCACCAGCTTCGCCTGTGACGTCATTCGGAGTGGCGTTGGTTTCCGGTTGCGTCCTTCTGGCTTCCGTTTCCCCAGCGCTCGCCGGCTCGCCAGGCTCGCCGCTCTCCCGTCGATTTCCGACCAACATGGCGGCGCGGCGGGCAGTCGAAGTCAAAGTCGAGACACCAGGAACAATAACGATGCGACGATACTACGGACCACGACCAACGCACTCCGTCGAGCGAGGGAAAGACAAAACGACCGGGTTGCTCGTGTAGCCGCCGACAGGCGCCACGAGCGTCAACGGACGACGGCGACGGTAGGTTCTGTTGACTTGCGGTAGATGGCGCCACAAATAATTTATACCTTTTTTTTAGCGGCAATATTAGGCTTTTGAAGCGTTTCTGCATGCCTAAACAACAAGATTTTTTAAACTTAATCTTAAATCAAGCTTACAATTGCCTAACACTATCACTTACAAAAACCACTCCGAATGACGTCACACCAGAGGTTCCATTTGCGGCCACCATGTGGCGGCAGGTTGGGAAGAAAAAGGATTTTTTCTTTTGCCATTGCGCAGCAAAATAGAAGTATTTTGGGGTACGGTGGCACTTTTTCTCTTACTTATGCCGAAGTAAACAATATAAAAAATACAAGCTGCACATTCGTTCAGTATTAAAATCATTGTACCGCCCCTTTAAGAGTCACAGAACTAAATGGAGAATATTTTAAAATATATAATGAT
Source organism: Ixodes scapularis (assembly GCF_016920785.2). Classification (NCBI taxonomy): domain Eukaryota; kingdom Metazoa; phylum Arthropoda; class Arachnida; order Ixodida; family Ixodidae; genus Ixodes; species Ixodes scapularis. Next base: position 2,143,701 of record NW_024609883.1, on the reverse strand, counting down.
TACCGTAATCTTATACCGGATCAAAGGCTGCTGACAAAACATAAGCCCGCTTCCGTACTGGTAGTTTCGCTGCTCCCTCTTTTTTTTCTTTTTTTTTTATTAGATTTTTAAATTGCGTTTTTGGTCATGTCGGACCTTATTTGTTTATTTTTCATTGGGTTAAACCTGTTATACCGTTTGGTGGCGCAGGTAGAGAGACACTTTTTTTTGCGCTAGCTTGGTAATTAACCAAATTAACTTAAGCACCGCCCTTTGAACTTCAGGTCGGGCGAATTTGCGGCCGCATGTGCCGGATGGCAAGTAAAGTTGCGTCGCTCACGCAGAATTCCTGCTACATTTCCTTTTCGCCCGTTGTCAAGGCGAAGTTTGAAAGGGCCTGCTCGACTTGCAGTGGTACTTTGAACAGGATCTCATGTACGGCCGAAAGAACAGCAGTGTCTGACTCAGCCTCAGAAATAGCACGGGCAACTAATAAGCTGAAAGGCGTGGAAGGTGCTTTGCTGATTTCGCCTAAAGTTGATTTCATGTAATCTCTTTGTTCTTATTTTCCTGCTCACTTAAGGCTCCGCAGTGATTCCAGTTTTCTGTAGAGGTTCTTTTTTTTTTAAAACACCGAGCGAGTTTTAGCTGGCAGTTTCAATGCGGTCTGGTTTCCAGCATAACACTCTTCTTGTCTTAGCGAAGTGAGCCGCAAACACACGTGAGTTTCTGAAATACTTCATTACAGCCTTCAGCATCTTGCAAACTTTTCGCGATGTCCCCAGTTTGAGCATGTCCGACAGCATCAAATTGAGTTGATGAGCGCAGCGTTCAAGAGTTGTGATACTAGAATAGCACACACTGATGATTTTTCACGCGACCCTCATGTTGCTTCCATAGTCGGTAGCAAGAGCGAAAACATTGTGGGTTCCAAGTTTCTCCGCAGCTTTCAAAATCTGTCGCGCGATGTAGTCTCCTGGGAGACTGTGATCTTCCGTCTCCACGGCCCTGTAGACAATAGGCTTTGGTGTAGCCACCACAAAGTTCAAGATGCTGTCGCCCCATACATTGGTCCAGCTGTCTGTGAGTACACTGACGCAAAAAGCAGCGGTGAATTTCTCTTCTACCTGCGTCATCACTCGGGCATACTCAGCCTCCAAGAGTTGTCCACATTTAGAATTCCTGGAAGGCGGCACGAATGCGGGCCTGGGAAGCTTGAGCGCTTCTCGCCAGAATCTGCTTTCCGTGACTAATAAATTTGTTCCTTTGGCATATATTGCTTGAGCCAGCGCATCATCAATCTTGCTTTGACAGTCTCGCGTCATTCTGTCAACGAACCCTTCTATGTTGACTTGACATACCTGTAAGCCTTATTTTGAGAGCCTGGACTTTCATTTTCCGGAGGTGCACGACCTGATCGTAACACTTCCACCGATGGGCTCCTCAAGCGCCATGCCCCATACTCTGATCGTCTCGGGTCGTCCGATGCTGCAGATCTGATGTACGGGGGGCACTTCGGACACCTTGCGATGTGCTCCACAAGGGGGTTGCGAATGAAAATTGTCATTTGGCAGAGCAAAATCTGCACACCGCTAGCCCCTTAGCACTGTTTAGTACGTCAACGTTCCCCCAAACGTTGCAGCCCGGCCTCACCATGGCGCACATTGCACAGTTTTGACGGATGCACACCGAAAGCCCATACTTGGGAACGATGCGCGCGAGGTTTAGAAAACAGTGCTGGGGAAGCTAAAGCAATATAGCCCTGGCTGGCCTCTCCACTGCGCACAGCACACAGTTTTGACAGATCTATGGTCCAGGGAAAGTGTCCCCACCAGAGAACGATGCTCTCGACTTTCACAGCTAAAGTGATATGGCTCGTCCGGCTGCCCCTGGAGAGGGCGAACTGCACGAACGGCGGGGATGAAGAACTACGTAGTTGCTATTGGTTAATTGCTGTAAGATATCTAGTCAAAGCTCACTATATTGACAGGCGCTGTCGGAAACGTTCAAAAAGTTGGTTTATTATAATAGCCCTCCCTAACATTGGCGGAAATATCTTCCGGTTGTTGACTTATGTTCAGATATTTCGAATTATTATATAGAATTATTGCTGTTGAAAGAATCATTCATTTGAAACCAAGATACTTCCCGATGAACTTAAAACATCTATAGTATGTCCTTTGTATAAAGGTGGTACCAGAAACAATACTGCAAACTATCGACCGATTTCTCTCTTGCCCATCATCGCTCGGATCCTTGAAAAGCATGTGTTTAATATAATGACATCTTTTTTAGAAAAATTTAATATCTTATCTCCAACTCAATTTGGTTTTGTGCAAGGAAAGGGCACTCAGCCTCTTCTAGAAGATTTCGCAGATCACCTATACTCAGCATTCGATCACAATCTTGTTACCTCCGCACTATTCTTAGATGTGTCCAAAGCTTTCGACACAGGAAGCCATACGATACTGTTGAAGAAACTGTACAGCCCAGGTTTTCGTGGTTCATTTTTTTTTTTACCTTCTTAAAAACTATCTTTCTCATCGCTCTCAACTGGTGTGCGCATCTGGATTTCAGAGTTCTCGAACTGAACTAAAAGCCGGAGTACCACAGGGGTCTATTCTATCACCTCTTTTGTTTAACATCTTGGTCAATGACATCGCCACCATGGTACCGCGATGTAAGCTATATCAATACGCGGACGACACTGTAATTATGACACAACACATCAACTATGCCAATTCCATCAGCCAGTTGCAATCTCAAGCAATAGCAATTATGGACTGGTTAAAAAAAACCTTCTTGATAATAATGTTAAAAATACAAAACTAGTATGCCTCTATAATCCACTCAAAACAGTCACTCTCAACATTCCATTAGTTCTGCACTCTTCTTTCTGCCATCAATGCAAATGCATTCCGGTTGAGTATACAGATAGCGTGAAGTATCTAGGCATATATTTTGATAGTGGTCTGAAATGGAATGTTCATTTTACATACATCTGTACAAAACTGAGAAGCATTAGTTGCCTATTATATAATACAAAACATTTTTTTCCTGTATCTGTTCGAAGAATGATTGCCCATTCGCTTGCATATAGCGTCCTTCGCTACTCCATCACCGTTTTCGGCCATTCTTCTGAATATTGGAAAACCAAGGTGGACTGCATCTTGAAAGCTATACAGAAAAGTATCTCTTATAAACTTAAAATACCTGACAACGCTAATCTTTTCGAGTATTTGCAACTACCCAACTTCCAAACCCTTTATGTTCATTCAGTGGTATTACGGTACTTTTGGAATTCTGATTTCAAAATCTTAAGCCCACCCACACGTGATCTCCGACATACGCACCCTTTTCACATACCTTTTTCCCGCACTCGTTATGGCGAAAGTACGCGTGCGTTTTATGTGCCATATATTTTTTCTCACTTACCACCTGAACTTCTAAATCAACCATCCCTGAGCAAAGTTAAAAAGATTCTTAGAGGTATTTCGTTTTAATAGCGAACTATTGTTTTGTTTTAGTAGCGAACTATCGCAGACTCATTTTGCATAGTAATGTGTGCCAATTTTAAGCGCCTGCCTTTCTGGAACATTAATGAATATTCTGCTGTTTGTAGGACATTTTAAGAGAAGACCTTCCGCGAATTTGTTTTTTCGCCTATTTTCTAGTTTTGTGGTATTTCATTTTGCTTTGACATTGCTATTGATTTCCGTTTTAGTCATTGCATAATATCTTTTCGCGTAAAATCTTCAAGTTGTAACTAGCGTGACTAACTTCATGGAATCATGTTTAAATTTGTCTTTTTTGTCTGTTTTTATTATTGTATTTTCAGTAACTACCCATGGTACATATCGTTTTTTTTTAATGGAGGATGGCGTCGCAGAAGCCACGTGTTAGCTTTAATGCATCCACAATACCAAACTTTTTTTTGCTGGTAGAAATAAACAATTAGTATTAATCCAATTTTTCGAAATTTCGGGAAACCTGTTTCGTCGTAGTTTTCCGGGATTTAAAATTTCCGGAAATTTTACATTTTTAGTTAAAAGGCGCGAACTGAAACAGGATGAAAAACGACACACGTACGACACGAACAAGCGCCAACTTCTCACTGGAAGCTGGAAGTTACAGTTGGAATAGGCGGCTGTCCGGGTTGTACGTGTATTTTTTCGCCCTGTTTCAATTCGTGCTTTTTAACATTTTAATCGATATGTACAAACTAGCTGCAACCAAACTTTTAAGTTTACATTTTACGTGCTGTATTTCTCTTGTGATCGAACGGTTCTGACTCCAATTTTATCTTTTTTTCGTTTTTTTCTTTTTGGGGTATAAACTTCAAAATAAAATGGCGAACAACTCTTTTAAATGTTTGCCACAATTCATTTACTTGTGTAATATTACTGAACCCATCTAGGTGCTGTTCAAGGTAGTCAATCACCGATTATTGATTACACTTCTCGTAGTCGAAATGTGGCTTCCGCCCAGTAGTGTTGCACTCGCATTCTATAAAAGTGCATTGAAAAAACACCGACTTATCTGATATTCCTTCATGAGCTGTAACCACACAGTAATCAAACTGGTTGCTGACGAATACAATATGCCGTAACGTTCTAGATTTTGCAGAAGCCCGTGTCGGATATTTTACACATTGTGGAAGGCAGCGACAAAACACCAAGTTACAGAGCACATTAGCTATTTCGGTTCCCTGACAGGCGAATGCATCTTGCAACCAACTAGCACTGAGGGCATTCTGTCGGTGTCGATTCCGGTTTTCTGAACACGGTTCCAAGGGCCACCCATGTTCCGATAGAATTCATTTCGCACTAAACATTTTCTGAAGCTTTTTCGGGCTTCATCGGATACTAGAAATTGTTCCCTTCAATGGCCATAGCGACCCCGCCGCCAAGGAAGCATCTGTTTCTGCGTAGCGTTTAGTTTGACGGCATAACCTCTTTGTCTTGGATGTCATCGTATAACCACGGGTCCGTTATCAGTAGAACGTGCGGGTCATAGGTAAGGGCTATAGCTTCCATATTGTCTATTTTATTAATTACACCCCTTGCATGAAAGACAATCCTCAGCTCGCTACATATAATCAGCTGATTTTTCCAGTATGGGAGCTCAAGTGTTGCCCATCAGCACGGCCCTAGTTCGATTCATCGTTTTTTTACGTTATCCCAATTATATAGCTCTTGATTATTTTTTGTCTTGTCATACGACTGGAAAACCCTGTATCCTCGTTCTTTGTTTGAAAGTTAATGGTTCCATGGGAACCCTTGAATTGTGCGCACACGAAAAGAAAAATCTTCGATCGAGGACCGTGTACCATTTAATTTTATTGCATTGGGAAGTTGCTTCTCGCCAGGATCCATACGTATTGTTATCGAAGGGTGTTGTGGATATTTGTTGGGGTTTCCTAGCCGATGAGTCCGTTCCATGCTTTGTACAGCAACGCCGAACTCGTCTTAAAACACTTTTTTGCGCATCGTGTTGTTAAGCAGATATTGTTTTTCATACGGAATTTCCTATATCCGTATATGATTAGACTGTTTCTCCGTACATGGCTTTATAGGTCGAGGGTCACAAGGGTCACAAGTGACGACAGAAAGGTCGCTAGGGTCACAAGTGACGTCTCGAGGGTCAGAAGTGACGTCACGAGGGAGGAGGGGGAGGAAGGGAGGAATTGGAAGGGGAGGAGAAAGGGGAGAAGAAGAGGAGAAGGAGGAGCGGAGGAGGAGGAGAAGGTCTTCCTACCCTCCTTTCCTCCTCTTCAAGAGCTGCGTTGTTTCATTTCCTGCCAACTAGACTGGGATCTCTGTATGGCGTCTGCGAGAAAATCTCCCAGAACAAACCTTAAGGCCAAACATATCTCGATTAATACTATTTGACAAACGTTTTTATCACAATATAGCTTTTGGAAACTCATTGTTACCGTCCCCTATATCGATTGTTAAGCTGAGAAAATACCCCAAAATTACGCCCCATTTTCGTGCTCACCACTTCGTATACTAATTCTGCGATACCCTTAGCAATATCAGAACGAAACGTTTTGCCCAACCGCATAATCACTGCTAATCGTATTGATCCCGCAGAGTTACAGCTGTTAAGAATCGCTACACTTTGAGCACAAACAAAGAAATCCTTTGCACTCAAAACGAAATCAGAAGAGTGACACGAAGCCAGGACTAGCCAGCGCTCCAACTGGCACTAGCTCTCCCTCTCTCGCTCGCACTCTACTCGGTGTCACCCTCAAGGCTGCTGCACACATCTGCCTTGGTGGCGTTTGCATTCAACCAAAACGACCGCAACAAAAAAGTCGTCGGGACAACTATTTGCCGTACACAGCACTGCAAGCGAAGCGATCCATGAGTCACGGTTATGGCGACTTTTGGTCGTTACGGTCGTTTCGGTTGCATCCGAAAGCAACCATTGCAAATGTCTGAACCAGACTTTATATTAGAAGCTCCGCCTTCAGCGCGAGCTTGCTGGCTTCCGCAGTGCCTTGGTTGCGCGTGCATGCGTGTTCGCACTTGTGTTAGCAAGGCCAGAAAGCTCGCGCTGAAGGCGGAGCATCCAGTATCAGGCTAAGGGTGAACGGAGTCCAGAGGAAGCTTTCGGGATCCCTTGCAACAACAGAAAAAATTTGACAAGTCCCGTTTTAAGTCACAATATATTTATAGCTATAGCTGCAGCGCGTCACGGCGAAGCCGTTAATCCTAGGCATCGCTCTCACACACCTTGGGGCAGTGCGGTTCACAAAAGCATTCGAAACCAAATACACATCTTTTTGTGATTGCGAACGCGTTTGTTTCGTTCTATTTTTTTCCGAACACTTTATTTTTATTAGGTGTGTGAATGCGCATCTACATTGGCATCTACGGTGCTACGACGGCATTTTGTTATACGCTCTTACTGTTTTTTTAAAGATCGCGAGCAGTGGGAATTGTGTACTCTAAAACTTCTAAGTTTTGAGCGGGTTATTGGCTGTATGACGTAGCTAAGTGCTAACGCCTCCGCTTTGCACGCATTGGACCCAGGTTCGATTTCACAAAACGATATTTTGCGAGAATCGGGCCATATCCGATGACGGACTTCTTACATTCCCAACTACAACATCAACAACAACAAATATAACACACGCTCAATAGCGGACATCATTTTCACTTGTGGCACGAGTCCATACACTCTAAGAAAAAAAGGGTGTAGTTGGGTGTATCGGGCGCAGATGCACCCCTTTCTGGTCACACACACCCTTCGTAACTAAGCAGGTGTAATGGTACACCAACTACCAGCATCCTCCTCTCCACCCCAAAACGGATCGGCGTAACTGCACACCAGCACTTACACCCCTGTCAACTCGTGCTTGGGTTGGATTTAGTGGGATCATGATGGCTACGTGTTTCCGAAAAGTAAAACAAAAATAAACAAGTTTATTTTCTTATAGATATTTTGCTTATGCTAGTAAGTTTTAGGCATCAACGAGGTTAATTATTTGCTGTTGTAATGCAATGGTAAAATTACTTATGCGTAGTTCAATTCGCGGTTGATACCGGAACTAGAAACATTCACCCTGCGAACTTCAAATACAGAACAAAAAATGAAGCAGGAGTGATCTGTTCTTACTGGCCCTAGCACGGAGTTGTGCAGTGCGTGTTTAAGAAACAGACGGTGAGATTGAAGCAAAGAAATGTGAAGTGCAGTTTGCTTGGCACAAAATGGTCCCAGCAATGGTGTAAGTGTAAATATCTGTGCCGCAACCAGAGGTCGCAACACCGAACGCTCTAGAGGGTTGACGCGTTGTTGAACCAATCTGTCAATGTAAACAGGCAGCTTTGGTGAAGCCCATTGGAACAATCGTATGCGGTTCGAGGGACTTGAAATAAGTGACAGCGAAGTTCAAAAGAATCGAAAATCGGGTAGGTATTTCGACGAGCACCGCCTGGCAGCTTACTTCAGCTGCAGTGGGAGTTGGCTGCCAGGTTCCTCGCCGTCGCCGCTCATGCTCGGCTTGTAGACGCCGTTTCTTACCCATGCTATTCTGGCGCGTCGTTTCATTGGCAAGAGAGCACATGCAAATGAACCAGAGAAGCCACACGCTGCCGCCGACAGCTTTGTCAGCATGGAGAGGCTTCTACGGCGCGGCAGCGACACACTGCTAGCTTTTAATCAGTACAGTCAACTTTCTGCTCGAACGTAGCTGGTGACTATATTACAGTGCTGGAAGATCACTTAGGACTGCTTGTTCGTGTTAAAAATTCCCCGGTGCCGCTAAGAACAGGGCAATGCGACAACGCTTGCGCACTTCGAAAGTCGGCGAAAAACGACCTCGGGTTTGGTTTGAGTGCGTCGTTGTGTCCCGTGGCTATGATAATGACTCGTGTGCATCGCGTATATAGCGGGAGTTTTATATTTTATTTTCATATGAGTAAAGCTATGCGCACTACGTCGGGCACCTCGACTGGAAATGGCAATACGCACGACGCGAAACTCATAAAACGAATGGTTACAAGGAGATTCCGAAGCGGTGGCGTGGCATAGTCCTTCTACTTCCGGCTGCCGAACGCGTCGGACGTTCGAATCATGAGTTCCGAAGGAGCGGCGATAACGGCCCTCGCCGGCCGCGGTAGTACTGTTTTTCCCGGCTCAAGTGAGTCCAGGTTTTTGTTGCCCCAGCTTCCATCAGGTGATGCAATGAAGAAAGCGGTCGGCCTTCACTGCGATATGGCCGGAAGGCCATACAGGATTGAGGATTTCTGGCAACCGCTCGACGAACTGGGGTCTTCGGGGAAGTAGCCGGAATAAGGGCGTACCAGATGTTTCATGTCTGGCTGCTTGACCTGAGGACCTGCGCGGCCAAGCTCAAGCTGGTAACGCAGGACGGCTCACTGTCAAGGGACGCACCTGTATTGTCATGGACCCCTCCAAGCAGGAGGTGCGCATCAAGTTACACTGGGTGGCGTTCGACGTGTTGAACGACACCACTCGCAAGGCTTTCTCGGAGCACAGCAAGGTGAAGGACGTAGCGTCCGACCACTGGAAGGTGCCGGGCTTCGAGAGAGCCGAGTCTACCACTCGGATAGTGCGGCTGGTACTCCGGGAGGGTGTCACCCTTGACCGCCTCCCCCATCAGCTGCGCTTCGGAGGCAGCTTGGGATTGGTCGTTGTGCCTGGGAGGGCCCCAGTATGCCTCCGGTGCCGTAGGACCGGACATATCCGTCGAGACTGCCGGGCCCCCAGGTGCTCCGAGTGCCGCGCCTATGGTCACGAGCGTGACGACTGTGCCCGCTCCTACGCCCAAGCCGTGGGACAAGGAGTCAACGAAGACCACGATGAAATGATGGACGAGGAAGAGGCGGAGAAAGCGGCCGCTCCAGATGAAATTCAGGCCAAGCAAGCCAAGAGCGACGACGCGTCCGGCACCTCCCCCAAGTGAGCAGCCCCGGGCTGGCCGGACAAGCCGGCGACTGCGGCTCCTGCAGATCAACCTATAGTTGAGCGCTTGACAGTACCTCCAATGGAGAGTGCCGTGGCTGGTGCTTTGCCATTGTCAGACGAGGTCCCCATCACACCAGAGATGGACGTTGAGCTGGGCTCTGCGACGCGCAGGTTCGAAGACGTCCCGGACACGATTGGCCAGGAACTTTGGCTGCGTTAGCTCGAACGCAAATGGAGGATGGTGTCGGGCGGGAGCGGAGTGGATGGCCACCAGCGGTCTGGCGCAGACCGCGGAGGATCACGCGACAAACTGTCACAATGAACGGCGGTGCAGGCGGGTTAGTCCTCACTAACCCGTGGTCTCCTTACGAAGTCCTGTCCAAATAGTAGTAATAGTAGTAATATTTTATTCACAGGAAATATATACAAAAACAGTGATCTGGCCCACAAAAGCAGGGGTGTGCTTGTGTGTGGGGCCAGGCAAACGACGGAACGCATCGACATGAGGAAATCGGAATCAAATTGCACAACAGAAAAAAGGCACTTAGAAGTTATGCAGTTAGACATATTACAATCAATTCATTAAAGAATGACACCAGGTTTTAAGTTTGAATTTTATTCTTTTTAAGGATGTCATAGCTATTAAAAATTGAGGAAGACTATTAAATAATGTTGGAATATAATGATTTCTTGTTCTTTTTCCGTAGTGGGTGTATACTTTCGGGACAACATATCTTTCTGTATGTCTTAAGACTCTGGTTTTGGCCACTTTATTCTTAAAAGTCTTATTAAAAAAGTTTTGCGTGATTGTAGCAAAGATATGAAATTTTTCAAAAAATAAAATACCCAGCTTTGCCACCTTTTCCTCCATTTCTAATGTTTCGTACCCAGTTCCATAGGTGATATGGTTCACAATCTGTTTTAATACCCGATCTATCGCAGTCATTTTAGAACGAGAACAATGACCATACACAGTGATAGCGACCCTTAATGTCCGAGGCCTCTCAGATCGCAGGAGGCAGAGGCAACTCTACCGACTAGCAGTCGAACAGGACCTCGACATCATCGCTGTGCTGGAGACCAAGGTCGAGAGTGAGGACCAGACCAATCTTATGGTTAGATCTTTTACGGCGCGTTACGAAGTGTGTGTTAGTCACGCGGTTCGGTCGTCGGCGGGCTGTTTGCTGTTAGTACGCCAAAGTTTGGGTGCAACAGTCGAGATGGTGACGACGTGTGCGTCAGGGCGCTTTGTTGTATGTGATTTTTCTTTTTCATCGTATGATTGGAGGGTCATTTGTGTGTACCCTCTACCCCTCAAGTAGGGTTGATGAGCAACGGGTGTTTTTTTTATTTCATGCATCAGTACTGAAAAAGTGAGAGCCTTATTATTTTTCTTGGCGATTTAAATTGCATCTGCTCTGCTGGGAACAAGTCGAGTTCAATGCCCTATCGCGATTTAAGCACAGAGAGCCTTCTAAGTTTAATCAGCGAGTCAGGCTTAAATGATGTTGGCGAATGTTTGAGGAATGGCCGCGAAATCTAGTACACCCATTTCCAAGAGTCGAGTCACGCCCGTCTAGATCGAGCGTATGTTTCTTTAGATTTGATACCATTATGTTTTGAATATCGCATATACCCTGTTTCTTTTAGTTGACACTGTCTACTTTCCTTCTGTATGTGTAGTAAATCCCAAGCCAGAGAAGTTTTTAGCTGGGTATTGTGGAAATTGAATGCGAAACTTTTGGAGGATGACGTTTTCACTGCCCAAGTGCAGGCCGTGGTTGAAACACTGAAGAGCCAGAAAAAATTAGGATATGGCGTGAGATGGGAGCTTTTTAAGCAGGAAATAAAAATGAAAGCATAAGAGTGGGCAGGCATACTTAAAAGCACTGAAAGATGCAACGAAATGTTATTGTGTAATAATTTGCGGATACTGCTAAACAAGGAAACTAAAGTGCCTGGGGCATTCAAGAACGATATTTCTTTTGTAAAAGGTGAACTGGAGATTTTAGATCGGGAACGATATTGTGAAGCGATTACTAGAGCCAGAGCCGAAAGATGGTCAACTGGCGAAGCGCCAACTAAGCGTGCGCTGAGCCTCGGGAAAAGATATGCTCGGAGTAAGGGGGGTAGGGAGGAACGGGTCAGTTACGAGCGATAAGGAAGAAAGCGAGCTCGGCATTTGTAGAATATTATGGTAGATTATTTGCATCCTGTCCAGTAGATGTCCAGCTTTTTAAAGATGAATTTTTGGGTTCCTTGCCGCGCATAGATGACGAAACGAAAGAATTATTAGAATCGACCATCAGCGTAGAGTAAGTGGTCTTTACAATAGAAGACCTAAACCCGGGAAAGCCTCCTGGCCCAGAGGGCCTAAGTGCTGCTTTTTATAAGACTCGGATACAGGAGATTGCCGCAGTCCTAGCCAAGGTATTCAGTGAAGCATATGATTTGAATATGTTGCCTCCATCTTTTTTGTCGTCGCACACAGTGCTAATCCCCAAATGGAGCGGTTAAGTTGCAGCAGGTCACAGCGTATTGGCCAATCAGTCTGACTAATGTCGACTACAAAATTTTTAACGAAGATCTTAGCAAGGAGGTTGCGAACTGTAATATCAGAAAGAGTGGGGCCCCATCAAACTTGCGGCATAAAAGGGAGGACTATTTTTACCAATATCCATAAAGCGTGCAGTGTTCTCGAGTGTTGCGACGCAATGCGTACTTGCTTTGAGATGCTCCAGGTAGATTTGGAAAAGGCCTTTGACCGTGTGCCTCACGACCTGCTCTTAACCATTCTCGATCATGTGAGCGTCGGCGCTGTTATCCGCGAAGGTGTCAGCATGGCGTACAACGGTTGCTCGACGAGACTTATGGTGAACAAGTCGATTGGAAAACATATAAAAGTGAATTGATCCGTCCGCCAAGGGTGTCCTTTGTCTCCTCTTCTTTTTTGTATTTACATAGAAACCCTTTGCATTAGTATTTTTGAAAACAGTTCCATCAGTGGTTTTGAGCTTCATGCTACCGAAGTTAAAGTGTTGGCGTATGCTGGCGATATTGCAGTGTTTTGTTCCAACCACGAGAGTATTGTTAAAGTTGTTCACACGCTTCAACGTTTTTGCGAAGTTAGTGGCAGCTCTGTTAACTGGGCCAAATGCCTGGGATTTTGGCACGGAGAGTGTACTCCATGTTCGTTTGCCAACATGCAGTGGGTGACCACCCCCGTAAAATATTTGGGTGTGCCTCTAGGAAATTATTGCGACAGCAAACCCTATTGGCGTGGGCAGGCGGTGGAACTTCGTAAAAGAGTAGAAAATATTTTTGCATGGGCCACAGTTCGCAATTTGTTTTTTGTCAGCAAACTGTGGTACATTCTACAAGTCTTGCATTTTTCGTGGGTAAATGTGCAGAAATTGCACCGGGTATTTGCGGTGTTTGTCTGGGACTCCATGTGGGAGCGATCAAGTGGGATGAATCTTTTCCGGCGCGTACGCAATGGAGGGCTTAGTTTGACATATTTGTTTTTACGCCAGGTTTTTAATCGGTTCATGTATTTTCGGGACGTAAGTAACCCCTTTTTGCGTACCGTTTGTCAAGTGAAAGTTACAAGCAGGTTGCCTGAGCTGATTGTTTCTACGTCTTCTATGTCTGGTGGCATTCATGGATATGTAAAGGAAGTGGTTGCCTCATGTAAATTTTTGTTATCTCGTTTTCCAGTTGAGTATTTGAGTGAAGTTCCTCGGAAAAGATTGTATAAAGCTGTGTGCGGTAGTGTGTTCCCTGTACCTCTAAACAGAGCCCTATACTGTGCAAGCCCAGGGCAATATGTTTTAAAGTGAGTTAGTATTGTGGTGCCCGCAGGCACCAAGACTTCTTTAAATTACATTCAAGTATGCTGCCGGTCAAGACGTGGCTAAGCGAGAGGAGACTTTTCGTACCGTAAGGGGATCACTGTTTTTTATGCAAGAAGCCAGAGACAGTCGAACTCGTGCTTCTTGAGTGCTGGGATGGGGTCTTCTTCTGGGACATCCTCCAACCTACCCTTAAAAAGGGCCTCCCCCTAGACGCGCATGGAATCTGTTATCTTTTGGTTAAAACCGAGGAAGGTTTTCCCTTTGACCTGGTTATGCTGTTGGGCCTGCATAGTATTTGGAAGTCCCGAATCGCTGTACACAATGCCGACAATAATGTGTGGGAGGCGGCGGAATATTTTAGTGAAACTATCTTTGTCTGTTGAAGTCAACAGAGCACAGAAGTGTGAGCCTGAGTGGCTTCCGTGCATTGAGGCACTGTTGCCCATGAAACATTTCTAGCCCCCGACACCAGTCACCTTCGACTGGTTTACTTTAGCCTTGCCCTGTTTCCTGTGTTTTGATCAATATGTCTGCCTATTTGACAGTGTAAAAATCCGGCAATAAAGAAAGAAAAGTGGCGTGGCATAGTGGTAAAGGTTTTTCTTCATACGCAGCGGACCCCGATTCGATCCCCGGTTTGGGCGTGCTTTTTTATTTTTGTTTTCTAGAAAAATTTTATTGTCGAGCATTTGGCGATATTTAAGACATTTCTTTTTTACGATTAACACTGAAAAAAAAAAACGATTGTTGTCAACGAAACTTCGCAGAACTAAATGGTATGGGACTCCCACTCCCTTTCCGGAGGTGCAATTGGGGACAGCGGGGCTTGGGTTGCCGGCTCCGCTGTCCCCGGGGGGGAGGGGGGGGGGGGTTTACGGGTAAAGTTTTGTAATTAGTAGCCGCATATTGAACGCAGGAATGCAGGCGGGGGGGGGGGGGGGGTTAAGTTAACGTGCTCACCGGGGATACATGTGCCGCCCGAAAAGGGTAACCCAAATGGCATGAGCTCTCCGTGTAGTGCGTATAGCCATTTCGGTAGTTTGATACTTTAGACCCATGTTACGGATAAAGAAAACAGAACGTGGGATGGCCAAAAGCACGCTTTTCGTTTAAGGCTCGTCAAATTATGAGGCGCTGGAGAAATGCAGCCTGAAGTCCTTATTTCGAACTCTTTTTGTTCACCTTCCGCCCATTGAAAAGCATGCGGGAAGAGCCATAGAACGCACCTGGTATCGCTGCGCCGCAGCGTTGTTCCGCACGTCTGACCCCGTTTGTAAAATGGCGTCAGCTGTTGCTGGCTTCACGTGGCGGTACCGTGCATCCTTCTATTCATTCGGCGTTCATTGCCATGGTGACGGCGAGGAAAGCAGACGTGAGGAAGAATGCTGCGGCGCAGCGATACCAGGTGCGTTCTATGGCCCTTCCCGCATGCTTTTCAATGGGCGCCAGGCGAACAAAAAGAGTTTGAAATAAGGACTTAACGCAGAAGGCTGCATTTCTCCAGCGCCTCATAATTTGACGAGCCTTAAACGAAAAGCATGTTTTTTTGGCCATCCCGCGGCCTGTATTTTTTATCTGTAATATGGGTCTAAAGTATCAAACTGCCATGAAGATTTGCCTAGTAGTAAACAGAAAAGAAAATTTGATATTTGCAGCCCTGGACTCTCTGCAATTCCAGAAATGTCTTTTTTGCTGTTTTTCAGCCATCGCTTATTATAAATAAAATACACTCTAATGTGTAGATGCTGTCCCAGTCAATGCAAAAAATTTTTAAATTTGCCTTTTTCTTTTTTTTTATGGAATGAAAATAAGCATACCTGTTGTAACTGTGTTGAAGGAGATTTTTCGCTTCTAATCTTTCTGTGAAATATCTTGAAGCAATTCTCGCCATAAAGAAATAGGTAAGCCTTGCACTTCTCACAGTCTGGGCAGCTGCAGCCGTCACCTGTCTTCGGCAAACCCTAGTTCTGGCAAGCCTTCGTCAAGCACTGGAAGCTTCTCAACTCTGCTTTTCAGTGTTCTGTCCTGTGGGTCACAGAGTGAAAACCCGGCAACAAAACAATAGAAAGCAGAATATTTATCACATCAAAGGAATGCCATCATATGTACAGATCGAACATCGAGCAGGCAGCTAGGCCAGCAGAGCATCCACCTCTTGAGCCCGGCGTCACTGCTCGTGACCATCAATGTGGCACGTGTGAACGCAGTCGTGCTATGTCCTACATCTCTCCCCTCCCTTTTTTTTTAAAAGTAAAACAAAAAAATGAAATAATCCAGGACTGTATGCAGTTCTACTGTCCTCCAAAAGTTTGTTCATGTCAGTTCGCGCCAAGGAATTGACCAAAAGTTCAGTCCTGCGCTTTCCCTACAGTGTCCGAAAGCGTTCCGGAGGTACAGCGCATCTTCCACTCTTTGCGTGTGTATGAGTTGGGTCTTGGCACGATGCGCTCACTTTGGTGCTTGCGTTCGAGTCTTCGGTAATGTCTACAATACGTGAACCCTGCTTTGGAAGCAAGACTAGGTGTGTGTGCGATTTCGGCGAACAGACTTTCCATCAGTTTCCACCCAGTAAGACCTAGGCTCCTCTGATTGGCTGCTGAAGACGCCTTGACGTAGATCAATCAACCAGACGTCCATATCGTCATCCAGTAAGGGCAGATCCCGGACGCCGTGTTGTCAGTCGTAGTCTTGTTTCTGCTCACGGCGATGCTCACCCTCAAATTATGTTAGGTGCTTCTCGTCAGGCATGTGGGGACGAAGACTCTTTGCTGTCACTGAGAGTTTGTCGTGCGAAGCCTTCTTCCCATCAGCAGCTCAGAAGGGCTGTAGCCCTTCTTGAGAGGACTGGTCCAGTTCGCAGGAAGTGTCTCGTAGGGATCCTTCGATTTATCTAGAGATCCTTTAATTATTCTTACCACTGCTTTGGCAAGCCCGTTAGTTTGAGGGTAATGGGGACTCGAGGTTACGTGGCAGAAGTTGTACTTCTGCGCACACTTTGCAAATTCAGAATGGCACGTCTTGAGAAACTGGGGCCCGTTATCTGAGACTACCGCTTCTGGAATCCTGTGTCTCGCGAAAAGAGACTTGCAATGGTTGACAACTGCTGCTCCGGTAAGGCTGTTCAGGCGGACTAACCCGGGATACCGTGAGTAATAGTCGGTGACTATAAACTACCATTGACCATTTAAGAAGGACAGGTCCATCCCAATCGTTGCCAGGGCCTTTCTGGGAATTCCGTTGGCTTCATTGGCAGTTTCCTGTTTCGACTATAGTTCAGACATACGTTACACTTTGCCAGGTTTTCGATTTCTGTGTCAATATGGGACCACCACACCGAATTTTTCGCTCGTGTCCGGTACCAGGTTTTCAATGTCTGTGTCAGTATAGGGCCACCACACCGAATTTCTCGCTTGTGCCCGACATTTTTCTATATCAAAATGTCTTTCATGAAGCTGATTGAAGACTGACTCGGAAGTTTCGAGGAATAACGACAATGGGACCACACATCAAGATGTCTTCCCCCATGGCAATGTTGTCTTTGAATGGCCAGAATGCCTTAGGTCTGCTCCTACACTGCGGCGAGATGGCCATCCACTTGTTGCTAACTCTATAATCTGTTTACGTTCCAGGTCCAGCTTTTGTTCAGCGGCGATTTGCTTCAGGCTCGGATGAGTCACCGGTAGAAAGGACGGCGCGTGCTCTACGAAGCCCTGTATCTCCTCGGCGAGCTCTGTTGTTTCGAACTGTTTGACTGGAGACCTAGAGAGGGCGTCAACCGCTGTGAGGTCTTTTCTAGAAACATACGAAATGTCGTAGGTATATCTCGTGAGGCGCATTTGCATCCTCTGGAGCCGTGGTGTTAAGTCGTCGATCGCCTTTGATCCAAAAATAGAAACCAGTGGCTTGTGGTCGGTTTCTAGATGGAAGTCTTTTCCGACGAGGAAGTCCCAAACTTTTTCACATGCCCAAACTTGGTCGAGGCCTTCCTTTTCAATTTGTGCGTAGTGACACTCAGTGTCAGAAAGAACCCTTGATGCATAGGCTATGACCTTGAAATGTCCGTTCTCCTCTTTCTGCAGGGCGGCACCCAGACCGTACGAGGACGCGTCCGGTGTCACCACAGTCTCTTTGCTCGGGTCGTATATGCCGAGTACAGAATCTGATGACAAACGGGTCTTCCATCTTTTGAAGGTTTCTTCTTGTGGGTTTTTTCATACAAAGTCCTGTTTTGATGACTACATTGATGACAGCGGCTGCAGCAACTCGGCCATGTTTGGGACAAATCTTGCCAGATATGTTGCCATTCCCATCACACGCCTTAGTTCTTTCATGGACGTAGGGCTGGGCATCGCAGCAACAGCACAAAGTTTTCATTGTAGGGTCGTACTTCGTTGTTTTCTAGGAGGTGACCCAGAAAGGAAATTTGGGTTTTGCTGAACTGGCACTTGTCTATGTTCAGGGTGACTCCTGCAGTACTGAGACGACTCATGAAGCGTCGTAGCCGTTCATCGCGTTGCTGTCTTATCGAACCCCAGATGAGCACGTCATCCATGTGGGAGACGACTCTGTCGAGACCTTCTAGGATCGATGCCATTTGTCTCTGGAAGTGCTTGGGATCTGAAGAGATGCCAAATGGCAAATGGTTGAAACAAAACTGCTTGAATGGCGTGATGAAGGTGGTAAGAAGCTTGCTGTTTTCGCTTATTGGGATTTGCCAGAATCCAGAATTTGCGTCCGTCCTGGAAAACAACTTCGCTCTTTGAAGCAGGCCCAACATGTGCTCCACGGCAGGGATGGGGTGCCATTCTTGCAAAATGAACTTGTTCAGTTACGTGTAGTCGACGCAGATGCGGAGTGCTCCAGATGATTTACGCACAACCATCATTGTCGCGCTCCAAGATGTTGGCTCAGCAACCGGTGAGATCACCCCTTCGCTCTGCATATGAATGAGTTCCTGCTTTGTTTTGTCATAGAGTAACAGGGGTACCCTTCAAGGAGACGTTGGAGCAAACGGTTTGGCTTTGAGCTTTAACTTGACGTCGTATTCTTCTTTCAGGAATCCAAGACCAGAGAAGAGGTTTGGATATTTGGATTCAACATTTTCTTTTTCGATGATGCCGACCCATGCTGCGAGTTTGCTGAGAACATCTAGGTTTTCAATGGCAGGTTTCCCCAGAAGCAGTGATTTTAGACTTCAGGGTATGTACACATCTTCGAGACTTTCTCGTCCCTTGCCCACAACAACGAGTGGTTTATTGCTGGGGCCGTTGAGGGGACGTCTCGCTGGCTGGAGCTGTTTCTTTATGAATAAGGTGTGGAAGAGGTCTTCTGGAAGTATGGTTTCGTTTGCTCCTGTGTCGACCCTGAACACGCCTTCCTTGCTGTTGATCACAACCACATCCATATTTCGTGCTCTGCAAGGCCCAGAAAACCTGGTTCTTCTTGAACGCTGCGGACAGTTGGTGTCGAACGGCAAAACGGTAGTGAAGTGCCCTTTGGGCATTTTCTGCAAGTAGCATCCCTTGCTGGACACACACTTTTAGAATGATGTTAACGGCCACACCATCCACAAGATCCTGTCTGCTTCCTGCCACTTGAGGCTTTTGCAGTCTTTGTAGTTGAAAGGCTTGATTCATCGGCGAGAGTTTTTTCTAAATTCTTTCGCGTGAACGGTTGACTTTTCCTGGCTCATACGTTGTCTATGATGACTTTTTGTGCTTGTCCGTTGTCCAATTGTGCCTGTTGCTGACGAACAGTCTCGTGTTTGCATGCAACAGTCAATGCTTTCAGGAAATTTAGGTCTGTGTCGAGTTGGTCTTTCAGACACCTTTCTATCCCTATTGGAAAACCCCAATATGAACAGCGTATTATGGATATTGGTAAACAATATCTTTTTATTGTATTGCAATACAATATAGACAGTGTATTGGAAAACATTACATTTATTGTATTGTATTACAATAAGGATTTGTTATGGGATTCCAATATCCATAATACGCTGAAAATATTGGAATCCAATACCGTATAAACCCTTATTGGATCCCCATGTGTCGTATGGGGATCCAATAAGGGTTTACGATTCCAATATACCCAGCGTAATATAGATATTGGAATCCAATATATTATATCGGCTAGCAATAAAACTATATACGAGTTGGAATATCACATTCAGCGCAACATTTCTCTGCAACGCAGTCTCTTTTTGTGTGTATTTTTGAGTGATAAATTTAAAAAATGCTGCTGTTGTGAAATTGTGAATAAAGAAGCAAAACACTGGACTTATCCATACCAAATATATTTAACATATTCCTGAACTGGAGGATCTGGCATTTACTGCAAAAGAAAGTTAATTGTTTAGGACTCTCATTCAAAAACTTGATGTTTGAAAACAGAATGTGAAATCCTCACCTTAATGAAAACAGCACCTGCTAGCTGTAGCCATATAGAAACTGCAAAAATAAAAATTTGTGATTAGTTCGCGACAAGTAGCAATCTTTCACCAAGCCGGATAGATTCAAGATTATGTCTGCGTTGACTGTGGAAAAGTAAGCTTCAAAGCCACTGCCACGGGTCATTTTGAGCTCGGTCGTATCCGCTCGTCTGGCTCCACTATTCCTGCTTCGAACCTAACTAGAGTATCCGGAATGCTCACCTTTGAGGAAAAACGAACTGGTGCTTGCTTGCTTGTAGGCCGTGGAAACTGGAAGAGAGATTTGCGGTTAGTTGCGTCCAAGTAGCAGTTACTTTGAGTAGCCACGTGAAGTACACTAAGTCTGAAAGATTCAAAATTACATGCGCGGGACATAGATACCCTCTTGCGACGTAACTGGGCACGTGTCAATGTCGCCCGCTTGTATTACGGAAAAATAAGCTTCAATGCAGGAGCTCCCAGTCGTTCTGAGCTCCGTCAATTAAAAATTCTGTACCGGTCGTATGGCTTCAGTATTCCTGCTTCGGGAATCTGGAATTCTCACCTTTGAAGAAAAGCAAACTGGGACCTGCTGACACTTAGGCTGTGGAAACTGCCAGAAAGATTTGCGATTAGCTGCGTCTAGGTATCAATTTCTTTGACCAGCCACCTACAGCACACTAAGCCGGATAAATTCAAAATTACATGTGCGTGACATAATATGCCTCTTGTGACAGAACTGGGCACACGTTTTGTCGCCTACAGCAACACTGAAGCCAGACAGACAAGCGGTACGGCACCTTCAATTGACGAAGCTCAGAACGAGTAGGGACGCTTTCACTGAAGCTTGTTTTGCTGCAATACACACGTGTATTGCAGCAAAACAAGCTTCAGTGAAAGCGTCCCCTGTCGTGCTGTCAATTAAATATGCCGTACCGCTTGTCTGGCTTCAGTATTGCTGCTTCAGAGCAATCCAGAAAATCTAGAATCCTCACCTTTGAACAAGAACGAACTGGCGCCGGCTGGCTTGTGGGCCATGGAAACTGCAAGAGAGGTTTGCGATTAGTTACGTCCAAGTAACAATTTTTTTGGGTAGCCACCTACAGCACACTCAAAATTACATGCACGGGACACAGATGCCTCATGCGACGGAACTCCCTTCGTCCTTGTTTTCTGTTAACTCTGCTCACCTTCACCACTCGCCTCCAATTTCTGCGCTACTTCTTTAATCTCGATTCCCTGGTTCCTAAAGGCGATGCCATGGCTTGCGCCAGTCACGGATCTGTCAGCTCTGCGACTGGCGCTATTGTGGCAAAGACGCCACAGCACCTGGCGCTTGATGTGCTCTTTCAATATTTTGAGCACGGCTCAAAACAGGTGGATGGGTGTCTGGTATGCCCTTTGCTTATTTGCGGATCGTTCCGAATCAGAGGGTAGGCGCTTCTGCGACCTGGGCGCATGCTCGGTATTTTACAATAGTTGAAACCAAACTCTGGAGGAATTTTGAAACATAACAAACATAATGTGCACGCCAAAAGGCATAGCAAATGAAACACCCACCATCTATCTATTTTCGTTTCTTGTCCGCAAGAAGCTGTCGTATATGTAGCCTCCCTTGCTTAAGCCGTTCCTTTCTAGTGCCCCGGTTGGGTCTCGTCCTGATGAATCGTCGCTGGAGACCTGAGGAGCGGTCAACATCAGATTGGACCTTTTCGAGACAGAACTATATACTTGCTGAGAGGAAGTACACCCAAACGAATCTCAGGCATGTCATTTATAGTGCGTTTTAAATTGAGACGCATGATGTAAAATGAGACGTCAATACTGACGCACCCCTTTTGCGAACCCAAAATTTTGAAGGCCTTGTCCCCTTCGCTAGGGGGACGAGGCACATGAATCCCGGCATGTGGATGAAATTTTTACCTTAACATCCCGACTCAATGCCCATCGCTGAATATTCGACCACCACACCTTTAGAAAAAAAAAATATTTTTTTTAGAAAAACCCGAGTCATCTATTACCCCTACAAACGCCTGAATCAAGCATACTCGTACCGTGGCTTGTTTGCTCCGTGCCGCCCCCGAGTTAATTCGGGCTGACAATGTTTTTTTTTTTCCATATG
The DNA here is from genome assembly GCF_016920785.2 of Ixodes scapularis. Lineage (NCBI taxonomy): Eukaryota > Metazoa > Arthropoda > Arachnida > Ixodida > Ixodidae > Ixodes > Ixodes scapularis. The sequence goes on along the minus strand of NW_024609883.1, from coordinate 2,121,899 downwards.
GAACCCACATTCTTAGTTTTGGTTTGTCTTGTAGAAGCAGGTGGATACTTTTATAAAGCTTCCTCCCTATGCGCTTCCGAGTCAACATTTTTGCAATGGCAACCCCCGGGCTTTGATTTTGCGCTCCTTCATGAATGCTGAAACTCATATAGGCGGGCAATAGCTCGCCTTGAAAATACTTGCTTTTGGTGGCCGAGAACAAACTTGTGTTCCTGATTGGCAGCCACTTGCTGCCAAGAATTGCTGCACATATCCTAAAGATTAGTCTAACACAGATGCTTTGGCCGGACAGAGACACAAAAGCCTGAAACAAGGGCACTATACAGACAGGAAATAGAGTGTCTGTGACGGATGAAACAAACAACTCAGATAGGCATTAATCACTCACCTTGAAAACACTTGCCATGCGCGGCAAAAAACGAACTTCTGACCTTGATTGGCTGGTGCTTGCCACCAAGACCTGCATGTATAAGAAAGAACCCGGTCTTAGTCAAACTTGGGTGTTTTTGCAGAAGAGAGACAACAAAATACTAATGCAAGACCACTACACATAGGTTATGGCATTCAAGAGGAATGAAACACAAAACTCGTATAGGCGGGCAACAGCTCACCTTGAAAATACTTGATCTCGGTGGCCGAGAACAAACTCGTGTTCCTGATTGGAAGCCATTTGCTGCGAAGAATACCTGTAGATATCCTAAAGAACCCAGTCTTAGTGTAACACAGATGCTTTGGCCGGACAGAATACAAAAGTCTGATACAAACCACAAAAAGCAGGAAATAGTGTCTGCGAGAGATGAAAAAAGACCCAAGTGGAGAGGCTCGTTCTGTTTTACGTTAGTTAAATAGTGTAGCTCATTTCGCTAAAACGATGCATATTTGCTAAAAAAAAGTATCTATATTTTGCCCCATTTAGCAGAGTTTACTGCCAAGGGTACCTGCACACCAGAATAAGTCAGAATTAGTCAGTTTTTTTTTCTTCTTTTGATGAGCGACAACAGAATCCCAAACAGGTGATGAAACAAAATACGAACCCAGCAAGACAGGCTAGTTTGCCTTGATGCAAGCACAGTGCCTCGGCCAACCAAATGAGGTTCTATTCTTTATCACTTGTCATATTTGGTGGGAATAGTAAAGTAAATGAAAATAAGGCAATCTCTCTTGCAGCCGACAGCTGCAAACAAAATTCATATACCTCGATGAACGACCTGGAAATAAAATTGGGTGGTGGCCAAGTGGTTTAAGGTGTCAAATTTCAAACTTTCAGACTGTAGTTTTGGTTTAAGTCCTCCTGGTGTATATTTTTATCCTTATAACTATATTTACATTGTTTTTTTTTTGTATTTTTGAGGCACAAGTACTTCATTTATACGCTAATTCACGTTTAGAAGCGTTTTAATTACACTCCATGCCTTTCTAATGCTCGTAATTGATTCTTGGTGAAAGCGGTCTTAAATTTTTTTTTCTTGCTGTCGCTGCTGCTTGCTTTCTCACCTTTAGAATGCTGACAACTCAACACAAAAGTAATGAAAAATGTGTTTAAAATGTCATGAAGATCAGCATTTCCAAGCTGTACCCCTGCTTCATGCCCCGACCATGCCACCATACCATAGCTGAGTGCAGTGACAAATGGTCCCAGGTTTGTCACCCGACCGTTTTTTGGGATTACATGGGGCGCAACTCATGAAGCACCTATGCTTCGCGATGGAGCCAGTGAGCGAGGTGTGACACACTAGAGCTGTGCAAGCCACAGCTTTACAGCCTGCAAAGCGTGGGAAGATCCCTCTCTATTTGCAGAGCTGGCATTAGCTCACCGAGAAGCTATTGCAAGCACTAGAAAGCCACAGAGTGTGAATAAAAGCGCTTCTGAAAATGAATTAGTGTGTAAATTATGCATCTATATGTTTAAACTTAAAAAAAGTATATATGTATATATATATATATATATATTTAAATACTAAAAAAGGCAAAAAAGAAAAGAAAATGTTTCCAGGTGGGCTTGCACCCAGAGCTCCACGGCCCTTGAATTCAGTTCCCTAAAGCCCGCTTCAGACGGAACAATTTCGCCCAGCAACTTCATGTCGCAACACCAGCAACACGGGCCGCCCGCGTTCACATGCAGCAACCGAATTGCTACGACTTGCCATCATCATCATGAAATTTTATTTTTCTTACAGTATTTAGAAGCACAGTTATATCCTAAAACCATGTTTTTATATCTTTAAATTGCGCTGAGAATACTAACTCATCTTTTTGAAACAGTTTATTTTCAAAAATGATCCATTTCAAACCAGAACTAAGTCCTCAGTTCTCATCATCACGACCACGGGGTGTCACGTGAAAATATTGCATTCCTGATTGGCTGCTGCCGCTTCACACATCTCCGAGTAGTCAGAGTTGCTCGTCCGCTTCGAGCCGGACCCAATCTCAGCAATTCGTGTCGATCTAGGGAAAACTAGGGAACAACCCGCCAGCAGCCCCAAAATTGCTGGAAAGGTTGCCCCGTCTGAAGCGATCCTATACTCTGTTTCATACATAGAGTGCAACGCAGTCAAAGCTAGCGCACCCGCTTGCATTGCTGACCGTGCCTATGTTCGCCCCATGAGATAGTGCGTCCCCTGCAAAAAAATTTTAAAAGCCGGAAAATGTGCATCCTTGGGGCTAGTAACTGATAGGGGCGTTATGATTTCAACGGAGCACAAATGTTTTTCAAGAAAATGGAAAAGATAATGTAAACCACCTTAAATTGTTTTCGTGTTCATCCGTGTGGCAGCCGCTGTGGGTTTTCGGGTTGTGTGACACTGGCTGGTTTTGAGAAGATGGGGTCTTACGCAGCAAGCTCAAGTACCTCTCCTGCTCGGATGTTTTCGAAGATTCGTTGTGCGAAAATCTTGAAAGAGTGCCAGCAGATGATCGCCAATGTGTACGGGAGTATAAGAACACATTCCCCAAAGAATTCGGTCGTGAAGTCCTGGAGACGGCCAGTAACGACACTGGAGTGTGCCCTGTACTGTCGCGAAGTGCAAGGCGCAGTGCCTATCTGGCAAGGTGGCGTCCCCGAAGCAAAGACCTCGACGTGAAAGTTTCGAGCTGGGGGACCGTCAAGCATGACGAGCTCACACAGAACGCCATTCGCCTGAAGGTGCATCGCAAGTGCTCCGAGAGGGAGATTCCTACCCTTGACAGCTATTTCAAAATAAACTGTACAGGCCACAACTATTGTCGATTAACGTTTTATTTATAAATTTTGGGACAAGGCCGCTATCAGGGCGATTTCTCATTCCACGCTGCACGAAAAAAAAATATAACTCGGTGCTGGAGGCAAATAACACTTGCAAAGCGGCAGAGCAGATGGTAGAACCCTGGCCTCTCGGCGACTTATAAATAAAAATCAAGAAGGAGGAACTGAAATACGCACTTCGTCAATGCGCACAATCTTGCACGAAAAGTATGTCTAAAAAAGAAAAAAAAAAAAAACTTTGCGCGTAAAATGGGATGGAACCACGGCCACCGAGACGTCAATATCGCCAGAGCAACACCTTCTACCACTCGTCCACGAAACGCGCGGAGTAACACTTTTTCTATTTTTTCATGCGCACCACTTTAGTACCTTTGACAGCGTCGCACGCTAAGGATGAAACAGAGTATAAGACACCCTATTGTCTGGTACAGAGACCATTTATGAACGCTTGGGTGTTTAAACGATGTACTACACATTTTACAAAAACGAAAAAAAAACATTGGGTGTTTAAACGTTGTACTACCCTTTTTTCAATAGAAAAAAGCAACAATAAAAAAAAAAACATTTCAGAAGAAAAAGTTAAGGGAACGGAATGTACCATTATGTTCAGTGAAGTTTGGTGACAAGACTCGGGACTCGAGCAGGAATGCAGTTATCCTTGGTGTGACCCCATGAGACTGTCTTGCTGCCTTTGCTGGGGTTTATCTAACTGAAGTACCTGTACGAAAAGTAGAACACATGTGCATAACACTCATTATTCACAAGAAAATTTGTCAATGTCCAAAATGACCCATGAAGAAAATTATGCGAGGAATTTTCAGGCTGCGTTGGCCGAGTCACCTCTCGTGGCCAATGTTTCATAGCAACTTTAATTGTAGTGAACAGTTATAGGGTATATTACGAACAAAGTGCAATTTGGTTTTGTAGGAAACTATAACACACAAAACGACACTTGAATACAGTATGTTGAGGTACCTCTAAACAAACTCCAGGGTTTCATGGCGTCTCCTTCAGATGCCTGATGTTGAACTTGAAATATGTGCACCAAGGAGTGAGCAAACAGCGACTTCAGATTTGTCTCTAACACCAGCGACATGTCGACAAGGAGTGCAACGTGTAGAAGGTCGTCTAGAAGTGTGACAAGATGAAAAAGCAAGATGTAACGATATCAGAATAAGATCAGACCAAGGAGGCACCATTATGGTGAGACAATCTACGATGTAGAGACAGTAATCGGGAGTGAACCGACGTACGGCCACGATTTACTTTGCGGCAACTGAAATGAAACATGCAAAAAAAAAAATTAAAAATTAGAAAACGCGTTTGTTTTTTTATCTTATTCGTTGAGCGCAGCCGGTAGCAGAGCAGTTGGGAGGCGTCACGAAAATCTGACAGACTCGCTAGCTTTTCTCAACTTCGTACGGCGCCAGTCGGCACCACAGATGAATGGTCGGCACTCTTAGTCTACCAGGGAAGAAAAAAGTACGAGCTCAGAGCCCAGCGTCGATCGCGACTTTCGTAAAGGGAAGCTCCGGTAACACTTCGGCGACTCGTGAGCGTTAAACAACGCCTCTTCGAACGAGCCCACGAATCCAACACGTCAAACGGTTTGCGCCGGTAAGCACGCTGGGAGCCAGGGGGCTGGAGGTTGAATATCCGACAGATTCGAGGCGCTGGTTTCTACGTCTATTTCGCACATGAGATAACAAGCCGAGTGATAGCTAGCCGAGTGTAAACACTGACTGACGTTACATCAGAGTACACGCAGTCGAAATGACGTCTGCAACAGAGCACAGCCAGACGCTTTCAGCAGGGGACGCATGCGTTCAAATAAGCTGCGATTTCAAAACATCATGTCTCCCTTCTGTCAGTGTTCACTTTGATCTGTGTATACCAAAGCACTCAATGCTGCAAGTAATAAAGTCGTCTATACGTACCTTTTGAAGCGATTGAAAGTGCGTTGGTTTCACTTGGAACCCACAAGCAAAGTGCGCGACGAACTTGACGAGATGTTATCCGTCGGTCCCGCCATCGCCGCCGTCTCGCCGGGTTGGCGCGGTCGCGCAGTCGCGGTCGCTGCGCAATGGCGCTATCGCGCAATCTCGGTGGCTCGGCTAGGCTTGGCTGGATCGGCGGATTCGGCCACTCGGAGGCTCGCTCAGCCGCTCGTCTGGCTCGATGGGCTACTCGCGGCTCGCTCGGCTCAACTCCCTTCAGAGTTCGAACTGCCTCCGAAGCTCGAGCTTTCGCGCGCACGGGTTGACGATGGAAACTGTTCTCATAAAACGAGTCTGTAACGTATCGTTTGATGGCGCAAATGCACGTATTTTTCCCGTTGTTTTTTACAGTGTGTGAATCTTGCGAAACAGGCGACGAAGAGTGGTGGGTGAAATGTGCTCGTGTGTGGTTGTGGATTTTGTGTACGACGTAGGATTACCCAGAAAGGTGGGTCAATATCGATAAATGTGCGGGTAAGAAGCACGTGACCTGTCAAGCCCATTAATCCTCATTATTTTATCGTGCGAACTGACATTGTCACGTATCGCGTTCGATTTGGGTTTCAACATCGGTAACCTAACTTTTGTTGCATTAAAACTGCAATAAACATTTGTTTGAAAACGATCACTCCAATGAGCACGTCGTTATTGGGCTTTCTCATTGAAAGGTAGGACGCGGGTGTCCCAGCTAGTTATTCTGAATGGTTTGGTGGTTGTCTAGCATTTCAAGCGCTCGAGGCTGTGTGTACTATGTGCCGTACGTACACTTGCGCTTTCGATCAATGTGAATGTATTTGCAACACGGAACGTTTGTGTTCTGGGTGTATCCACCTCCAATATTGTTCTCTCTCGTATTGCCGTATGGTAACTCCTGGTGTTCTACGATATCATTCACGCGATGTCGTATATGTGGGCGTACCGATATCCACATGTTGCTTCACGGGCGATCAATATTGTGTTACGTATCATCTTAGTCCGCGGTATATGCCGACGTAATTCATGTTGGTAACTTCGAATTCCTTCTGATATTTATCCACGCGATATTGTATTCTCCTTTGGGCCCGTGATCGACGACCGATATTTATATATCGTGTGGCCGCACAGTATGTCCATGTCGGTCACCAATATGCACGCGGTGTCGTATTCTATTCCAATAACCGTAAGTTCTGTCGGGATATTGTGCTTCGATATCGTGTTGTATACCAATAACCGCAAGTTATATCGGGATATTGTGCTCCAATATCCTGTTGTATACCAATAACCGCACACTATATCGGGATATTGTGCTCCGATATGAATTTCCATCGTGCGTATTGGGTTAATCGGATAACAATAAGTTTTTATTGGTTTCCATCAACTTTATTGGAATACAATATTTCCAATAAGCCGAGTTCATATTGGCCTTTTTCAATAGGGATCTTTAAGGCCACGACGAGTTTATCTCGGATGAGTTCTTCTCGAAGGACCCCGTTATTGCAGGTGTCTGCCAGTGCATGCAATGACGTGATGAAGTCTTCAACCAACTCACCGTCCTGCTGAATCCGGGTGTTGAAGCGCGCCCTTTCTAAGATAATGTTCCGACAGGGAATGAAGTATGCGTCGAACTTGCTCAGGACCACCTCGAAGTTCTTCTCTTCAGCGTCGCTGAGTGTGAATGTGTTGAACACCTCTTCGGCTTGGGTGCCCATTAGGTACACCATTGCGTTGACTTGGTTTGCTTCAGGTCTTTCGTGCAGCACCGATGCCGTTCGGTAGCAAAATAATCTTTTCTTCCAGGTTGTCCAGTCATTTGGAGTTGCAAAAGCAAATGGCTCCGGCTGTGTAACCTGGAAGGATGCCATGGTCTCGGGCTTCGTTCTCAGCGGTGTACTTGAAGCTTGGCTGTGGTCGAATGTTTCGACGCTGTCAGCCTTGGGCAAATCAGGAGTTTGAGGCATTGCTGTTGTTGACCACTTCCTCTTACAGCCTATTGGAAAGCAGCTTCACTTTTGACACCATGTTCTATTCTGCGGGTCGCAGAGTGAAAACGTCATGGCCGGCAACAGGGAAATAGAAAGCAGAACATTTATCATATCAAAAGAACGGCATCATATGCACAGATTGAACATCGAGCAGCCAGCCAGTCAGGCCAGCGGAGCATCCGCCTCGTGAGCCCAGCGTCACTGCTCGTGGCCACCGATGTGATGCGCGAACGCAGCCGTGCTATGTCACAGATCCAGCATTTGGCACTCGGCCCCATCGCAGGCCTCTTTTTCTTTGCCACGCTGGTCAGTTTTTCAAGCACCATCTGGCATGCTAACAGTTCCACCGCATGCTTCTTGGGAATACTATTTCAAGAACCGCACCCTCAGTATTTAATTTTGGCAGAAATTAGAGAAAGAGAAAAATCACCTTCAAAGTCGACTTCCTAATTATGATGCGTATCCGTAACATTCCTTCATTTGGTCACAGATGTCCATGCCACAAACTTTTAAAGAGATTATATGAAAGTTTTTGAGATAAAAGATCAGGATTGCCTGTTCCAAAAGTGGGAGTCTGCTCCAAAATGCATTGTTCCCTGCTACAAGAGCTGCTCCAAATCGCCACTTGTCAGTTCCACCACTGGGTGATGCAACCGGTACGAGGCAGGAAAATGACTTTTTCGTATCCCGAAGGAAGAGAAAAACCGAAAACTATGACGTTTGTGGTTGTCGCGGGTCAGCAGAAAGGGCTTTGCTCCTGCCTCTCGTACTCGGCTGTGCGAGGTAAGTTATATTATTGCGATAATTAATGTTAAAGTTCAGAGAAATGAATGAACACAAATTGCAATGTTTGTAGGATAAGTTTGACGAGGATCATTCCTCTGGAAAATGTGGGAACGGTGGCAAACATAATCTAGTGTGGAATTCCGTGCCTTCACTCTTCGCCCACAAGTCCAAGAAGGCGCCATGGAGAGCTCCTCTTCCCGAAAAACCGAGGAAAATGTATAGGGTGTATTTATAGTATTTAAAACTAAGTTAATCGACTGCTGCTGTAAAGACCTGCCGCTAGCTCACCGTGAAATTATCTCGTATTACTGTATCATGTGTCTTTAGCGTGCGTACGTATACACCAACTCATGTTTACAAACAAACCGGAGCGCCCCTAGCGGACGCCACCGGCGGCGCGCATGCGCGGTAGATGGTGGGCAAGAAGCCCGCCGTCGCCCATAAACAAACCATTGAATTGCGTTGTTGTCGGCGTCGATGGGAGTCGCCGTACTCTTTTTCGCGTTGGAATTGTTGATTCTACGTCCTCCTAACAATGTCTGACTACTTGAGCGGCTTCAGCAAACCTATCGAGGCAAAACTTTGCGTGAATAATGTGATGTGCGGCGATTCATTTCACGTGGATGCCGCAGAAGGGGCGCTAAAGCCCGACTCCCACGATGAGATTCTGCTCGCTATTTTCCGTCGCGACGTCGCTCGGACTGCGAAAGCGTGGACCGTAGCTGGGATGGTGGACATCGATACTGAAAACCGCAAGTAGAATCGAGCATTACAAGTCGGTGATGGCCACTGGTAACAATGAGCAACAACTTCTTGTATCTGTTTACACTTAGCCGACTTACCCCAACCAACCTTCAAAAGCGTTTTGAGGCCTGCACTTAGTTCTTATCGCAATAACCGGGTCAACATTTGGTTTACGGGCCGCTGTTGTTTGAACGCGCTGACGACAAAAAGCAGACAAGTTTGAAAGAGCAGACGACAGTTCGAACGCATGCACAATGGAGTACGGGCAAGAAGCACCGCATCCCGTGTCAACAAACCATTCTAATGTCACGTCGGCGTCTGTGTGAGTCTGCATACTTTTTTTCGCGTTGGAGTTGTCGATTCTACGTCCTCATCGCAATGTCTTACCACTTTAATCGCCTGAGCGAAATAATCAAGGCTCGTTACGCCGCTAAACTTTCCATAAATTATTTGACGTGCGGCGATTCATTCGCATGAACGCTGCAGAATGGACGCCAAAACCATGATGAGATGCTTGTAGCTATTTTCGGTCGCGACATCGCTCGTGCTGCAAAAGTGTAGAAGGTAGCGGCGATGATCGACGTTGATACTGAAAATCGGAAGCGGTAACAGACCAAGCGTAACATGTCGGTGATGGCCACGGGTACCAATAATTAACACCTTTTATCTACTGTTTACGCCGAGCCTACTTAAGTCGTTTGAGGCCTGCAATTACTTTTTATTGCAATCACCGGGCCAAAGTTTGGTCTACGGGCCGCTTTTGTTTGAATGAGCAGACGACAAAAAGCAGACAACTTTGAAAGAGCAGACGAAAGTTTGAACCATGAGGCGGCCGTGTGAATTTGAAGACGCACTGAACCTGTGGGTGGTCCGGACAACTTGGGAGTTTTCTCTCGTTCATGTCGGAACCAAGCAAATACATCTGGCGACCCCAAAGTGTGGCCCGCACACGCAATCGTAGTTCGACAGCGTCTGGTTTGCCCTTTTCACTGCTACTATCCACGTTCTCGGACGAACGGAGGGGGCAAAAACACATGAAAACTGATCTTAAAACCTTTCCAGACTCTCTTGGTATGGCCCCCATTGCAGCATTTTGAAGAGGAGGCAGGTTTTTTGTCTAGTTTCTTCCAAAGGAACACGGGAATGCATGTCTGACACGGCGACTTTTGCCCACCGCCCCAGGCCGGAAGTGCGTCCGGCGCGCCACCACCGCGGCGTGACGTAGGAGAGTTGAGTTTGTGTATACGGTACCGCAGACCTTGTCGGGCACAGACTACAGGTGTGTGTGTGCTGTTTTCTCTTGTGCAGGCGTGACTAGATTAGGGCGTTTTAACTTAGAGAACATGGAACGAAATTTCGCGCTGCAGAAGCCAGGCACCCTGGGTTCAATAGCAACCCCTCCCCGTTTAGATCTGGATGAGCATCGCGTACTGGCACACTTTTGTGTATCACTACTGCGTGATGCACACTAAAGACCCCCAGGAAACCAGACGTACTGCACTGGCTAAATTGCCCACCCAAAGCAGGGACCCGTCACGTCATTTGAGTGGCTGACCAACCAGCAATAGCCATATGTTCCTCTGCGCGAATTAATTTACTTTAGAAATTTTAGTAAATCACTATCAAATAGGTGACAGTGGATACAATCATGCGCTCTGTCTCTTCTATTCTAAATGGAAGCTAACCAGGAATTAAGCTTAATTAATGCACGCTATTGTTACTAAAGCCAACAATGAAAGTAATAGTCGAGAAGCAGTTTTAGACAGAAACAAAGGCCTACAGCATATGTGCAAACAAGGGGGGCGTCACCAAGTTTGTGGTTTCACAGGTTTTCCGATTGAATTGTATGGTCGGTTAGCTTCGGTGGCACTTTAGCTGGATGCAGGGATATATGCAAAGTGCCACCAAGAAGCTGTGTGTAAGCGATTTGAGTTTACTCCTAGACTAGCCATTTTGAACTACCATATTTGGGTCGAGGTACAGTATTTGTGATGAAAAAAGAAAAATATTCCAACCTGAGATAGCGTATGGGAGCTCAAACAGAAGAAAGTGAGTCTATCGAAAGTATGTACCGAATGTCTCCACTTTAGACGAGAAGTTTAGCCAGTGCAGTATGACTGCCAGCCTGGGGACTTGAATGTCGATCACACAGTAGCAACACAAACACACTTAGTGTTGGATAAGAACATAAAATTAGTTCTTAAAGTCAAGTGCAACGTGGTTGAGAGGTTATGTACTTCAAGTAAAGTAGTAAGTACATTGGGGGCAATGTACCTCAACAAAGGTGCTTAAATACAGTGTACTTTTAAATTAAAGTACAACAACACATTACTTTATTATATGCATAGTCCCACGGCTAATTAAGCATGGTAGGGACAAGGAAAATCCCTACAGATTATCCCAGCACCGTTCTCCTTTTAGGCGCTCATGTAACGCTCAACATGCGACACTGACAAATAAAAGTAAGGAAGTTCATCTTGGCACAACGAAAATGTTTCACACACTTAGTCCTTTGGCCTCACCATTCATGGATAAAAGAAAAGATCCCACTTTGGGACCAGTTCACCATCCAAGTACAAGTCAAGGCGTTGAGAGCACACTTCTTCTCCTGGCTTCCTAAGGTAGAAGTTGCCCGTCCGGTGCACCTTGAAGCTGTACTTGTGCCTGCGGAAAGCCTCCACCTGGAGCGCTTCCAGAAGAAGGAGTGGGTCCCCATCAATTATGTACACGGCAGTCACTTGAGCAAAGCTCAGACTGGTTTTCTTGTCCATGACGAGTATGGCATCCCCGCGGTAGTCGCCCGTGCTGGTGCTGATGGATTTGGCCTCCCAAACTTAACCTTCGCTTGCCAAGCTCTGTACGCAAGGGGGCAGCGTGCCAGGGTCTACTTTTCTTGATCCCAGGGCAGAGAGAGGCTTGTCGAGGACATAGGTCTGGTGTCGGTAGCTTTCCAGAAGCTGATGGCGCATTGTTAGCGTTTTGCATATGTTCCGGAAGTTCTTCACTTTTGAGGCCATGCTTTTGAAGTACTGGTGTTTTTCCTCAAACCTCATGCGCCAGAACTGCCGGAGGGGTCCAAACTCCGAGAAAATACGAGGGTAGTACACCATGTAGTGCAGTTTGGCAGTTACGCTGGCGGATGGGTACAGGTCATGGTAGGCGCGAAAAAAATCTTGAATTTGGTCTTCCAGGTACGGTAGAAATCCAGCTGGAACTTCGGTTGCTAGGACCATGTCGACAATCTCGCGATACCTCAGGTACAGATCCCAGTGTGGGTTGCCCTCGGGAATGTTGGATGCAAGCATCTGGGGCAGTAGCCGGAAAAGGCACCACTTTTGCGAGGCGGTGCCCTTTAAGGCACGATGGTCCTTCGCAACGTTAGGGTCCAAGTCTTCGGGCTTGTTTTTTTTTTGTCATGAAAACCCACCTTGAAGGCAGCTACCTTCTTGAAATCTGCCAATTCAAGCGTTCCTTCGGAGACAAGGCCTTGAAGGACGTAATGCAACACAAGTGCAACTCCTCCTTCAAAGAGGTCGTACATCAGATCAGGCATGAGCTGCTTGGTGATGTCGAAGTGTCCCAGTGCCAGCATAGGAGAAGGTCCTGTGACACCATACATCTTCTTGAGTGCTGGGTTGACTGCGATTGCTGTCAGATGTTCTTTGTGTGTGGCTGCACTCCTTAACGCACACAGTCCCTCTCTCGTAAGGTCTGGCAGCTTTGGCTTGAGGGCCATGCAAATGCGGCAGACCCTGCCACTGCTAAGGCAGCAGGAAAACTCACCAAGTATGTTTAAGGAGAGATTATCACCGCAAACTCCTACAACCGCTACATTCACGGTGACGATGCTTGCCTGCATTTGGACCTGAAGCCCATTGTTGTTGAGCTCGTTCAGGTCATGAAGGAGGGGCTGTAACAATTTGTCTAGGCCCTCCCGCTCAACGTCCTGGTATTTCGCCATCAAGGTGAGGTGGATGTCCTTGAGCTCCGGCCGATAGCGTGGGTGCAGGTTAAGCACCAAAAAGTAGACGACAAGTAGCTTGTGTCTCTTCTGCTTTGCCCCTATGGGATTCGTGATACCCAGCTCGTCCGTATACAGCAGAATGTGCCGCATATGCACAGGTTCATTGTGGATACCAGTCTGCACTTCTTTGATTGCCTTGCCATCGCGGAAGCACCGCGGTATTTGCGGCCCGGTCGTATCTTGTTCAGTCACCTGTAGGCGATGTTTTGACAGCTCAGGTACTTGAAGCAGGTTCTTGATCACCTTGCCAATGGGCACGTATTGAAAAGACAAACTTTGAGGATTTGCCAGAGAGTGTTCCTCAGGTTTCACGTAAGCCAGGCTGCCAATGGCGAACTGTTCTCGCTGGTACGTGCTTTTCACTTGTTCGAACAAGCATCCTGGGAACTCGTTGCCAAATATTCTGCGACTGTCCTTCGGGTCATTGGCACCAAAGATCTCCCCGGCTTGTTGGGCCTGTTTTGCATACTTGCTCAGTATGGTTTCAATAAGGCACTGAAAATCGCCAGATTTTCTCACTTGTCCCTACTGGAAAAACCCATATGAAGTTATACCGGATCATACCGGTCCGGTATGTTTAGACCGGAGGCCCGGTAGCATTATAGCGGCGGCCCGGAGTAGCTGTACCGGGACCGGTGTCCGTTGTCCGGAGTCCCGGTGACGCCATAGACACGGCCCGGAGTGTTTTACCGGGACCGGTTTAGTTAGTCTGGAGCAGACTTGGACGTAGTTCAACTACTCTACTCAAACTACTGTAGTTTAACTACTTTTTCGAGTAACTTGGTAACTTTCAATTACAACTTGATTTGGGTAATTAGTAGTTTGATTTAACTACTTTTTTCGGGTAACTTCTACTCAAATTACTAACTACTTTCGAAATTATATAGTGCTAATTTTGCCCATCACAAAAGTTTGAGCGCAGAAATGAATAAGACGCCGGCAGATGAAGTGGCATTCCCGAACAAGGGGCCCCCTTGTTCGGGAAGGCGTCCTTGGGCCAAGGTGGCGACGAGCAGCCAATTCATAACACCGGCACGCACGAACGCAGGAAGAGATGTTGAACAAGCCTTGGTCGGGTATTGACCTAATCCGGTAATGCACGCAGGCGCCGCGTTTCCAGCTGCAACCGTGAAAGACGGGGGAGGGGGGGGGGGGCACTCTGAGAGTTGTTGTTTTCGTGCTGTCTGTCTTTAGTGAGTTCTGACTCAAGCGGTAGGCACCACGGGAGGCGCCACTGGAATGACCTCGCAGCTGGGCGCCTTGTCGTCAGCGCATGCGCCTTTGCAAAGCCGGACTCCCCCGCGCACAAACCCTGGTGCGGATAATCCGTTTATGGGAGCACGTTCCCGCTTCCAGCGACGATGCTTGTTCACGCAATCCTTCGCGTCCTTCCGACCATCCATGCCTGGGAGACCTCCTCTTTGTTAAAAACGATTCAGTCGCGTTAGAATATTGTAGTCGCCGGCGAGGATTGCGAGTTACCCTTAGGAGATCCTTTTAATGGACCCGACGTCAGCGGCGAAGTATACTTCGGTTCATCTTCTGTTAAACCAAAACAATTTTTTTTTCGGTAGCGTAGCACTAGCACTAGAACGGGACGCGCAGTCGTCCGGATGATCTCATCGTCGTGGCGCGAGACTTGAACCCTTGACGGTCTGGTGCACTCACTCAGCGTACTCTCAGAACGACGTCGGAATAAAGAGGGGCCAGTCATAACAATCTCAACTTGCAAGTGAGAAAAAAAAAAAAAAAAGGAGGAAAGTTTGTGATTAAAGACCCTCTACCCGAGGCAAACCTCACAAGTTTCGTCATGGACACCTAAGATGCCGACACTCGCTTACCCGACCCTGCACAGCCTGTTTCTCAAATTCAACGCTGCCGTTCCATCAAGCCCGTCGGTGGAACGTCTATTTAGCTGGGCTGGGGACGTCTTCAGAAGGAGAAGGGGAAAACTCTCCTATCAAGAACTTTGAAAGTCAATTGCTTCTGCGAGCGAGTAAACTAGTATTTTGGCGAAAACGCGAGCCATAAATAGACTGCATTTATTTTAGGCTCGCAGGGTTTTTCATTGATCAAAACTGTGGTTCATCTTGCTACCACAAAAATATAAAAAAGTAACTTCAAAAGTAACTTAAAAGTAACTCGCTACTTTTTACAGTAGTTAGTAGTTTACTCAATTACTATTACGAATGCGTAATTTCTACTCTACTCCAATTACTTTTGGCGTCGATACTCAGTAACTTAACTTGACTACCTTTTTTGAGTAATTTGTACATGTCTGGTCTGGAGACCGGTAGCTTCATAGCGGTTGCCCTAACTGGTGTATCGGACTGTGGCTCCGGTCATACCGGGCATTACCGGAACTCCTGGAAAGCAAAGCGGTCGCCCGGTGCGCTAAGCCAGTGAACCAGATAGTCATGGCGGTCACCCGGTAACTCTACTGATAAGCGGGAAAGCTGTGGCCGTTTATCAGTTCGTGATACCGCGGCGAAGAACTGAAGCGAAAAGGCCGGCGACTCGCGAAAAACGGAAATGTTTTAATACACCTGGTTTTTACAAATTTACAGCAAATTAGGGACAATGAAATAAAAATATCTACATAAAAGTGGAGCACGCATTAAGAATGTCTGCAATTGTAGTCTGCATAAAACAAAAAGATATATTAGAAGTACAAGAAAGGGAATTTCACTGATCTTTATAAAGAGACACAGAAAAGGTATTTATTGTCGAAATTTTTACTCACCCATCTATGGCCCAATCTGCCCCCACAAGATATTTGTAGCATCAAATTTCCTTTATTTTTAATGCTGCTCAAGAATAAGATACTCAGGTTTGCTGCCAGTTTTCCAGTCATGTCGTTACACACGAGGTTGTTTTAAGGTTGTAGAGCAGGTGTCGCCAAACTTACACTGTCCAAAAGCCGTAATCAAAATTGTCAATTTTTCGAGAGCAGCACTGGGAAGGGGGGGGGGGGGTGACAGGAGAGAATATTGTTCTCTCTTGGCCTTTGCAATAACTGATTGTTTAGCAAACATGCAGGAACTATGTTTCACGGAGCTTTGGTTTCATATCTGATCAATGTCTACCTTCATTTTCTGTTAAGTACAGGGGAATTTCGCACAAGTTGCCACACAAAATTGACGCTGCCTCAACCTAGCAGGTGGGAAGGCAGCAAAGTAGCGAATTTTAAAATTGAGATGATGTTTTCATCTAATTTGTTCCCTTCTGAACAGATCTTACTTAGAAAAGCTGATCAACATTGAATTTCATGTCATGTTTGCCGCCTGTTGCTTATGGTAATGTTTTCATCAACAAGCTTAGTGTTTCGTCCCAACTATTTTAATTTGGGAGTCCTCAGATTACGAGATTACTTGGGCCATGAAGAGCCGCATGCGGCGAGCCGAAGATTGGCCACCCCTGTCGTAGAGCATCTAAGGCACATATTCATAATAGAAGTAATTAATCCTTGCAATGCGACTTTCATGACCAATCTGGGCACAGCAAAGACGGTACTGATTTCAAGAAACTTTGAGTGAGTATAGTCACGACAATCTTGATTGCAGCAGCACTACGACATCACAGGTCTCTGTTTTGTTTGCCTCAGAGTGAAAGGAAATAAAGAAAATCGGTACTAAATGTCTCGACACTAGATATCCAACGTATATCATATAATTTTTTTTCCTGTGTTTCTTTAAGACACTTTGAGAGTAATTTCGAGAAGAACTTGGAATCTTAATCCAGCAGGGAAATGGGAAAGCTATTTAACAGTAATAATGCATGATACAAAAGTTTATTTAAATAAAAAGTAGGACAGCATTGGCACTGCAGCTTAAAAATACTAAAACACTAGACAAATTAAGATATTGCATAATACATATCATCATATTCCATAATACACATTGACAAACTATTTACATTTAATATTGAACACAATCGTTTTTAATGTAGTCTTAAAGGGCCCCTGAAAAGAAAAAAATATTTGTTTTAAACAGTCTAATTGGGACACGCGTGCAAAAAAAACAAAAAAAACAAGTCAAACAAATTAATTTTTTAGAGCAATATTGATGGCGAGAAATTTATTTCAAATTCTGTAAGCAAAGTCCATGACGTCACGGGTCATCCCGGAATAACCAAGTCGGTCGTGAAGGCAAAGCCGATCAACCTCTCCTCCATGCGCCCGAAATGCAGAGAGAAAACAAGTGGAAAGGATGTGACTGCCCACTAAATCGCGTCTCGCGCCGTCAATATTGCTCTAATTTTTTTTTTTTTGCGTAAAATAATTTTTTGAGACGCGTGTCCCAACCAGATTGTTAAAATTTTTTTTTTTTCAGGGGCCTTTTAATGGTCATGAGCTGAGGTGCTCTGTTGAAACCAGCTAATTTCACTTTTGTTGCGTTACATTGTCTCGTTTGTTCCCACAAAAAAACAAATGGAGAAAGGAATCGATAGTAAATGCACGACAGATGCTGCTAATTTGCCTTTAAAATGAAGAAAAATTGAAATGATCTTCTAAACCTCTAAATGAGTTCACAAGCATGTTTTCACTTATGTCACTAGCTTCCTTTCCCAAGTAGTCATACTCAAAACTACTAGCACTTTGTCATTTGGTGAATTCCTAAACAGCACTTCGTCTAGAATTACAATATGTAGTAATGTGCCGGCTTAGAATGCTCAGTCACGTTCTACAACATTTGACAAGTCACAAACATAAATGGTCTCCTCGGGTACAAAGTTAATAAAAATGCACACGCAGGCCACAGCCTTAATGTCGAAGGCGGTCAGTGTCGCTTGTCGAGACAGAAAGCACTCGTTGATGTGCCTTGGAAGCCAGACATCAGCCTCGACCTCTGCAATCTTTTTGCACAACAACACAGATTGTGTTTCACTACCAGTGTTCACTTGCAAGATGCGCATTATCTTGAAATGTTCCCCTGTTTTAGTCAGAATTACACTTGAGTCACTTTTCTTGGTTCTCGAGTACTGGTCGCTGTTGTACACCATCTTGTCCAGTACAAACCGCTTGTACTCGAGAACAGTGGCAGGTAGGGGAATACCAGCCACTTCAAGTGCAGCTTCTTCCTCTGACGTTAGCCGTCCCACAGCTGTGGGAGAGCCCAGCATACAAGCACCATCTGTGTACCAGTACTTCTCCACCCTCTTGAAGCCCAGCATAACTTGGCAAAGCTTTTTTGTGGCCTCATGAAGTGGAATGCAAGACAGAACCTGCCGAAGTTCCTTAAGGACAACAACTCTTTCCACAATTTGCATTGGAACTCCTTTAGCGGCGGTTACAGACTTGACTATTCTTCCGTTACCACTTTCAAACACAAATGCTGAATCCGCCCACAGAGGCCCCATCTGCTCCGCTGCCTTCTGAAGATGGAGCAATTGATGAACATTGTAGGTCATGCAGGACTCTTTCTTGTACAGACGCTCCACCCTTGCCACGAACTTCTGCAGAAGGTGGCCTGAAAATATACAAATATATTTTTGAAGACATATCTTGGCAGACACATTCAAGTGAGAGGTCTCTGGGTTTTGTTGCAATTGTATCTAAATTGTCCGTTTTAAAATGTTTTGCATAATACTAGTGCTGTGCAATTAAACCTTTAAAGGTACTTCACAAGCAGCAAACAGAAACAAAAGTGCTGACGGGTTGTGAGGACCTTCCATCATGTGAAAATGTGCAGATCATCTAGGTACAGACAAAAAGCGCAAGCTCCACGATAACTACTGGCGCCATTCTCCTTACTACACATCTTACAGCTTGTTCTGGCCACAGGTCGTTACACTAACACGTGGAAACAAAAGGGTCTGTTGACATTAACCACACAGGAAGGGTAAAGTATGACTGCCTCCCTAATGACCTGGGGTTCGCACTGTAAAAATGTTAGATCACCCAAGGGTAAGAACTATTCAATGTGCCTCACTTCAACATAGCTTTGTCAATATCCCCATATTAGTATATTCAATTAATTTATTTTAAAGGCATCAATGACATCTTTAGCCCTAACCTAAATAGTGGGGTGAGAAAAGGACAGTACAACATGAATTTCCACTCACCCCACTCCAGGGCTCTAGGGCCCATACAATGCTATTTCAGCCACTGCTTTTTTCACGTTATTTGGATTTCCTATTGGCTAGCCAGAATTGGAAAACAAAGGGTAAACCCCAAAATATTAAGGCATCATATTTTAATTCAACATTGAAAAAGACTTTTCAAACTACGGTGGCCTCTCGTGGTGTTAAACGTGCGCGGCTGGTGTCTGCAGAGGTTTCCGTTTCGTGATTGGCCAAAGCGTTCAGATGTTTCTTTGTGGAAGCGAAATAAAAGGCTGGATTGGGGGAGCCGTCCAAAGAAGGTAGTTTTTATGAAGCTACAGGGACCAAATGACAAATAAATTAGGTTTAAACATTGTGGACACAAGAAACAGTAGGTCTGTTTGATTCGCCTGAACTGGCTGAACTAGTTCAGCAGTGCAGGAACTGGTGCATTCGATTCAACCGGACGTTACACGGCCGCTGCACTGGTGCGTTCGATTCATCCCAGTTCTGAACAAGTTCAGACCCAGTTCCTCAAAATCTTGCAGCAGCTCCGAAGTCAGTTCGGCGTCCGTGCAGAAGCAGACGACAAGAGCAGACAGCGATAGCAGACGACACTCCTTGTCCGTCTCTGCTCGAGCCTTGTGGTGCCATTTTTCGCAGCTGCTTAAACGTCCCTGCAATGTTTAACTATAACGCCAATACGGAGGTTGCATTTCCTCTCATTTATGATAATAAAGTACCCGTGGTGGACGCGGAATTGAGATCATAACCGAGGGTAGGAATTTAATTGATTATGCTATTCTGGAAGCGTTTCAGGCTCCTGCTCGTGTAGGTTTGGATCCCTGTGGTAGGTGTTGAAATATTGGCTCCCGTAACTTGTTTCTTTCTGATGCTATGTGGGGATCCAAAATGTTGATATTCTTCCTTACAGACACGGGATAGGTATTGCACTCTTGATAGTACCCGCTTTCAGTTGCTCTTGGATGCATACTGACGACTCCGATACATTGCAGAGGTCTGGGATTTAGTACATTGGCCCTCACATGCCCCATAGCTGAGCATAATACTGCATGCTTTGTCCACTGGTATTTGTAGACGCCCACTAATGGGTTAAGGAAAAATGCCGAGAATCGGCATTGGCTTGGTAGTTTCACGCAGGTCTTTCTTGAGAATCAGAATAAACACTTCAGCTTGACGCCAAAACGCTCTTGTCAGGTCTTCGTCTTCGAGGTGACCGCTACCGACCGCGCGCTGCCGCCAGTAACTCCCAACGCAAAATCATCCTGATGCCGCAAACCTATCGTCGAAATGCGAAACTTGAGAGACTTGAAATAAATCTACTATTGCTAAATGAATGTGAAGCACACGAACGCTTATGGAAATGACAGGAACTGAACGGCCGTTAAAAATACAGACAGAAACAGATGTCGTGCAGAAACTTTTTAGTACACTCGGATAAAAAATATTCACAGAAAAGATTCTGTTATTATACTTTAAAACTAAGGAAACACGAATAGTCTCATCAAACCACGACTAATTAAATGTAGCCTACAACGTGGCGTGGAGAAACAAGAGCCAACGGATGCAGACGACACCCTCCGCTTCCGCTCGGAAAACCGATCCCAGCGCCAGTCCTAGCACGGCGGCTGCAGTGGTTCTGCGCCGCCGCTGCACGACTCCTGCGCTCCTCTGAACTCAGGCAGAACTAGTTCAGAACTTTCTGGTCAAATCGAACAGACCTAATGAACAGCGCCTCCCCCAGTGACAGTTCGAACTAACATGGCCGCCTCTCCGTCGCTCGTGCTGGACCGGACGGCTCCATTACTTGTTGCGACAAGAAAAGCAATTCTGTGTACCGTTTCCACGCGTCCCAACTTCAAGCATACAGATCAGGGAAAGGAGAATGCGATGCTGCGATTTCCAGAACGCGGAAGCGACAAAGCAACAACTCTGTCGATCAATACTCAAGCTGGCCTACACTGCAGGCTATACTTAGCGTCCCTTTGACCTCCATGTGGGGCGGGAGGGCGCTAACTCCCCGTAGAGTTTGAGCGCGAGTGTGTTCAAACTCTACAGGGACCCTTTCTGTTTAAACAGCCTCAGCTTTGACCTCAATTGCTTCAAAAGGCAAGCTTCGTCCCCTCATAGTTCTTGGGCCATTTTTGCAGTGGTGACCAGCTGTGCTGTTACGAGGAACATGTTTAGTGCAACCTCTCGTCGCACAGTGATAATTGCGTTGATCAGATCTGCTGTTTTGTCCAATATAGACTACACATAAAGGCTTTTGGATTGCCCTTTCATCATGCAATAGGTGTGCCTTAATTATTCAGTTGTTCATTTTTATTGAAATGTGAAAGAAACTCTTGGACGGTTCATGCCAAGACCAAAAGATCGCCCCCCGAAGGAAAAAGCACCGGGAATTGTTTACCAGATCCCCTGCTTAAAATGTCCTGCATCTTATATCGGCGAAACAAAGAACTTCATGGAAAGGTTACGCCAGCACAAGAACGATGTACGCAAATTCGATCGAGAACGCAATGCTCTTGCGGAGCACTGTGACACCTTTGACAATCCGATAGACTTCGCGAACGCGCCGTTCTTGATGTTGAAACCAATCTCCGAAAAAGACATCACCTTGAATCATGGCACATCCAAAATACACCAGGAAATATCAATAGATCTATGGGTACCTTACCATCTGTTTATATGAGCGGACTACGACACGTGATTAGAAAAAGACTGGATGGCAAGGCGGAAGCGCGATTAAAAAATATTCGTATCACCAAAGAAGACGAGGCTGCTCCCACGCACGAGATCAATCGCCCCTGAAGAAGAAACCGAACTGGTTTTGAAACGTTGGGTCCGAGTTTAATTAATTTTTGGTTGGAGTCAAATATTTTTCCATTATCACTTCCCAACCAGACAGACGTCTGTCGAAGATGTTTACCTTCAAACGACAACATGAGTGTTGTCTTCCACTTTCTCTCAGGCGGGTTCAAGCCTAGAGTCTTTCCCAGTGTCGCCAGTGGCCTTCCGACGCCCCGCCTTCCTACTAAGAATACGGAGTTTGAAATTGGATAGCTCAGGTGCATTCCTAGCAAAATAAAAAAGCAATGGCTCATTTCGAGTGCTTTGAGCCGACGATACATACACAACTTCAGAGGCGGCCATGAGCCTAACTTGCACCCAATTGGCCAGTCTTTTCGCTCCCATCCCTCCTGTCACTGTGCCTACCACCTTAGATGCCACAGAGAGTGCATTTTTGCTTGTTTTTGCTTCTTGCACTTAATTTCGATGTGTGTACATTTACCTTAAAAATATAAATTGCCGAAAAATATTTTTTCTCTGTGTTACTAGGTTGTCTGAGTGCTAGTGCTAAACCAGCTGAAAAATCATTGCACAGTCCCTTTAAAGATGCCATTTTTAAACCAGCTCGTCCGCATCCTCAAGTTAACTTGAAGAACATGCATGTTAATGGCTTATTTATTACACTTTACACTAAGTAGCTGTGGAAATGGCAAAGCAGTGGGGGAATACAGTGGTAGCGAATGAGGCACAAACACAATTTCAAACATGAATTACAACATTTCGGCGAAATAAATCTGCTAGGTACGGAGCGTGACACTGTTAGAGTGTACTCTAAACGACTTAATTTTGTGGGCTCAATATTCATGAATTTCGCAAAGCGCTACTTCGAGAAATATTTCACAGTCATAGGCTTTCGCAATTAGGAGTGACAATCAATGTATTCATATTCATGGGGTAACTTATTTGTGTGACGAAATTTTCTCAGTTTTTATTAAACCGACAATTTCTTGAAAATTAGCTCATCAGAAAAATTAAATAGTTTATAGTGTTACAAATGAGGTATATACAGCCAACTGTTTTTTTTAGGCTGATTAATCTGCTCAAAGTCCTTGCTTGTAAGCAAAACTAAGACACAGTTTTAAAGAGGTTTATGCGCATGGAGTCTGGTCTGGTTGTTTCTATTTTATATTTAAACACAAAATAAATGGTTACAAGCACTTCTCATGCTTGCCAGGTTGAAGTGATGTGATCTGATTACAAGTGCCCGTGTTGCATGGTCATGCTAAATAATGTTTTTTAAATTGCAAAATAATGATGAAATATTTTGCTGCAAGGCTTAGGGAAGTTTATAAATTGAAGATGTTGGAAAAATGTATTTTGAGGGAAATCTAGTTTCATAATGTGACCCCTTTAAAAAGATTGAATATTATGAAACACAAATTCATACCAGCGTGCTCCAGCTCTCTTGGAGTGAACTCCTGGAACAAGAGGATGTAGACCGCCTCCACTAGGCAGCGGAGATGTTTCCAGTAGCGTTGATCCAATATCCCCAAGGTGCACGGTAGGCAGTAAAACAGCAGCCACTGCCTCCACTCGCTTGCCTTCCAAAAGCTCCTGTCGCCGACAGGCCGAGGAAGACGAGTTACGCAGTGCGGGGGCCGGGTACTCAGCAGCCGCTTGTTTACTGTGGCCACCACAGAGGGACTTCCTGCAAGACAAGTGTAATGTTAATAAAGCAGAAAACCAGAAGAAACTCAGTCCTATGCATTAGTGTCGCAAAGGTTTTGATTACAACTGCCTTCTCGAACTATCTTTTATTGTAGACACCTCATCTGGTCTGGCCATCATTAACAAGATAGAAAAATCAATGACCTCGACGCAGAACAGACACTTTGGCATCGGGTCCCCTTGCTTCTTTACAATAAGATTCATAAGAAAAAACCTTGTTTATTCAAATTCAGATGGTAGAAACGAGCCCCACACCGTCCTGTAACTTGTCATTATTCGCCCCTTTCACAAATGCTGCATAATGTTACCTAAACATTTTTGAAGTTTCATTTTTCAGTTGAAATATCTATGTCTGAAAATGTGGATTGTTGAAATGGACAACTAGAGCAGATGTGCTTCAAAGATGCAGAAAACATCACAAGGCTCACATTCTCACTGTTTTTAGGAACCTAAAAACAGTGAGAATGTGAACCAAAATGTGAAACAGGAGCAAAATGTCAGTAGCCCTCAAGCCAGCTGAATTTAGACTGGTGAAGAGTGTGTTCTAATATTGCACTAAATCACTCTAAGCCCATCCTGTGGCTATGCCCTGATAACAACTGCCTCTAAAGCAGTTGTTAGAACTTCCCTAGAGAGTAATGCGCATTGTATGGTCATTTTCTGACGGCACAGCTTCATTGGGCAGGACAATTATATAGCAAACAAGAAACAGACAAGCCTAAGAGAGGAGCTCTGACACCCACCGCTAGGTCACCGATGCTGAAAATATGAGCCCTTCGCGATTTTGTTGACTACAAAAAAATGTCAATCTCGTCCGAAGGAGGTGACGGGCTTAGAGCGATAAACTGGTATCTCGTTCACCAAGCGAAAAAGACCCCCACTTGACTGCCGCCATCTTGCACAATTTTGACCACATGACATGGGACCATACCAAATCCTGAGGCTTTGACGCAAAACTGGGCCGAGATTTGTATTGTGGAATTAACAGCGCAAATACGACAAGGAAGGATAGACAAGGGAGACAGCATAGAGCGCTGAACTAACAACTGACGTTTAATAAAAAAGAGAAAGAGGAGAAAGGACCCAAGATTGCTTTTAAAACATGCATAATAAAAACCCGCAAAAACATATGCTATAGCTTGAGTTGCCTGAAAAAGAATTGCGAAGAATACCAATTTTTAGGCTGCTCGCTTAAATGACTTGTTGAAAACGATTGAGTCCTGGGACGACGTGAATAGAAACTACGGTAGAAATAAGAGAGAGGAAGTTTACATTTAAAATATTCACAGATGCTAAGGATCGTTAAAGATCGCGACTTAAAAAGTAAAGTTCTTTTGGTGACAAGGCCACGGACGGCGCGCTTACGCAGGCATCCCCACTGGACAGAATAACCTGTGCCTCGTAGAGCTCGCGAGTTCGTCGTTCCCCGAAACGTTTCAGGATTTTTGTTTTCCTGAACAAGACGGAGCACTGGCAGTTTTTGACATGTATGGCAAAGTAACCTGCTGGCGGCGACTTTAGTGACACGGCATGTTCTCTTAGACGATCGTTGACACACCTTCCTGTCTGACCCACATACACTTTCCCACAAGTAAACGATATTTGGCATTAATTTTGAATGTGGGATTGAATAAAACATTCAATATTATTTGCATCCCACATTCAAAATGATTTGCAGCCGTCAAAGAGTCTATTAAGGCAAAGGGAACCATGTCCTTTCAAAACGAATGTGGAATTTCGGAAGAATCATTTCTAGTACTTTTGCAATTCTACCTTTCTACCACGGTCGTTGCGTTTGAGGGCAAGACTTACTTGCAAAAGAAAGGAATTTGTATAGGGTCGTGCGTGGCTCCGGTCCTCTGCGATATTTTTCTATCGCAATGTGATCGGGCAATAGCTAATGCCCTTCCCATCGGCCAAGTTTCCCGTATTTTATGTACGTGGACGACTACCTGGTCTCCTCACACAACGTCTGGCAGACAACGAATTACAAATATTTGACACCATACAATCCACCTTCTCTGAAAAAGAACAAGGGCTCAAGTTCACACATGAGCTACCGGTTAACACCGTCCTTCAAATCTTGAATCTACGACTGTCTTTCTTGGAACATCATACATGTTGGAAGTACGCCCCAAGGTCCAAGAAAGGCCTCCTGCAATACGATTCGGCACATTCAAAGATTATTAAGAGAGGAATTGTAAAAAAAACTCCCTAAATGCGGCGCTAAAGAAATCCTGTTTACATTCAGCGGGGGAAAGCTTTCATGATCAAGTGCAGCGCGTCTTCAAGATTCTGGTATCCAAGTTCCATCTTGTATGACGTCGCCGAGTCTATTATCACCTCACGGGGACGACAGACGATACAAAGGGACACAAATATCCGACCGGCTGTGCTTCCATACATTCACCGCATTTCCCACAACCTTAAGAAGATAGCATCGAAGTTTAACGTCAAATTTGCGTTGTCTGCCCCGGTCAAACTAAAGAAGTTGTGTCCGAAAATTAACAACAAGCAGCAGCAACAGGGTGTGTGCGGAGTTCAACATCAACAAAAATACGTCGAATGCCAATGTGCACTCGTATACGAAATATTGTTTAGTTGTGGGAAAGTGTATGTGGGTCAGACAGGAAGGTGTGTCAACGATCGTCTAAGAGAACAGGCCACTTTGCCGTACATGTCAGGGACTGCCAGTGCTCCGTCTTGTTCAGGAAAACAAAAATCCTGAAACGATTCGGGGAACGACGAACTCCCGAGCTCTACGAGGCACAGGTTATTCTGTTCAGTGGGGATGCCTGCATAAGCGCGCCGTCCGTGGCCTTGTAACCAAAAAACTTTACTTTTTAAGCCGCGATCTTTAACGATCCTTAGCATCTGTGAATATTTTAAACGTAAACTTCCCCTTTCTTTTTTCTACCGTAGTTTCTATTCACGTCCCCCCAGGACTCAATCGGTTTCAACAAGTCATTTAAGCGAGCAACTTAAAGCTTGGTATTCTTAGCAATTCATTTTCAGGCAACTTAAGCTATAGCATATGTTTTTGCGGGTTTTTATTATGCATGTTTTAAAAGCATTCTTGGATTCTTTTTCCTCTTTCACTTTTTCATTAAGCGTCAGTTGTTAGTTCAGCGCTCTATCCGGTCTCCCTTGTCTATCCTTCCTTGTTGTATTTGCGCTGTTAATTCAACAATATGATCAACCAACTAGCCCACCAGATGATCGAGATTTGTATTGCGATCGCTGTAATAAAAACATGATAAGCTATTTTTTCAATTCTGTTAACCCCAGAGCTCGGGGCCTAGCTTCGACAAAATCCCAAAATGAAGCATCGCGGCTAACGGCATAACGGCACGCAAAGATGCCCGAGTTTTTGTCGCAAAAGCACATTTTTTACTTAAAACAAATGAAACATGACTTATCTCGTTGGTGCTGTTATTAAAGATCAATGAGCAATTATTTTTGCACACTGTAATTCATTAAATTCTAGTTATAAAAATATAAGGTCATGTGTCTAGTGGTCAAAAATATGCAACTTGGCAGCGGCCAATTGGGGGTCACCGCCCCCCTTTCAGCTGCCAGTTTATCGCTCTAAGGCCCTCTACCTTGTTGTTCTGTACATATGCCTGTCTGCATACATGCTTGATCAGGAACATATATATGACCAAGTCACTTGACATTCAGCTACAGACCTCCAAGCGCATTTATAGTAAGCTTGAGGCAGCTCATCTGCACTGTTATCATTGTGTCAGTATTCACTGCAAGTGTATATTGACAGTTTACCGATATAGTAGTTCTCCCGGCAGTTGGTCGAGCTGAACAGGTACTCTGTGAACTGCCTGGTGACACCCAACAGCACACAGTGCATGTAGTCCCAAACCAGGTTGAAGTGGGGAAGGTCGGTGAGGGGGGAAGGTCCCTTGACTCCGTTGACCGTCGCACCGGCAGTAAGGCGAGCTGCATGTCTCTGCGCACCCCTTCTGGGGTCCTCTCTTCATCAGGTGTTGTGCCCCGATAGCGCAGGCTTCCTAGAAATGCAAAACAATATTAGCAGGTCTCAGCTTCGAAACTACCAACAAATAGAAGTAACCAGTGCGCCCAATTGGAGCTATAAGGTTTTATGATGAATTCCGCTCGCAGATCTCGAGCGCTCCAAAAGCGCTCCATTTGGAGCGCGCATATTCCGCTCGCAGATCTGGCTCGAGTTGGTCATCTTCCGCTCGTAGATCTCTGGCAGCGCCCGCTCCACGGAGCGCCTCAAACCCCGCCGAACTTGCTCTGCAGGATTTCACAGATCTTTCCGGAAGTTGACAGAGCGGCCCACTGATTTCCTTCAAAATCGGCAGTGCGCATGCGCGGCGAGATTGGAGACGTCGGCGGGCCGGTTGGACCACGGTCGAGTCGTCGAGTTGGACCTGTTCGGGTGCGTCGGTTGTTTACGCGGGATTGTGACGGCTCGAACGCTTCTACCTCGCGTAGATCAGGGGTACAAAGCCGGGACTGTGGAGCGTGGTAAATCGTAAGCGCTGACATCTGTGATCATGAGAGGAAGAACGAGAAAAGGAACGATAGAAAAGCCGGAGGCAGACGCAAGGTTAGGCCTGTTCATTCTGCAGCCAATGATTGTTTACCTTTTTACATTGCACTCCGCCGGCGTTTTCCCAAACAATAAAGCAAGAAGAAATTAGGCAACGACCGTGCAAGTGATGGTTTGTTACCTCTGTGTTTATTAAAGTCGTACCAGAAATCTGAACTCCACCGCTGGCAATCGCTGTCCGTGCCCTGCCGCTTCGAGGCGGCCGAAAGGTATGTGACAGTGCCGAACGCAGACGTCTTCGTTATTTGTGACATGGGTGCCGTGGTACGTATAATTTCGCCCAGCTTATGTCGCGTGTTATTTCTGCAGCTAAGCAGTGGCAGTCGTCACTGGTCGTCGGAAAGATCAGTCGGCTGAGGCATTGGTGGGCTTGTCAAGTTCGAGCAGAGGCCATTTCGAACGGCGGAGGGGGAAGCGGTGGGTAGGGGTGTGGGGGAGGTCACTCAAAAAATTCAAGTTTATATTCCCCTCGTCAATTCGGAGCGGGTCCCACGGAGCGGAATTTCGCCTCCCTCGCGGATTTTGGAAAGCGCTCCGGATCTACGAGTGAAATTCACCATTAGGTAATTTAGAGCATACACAATTACCGCAGCTTCAACATGATTTAAGATTGCATTACTTGCTTTAAGAAACTTGTCTCAATTGCCTGCAGATGTCGGCAACAAACCTTAAACGAACTGATGAGCGCATTGGTTTAAGCTGAGAATCTATAAAAAAAAAAAAAACATATCCTGTTTTGTTATCGTTCCTCTTTTTCTTTTTTTTTTACGTCCTGAAATTACAAAACGCTAAGCCGAAACGAACCACTTCTTGTATTCAAGTGGATTCTTTCACACGCAGTACATGGGATCATGATCGGATTGGCGCAATGCATCGGGAAGCCGACGGGGGCACGCGCTGCGAATTTCTGGAAGGGTCTATTGCAGGGGTGGCCAGGATGACCCAGCCTAAGAGCCGGAAACAAAACCACTAAACTCCAAAGAACCACAGGGGGGAGGGGGGGGGGGGGGAGGGGGACTCTTGTTCAGAGCAATAAACGAAACTCGAACTACTTTCAATCTACCCGAGTCAAAAGCAGTGTAACTGTACGTAAGGTAGCAGTAGCACAGGACTACCAAACCTCAATCTGTATTTCGATATAAAACGCGTTCATTTCTCTTTTGGGAGGGGGGTTAGGGGAGGGAGCCGCGAGCCGCACCTTGACACGCGAAGAGGTGCAGCTTGGCCACCCCTGGTCTATTGCCACCATACGCCATAGAATCATTCGCAGGAAAGTGAGGAAAGTCCAAATGGAGGCCATAGAGTTTAGTTGTTAATGAAAAAAGGAAAAACCTTCCTGACATTACTACTTTGCATCCCACTTCAAGGAAAATTAAGTGCTTCCCTGAAGCGGTTAAGTTATTCTTGCGTTTGAAAGGTGGTTTATTTGTAGCAGTTAAGTTACTCTAGCATTTGAAAGGCGGTTTATTTGTGACCATTTTCATTGACATGTTGTCGGGTCCAAAGTACTTGCTGCTTTTTATTTGGCCTTGTGATTTCACACCAGGTTATGAAATAAGTCACTTGTCTTGTTTAACTCTGTGGAACTGTTTTAACAAGAGTGAAAAAAGGCTTGCTGACAGACACAAAGTGACTACAGTAAGTCCAAAGTCCTTACCCTCCAGGTGCTCTCCACTTGCCAAGCACCAGGAGCACCCGAAGTACCCATTGTACTGCACGTGGTGTCGGACCTCGGCCCGCGCAGGTGCGTCGACGCAGCAACAGAGGGCGTGGGCCTTAGACGACAAGACGGTGGAGTTGTGTTCCCAAGTCAGCAAGCCCATCGACGTCACTTCCTCGACAAACTTGGTCATGAAGAGGCTCATGTCCGGGTGGCTTGAGCCAAACCACAGTCCTCCCAAGACACAGTGGTTGAACCGCTCACTCGGTGGAAGTTCATTAACGATAAACTGAACTGGCCACACTGACGCTCTCGAGGACTTATACAAAGGGCTGCCATCCGTGTTGAACGTAATGGTGAGGTCAGTCCATTCATGTAGACCACTCTGCTGAAGGTGTTTGTAGCCTGCTGCACTTGTAATGTCTTGAATAACATCTGAAAGTGTCTGAGCTTCTTCTCTGAGCTTCACCAAATTCTCATAAAGCACTTGCTTCGTCTGACTGATGATATGTCTCATTTGGGCGTGCAAATTCATTGTAATGAAAAACCAGCCATCGCTTTTGGCCTGGGCAAGCTTGAATGTCATGGCACATTTGGAGCACACTTTCCTGGCTTCACTCTCGCTGGCATCATCAATGGAGGATCCACACCCTCTACAGTAATAGTGGTATCTGACCACGTTTTCAGTCTTAGCTGCCCAGAGCTTCCTAAAAAGGTATTTGCTGCGTGGTAGAACATCACTTCCAGCATCAAACAGTGTGTTTACTAGGTGCAGTAATTTGTCTAGCGCAGTCCAGGGCATGTTTTCTGAAGTCAAGAAGGCCATGATGAGGGCCACAGCCTCTGCTTTTGTTGTTGTTGAGTGTAGGTGCTCTTCCCATACTCAGCAAAGCTGTCCGCGAGACACTCAGCTTCATCGTACACGGGCGCATCCGACACACTGTCATCAAGTCTCATATTGATGCTGTCGTCCTGACCAACGGGATTGCCATACTCATCTTCAACAACCATGCCGTCCTCTCCGTCAAATGTTTCTTCAAGGAAACCGTCCGTTTCGGCTTGGCCACTCTGGACTCCATCATTTGTGGGCTGGTCGTTCCTTGACGTAGATGGCGAAGGTTCGTTCACACTCGTGCCGTGGCCACTCTGGCTGGTATCGGCGCACTCGGCAATCCGTGCAGAATTACGGTTGTACGTCGTACGCGGCAGTTGAAACGGCTCATCACTTTCCAAATATTTTTTCCTCCGTTTGTTCGGTGTGGCCATGGTATTTATTTGGCCGTCACAATGTAACTGAAAGCTTCCAAAAGGCGTTGGGCCATATGCACACTTTTCCCACGTGTGGAACGGTGGAACCAAGTGGGTGAAACACTCTCCTTACTACAGACAACATAGAGTTTATGTATACCAAAGCTTGATACCTATCGTTCGAAGCGCTCTGGCTTTTGCACACTGCGGCTATATTCTCAACTACTAGTGTGGAGACTCGCCGCAGCGCGCAAGAAGGTTGGCATTCGCAGAGCTCTGCGCATTCGAGCGAGAGATGAGTAGGCCAACTTTCCGTTGGTGCCGTTGGTAGTTCGCCAACTGAGTCGATCATGCAAGGAGACGAAACTGAATTTAATTGGATTGGGGAATAATTTGTCTTATTATTTTTTGTTTAATGTACTATACTTGAATAATAAAAACTAAATATATTTAAAATTGGACTTAAATCTTAGAGAATAAAGAAATGTTTAAGGAAATTTTTCTTTTATTGTTTTTATTTTCGATATGTATGCTTTATTAGGTGAGCAGTACAGATCGGTGACGGCGTTCAATGAAATGTCGGGTCCTAGCTGTAGTGTGTGTGTAAATATTGCTTTTATTATAAATTAAAATAAATAAATAAATAGTGAGCTGCAAGGGCGTTTGCGGGAAAACCGAACAGGGAGCTCAAACCCCGCCGAAACGCGCTAGCTGTTCGGATTCGCAAGTTTGTGAGCATGGCGTTACATAGATCAAAGGATAAAGAAAAACGATAGTTCCTGATGGGACCGACGTCCGCTTAAGCAAGTAGTAATTGTAATAGTAATCTTTATTGGCTCAGGAGAGCCGTGGCACCGTGGGAAGGCGACAGCCCGTGCCATGGAGGCCCGCGCAGAGCCTGGGCCCGTGGTGCCGCGTCTAGTGGTGATTAAGGGTGGGGAGGACGACGATGATGCTGAAATGGAGCCCGCGGGCGAGGGCGCGGGCCGATGTTGCTGGTGATGAAGGCCCGGTCGGCCCAGTGCACTTCAGTGGGCTGCTCGCCGAATCGGTCCTCCGTTCAGCTGGCAGATATACGTCTTGACATTGAAATTGAACTGCGGGTCTCCGGTTAATTTCAATAAGAACGCTTCTGCGCAGGAAATACATTCTTGCTTATTCTTTTATGGTGATAAGTATCTTCACCGAAAGAAACATTACCCCGACTTAGGCTTAAGTGCCCGTCGACTCACAGAAAAATTTGGTTTTTCTTTATTATATCTTTATTCAGGCAAAACATCGCGTCCTGCTCGAACCACCAGTACTACGTTCCGGCGGATTGAGCTCCCTGCGACGTCTAGTTTATTTTTGCGGTGCGAAAAACACTGTTCGGTTTTCTCGCAAAAGCCATTAAATCGGGTACGGCCACGGTAGGGACAACTGGTACGCCTCCATTGTGACTGCTAGCTTTCGATGCTTGCGTTTGCCCGCTTATGCAACATAGGGACGGGAATGCTGACTGACCGAAATCCGGTCTCAGGTTTGATCAGGACTCTAGATGCAGTGACCGGCGATTGGAGCTGGAGCAATGGCTTTCTGCAAAATTGCCGTGTGAGAAGCGCCAGGTGCGTTGGAAG
Source organism: Ixodes scapularis (assembly GCF_016920785.2). Lineage (NCBI taxonomy): Eukaryota > Metazoa > Arthropoda > Arachnida > Ixodida > Ixodidae > Ixodes > Ixodes scapularis. Next base: position 2,089,447 of record NW_024609883.1, on the reverse strand, counting down.
CTTGTTTTTGACTGCCAGATTCCCTCCATGTTAGTGTATGTTTTCTGGTTTAGCATATGTTGGGGCATTCCATGCGGAAGTCTGTCCCGTTAAATTTCTAGCGCGCATGGCAAAAACGAAGAACAAAGCTGGCACTTTCAGCAGGCCTTGATATCAGCATCACGATGCATTGTGACTTTTCGTATCATAAGAGTAAAGCGAATGATGCATACCAGCACTTGGGAAAACCTAATTGTGCTTTCGGGCAAAGGCGCCTCCGGTTAACAGAGGTTATTGACAGGTTAGTCAGATACTGGCCTCACAAGCTTGTTGTACGGGCTGTATGCCTTTCTGTACGTGGCTACGTTTCGAGCGCTAAACCTACGTGTCTGATTTCGGAGTCTTCCTGAGTAGCGTGATCGTACTGGTGGGAGCAAAATGGCAAATTATTTTAATCTAACACACTAAATGCACAAATGGACACAGGCACCCCTCAAGGTTGCACGGGTGGACACGTTTTGCCAATATGTGCTTCTTTTCGTGTTTTTGACCTCTTAGGCCTTATTCCCTTGGGCCGGGCGCGCTCTATCCGATCTGTAAGATCCAAGCAAACGTTCGGAACATGTGCAGAGCAATCTCGCGCTGCCTGGGTCGTTCCTTCTATCAATCTCCGTCTTCGCGTGTCTCGATCTCGATGAACACAGTACCGGCGTGGGTTCGGCTTATTAAGCGGTCTTGTGTAGTACCGCGTGGACGCACTGCGCAGAGCATTTGGCGAAATGCCATTTTAAAGCAAACGGCTGCCTAAGCAGCATACAACCAAGTTGACTGACTGAGCTAGAAAAGAAAACACGCGGAAGCTTTCGAAAGAGTAAATTCATGTTATGGCATTATCATTTCTGCACCGCTCTTTTTGTTCACCAGGATATAATTTACCTCTAAAGATTTTGGTAGGAGGATAGAATATTGGTGGAACAGGTCTAAGGAGAAAGCAATGAGTTAGAACACTAAAGGTGGGTCTCTAGTAGGGACGGTACTGAAAACAAAATCTATGAAATTAAAAAAAAGGCGAAATATTCTAAGCAAAACCGCTAGGTGACGCAAGCTACCACCCACTACAGAGATCAATGGTCTATTCATTCAAGCCAAGCGGCCAAGCCAGCCAAGCGGTCGAGTTTCCTCCTCCCCCGCGCAGCGCTGCCCCGCGCCATCCTATGCGTCTTCGTTGTCGCTCGTGGTGCGTGTTGTCGTTACGTTGTTGCCGTCGTGCCCGTATCGTATTGACTCCGCTACTCCGCCACGCTGCTTTGCTGCACACCGGTCGTCGGGATGTATGCGTACGTTGCGTTTGTTGATGGTGGCAAGGCTGTCGTCAGCACAAAGCTGATAAAAAAGTTTTCGCCTAAAAACACAAGCAATTTTAACCCGGTTGTGCTTAAGAACTTGTATTGGAAATTCAGCGCCGACGACGAAGGGTATTACAAGGCCAGTGTGCAGCTGCTTTCTGGTAAGTTTTTTTTTGTTTCATTGCTCTATTCGTGCCGACTCAAGATTTGTAATCTCAGTGCATGAAACTTACCACTGTCTTACCACGGCTCATATACAAAATGGCGGCGCCCATCGGATACACATGCATTTGCAGTACACGCATGTGAAAGCACTGCCCAAGCAGGGAACGGCAAAATGCACCCACACCTGCCTGAAATGAAGTGCCAATTTTGGGCGCAGAGGCCTTTCTAGTTAGCAATCGAAAGCCATTTGCGTTCTCTTCCTGTGGAGAGCGACCTCGTCTTCTTGCATTCACGGGTATGCGTTCCCAGGAAGTCCATGACCTTGCTATTCTCTCTGTGCTGCTTGCACTGGACCCTGATGTGGCAGACGCATGATACCACATTTGCCGGAAACCGCACGAAACACTAGCAACAGCTGCATAGTGCGGCCGGTATGAGAGCGGCGACGTGACTGGCACAGACACAAAGATGGCGACATACGCAGGGGGCATTACTCGCGAGCCGCAGGTGAATAGTCCCTATTGACACCATACGAACAGGCACAGACAAGACTGACTGAGTGCATTGCTGCCATACGCAGTAGCAAATTCCTGAGCAGGAGGCCATTGTGAGAATTTGAGCTTCAAGGATGCCTAACAATTTGAATTCTGCAAAGCGATCCCCGGATCAGCATGGACCTCTTCAAGTGTCACTGCATACACCAGTTTAAACGAGTGGTGTACTGCATTCCTATGCGTATGACAGTAGAAGATTCTTGCTATACTGATAATTGAAAAAGAACAAACCATGGTCGTCTTCCGCGTGAAGGTGACACTAAGGGGGGGTTCATGCGTTACGCTCGGTGGACTCTGATGACTGATTGGGGGGGGGGGGGGGGGAAGGGTTCATTCGACACTGATGGGGTGGAATGCTGCTCTTTAGACCAGGCCGACTCCTTTGGGGGCCCGTTTTGCAACCCCGATACGATTGGGCGGAGATTCAGTATTAGTGCCAGAGGAAGTGTTAACAGCCAGTTTGTTCTTGCTTGTGTTGCTTCGATCACAATGTTACTATTTTGCTCGCTTGAAGCTGCTGAAAATTGGAGTGAAACAAATTGTGTTGATGGTCGAGGTTTCACAGGTGTTGCCTGTAATATAATTTTTCAGAACATAAGTGAACTGTTGTAATTGTGTCTTACGGAAACGCTGAAGGACCTCCTTGAGGAGATGAGCAGGAAGCACATCCCAGTGCCCCTGATTTTAAATGAGAACTTCGAGGTATGTATGCAGCTTGGTTGCAGAGCTTTCTAGCATGAGTAAGGTAAATTTTAGGCCCTCGCACAGCAATTGCATGTATTCTTGGGTGTTTAAAATCAATAGTTCTTTTGCGAAATCCCCCAAGCGCCCCGGCCCGCGTGCGAGGAATTATGGGATTGACTGTCCCTCGCCTGGCCGCTATGCCTTGAGATCGCATTGCCTTGTCGCTTGCCTCCTCTTAATCCTGTGTTTTTCGATTTCATTACCTATTTTTACCTATTCCAGTGTATTTTTTATTGCTTCTAAGTATCTCTCTTTTCTTCTGTGCACAATATTTCTTAATATAGTATTTATGTCTTTATTTTACCTTTTTCGACAAAAGTGCCGACGGAGAACATGCCGCTTCACGCGTCGTTCCCCGGGTATGTATTACCGTTGCTGCTGATTCCTGTCGCGCTGTTAGCTGTTCATTTTGGTTCATTTGACCCGCATGCAGTCGAGAGGAGCCGTTTATGAGCACCCGCTCACATGTCATAGGAGTAGGCAGACCTCTGAATCAACAATCGCGGCGCGAGAGCCCAGTGTGCCGTGATTTAACCGCCCCCATTCGCTCCGTTGACTCGCACTGTAGCGTATGCCTTTGAGTGCCGCTTACTTGAACAAGATACAGCACGCCGCTTTGTCGCCGCGAACCATTTGTCTGAATGTTTGCGAAGCTGAGGCATATGCAATGCTGCGGCACCTGACAACTGCGTGCTGCGGCGCGATCCCTTCGCAAGCGCCGACGGCTCAATGCCGCGGCTTGAATGCGCCTATGGCACACCTTCGTAATCTATCTGCTAAGCGGTTGTCCGTTGCCAACGCCCTTTTTCAAATGCAGAGATGTGTTGTCGCAAATCATTTGTTCGAATGCCTGCAAAGCCGTAACACTGTTTGTCATATCCAACGCTTCGGTGCCTGACAACTGCACGCATGCAGCAGCGCGAGCCTTTAGCAAGCACCGACGGTTCAACGTCGCGACTTCTATGCACCTTTGGCATGCATTCACGATGAGTATATACTTGGCGGCTCAATGTCGCGGAAGCGGCGACATTGAGCCGTCGGCGTTTGCGAAGGAATTGCGCCGCAGCGTTGCATATGCCTCAGCTTCGCAAACATTGGGGCAAATGGTTCACGGCGACAAAGCGGCGTGCTGTATCTTGGTCAAGTAAGCGGCACACAAGGGCATACGCTACTGTGCGAGTCAACGGAGCAAGCGCGGGCGGCCTAATCACAGCGCACTCGGCTCTCGCGTCGCGATTGTTGATTCAGAGCTCTGCCTACCCCTATGACATGTGCGGGGGTGTTCATGAACGGCTCCTCTTGACTGCACGTGGGTCAAATGAACCGAAATTAACAGCTAACAGCGCGATAAGAATCGGTAGCAACGGTAGTACTCACCCCAGGAACGACGCATGAAGCGGCGTGTTGTCCGTCGGGACTCCCGTCGAACAATGCAAAATAAAGACAAATATTATATATATACAAGAAATAACGCGTGAAGAAGAGGATAGAAACCATTAGAAGCAATAAAAATACACTGGAATGGATAGAAATAGGTAATTGAATCGAAAAATGGAGGATTCAGAGGAGGAAAGCAACAAGGCAATGTGATCTCAAGGCAGAGCGGCCAGGCGAGGGACACTCCCTACCACAATTCCTCGTGCGCGGGCCGGGGCGCTTGGGGGATTTCGCAAAAGGGATATTGCGCCATATCACGGGACGGGGCAAAGCCTGCTCTCGTCAGGCACTGCCATTGTTTCTGGTCGATGGCAGTGCGGCTTCCCTCATGTCGCCCATGTTTTTATTTATATTAGGGGTCTTGATAATCGTTTGTTATGCACCACAAATAAAATAAGGAGTCTGATTATTCATTTTAAACAGTTATAATAGATATAAAAAATGTGTCGATCTGAACGCGGGACATTGCAGTTGGTTTCTTTTTGGCTTCAACCCTTCAACTGGAAGCCAAATGGCCATGTAACACCATCTCAGTTCAGTTCGGTCGTACCACAGTTAGTGGCCGCTAACTGCCGTTTGCCTAAACAAGGTTAAAACAGCCTGTGTCACTCAGGTATGGCGCACATTCAAACACAGACACTACTTCCTGCTGCCTAGAAGGTTACACTGGGTACCAGATATGGCTCCGATGCCTCTATTTTGCCAGCTAATCATCTTTGTCATTTTTTTTATTTTTCAGGTGGACAATGCACCTGTTTTGAAAGAAAGAATGACAAAGCGAAAGCTTCCGAAAGGCTCTAGTGACAATACGGAGCATGCGAGCAGTGGAGTGACGGCTGAAGAGTATGCCAGAGTTATACAAGAACTGCAAGCGAAAAAACAAAGGATCTGCCACCTGGAGCTCGAGCTCGACATAGAAAGAGGTATATCACGGCGTCTTCAAGAACAACTACTGGATCTCTTAGGTAAGCTTTTAAACACATTTGGAAGAGAGGCTTCTGGGCGCTGCTATTTTTGGTGATGCTGCCGCAGCTTAGGATGAGGCGTGCTTTTGCCATGTGGTGGTGTGCGATTGTCTCCCTGTTGACACAATGGTAGTGTTGGGTCAGACAAAATCTTTTGCATTATGGGGAGGTTATTATATGTTCAGGTGTTTTAGGGGTCCAATGCTTGAGAGGTTTGTGCAGAGGTGGCAACCATGCGAAATGGCAAGATGGCAACCATGCAAAAACCCAATCACGGCCTTTTACACTCTGGGGAAGAAAAGGGAATGGCGTGAAGCCAGCGGAATGCCAAGCCAGTGAAGCGGCCAGGCTTGGCCAACTAGGCTTTGAGCACGCATACGAAAAAATGTGTGTGGGCTGGCCAACATTTACATTTGTATCATTTTGAAACAGGTAGCAGATGTAATGATAAATTTTAAAATCAATTATTCAGTTGAATTGATCCTTTACTTCAAAGTAAGCTAGCAACAAAAATGTACCACTTTCTCAGCGCTGACTATCAACTCTGTGTTGCGAGTTGTCTTCTTTCTCTGTGTTGTTTAGACATCTACCAAACTTTATTCTTCTTCGTTGCTGTTGCACAAAGAATGTGCTCGTAAAGAGTGGAGCAAAACAAGGCGACCAGCTGCATAGAATGAATTACTTCGACTAACACATTTTTCACCTATTTTCACAATTGTCTCAATTTCTCGTGTGAACTGGTAAAAGTGCTAGCCTATTACAATACATCTCTTTTAAGTCTGCTGAGCGTCTGCAGCCCTGCCAATGCATGCCTAGATACGCCTTTCATCACCTCCTCACGCAAGAAACTATTGAAGCGGACACAATTGGGGTTGAAGCTAGATGAACAATGTGTTAGCAACCCTTCTATAACATACTGTATTTACTCGCAAAATTAACACACTGCCCCCCCCCCCCCCCCCAGAAAAAAAAAGATATCTGGGTTTATTACGCGGGATAAAATTTGTGCTTTTACAAACTTTGTGAGAATGTCTTCTTAGGTGCCAATATATCATGGCAGGGTACTATGGCACGTCTCCACTGACGGATGCACACCCACGACTGGTTGTGGGCGTGCAGCAGTAATCATGCTCTATAAATTGCAATCCTTTTTCGGCGTGCCTTTCGCCGAAGGAAAAGTACCCTACGAAGCTCACGCCGCACTGAGAGCGACGCGATTGTTCTTACCAAACCACTTACATGATTTCGCTGTCCGAAAGCGGACCACAGACGAACACGAGTTAGTTGACATCAATGCATCCGGTGGGTGAAACATGTCCGAAGCTGGGCTATTCCTCGACCCCAGTTTTATTGGGTGTGCTCGCTACTCAGTTTCACTGTTCATCACTTCCGCTACTATGCACTTGCAGCCATGAGAGCGTATATTGCTATGCTTGGCTTAGTTTGGCCTGGCCACTTGGCGGTGAAAGAAAATTGGCTTGGTGGGCTTGGTGGCTAGCTGAGTTGGGCGCAGTTTGAGACTCACGGAGCGGAAAATTGGAGGTGTGTTTATTATGCGAGGGGGGGGGGGGGGAAGTGTAATCTAAGAAAGAGTTGTACTTGGCAAAAAATAAAAAAATAAAGTTTGGTCGATGCGTACACAACATAGAGGAAGAAGACGGAATTCAACACAATGCTGATAGCACCGAGTGATTGGTACATTTTTGTGGTGTGCCTGCATGCGTGTGTCTTGAGTGGAACATACTTGTGTGTGTTGTAAATTAAAATAGTTTTCTAAGATTGCAGAAATTGTTTTCTAGCGAGAAACAAACCACTGGCTGGGTTTTAGGATTTAATAATATTTGGTTTACTAAACAAAGTTGTATTACTGTTATGAGGTGGCAAAATTGGGCTAGTCTGCTACCAGCCCAGTTAATAGCACACAAAATGGCCAGTCTCAGCAGAGACTGGGTGAGAGACAGAGTATTGCCAAGGCTAGTTCATCAGTGAAGTGGAACTCTACTTTGAAACTCAAGCACTCATCCTCTCCACCTTTCATTGGCTTTTTTTCACCTAGTTTCAACTGGGACACCAGTTGTAGTAACAGGGTGTTTAGCAACCGGAATTTGTCAGGGAAAATCAGGGATATTGTTAAAAAGTGAGCCCAGACAGGGAAAATAAGCCGGAGATGCCATCGAGTGCCCTCAGGAAAGACTTGAGGACTTAGGAGCAGAAAAATAGCCCATAAATTACGCTTAGAGTGGAGTGCGGGCTCTGCTCACTCAATGTAGCGTGTGCTACCCGATGCAAAGGGAACAGCCGATAAATCTAGTCCAAGCCTTGGATTGTATTGGATTGAGGCACCACACTAGGCTAGATCCAGTTAGAGCTACTAGAATTAGTAACAAATGGAGAAGCCGTAGACTCTAATCTGGTATCCTACGTCCAAGCCTTAAGCTGAAAATATTCGAAGGTGTGCTTCTGGCGGCTATACTGCCATTTGGTTATTGACGTGTGTGGCTGGGCGTCGTGTTTTCATAGTGTTTTCGGAAGTGGCCTTTGACGATGTCGGCGGCAAGGAAGTGCTGATTTAATCTGAACTGGACCAACCCGAACCTTTCGGAATATGCAAGTTGGATTAAGCCCTTGAAAAATGATCCTCACAGTGTTCAATGCCTTGTGTTGTAATTAGGGCTGGGCGTCGATTAAAACTTTTAACCCGATTAATCGCCAGCCTTTAATCGATTAATTAATCGATTAATCTGTCTCGTTTATTTCCATGCATATAATATTGCTCAAAAGTAAAAATTGCATCTATTTTATTTCTTTTTGCTGAATATGTGTTAAACGACGCAATAATTTCAATTATGAATCAGCTTCGATATACAGTTGAGAACAGTTAAAAAACACTCACACTCACATATTATTACTTCTGCTCCATGAGGCAAAAATGTTCGTCGATATTTTCCGAAAAGGGCAGCCTCCTTTGATTGCTCACAGCAGTCTCTGCTGCGCTAAACAGACACTCGCACGGCGTTGAAGTCTCTGGGACATGTGTAACCTTCTGGACTTGTCTGAAGTTACAAATCTTCCCCTTCCAGTTTACCTTAAGTTAATACTTCACCTAAATTTTTCGCTTCATATAGGTGTGCTGGTCCGTGTCCACATGGTGAAAACGTATCTTTTTTATTTAATTTTGGTTCGTCAAAATTTTACCGATTAACCGGTTAAACAAATTAATCGCGATTAACGCATTAATCGATTAATCGGTAGGTTAATCGATCAATTGCCCAGCCCTAGTTGTAATGGTCTTATATATTTAACCGCCTCTACAGTGGTCAGGGAATTTCACCTGAAATTGTCAGGGAAAACCTGGAAAAGTCAGGGAATTACAAAATGATAATTTGCTAGACACCCTGGGTAAGCCTACCTGATGTCCCGAGAAAATAATAAATGCGTGGAGAGTGCACATTGCTTCTGAGGCTTAATGTGCTTTTGAGACATCAATATAATGCACACAAACTCCTTGAGTGAATAAGTTTCTTAACATGTCCCCCCTAAAACTGGCAAGTTTAAGCTATTATGCTGCAGAGGACACCTCTAGATGCATTTAAACAAGGCTATATCAGCTCTTGTGTGCCATCCACCGGAAAACAAGCTTGCACATGTTTACTTTAGTTGCGTACGCTCAGTCTGCTAGAAACATGTTTCGCATGGGGTGGGGAACAGGTTTGTTTTCCTGGGTGCTATTTGAGCTGTTCACAATTAGTGCATTGTATGCAATTTCAGAGAAGAATCAAGGAGGTGCAGTGGACACACAAACTGGGCCAGCTGCCGTTGCCCCAGCTGCAGCAGTTGTCCCCACAGCTGGACAAACTGCTGCAGCACGACTGCCGGCCGCAGTGCTGCCACCTGCACGACTGCCGGGTGCAGTGATACTGCCTGGTGTACCAGCACAACTACCTGCCGCAGTGCTGCCACCTGCTGCAGCACCGCCTGCTGTAGCACCGTTAGCTGCTGCGGCACCGCCTGCTGTAGCGCCGCCAGCTGCTGCGACACTGCCACAGCCTGCTGCAGCTGCTGGGGCTCCAGCAGCTCTGCCAGCTGCCGTGGCTCCAGGAATGGGGCTTGTTCACGGCCCACCAGAAGCCCCTTCCCCTTCCTATGGATTCTTGGGCCTCTTCGCAGAGGTAGATGATGAGGTAAGTGTTGAAGCAGTTATGCCGCCCGTAGGTGCAAACCATGATGCATAGCGCAAGTTTGTCTGCTTCTTTTAATAAATAAATAAATAAATATTTATTGTTCCTTTTCAACACAGACCAGCCCACGAAAGCATGGGTATGCTTGTTACGCCACAACCCCTGCAAATCATCGGTACGCTTTGCAGGGGTTGTGGTGACAACAGAATGCCAAGCTCCGATTGGCTCTGATCTGAAGGATAGTGGGTAGACCTCAAGGCAGCTGCTTTGAGGTCTACCCACTACCCTTCAATCTGAGCTCGGCGTTTTGACGTCACCACAACCCTCGTAAAAGAAGCAGACAAACTTGCGCTCCACATTAAAGGAAGCGGGGTAGAAGTGCTGCGCCATGGTGCGCCAAAACTAACCAAAACATTTTTTTTTCTTGTTAAAGTTGTTGGAGTTCTGTTTTTTATTGGCCACAGTAGTTTATCGAGTTCTGTTTGTTTAGGTGATTCTGAACCAATAGGGACTTTTAGCAAATCGATACCGTGACCGTGAGGCAAGCGCTTGAAAGCATGCTTCAAAGGCTCTGGTAATGCGGAACACGGTGAAGGTTTTGCTAAAAGTCCGTATTGTTTTGAAACCACCATACCAATGTTGTTGTGTCAGCGGAGTGTAGGTCTGATCTCCAAAAAAGCAATATGTTTAGGTCGCTTTGTCAGAGTACTCATCGGTACTCTGACAGTCAACGAAACGACACCTCGAAGCATCGTTTCGTCGTCATTCCTTACTTTTCTTCTTCCTTTCTTTGCTTTTTCGCTTTTCACAGTGCCGTTGAGCACGGTTGCGTGTATTCGAAATACCACACACACGCATTAAATTGCATATACCGTAAAGTCTCGTACAAACGCCCAACCCCGAGAAATCACATATCTCGTTTTTTTAATCGACTCTACTGCGTGATCTGCGGTATCGGTGCGCGATAAACGTGCCCGCCGCGGGTTCTCTTGTGCTTATCGTATCGTGACATGCGACTCTACAGTATCCTCAATATGTGGGGTATCTTTTTTCATGACATGCATATTCCTAACTCGTTCCCGCATTTTTTTTGTCTGCGATTTTTGTGTGCGATTGGTTACCGTGACATTTGAGTTTCTAGAGGCCGGGCTCTTGTGTGTATATCGCACCGTGAAGCGCGAATGCGTTGCATCTGCATTCTGCTGTGGTACCCGTGGTAGGGGAGTTTATAGCGAATTCCCACATACTTTCGCAGGCGCGAGTTCGCCATGTCTGCTATATGTATCATTAATGCAAAGGCAGGGAGTGCGCAGGCGAGCTGGTGATAGTTAATCCTGATGTTTATTTGGGTCGGCGTTTTTACAGGGCCTCATCATGGTATATAAACATACATAGGGCCTGCTGGCATATGTTCACCTATCATCTAATTTCTGGCAAAAGCGACAAGTACTATACAAAAATTGAACAATCATTTGGCATAATATTTTATTTTATTTTTTGCGTGTTTGGGGTGTGTGCTTTTGCTGTGACCGCTTCCATGCTTCTCATTCGTGTCGCAAACGTAACATATAGAAACAATAATTGATTGCCTCGATGGTCTGTAGACTTTTTTTTATAAATGATATTTGTGGCGAATACAGTCGCTGGCACAGAAACAGCAAGCTGGTGAGAGGACGAGGAGAAGGTGGGAACATCGCGCTGAGCGAAGCAAATTCTAAACCGTTGTGCTAGAAGGCATCCAAGCAATTGACTTGTGAGGAAAACCTTCCATTGTATGGTCTTACTTTCCAATTTTGTTGGTCACTTTTTCTTTATAAGCCTCCTAAACAAGTGTTTTTTTTTTAATCCGGTTATTTTTTTTTCTAGTGAGGTTCCAGTAAGCATTTCTGTATGAGCAAGGGTGGTATCGGTGGCATCGTGAAGTTTTCAATATTTTGCATTTATACTTTTATCAGATAGAGCAGATTGGTACTCTGTTTAGTATTGGAATAGTTTTGTTTGAAACAGGGACTTAGAAAATTTGTATTTTCTAATAACAAATAGTGTAGTCAATATTGGGCTTTATTCATCTTGAAATGGTTTTGTTTTCAACTTATTTTACATGCAATTTAGTTTTTAATTATGCACACTGTTTTGTTTTCATGAGGTTTAAGTTGTGCTTCTTTTGTTGACTATGCCTTCTATTGGAAATCCGTGAGAGGAACCAGCCTGGCTACCAGGACAGTTCTCAATAGCTGCTCAATAGTTAAATTAAGATCTCTCTTTGGCAGATATCTTAGGAATTCAATCATTAAAAGTTGGTGAACTAAAATTAAACTTTACCAGGATGGATTTGTGGTAGATTACTTCAGAAATATAAATGTGCCTGCCGGGCTTTTATGCCATCCGCTACCAAGAAGCCAGACAGGGTCTGTCATTGACTAGGTACTTGTAATATCAATTCAGCACCTAAATGTGTGCAATGGTGAAGGGGTAAATCTTCAATTCTGTTTATTCAACATTCAATAAATGCGAGGCCCGCTCAAGTTACTGCATTTTATTTATATATTTGTGGATTATGCAAATTGGCAGACCTACGTTCTGCAATCCCAGTGAGTCATATGAGACAGAAGAACAGTAAAAGACACAGGGGACGAGCTCAGGGAACTGATGTATGTATGAGCCAATGTAGAGTATTTTTCTGAGTAATATACTGCAGTTGGTGGTCAACATAACACTCATCCTGCGTTACCCCTTGCTCTTCTGTCTCGCATGTCACACTGTTTTCGCTGTTAGTACTGTATTAGGAAATTGTGAAGCATATGAAAAAAGCTGTGCAAGGTAGGAAAAAGAAATGTTGTGGGTGTTTGCGCTTGCTGAATGAGGAACTTCCACATGTTCTGACAATGGCAGTATTGACAGATCTTTCAACGCATTACTGAAGCTATCATCGTCCCTGCAGTCCACGGCACATTTTCATGAGTTAGGGAGCCACCAGCTGTTGCAGCATGTATCGAAAGCCATGTGCTCTGCCGTTTGAATTTTATTTGGACCCAATAGTACGGAGCGTTAAATTGGGCATATTAAACACGGCCAGCTTGCGTTATGTTTGCTGCAATTGCAACATTGTTGCAGCTCCATGCATTTTATTAGCCCATTACCAGCAAGAGTATTTTTGTATTTTGGCCATTATAACTGCTTGTGTAGAATAACGCATTGTTATTCGTACTTTCAGACCCACCTTGGTCACGGGATCATGGTCGCCACAAGCAAGCTAAAGTACATCATGGGTGCCCGGGGGACTCAATGTTTTGCAAAGAAGCAACGAAGGTTGTTTTTGGCGCTGCAAACCTGCAGCGCCGAAGTGTGACTGTACAGGCATGTAGGCGGTTCAAGGGGTAAGCTGCGAAGCGAGCGCTGACCCCGAATAAGCTGGCAGCCGTGGGCAGTAAGTGCTTTTCCTCTACTTCCAACACACGAAACTCTGCCACTTATTTGCAGGCATTTCTATGACATGGCTCACGGTTGACCACTGCTAAAACTTGGTCTCAATAGTTATTTTATGAACATCAAACTTTCATTAGTTTTCATTGAAAAAACTAGAATTGCTAATCTCAACTGCTAATTTTCCTAGGATATACCATATTCGTCGGAGAAATCTATTGGGCTTTAAATGCACGGAACAAGTTGTTTTTTGACACACCATGCTACAATTTACTACAGAGGTGCCCTTAGATCCTTTATTTATTACTTGAAAGTAGGAACTCATGAGGGAATCCCCGCTAATTCGTTTTACTCGTAATCATTAAATTATTTTCCAGACACTTGTAGTGCTTATTCCGTGTGAAAGACGTATGAAATGGAATTAAAATAAAATTAGAATGAATATTAGAGTGACTGATTTTTTGGACTTCGCAGGGATTGAAAAAATGTCCGAATAAAAGAGCAGTCCGAAAAATCAGCAGATTAAAAAACTTTTCTTTATTACGTCTAAGCGGGCCTATAAAAGCTGTAAATAGTTCCTTGCTTCAGGTTACGCCTGCGCGCCCTGTTTTAGGTTTCGCCTCCGTTTGCGTTCGAGAACTTTCGGTTAGTTTGAGAATCACTGCCTTCTTTTCCAGCGTTATGGTCGAGTACTTTCTGCGCTTCTTATGCCCGTGTCCCACTGGAGCGACAAACCGAAACAACTGACAGCGACAAGCCTCAAACCAGTCTTTCACGATTTGAGATGCTTTGTGTAATAAAGGAGGCTATGCTCAAACACTAGCATCACGCACGCGAGCGTATCTTTGGCGGGCTTCTAACCGCTAGTGCTTACTTCACGAGCACCGAACGACTAAACGCCTGCCAAAGGTACCATCGCGAGCATGCTGCATGGGTTTGAGGCTTGTCGCTGTCTTTTGGTTCTGTCTGTCGCTCTAGTGGGACATAGGAATCAGCGACACATGGCGGCAACGGAGGAAGAGATGGGGCTATGATATCCAAGCCAGCGTAGTTCGAAAACACAATTCACCGAGACAAGATCGAGATGGAAGTCGCAAGTCCATGGCTGCAATGACGAATGAACAGAGCAAAATGGAAACAATAATGATGATGATAATGACGTGCAGCTGAAGAGAAAAAAGCCGTACAGCGTCACCTAGCAGTAGGACTTAGCAGTATTTAAGTAGCGCTGCCAAACCAAGCCAATCCATGTGCAGCCAACATAGAATCCAAAATGGCTGCTTCTCGGTCCCAGGTAACAATTTATGTTGTGGAGACAGTCGGCGCAACAACGTTTCGCAACAGAAAACAGTTTTACTGCAATCGCGCAACAATGTTGTTGCAACAGTCATAACACTGCAGAAGTGTCCGCTGATAAAGCACTGCGGCAACTGTGTCGGTCAACCGTTGATTATTTCATGCTGGCAACAGTTACCGAAGCATTGCTTTTACCCAGCAAAATGTGTGCTGTCCTGATGTTGCTAAACTGTTCCCGTAGCAGATTCAAAAACAGCTTGCGTTTACACTGCCAGAATGCAGTCGCCAAACATTGCTTTCCAAAAGTGTTCCAACCGTACGACACAACAGTTTCGCGCTAGGTTGGGAGAGATGTGTCGAAGAATGGTTGCGGAAACACTGGACACCATTGTTGGTTGACTGTTGCTCAAGCCTATTCGGCAGACGTTGCGTGCCACAATGGGACTGCCGTTGTACATCAGTTTTTGCCAACTGTTGCCGCATCCATCTTCTCAACATTTGCACTGCATGACCAGGCAGCGCTCCTCGCGACAGTGCTTCCCCATGATCGCGGCAACAATGGCTTGCTTTTGTTGCTAGAGTCTGTCATGCCACAGCTGCGTGGCATAGTTTTGCGGGTGTTCCTCACTTGTCTCGCAACAATTCGAAAACAGTTGGGCAGCCTTTTGGTAGCTATTGCGGGCGCCTTATAGCGGAACAGTAGTACAGCCAACGTTACTAAAACTCAGTATACTGCATGGAACACTCTCCAAAGAAGTTGCACCGATCCGTACAATGGAACCCTACTATCGGCGATCGCTAAGCCACCATTTCTCCCGCTGCGGCCACTGAGGAAACTGCACAGCTCTTTCAACTGGCTCAGAGTGTCGCATTCATTAGAGCCGACTATTAATCTTCTATTTTGGCTTTCACCGGCTGTATCTTAGCCGATAAAGGGATATCAGGTAAAAGGAATTTCAGGGTCGCCAACCCTGTCTCCCGTGCCGATGTATCGTGAATATGCACAGAAGTCAACACGCACTCACTTCTGGACGCGCTACCTCAAATGTCTGGTGAGTCGTGGTTGTATAAAAACAATAGTAATTATGCCGCGAAACCTTGTAAACTATTTTTTTAAGACCCATCCCGTGTCTGCTATTTTGTACCAATCTCCAATTAAGGTTCTTACAAAAAAGTTTATTTCCGTTTGTTTTTATGCAAAGAACTAGTTTTCTTAAACCTCATGGTAACGAGAGTCCCGATGCCCGCCAAAGATGTTACTCTTTCTGTGGATGCAACTAGAGGGCGCCACCGCCGCGTTTTCTGGAGTTCTCCGGCCCCGCCAGCAGCGCTCCGATGCGAAGCTCTGTGCGACGATCGCCGTTTTAATGGCATTTATTTTAAAAAAGAATTGTTCCGAAACCATATGTTTTAGGAGTATCTTGAAACTGCCTATTATTCACGTGCTTTACTGCTGCTTGTGGTTCTCTAATTCGATAAGTGGTGCGATAGCACCCTCCGCGCCGTTATGAGCACTATCACGCTACCATGCCGCTGAGACAAAAAATAACCACCCAATGACTCAGCTGAAAGTGACATCCTCATAGATTACCTGAGCATCCCACTCACGTAATACACCCCCCCCCCCCCCTTTGCATTTATATTCATATTGTATTCCACTTAAAGGAGTCATGAAAATATTTTTCATTCCTCCTTAGCTTTAATCCTCAACTCAAAAGCGGATTGAGAAATCACGTGGTCGTGACATGCTTTTGCACCGGTGCGATGACTCGAAGCTTTCACTGTGCTTTTTGAACACAACATATAACTTGTCATTCGCAAGTGATTATAAGTTCCGTCAGGGCACTCATTGACCACGAACGCGAATCCAAATATTTGTTGACGAGCGCATACATCCGAGTGACGCAGTTCTCGTGTGCAACGCGTGAGTTCAGGTCGGCTGATGTGCTGTGGGTACCGTTGACGTGCTTTGGGTAACACTGACATGATATGAGTACAGCGGATCTATCACAGTGAAAAGGCGGAGAGCTTTCAAGGGAAATGAGGTACAAAATAGTCCCCTATATCTCCAAATGTTCGTAACCGAAAAGCTGGCTTTAGATTTTCTACCCTCTTTATTTTGGCCCACAAAACGATATGCGAATAGTAAACCCCCAATGGGTAAAATCATTTGTCCCAGCCCAAAATTCACTTCATGTCGAATAAAAGGATAAAAGACGCGAACAGAACAGTACGAAAAAAGAACCACATACGACGCGGGCAAGCGTCAACTTCCAACTGATTTAATAAAACACGAAACATTGTCAAACTGCCGATCCCTATCGCCTAAACACATGCAGAAGCTAAAGATTCCTATCGCTCATCACATGCAGCCCTCAAGAAACACAAGTTCTTTGTTTAGCAGATAAAGGAACGGCTGCTTACGCATTTGTCAGCCGCTTTTTGCATACCGAAAGCTTCAATTAATCTATTTTCAATCTTCTTCCCTCTCTTAATAAACCTTGTGTGCTCTAACAAAGTTTCACACCCGCATCGTTCGCAGTGCTCCGCAAGATTTTCACCCGAATCATTGCGTCCGACTAGCTTCTGTTCCCGCGCTCTCTTATTAAGGAATCGGCCGGTCTGAGCGATGTAAACTTGTCCGCAACTAAAAGGAATCTCATAAACCACCTTAATCAGGCCTTCTAATATTTTAATTGATTTGAACCAACTAGCCTTAAACCAATTTTTTATTTAATTTCATAGCCCCTTTAAATCTGGAAATCAATAAGAGTAAAAACACATAAAAAAAAAAGAAAAAAAGCCTCGCGAAAAGCTGATGTTTTTCTTTCTTTTTTTTCCCCAAAGAGGGCAATGTAAATTACCTCGACCTGCAAGTTTTGAGCTAAGATTCTAATTTTAACATTCCCGTTTTTGTTTCGTGAAGCGGTCATAACACATGAACATGTTGGGACCACACCTAATCTTGTAATGCTCGTGTCCCACTAGAGCGACAGACAGAAGCAAACCACAACGACAAGCCTCAAACCAGAGTGTTTCGCGATTCGAGAGGCTTTGTAGAATAAAGGATGCTATATTGAAACACGAGCACCATGCACGCGAGGGTATCTTTGGCAGGCTTGCAATCGCTCGTGCTTACTTCACGAGCACCGAACGATTAAGCGCCTGCCATATGTACCATCGCGAGCGTGCTGCGTGGGTTCGAGGCTTGTCGCTGTCTTTTGTTTCTGTCTGTCGCTCTAATGGGACATGGGCATAAACAACTCCGGAACGCAGCCCAGTGACGGAACCTTACATTTGTTGTTACGTCCCTGTTTATGTTCTAAGTGAAACGGTGTTATCTATCTCATCCGGAAGACCGTTTTAAAAGCAGCACTAAAAAAAAAGAAAAGACGTTGCAGCAAAAAGGTTTTTTTTTATTTTTTTATTTACATGAGGAACCAGAGAAGCACGGAAGCACACTATTTAACTTTGAAACACTTTTGGGGCTTTTGTAATTGGACTTCCAACTGTAGCCAGCTGATATTATAATCGCTCGTTTGATTGCTATGCACACCTCAGATACAATAAATACAAGTTTGTTTTAGTGCATTGCCTACGAATGACAGACAGCTACCTTGTCGAACTCTGAGTGGGCGCTAAGCATAAGTTACATCTGCGGACCCCGCAGCGCGTCGCCGGGCCCAAACGCAGGTCACACGGCACCGGACCTCACTTACCGCTCATTCACACTGGAGGCGGATCCGCGTTCGCAAAGCGGTTGCGAACGCGGTTGTATAAAGATCCAGTGCAATTGCACGTGCACCCGATGACATCACGTGCGCGTGCAATTGTACTGTATCTTTATACAACCGCGTTCCCAACCGCTTTGCGAACGCGGATCCGCCTCCAGTGTGAATGAGCGGCTAATCCCTTCACCCCTAAGCTGACATTGTGCTGGAAGCTACGCTCATGCCGGACAAATCAGCCGCCACTCTTTCATCACCTGACCTCATTCTCTGCGCGTGGGTATGCGCGAGAGAGCGTGATCGCGTAACAAAAGTGTGGCTGGTCCAACGAGCACGTAGCTTCAACAGCACTCAGTTATGGGTTGAACGAGGTGGGGAAAGCAACTTTTGTCTGAATTTCGAGCCACGGGCTAATCTTCTAGGGGGACAATGGCTGTGTCCGACTACAGAAACGAGATTACGAGCAAGAGGGGACTCCCCCCTTTCCGTCTTCTTGAACTCTTTGAAAGAATGCGCGATTTATGAGTTGAGGAGGAAAGCTAAACAGGAAAAAGTTGGAAAAACGTTTTTTGCATCCTTCGGGACCGCTAATAATAACCAGATTAGTCGGTCTGGAGCGCGGTCATAGACTTGTCCTTCCGTTCCCCTTCGACGCTCAGCAGCACCTTCGTGAACGGCTCGAGAGCGTCCAGCGTCGGGCGACCCGAACCATCTGGAGCCGGTCATCCGGTGCGGCGGACGTCTACAGCGCACGTCTTGGGGAACTCGAGTGGCGACCCCTCGGACAGAGGAGGCGGACATCACGTGTACGTGCGGTCTGTCGGCTGCTCGACGGGTCGCTTGCGGGGTCCCACCTCGCGTCAGTGGTGCGTGTCAGCAAAAGGACAGGTCAGCCCGAGCCGCTGCGCGGCCGAACCACTCGCGATAGCAAATCTTTTATCCCCGCCGCCATCAGAGACTTTCTAACTCTCCCACTAAACGCTCGCAACCCTCTACCGGCATCAAATGATGAGTCCCGAGAACTGTGCAGGCTCTTCTCCTATCAAGTGGCGTCGGACACCTCATGAGCTGCGGCACCATAACCACTGTTGTTGCTTTGCTGTTTTGTTTTGACTATTTATACTTACCCAAATTGCTTTCCCCTTTTCCTTTCCCCTCATCCCCGGTGTATGCGGCGACCGGCTAGCAGGCGCACAAGCGTAAGGGTTGTTACCTTTCTGCCTAGCCTCGCACGTCGTCGCATCATACTTCTTGTGCAAATAAAGTACAAATTACAATTACATGTCCCTTAATCTGTCTAATGAGTCATTTGCGTGGCGAAAGTGCCTTACCAAACACATTGAACCGTGTTATTTAGGCGTACGTCCCGCTTTACTGGAGACATACTCGTTGGTATAGTTTATATTAAGTTTATTTATTACTCTTCATTGCCCTGACATCCGGTTTGATGTTAAGCGGATTGTAGTAAGAAGTAAGAAAATTACGGGGGTTCAGTCAAAAGTAGGAATAGCTCTTGTACTATTGGGGGATGTTTCCTTTTTGGGCATTTGCGTGCCCACTTTCCGTCTAAGTGGTGTGGTGAACCTAAGAGAGGATTAACCAGCCGGACTACCGCCTGTAAACGCTCTGAGCTTTGGGACGTGTTTTTTCTTTTTACCTTTTGCCGAAATGTGTATCCACAATAAAACTTTGGTTGGGGCTAGTTGGTTTTTTTCTATTAAAAATTAAAAGGCGCGAACAAGCAGGACCAAAAAAGACACGCGTACGACTTGGGCAGGCGCCACCTTCGAACTGATTTATTGAAATATGAATCATCGTCAAACTCGATCCCAATCGCTAAACACATGCAACTGATAAAAAATTATTATCGCTCATTACACACGTACTTCAAGAAACGCAATTTCTTTGGTTAACAGATAAAGGGATGGCATGCGTACGCATCTGTCAGCCGCTTTGTGTATACAGATTTGTGTATTTGTATTTGAGTATCTGTATACACAAAGCGGCTGACAGATGCCTAAGCATGCCATCTCTTTGTTAACCAAAGAAATTGTGTTTTTTGAAGCATGTATGTAATAAGCGATAAGAATTTTTTATCAGTTGGATGTGCTTAGGCGACTGAGATAGAGTTTGATGATGATTCGTATTTCAATAAAACTGTTGTAAGTTGGCGCCTGTCAGTGGTCATACGTGTGTCTTTTTTCGTCCTGTTTGTTCGCGCATTTTAACCTTTTAATGTGTATCCACTCACACTTTGTGGTAAATAAACCCCCAGCTGCGTTTGCCTTGACCGTTTTGTTTTAATTTCTCATCTCGAGTTTCATCGTAGTGTAGGCGCAACATGTTTGCAGCGTCAGAAGGCGGGTGCTCTTTAAATTAAATGAAAGGCCGCGAACGCGTAGCTTTCGAACGCGTAGCGAAAGCAACACTCTGGCAGTTCACGGCCAGTGATATTACAGACTTTTAGTGGACCGTACTCTAGAGCTTTGCGTACGAAAGGAAATTGCGGGTCGTGAGCGTGGATGCGCAGAACGCAATAGAAGAGCTAGCGTATTGCGTACGCACTCAATGCTGGGGATCTTGCGTTGGGGGCTAGCGGGCTTTGCGGGAAGCTCTCGAGAGATCTCGGGCCCAACGAGAGCAGCAGTTTCAAGATGGCAGTTACTTTGACTGGCGCAGCAAGGGCGACAGGGTATTCGGGAAGTACAGGGTTACGTGAAATTGTCTGGTGTTCAGCTCGGCAATTCATTTCGGGACCTACCGCGGTCGAATCAGATCACCGTGCAGCTGATGGAGTGCACAGTGAATATGTTTACCACTCGCGATGTGCGTCAACGCTGCGATCTGCTCAACGCTAAACCTATTCGCGCAGTCCATCCCCGTCTGACGAACTTTAAGGAATCGCCAAAGTGGTCGCTATGCACTGGACATCAGTAGATCATGGATTTCATTCCGCGACAGCATTGATGAAAGTTGCCGTTTCCACGGGACGATTTCATTTCATTTATTTACTCGCAAGGCCGAAGCATTACAAAAAAAAAGTGGTGAAGCAAAAAAAAAAAAAGAAAATACAACATGTACATAAACGTAAACTCCGTGATCGAATTTGGCTACGCACTCGTTCTCGTAGCCTCTGTACCCTGTAGAAAAGCTCCCTTGACGAGGCAGCTGCGGCTTGGTTTAATTTGAAATGAAATGATTTCCCACGTTAACATTTTAATTTTTTTTTTTTTTTGAGGAGCATGGTGGCTTTATAAGCACGCGGAATTCTACGGCTCAGGCGAATTTAACTAAGGTCATGCGGGTTGTTCACTCGTAAACGTAAAGCACAACTAAATTCGGTCCGAGCAGTTGTGTTTAGCGCACGCTACATTATTGCGTATTGCCTACGTAAGAGCCAGCAACGCTATACTAAAACTGAATACAGTTAAGGTAAAGTCCACTACAGCGCTATCGCTATCCTCTTGTACTATTTGAGCGTGTTGGTGCATTTTAAACATTTAGAAAGTGGAGACACATAAGGGACGATACAGAAAGGACAAACTTTCAACTTCAACAACATTTAATTTTCGCCTTCAACCTCAAAGCCCGCCCGCTCTGTGGGAGTGCGGGAAAGGGAAATCTTGGGGGGAAGGGGAGGAGGTGGAGGAAGTGAGGAGGTTGCCAAGGAAGGAAGGGAGAGGAGGGAAGGGGGCTCAATTATTTCTCTCAAAGAGAGAAATAATTGAGGCCTATCAGATGGCGACAAGCCCGAAGACCATCTCCCTCTCAAGAAAGGAGATTATCTTTCTGAGGCCCACAATGGAAGCCGAACGCTGACAGACTAGACGAGGCGACAAGGTCACCGGCAGAAGCGGCCTTCCTTTCTTTCCGTTTTCCCGCACATCCAGTCTTCGAGCCCCCTTCCCTCCTCTCCCTTCCTCGTTTGGCAACTTCCTCCACCTCCTCTCCATCCCCCAAGATTTTCCTTTCTCGCACTACCACGGAGCGGGCGGGCTTTGAGCTTGAAGGCGAAAATTAAATGTTGTTGAAGTTGAAAGTTTGTCCTGTCTGTATCGCTATCCTCTGTTTTTTTTTTTTTTCGCACGTTTGCGGGTACCCTCGTCAAGACCGCTTTCATGGCCGAGTGGACCAACTACCCCTCTCTAGGCAACTGTATCCACAGTAAAGAAAAAAGATTGAGCCGCCATCTTGGCACCTCGTGCCTGGGAGTTTCGGACTCTCGGAACGTTCAGTGACTAGCAGAGAGCCATATGAAGCAACTTTCATGTTTCAACTCGTCGCTAAAGGGTGGAGCTGTTATCGTGCTTAGTTTAATTCCTCCTCTCCCTGCGTTTTACTCCTTCCCATCGAAAGCTATCCTCCTTGCCTCCTTCCGCGCTCCGCTCCCCACCGCCATGTCTGGGCGAGGCCCACAGGGCGCTGCGCCTGCGTGCCGGTCGTACTTAGTTTGCTATTGCATACCGCGGACTAGAGTTTTTTTTTATTTTTTTTTTTCTAAATATGAAGACAGTTTTGTTTTCTGACGCGAAGAAACTAGCGTTTGTGCAATTTATTGGAGCTCTAAAGCACGGGAAGAAGTCTAGATCAGCAATTGTAATAACGCGAGCAGAGTTGGGATCGCTTTCTTTCTCCGAGCTTTCTCCGATTCCGCTAAACACACAACATTAAAAAAAAAATGCGAATGTAGTCTTGAATAATTTGGGGCATCGGCATGCACTGAAAAAATATATTTGTTTACCCGTTTATTGCAGCAAGAGCTGAGAGCAGGCACACGATAGACTGCACCTCTCCCTGAGTGTAAAGAGGTTCGTAGGGGGACTGCGTTGCTGGCGAGAGCTCGTGCCGTCGCTTTGAGCATAGATTGGCACGTGCCGGCAACGCTCGTAGTCCATACGGTACGTTCTTCTAAAACTTTTCCTGTGCTTGAACAAAGTACATTTGGAGACTCGGCATCACTCGAGTTAGGCAAATAAAAGACACCACAACGCGCGCAAAACCAGGGTTTTTCGGTAATTTTAATCAATACCGTTCCTTTTGCCAAACCAGCAGCTTGGTTTACTTCGTACACATTTTATAAACGTCGAATACTATACTTCGTTTCAGCTTCCGTCCGAGCGCAGCCAAAGGCTGAGGAACGGTTCGCAACTTCGAGAAGAGCATTCCTACGCACCACAAAGTAGTCCGCAAAAGTAATTTTTTTTAGTAACTATTTGGTGGCGTAAACAATGCACAGTATTCCAGATGTGTACTGCTGAGAATGATCTGCAACGAAAGTAATTATTTATCTGAAGTTTATGTTTTATTAATATATGTAAATGCATGTAGTTTGGAGAAAATACGTACATCCGCTGGCAACACGGCTGCAGCGCTCGGTTTTTCTATGTGATTTCGTTGCCGTAATGGCCAAATCATGTGCTTCGCTGCTTTTCTCACCAAGTCGCTTCAAAACGTCCTTTCACAAAGGCACGCTCGGGCGTCAAGCGCGAGAGGTCGTGATGAATGTCTACTTTCAAATTCGGCAGAAGACTCCGGCCGCGTCGTACCGCGAATCCGTTGTAAACAGTAAATCGTCCGGGCCACTGCAATTCACTGATACGCTGCGAAATCAGGGCACCCCTTTACCTGCCGATCACAGTGAACGCCGAGAAGCTGGTGGAAAGGACTGCGCCTCGAGCCCTGGTATATCCAGACATTACAAGGGAACATCAACGGCCGGGTCATCGGGCACCTTGCATTGTGTACCTACGTCTCGAAACTGTGCCGAAATGCCGAACAGTTTAAAAGCTCGGACACAGACACCAGCGGTCAGCCTACGTACTCACATCCCCTGTGACTAAATTTCAGAACCTGAACAGGCACTTTTTGAACTTGTAGCAGACGACCAGCCGCGCAGCGGAGTGATACAAAAGTGCAGGCGAGATCGCGTGACCTTTTGCCGGCGTGTGATTGGCTCCGGCCACACTTAGCTTTGGCTGCGCTCGGACGGAAGCTGAAACGAAGTATACCTAAGACTGTGCACGTGCGACGACTGCTATTTACGCGCCTCGTGCATATAACTACCACCAAATACAGTCACTTAAGGGCGAGATACATGGACGGCAGAATCGTCCGATCCGACGTCCGATCCGACAGTCCGAACGCCGCTCCGATTTGAGACACACGCTTCCGACCTTGCAAGCGACACGACAATCCGTTCGGCTCCGCCCAGGAGATCCAACTTCCAAGCACTCCAGCGGAGGTCCGCGTTCATAGATCTCTGGTCCCTGATTGACGGTTTAGCTCGCACAAGCGAAGTTAGGAGCTTGTTCTCGCTAGCGCGTGCATTCTTTGCCGGGGCCATATTTTTCGAATGGGTCAGCGGGATCCACGCGTCCGGCTTTCCGTCGCCCGTCCTGTTTTCTTGTTCGCCACGCCAGACCCAGTACCTCATCATGACATCCGCGCTAGCTGTGCTGTCATTGGCTGGAAGCTTCCGACAGTCCATCCTCCGTGCGAAACTATCTGGCACGTTGGACGCACGCCGGATCGCCGATCCGAGATCTGAAGCGACCAAATTTTTCGGATCAGGCAGTCGTATTGCCAGATCGGACGTCGGATCGGATGGATATTTCGCGCATGTGTCTCGCGCGTTACTCTGTTTCGAGGTATTGTTTTGACGTCCTCACCCGCAAGGTACACCCTTGAGTTCACTTGCAAGGCATATAAGCTTTGCCGTACACCCGTGGGCGTGCCTTACTGCATGAGTTCCATATGAGGAGAGAGAGATCTTTCAGCAAAGCCTTAAAAACACAATAGCAATTTTTTTTAATTGTTAATAAATAATGTTTTATTAATCACAGATGACAAATCACATACAAATATGAAGAGAATGAAATATGTATTGATACAAGGCAAAATATTGCACATTCGGAAGAAGTCAACCGTGCTCGGGCCCCGGGACCGGCGCTTTGTCGGTTTGTTGTGGTCGTAGCACTGCCAATGCACGCTGCCCCCGGCAAGGCCCTAACTTTGAAATTGTACGTTTATTATTTTTGTGCTCTTAATTTAGCCGTTACTCATTTCTATCGACGTTACATTATCAGCGTGACAAACAGCTTGCAACGCCAATGATGTGAGGAGCTCTTAATGTCATGGCTATAAATTATGTTGTAACGCCTAAGTGGTCTAGGATGACGTCGAAACGCTGGACTGTCATGGCTACTTTCAGGGTCACTCTCTTGTCATGCCGAAATGCACCGTATGTCACGCCTAAATGGGCATGTAGCCGTTTCATTAGCCGTTAGCAGACTAAGAGTGTACGGCCGCGAGCCGTCGCGCTCTTCTCTAACAATTTGATATGAAGGTATACTTGGACGCCGGCATTCTTCGTTTAGGAATCAAGCGAAACTTTGTATCAGATAATTATACATCTACGACCACTCCCATTTGATGATTATCGTGTTTTAGACTCCGTACACAGGGTGGTTTTCAGCGGTGGGTTTTTAATCTGACCGCCCGCCAGAGCGCCAGCAGAACGCACTATGGCCGCGAGCCGTCGTGCTCTTCCTCTTCTTCTCCGTATCAATAAACAGTCAAATACCTGGGCAAAGCCATCAATCATGTGGGTATCGGGAACCAGTAACCGCTCATTCACACTGGAAGCGGATCTGCGTTCGCAAAGCGGTTGCGAACGCGGTAGTAAGATCCAGTACAATTGCACGTGTACTCGATGACATCGAATGTGCGTGCAATTTACTAGATCTTTTTAGAACCGCGTTCGCAACCGCCTTGCGAACGCGGATTCGCTTCCAGTGTGAATGAGCGGTAAGTCAGACCCTTGAAATGCAGGCGTGACGCAAAACCCAGAGGCGTCTCGTTCGCCCACTTACATACTTCCCAGGCGGTGAGGACTGTTGTTTACAGGGGAATATCTGAACAGATAAAAGTTACTCGAAGAAGCTCGCATTCAACATCAATTTTTTTTCTTTCTTCCTGGTTAACAGTGTTGGAACTAACGCGTTACATGTAACAACGTTACTGGTAACGCGTTAGTTCTTTTTAGTAACGTACTATCGTACTCGTTAGAATACCAAATGAGTAACGAGTAAAGTAATGTCGCTATTATTTTACGGTATCTGCTATCAAATTACGTTACTTATTACTCGTTAATTCTGATTAAAAATGGCAGCATGGTGGTTTGAAAGCAAACTAATTTTTATTCTGCGCACTACAAAAAATGGCAAAGAAACCCCAACAAAGCTATGTATAAACGACTTCATTTTACAATCCCTCGAAAGACACTTTCAACGCTCCCACAACCGGTACCAAAAGGCGCGTGATTATCGCTTTGTCGAATTCTTGAGCGTCCTTGGTGCAGTCTTTGTATCGAAGCTACTGAGGCCACCGTCGCCATGCCTTGAAGGAGCAGCCGTCTCGCTGGAAAAAGACATCCGCTCAGAAGGCAACAGCCTGCCGCCGCTCGAAGGATGCTGCCGAGTCGTCCCTAGCTACTCCAGCTGGTCAAGACTTTCTCTTCAAAATAAATATATTCTCTTTCTATCAAAAACAGAAGGGATAAACTCTAAATTTAGAAGCATTGACGTTCCCACGCTTTGAACCAAAATAAGTGGCAAGGTTATCGCAGGATTGAAATGCGTCCGGTCACCAGAACGACGTCACCATCTTTTAGAATCCCTGCCGCCGTGGTACAAAGGTGCGTTCGCTCGCTCGGTAACGACTCCCGTTCAGAAGGTCGCCTCTCTCTAAATCCTCTGGTCATCCTTTCTCCCATAGCGCCCCCAAAATTAGACAAAAGACTGCGTAACCACCACGAACGGCACCTTCTTTGTATCGGAGTTAAGCGCGAGACACATGGACGGCAGAATCGTCCGTTCCGGCGTCCGATCTGACAGTCCGAACGCCGCTCCGAATCGCCGCACGCGACAGTTTGAGACACACGCTTCCGACCTTGCATGCGACACGACGATCCGTCTGGCTCCGCCCAGGGGATCCAAGCACCCCAGCGGAGGTCCGTGTTCATAGATCTCTGGTACCAGATTGACGGTTTAGCTCGCACGAACGAAGTTAGGAGCTGGTTCTCGCTAGCGCGTGCATACTTTGCCGGGGCCATCTTTTTCGAATGGGTCAGCGGGATCCACGGCGTTCGGCTTCCCGTCGCCCGTCCCGTTCTCTTGTTCGTCCCGCCAGACCCAGTACGTCATCATGACGTTCGCGCTAGCTGTGCTGTCATTGGCTGGACGCATCCGACAATCCGTCCGCCGTGCGAAACTATCTGGCGCGTTGGACGCACGTCGGATCGCCGATCCGACGCCTGAAGCGACCAAATTTTTCGGATCAGGCAGTCGTATTGCCGGATCGGACGTCGGATCGGATGGATTTTTCGCGCATGTGTCTCGCGCTTTAGCCCCCAACTCCCTGGCATTCAAAGACCGAATTATGCTGGACGCTGCGCCCGCGTAATCCTTCTCGCAATTCCTGGTTGCGTGTCACGGATACTATACCATTTCTCTAAAGAGACACATTGGTAGCGGTAATTGTGATGGCTTTCGTTTGCTTCGCCCTTACTTTGCCGCTACCGGAGTGAAAAAAAGAAAAAAGTTTCTGGACACGAAAGACAAACTTAGGGTAAAACTAAAGAACTTATAAACGCTCACCACCTTTTTTAATCATATATACATGTAAAGATACTACGAGTACGCATGGAATATTAACCAAAGTATGGCCGGCGCTATACTTCGTTTATAATCACCAGTAATCTTTTTTGGTTATTATTATGGGTTATCTCAGCGATCGGTGTCCTATTTTCGTTGCTTGTGTAGCCTAAACCGGACTGTGACTAAAACCGGTGTGGCTATAGACCATTCCATTTAGCGCTCTCTGGGCGGCACCATTTTGTTCGACAGCAGCGCCCTCTCCATACATCCGGGAAATTCAGCGGGTTCGGCGGGGTACAGCGCGATCCAAACCAACGCTTCTTTTTTTTGCGGCTGTAGGTCGTGCGCGCCCCGGATGTGACGTATTTCGTTACGTTTTTGTTGTTTCCGGCGCGCAATCTGAATCAGAATCGTGCGTTTTGGTTTGGACGGGCCAGTTTCGGGCAAGCGCACACGCGCGCACGCAGGCACGAGCGCACTCTGGCGGTCACCTTCATCGCGTCGGAAACGGGGAGAAAATTCATAGATGCAGCCATACTCGCAAGCAAGCAAAGTACAACTGCGACGGACTGGCCGGCCAGACGGCGAAGAAACGTGGAGCCGGAACTAGCTTGCCCTCTCCCGATTGGCCGGGACACAGGGTGAACTACTACGTCACCTCGCGTTTTTGTGCGCGTTGAGAAAGAAGTTGAAATCAACCAACTTTTTTATGCGCGCCCGGAAAAAGCGAAGAACCGGCGCGACGTCACGAAATACGTCACATCCGGGGCGCGCACGACCTACAGCCGCAAAAAGAAGCGTTGGTTTGGATCGCGCAGAGGCAAGCGCCCGACTCCGCTAGCAGACGACAAAACGGGAGGTTGTCATAAGGGAGTTGAAGTAGATCGTTTTTCTCCTTCGCTACGGTATCCCCGAAGAAAACGCCCCAGCTGCGCATGCGCGCCGCCAGCCTTCTCTGCATAGTTCAAGGTCTTGTGGCGGATTGCGGAGCGCTATCCGGGTGCTTAGCGGGCTGCGGAAACGGTCTACTACTATTCCCTATTCTCTATCTTTGGGCTGTATCGGCGGGCTGTACGGAACATCGAACTCTCGCTTGTGGCTGCCGTTGTGAAGTGGTTCGCGTTCTTAGAGTAGTTATGGCTACTCCAAAATTAGCCTAGAGCACTCTGTTGTTGTACTTCGGTAAATGATCAACTGCCATATCTTTTTTCCGTTACTTAAATAGCAGTTGAGTCTGCCGGCAGTACTACCCTCAACTACTGCGTGTATTGCGGCAGGAGAGCACGTTTTTATTTATTATTTCAGACATCCACTCATGGTCGCTAAAGGCCTACACCAGTACGAACTTTGTATAGCAAAAAAGGTACAGCCACCGGATTCACTTTTCACCGGAGAGACCGGCCAGTCTGACACAGTTTTCCCTATTTTGTTTTCTTATTTGCACGCAGATAGCAGCGCAATTGGACTCTGTTAGTCTTTTTTATCAAGCATAGTAATATACTATAACTGGCATACCAAAATCTGCGCTTGAAATTCCCAAAATGACGCGATTTTAAAAAGAGTTTGTACGCCAGCCAGATGCTAGGTACTGCCCACTCGGCGGAGCAGACGACATGCGGGCGAGAGGAGGAGGGCATTTTTTTCTCTTTTTACCCTCTCTGCTATGAGCTTAATGAAACGGTCTATAAGGTATGCTGTTTGTGAGAAGTCCGTGTACTGTACACTTGCCTTTGTCGTGCAACTCCTGCATCTAACCAACAAGGCCGTTTTGGAACGCTTGTTATAAAAGCCCTTTTTACAGCCATCTCGCACTCACTTTTCGTGCAAGATGGCAACGACCACCGAAACTTTGTTATTATGGCCCGGGCTAAAGGCTAAACTCCAGGGAGCGAATTATGCAACGAATAACTGACGAACGCCGCCCGACGGCACGCTCGCTTGGGCGCGTGACGTAGCAGCAACTGTGCTGATGCCACGCGCAGAGCAAAAGCCGCCGGGCTAAATTCGTTGATTTTTCGCTGTATATTCGTCCCATCGAGTTTAGACTAAACTGCTATGTTTAAACTGAGCGAAACGAAGTCAGACAATTTGTTGTTTAAATGTCTGCTCTGTATGCCGAAACTCAAGCTGCTGAGCACATCCAGGACGTCGAAATCTAATTTGAAAAAGCACATTAAGAGTTATTCTTCAATGTCACTTACCTTTTTCCTTTAAAATGTCGTCGTTAAGCCTTCTTAGCCAAAATAACGCACCTTTCTTTCGAGATCGTTTTGTTAGTCGCAGTTTTTCAGCTACATCTCACGATGCTCATCAATGTAACCTAGCAAAAAAGCCTTCGAAAACGCTTTAGTTTAGTTATTTGTATAATTCAGAAGGAAAATAAATGAATCATAGAAGTTATATATAAACACGCCTATGTGATATATGTTTAAGGTTGCGGTTTATTTAGACCGTTTTTTTCTATACTAATTCGTGATGCAGCTTTATCTAGTTAATCTTTCGTTGTCCACACTACTGATAACTAGAAATCAAGAGCGGTGCTTCGCGCCAGTCCTAATTGTTTTTCTTTTCCGCCAGTCCCTCTATTCGCAGAAGCTGACAGGGTTCGCGGTAGTTTCAGAGAAACGAAAGACCGAAGCTACAACCCACTTTCCCAACACACCCTTGAAGAAGCAGAGGAAGATCGACCGTATGCATCAAACTCCCGTTTCTCAAGAAGTGTTCGACAATCTTATAGGCACGTTTCGGGTTGAGACTCTACAGTCATATACTAACAGCTGTCATATACTAACAGTGAAACGCAAAGTAACGAGAAACTAACGTAAAAGTAACGTCCGTTAGTCATGGCAAGTAACCACACCGCGGTATTTCGCTACATTTACAAAACTGAAACAGAGCTCTGTAACGCGTTAGCTTTTTTCCAAGCTAACGAGTAACGCTATTTCATTGATTGTTTTCTGCGTTCGGACATTTCATCGAATGCCGTTTCATCGAATGCCGTTTCTTCGAACGCCTTTTTATAAAAGCCGTTTAATCGAACGCCTTTTCATCGAACAACGTTACAGTCTGTAATATTTTGGAATTTACTTTAATTTTTATACACAACTTCATCTAATTTTCTGATTTTTTTCTTCTTATTTTTTTGTTTCTCTTTTTATATCACTGGGTGCAGTGACGAGATAAGTTCCATCGTGAACATATCCTGCTTCGAGAAGAAAGCCTCCATTAAACAATGACCCCTCTCCATGTCACATGAAACAATTAAGATGAGACAAAAACAGAAAGCACAGACATTTAAAAGTGTTTTAAGTGTGTGTCCTTTATTTGCAGTGTCGTGGTTTCAGTCATGTATGTACATGAGTAAAGCTTTTCAGTAAGTCGCATACCCAATTGATTTTATTTCTTTTTATGGCAATTGTTTTTATTTTTATTAATTTGACACCACCTTCAAAATAATTTTACAAGTGACTACCTTACAAAGATGAAAGAGCGTGTTGGTGAAAATACGGGAGTCAAAGAAAGAATAAAAACACTTAAGGACAAGGACAGACAGCACAGTTCTTTCAACTAGCAACACACATTTACTGGTGTCTCCTTCAATAGTGCTATCTTCCTAACGTTTGAGACTAAAGAGGAAGATGCGGAAATTAATATATTTATATACACCCGGAAAAAAAAAACACAAATTTACACCCAATACACTGGAAGATAAACAATTCAGAAAGAAAGAAAAAAGAAAAGAAAAACACTATTGACACATTCAGATAGAGCGCCCTTTGGCTAATCCAGCTCTGGTTTCAGGTAGTTGATCTCATTTCTGGACAAGGCGAGAGAAGGGGCAGCGATGTTGTGATCGTCATGGGCTATCTTGTATGCCTCAATGATCTCTCTCCCGAGCTTGTTCTTATGTCTCCCAATCGTGCAGGTGTCCTGGAACCGGGCTTCACAGTTCGTACAGAGGCGTTGATGAACCACTACTGGGTGAAAACTGTCGTCCGAAGCACGAGAGACCTCGAGGACGTGCTCTCGTAGGCGCGTGTTAAGGCAACGACCTGTCTGTCCAATGTATCGGTCGCCACAGGAGAGGGGGATGGAGTATACCACCCCTTCTTCACAGGGAACGGTCTGATGAGCGTGTTTGATAGAACATCTTTTGAAGGATTCGTTATTGTTCACGCGCCTGCACAGTTGTCTCAGGCGCAACTTGCACGAGAAGATAACCGAAACGTTGAAGCGCGCTGCAATGGCCTTCAGTCTGTGCGCCGAGTTGTGCACATAGGGAATGCAGATAACGCGTGAAGGCTTACTACGTGGAGCACGGGGCCTTTGGGTGGTTAGAATTAACTGAACAAGAATGGTGCTCAGTAGACCTTGCGGATAACCTGCTCTGAGGAGACGTTCTTGTTGTTTTGCAATGCTGAAGCTTGCAAAGTGAGAACATGATTTGGTGCGAGAAGATGACAGGAGAGACCGGATGATTCCATGTTTTACCAGTTTAGAATGGGAACTGCAGAATGGAAGAATAGGTTTCCGAGATCGTTGTTGGAAGGCCCAACAAATGCCGGTCGGAAGAAGATGCAGACGAAGATCGAGATACTGGAGACCATCGCCTGAGCTGTCTTCCCTTGTGAAATTCAGGCCTGAGGACGAAGGAGTGAAGGCTTGAACTACAGAATCAGAAGAAACTGAGATCGGGTGAATGACTAAATAATCATCCACGTAACGAAAAACATGGAAGACAAGTCTCAACTCTTCAAGGCGTGCTTCAATCTCCCTATCCACATACGTTAGAAATATTTCGCTGAGGACTGGGGCAAGGCAGGAGCCTATGCAGACACCTTTCTTTTGCCTGAGAATTTCCTTTCCATGTTCGACGAGCGTTGATTGTAGATATAGGGCCAAAAGGTCTAGGAAACCCCGTTCAGATACCCCAGATGAGTTCTGAAAGTCGCATGGGCCATGTTCGTGGATGGCACTTGACACAGAATCCATAAGAAATGCGGGATCTAATCGGTAATATAGTTCCTCAATGTCTAACGAAAACATGGTAAAGGCCTCGGGAGTAGAATGGAGGTCATGAAGTCGAGATACAAGTTCTGTGGAGTTGGCAACTCTGAAAGGTTGGTTGAGACTGATCGATGACAGATGCTTTTGCAGAAAAAGACCAAGAGGCTTCTGCCAACATCCCTTTTCTGAAATGATGCTTCTTAAGGGAACTCCTTCTTTATGGGTTTTTGCCGTGAAAAACACAGTTAGGTATTGCTTGGAAGGAGCCCCAATGGCAGCTTTAAGAGCCGGGAGATTAAGGGAGCAGCAAAGTTGCTTTGCCTTTGAACGGAGAGACCCTGAAGGCCTGGTCTTCAGAGTATCAAAATTCTTTTTCAATGCCTGGCTCACCTTCTGCCCATAGGAACCTTCATCTAAGATGACAAAAACACCTGTTTTATCTGATTCCAGTAGTTTCAGGTGACTTCTTTGCAATTCTTCGACTGTAGCCCGCATCGGAACTTTGCCCGTAGGTGGAGGAGCATGGGCGCAGGCGGATCGGACTCCAGCATCAAGAAAAGCTTGCCGGTCTTGTTCTGGAATGTGAGTCGCAACAGAATGGACTGAAGTTAGTTGGTCGACCCTTGTAGTCGGAAGGTTCGGGGAAAACTTGGGACCCTTGGAAAGGAGATCCAAGGTCTTCCATCGTAAACCGGAGACACGGAAAAATAAAAAAACGGACAAAACAACAACAGGTCTCAAACACAGCTTCTAGTTTATTTGAACACCTCCGCTCTTATATATACACAACAACCCTCCTCTCCAAAGGTCGACACACCTCCTCTCCACTCCATCAACGACATCTCAAACTGAACCAATGACACATGCTACCTCCCTTCCTTTCATACCAACCAAAAACTGACCCCTTTCCAATCCAAGAAACAGGCACTCAAACCCTGCTAACAATGAAAACACCCCCCCCCCCCCAAAAAAAAAAAAAAAGATAAGTTTTATTTTAAGGAGTGTGACTTTCAGACGGTGGTAAAGAGGCTAGGGGAGGTTTCACAGGCTACCTTAAGACTGAAATTTTTGTTGAAGGACCACAAGCCTGGCTTCCCGTTGAGAGTAGTTGTGAACGAAAATGGTGCTTGGCAGAGGGTGTTGTCGGTTTTTATACAAAAGTGTCTAACTGGAGTGGAGGTCGATAGCCCGTTATCATTGAGAAACTCTGAGCAATTAATAGAAATACTGAATCCCCATCATGGGAGAAGCTGCGAAGTAATAACCTTAGACATCAAGGATCTTTATTATTCTATGAATAAGTCGGAGCTTTTGAGGAGGGTCAGGGGGTGGTGTGATGACCATCTAGTAAAATTTCAGTCTTCCTCTGGAATTGATGTGGATAGCTTTATGAGCATTCTGGAGTTTTATTTGGGGTCCACTGTTATAGACTTTGAAGGTGCTCTTTTTATCCAAAAAGAGGGAGTGTGCATCGGGTCTTCAATTGCGCCAGTGTTATCAGAGATTTTTTTAAATGAAATGGATGTTTATGTCGACGCGTTTGTGCGGTCTTTGCCGAGTGGAGCTGTTGTAGTTCGTCGCTATGTATTTGTTCTTTTGAGGAAGGGTTAGCAGGGACGGTTAAGAAGCGTATAATAGAAAAGTGCCACGATTTGACGTTCACGGAAGGAAGCACTCTTCAGGGCAAGATTCAGTATCTAGACCTCCTACTACACACACAAAAGGGCTTGTGTTGGAGGTTTGGTAAGGAATCGGCAAAACCTTTGTTGGCTGCTGACAGCAGCCACTCGAAGTTAGTCAAGAGGGGTGTAATCGCGTCTGTGGTAGATAACGCGTGTAAGAAGTCATGTGTACATCACGTTGGAGAGGCAATAGGGTTGCAAAAGTTGCGTCTTGTGGAAGCGGGCCATCACCAGGATGTGATTTCTAGCGTTATGCTCAAGGTGTTAAGAAAGTTCAGTTCGGCTCCGGTAGAAAAACCGGTTGTGAAAAATGTGGTCTGTGTGCCTTACTATCATGGAATATCTCATAATTTGAAGTCAGTGGCCAAGAGGTTCGGAGTAAATTTAGTTTTCAAGGCACAACATAAATTGGAAAGCTTAACCCCCTTTTCGGGTGGTCGTCAGGGTTGCCTAAAGAAACACCAAAACCCTGATTTAACTTGTCAAGTAGGAGTTGTATACGACATTCCGTTGCGGTGTGGATTCTCTTATGTAGGCCAAACTGGTCGCTGTTTGAATGATAGGTTGCTGGAACATAAAAGGGCGGTAAAAGACAATGCGCAGAATTCAGAAATAGCTAAACATGTTGTAGACTGCAATCACTGTCAGCCTGAGAGGGGGGATACCCAGGTATTGCATAAAGAGAAAGAAAATGGTAGGAGAGTTGTGAGGGAGACTTTATGTATTTTGGAGCGTGGCAATTGTGTCAGCACACCGTCCTTGGGTTTCGGAAGTGAACTGAAACGCTTTCTATGTCTTAAATTTTTTTTTTTTTTTGAGGGGTGGTTGAATGCTAACACCGTGTCTGTTCGATAGGCCTGCTATCAGTTGTGGCTGGTCGGTTCCGTAAAACTTATCTTTTTTTTTTTTTTTTTTGGGGGGGGGGGGGGTGTTTTCATTGTTAGCAGGGTTTGAGTGCCTGTTTCTTGGATTGGAAAGGGGTCAGTTTTTGGTTGGTATGAAAGGAAGGGAGGTAGCATGTGTCATTGGTTCAGTTTGAGATGTCGTTGATGGAGTGGAGAGGAGGTGTGTCGACCTTTGGAGAGGAGGGTTGTTGTGTATATATAAGAGCGGAGGTGTTCAAATAAACTAGAAGCTGTGTTTGAGACGTGTTGTTGTTTTGTCCGTTTTTTATTTTTCCGTGTCTCCGGTTTACGATGGAAGTTCTTCACCAGCTCGCCTGTGCTTTTACCCTTTCTTCGTAGATCCAAGGTGCCAGAACTTAGTTGATGATCACATAGAACGACCGGAGGCTCCAATTTCGTTTGGAGGGTCTTATGGTGAAAAGTGGTCACACCGGTGACAACCTTCTTCCATGAAGATTCGAGAAGATTGGACGAAGCCTTTTGGAGGAACCGGAAAGATGGGTGGGTTCCATAACCTGGACCAAAGATGATGGTCATCTGTTGTGGGAGGATCGTTTCCATAAGGCGTAACTGTCGTGACACTTCCTTCCTTGAAATTTGCATGAGTCTGTAGTTTGAAGCCCAGTTGTGGCAACAGAAACCCAGCATAGCTTCCACTCCAGGGTGAGGAATGCCTTTGCGGATGTGAAGCCCAAGGGAACGTAGCCTGAGGCGAAGAAGGGCCATGCTTGAGAAGAAGCTTGCTGCTTGAAAAAACCTTACAGGGTCGAATTCAGACGGTTTGAAGGTGGGACATGGACAAGACATAGAAAGCTCAAAAATATAAGAGACAAAGATGAAAGAGCGTGTTGGTGAAAATACGGGAGTCAAAGAAAGATTAAAAACACTTAAGGACAAGGACAGACAGCACAGTTCTTTCAACTAGCAACACACATTTACTGGTGTCTCCTTCAATAGTGCTATCTTCCTAACGTTTGAGACTAAAGAGGAAGATGCGGAAATTAATATATTTATATACACCCGGAAAAAAAAACACAAATTTACACCCAATACACTGGAAGATAAACAATTCAGAAAGAAAGAAAAAAGAAAAAGAAAAACACTATTGACACATTGAGATAGAGCGCCCTTTGGCTAATCCAGCTCTGGTTTCAGGTAGTTGATCTCATTTCTGGACAAGGCGAGAGAAGGGGCAGCGATGTTGTGATCGTCATGGGCTATCTTGTATGCCTCAATGATCTCTCTCCCGTGAAGCCCGGTTCCAGGACACCTGCACGATTGGGAGACATAAGAACAAGCTCGGGAGAGAGATCATTGAGGCATACAAGATAGCCCATGACGATCACAACATCGCTGCGTCTTCTCTCGCCTTGTCCAGAAATGAGATCAACTACCTGAAACCAGAGCTGGATTAGCCAAAGGGCGCTCTATCTCAATGTGTCAATAGTGTTTTTCTTTTTCTTTTTTCTTTCTTTCTGAATTGTTTATCTTCCAGTGTATTGGGTGTAAATTTGTGTTTTTTTCCGGGTGTATATAAATATATTAATTTCCGCATCTTCCTCTTTAGTCTCAAACGTTAGGAAGATAGCACTATTGAAGGAGACACCAGTAAGTGTGTGTTGCTAGTTGAAAGAACTGTGCTGTCTGTCCTTGTCCTTAAGTGTTTTTATTCTTTCTTTGACTCCCCCTGACTACCTTAGTCTTCACAAATGCAAAGTGAAACATCTATAAAACACTGTTATGCCCCAAAACTCGGTACAGAGCCATAACCGAGAAATTCGATGAAACGGTCCAAAGCGATTCGTTGAAACGGCGTTCGATGAAACGGCGTTCGATGAAACGGCGTTCGATGAAACGGCGTTCGATGAAATGTCCGTTTATTGGATGAAACGGCTTTCGATGAAATGACGTTTGACGAAATGTCCGCTACCCATTTTCGGTAACGGGGACAGCACTGCTGGGAGACATTTCCGGTGTCAAAAGGATCGGAGATACGGAGTCGAAAGCATGATAATCAGCGAATGGGAGTGGACGAACACGTAGAATGATCCGGTGCAAAGTTTCGCTTTATTTCCTAAACGAATCATGCAGGCCTCCAAGTATACCTTCATAAAGCTTGGACTTGGCGCAGCACGTCTATCAATATACCTTCATACCAAATTGTTAGACAAAACTGTAGAGAAGATTGTGAGTTTCTTGTAAAAGATTTTGGCTCCCTTGTATCCGGTTCGCTTTTCTATAGGCCTCAAATAACGCGGGCGAATCTTTCCTTTTGTCGCATTTCCACTTCTTCGTTTCCGCAAATTATGAATGTGGTAGATTGGTCCAGTGGCTTAGAGCTCACTTTTTGAAAGGAACCGAAAATAAGAACGGACCAGTACAAGCTGAACCATGGAGGACGTTTGAAGAGAGCCTGTCGTAATGAAAATGAGCAGCTCTAATGTAGTAAGTCGGGTCAGTCGGTTCATAATTTTTCATCCACTTTTGAAAGGCTCCGGAAAAACAAGAAACCAGGACATGCTGAGTGCCGCAAGGCGCCTCGTTATGTTGAGCTTGTCCCGGTTTTTTATGTCCTTTCGGCGCTCCTCAAATCTCACAATGTTCGGTTTCTAAACGCTGTTTTTATTTTCGCACAGAAATAAGACAAGCATACGTAATAATTTTTCACACCAGTGCAATTCAATAGAGACTTCTATTTACAGCAAGCTGCTTTCCGCCATGCTTCTATGTGATCCTCCAGGCCGAAAATGTTTGTGTACAGTGATTAAACTATTTACATGTAAATTGACATGGACTGTAAATCTGGCACTCTCTCTTAGAAGCCGCATGTTAGTGCGCATGAATTCCCCCACCGTCTTGCCTTCTAATCGCGTGGAAGGAAAATGGAAACATCCCGGGCATGATTTGTGCAAAAGGCTAGATTCAACAGTCGCCTCTCATTTCTACGAACCCCCTGGCAGATTCACTTCCATATACCGAGTCCTTTTTCAAAGAAGCGAGGTTTTGGTAGAAATTCGTTGCTGGGCCGCTGTTCTTTGTAGTGGCGCGGGGAAAAAAATTAAGAGAGAGAGAGAGAGCGCCGGGGGGGGGGGGGGAGGGGGGGATGCAACAAGTTTTGCAATCTAATATGTGTTTGTTTGTTTTTTGCGATAATTGCGACATTTTTTTTGCGGGTAGGTATGCCTTTGTTTAGAGTGCTACAATATATGATGTAAACAATTTTACGCACTACCCACAAATGTTTCATCGTCAATGACAGTTTGTAAAGTATTACGCACTGCCTCGGGTGATTTGACCTTATGCACTGGAGCGTCACAGGAGCGAGTATTTCCGCAAAATAAATATGAGGACCTGTTTCTCCCTTTGAAATTTGAATCGACCACTTCTGTGGCATCACGGCTATCATACTTTTACCATGAAATCATAAGAAATAATGATTGATGAGGAAATTCATTGGGTCCTAACAGTAGAGTCGCATTATTTAGGTTGCAAATAATTGGGCGACGTTCATGCGATGTTTTTACTTCCAATTTCGAATGTGTTGAGAATAAGTAGCCGAAAACCCTGTGTGCAGGCTGCTTCCTGAAGTGGCCTGATATCTCCCAATTCGGGAAAGGGGGGAGGGGGAAGAGAGAAAGGTGTGGTTGTTGTGGGAAGATGATAATATTTATTCTCACTCAGGAGAGCCACCAGTCATTCAAAAGTCGACTCGCTCATAACGGGAAAGCCTGCGGGGCCACATCCATAGTAACTATGAGTAAAATGTGGTATACACCTATGTCGCTGAGAAATTATGATCGTGCAAACGATGGGGCGTTGTGGATACAGGTGAAGCAGACTTATTTCACGACTGCACCGTCTTTATTAGAAGCCGAAATTGCGGCTTGCTTATTCCGCCCTCTTGACGCCAGTCATGTCCAATGTTTGATAAATTCGGTAAAGCGTTGATCGCGGAAGCCCTCGCCAATAATTAAAGGTCTTTATCAAGTTATAAAACAAACATCGAGCAGAGGTAAGGACGAAACAATTTTCAAAATAATTCAAAATGGGATGAACAACCTATGAGGGAGATCTATGCTTCGAACAGTAATGACGAGATTAGGGAAAGCCACTTGATTTATATGTCTCGGCAAGAAATGTATTATCGACAGCCTGAAGCCTTTATTGCGCAAGCCAATCCTTGTGCACACACGGGAATAGTTCCAGCAGCCGCGCGATGGCAGAGGGCGGCTACTCCAATGACCCCAGCACACCGCGGCCCCTCGGTCTCCAGTCTCCACCGACCGAGCGGCCTCGGGCCTGCGTTGGGCCGCGCTGCCGTCCTCAGGCTCGCGGATTGAGCGTGCCCGCGACAATGAAGGGAAGACACCTGGAAGTCTCAATGTCGTTGTCGCGCTCGCAGCTAGCCGCTCATTCTGCGCTTTTTGAGGATTATCCGTACAAGAAAAGCCGACACAAAAGAAGCCCCTGACGTCACGTGACTCTTGGAATAGGGTGAGAAGAGGAACGGCGCGAGGGGCATTTTCCGAAAGGGCAACTCCGCTTCATTTTTGGTTTTGAAAAAACAATGCAGTCCTCTTCAGTAACGCCTAGGAAGACCACACGTCAAATATTACGATGCAGATTTGTCTAAATGTTTCCGATCCGGCAAACTTTGCAACTTGGCAAGTTGCCGAAATCGGCTGAAGCGCAGACCGGATGCGCGTTTTTCTCGGGATTCAGGCGCGTCGGCGTCAAACTGACGTCATTTCCTGCGCGCGTGCGCGCGTTTTCGCAGGAGGCGTCGAAGCGGCTCTCGCCCAATAAAGGTCGGTCGAACTATCACGTGATCCTGCGCGGTACGCTGTATCTTATTCAGCACATTTGAAAGTGTTCAAAAGCATTTTTATTTTCCATGGAAAAATTAAAAAGAGTGTTTCTTCTGACAAAGAAACCCATTTTATTTACTTACTCTTTCATTTAATTTTTATTTTGTAGTGTTTGCGTCAACATTTACATCACGTGTTAAGAATTCTGATATCTGGCAACGCTGATAACGCGCGGCCGGTGGTTCTTGGCTTTGTCTGCATGTGGCTGCCCCCGAGCTTTGCGAATTTCGCTCCCTTTCGTCCCGCTTTCCACCTTTGTTGGCACACCAGAATCGGAGCCGGCTAGCTGTGTTCATCATTATCAACGAGTTATTAAAAACGGAAGGTGACTACGTCTCTCCTGTGAGGCGTCAAAATTATTTTCGCCGAAAGATATCTCCCTGTGAAACAACCTTCAAAACATGGTGGCTCTTTCAACTGGCGACTAAACATTTACGCAGAAACACGTTCTCAACATATTTATTACGGATGCCATATCTGGTTTGATATGAATCAACATCGTGCAAGCTTGAGTCCGTGTGACCATTATCAAATTTCCAGTTGTCCTGCAATGACCAAATTGTCCATCTAGCGTATCTTATAGAGACTCAAGCGGAGAGAGAAGCCGCTTCATACTATAGCAGACGGAACCCACGTTTGTAAGTGGAATAAACGCTATCATCATCATCACTTCAGCTTAGCCTCGAACAGTACATTGTGGCAATGCTGCAGTGCCCTTTCTTTCAAATACTTTCAAACCCGGGTGCCGCGCGCACTGCAAACCGGTTGCGACATTGCAATTCGCTGGCAAGTATGGCGTCGGAAATGGACGACAACGTATTCGACATGGTGAAAGTTTGTTGGACATGTGAAATCATTGATTGAAAATTGAATACAACGGCCAATCTCCTGTTGTCATCTACGGCCGTGGGTTGATAGAGATCGGGATATTTTTGGCTGTAACGTTCTCCCCCATGTCGCAATGGTAAACGTGCACGAATTAGCAGAAAAGATCCATAACCCGTGCGGTGGTAATATATCCAAACTCTGCAAGTGTAAGTAGTTATAGCGCGCCATCCACTAGTTAAATTTGAAACCACAAATGTGTACAGCCCGGCGACTCGCCGGCTTTGGCAATTAGGTCTCTGCAGGCGC
Source organism: Ixodes scapularis (assembly GCF_016920785.2). Taxonomy (NCBI): domain Eukaryota; kingdom Metazoa; phylum Arthropoda; class Arachnida; order Ixodida; family Ixodidae; genus Ixodes; species Ixodes scapularis. The sequence continues at coordinate 2,048,380 of NW_024609883.1, read as the reverse complement.
GACCGGGGATGCGCCAGCTTTGGTAGCGAATGGACTAGCGAGCGTTGTACCTTCAGCCATTTTCCGAATTTTATTACACGGCAAAGTTGCAAGAACACTCAGATGGGAAACTCACCGCTGAAACCTGGGCCCCCGGCGTCCACCAATACCGAGCTAAATACGACCATTTTGCCACTCGTAATCTTTCTTTTTTCTTTACTGTGGTCACCTTCCGCTTGCAGAAAGCATGTTTTTGAGTAAAACAAACAAAAAAAGCTTTTCTTGTAAATTCTATTGGAGTTTAGTACCAAATGACGTGCGCGTGATCTTTTCCAATATATTTAGCTTCAAGGTTTTGCAGCACATTTAATTTTGTTTTTATACAACCTTGCCCCAGCGGTGATTTCAGGAAGCGCGTCCCGACCTTGGTGCATCGCATCCTAACAGAGTGGTTCTATAGTGACGTTGCTACACAGTTCCCTAGGCAACACGGAGCTCGAAGCAGTGCAGGCCTATTCACATGACGGTTGAGTCGCGTTTGCGGACGCGTTTGCTTAAAGATTCAGTGCAATTGCTCGCGATTGGTTGAAGAAAACGGGCGGATCCGCTAAGCATTTTCGTTTCGGACACCAGTGTGAAGGAGCGGATTTAAGTTGATTTAAGCTGTGTCTTTGTTGTGTCGATCAAAGTTGTATCAGAAACAAATTGGAGACAGTTCACTACACAACGTTGCGATGTTTGGGTCTGTACTGCATAAGTACCACGTTGCATGAGAAACATGTCGTGCGCTGCAGCTGCGCAACATTTAAATTACACTGCCTAGGAAACGTTGCACCTTCAACCTTTTTCTGACTTTTAGCACACGGTTTCCTAGGCAGCATGAAATTCGAAACAGTAGCCTAACGCTGTGCCTTTGTCGTGCTGATCAATGTTGCGCCAGAAACAGATCGGAAACAGTTCACTACTCAACGTTGCGATTTGACGTCTGTACTACACTTATACCACGTTGCTTAAGCTGCATGTCGCCTGCTGCAGTTGCGCAGCACTTAAATTATGCCGCCTAGTAAACGTTGCACCGTTAACCTTTTTCCGACTTTTAGCACACGGTTTCCTAGGCAGCATGGAATTCGAAACAGTAGCCTAACGCTGCGCCTTTATCGTGCCAATCAATGTTGCGTCAGAAACAGATTGGAAACAGTTCACTAAAAAACGTTGCGATGTTTGCGTCTGTACGACAGTAATACCACGTTGCATAAGAAACATGTCGTGCGCAGTAGTTGCGCAACATTTCAATTATGCCGCCTAGCAAACGTTGTACCTTCAACTTTTTTTTACCTTTGGTACACTTTTTCCTAGGCAGCATGAAATTCGAAACAGTAGCCTAACGTTGTGCATTGTTGTGCCGATCAATGTTGCGCCAGAAACATATTGGAAACAGTTCACTACACAGCGTTGCGATTTTCGCGTCTGTACCATGTTGCTAAAGCAACATGTCGCGCGCTGCAGTTGCTTAACATTTAAATTATGCCTCCTAGCAAACGTTGTACCTTCAGCCTTTTCCGACTTTTAATAAACAGTTCCCCAGGCAGCATGGCGTTCGAAACAGTAGCGTAACGCTGCGTGTTTGTCGTGCCAATCACTGTTGTGTGGGAAACATATTGGGGACTGTTACGCAAAATCTCCCAACCCTCCCACAACATTCGGAACATTCTCGCAACATATCTACAACATATCAATGTTACTTGGGGTGGTGTTTCCCACTGATCGCTCGCGACAATTTTCTCAGAGAAATCAAACTTTCGAACTTCAAGCTGTCTGAAACATTGGTTGTGAATATGCACTTTTATATCGGGTAGGTCACGATTTGTTTGCTGTGCCACCTATAACCCCCCCCCCCAAAAAAAAAATAAAAAAAAAATAATGACAACTAGTATGTTAATTGTTACGTTTTCCTGCAACATACACCTTTTTAGCAGTGTTTCCTCCAAAAGAATTTGCTTGGTTCTGCAGTAGTTCAAATACTTAACATGTCGTAACTGTTGGGTTGGTTGAACCTGGTACATGTAACTGATTGCCTTGTCATACCCATTTTCAGATGCCTTCCAGCTGTACATCACGCGGACATCCCCGGATAAGTCACCGAAGAAGAGGAGGTCCCTCATGAGCAAATACATCGGCGAGCAACTTCACGATATTAATAGAAAACTTGAGTTTTAGGAACCATCGATCTAAAGTATTTAAAGTATTCAATATATATATGTCAACTCACCTGCTTTGGAGTCATTCTTTCTAGAGTGCTTTTTTTTGCATGCTGGGGGCCTCGGGCAACACTGCCTAGATAATAAGTGTCTGCATCACCTCCTGTTCCCTAATCAAATGTCATCACAGTCGGATTATGCTGACACGATGACTGGGCCCGAGTCCCACGTTCGACGCGCTGGTTGAACACAAGTGTAACCCAAACACTGCCACAGCACTCGTACCCAATCTCGCTGTGAGGATGGTATGAAAGTGGTCTGGGGGCCTTGCCTATCTAGGTGGTACTGTCTCGGGATGCTAACCTTTTGTGAACAGGAATTGCATGGCACCCGCGTCTGTTGGTTTACGTAGGTCGACCTGTGTCAATAGTCGGGTTGACCTGTGTCTACAGTCAGGTCGACCGGTGTCGTAGGTCGGGTTGACCCGCGTCGTAGGTTGGATTGACCCGTGTCTACGGTCGGGTCGACCCGTGTCTACAGTCGGGTCGACCCGTGTCTACGGTAGGGTTGACCTGTGTCTGCGGTCTGGTCGACCCAACCACAGACAGCATGGTTCAGTCGGGTCGACCCGACCCGACTGAACACGGAACCTGTATGTCCATAACACCATATGACCCAAACGCGTCGGACCCGTACCAAAAGTATACGGTTTTTTTCAGTAGGGGTAGCATGTGGAACTTTATGTTCCTCTGCTAGCTTGAAGAAGAACATGCAGATGTTCTTCTGCACTCCCTGCACGAATTGGTCGAAGGTCTCCCATGGAGGGGCGGTAGGCCCGGCATCGCGCGGCGAGGCAGAGGGTCCCTCATCTGAACGCAGGGGGTCGGTGCTCCCACAAGCTTCTGGTTCTTCAGTATCAACGTCACCGAATTCAGAGGTGTTGCCATCCGATGGCGTGAGGTACTGACGGTGGTGGCGATAAAGGTGGCTGCGATAGGATTGGAACACCTTGTACGTTTGACAGCAGCCATCAACCCCACAGCGCACAATAAAGTTCGACTGAGAACTGTGTACCTCCGCAATGTGCGTTACTACGCGCGTAAGTTTCTCCGCGAAAAACGGACAAAGGAAGCAACGGTGAAAGGTCATCTTCAACGGGGAAAATCACATAGTTCATACCGGTAAATCACCTCAATATCGGACCCGCGGGCAACGGGAACAGGGAGGGGGGAACGCCGCCTGTTTCGGGATCGGAAGCACGGACTGGAGCAAGGGCCAACCACGGGTTAATGGGCTAACGACTAACGTTGCTATGAAAATACGCTTCTCGGCGTTGCAGAGGGGGACAAAGAAAAAGCGAAACAAGCGAGAGAGGTTGCGCAAAACGGGAAGGAGCATGAAAAGGGAAAGGGTTCGTGAGGAACCTGGGGTATGGTGGCTAGAGAGTTGGGTGTGTCGAGCGGCGGCTGGCGCGCGGCGCCAAAAGGAAATCTGTTGCCAGGAGGCGCCTCGGAAGCCCTGTATGCTATCCGACCGCGGCGTCAGCGGCATTTTGGCTGCGCAGGGGCCGAAAGGCGCTGCGTGCGAACCTTTTCCCGGCCACTTGTCGGCTGTGTTTTCTTACAAAATTAATTGGTGTGGCATAATGAAAGTCTGATAAACCTGGATTTGATAGTCGACCCGATTTTGGAGCGTCGACGAAGGTAAATCCGCACTTGAAGTCGTTCTCTTCTCACCGCAACGCTCTCGGGGTAATATAAAAAATGGAGAAATATTTTTTATTATTATTTTCTCTCGTGTACTATGTTTTCAAAATACGTGAAACGTCCGCCGAGGTATCAGCAGCCGTGACGAAATTTCGCGTTTCAAGCCGCTCTGTTACGTCTATCAAATGAATCGACGCTGAACGGCTCAGGCATTTTAACATTAAAATATGTGTAAGGACGCTGGATACTTCTGGAGCAATTCCCCTGTGATTCAAGAGCAGACATTGCTGGCGAGAAACAACGCAAAAAGTTGCCATGACACAAAGCAAACAATGCATTTTTGGCACTTTACATGTTTATACAACGTGGAAAACTAGCAATGAAATACAAAATCGATTTTAAAAGAGAGTGAGCGAAGTAACATATTATACATCATAGGGTGTTTATTTATAACAAAAATCGGCGGATGTTTATCGGCGTTTATTTATTTCACCAACACCGGTGCTTTTTGGCGAATTCTCTCATGCAGACGCTAAAAACTGAGATCATGGGGGGCGGGGGCGGGGAAGGGGGGGGGGGGGGGATTGCGAATGCAAACCACCGCTGAAGACGAAAAACATTTCAAATTTTATTTACGTCTTTTACACAACCTCTTTCACACAGGGTTATTGTTGTATATGCATGCATACATTCTTAAGCTCGTGTCTGTCACTGACGCCCGCTCCCTCCTGTTGACGACGCGAAAGGTCAGCGTTGGGTAAAATACATCTAAAAGATACTTCAGGTAATTAAAGTACAAAGTAAATGAGACGTGATGTACTTTAAGTAAATTTGTATGAAATACACTGGGAACAACGTACTTGAAGTAAAGAACTATAAGTACAATGTACTGTCAATGTAAAGAACAAGTATTTTAACATAATCTTTCATGATGCCCTTTCATTCCCCTGTACGGTGATTTTTTTAATTGGTATGCATTTCCCCAGGGGTAATCAAGGGTGCAATACCTCAAAAACAGCGGCGAATATTTGATAAAGTCAAGTGGCCACAGAGTAGTTATTTTCAGGAATGGAGCCAAATTCAGAAGACCCTCTTCTGAATTTGGAGCCCCTTGCACTGGATTGTGCACCCAAGGGGGTTAAATGTAATAGGATGGAGCATGACGTCAGCCCCATAGCTCTCATAGAAAAATGTCCTCTCCTTAATAAAAAAAAAAAAAATGCGTGTGCAAGCGAGCTGGTGATAATTATTCATAACGTGACACCTGAGATTTGGGTGCGAAAAAAATTAAGGAACTTTCAAATAGAAGAAAAAGACAAAAGAGAATGTCTTAACACTTTGTGACGTCCTCCTCTGTTGTCTTTTACTTCGACTTGAAAATTTGATTTTTTCGCACCATAGTCTCAGGTGCTACATTATGATTAATTTTGCTTTCCTGATATCTTAAACCTCCTTGCTTGCGCTGACCGAACGAGAATTAGCGAGAGTTCAAAAAGCTACGGAAAAGCCACCTTCCAGAATAAACGGAGCGATGCGTCGTCTGCTCACGTTTCTGGTGAGAGTAGAATATCCCTCTCAGTATTTCTTCGGAGTTGACAAAGCGTCATTTCGTGATACAAATTTAACAGAACCAAATTCGGGGAATGTGCTTTGAAGTCGGGAATGGTACTTTCCTCGGAAAGTATAGCAGAAAAAAAAAAGTACAGTACATACTCAGAGAATGTACATAAGGTAAAGTACAAGTTTCCTAAATGTAATTTAAGTATTAATTTAAGTGCAATGTACTTAAGTACATTGTACTTTAAGTACAACGTACTTAAAGTACTTCCCAACGCTTGCCGCAGACGTGTTCAGCAGGACGCTACGAGCCCCAAAACATCACTCATACAGCGATATCTCGAACGAATCGAGCGATACTTTAGAGAAGTATCGCTTGATGTACCGCTCGTCGAAGTGAACTGCGCACAGCTCAGAGTTTTCCTGAAGATGCGTGTCTCCCCTTGAAATATTCTTGTCCCATTGAGAGTAGAGGACTGGGCCCTTCGGCACGGTGAACAAGGTGTGTTTTTCTTTTGCAGACCTGTAGCCTGTCGTGCATCCTGAAACGAAGCAGTGCTTCGCTCTCTGCTTTTTCTTTACGCCGGAGGTTGACGGGGCAATGTCCATGGTCTCCGCGTGTCACCTGACTGACGGGCATGCAGGAACGGTTGAAATAAATTCACACGAGCGCTAACGAACAGATGAAAGCGGGCGTGAACTCGTCGCTACCCGCCTTGAAGCACGGAAATCAGTGCGCCAGCTGCACGCGCCTAGCTTACAGGCGCATACAGGCTGACTAGAGCGCCCCTGACGGTGATTTTCCAAACCGGCCGCGGCGATGCATGGGAGAGCCGGCGCGCTCGACACAGCCAACTCTCTAGCCACCCTACCTGGGGGAACGCTTCTGTTTTTTAACAGAGTTTTTTAACCGACGCGCCTGTCCCTAGATGGCGCTAGTGGTCAAATAAGTGCGGTAGGGAGGCGGCGGCGGCCCTTTCGCTGGATGGATAGATGCATGGATGGTAATGACCGTACCCTTTGTAACGGGCGGCAGCTTGCGCCACCTAGCATAACATTTCGCCATCCTTTTTTCATTTTTTTTTAAATTTTATTGTTGAGGCGGAGTTAACAACGTTGTCAGTTCGCTTCTGCATTCAGAGTTGAACTTTCAAACAATAATTCCGAGCCGCCTCGGTGGGCTTGAGCCATAGAGTTGTTACAATAAACGCTAGAGGTTTAGGTGGCGCTAGTGTGCTGTTGCAGTTTGTCGCAGACAGCAAGCAGTCAGAAATTGACTTCCGGTAATGCTTTTCTTTGGGAAAAAGCGAGTGCATTTTCTCTCTGCGCTGCGCAGCAAATATCACGAATAATTTGTACGTACTAGGCACATTGGAACAATGCTCAGTCACGCAGACGAAATAATTGGTCAGTTACAGCAATTTTATTTGAAATTCGTGGCATAAAAAACGGTGCTAAAATCGCTTCGTACGTGTATTTATGTGCACTGTAGGACACTGTTAGCGCGAACACGGTCGAAACGGGCAGTGGGTGGGGGTAACTTTATTTTTTATTTCGAGTTCCGTCGGACGTAACTTTAATTTTCACATTGGTTCCGTCCGACGTAACTTTAATTTTTATTTGGAGTTCCGTCGGACGCAACTTTAATTTTCCTATTGGGTTACGCCGGACGAAAGAGTTATTATGATGTACGCTAGAGGTTCAACTGGCGCTAGTGTCTATGCGACTTCCGTGACGCAAATTGAAGCAGACAGCAACCAGTTTACTTTTGCGGTGCTCCTGTGCATTCCTATGGGAAAACGCGCGTGCATTTTGTCTCTTCGCCTGAAAATAACATATAACACTTTGGTTATTTCGGTCGTACCGAATAGTATGTGCCTTAATTAACACTGTAAAAGTGTAATTGCTTTAGTTAGCGCATTTTTCTTCATCAGTGAGCGATGTTTAATTTCGCTGCATTTCAGTCCCAAACGTGTGTTCCGCAGCAGGTGTGTAAAAACAAGCGGCGATTCAAAGCAAAACTACGATCGAAACGAATATAGAGTGTGTTCAAAGCTCGCCAGCATTCCGGTGACGCTTGTATATTGATAATATGCCAGTCCTGTCACCATATGAAAATGATGCCGTCGTGCATGAGCGGATAAAAACCTTCAACGTAGAGAATAAAGTCCGTGGGATATGAAAGGTGTCTCTTCGTATTATTTTCTCTGCGGGCAGCTTTTATCGCGCACTTGTTCTCAAAGATGTCTAGCGCGCGGGTGATATTTTGAACGTAGAACACGCAGCTTCGCTCAGGACAGAAAGAATAAAGCGGTACTCACTTATTTGAAATTGAATAGATTACGCAGCCTTCAATTTATTTTGATCGTACATGCACTGCGAGTTACTGATCCGGTGTTGCTGCGTAGTTCTTGCCGCCGCTCTTGATTTTCCAGATGTCCTTCGTTCGTTTGGCATGTATATCCCCCAATGCTGGAAATCGCCGACGCCGCGTTCACACATAAATACACGTACGAAGCCGTTTTAGCACTGTTTTTCGTGCGATGAATTCGAGAGACAAACGCCGTAACTGACCAATTCTTTCGTCGGCCTGACTGAGAAATGTTCGAAACTACTTAGTACGTACGAATTATTTGGGATATTTGTTCTTATGATCGAGCGCCGGGAGAAAATGCACTCACCTTTTCCCCTAGAAATGCATTACCGGAAGTCAATTTTGGACTGGTTGCTGTCTGCTTCAATTTGCGTCAGCACACTAGCGCCACTCGAACCTCTAGCGTACATTATAATAACTCTATGCGCCGGACGTAACTCGAATTCTTTGCGTAAAGTTACGTCAGACGTAAATTTAATTTTTATTTCGGGTTCCGCCGGATGTAACGCTAGTCACTGCACAGTTAAAAAGTAAGACAAACGCCCAAAATTCAAATCAGACAAAAAAAAAAAATAGCGAGGTACCGACCTCAAACCGAAACTAGCGCATTTACGTTCGACGTGATGGGTGAGAATGCGAGAGTGCAGTCGCTACCAGCGCTTATCTATAAAGGTTGGTCGCTGCAACCTGTTGTTTGTATTTGCGATGACTTCAAGCAACTCGGCTGTCGTAAAGATATTTACATACGGCGTAAATTTCCACAACCAGCTGACTACAAAGCATCTGGGGTTTACACTGGAGAAAACTGATGATGCTGCCCGCGCATACTCTTGATCCGTTTCAGCATGGTATTATGCGCGAACCACTGAAAGGGTCTGTTGGAATATCCAGCAAAGCGGTTCGTGGGACTTTACCCTTAGTGAGGGCGTCGAGAACGAGAGCTTCCTCAAATAAAATACGCCGGTAACATTAGCTGACGTAGGGAAATGTTCAACATGACGATGTTGCCCAAGCCTCGGGTAAAGCCACTATGTTTAGCTTTCCCTGATGCTTATTGGGCAGTCAAAAGTTTCTGCTGGGGTGGCTTTGTCGACAAATGTTCAATTTTTCTCCCGCACACGGATGGTGATAAAGATCTCGGGGGCCGCTGATGCGTTTGCTTTGAGCATTTCTTTACACACTCATATATTTCAGCGTCCGTACGGCAACAGAGCGACTAAACACGCAAGCAAAGCACGGTTTGTCAATTGCTTCCTTCATGAAACACCAGACGCACACAATTCAAGCTCGTGTTTGATTCCGTTGCCCGCGGGACGCGATTTTTATCAGAAAAATTACTTCTTATCCGTTCGGTTCCGCTGTACGAATGACGGCGCGTTCAGTAGCGGCTCCCTCAGCTCCGAACGGAGTCCCTCGAGTCGGAGTCATCGAAGCAGCTACTGAACGGCAGAAAAAAAAAAATTATCCCGCGGGTTTAAACCTGCTTTGACGCAATTTCCGCTTCCTCCCCTGTGCCCAGACGGCCTCCGAATAAACTGGAAGCAGACGATGGCGAGCACGATCGCTTTTATTTGCCGCCGGCATTGAAGAGACCTTGATAGGGTCGTTGAAGAAAAAGTGAGTGACTGTACACATAAGCGCTGCTGTTCGAAGAGGCGCAACGCGATCGAGCCCTTCGCCTGGCGTTGCAAAGGCAGCTACTGTTATAAAAACCGACAAAAAGGTCGTCAGCTACGCCGCCGGTTGCGATACTTTTATATGGCCATACGTTTGTTCTGCCATGCGGAGGGCAAGTTCGTCTGCTTCTTGCGCAGGGGGTAGCGGTGACGTCAGCACGCCGAGCCCTGATTGGCTGATCGCGACCCCCTGTCTGAGCGTCGTCTGCTCCTTCGCAACGTCGTCTGCTCGCAACGTCCTCTGCGTCTGTCTTACCTTTCTTTCGGAAGTGCAGAGGAAAGATTCACGAAACGACCTTACGCCAAAAATATGCGTAAGACAAAACTGAAGAACAAATTCGTATTCACGAAACGAAATATTCGTAAGTTTTGCGCAGGTTACGACGAAATCCTACACTCTAAAAAAAAAAGGGAGGAGAAAGGGAGGAAAAAAACGATGTTCCTCCCTGTCGCCAACGGAAGGGAGGAAATTGCCCTTGTTCCTCCCTTTCACCGATCCACATGCAGCGCGACCTAGTGGCGCTTGAAAAAGGGACGAAAATTCCTCCTCTATATTCGTGGCGGCAGCGGCGGTCGAACCGCCGCTGCCACCACAAACATGTTTAATGGCGGTGACGGCAACTTGAGAACTTGGTAGCTTGGTTGCCGTCACCTCCGCGAGAAAGGTATACTCTTGAAATAAAGCGTACGTACCATACAGCGAAAGGTAATCCCTGAGGCGTTTACTTCAGTTCTGTAAAAAACAGAACAGCATATCCATTCGATAGGAACGAGCACTGCGTTGCGGCGAGCGACTCCGTCCGACACACGCTGTAGTCCGTCCACATTGGAAAAACGACCGGCTTGCGGGAACACGCGTTTTTCAAAAGCCATATCCCCGCACAAGAAACGACACTGCAATGACAATTCGGGGAAGGGACGAGGCATCGGATCCGGAAAGCAAGGTCAACTATGCATTCGGGAAGAGTCCACTTGGAAGAAAGGGTAGTATAGACATTCCATTCTCGTTGCGGGGCAAAGTGGGGGCGGAGGGCAGATCCGCGGGCTTGAAGAAACGCATGATTCGACAGAGCCAACGGTTCACCGCTGCTTCTTTTTACTTTGCGCTGCGCCCCCATCTCCTGCTACATGTCAAAACTCGCACTAAAAAAAAAGAAAAGAAAAATTTTACGTTCTTTTTTTTTTATTTGGCTGACTTAGTCAATTATCAGCGATCCCTTTTGTGTCGCGAAACGAGCGCAGCTAACCCGGCGTCAACAACCTGGATCTCAAACTCGTCGCAAACGTACTGGACGTACTTATAAAGGAAGCAAACATGAACATAAGCACTCGATAATAAATTTAAATACTATTTAGATAGAGACATGAATAGAAGATTACTAACAATTGCTTTACGAACCTCTATTTTAGCTTTAGTGTCCGAAAGAGTTCCGTTGCGTTAGCTCTCGGAACGCTATATTCTGCACCGGGCTGCAAACGTTCAACTAGAACACAAAAATGGGGCTCCGCTACGGTATATATAGCGGAAGCCATAACGGATTGCGTATGGAGTTGCGGGAGTGACAAAACGATCTATTAAAACTCTCAACACGGGCTTTTTAACTTTCTGACTCGGGCAATGTGATGTTTTCAAGCGGTTGCATTATATCACCAAGGACAGTCTTATTTTAGTTGTCTGCTGAGGATACTAAAGTCATGGTTCGTGGGCCATTATCACGCCCGGCACTTACTTTTTATAGGAAAAACGCTCCAGATTAGTAAATTAAAACAATTTTAAATTTCTGTAACACCGGTGACAAAGCATGAACCAAGATTTCTTCTCTGCTGTTTCAAGAAGTCTTGTTAAAATCAGTAATCTTGTTTGTTTTAAAATCCGTTGAACTTGTGCAACAATTAAAATGATTAATTACCCCACCAAAACTGAAAATAATTAAATTGGCACTAAACACCGCAATCAAGCAATAGCTTGATTGCGGTGTTTATCTGAAGATAATTCATCGAACTTATTCAGAAGAAAATTATTAAATTTTAGTTAATTAACCTAATGATCTATATTTGCTTTGCTCGGGGTGTTGAATTAAGAGATGGGGGCTATTCCACAAGACAATTCGAATAATGTATTAAGTAAAAGTAATATTTACTCCACCTTTCCGTGCTTATGTGCCAAACAATAGCAGTCACCGAAAAAGTCGGATTCAAAAATACGACTGCCATATATAGAGCTAGTGGGAACTTGGCGTACGTAGAGAGACGAGGGGGCCCGGTGTTGCTGCGTTGTTGCTGTTGTGTGCGTGGTTGATCTGCGTGTGTTCCGTGTATTCTGTACGTTCAGTGATGTACGTGCATCTCTACCATGTAGCGTTCGAAAGTCGGCAAAACCTAAAGAAAGAAACAAAACAACGCCTCTCCGACTTTTTTTTTTTTGCCGTTTTGAGCGCTATCTGTTGAAAGCTGTATCACTTACACGAGGTGAGGGAGTTTCCTCCATTGACAGAAAAAAAAGGTGGCAATTTTCCTCCCTTCTTAGGAGAGCAAATTTCCTCCCCGTTTTGAAGGAGAAAATTTCCTCCCTTTACAGAGCAATATAAGAGACACGCGAGTTCCTCCTTTAAGGGAGGAAGTAATACTCCCTTTTTTTAGAGTGTACGACAGCTCCGAAGTTGTCTTAGCACTTCTTACGATCAAATCAGCATGGCCGACAGCGTCGCGGTCGCGACGACCCACGGACGTTTATTTTTCTACGTGCGCTTCTCACGCGAGCCGTACTTTAACACGCGAAGAGCCGCATGCGGCTCGCGAGCCGCAGCTTGGCTACCCCTGATCTACGGTGCCGATGTAAAATGCACTGGAAAATCGGGCGCCTGCAATCTCCTTGGGCGCCTGCACGTACACTCTTAGAAAAAAGGGTATGGATAGTCCTCCCTTACGGGAGGAACGGTCTTGTAACCTATGTTCCTTTAGAAAGGGAGAAACCTTTGTCCCTGAAGCAGGGGAGCAAAGTTCCTCCGTCGCTTGCATCTCAATATGGCGGCCCCGAATCGAGCAAATCGAGCCCAATAAGGCTTAATGAGGACGCTACGTCTCTCGTACGGGAGGAGAGCAGCAGCAAATGAAAGCGTAACACGAGCTTTCCGCAAACTGTGTTTATTTCCGAAGCCAGATTCCCCCCACAGGTACAGAAACCTGCGTTTCGAAAGCAGTTACTCAGTCTTCTCGTCGACAGCACTGCCATGTTAAACGGAGACAACCGATACCCAGTTACTTCGCGCACTTTGCGTTTTACCTTTGGTGTTCCTCGAGTCACAATTCCTTCGTCAACCGCACATCACGGAGAAGGGCAAACTCACTCCGTGTAACCAAAAGTCGCTCTCGAAAGAGCTAACTCGAAGCCGCTGTTTATCGCGTAGCGTGAAAGAAGGTTAAATCGCTAGCCACTAGATGGCGGGGTCAAGCAGAGTAATCTAGAGTAACTGTATAGGCTCTGCTTGCAGAGCCAGAGTATCGCGTTCCTTTTCCTTTCGCCGCCATCTCCGCATTGGCGGAGGAGTGGTCACGTGTGCAGAACTGGATCCGACCTTCGTGTGGGAAAGCGACCTTCCAGAGCGCCGCGTTTTGGGGGCAACGTATTTTCCGCTTTGCGCTCGCAAAATATAGATCCTAGACCAAAATCGAACGAACCCAAAGCTTCCTAAATCATTGAACATTATGTGTATCAACTGGGTACAGTACAATCCCGTTCTTTATAGCGCGAGCGATGTTTTGGGACATCCGTTTTCAAGGTATGCGGAGCAGACGACACGGTCGACGATCGCGTTCTTCGCGTCTGCGGCTCTCGCGGAGTGATACGCGATACGGATACGCGACCGGCACATCCGGCCATCTTGGCTAGTCGGCGAGCTCCCGTTTGTAAGCAGGAGGTGCGCTTTTTGCAATCGAGAGGGAAACAGGAAACGACGGGACAACGATCACGGCGCATACGCGGCTCGTCGCCGCACTATTTTCCTTCCGCAGCGCGCCGCAGCACGACAGCACGCCGCCTCGCGTCTGCGCCTTCGTGCCCCTGCAAAAACCGACCGTGGCTTCCCGCAGTGCTTGGCTCCAGAATGGCACCATTGCGGTACTCTGCTACGCAAGCGGAGCATATACAGTTACTCTAGAGTAATCGCAAGTAGCTAGGCTAGGTGGCGCTAGGTACCGCCCAATTCATGTTTTACAAAAAATAATTTGCTCCTCTCAGGCCACTACTGTCGCTTGGGGATCCTCTACTATACACACATTACACCCATTACAAGTATCAGGTGAACATATATTAAGCACATACACTGCACACACAAATATCAATAGAACGAAATACCACACTAACCCAAACACTACACTCGTGCTCTGCGTTTCCGTCTTTTATACTGGTCGTTTTGAACGTACGGAACTTTTCGGTGACTCCCTAAGCAATAAAATATATTCCCAGCATGTTGATTTTTTCCCAGCAATGCCCTACCTCTGAGAGTATCTTGAATGGCTCAGGGGTTGAATCTTTTATTAAAAAGTAAACGCTCGATGATGCCGTAATTATTTGAAAGCCAATAAATCAAGCCGCTCCAATGCGGTTCGAAGCCATGAGTTTGTTTCCCCACACGGCACGTCGTAGCCTGTATTTCTATTTGTTTTTCTATTCGTGCTGTTCGCGCAAAGCTGCAATTGCCGTCTTGAATTAATCTCTGTGGAGCGGATATTCGCTGGAAGTGATACTTCACGGACTGAGAAATCGCTTTTCGACCAACTTGAATGCAGTCAAAGCCGCGACTTGCGGAAGGTGTTAAGTGTACGGAGCTACGCCGTGGCGAGCCCGAAAACTTCTAGCGCTCATCCCAGAGCGCCACGGAGGGCAGTTTCTCCAGGAACCGTAGTATATTGAAACAGCAAAATAAAGGGTAGCTTTTTTTTTTCGATTTTCCCTACTATTGTTTTTTAATGCCGAAATTCCATACGGTAAATATACGTACTTTCCGTCACGATTTCGTACTGTTCAGTCCTTGCCCCAGAGCGCAATCGCTCTCGGGGACGAGACAATTCCGACAGCCACATTGGCCACTGTACGATAGGAGCGTCTACTGTTCAGACCAGCGTTCCAACATCCGCGCGCTGATCGATTGCACGTAATCCCTCAAGTGGCATTAAACCTTTTAATGTAAAGCGGAATGTCAACCTGCGACGCCCCGTCCCCTCCGATCACGGCCCGACCAGCGGCATCAATGCCCAACAGTTTACGATCTCATCTTCTTGTTACACCACTGATACGCGAACACACGGTCACATCGGCGATAATTCCAGTCTTCTGTTCACAACCCACAACACTGCCATCACGATGCTGCAGCTATGTTGCTGACACGCACAAACACAGAACCACGTTGAACGCCGGTTGCAATCGGCCTCGGAAAACAGAACCGAACTCAGCACGGAAGGCACCCAGGCAGCCGGCAGCAAAACCTGCCTGTCTTGGACGCAGTTCCTGCGGTTTCCATAACGTCGAAAACGCCGACACAGTTCCGCGTGGTTTCGCTACTGTAGTGACTGTAGTTCCGTGCTGCGCGAGTCCCGCAATCCGGAGACGGCCATCCCCCAGTGTACGTGGCGCTGCTGGCACTGCTCCGGAACTTCGCTGTGTCTAGCGGCTTCGTTTGCACGTTTGATAACATTAGTGATAAAAACGTCAATGCAACCGGAATGTTCTGCATGTTTAAACTAGAAGACGGAATTACAAGCGGCCTTCGCTGCTGCTGAAGCTCAATGAACTCAACAGCTATTTATTAAACAACGTGCGCGACCTGCTTGAAAAACGAAACCGAAAGACGAGTCGGGAGGGCGAAAGCTTTCACCCGTCTGCCTGGAGAAGGAGAAAAACGTTTCGTTCCTCCCCTTTTCTCCTGTCCGCTTGGGGGCGCGTCGGTAGAAGGGAGGAAGGCGCGCCGTTGTTACTTTTTTCCTTCATTTTTTCTTAGAGTGTAGAAAGCTCACATTGACGTCACGTCCACAAACAAGATGGCTGCGCTGTTGCCGAGACTATCGAGACGAAAGGCGTAACCGGACCGCTGCCCTTTTCAGTTGATTAGCGCTTAATCCAGGAGATAAAAACGATTTGATTTGAAAGCCAAGACAGCAATTAGTGTTCCGGAAAAGGTTGTTAGTGCATCTCGCCTGAAAACGAATTTATACCTATATCAAATGGTAGCGTCCCGATTACACGGCGACAGAGTAGTTGTCGAAGGTGAGGAGACAAGCGCGAAACACATTTACGACGGAGCCGTCCGATCCGACGTCCGATCAGGCAATCGGAGGCGAGGGTTTCAACGCTCTCTGGTGCTACGAAAACCCCCGCCCCCGAATGTCAATCCGGCAGTTCGCACGTCGGATCGGACGGTTTTGTCGTACGTGTGTTTCGCGCTACATTCGGACCGCTGCCCCTTTTATATTGCTTAGTTCAGCGAATAAAGATACTTCGATTGGAAAGCCAAACATCAGTTAGCGTTGCGGTAAAGTTTTGTTCATGGATCTCGCGTGAAAACGAATTGATTTATCGAACGGTATAGCGTGCTGACAGCACAGCGACAGAAAAGTTGTCGAGATGAGAAGACAGTCGAACCGCTGTCCTTTTTAGAATGCTTAGCCCAGCGAATCAAATAAGTTGACTGGAAAGCCGAAACATCAGTTGGAGTTGCGGGAAAGGTTTGTTCATGCATCTCGCCTGACAACGAATTGACGTGCTATCTATTGAACGACGGTGTGCCGGTATCGGCGTAGCACACCGACAGCGTCCGTCTCGCGGTGCAGGACAGAACCACAAAATATCTGACAAGTTTGATAGTTTCCTGCGTCGACAAGCGGGTTCAAGAATGTTGTCTTTAAATTTAATCTGAACAGCATGCATGGTCAACATATAGATTGGCCAAGGTAACTTTCCACATATGTGCTCGTAGCGAGTCTTCAAACCTTTCAGAAATACTAAAACATTATGAAAACGTTCGGAGAAACTTCATACCGTCGCCGTCTCTTTTACTTGAGACTCGCCGCTCCACACAGGCCTAATTAATCTGTCTTCGAAATAATTTCGGCTTCTACCACCCGTATTCACGAGATGCCAAGTTCGTCATAACTATAGCCATAGCCTCCTCTATACGGAGAAAGCCTGGCACATCGACGACGGAGCCATAGAGCGCGCGGCCGCAGGAAAAAGGAGAAGAGGAGCGCGCCGAACGGTGACCAATATGGTAGCGCAGAGCAGAAAGGGCAGACCTGCACAGCGAGCGCTTGGGTCATGAGCGGCCGCTCCCCGAACCACGCTTGTTTTTGTGTTTTCGTCACCGCCGTTTTCGTGCTCCGGGAGAAACGGGCGCGCCGATTCGAAAGGGCGCAGGGAGAAACGGGAAAGGGTGGACGTTGAGTTTCTCCTATCCACGACAGCGACAAGAAAAGAGAGAAAAAAAAAAGATTGTTTTTGCGTTTGGCCGCTCGCTCTTTTGTGGCGCTAGCGGGTAAGGTTCTCTCCGCTCCCGCTTCTCCGCCCCTCCTTTCCCATTTACGGCGGCCGTCTTTTCACGCGACGCGCCAGGCTTTCTCCGTATAGAGGAGGCTATGCTATAGCTGTATACTTTCCGGTTTTAACCGAAAAACACTGATAAACATCCGTCGGAGTCGAAAATACAAAATCGGTTAAAACCGAATAACACCTTTTTTCTTTTCTTCAGATTTCCAAGCAAGCGCTAGCAAACGAAAAACACCTATAAACATCCGCCGGTGACGGAAATAAAAATGGTTGTAAGCAAAAGAAGACATGTTTCTAAATATGTTTTCCCAGCAATGTTTTTTTTTTTTTTTTTTTTTTTGTGTTTGATGTGTTTGACGAAAACTTCCGCCACACACATTATCTTACCCAGAATCAGGCACTTTGTCTGTCTTTCTTTTGTGACCTACGTAGTCTTGGATTCTTGGAGGACAGTAGCTTTGCTCCACTGTCGTCCAAGGTCAGCGGTCCTCCGAAGCCACCGACCTTGAAGATCACAATCAGTGGCCCGAGAGGCCAGTCACAGCTGGCCAGTACTGTGCCAAGAGACACTGGATGTTTTGGGGCTTCCCGTGTCCAGCGCAAATGTTGAATAAGCATCCTCGAAACTGCGCGTCGTCAGCAGGAACGTGTGACAGAGCGTGCATATACTACAATAATCAAGTGTGAAAGAGATTGTGTAAAATATGTAAATAGAATTTGAACTGATTTTTGTCCTCAGTGCTCGTTTACATTCGCAATTTTTTTCCCACGATAATCACCGTTTTTAGCGTCTGCACGAGGGAATTCACCGAAAAGCACCGGTATTCTAGAAATAATTAAACACCGATAAACATCCACCGAATTTTGTCATAAAGAAACACCGGAAAGTATACACCCTAGGACTCATAACTAGGCTGTATACTTTCCGGTTTGAACCAAAAAACACCGATAAACACCCGCTGCTGTCGAAAATAAGAAAGCGGTTAAAACCGAAAAATATCGGTTTTTGGATATTTTCATACAAGCGGAGGTATTTTTCACCGAAAAAGTCCTGTGTGGACGTTTCTCAAACTCATCGTTTTTCTTTCCTTCTTTTTTTACAGTACTTGCTTTAGGTTTTTCGGGGTCTCAGTATCCGAGATTTTTTTTTTTTTTTTTCAGTGTCGGAACTAACGCGTTACAAGTAACGAGGTTACTGGTAGCGCGTTAGTCGTTACACTAACGTACTAACGTACTCGTTAGAATCCCAAATGACTAACGAGTAAAGTAACGTCGTTATTATTTTACAGTTTCTCCTATGAAATTACGTTACTCGTTACTTTTGATTAATAATGGGCGCATGATTCTTTGAAAACAAAATAATTTGATTATGTACGCTACGTAAAAGTGCCAAAGAAACTCCAACAAAGCTGTATAAGCGGCGTCATTTCAAACTCCTTCGGAAGACACTTTTAACTTGTAACTTTCCCACGACCACGTGCCCACGGGTTACGTCCCAATCCGGCTGAAGCCTCAATTCGGCTATTGCCTCAATTCGGCTAGAAGTTTCAATTCGGCTGGACGTTCCAGTTCGGCTACATCCTCAGTTCGGCTAGAAGTTTCAATTCGGCTGGACGCTTCAGTTTGGCTAAATCTTCAGTTCGGCTACAAGTTTCAATTCGGCTGCATGCTTCAGTTCGGCTAGATCCTTGTTTCAATTCGGCTGGACGTTCCAAGTTGATCAAGCTAGACATCCAAGCATAAGGTGCCCCCAATTTTTTTAGAGAGACGTTAACTATATCTGCATCTTGCCTTAACATTGCAACGTGCAAGCTCAGATCAATAAGTTCAAGCAGCTACAAAGGCTTTGGGCACAGAAACATTTGTGTTTGTGTTGTTTGTTCTGTGGAGCTGCTGTGCAAACACCAGGTCTCTGCTTCAAAGAAATTTATTCACTTGCCCAAAGAATGGATTACAGCAGTCCAAAGATTGCTTCTTCCAGGGCTGGCCACTGCTCACGTGAAAGGGAGAGGACGCCTTGGCAGCTCCTACGTCGAACTGAGTTGAAGAAAAAGAAGATACGTGCATCAGTTATGAGACAAAACAATATGGTAGGGGCTCAATCCAGTGATTTACATGTTCAGGAGGCTAAGGAGAATGTAACAGTATACCTGTAATTTTTTTCAAGGTCACAAATTTGCCTCAAAATTGGCTAAACACACCAGTAGTTATGACTGACCTCGTGACCAAAACCTTACGTCCACAAAAAATTGTTTGGCGACATTGAATTTTCAAATTCGGTCCTCATCATATTTTCAAAGCGAAAGTTTCTACTGGCAGTATTAAAAATATGGAGGCTCGGGCAAGCTGGTGTTACATACTCCTCCACAGCGCGAAAAAATCGCAACCAAGCACAGGCACACACAAAAGGAAAAGACATTCATGAAGCTCTGACTTGCAACTCAGACTTGTATTATTTCTCCTCTGCCTGCGCCTGTCTTTTTAAACAATAAGATTTTTTTTGTTGTTATTTTTGGTTTTATCTGGATGCAAGATAATCTAATTATTTTTTGTAATAAATTTGGACAAGGTTCAGTGACAGTTTTCTTCTAACCTCGAAATCTTTTCAGCTTCAATAACTTCCCTAATTAGTTGAGTATTATTTTTACTTATCACGGGGCAATGTTTTTAGTTCTGCTTGACATCTGCAATCTTGGCAATGTATGCCTTAGTGTCCAGAAGTGATTCTGTTTATGTTGTAGTCGTGTTCCCCTTGTCTATGTGACATCAGTATTTGTGACGTCGGGGTGGGGAGGGGTTGGGTTTTGGCAGTAGAACTTGTTTCCAACTGATTAGAAGAATTTCGATGGCAACAAATAAAGCCTGCGGAACCCCAACAATAGCTCAGCAGCACGAAAGAAATATGTTCCTTTCTGTTCTCTGATGTGGTTGTGCTAGCCATGCTCCAAACAAACAAGAGTTTCGAACAAACCATTTGGGCTTCGTAACGTGAAGAGGGGTACAGTTTCTATTATGAAGGAAGCCATTAGCCGGCAGATTTTGTGGGACGAGCGAAGGCGGCGGAACTTTCTAGATTTCACACTTCACCCCGCACAGCCATGCAGCGCGGCACAATCCCGTGGCACCTACGGCTGTGAGTAGCAAGTATGTCAGGGAGCCTTTAAAAAGGTGGGTAAAACAAAGTTTTTCAGTGACCGAATCGAGGAGACTGATAGCTTAATGTACCGACACCTGGATAAGTAACCCTGTTGTTGTTGTTGTTTACGTGTTTTATGACGCACGAGCTCCGACGGCCATACTGCGCCAAACTAGGTAGGATAAGTAACCCTGGTTTGCAAGTTTTGTCGTGGGAGAGTTGGTATTAACTGGGGTGCACTGCGAGTTGTAAAGGATCTAGAGTCAAACCGCCATATTCAGCTCAAGAAACCTCGTCTAGGCACAGGCAACTCCTTCCGCAATCATTCAGACTATAAATTGATACACTTGTGTCTGGTTATTTTTTCTGTTTCTTTTAACTTTCTGAGAATCGAGAAACTCAGCAAGCAAATTTAATATCTAAATTATTCTGAAAAACTGAGAATTTAATCAAAACAAGCTCTGAGAAACATCAAATTTTCCACAAAGGTAAACTCCAGAAAACACCTTCCAATGCCGCAAAGGATTACATTCCTTTCCCCTGTCTTTCTTCTCCGACATTGTTTCCCTGCTTTTATCAGTCTCGGGTTTTCTACATTATGACCGACAAAGGATTAATTCTGGAAACACGGAATGCCGCTTATAGTGATGCTGCTATATGTCACGCTAGGGGTAGCCAGGCAGGCTCTGGTGCAGCTTGGTTATGACCTTCCTTGCAAAGGGAAGTTTCGGCATTGCATATGAGGCGATACTTGCCCAAGTCTAGAGGTTACCTTGGCAAGGTTATGGAAGCACCCATGCTCACAAGTACGGTAACTGTCCAGGTCACCTTGGAAGGTCTCAACACACGGCAGGCACCACCGTCTGTCGTAGGTATGATGTGCTGCAATGTCTGATGACACAAACTGCAGCAAAACAAAACATATTTTCCTGTGAAACAGTACCCATAGCTGCAATCTCCGTACCAGCACACTGCATGAGTAGCTAATCTGATTGTGCACTTCTTTCTACATTAGAAGCACAGTTTAGCCTGAAGGCCTCGGCATATTTCGGTTCCACGTATAAAGTCAGTCATACAGATTTACGTCAAACAAACATATTTCGCCACGTCTGTGGCTGTGGCAGAAAATACTAAGAAAGGCGAGATAAATCTACGATTGCATGCTTCAAATGGTCAGAAATGGGAGGAAAAAGCCCCGAGACACTTTCCTCCCATTTCTCCTCCTGTGAACAGCAAGGTCGAAGGAGCCCACCAGTGGTGCAATCGGTGGTTTGTACACGGTGCTCGAACGTGATTATTTACAATATTTGGATACCATCATTTCAGCCATGTTGCGATTACATTGATACCTTAAGAACTGTCAAACGCTGATTGAAAAAAAAAATTGTACCGGCTCATTCACGGCTTTCTTAGCTTTGGTTGCTCCCATTACGGAATAAAGGGTTTGTTCACCAAATAAACAACGCACTCCCGAGCTTCATCCAGTTTGTCACTGAAGGCTTTGTTCGTGTTCGAAGCTAGATCTTTGCTCAAAAAGAACTTGGAAATTACAAACAAATCTACAACGATTCTCAGCAACCCTCGTCTCATTTAACCGCAGCGCAGTTTTCGCCCAAAGGAGCCACAAGTAACGACTCTTGAGAACAAAATAATTATCTCTAAAAGCTAGACACAATGCATGGTTCCGGCATTTGAGCACAAGGTATTTGACGTCTTTCGGAGAACGCTACAAAAGCTTAGTATTCCAACAAGAGCTTAAACGTAAAAAAATTTAGTTTTCTTCGTATCTGCCTGAACTCGGCGGAGCCACCCGAACGACTCGACGTATGCAAGATCCAAACCATGTGTCGCAAACTGCTGTGTGCAGCACGCCGGAGCAGCCATCTTTCCGACTGTTTGCACGCTGGCTCACATTGTTTCGATGCACATGTGTCTTGCGTTTAACGTTTCGATGGCAGCCTTTCATTTTCAAGAACAAAGCGTCAAGTGCTAGCCTGGCTGTCACTAACACTGTTCACACACACAGTTGCTCAATGCGAAGTGTAAACAAGTACGCCCATGACATGCTGGAAAGGACGGCCTGGCGCCTAGGCAGTACGGCCACGCAGGTCCAATCAAAGCTCGCAGGACGCTGTACATAGACTGCGCGACACTGTTAAGCACTAGACACAACAAAGAAATAAATGCCCCTTGATCCTACGAGTAAACTCTGATGACACAGGGTATAGTAAGACTTGCGAAGCTTGTAACTGGGTTCATGAGCTTTTAATCACTCCCGCGACACACACCTGCAGACAATGTGTCATCCGAATTTACCCATTGGATCAAGGTACATTAAATTTGTTTCCCCAGCCAAATCGAAGGGAAGGTGCGACAACACTATCCTTTTGTCTTACCCTAGCATGAACTAGCTGGTAATGGTACAATTACAAGCGAGTTGCTTTCACTGGTGTCCCTCCTGCTCGAGCTCTCGTACAACCAAACCGCAATTAAACGCAGGGCGCTTGCCCGCACTTGTAGCCACTCCAGCTAGTCCATGCTAAGACGCGACAAAGCATGGCAGGAAGCCTGCCACTACAGCACGTCCGCCGCCGGGCATGACTGGTGAGTGCAAGCGCCACGTGAGTCACATGAATGTTCCGCAATAGCTGCGTGGCTCAAAAGAACCCAGATGAAACGCCGTTCGTTATGCCATTCAGTGGTGCAGGGGTAGAACATCGGGCTCCTAATCAAAAGGCTGTGGGCTCGATCCCCCTATAGGGGAGACATATCATTGATCTTCTTTCATTAAGTGAACCCTATCTTTGCTTTTATTCTCTGTTCTTCTCATTCGACGTGCTTCCGTGACCGACTGGGTAATCCATGTTGATCTACAACAACTGGATCGGTCGTTGCATGCTCTCAACCCTAGATATATAACACACCGTATAATAAATAAAACAAGCGTCCCGCAACGCTTACCATAGGAACCGTCACTGGCATCACTAACAGTGACAAGGTGCAACGCAACATCGCATCGCTCGGATGTAGCCCATCAAGAAAAGATTGCGCAATCTGTCAGCTGCAATTCATCGGGAAGCAAAATGGCCTACCTGTATGTTTCGATTGAATCGGTGCTGTGGGCGGACTCACTGTTCTATGTGCAAGCCTGGCATCTGTGTATATCTTTGCTGAGTGAGTACTCTGGGCTGCACCGGAAATTACTTTCTCGCGTCCATTGTTCTCATCAAGAAGAGCGTCACACTATCACCGTGCTCTAAATAGCATGGATGCAGCACAGCGTTTAAAGTGAACTCTTTCGCACGCTACAAAAATATTACCCTCTACTTGTGCAAAAAGAGAAAACACCTTCGGAATTTCACTAAAAAACATATTCTGAAAACATGGAACCATAACCATAGCCACTCCAGTGTATCATATACTTGGGCAGGGTTGGCCAGGCCGACGCGGCCTAAGAGATGCAAACAAAATCACAAAATTTTCAAGAGCCGCAGATGAGGGAGGGAGGGGGGGGGGGGGGCGCGGCAGGTTTTTTTGTTTAGAGCAATGAACGAAACTCAAACTAATTTCGGTCTATCTTATATGAGTCAAAAGCAGTCCAATTGTGCGTAAGGCAGCAGTAGCACATTTAAAACGTGTTTCATTTCTCTTTTTGGGGAAGTGCTCCGGGAGAGAGGGGGGGGGGGGGGAGAGAGAGAGGAGGGATAAGGGAGGGAGCGGCGAGCCGCAGCTTGGCCGCCCCTCTACTAGGGCATTGCCATGCAGGTTCTCAAGGAGCTTGGGAACGGCCTTTCCCTCTAAATTAATTCCTGGCATTGTATACTAGGCGATACCTGCTGTAGTCTATGGGTTACCTTTGCAGGGAAATGGAGGCATCGATGATCACACGTACGGCAATTGCCCATGTCGCACATCATCATGGAAGGTCTTCATGAAGCAGGCAACTTGTCCTGTCGATGGAGACCCACACATATCCTGCATATGTGGGTAAAGTGCCTAAAATTTAATTTAATTACAACTACAACTACTTCTCTCCAAAAGCATCATGAAATCAAAGCTTGCCGCTTTCCATAGATGGACTCGCTAGCACAGCCTGGCCTTTTTCGGTCGGCCAGGGTGTCGAGAGTGTTTTGTAGCAACCCGCCACACGCCCTCAAAGTTGAACTTGTGTCTTATTCAAATTTCGGAAGAGAAGCCTACTACCAAGTATGATAGAATTGTAGCAGGGGGTCATGATGTTAGCTCCGTAGCCCCGCAACCCAACCTCCATTATCGCCAGCCCCTTCGCCGTCTACTTCCTCGCCCATCATGACTACCCATCATCCCTTGTGGTTGACGCTTGTTCGTGGGGAAGGACTGGCTTGCACTGCTGGGCTCTGCGCCGCTACTCATCCCAATTCCCAAATGGAGACTGCGGCTGACCGGTGACATCCGTCGTCTGCTTCCTTTCTTCGGTACTTTGCTTCGGTTAAGGAACTGTTTCTTGCAGATAGTATAACGTGTTGAAATCGCTTACCTACTAATTTCAACGGCAATTCATCTTGGAAGTGCCCGCACAAAGCTGGTGTCGCGATGTGTGGTGAT
Organism: Ixodes scapularis; assembly: GCF_016920785.2. NCBI lineage: Eukaryota > Metazoa > Arthropoda > Arachnida > Ixodida > Ixodidae > Ixodes > Ixodes scapularis. The sequence continues at coordinate 2,023,633 of NW_024609883.1, read as the reverse complement.
ATCAAACGCAGAGAGTGCCTGAAGAATTTTGAGGTTGCCTGAAGAATTTTGAGGTTGCTCAAACGATTTGTGGATTTGTTTGGACGCACTTTATGACAAACAAATCAGCGGCAAGCGGCTCATAGTCAGATCTCCTAAATTGCCGATTGCGACACTTCCCTGATGACTTGCTAAGTGCTTGGATATGGTCAAAAAACTTCGAGTGAAACCTATTCCTTCGGACTACGGATACGGAAGGCTCCGCTTCTCGGGGCGCGATGACCCAGGTCCCCTCTACAGCCCATCGAGCCTTCGGACGGCGCTCGAATGCGTGCTCAGAGTGCAGTCCAGTGTTACATTAGTCCCATCGGACGGCACTCAGATACAACCTGGATTAAAACAGTTCGCTTTTATTGTTATTGCGGTCACTGTGTAGGTCACTCACTGAGGTGAAGAGGAGGTGAGGCGGGGTCCAGTCACCGCCGCGATCAACGACCGAAATCCAACGGTTCCGCAGCCCGCTGACCCTCGTACAGCCAGGAAAACTGCCCACAAATTCACTTTACTGCGAATTGTATTATGCTGTGGTACTTAACGGTGAAATGTAATGCCTGCGGAAGAATAACCTCAACGGCCCTTGTAGTCGCACACACTGCAAAGCCCCATCCTGGCCCCTCCGACGCGCGATGCCACATACTTCCGATTCCTAGAGCTCGCCTGTTCATCGCAGTTCGCCCAGTCTGCCGCTCACGGCTGCGCTCGCTATATCCCTTCCGTTCTGATAAAACCCACTAGACAGAACGAATGAACGGGTGTGGTTTCGCAAAACGTAGTGTCTAGAAAACTGTCCGACGGCACTCTTGCAGAGCGTTCAAATGCCGTCCGACGGTACTCCACTCGCGCGTTCAAGTGCCGTCCGAAAGTCTCGTATAAAACGAGTTCTCAAAACGGCTTTCACGAATGGGAGTGTGGCGTATTGGTAAGATGTGTCACATAAGCACGTGATCCCGGGTTCGATCCCCAGTGCGGGCTTACTTTATTGTTTTTGTTTTCTGGAACATTTTATTTTGCCGACGCATTTGGCGATATGTAGAATTATTTTTTTACCATTAACACAGGAAAAAAACGAATGTTGTCGCCGAAATTTCGCTGAACGAAATAGTATGGTACTTTGTTTCCGGAGGTGCATCGGGTACAGCGGGGCTTGTTTGCCGGCTGGACGCCGCGAAGCGGCGTGTACGACAGGGCCAAATGGGTCAATAGCTTTGTAATTAGCAGCCGCATACTGCCGCCGCGAAGCGGCGTGAACGCAGGCGGGGGTGTGTGTTAACGAGCTCCCCAGTGATACACGCGCCGTCCGACTCCCGGACGTCACTTGTAGGCGCGATTGGAGTGCCGTCGGGCGGCACTGTAGACACAGCCTTCGGAAAGTGCTTTGTGGCCCCTTCCCGAACTTGTGCTACCATGCTTTCGTGGATACTCACCCTTGATGAACGAACTGTGAAGTGGGACCGGTCAGTGATTTCGCTGCAATCGGAGGCGTTGATTTGAACCGCTCGTTCTCGAGATAGGAGCCTTGTCTTGAACAAAACCATCCAATAACTCAAAGGCCGCAACCACGTCGCACACAACGCTCCACCTGCCCCACATGCGTTGCGCCATCTTGGGTCCCAGTGTTGCCAGGCGAGGAAAAGAAAAATCGGTGGATACTGGATAGAACTCAATCGAACTCCCTAAAATCAGTTAATAAAATTATGCACTTTTTTACTCCCAGACTAATCTTTTAGCAAATATCATAAGCTATAAAACAGCAGTTTAGATAGAACTGTATTCCCGAGTTGAGCTATAATTAAGAAAAAGAAACTTTGCTATACTGAAATTAGTGTTATTTTTATTGCGTCACTCTGCTGCAATGTCCGGCAGAAATGTTTTAACGTCCAAAAGTCGGTTTGATTGTATCAACTATTCCGATGACTTGACTCAACGCTGCAATACAAAAACCCAAACCCTTCTGCGTGAAAACGGAACTACGTGGATGCGAGTTGCAAAACCTCTTCGTGGCCTGGAAACACTGTACGGGCGGCCGTCTTGCGTTTCGATTTCTCCGCATTTCCTTCTAGCGCATGGACGCTGCGCCACTGAGTGCGATTCGGAAATTTCATTGTTTTCTGACTTCCGACCGATCACCCAACGTGGCCGAAGAGCTAGGCCGTCATGCGCTTCATCTCTGAGGACACTCTTTTTTCGATGCGAACACCGATGAAATCGTACTGTTTAGCGGTAGACTGCCTACGGTGTTACATGCGACTCAAAAAGAAAAAAAAATTTCTTTTTGTTATTGACAAAAGTGTTTTATTATCTTTTTTTTTTTTTTTAGAAAGCTTTATGTTTCAATGGAAACTGTGCCCTGGGAAATATTTTTCAGACGTTGCAAGAACTCAATTGGTTTCAGATAGAAAAAATTGGGTTGTGTGTGTGTTTATGCAGCCTAGAACTTGGTCTGCCTCACAGGGGCGACGAGTCTCCCAGCTGTAGATGAGCAATTTAGCCAGTGCAGTACAATCGCTAGCCTGGGGCCTTTAAGGTGCACGACGCAGTAGGGATACACGACCGCACGCCGGTACGATGCTCATCCAAAAGATAGCACTTACCTCAAGCACAGTTCCTCATCCCTCATCCCTCATCTTGGGAAAAGTCCCTCATCTTGGGAAAAGCGGCGCCATTCATTGTTTTGGAAATGCTCGAGACACGTGCCGCGCGTTACTTCTGGGAAGAGCATAACGTCTGAAATATTGATCAGTGCTGCGCTGTGCAGCCATGATCTTCCCAAGTGCGGCACGTGCCTCGTGGATCCACGCACGTGCCTTGCGCAACTTTTGAAACGTGAAGGGGCTTTAGAGTGAGGATCGCTGAAGCGCTATTACGTGCTTCTCGCCGGGAATACATTCGTGTTATCTTAGTGCGGACAAAGCCCCAAGGCTACGAGCGCGAGCTCCTAGTGTGACAGCGGCACGGCTAAACGAGCGCTCTTGCTGCAGGACCAACTGTAAAAATTATTGACACCTAGTATAGGATTTCGAACGGAGGCTGATGACGCGTGCTCCATTTTTGTTTTCTTGGTTTAAATATTTTTATTCATTAGCGCGCGTGGATAGACGCTGTAGTGCCGCTTTATATTGGCACGCTCACGCCCTCGCCAGACAACACGGCCGCCGCTCCGCCATCACTCCCTCTGACCAGACAAAGCAGCCCCGCAAAAGATGGGACGTTTGCAGTATTGATCTCTATGAAAATATACCTAATACTAAATTACCCAAGCATCAAGAAGAATGCAGGGATTGCTGTTCCAGGCGCCGCACGCCTATGCCTTCCCCGTGTAAAAGATTCGAAGTAAATAACCAAAATAAGGCGTTGACGAACGCGCGTGTAAGATGCAATTTGTTTTAGACATCTGCTTTGGAATGTTACTAATGTGAGGCCAGCACGTGCGGCGCGTGGAACACCAATCCCTGCATTCTCCTTGATGCTTGGGTAATTTGGCGATAGGTCTATTGCTGATCGCGCATACCCGCTTGGTCGCTGAAGTGCTAGTGAAGTCACCGGGCGGCCATCTTGCAAATAAACAAATTGCGGTTTTGCTAGCGTTACAGAGGCAGCCGTCAGCGTGCTGGAGAAACGTTTTCTACTCGTTCGTCGTCATTCGCAAAAGAGGTTTTCCAAGACCCTGTGTAAGCGTTGAGACTTACTGTTGAGAACACGTGGAAAATTTTACGGAAGTGCAGGGCCGCACGAAAAAGGCACTATTCGTCGAGAGCAAGTTTCACCGATCTCGCGACGTACTCAAAATTTCCTTGTCACGCCGAAGTGCTACGTCTCTGTGCCTTCGTACGCTTGGATACCGATCAAGATTCGACGTCATGTGGATGTGTTTTACTAGCATAATGTGCGTGAAGGTGTGTGTGCCTCTACAGCAGCGTTTTACTTGACTCTACCGACTGTATTTGTAACTTGCGGCACTCGCAGTCCAGAAACGAGCTACATCCAGCATTAAGTGGCGACGGAAGAAGGGGGGGGGGGGGGGGGGAAGTACGTTTTTTTTTACGGGTTACAGAATACCAAGGAACAGCAGCTCATCACTGATCAGTGGTCTGACCCGTGGGTCTGACTCATGATCAATAACTGCACGTGACATCAAATTTGAGCGCGGCTCGATTAATTATAATTGGTAAACGGATTGCACTCCGCTTCAAAGATTTCCAATCTCGCCGTCTTGTACTTTTGCCTTCTAAAACCATCCTTGCTCCGCAGCGTTGCTCTATTAGTTCTGCTATGTCATCGATTAGAGATCAGTGGTGCAATCTTTTGCGGGGCGCCTTTGTCTGGCTAGAGGGAGCGCGAACCACCCCTTTATTAGGGTGACTCAATGTGCGTTTGTCATAGGGCGAAGACACCCATTGTTGTATTGAAAACTGCCTGTGCATGCCGAATGACCTTAAAATGGCGCAAAGCGCCGGGCAGGGCTAAGTGATCGCTCCGAAGGAGATCGAAGCGCGCGCATTCTGGGCATAGAAATGCGGCCGAGATGCCGCCACCCGTGTATGAAGGCACCCTAGCCTCTATCCTGGGAAAAGTGGTCCCATTCAATGTTGTGGAAATGCTCGAGACACGTGCCACGCGCCCCTTCTGTGAAGAACATGTCGTCTAAAATCTAGCTCAGTGCTGCGCTGTGCCGCCATGATCTTCCCAAGGGCTGCACGTTGCACGTGCCGCGTGTATCGACGCATCTTGCGCTACTTTTTTTTAACATGAAGGGTCTTTAGTAATGATAAAAGCCCCTTCATATCTTAGAAGTAGCGCATGGCGCGTCGATGCATGAGGCAAGTGCAACGTGCAGGTCTTGGGAATATCATGGCGGCACAGCGCAGCACTGAGAGAGATTTCAGACGCCATGTTTTTCCCAGAAGGGGCGCGTGTCACGTGTCTCGAGAATTTCAACAGCAATGAATGCCACCACTTTTCCCAGGATAGAGGGACTTTAGTAATGATGGCGGAGCGGCGCTGGAACTTAAAGCGGCGCCGTGTCGTCTGGCGAGGACGCGAGCGTGCCTACATAAAGCGGCACAACAGCCTATATACACGCGCACTACTGGATAAAAATATTTCAACTAAGAAAACAAAAATAGAGCACGCGCCATCAGCCTCCGTCACCTTAGCCTGGACCAGTAAAACAACCTCGTTGCTTTGCAGCGATTTCCATACACTTTGTCTGGCGTCGGTAAACGAGGTTTGTAAAACACATCTAAAACAAAACAGAAGTTTGTTGTTGAAATATTCTTGAATAGAAAGCATAACAGACACAGACTACGTGTCTGTTTGCTCACCATTCATGGAGAAGGAATTTTGCTATCGCAGTGGCTAAAAATTCGACGGCCGCGGCGGCGAAAACTTACGTGGCGGACGTTGAGTGGAGCAACACGGGTGGTGCCAACCTCATTTCACACTCATTTTTTTTTTTTTTTTGTCGCAGCCGAAGTGGAAGAAAAAGTTGTTTAGTCTTGAGAAAGTCAATGCAGTTATCCTGCCAGGGCTGAACAAATCTTCAATAATAGCGAAACATCCGTCAACTGTGCTTGAGGTAAGTGCTATCTTCTGGATGAGCATCGTACCGGCGTGCGGTCGTGTATCACTACTGCGTGGTGCACGTTAAAGACCCCAGGCTAGCGATTGTACTGCATTGGCTAAATTGCTCATCTACAGCTGGGAGACTCGTCGCCCCTGTGAGGCAGACCAAGTTCTAGGCTGCATAAACACACACACAACCCAATTTTTCCTATCTGAAACCAATTGAGTTCTTGCAACGTCTGAAAAATATTTCCCAGGGCACAGTTTCCATTGAAATATAAAGCTTTCTAAAAAAAAAAAAGATAATAAAACACTTTTGTCAATAACAAAAAGAATTTTTTTTTTCTTTTTGAGTCGCATGTAACACCGTAGGCAGTCTACCGCTAAACAGTACGATTTCATCGGTGTTCGCATCGAAAAAAGAGTGTCCTCAGAGATGAAGCGCATGACGGCCTAGCTCTTCGGCCACGTTGGGTGATCGGTCGGAAGTCAGAAAACAATGAAATTTCCGAATCGCACTCAGTGGCGCAGCGTCCATGCGCTAGAAGGAAATGCGGAGAAACCGAAACGCAAGACGGCCGCCCGTACAGTGTTTCCAGGCCACGAAGAGGTTTTGCAACTCGCATCCACGTAGTTCCGTTTTCACGCAGAAGGGTTTGGGTTTTTGTATTGCAGCGTTGAGTCAAGTCATCGGAATAGTTGATACAATCAAACCGACTTTTGGACGTTAAAACATTTCTGCCGGACATTGCAGCAGAGTGACGCAATAAAAATAACACTAATTTTAGTATAGCAAAGTTTCTTTTTCTTAATTATAGCTCAACTCGGGAATACAGTTTTATCTAAACTGCTGTTTTATAGCTTATGATATTTGCTAAAAGATTAGTCTGGGAGTAAAAAAAGTGCATAATTTTATTAACTGATTTTAGGGAGTTCGATTGAGTTCTATCCAGTATCCACCGATTTTTCTTTTCCTCGCCTGGCAACACTGGGACCCAAGATGGCGCAACGCATGTGGGGCAGGTGGAGCGTTGTGTGCGACGTGGTTGCGGCCTTTGAGTTATTGGATGGTTTTGTTCAAGACAAGGCTCCTATCTCGAGAACGAGCGGTTCAAATCAACGCCTCCGATTGCAGCGAAATCACTGACCGGTCCCACTTCACAGTTCGTTCATCAAGGGTGAGTATCCACGAAAGCATGGTAGCACAAGTTCGGGAAGGGGCCACAAAGCACTTTCCGAAGGCTGTGTCTACAGTGCCGCCCGACGGCACTCCAATCGCGCCTACAAGTGACGTCCGGGAGTCGGACGGCGCGTGTATCACTGGGGAGCTCGTTAACACACACCCCCGCTTGCGTTCACGCCGCTTCCCGGCGGCAGTATGCGGCTGCTAATTACAAAGCTATTGACCCATTTGGCCCTGTCGTACACGCCGCTTCGCGGCGTCCAGCCGGCAAACAAGCCCCGCTGTACCCGATGCACCTCCGGAAACAAAGTACCATACTATTTCGTTCAGCGAAATTTCGGCGACAACATTCGTTTTTTTTCCTGTGTTAATGGTAAAAAAAATAAATCTACATATCGCCAAATGCGTCGGCAAAATAAAATGTTCCAGAAAACAAAAACAATAAAGTAAGCCCGCACTGGGGATCGAACCCGGGATCACGTGCTTATGTGACACATCTTACCAATACGCCACACTCCCATTCGTAAAAGTCGTTTTGAGAACTCGTTTTATACGAGACTTTCGGACGGCACTTGAACGCGCGAGTGGAGTATCGTCGGACGGCATTTGAACGCTCTGCAAGAGTGCCGTCGGACAGTTTTCTAGACACTACGTTTTGCGAAACCACACCCGGTCATTCGTTCTGTCTAGTGGGTTTTATCAGAACGGAAGGGATATAGCGAGCGCAGCCGTGAGCGGCAGACTGGGCGAACTGCGATGAACAGGCGAGCTCTAGGAATTGGAAGTATGTGGCATCGCGCGTCGGAGGGGCCAGGATGGGGCTTTGCGGTGTGCGCGGCTACAAGGACCGTTGAGGTTATTCTTCCGCAGGCATTACATTTCACCGTTAAGTCCCACAGCATAATAGAATTCGCAGTAAAGTGAATTTGTGGGCAGTTCTCCTGGTTTTACGAGGGTCAGCGAGCTGCGGAACCGCTGGATTTCGGTCGTTGATCGCAGCGGTGACTGGACCCCGTCTCACCTCCTCTTCACCTCAGTGAGTGACATACACAGTGACCGCAATAACAATAAAAGCGAACTGTTTTAATCCAGGTTGTATCTGAGTGCCGTCCGATGGCACCAAAGTAACACTGGACTGCACTCTGAGCACGCATTCGAGCGCCGTCCGAAGGCTCGATGGGCTGTAGAGGGGACCTGGGTCATCGCGCCCCGAGAAGCGGAGCCTTCCGTATCCGTAGTCTGAAGAAATAGGTTTCACTCGAAGTTTTTGACCGTATCCAAGCACTTAGCAAGTCATCAGGGAAGTGTCGCAATCGGCAATTTAGAAGATCTGACTATGAGCCACTTGCCGCTGATTTGTTTGTCATAAAGTGCGTCCAAACGAATCCACAAATCGTTTGAGCAACCTCAAAATTCTTCAGGCACTCTCTGCGTTTGATATCACCACACATCGCTACACCAGCATTGCGCGGGCACTTCCAAGATGAATTGCCGTTGAAATTAGTAGGTAAGCGATTTCAACACGTTATACTATCTGCAAAAAACAGTTCCTTAACCGAAGCAAAGTACCGAAGCAAGGAAGCAGACGGCGGATGTCACCGGTCAGCCGCAGTCTTCATTTGGGAATTGGGATGAGTAGCGGCGCAGAGCCCAGCAGTGCAAGCCAGTCCTTCCCTACGAACAAGCGTCAACCACAAGGGATGACGGGTAGTAACGATGGGCGAGGAAGTAGACGGCAAAGGGGCTGGCGATAATGGAGGTTGGGTTGCGGGGCTACGGAGCTAACATCATGACCCCCTGCTACAATTCTATCATACTTGGTAGTAGGCTTCTCTTCCCAAATTTGAATAAGACACAAGTTCAACTTTGAGGGCGTGTGGCGGGTTGCTACAAAACACTCTCGACACCCTGGCCGACCGAAAAAGGCCAGGCTGTGCTAGCGAGTCCATCTATGGAAAGCGGCAAGCTTTGATGTCATGATGCTTTTGGAGAGAAGTTGTTGTAGTTGTAATTAAATTAAATTTTAGGCACTTTACCCACATATGCAGGATATGTGTGGGTCTCCATCGACAGGACAAGTTGCCTGCTTCATGAAGACCTTCCATGATGATGTGCGACATGGGCAATTGCCGTACGTGTGATCATCGATGCCTCCATTTCCCTGCAAAGGTAACCCATAGACTACAGCAGGTATCGCCTAGTATACAATGCCAGGAATTAATTTAGAGGGAAAGGCCGTTCCCAAGCTCCTTGAGAACCTGCATGGCAATGCCCAATTGTAGAGGGGCGGCCAAGCTGCGGCTCGCCGCTCCCTCCCTTATCCCTCCTCTCTCTCTCCCCCCCCCTCTCTCCCGGAGCACTTCCCCAAAAAGAGAAATGAAACACGTTTTAAATGTGCTACTGCTGCCTTACGCACAATTGGACTGCTTTTGACTCATATAAGATAGACCGAAATTAGTTTGAGTTTCTTTTATTGCTCTAAACAAAAAAACCTGCCGCGGCCCCCCCCCCCCCCCTCCCTCCCTCATCTGCGGCTCTTGAAAATTTTGTGATTTTGTTTGCATCTCTTAGGCCGCGTCGGCCTGGCCAACCCTGCCCAAGTATATGATACACTGGAGTGGCTATGGTTAGGGTTCCATGTTTTCAGAATAGGTTTTTTAGTGAAATTCCGATGGTGTTTCCTCTTTTTGAACAAGTAGAGGGTAATATTTTTGTAGCGTGCGAAAGAGTTCACATTAAACGCTGTGCTGCATCCATGCTATTTAGGAGCACGGTGATAGTGTGACGCTCTTCTTGATGAGAACAATGGACGCGAGAAAGTAATTTCCGGTGCAGCCCAGAGTACTCACTCAGCAAAGATATACACAGATGCTAGGCTTGCACATAGAACAGTGAGTCCGCCCACAGCACCGATTCAATCGAAACATACAGGTAGGCCATTTTGCTTCCCGATGAATTGCAGCTGACAGATTGCGCAATCTTTTCTTGATGGGCTACATCCGAGCGATGCGATGTTGCGTTGCACCTTGTCACTGTTAGTGATGCCAGTGACGGTTCCTATGGTAAGCGTTGCGGGACGCTTGTTTTATTTATTATACGGTGTGTTATATATCTAGGGTTGAGAGCATGCAACGACCGATCCAGTTGTTGTAGATCAACATGGATTACCCAGTCGGTCACGGAAGCACGTCGAATGAGAAGAACAGAGAATAAAAGCAAAGATAAGGTTCACTTAATGAAAGAAGATCAATGATAGGTCTCCCCTATAGGGGGATCGAGCCCACAGCCTTTTGATTAGGAGTCCGATGTTCTACCCCTGCACTACTGAATGGCATAACGAACGGCGTTTCATCTGGGTTTTTTTGAGCCACGCAGCTATTGCGGAACATTCATGTGACTCACGTGGCGCTTGCACTCGCCAGTCATGCCCGGCGGCCGACGTGCTGTAGTGGCAGGCTTCCTGCCATGCTTTGTCGCGTCTTAGCATGGACTAGCTGGAGTGGCTACAAGTGCGGGCAAGCGCCCTGCGTTTAATTGCGGTTTGGTTGTACGAGAGCTCGAGCAGGAGGGACACCAGTGAAAGCAACTTGCTTGTAATTGTACCATTACCAGCTAGTTCATGCTAGGGTAAGACAAAAGGATAGTGTTGTCGCACCTTCCCTTCGATTTGGCAGGGGAAACAAATTTAATGTACCATGATGCAATGGGTAAATTCGGATGACACATTGTGTACAGGTGTGTGTCGCGGGAGTGATTAAAAGCTCATGAACCCAGTTACAAGCTTCGCAAGTCTTACTATACCCTGTGTCATCAGAGTTTACTCGTAGGATCAAGGTGCATTTATTTCTTTGTTGTGTCTAGGGCTTAACAGTGTCGCGCAGTCTATGTACAGCATCCTGCGAGCTTTGATTGGACCTGCGTGGCCGTACTGCCTAGGCGCCAGGCCGTCCTTTCCAGCATGTCATGGGCGTACTTGTTTACACTTCGCATTGAGCAACTGTGTGTGTGAACAGTGTTAGTGACAGCCAGGCTAGCACTTGACGCTTTGTTCTTGAAAATGAAAGGCTGCCATCGAAACGTTAAACGCAAGACACATGTGCATCGAAACAATGTGAGCCAGCGTGCAAACAGTCGGAAAGATGGCTGCTCCGGCGTGCTGCACACAGCAGTTTGCGACACATGGTTTGGATCTTGCATACGTCGAGTCGTTCGGGTGGCTCCGCCGAGTTCAGGCAGATACGAAGAAAACTAAAATTTTTTTACGTTTAAGCTCTTGTTGGAATACTAAGCTTTTGTAGCGTTCTCCGAAAGACGTCAAATACCTAGTGCTCAAATGCCGGAACCATGCATTGTGTCTAGCTTTTAGAGATAATTATTTTGTTCTCAAGAGTCGTTACTTGTGGCTCCTTTGGGCGAAAACTGCGCTGCGGTTCAATGAGACGAGGGTTGCTGAGAATCGTTGTTGATTTGTTTGTAATTTCCAAGTTCTTTTTGAGCAAAGATCTAGCTTCGAACACGAACAAAGCCTTCAGTGACAAACTGGATGAAGCTCGGGAGTGCGTTGTTTATTTGGTGAACAAACCCTTTATTCCGTAATGGGAGCAACCAAAGCTAAGAAAGCCGTGAATGAGCCGGTACAATTTTTTTTCAATCAGCGTTTGACAGTTCTTAAGGTATCAATGTAATCGCAACATGGCTGAAATGATGGTATCCATACAGGGTAAATTAATCACGTTCGAGCACCGTGTACAAACCACCGATTGCACCACTGGTGGGCTCCCTCGACCTTGCTGTTCACATGAGGAGAAATGGGAGGAAAGTGTCTCGGGGCTTTTTCCTCCCATTTCTGACCATTTGAAGCATGCAATCGTAGATTTATCTCGCCTTTCTTAGTATTTTCTGCCACAGCCACAGACGTGGAGAAATATGTTTGTTTGACGTAAATCTGTATGACTGACTTTATACGTGGAACCGAAATATGCCGAGGCCTTCAGGCTAAACTGTGCTTCTAATGTAGAAAGAAGTGCACAATCAGATTAGCTACTCATGCAGTGTGCTGGTACGGAGATTGCAGCTATGGATACTGTTTCACAGGAAAATATGTTTTGTTTTGCTGCAGTTTGTGTCATCAGACATTGCAGCACATCATACCTACGACAGACGGTGGTGCCTGCCGTGTGTTGAGACCTTCCAAGGTGACCTGGACAGTTACCGTACTTGTGAGCATGGGTGCTTCCATAACCTTGCCAAGGTAACCTCTAGACTTGGGCAAGTATCGCCTTATATGCAATGCCGAAACTTCCCTTTGCAAGGAAGGTCATAACCAAGCTGCACCAGAGCCTGCCTGGCTACCCCTAGCGTGACATATAGCAGCATCACTATAAGCGGCATTCCGTGTTTCCAGAATTAATCCTTTGTCGGTCATAATGTAGAAAACCCGAGACTGATAAAAGCAGGGAAACAATGTCGGAGAAGAAAGACAGGGGAAAGGAATGTAATCCTTTGCGGCATTGGAGGGTGTTTTCTGGAGTTTACCTTTGTGGAAAATTTGATGTTTCTCAGAGCTTGTTTTGATTAAATTCTCAGTTTTTCAGAATAATTTAGATATTATTTTGCTTGCTGAGTTTCTCGATTCTCAGAAAGTTAAAAGAAACAGAAAAAATAACCAGACACAAGTGTATCAATTTATAGTCTGAATGATTGCGGAAGGAGTTGCCTGTGCCTAGACGAGGTTTCTTGAGCTGAATATGGCGGTTTGACTCTAGATCCTTTACAACTCGCAGTGCACCCCAGTTAATACCAACTCTCCCACGACAAAACTTGCAAACCAGGGTTACTTATCCTACCTAGTTTGGCGCAGTATGGCCGTCGGAGCTCTTGCGTCATAAAACACGTAAACAACAACAACAACAGGGTTACTTATCCAGGTGTCGGTACATTAAGCTATCAGTCTCCTCGATTCGGTCACTGAAAAACTTTGTTTTACCCACCTTTTTAAAGGCTCCCTGACATACTTGCTACTCACTGCCGTAGGTGCCACGGGATTGTGCCGCGCTGCATGGCTGTGCGGGGTGAAGTGTGAAATCTAGAAAGTTCCGCCGCCTTCGCTCGTCCCACAAAATCTGCCGGCTAATGGCTTCCTTCATGATAGAAACTGTACCCCTCTTCACGTTACGAAGCCCAAATGGTTTGTTCGAAACTCTTGTTTGTTTGGAGCATGGCTAGCACAACCACATCAGAGAACAGAATGGAACATATTTCTTTCGTGCTGCTGAGCTATTGTTGGGGTTCCGCAGGCTTTATTTGTTGCCATCGAAATTCTTCTAATCAGTTGGAAACAGTTCTACTGCCAAAACCCAACCCCTCCCCACCCCGACGTCACAAATACTGATGTCACATAGACAAGGGGAACACGACTACAACATAAACAGAATCACTTCTGGACACTAAGGCATACATTGCCAAGATTGCAGATGTCAAGCAGAACTAAAAACATTGCCCCGTGATAAGTAAAAATAATAATCAACTAATTAGGGAAGTTATTGAAGCTGAAAAGATTTCGAGGTTAGAAGAAAACTGTCACTGAACCTTGTCCAGATTTATTACAAAAAATAATTAGATTATCTTGCATCCAGATAAAACCAAAAATAACAACAAAAAAATCTTATTGTTTAAAAAGACAGGCGCAGGCAGAGGAGAAATAATACAAGTCTGAGTTGCAAGTCAGAGCTTCATGAATGTCTTTTCCTTTTGTGTGTGCCTGTGCTTGGTTGCGATTTTTTCGCGCTGTGGAGGAGTATGCAACACCAGCTTGCCCGAGCCTCCATATTTTTAATACTGCCAGTAGAAACTTTCACTTTGAAAATATGATGAGGACCGAATTTGAAAATTCAATGTCGCCAAACAATTTTTTGTGGACGTAAGGTTTTGGTTACGAGGTCAGTCATAGCTACTGGTGTGTTTAGCCAATTTCGAGGCAAATTTGTGACCTTGAAAAAGATTACAGGTATAATGTTACATTCTCCTTAGCCTCCTGAACATGTAAATCACTGGATTGAGCCCCTACCATATTGTTTTGTCTCATAACTGATGCAGGTATCTTCTTTTTCTTCAACTCAGTTCGACGTAGGAGCTGCCAAGGCGTCCTGTCCCTTTCACGTGAGCAGTGGCCAGCACTGGAAGAAGCAATCTTTGGACTGCTGTAATCCATTCTTCGGGCAAGTGAATAAATTTCTTTTAAGCAGAGACCTGGTGTTTGCACAGCAGCTCCACAGAACAAACAACACAAACACAAATGTTTCTGTGCCCAAAGAATTTGTAGCTGCTTGAACTTATTGATTTGAGCTTGCACGTTGCAATGTTAAGGCAAGATGCAGATATAGTTAACGTCTCTCTAAAAAATTGGGGGCACCTTATGCTTGGATGTCTAGCTTGATCAACTTTGAACGTCCAGCCGAATTGAAACAAGGATCTAGCCGAACTGAAGCATGCAGCCGAATTGAAACTTGTAGCCGAACTGAAGATTTAGCCAAACTGAGGCGTCCAGCCGAATTGAAACTTCTAGCCGAACTGAGGATGTAGCCGAACTGGAACGTCCAGCCGAATTGAAACTTCTAGCCGAATTGAGGCAATAGCCGAATTGAGGCGTCAGCCGGATTGGGACGACACCGTGCCCACGACCGGGCCCAGAAGGCGCGAGATTATCGCCACGGGGAACGCCTAAGCGTCCTTGGCGCAGTCTTCGTGTAGAAGCTGCTAAGGTCACCGTCGCCGTACCCTGAAGGAGCAGCCGTCTCGCTGGAAAGAGGCATCCGCTCTAAAGGCGACACCCTGCCGCCGCTCGAGGGATTTTGCCTCGCGTCCCTAGCTACTCCAGATGGTCACATCCTTCTCTTCAAAACAAATAAATTCTCGTTTTGTCAACAACAGAAAGAAGAAACCAAGTTTGAAAGCGTTGACCTTCCTACGCTTTGAACCAAAACAGGTGTCAGCATAGCCGGGTGCTGACGACGTTCGTTTTGGAAGGAATAAAATACCGTTTATTTTACCGGATTAACTTTGATTACATGAATAGGCCTATATTGCGTCCGTTGCCTGGTGTGCATCCGGTCGTTCTTTTGAGAGTGGTTTCTTCTTCCCAGTCAGGTGATATGGGCAAGGTTCAATTCTTCGAATCGCGCTCTCCAAGCGTCACGTGTTCGAGGATATACATTACACATCCTGCCGAGGTCAGACAAACAAGCTGGTTTAGCTAACAAAAGGCAAGGTTATTACAGCATTGAACGCCGACCGTCCTAAGAAAGACGTCACCATTTTTTTTAATCCCTGCCGCTGTGGTGCTGTCTGTGTGAGTTTCGAACGTATAAATATGATCTGTATCCCACTCCTCTGCTGTAATGCTTCGGCGCTACAGAGTACAAATAAATAAATAATCGCTTTGAACAAGTGTATTGTTGCCGAACTTTACAAAGGCGGTTTATTATAAACAGCTGTCATATACTAACAGTGAAACACAGAGTAACGAAAAACTAACGTAAAAGTAACGTCCGCTAGTCATGGGAAGTAACGACACCGGTATTTCGTTACATTTGGAAAATGGTAACGGAGCTTTGTAACGCGTTAGCTTTTTTCCAAGGTAACGAGTAACGCTATTTCGTTACTTATTTTCGGTAACAGGCACAATTCTGTCTTTTTTTTTTTCCTCGGAGTGCTGGTTACTTTGACCTTCAGTTTATGTCCCCAAAAGTTTGTCCTCATTGTGCCCTTTTGTGGATTGCCCCGTTGAAGGTTGTCCTCCTTCTTTGTGGAGCCTAGGTGGGCGGTTTGAAGTTGGACATTTTGGAACTTCCCGTGTCTAGCGCAAATGTAGAGCGCGCGTTCGCGAAACTGCGCGCTGTCATAAGGAAGGGGCAGGCGGGAATGAGAGATGCGAGCCTTTGATTGTTTGCATGCGTTTACTACAGTATTGAAGTGTGGAGAACATTGTGCATTAGATGTAAATAAATGTTGAACCGTTTCTCCTCTCGACTGTTCGTTTCCATTCGCGATTTTTTTTTTCCGTCGATAAAAGCCTTTTTGAGCGTCTATACGAGACAATTTACCGAAATGCATCGGTATTTTGGAAACAAATAAAAACGAAATAACATCCGCCGATTTCTGACCTAAATAAACATCGGAAAGTACATGGCCTAGTCAAAACCGTGCCATCGGACGGAGCTCGTGAGGCTCGTCGATAGTTCTGGTGCGTTGCTCTCCTGTTCGCCATGCGCCGTTTAGCTGCTGCGCTCGGAGTATGAAACTCGGAGCGTCGGAATAGGAGTACAGAAGCGCGGACCTAACGCGCCCACTTACTGGCGGTGCCCTTTTTTTATTTCGGAATGTTTTCTGTTTTTATGGTCGTCTTTGAGAAGAAGGTAACACAGTCTGGGTGTATAATAGGGCGCCCGCCTGAACATAGCTGGCCGGCTCGCCAAGAAGCAAATGATGTTTCGAAAACCAGACACAGAAATACAGGCGAGAATGCCGCGATTCTTTGATATCTTTGACAACCGCCGTGATAGCGATGCTTCAACAAAGACTGCAGTGCGATCTCTCCCTTGACATCCTGTGTCGCCTGCTAAGGCCTCCGCTTGCCTTGCGAGTTCCTCAACTTGCTACATCTGTAGGCGCTCGTTCAAGAAGGGCTTTCTTCTCGCGCAGATCATCTCGTGAATGTAAGCCCCCCCCCCCCCCCGCCCCCCCCCAAAAAAAAAAAAAAAAAAAAAAAACTTTGGAGGAATTTTTTTTTTGGTCTTTGGGAAACGTCACTGCTCAAAATAGAAGCAAAACGAAGAAGCCGACTGGCCGGGCCCCAAACGCCGGCTTTTCTTTTATTTTCTTATTTTTTCTTTTTTTTTTTTGAGCAGCCGCTTTGTCCGCAGTTTACTCACACGTTGCTTTATTTCTAAATTTTTTTCTGGAATTTCGTGAGAACACGAAGGTGAGAGGGGAGGAAGGGGGATGGGGGTGCAGACATTGTTCGGTAGGCCTTGAGCCGAACGCACGGGGGCTCAGGATAGTGCCCAGTACCCCCTGGAAAATGTCAAGCCCCGTTGCCCTCCCCCCCCCCCCCCCCCCCCCACCCCTTATTCAATTCCGGAGCCCCTGGTTACATAGGGGCTTTACGTTGCCCACTCCGGCTAGCATTCTTGGACACCAGGGGGGATTATGACAATGTCATTCAAGACAATTTGTGGAGCATAGTGAAGAGCTTACACGTTGACAATTGAAAAATTAAATTTCTAAAGGATAATACAAAGTCAAAAAGGTACTGATCAGAGGATCACACGAGCAGGGCCTTGCGTGAACGTCGCCTTCTTGTGCGTGTGTTTGTGAAATTGCAAAATAAATCTCAAAAATTATAATCGACCGTCACATATTTTCTTTCCTTGAGCGTCGTTTTTGTTTTCGGTGAGGTAAGGAGTATAGCGGACAGTGCACAAGGCTTTAATTGTCGGATGGAAAGCATATGCTTTCAATCAAAAACCATGCTTTGCGACTGCGCACCGGAAACCTGGGAAGTCATGATCAACCATCTTTCAGGCACGTCGTAGGACCTGTCGGACGTTATATCCAACATGTGCACAGTGCCGGGCACAAAAGATACGTGAACCTCACCAAATACGAAACTCTGCTTTCTAGAATTTCTAAGACAGCCTGTTTATGACATTCGTTTTTTGTTAGCGGTTGTGGCCAATAACGGATACCCCACAGTGGTGTTCGATACGGCGACGTTCCGCGCTTTGTTCTGCGTACTTTTCCCCGCTCTCCGGAGACTGCACAGGCAGGGGTGCAGGTATGTAACGAGTCACCCACCGCTGAAAGCCCCCTGACGAAACTGGCGCCCATATCATAGACGCAATGCAGACGTGCAAAACTAACACATCCCAGCGCTTTTATTTATTTATGTTTTGTTGGCTTTGACACTTTTTCGCGCGTTGTTTTGGAACTGTGTGTCAAAATATATCCCTTATGCTTCACAGCAACGCTGTCTATCTCACGTTTTACCAACCAAATTGATTTTGTGGGCATATGCTGCGAGCAAATATTTAAAATACCCCAAAAGTAGCCTGACGGCCTAAAATTCAGAAACCGAGTGCCCATCCCGCCCAATTGTTTCATTCGTTGGTTCTCCCTATTACAATTAACCTATCATAATCTTTAGTACAACTCATCGGCCCCGTAACTGGGACGGCCCCGAAACTGTGGACCACATAACGGTTTATTTAAATGTGCTATCTTTGTTCACAAATGTCCCAATCGCTCTTGCTGTTAGTGTTGCTGAAACGCGCTTACGTAACGATGACAAGCTCGCTTTACGTACGTCGTTAACAGTGGAGGACATTGATATACTTTTGCGTTTTTGTCTCAACCCGTTTCATTTCACGTTCCGAGGACAAATCTGTCACCACATTGAGGGTTGTCCAATGGGCAGTCCAGTGTCTGTGACTATAACATTTCTTGTCATGAAACATGTGGAGATATGCACGCAGTGAAGTTTTACAGGCATTATGTCGATCGCAACTTTGTAATTTCTAGCAAAGAACATATATGGCTCCACCTGACATTTAACAGTATCGAACCATAAATTCAATTTACACGAAAAGTAGAACAGTAGGTTAACTTTCCTCAATGTCACGGTATGCCGAGACGGCATTGGACACAAAGGCCACTGTGTCTTATAATGCTTATGACACTAGGAACTTTTTGAAGTCTTGAGCACAAAAGAGCGATTTTAGAAATCCTACAACATAGGTCCGAGCACAAATCTTTGAATCCGCAGCCACTGATGTCTGAAGATGCCGTTATCGTCGAATCTGTCGTGAAACGTGATTACCCTAAACATTTTATTGAAAACACACATAAACAGACGCGACAAGGTAGACATCGAAATGAATTCCGCATCAGAGCAGGGAAGTCACCCTTCCGTACATTAAAGGCGTCTCAGAGTCTATTCGCAGAGCCCTTCAAACCTCATCTCAAGCTACGTGCCGAAGGACAAAACCCCAGCAGAGTCCCAGTGTGGTGTCGCGTACAAGTTAAATTGTCTGGATTGTGATGCTCGTATATCGGGGAGACCAGCCGTAACCTCAGCACCCGCCTGAAAGGACAGGCGCGTGACGCGGCGAATGCCACGCATACCACTAGGTCGAAGACAGAACTCGTTTAAGGGGCCCAGAAACGAATTGTGGGCTGGGATAAATGAATTTAGATTGGCATTTTACTAATAGCATATTGTTTAGTGGGCCAAAATAAAGAAGGTAGAAAGTCAAAAGCCTAATTTTCGGAACGCAAATTGGAAAACACAGCGGTCGATTTCGTACCTCCTTCCCCTCGAAAGTTCTCTGCCTTATCACGGTGATACATCCACGGACTAAAGCGCGTCACCCGGCCCAAGCGCATGCCATACGGCACCGGACCTCACTTGCTCCTACCATTCACCCCTAAGCTGACAGTGCGGTGGAAGCTATGCGCTTGCCAGACCAATCAGCCGCCTCCCTTTTATCGCCTGGCCGCATTCTCCGCGCGTAAATATGCGCGAGGGAGCATGATGACGTGACAGAAGTGTCGCTGGACCAACGAGCACGTCGCTTCCACAGCACTGTCAGCTTCGGGGTGAGCGGAGTGGGGAAAACAACTTTTGTCCGAGTTTTAGCGACGGGCTAATCTTCTAAAGCGCGAAACACATGTACGACGAAACCGTCCGATCCGACGTCCGACCGCGCAATACGACGGTCGGAGGAGAGGGTTTTCAACGCTCTCCGATGCTACGAAAACCCTCTCCCCCCAAGGTCATTCCGGCAGTCCGCACGTCGGATCGGACGGTTTCGTCGTACATGTGTTTCGCGCTTAAAGGCCGACAACCAAAAACGAGATTCTGCAAGGCAGAAGGTCCTCCTCACCCCAAGGGAGGAGGAAACGCAACGGTGGACAAGGTAGGAGGGGGGAGAGGAGGAAGACGGGGAAAAGTGGAAAGCGCGAACTGGTCGTCGGTCTTTAAGGGGAGAATGGCGGCATCGGGGGGTACGCATACGAGGGTCCGTGCAAAAGGAAAGTCCTTCCTTTCCGTCTTCTTGAACTGTTTGGTGCAATGCGCGGTTTGTGAGTTCAGGAGGAAAACTACGAAGAAAAAAAGAGGAAAAGTCGTTTCATGACGTTTCACGACGGGGCATACGTTCGACTTCGAGAATGCGTCGACTCCCGGCTTCTGGGTTGCTGCGGGCGCTCTTAAGGCCCAAACGCACATTCGCGTTTGAGCGCGGTGCGTTCCGTAGCGGCAAGCGGACGCGTTGCGTTGCGAAGACCGCTTGCGCCAAACTTGTACGCACAGTTGCGTTGACACGCAGTCAACCGCAGTCAAGAGCCAATAGGGAATTGTAGTAGACCGTTCCCGCCGCCCGCTAAGCACCCGGATAGCGCTCCGTAATCCGCCACAAGACCTTGAACTATGCAGAGAAGGCTGGCGGCGCGCATGCGCAGCTGCGGCGTTTTCTTCGGGGATACCGTAGCGGAGGAGAAAAACGATCTACTACAACTCCCTAATAAGAACGCGCTATCGTCGCTTGTGGCTCACCAGTAGTAAGCGAAATCCAAGGCAACATGGCGGCGCACGGCGACAGCGTCGAAGCGTTCGATCTTGGGACAATCTCGCCGGCTTCCCCGACGTTTTGTCAAGCTTGAACCATCGCACCCTTGGAAAATACAGTCCCCACCGCTCCCAAAAACGAGAAAGCAAGCACTGCGACCGGCGAACCGGATACGTCTCGCCGAGTCGGCCGGAGCGAACACGTCACCCCCTCTCCTCTTTCGGCTTCTGATTGGTCGAACGCGCCCGAACGCACCGCAACGCTTCGGAGAGTTGAACGAGTCTCTACTCGCTTGCGTCGCGCTACCGAGCGTTGCGGGAAGGCGCGCGTCGGTCCGCAAGCGTCCGCGCCTGGCCGCAAGGACTCCGCAACGCACTCAAACGCGTTCAAACGCGAATGTGCGTATGGCGCTTTACCCTTCCTCATTTCCCTATTTTCGAGCCCTTTGAGCGTTAAGCCGGATCACGAGCTAATCCGGTACGAAGGCTGTTCAGGAATCGCAGACCTATTTTGAACAAGATTCCGAGGCGACAGAACAGCAGCAAATGGTGAGTGCAAAAAATATCTACGACTTTGCTTGAACCTCCGTGATGCCGGGCACAAACTTCATCTCAGGAGTTCTGTGCAGCAAGGAAAAGGCACGCACGCGAGCCTGTGGCTTGGCAGATTGCTTTCCTTTTGCGAGTGCTCGCGAAATGAAAGCAATGTGCAAAGCTGCAGAAGCTCGCGCCCGTGCCTTTGCCTACCTTCGCTGCACACAACGCCTGAGATGGGCTTTTCCGTTTCCTGCTGCGCACACTGTCCGGACACACTGGTATCGCGAGCGTGGTCAGAAGCGGCTGCGCGATATATCGACGTTTTCCTACCGCTAAAATGAAATTATGAACTGCGCGTAGGAAAACGAGAAGGAGCGTTCCAACACTGTGCCCTATCACACGAGCCAGCCAATGACGGCTGAAAGAGTGGGCGCGCAAGCGAGCTAGCGGATCATGTGTTCATGTGTCGTAAGAGCAGTTTCGTTTCTTTTGGTTATGTATTAATCTACACCAGATCGTTTGCGCCCTAATATTCTGTGCTTTTTAAAAAGTTACTGCATCGTCACTTGACGTGACCCGCCAGAGTAATAACCCGGATCTATTCGAGTTTCTACGAGTAGATGCGATTAGAGGATGGCATGACGTCATGAGCCTGTGAGCACCGCAGCCACGCACGCTGCGTGGCTGCGCGCAGCGTCTTCCGGAAGAATGGAAAAACGCAAACCACAAGGTTTCCATATCTCAGCCGGTTGCTGCGGGCGCTCTAAACCTTCGATGTGCGAGAACCAAGCCACTGCTTCTATGCCCTCAAACACTTCGATGCCGATTGACAGCGGGCCTTGTGGATGTGCTAATCCTTCAGGAAAGTTTCGCGATTGTAACGCACTGAGCCTACAAGTTCAATTTTGCCAGGGAGCGCGACGGTGCGACCGTCGATCCGCCATCTTCGAGGTCGCGGTTTGACTGGCTTGGGTACGCGGTCGCCCGTTGGTAGCGTGTGCTAATTTCATATAGTTGAAGCAGCTTCGCTAATTAGGAGAGAAAAAAAAAAGAGTTTATCTCGGGGCGCGCCGTTTTAATGTGTGACTTGTTGCCGCCGAGTACCGTAAGTAAAGGCTGAGCCGCATGTAAGCAATTTGGCGAGCGACGAGACGAGCGACGGCGACGACGACCCGCTTCGCTAGCTATCGCTCGGTCAGTCGCGCAACGAGGCAAACCGCATGGAAGCGACGGGAGAAAGCGATCAAGGTGATGAGCGACGATTTCTAGAAATCCAAAAACTGAGCGACGCCACGAGCGACTATGAAAAATCTCCGTCGCTCGTCGCTTACTCCCGTCGCCGTCGCTCGTCTAGACGCTCGCTAAATCGCTTACATGCGGTTCACCCTTCACTGTCGCTCGTCGCGTAGCGGGTTTAGTGATTTCTAGAAAACTTAGCCTTGGTCGTTTGCTCCCGTCGCTTTCACGCGGCTTGCCTCGTCGCGCGAGTGACCGAGCGACAGCGAAGCGGGTCGCTTGTCTCGTCGCTCGGCAAATCTTTCACAAGCAACTTGTAAATCGTTTGGGCTAATGAAAAATGCGCCGTATGTTTCATAAGCTGCGCACTCGGTGAGCCGCACGGTATGTTTCTGCACAGGAACGAGCACCGAAGGTACGACGTACGACACGGTGGCGATGGAGCAACACGGTTACACGGCCATAGCGCAGAAAATCCGCTAGAGAAAACAAACAACAAAAAGCTAGCAAAACGAAACAAAGAGTAATCACACCGTGCTACAAAATCACCAAAGTAGAAGAATCACAGTTCTTGCGAGAGCTACCGCCGTGGGCACGGCGCGCAACACGGAGCGCTGCATGAAGCCGATGGAACAACGGGGCCGCAATGGACCCCCCCCCCCCCCCCCCCCCCCCCCCCCCCAGTCTGATGGCGACAAAAACGAACTAAGACACACGCAAACAATATTCCTACGGTACTTCAGACTATAGGAATAACCCTAGTTTCGCCCAAAAAGACCCTTTAAAGTTGTAAAATGCCGCTAAACCAGGCTGAAAGGTCCGGCCAAACGGCACCTCATACCTACGTGGGATAAAAAGAGACCTCGAAGATGGCGACCGTGGTGGCCGACGCCCGCGCACCTGGCGAGTGACGTAAAATAAATGTCAGCTATAAAAGTTTTTTTTAATTGGTTTGTATTTATGAGCTTTCGCAAGTGACTGAGAAACGAATTCGACGATTGAGAAGCTTCGATCTGGTATTAAAGTTAGGCTTTTATCCGGTTCAAGTATCGGTGTTACTATGACACATTCAACAAAGACTAAAGGCGAGAATTCGTGAAACTGGCAGGCACTATCGCCCGGGCGCATATTGTTAGGGCTCAGACGGTAGACCTTCTGGCAACGACGGTCACACCGGGTTGACAATATATGTATCAAAAGATAAAAGAAAAAACAAAACTATATTTCTTCATGACTGACGTCCACTTAGGCCTAATATTCACAAAATGTAGAAACATTAGTCTGGGCGTCTTTGGGGCGTATTTCTGCAAGAAGGCTTGCGACAGGAAACAAGATGTACTCCACTTTCATTTCATGAATTTCGCAGAAGAAATGACATTTGGCAAAGTGGTGCTGTGCCTCATCAGTATGCATACAGCAAATATTTTAGAAACATTCAAAGTCATAGCTATTTTAATAGTCCCTGTAATTATTCAAACAGGGGGACCAGTAGTTTAAAGATTTAAGTTGCTTGTGCCGTGCAGTTGGTGTGACTCCAAGTTCAGCTATCCCACGCTACTATATTTTTTTCTAAGCCATAAACTGCATGATCGTATTAAGGTTATGACATATCTTTTCAGAATGCCATGGAAACTACGTGCCTTGTCACACACAACCTTTCGAAAAAACGATAACCGTTGGAGGAGAATACAGAATTCGTGATGTGCTCCTGGCTTTAGAGCTTTCTGATCATTTTAGGGGCATAAATTTGGATTCTATCTTGCTGCAGGTAAGCAGCAAGATGGAATCGCAAACGCATAGGGTTCCAAAGGTACCGGATCGAGATGGTGGACATACCCAGGCAGCACCGAGTTCTGGGCCAAAACTTGGCTTGTGTCTGGCAGTTTAGGGCATTAAAAAGCCCGAAGAAGCCAAAGTAGTGCCAAACCTGACCTCCCTTGGCAACAGTCTGGGTATCTTGGCCCTAATTCACCAAACAAGTGCCAGACTTAGGCTTCGCTGCCGGGTAGTTCGGTTATTATCTGGCATCTTCGGGCCTAAATCGCCTAACAAATGCCAGATTTAGGCTTACTGCCCGTTAGTTCGGCAGATCTTTGGCATTTTTGGGCCAAAATCGCCAAACTAATGCCAAAGTTAGGCTTCACTTTTTGATAGTTCGGCCATCACCTGGCACATTCGGGCCAAAATCGCCACAGATGTGCCAGAGTTAGGCTTACTACCTTGTAGTTCGGCAGAGCTTTGGCATTTTTGGGCCAAAATCGCCAAACTAATGCCAAAGTTAGGCTTCACTTTTTGACACTTCGGCTGTCCCCAGGCACATTCGGGCCAAAATCGCCACAGATGTGCCAGAGTTAGGCTTACTACCTTGTGGTTCGGCAGAGCTTTGGCATTTTCGGGCCAAAATCGCCAAACTAATGCCAAAGTTAGGCTTCACTTTTTGACAGTTCGGCTGTCACCTAGCACATTCGGGCCAAAATCGCCACAGATGTGCCAGAGTTAGGCTTACTACCTTGTAGTTCGGTTGAGATCTGGCATCTTTGGGCCCAAGTCGCCAAGCGAGTGCCCAAGTTAGGCTTCGCTTCCCGATAGTTTGGCTGTGATCTGGCAGCGACGGGCCAAAGGTGCCAAACAAGTGCCAGAACTAGGCTTACTGCCTTGGAGTTCGGCTGATGAAATATTTGATGTACGCGGGTGGTCTTCATCTTAATTAAATAGAAATCAAGTTTTATTCGGCTGGCAACTTTGTCTTATTTTGGTTGTCTCTTGATTTCTGCAGTCCAAAGGTTGGCTGAATGTTTTGACGCGGCTGGAGCAGGCTTTGCAAACGCAAATTGTGCCAGATGTTTTACTCGCGCGTAAGTACACAAGCCAATATCGGGACGCGCCGTGAGGCTGGTTCGACATTATGGCGCGTTCACACCGGCGACGCGATCTAGTCGCGCCATAACTTTCATCGCAAAAGCGACCATCGCTGGCAAAAAGTGACGGGTTTTGAGCATTCGCTTGCTGACCCGACGTTTTGCGATGCACTCTAGTCGCGGTGAGGCCGAGCCAACCAACGGCGTTCGGAGCGAGAGTTTTTGAGACGCGACTCGCCAACGAAGGCATTGGACTCGCTCATCGCGCACGCCAAATTGACCGACTAATTACTTTTTCTTTTTTTTTTGCGATGCGATTTAGTTGGATCGCGCGACTGCTATCCCCGGTGTGAATCCGCCTTTACAGAAAGTGCTGTGCGCACGTCTCAACAAGATATATCATTATTGAGGGGTGTCCAAACAGGACACTACAAAACGCACGACTCCTACAAATCGTGAAAATTGAAGCGGACGCGCCCGCTTCAAGCCCGCTTCAATTTTCACGATTTGTCGGAGTCGTGTCCTGTTTGGACACCCCTTTAGGCGGCGCATTGCAAAAGAGAGCGTGGCTCTGTGCGTGTCTTGCATCGTGATTGAGCACTGTCAAATCCTAGCGATAACAAAGTGCGGAAACGACCGTGGGTCTATGGCGCGGTTCCCGCATCACACTTGGGGGATGAAAATGAAATCCCGGAAATTGTACTATTTTAGCGTGTTGATACTTTTTAAACATTAAAAAGTGGAGACACAAAAGGGACGATAAAGACAGGACAATCTTTGAACTTTAAAGGCCGCTGTACAAACGAGACGTTCTGCAGAGAAGAACCTTCTGTCCCGAAGCTGGGGGACGAGGAGGGCAAGGTCAAGCGTTGGATGAAAAGAGGTTTAGAGAATGGGATTAGCCTCGGGGCGAGCCATCCTCTCGAGAGGGAGTGGGGACGGAACAAAGCTGCCGTGGGGTTCCGGCTAAAAGGTGGAAGAAAGTTAAGCTTGTCAAACGGCGACCTCGGATCCGAGGACGGGCACGCCAGAGAATTTGAAAATAGCTGCTTGATTAGCCGGACGACCCAGTGCGGTCTACTGGTTCTAGAAGGTGACTCGGAAGAAGAAAACTCGTTTTGGTCGAAAACTCTAAAAGCATTCTGGACGTGAACTCTTGCCACAAATAAAAATAACACATGCATGAAAAACTGCGAAGGCACCTAAGCTTTCGCCTATGATGTGGGAATGCGTGAGCATTACAGGCAGAGTTATGTTGGCGCAACTTGCTATAAAGAAAGAAAAAAAAAGTTAAGTTGGCGCAACGGATAGCGCGCTAGTTTCACGATCAAGAGGGCCTAGCTTCGAAACCGGGCAGGGGATGGTTTTTTTTCTCGTGTTATTTTTTTTTTCGTTTTTTTTTGTTTGGTCACGTGACAAGAAAAATCACATGAACAGAATTTTTTTTTGGCCAAGTCACCAGAGGTTTTTTTTCTAATTTCTCCTTTTCTTCAGTCTTTCTTTCTTTCTTTCTTTCTTTCTTTTTCCTTTTTTTTTTTTTGGTTTACGCTTCCTATCGCAAAACACTATGCACCTATTTCGCGTTACATTGGCGTTAGCCAAATCGTTTTATTTATGGCAGGGAATTCTGCCGTACGTATCTTATGTTAATATTACCAACCCTGGATTTCGCCTAATTTGGGTTTACGCCCAAATTAGGCGTAAACGGTGGGAATGACGACGCCAAATTTGTGTTATAATTTCTTTGAGGTCTAAGGCCTCGTTATCCGTCGGTCTCTAAGATTGGCTCTTCAAGTATCTTTTGGGAAAGGGTTGACGACAGGCATTTTTAAGGAGCACGTGTGTCGACCAGAGTGAACATTGCTGAAGCGCCTCTAGTGTGATTTTGGCCGTAAATAACTGGAGGCCCCGGGCAAACCAACCCAATGGAGAAAAGTATCTACCTTTCTGGTTTCATAGAGAGTTATGAAAGTCAGAAGGGACGAATCCTACCGGCTTGCAAACGCAATCGTGTTGATAATAGCGCAAAGGAGTTTGTATGACTCTCTCTGGCGGTGCGCAGAGGGTAAAGGCACGGAGGTAATGTATGCTTTTGCCCAGTCACCTCGCGAACGGTTGGGTATTGGCTGCAGAGATCCATTTCGTCACGGCGGGAAGACAGAAATCAATCAGAGTACCGAAATTAGACGCTTGTGCTCGTTCTATAGCGCTTCTAAAAACCGTGCGATCACGGCTGTGTATCGTCAACATTGCATAAACTGCCGTTACTTGTACTCGTATTGCATCGTGAGGGAACGACTATGACTGGGTAAACAGAAATAGGGAGAATGGGTGCGTGTGATTTGTTGAAGTTCGAATCAACAAATCGAGCTTCAACGAATGCGATAGTATTGCATTCACTCAACCAGCTATATGAGTTTTCAGATCCTTCCAAGTATGCGATTCGTGTTCTGCCAGTGGTACCTCAGTTAGATTAAAAAACAAAATCCACGTTAAAAAAAAAAAAAATTACGGTGACTCGAGTTGCTCCCGCGCCGAATCATGTTTCACGTAAGCGTAATTTTGGGTTCGATGCACGACGAGGGGTCTTCAATTATAAAAATATTTTCATTACGATTATTTGCGGCGCTAAAAATTTGAAAGCCAAGCAGTGAAGACGATGGCGTTCTTATAAATATTATATACATTTTATTTTACACTGTGTGAATACGCTGCCGTCGTTATGTCCTTGAATTATTGGCTAGCTTGTGGCGGACAGGGAAGTCTTGCAGGACCATTATGATAGGACCTACACTAAACCTGCCGCGCTTCGAAAAATGTTAGTCCAATGCATACCAGCTTGTTCAAGGCGGGCGAAGCGTTACGCATCCGGCAAAGCGCATTAAATCGCTGCCCGCGACGTTTTTTTTTTTTTTTTATTTATTTATTTATTTAATCATTTTTTTATTATTTTTTTTTTTTTTGTGCAGCGAGATAATCTTTAGTCAAGCAGCACGCCCCCTCTACGGCGGGTTATGCCGGATTAACGGAGGCGTCTCCTAATCCATTCTCCGCGTTGGCCCCTTGGGGGAGGGCGGTGAAGGGAGTAAAGGAGGGCAGGAGAGGAGGAAACGCAAAAAAAGTGGAAAGAGCGAACTTTATTTTCGGCTTCAACCTCGAAACCCGCCCGCTCCGTGGGAGTACCGGAAAGAGAAATCTTGGCGGAAGGAGAGGAAGCGAAGGAAGTGTACGCGATCCCCCTGTCCTGCGGGACCAGGTACATCGGGCAAACGGGGCGATGCCTCAACGACCGACTCCGAGAACATCAAATGAACGCCGAAAGAGCTGCTTCGGAGTCCAAGCACCCGATCGTCATTCACGGGAGAAAATGTCCCGGTTGCGCTCCTAATTTATGTAATAACAAAAACGGCTTGACATAACAAAAATAACAATTTAATTAAACGTTGCGCCTCCAATGCGGGAGGCATCTTCAGTAGAGCACAGAGCGAGTGAGAGTCGCACAAAAAAGTTCGGCTATTTAGGCATAAAGTTTGTGTACACGTCCGGCAGGAGGCCACGGTTCTTGTTTACCAGCGATGAATCACTTCCGCGTTTGTCGTTCTGGATGAACCAAGATTCCAGCAGCTTCCTCGGTTCCCACCTTTTATCCCCCTCCAAGGTCGATGCCTTGTCAATGTCAAATTGGTGTCCTGACGTCCATGCGGGTCGACGAGTTCGGACTTGAAGCCGAACGCTGACAGGCTAGGCAAGGCGACAAGGTCACCGGCAGAAGCGGCCTTTCCTTTTATGCGTTGTTGATGCCCCTTCGACCTCGCCTTTTGCAAATCCTCCCCACCTGGTTTTGCGTCTTCGTGTGGCTGTCAGCGAGCTTGACAGCCGCTTTAAGCAAATCAAAAGGATGAAGCGAAACGCGTGACTCAGCGTGACCTCTCTACATAGGACGCGTAGGACAAAAACGTTTGGACAAAAATTTGTCACGTGACTTTCTCTGTCACGCTGATGGGATCTCCGGGGCTGTCGTTTTCGCCGTTTGCCTAGTTATAGAAATAAGCAGGCCACGTAGGTCCGGTTTTCGAACTGGGCTCTTCAGTGTTCTGTTGCTTTCGTGCGTTGCAGACGCGGCCGTGTTTTTTCGTCGTAAACGGTGGAAATACGTCCATGCCAATTTTTCGGTAACAGTCATTTTTTGCACCGGAGTTCGTGGAATACTTGTGATGTGTTTGTTGGACACGCTTCGACAAAAACTGCTCTTCGCCGACGACGAGACGTCAGTTGAATGTGCGCAACCTTCTTCCTCGAATGTGTTTGTGGGGTGCCTGAGTTGGATTATGCATCTATCAAGGATTACATGATATCGCTCTTTTATTAGTAAGTGCACTGCAAGCATGATTCTGATAGTCGCCCTGCTTTCCTTTCATTCTCCGCGGTTTTACGTGTGATGAGTTTTGCTTGGCATGAGGACAGTGTTAATTGTATTTTATAATTTGCTTTTCGTTTCACAAAGAAGTGTGACCTTGTAAATATGTTGAGAATACACTGTGTGTAATGATAGTTGTTTAATAAACTTCTGGGAGCGATCGAAAAAATTTGTTTGTCCGTGTAAGTGATTGGATATGCAACAAATGACATGCAACGTACACATACTTGCACGACGCTCGGCCAATACGAAGCAGACGCATCGTAGAGTTTTCGCACAATATTACGTGAACGCTAGGCCGGGGCGAAACAGCTGTGCGGCAATACCTGCCGGGTATCAAACGGTGGTGCAAAACTGGACAGTTGAGCGATATTGGAACCGACTTTCGGCCGGCACTGGCACGATACTGCAAAGTATTGCCGTGCTGCTTGGGAACGGAGGTGATGATATCTTACTATCGTGCTTCCAACGCTTATTTATTTTATTTCTCTTCTGGGACGCGTAAAAGAGCACTTCTGTGACACACCAGAGATATTCGAAACTTGGGCTGGCCTCTCGGCTTTCTTTACCGCTTTTGGCACTTACTTGGCACTTCAGTGGGTAGCCAGGAAAGAACCAAACTTCGGCATGCCCCGAATCGACCAATTAAGATTTACTGCGGCAGTTATGGCTCAAGTCTGGCACTTACTTTGGCACAACTGTGGCGGACCAGAGAAAAGCCAAACTCGGCGAGGCTGAAATACCGAAATTAGGCGTTGCTTTGGTAGTTATGGCTCAAGTATGGCACACTTCGGCACTCCTGTGGCGTATCAGAGAAACGCCAAAATTTGGCGTGTCCGAAATACCCAAATTAGGCGTTGCTCTGGCAGTTATGGCTGAATTATTGCATCAACTTTGGCGCTCCTCTGGCGGACCAGAGAAACGCCAAACCTTAGCACGTCCCAAATACCGAAATGAGGCGTTGCTCTGGCAGCTATGGCTGAAGTATGGCACCAACTTTGGCGCTCCTCTGGCGGACCCGAGAAACGCCAAACCTTGGCATGCCCCGAATTCCCGGTTTAGGTTTTACTATGGCAGTTATGGCTCAAATCTGGCACCAACTTTAGCGCTCCTCTGGTGGAGTGTGCCCCATACTGTCGTGAAGTGCAAGGCGCAGTGCCTATCTGGCAAGGTGGCGTCCCCGAAGCAAAAACCCCGCAACGTGAAAGTTTCGAGGACGGGGACCGTCAAGCATGACGAGTTCACACAGAACGCCATTCGCATGAAGGTGCATCGCAAGTACTCCGAGAGGGAGATTCCTACACTTGACAGCTATTTCAAAATAAACTGTACAGGCCACAACTATTGTCGATTAATGTCTTATTATTAATTTTGAGGCAAGGCTGCTATCAGGGCGATTCCTCATTCCACGCTGCACGAAAGAAAAATATAACTCGGTGCTGGAGGCAAATTACACTTGCAAACCAGCAGAGCAGATGGTAGAAACCCGGCCTCTCGGCGACTTATAAATAAAAAGCAAGAAGAAAGGAGGAATTGAAATATGCTCTTCGGCAATGCGCACAATCTTGCACGAATAGTATGTCTAAAAAAGAAAGTGGGTTCGAACCATGGCCACCGAGACGTCAGTATCGCCAGAGCATCGCCTTCAACCATTCGTCCACGAAACGCACGGAGTAACACATTTTTTTTTCTATTCTATGCGCACCACTTTAGCACCTTTGACAGCGTTGGACGCTATGTATGAAACGGAGTATAAGAAACCCTATTGTCTGGTACAGAGACCATTTATGAATGCTTGGGTGTTTATACAATGCACTACACATTTAAAAAAGAACAAAAAAAAACATTGGGTGTTTAAACGTTGTACTACCCTTTTTTTCAAAAGAAAAAAGCAACAACGTCACTAAAAAAACACATTTCAGAAGAAAACGTTAAGGAAAGGGAATGTACAGTCTCCGGCGATATGAAAGACCCACTGGGAGCGTGTGGCCGAGGCGGTGGCTGGCGGGGCGCTGCGAGCGCTCCGGGCAATTCCATTCTGCTTCGAGGGGAGGACGCTCACTCGGGACTCAGCACAAACTGATAAGCACGCGCTTTAGCTGAGCCCCAAGTGAGCGACCTCCCCTCGAAGCAGAATGGAATTGCCCGGAGCGCTAGCAGCGCCCCCGCCAGCCACCGCCTCGGCCACACGCCCCCAGTGGGTCTTTCATATCGCCGGAGACTGTACCATTATGTTCAGTGAAGTTCGGTGACAAGACTCGGGACTCGAGCAGGAATGCCGTTATCCTTGGTGTGACCCCATGAGACTGTCTTGCTGCCTCTGCTGGGGCTTATCTAACTGAAGTACCTGTACGAAGAGTAGAACACATGTGCATAACACTCATTATTCACAAGAAAATGTGTCAACGTCCAAAATGGCCCATGGAGAAAATTATGCGAGGAATTTTTTTCGGGCGCGTTGGCCGAGTCACCTCTCGTGGCCAATGTGTTTCATTGCAATTTTAATTGTAGTGAAGAGTTATAGGCTATATTACGAACAAAGTGCAATTTGATTTTGTAGGAAACTATAACACACAAAAGGACACACTAATACAGTATGTTGAGGTACCTCTAAACAAACTCCAGGGTTTCATGGCGCCTCCTTCAGATACATGATGTTGAACATGAAATATGTGCACCAAGGAGTGAGCAAACTGCGACTTCAGATTTGTCTCTAACACCAGCGACAAGTCAACAAGGAGTGCAATGTGTAGAAGGTCGTTTAGAAGTGTGCCAAGATGAAAGAGCAAGATGTAACGATATCAGAATAAGATCACACCAAAGAGGTACTACTGTAGTAAGACAATCTATGATGTAGAGACAGTAATCTGCAGTCAACCGACGTACGGCCGCGATTTACTTGCGTTGACTGAGGTGAAACACGGCCAAAAAAAATAATTTGAAAACGCGTTCTTTTTTTTTTACATTATTTGTTGAGCGAAGCCGGTAGCAGAGCAGCTGGGCGGCGTCACGAAAATCCGACTGACTCGCTAGCTTTTCTCAACTCCGTTCGGCGTCAGTCGGCATCACAGATCAGTGGTCGGCACTGATAGTCTACTAGGGAAGAAAAAAAGTACGAGCTCGGAGCCCAGCGTCGATCGCGACTTTCGTAAAGAGAAGCTCCGGTAACACTTCGGCCACTCGTCAGCTGTAAAAAACGCCTTTTCGAACTCGCCCGCGAATCCAACACGTCGAACGCTTTGCGCCTGCAAGCACGCTGAGAGCCAGGGGGCTGGAGGTTGAAAATCCGAAAGAGACGAGGCGATGTTTTCTACGTGTATTTCTCACATGAGATAACAAGATAACAAGATACCGAAGCTAGCCGAGTGTGAACACTGACTTACGTTACATCAGAGTACACGCAGTTGAAATGACGCCTGCAACGGAGCACAGCCAGACGCTTTCAACTGGGGACACATGCGTTCAAATAAGCTGCGATTTCAAAACATCATGTCTCCTTTCTGCCCTTCAGTGTTCACTTTGATCTGCGTATACCAAAGCACCCAATGCTGCAAGTAATAAAGTCGTCTATACGCACCGTTCGAAGCGATTGAAAGTGCGTTGGTTTCCCTAGGAGCCCACAAGCAAAGTGCGCGGCGAACTTGACGAACTGTCACCTTGTCATATGTTGGTCCCGCCGTCCCGCCGGTTTGGCGCGGTCGCGGTCGCGGTCGCTGCGCAGTGCGCAGTTCGCGATCTCGGCAGCTCGGCCAGGCTTGGCTGGGCCGCTGGGCTCGGCTCGGCCGCTCGTGTGGCTCGATGGCTTGCACGGTTGGCTACAGCGAGCCTGCGCAGCGCTCGAGCGTTTGCGCGCGCGGGTTGACGATGGAAACTTTTCTCATAAAACGAGTCTGTAACGTATCGTTTGATGGCGCAAATGCACGTATTTTTCACGTCGTTTTATTACAGTGTGTGAATCTCGCGAAACAGGCGACGAAGAATGGTGGGTAAAATGTGCTCGCATGTCGTCGTGGACTTTTTGTACGACGTAGGATTACCCAGAAAGGTGGGTCAATATCGATAAATGTGCGCGTAAGAAGCAACTACATGCACGTGACCTGTGAAGCCTATTAACCCTCATTATTTTATCGTGCGAATAGACATTGTCACGTATCGCGTTCGATTTCGGTTCCAACATCGGTAACCCTAACTTTTGTTGCATTACAGCTGCAATAAACATTTGTTTGAAAGCTATCACTACAATAAGCACGTCGTTATTGGGCTTTCTCATTGAAAGGTGGGTCGCGGGTGTTCCAGCTAGTTATTCTGAATGGTTTGGTGGTTGTCTAGCATTTCAAGCGCGCGAGCCTGTGTGCCGTACGTGCCAACAGCCGTACGTACTTGCGCTTTCGATCAATGGGAATGTGTTTGCAACGCGGAACGTTTCTGTTTCTGTGTGCATCCGTCTCCAATGTCGTTCTCTCTCGTATTGCCGTGTGGTAACTCCTGCTGTTTTACGATATCATTCACGCGATGTATACCGATAATGTTGCTTCTCGGACGATGAATATTGTGTTACGTTTCCTCTTAGTCTGCGGTAT
Organism: Ixodes scapularis; assembly: GCF_016920785.2. Taxonomy (NCBI): domain Eukaryota; kingdom Metazoa; phylum Arthropoda; class Arachnida; order Ixodida; family Ixodidae; genus Ixodes; species Ixodes scapularis. The sequence goes on along the minus strand of NW_024609883.1, from coordinate 1,989,597 downwards.
ATGCCGTCATAATTCATATTGGTAACTTCGAAATCGTTCTGAGATTTATCCACGCGATATTGTATTCTCTTTTGGGCCCGTGATCGACGATCGATATTTATATATCGTGTGGCCGCACAGTATGTCCATGTCGGTTACCAATATGCAAGCGGTTTTGAATTCTATTCCAATAACCGTAAGTTCTGACGGGACATTGTGCTCCGATATCGTGTTGTATACCAATAACCGCAAGTTATATCGGGATATAGTGCTCCAATATCCTGTTGTATTGCAATAACCGCATACTATATCGGGATATTGTGCTCTGATATGAATTCCCATCGTGAGCATTGGGTTAATCGGATAACAATAGGTTTTTATTGGTTTCCACCAACTTCATTGGAATACAATATTTCCAATAAGCAGGGTTCATATTGGCCTTCTTCAATAGGGATGAATAATAAAATCAGTATCATCAGGTGTCCTCCTTGTCAGGGAATTCGGGGTGTTCCAGTAGGCGAGCAGAAAGTCGTCTACTCGCTGATGCAGAGTTCGGGGCCTTTGCTCGAAGCTATTGTGAAGCACCTGTCTGAGGATTGTAGCTTTCGGGGTTTGCACTATCCGTTCGGCTGCTCCGTTTGACGCTGCGTGATATGGCGGGGTGCGTGTGTGCCGAATCCCATGCTTACGCGTGAACTCTGCGAACTCCTGAGAGGTAAACTGCGGGCCATTGACGGTAACTAGCTCTTCTGGAAATCCATTGGCTGCGAAAATACCCCTAAGGATTTCGACGGTTTTTGTTGTCGTTGTGCTACCAAAACATTTTACTTCAATCCATTTTTAATAGGAATCGATCAGCACAAAGAGGTTCGGCCCTTCCTTGACGGCGAAGTCGACGTGGACCTGCTGCCAGACACGTGATGGATACGTCCAAGGGTGTAAAGGTCGTGGGGTCTTGGCTGGCCTGGTTGTCTGACAGACTTGGCACTGACGAACTATCGTCTCAATCTCCTTGTCTATAGACAGTCACCATAGGTATGACCTTGCAGCCATCTTCATTAGTTGCATTCCCGGATGTTCTTCGCTCAGTAACGCTAATAGTTGTTGCTGAAGCGCATCGGGAATGATGAATCTTTGACCCGATGTCAGGAAGCTTTGCTCGTGTGACAACTCATTCCGCCAAATGTAGAAGGGTTGCAATTTGCTGTCGCAGGTTGCCGGCCATCCAGATACCGTAATACGCACGACCTCCGCTAGAATGCCGCCCCACTTGGTCCACTTGGCCACTTGGCTTTCAGTGAGCGTTTTGATTCGAGCACGGCGAGACACTGTTCGTGGTCGTCGATCTGCTTCGTCATTGGCAGGGGTAATCTTGACAGTGCGTCCGCTACTTCCATGTCCTTCCCTTTCCTGTAGTGCTGAGTGTACTTGTATGCTGCTAAGGTGATGGCCCTGCGCACATCCTCGCAGCCGCGAGTGAAGGAATTGGCTTGTCCGAGCCCAAGATGCCCAACAGTGGCTGATGATCGGTGTCAAGCGCGAATTCCTGGCCGTTCATGTATCTGTGAAAACGACTGAGGGCAAGAATTATTGCTAGCGCTTCCTTTTCGAGTTTAGCGTATTTGCGCTCTGCTGTAGTGAGGGTACGCGAAGCAAAAGCGACAGGCTTCTGCGATCCGCTCGCTTTACTGAAATCATATTTACAGCGTAGGAAACGGTGTGATATTATTGATGGTAATTGCTCTTCTTTTCGAAATATACAGCAAGGCGTGCCGCTAGGAAATATATTAGGACCTCTTTTGCTTAATGTCTTCATCAAAAATTTGTGAACGTTGACAATGAAACGCAGTTTATTATTTAGGCAGACGACACAAGCCTCTTCGTCTTCGGTGATGATCCTGCTGTAGTAAAGCAGAGCAAACTGCGGTCTAAGCAAGTTTTTTATGCGCTGTGAGGTAAATTGCCTCAACGTAAACGCAGCAAAATTCAAGACTATTTCATTCAGGGTTAAATATAAGCCAATCGTGGTAAATCATCCAGTCCAGGTTGGCGTTTGGGCGATTGAACTAGGAAATAAACATGAAAGATAAGGTGCATGTTTTTTTTCAAAGCACTTCACACATGTCAACAATCTATTTGGTTAACTTTCCGAACTGTCGGTATTGTCGTTTTGACCCCCCCCCCCCCCAACCCCTTCATTAAGCTACAAATTTACCATGACGAAAAAATTCCTTGGAGAAGGGGAACAAGAGGGACAAAGGACAAACACAAATCTCCAAACGCAGCTAGGTGACTGGTGCGCGACCGAAAAGATCCGCCTGGTCCGTGTATCGAACCCGGGAACTCTTCATTACAGATGGAGCGCTCTACCAACTGAGCTAACCAGGGGTTAGTCGTCAGTAGAGCAAACGGGATTTACCAGCTGCCACCAGTCTAACACCAACAAGAATGAAGCTTGCCAATTAAGGTTATTATTATAATGCAATTAAATGCAAAGGTGCAATGGAGAGGTTTATAATGCAATTAAATGCAAATGCAATGGAGAGGTCCCGGGTTCGATACACGGACCAGGCGCATCTTTTCGGTCGCGCACCAGTCACCTAGCTGCGTTTGGAGATTTGTGTCTGTCCTTTGTCCCTCTTGTTCCCCTTCTCCAGGGATATTTTTCGTCATTCTTGTCCAGTTCGTTGTACCTTGCATTTAATTGCGTTATAATCATAACCTTATATTGCAAGCTTCACCCTTGTTAGTGTTAGGCTGGTGGCAGCTGATAAAACCCGTTTGCTCTACTGACGTCTAACCCCTGGTTAGCTCAGTTGGTAGAGCGCTCCATCTGTAATGGAGAGGTCGCAGGTCCGATACACGGACCTGGCGGATCTTTTCGGTCGCGCACCAGTCACCTAGCTGCGTTTGAAGATTTGTGTCTGTCCTTTGTCCCTCTTGTTCCCCTTCTCCGGGGATTTTTTTCGTCATTCTTGTCCAGTTCGCTTGAACCTTTGCGTTTAATTGCATTTTAATCATTACCTTAAATTGCAAACTTCACCCTTGTTGGTGTAAGACTGGTGGCACCTGATAAAACCCGTTTGTTCTACTGACGTCTAACCCCTGGTTAGCTCAGTTGGTAGAGCGCTCCACCTGTAATGGAGAGGACCCGGGTTCGATACACGGACCGGCGGATCTTTTCGGTCGCGCACCAGTCACCTAGCTGCGTTTGGAGATTTGTGTCTGTCCTTTGTCCCTCTTGTTCCCCTTCTCCAGGGATATTTTTCGTCATTCTTGTCCAGTTCGTTGCACCTTTGCATTTAATTGCATTATAATCATAACCTTAAATTGCAAGCTTCACCCCTGTTGGTGTTAGGCTGGTGCCAGCTGATAAAACCCGTTTTCTCTACTGACGTCTAAACCCTGGTTAGCTCAGTTGGTAGAGCGCTCCACCTGTAATGGAGAGGTCGCGGGTTCGATGCACGGACCAGCCAGATCTTTTCGGTCGCGCACCAGTCACCTAGCTGCGTTTGGAGATTTGTGTCTGTCCTTTGACCCTCTTGTTCCCCTTCTCCAGGGATTTTTTTCGTCATTCTTGTCCAGTTCGCTTGAACCTTTGCATTTAATTGCATTATAACCCTATTGAAAAAGGCCAATATGAACTCGGCTTATTGGAAATATTGTATTCCAATGAAGATGATGGAAACCAATAAAAACTTATTGTTATCCGATTAACCCAATACGCACGATGGGAATTCATATCGGAGCACAATATCCCGATATAGTATGCGGTTATTGGTATACAACAGGACATTGGAGCACAATATCCCGATATAACTTGCGGTTATTGGTATACAACACGATATCGGAGCACAATATCCCGATAGAACTTACGGTTATTGGAATAGAATACGACGTCGCGTGCATATTGGTGACCGACATGGACATACTGTACGGCCACACGATATACAAATATCGGTCGTCAATCATGGGACCAAAGGAGAACACAATATGATATCGCGTGCATATATCTCAGAACGCGGATACCAAGTTACCAACATGAATTACGTTGGCATATCCACACGGCAATACGCGAGAAATATATTGGGTGTGGAATCACACATAACATGAACGTTCTGCGTTGCGAACATATTCACATTGATCGACAGTGCAAGTATGTACAGCTGTTAGTACGACACACAGTACACACAGCCTCACGCGCTTAAAATGCTAGACAACCACCAAACCATTCAGAATAACTAGCCGGAACACCCGCCGCGACCTACCTTTTAATGAGAAAGACCAATAACGACGTGCTCATTGGAGTGATCGTTTTCCAACAAATGTTTATTGCAGTTGTAATGCAACAAAAGTTGATCGCCAAACGATAAACCCAACGTACCGGGATACAATTAGATGTTGCAACACAACATCGCAATACAAGAAACTATCGGTTTCGGTACACAACCACCACATCGAATACGATGTGAGAAATACAACATCAAACACGATATACTATTCGAAGTTACCGGTGTTGGGACCGAAATCGAACGCGATACGTGACAATGTCGGTTCGCACGATAAAATAATGACGGTGAATAGGTTTGACAGGTCACGTGCAAGTAGTTGCTTCTTACGCGCACATTTATCGATACTGACCCACCTTTCTGTGTAATCCTACGTGGTACACAAAATCCACGACGACATGCGAGCACATTTCACCCAGCACTTTTCGTCGCCTGTTTCGCGAGATTCACACACTGTACAAAAAAGGACGTGAAAAATACGTGCATATGCGCCATCAAACGATACGTTACAGCCTCGTTTTTCGAGAAAATTAGTTTCCATCGCCAACCCGCGCGCGCGCGCAAGCTCGCGTTCCGGAAGCAGTTTGAACTTCGAACTGTTCAAACTTCAAAGGGAGCGAGCCCGGCCGCCCGGCGAGCCCGCGCCGCCCGCGCCCCGCGCTGAGAGAGTTGCCAAGCCGAGCATGCGCAGGCGCAGTGCGCAGCGGGCGGGCGTCGGTTGCGCGACCGGGCGACCCAGCCGGCGCCGTCGCCGCCGTCGCGCTGGTCGCGCTGGTCGCGCTGCCGGCGTGATTGGCATTCGTCGCACTCTGTGCTCGTGGGCATCGAGCGAAACCTACACACTTTGAATTGCTTCGAAAGGTACGTATACACGACTCTATTACTTGCAGCATTGAGTGCTTTGGTGTACGCGGATCAAAGTAAGCACCGAAGAGCCGAAGGACAGAAAGGAGACGTGAAGTTTTTAAGTCGCGGCCTTTTTGAACGCATGTGTCCCCTGTTGAAAGCCTTTAGCTGTGCTCTGTTACAGGCGTCATTTCGGCTGCGTGTGCTCCAATGTAACGTCAGTCACTGTTCACACTCGGCTAGCTTTGCCAGTTTGTTATCTCATGTGCGAAATGGACGTAGAAACCAGCGCCGCGTCTCTTTCGGATACTCAGCCTCCAGCCCCCTTCCTTCCGGCGTGCTTTCTGCCGCGACCGTTCGGCGCAATGGATTCGCAGGCGCGTCAGGCTCGTTCGAAGCTGGTTCGAAGAGGCGTTGTTTGAAGCTGGCGAGTCGCCGAAGTGTTACCGGAGCTTCTCTTTAGGAAAGTCGCAATCGACGCTCGGCGGCTCGGCTCTGAGCTCGTACTTTTCTCCTCCCGGGTAGACCATGAGTGCCGATGAACGAATTTGAAAAACGCTAGCGAGTGACTTTGTGACGCCGCCCAACTGTCCTTCTATCAACGGTGCAAAGCAAATAATGTACAGAAAAAAAAACGCGTTTTTTTATATTTTGTTGGCCATGTTTCGCCTCAACGCAAAGTGAATCGCGGCTGTACGTCGGTTGACTCATTACTGTGCCTAGATTGTAACGGAACCTTTTTGGTGTGATCTTATTCTGATATCGTTATATCTCGCCTTTTCATCTTGGCTGCACACCTCTAGACGACATTCTACACATTGCACTCCTTGTCGACATGTCGCTTGTGCTTGAGACTAATTGGAAGTCACTGTTTGCTCACTCCTTGGTGCACATAGTTTATGTTCAACATCAGTTATCTGAAGGAGGCTCCATAAAACCCTGGAATTTGTTTAGAGGTAGCTCTAAATACTTAGGGTTGTTTGTTTTTTCGGGTTTTATATTTTTTTAAATTCGGGGGGGGGGGGGGGGGGGGGGGGGTAAAACTCGGGTGCTATCTCTCAGCTGATAATCGGGGAGAAATCGGGTTTTTTGTGGGAACATTCCGAAATTCGGGTTTTTTGGGGTTGAATTTACAAATGTACTCAGTAAAAGATACAATTTTTTTTATTATTTAAGGGTATTACAAGCTACGTAACGCTAACACGTTAAAATTAGGGGTCTGTTTCAAGCTGGTAATCGGGGGACATCAGGGTTTTCTAGCTCCGATTGCGGTCTGTCGCTTCAAGGGAAGCATCGCCCACGGAATCCTCCTCTCCCTCAGATGTCAACAAAAACCCCGACCGTTCGAGGGATGGTTATCTTCGAGCAGATATTTCGCTATGCAATAAACCTGTTAAGTTATTCCGATCTGTTTATGCAACTGACAGACTCGAACATTCTTCGTGTGAAAGGTCGGACGCCACGGAGATGGCCATGCTACCCCAGAGATCTTGCTGGGCGTCGACACCTAAGAGCGGTCGAAAGGGTATTGATAGTGCATTTCATTAGCTGCATGTATCAGGGTCAAAGCTACATGGCGTGCCGAGGTGGTTCCACCTGCACAGCGGGGGGACGGAAATGTCCCTCCGAGGCCCCAACGCCTATTGTCGCTTTTCCTCAGCCGGCCTCCGTAAAATAGCACGGTGAGTTGGGCGGTTGGTTGAGAGCGGTGTAGGGGGGGGAGGCGTCCGCAGTGCTGCACGCAGTTTGCGAAATGAACTATAGGTCACTGTTCTCCCGAGGTCAGGTAGATAGCGTGTGTGCAACGCGAACTCCATGCAGAGTAAAAAGAAATAGGTTGGTTATGTGGTTTTAGAATTCGGGGAGAAATCGGGTTTAACCCGATTTTTCTGAAACATGTTTGAGGTGTGAAAATCGGGTAAAATCGGGTTTTACCCGAAAATGAACAACCCTATACATACTGTATTAGAGTGCTGTTTTGTGTGTTGTAGTTTCGTACAAAACAAAATTGCACTTTGTAATATACCCTATGACTGTTTACTACATTTAAAGTTGCAATGAAACATTGGCCACGAGAGGTGACTTGGCCAACGTGGCTGACAAATTCCTCGCATAATTTTCTCCATGGGTCATTTTGGATGTTGACAAATTTTCTTGTGAATAATGAGTGTTATGCACATATGTTTCTTCTACTTTTCGTACAGGTACTTCAGTTAGATAAACCCCAGCAAAGGCAGCAAGAGAGTCTCATAGGGTCACATCAAGGATAACGGCATTCCTGCTCGAGTCACGGGTTTTCTCACCGAACTTCACTGAACATAATGGTACATTCCCTTTCCTTAACTTCGTGGGAGCCAATGGTGAAAGACGAGGCAGAGGGCACAGGATAGACGGTCGGCGAAGAAGTCACGAGCTGGCGCGAGGCAGTGCGTGCTGAGCAAGGTTGGAGCTGGGCAGGAACATTGGAGCCGGGCTGCCTGGCCTGGCCCATGCCGAACCCCGGAGCGGTCCACCAGCGAGGTTCGAAGTCCGGACCGGTAGAAACGGCGAGTCCTGGCCATTTAGCCTAGGCCACGACGATCCTGGGGTGGTCCCGCAGCGAGTCTCGGGCAGTGATAGCCCGGGACAGCCAGCCTACGCAGCGCTGGCGTGGCAAGGACGATCCGCAGGCCTGGACACTGACTCCGACTGTGAGCTCTGATCGACGGGCAACAACAAGGGTCGGCGTGCCTGGACTGCCGGCTCTGAACAACGGGCAACCGTGAGCTACAGTCAACTTATTCGCTGTCTTCTTGTTACTGTATGTCACTCCCAGGGTGACGGGTGGAGCGCATACCGATTCTGCGGTGATTATTAGTAGCTAAGCGAACTCCATAAAGAAACCAACACTAAAATGGCACATCCAACGTGGGGCTCGTTCGGTATGCCTCTGCTTCTAGTCGTCCCCAGGGAGTCTCACGGATTCATTGACCGGGTTGTTCACTAACCGTATCGATGCCGGTTTAGACAAATATGTTGGAATTTTGGCGACTTGTCTCACGGCAGAGCTTAGCAGGTGTTTCCTCGAACTGAGTACCTAAAGGGCTCGAAGAACGAGGTTGCAGACACGCTTTCTCGGGTATCCCAGAATAGTGGTTGGCAGGAGACGGGGAGCGCGTTTAAGATGTAAGAAAGTCGTCTTCAGAGGCAGAGGAGATCCACTGCATGTTCACTGGAAGGCAGGATAACGAGTGGCAGGAGGGGAAACAGCCAGGACTCATTGCAGATTTAGGATTTAGGCTTGGGGTGATGCGGTAGGCAAGTAAGCGCTTGTCGAGGCCTGGAGTGCAGATGGGTGTTTGTCAGTGGGTGTTGGAAAGATTGTGGAAATGGCAGTTGACACCGGGAACACTGGCAGACGAGATTGTTAGCGGGTGTCGGGTAAACTGGCGGAAATTGCGGTTGGCACCGGGAACGCTGGCAGGCGAGTTAATGAGCACTATGATTTGTAACTGCTGAGCCAAGACGGCTAGTTGCTTCGCGTCAGTCCAACAATCGACGAAGGGCAGAGGGACGACTCTCCCTTGAGGGGGGTCGTTCCAAGAAAGCTACGAAATGAATTATGTGATTCTTTATCGACTTCACTCTGGCCGGTCGTGGCAGTGGCAGCAAGACTTTTAATAAGTTATGTCGCGTCACGACCTGGCCAGGGATGCGGCGGTAGACATTTAGGTGGCTTGTAGCTGTCCAGCTTGCCTTGAGGTGTGAACGGTTGAAGCGGACTTGCTCGCTGAGCATGAACGGTGGAAGCGAGCCTAAGGCCCACTTCAGACGGGGCAATTTACCCCAGCAACTTAACGTCGCAACACCAGTAACACGGGCCGCCTGCGTTCACAAGCTGCAACCGAATTGCTACGACTTGCCATCATCATCATGAAATTTGATTTTTCTTGCACTATATAGACGCACAACTACGTGCTAAAAACATGTTTTTATATCTTTGAGTGCCGTTGAGAATACTCACTCATGTTTCTGAAAAAAGTTTATTTCCAAAAACGATCCATTTCAAACCAGGACCAAGTCTTCAGCTGTCATCCTCACCACCACAGGGGTGTCACGTGAAAATATTGCGTCCCTTATTGGCTGCTGCCGCTTCAAATTTCTCCAGTTTGTTCGAGTTGCTTGTCTGCTTTGAACCGAACCTGATCTCAGAAATTCGTGCTGATCTGGGAAAACCTAGGGAACAACCCGCCATCAACCTGAAAATTGCTAGAAAGGTTGCCCCGTCTGAAGCGGGCCTTAGGGAACTGAAATCAAGGGCAGTGGAGCTCTGGGTTCAAACCCACCTGGAGACGTTTCTTTTCTTTTTGCCTTTTTTTTTTAGTATACTCTTAACGACTTAATTTTCGCGGGCTCAAATTTTTGCAAATCGGGCCAAAGCTGAAAATATGAAATTATTCGCGGGTTCTAATTTTCGCGAATCGAGCGTAGCTTCCGTAGTGTTCACATATTGCCCGAGTTGTTCGCGGGACATATTTTTCGCGTTTGTAGGCGATTCGCAAAATCGGCGAAAATTAGGTCCTCTCGAAAATTTAGTCGTTTACAGTATATATATATATTTTATATTTATAAATAATACTTTTTTTTAAAGTTTTAACGTATAGACTCATAATTTACACACTAATTCACATCCAGAAGTGCTTTTATTCACACACTGGCTCCCTAGTGCTTGCAATAGCTTCTTGTTGAGCTATTGCAAGCTCTGCAAAGGGAGGGGCATCTTCCCACCCTTTGCAGGCTGGAAAGCTGTGGCTTGCACAGCTCAAGCAGGTCGCACCTCGCACACTGGCTCCATCATCAAGCATAGGGGCTGCATGAGTCGCGCCACTGTAAGGCTATATACGGTCGGGTCACAGCACCTGGGACCATTCGTCGCTGCACTCAGCTACGGTATGGTAGCTTGGTCAGGGCATGAAGCAAGGGTACAACTTGGAAATGCTCATCTTCATCACATTTGAAGCACATTTTTTTTATTACTTTTGTGTCGAGTTGTCAGCATTTTAAGGGTGAGGAAGCAAGCAGCAGCGAGAGCAAGAAAAAAATTGAAAGCCGCTTTTATTGAGAATTTATTACGAGCACTAGGAAGCTGTGGAGTATTCTTAAAACACTTCTAAAGGTGAATTAGCATATAAATGATGTGCTAGTGCCTTAAACAATAATAATAAATTTAAATATAATCAATAAGGATAAAAATATACACCAGGAGGACTTAAACCAGAACTACACAGTCTGTAAATTTGAAATTTGACACCATAAATTACTTCGCCACCACCCAATTTTATTTTTAGGTCGTTTATCGAGGTATATGAATTTCGTTTGTAGCTGTCGGCTGCAAGAGAGATAGCCTTATTTTCATTTACTTTACTATTCCCACCAAATATGACAAGTGACCAAGAATAGAACCTCATTTGTCGGCCGAGGCACTGTACTTGCATCAAGGCAAACTAGCCTGGCTTGGTAGGCTTATATTTTGTTTCATCACCTGTTTAGGATTCTGTTGTCGCTCATCAAAAGAAAAAAAAACTGACTAAGTCTGACTTATTCTGGTGTACAGGTACCCTTGGCAGTAAACTCTGCTAAATGGGGCAAAATATATATTATACATTTTTTAGCAAATATGCATTGTTTTAGCAAAATGAGCTACACTATTTGACTAAGGTGAAACAGAACCAGCCTCTCCACCTGGGTCTGTTTTCATCTCTCGCAGACACTATTTCCTGCTTTTTGTGGTTTGTATCAGACTTTTGTGTCTGTCCGGCAAAAGCATCTGTGTTAGACTCAGACTGGTTTCTTTTTTGGATATGTGCAGGTATTCTTCGCAGCAAATGGCTGCCAATCAGGAACATGAGTTTGTTTTCGGCTACCAAGAGCAAGTATTTTCAAGGTGAGCTATTACCCGCCTATATGAGTTTTCTGTTGCATTCCTCTTGGATGCCGTTTCCTATGTGTTGTGGTCTTGCATTGGTATTTTGTTGTGTCTCTTCTGCAAAAACACCCAAGTTTGACTAAGATTGGGTTCTTTCTTATACATGCAGGTCTTGGTGGCAAGCCCCAGCCAATCAAGGCCAGAAGTTTGCTCTTTGCCGTTCATCGCAAGTGTTTTCAAGGTGAGTGATTGATGCCTATCTGAGTTGTGTGTTTTATTCCTGACAGACACTCTATTTCCTGTCTTTATAGTGGTCTTGTGTCAGGCTTTTGTGTGTCTGTCCTGCCAAAGCATCTGTATTAGACTAAGACTGGGTTCTTTAGGATATGTGCAGGTATTCTTCGCTGCACATGGCTGCCAATCAGGAACACGAGTTTGTTCTCGGCCACCAAGAGCAAGTATTTTCAAGGTGAGCTATTGCCTGCCTATATCAGTGATGTGATGGCTGCGCCAATAGTGCCAAACTGGGCCAAGGGGCTAACCCTGCTACATCCTGCTACATTTTGCCAAAATATGGGTAATCCGCGCCAAGCCTGCGCCAAAGGGCCAATTTTGGTCGCCTTTCAGAACTGAGACTAAACTAAGTACCGTAACTGAGCATGCATGAGCTAGGCGGCGCAAACGGCCGCCCGACACAAAATACCCTGCATCAATCGTCCATAGTTTTTTGCATGGTTTTTTCCGCCATGCCGTCGACGCTAGCGTGCTGGGTACCAGCCATGACGTGACGCTGTGAAACGAAACTATGTTTCGGCGCGGCGGGAGTTACTTTTTGAGCTGAAGCTCTCTCTCCTGAAATCAACGGCCACACGGCGTTGCAGATATGGAGCTTCCTAAACTGAAACATAAGGACCGCCGCATGTTCATCAACATTCACATTCTTGTTTAAAACATATGCTGCTACAAAAATCCCTCTCTAACTCAAAGACTGCTGTGTCGAAGTATTGATTACGTAGGTTTCTCTTGGTGGGCTTTCTTTCGAGAGGGACCCCAGTATGTGAAAAAATGTGTCGCGAAGAAAAGTTGAAGTGAGCTAAAGCAAAGAAGGGAATGTCTGCACGCTGAACCCGCATAGTGCGCTTATTTGTCTCGAGTTCAGTCGTTGCACAAAGCGACCCTGGCTCGCGATGTCTTGCATCAATGCGCTCAGGTTCTTTTTTTTCTGTGTTTAGCTTGTACCTCGCCTGCCGGCCTTGCAAGCACGCGGCGCTGGACTTTTTTGTCGCATGCTGGGCAGTTACATTTTGCGTAGACTTTTGGCAACCAGTTGGCGACGGAGGAGAAAGGCATGGTTTCGGTTTCGATCGAACAGCCGTTTCGCTCGCGCGACAAAGCACGTGCACCCTGCAAGCCTGCCGGAGTTGCCCTCACGTGCATGCGAACCAGCGATGCGAACATAATTGCACGACAGAGGCACCAGCCGGGACGCTTGCAATTCATTGTTTTACATTTAATTACTTTTGACGATAATCTGGCACGTCAGCAATCAGTAAAACGGTGGCAAGCGGTTTTTCGGAATCGCTTGGGAACGCCTACAGCACTGTACACTTGTGGGATGTCGCAAAGTCTCTTTGGAGACATTGAAATTGGACATTCATTACTACCCTAAACTAAAGCAAAGCTTGCTCCAGCCTTGCAGAATGTTTCGAAAAGCAAAAAGAAATCTGTCATGTCATTGGAATTTCAGTTACATCTTGAAAGACTCCCAGGTGGCCGAACTTGACCATAATTGGTTTATTTCGGCGAGCAAGATTCTCTTCGCGTGTCCAGCATTTAAGACAAATATTTTTATTTTTATTAGAATATCTGCTTTAAAAGCTACTTTTTCTGCTCCAAAACACTGTTTTGGCTGCTCCAAAAGGCGCTTCAAAATGGCTTAGGCCAATCACATCACTGCTATATGAGTTTCAGCATTTGTCAAGGAGCGCAAAAATCAAACCCCGGGGGTTGGCCATTGCAAAAATGTTGACTCGGAAGCGCATAGGGAGGAAGCTTTACAAAAGTATCCACCTGCCTCTACAAGTGAAACCGAAACTAAGAATGTGGGTTCCATTTGAAAAAAGAAACATTGTCAGCCCGAATTAACTCAAGGCGGCACGGAGCAAACAAGCCACGGTACGAGTAGGCTTGGTTCAGGCTTTTTTAGGGGTGGTCGATGACTTGGTGTTTTCTAAAAAGTTATCTTTTTCTAAAAGTGTGGTGGTCAAATATTCGGGGATGGGCATTGAGTCAGGATCTTAAGGTAAAAATTTCATCCACATGCCGGGATTCATGGGCCTTGTCCCCCTAGCGAGGGGGACAAGGCCTTCAAAATTTTAGGTTCGCAAAAGGGGTGCGTCAGTATTGATGTCTCATTTTACGTCAGGCCTTTCATTTTAAAACTCCCTATGAATGACATGGCTAAAATTCGTTTGGGTGTACTTCCTCCCAGCAAGTATATGGTTCTGTCTCAAAAGGTCTAATCTGATGTTGACTGCACCTCAGGTCTCCACCGACGATTCATCAGGACGAGACCCAACCGGGACACTAGGGAGGAGCGGCTTAAGCAAGGGAGGCTACATATACGACAGCTTCTTGCGGACAAGAAACGAAAATAGATAGATGGTGAGTGTTTCAATTGCTAAGCCTTTTGGCATGCACATTCTGTTTGTTATGATTGAAGATTCCTGCAGAGTTCAATTTCAACTATTGTTAAATACCGAGCATGCGCTCAGATCGCAGAAGCGCCTACCCTCCGATTCGAAACGATCCGCAACTAATCAAAGGGCATACCAGACACCCATCCACCTGTTTTCAGCAATGCTCAAAATATTAAAAGAGCACATCAAGCGCCAGGTGCTTTGGCGTCTTTGCCACAATGGCGCCAGTTGCAGAGCTGACACACCTGTGACTGGCACAAGCCATGGCATGGCCTTGGGAACCAGGGAATCGAGATTAAAGAAGTAGCGCAGAAATTGGAGGCGGGTGGTGAAGGTGAGCAGAGTTAATGGAAAACAAGGATGAAGGGGTCCGTCGCATGAGGCATCTATGTCCCGTGCATGTAATTTGAATGTGCTGTAGGCAGCTACTCGAAAAAAATTGTTACTTGTACGTAACTAATCAAAAATCTCTCTTGCAGTTTCCACGGCCTACAAGCCAGCAGGTGCCAGTTCGCTCTTGTTCTAAGGTGAGGATTCCAGATTTTCTAGTTTGCTCTGAAGCAGCAATACTTAAGCCAAATAAGCGGTACGGCATATTTAATTGACGGAACTTAGAACGACTGGGGACGCTTTCACTGAAGCTTGTTTTGCTGCAATATACGCGTGTATTGTAGCAAAACAAGCTTCAGTGAAAGCGTCCCCAGTCGTTCTGAGCTCCGTCAATTAAATATGCCGTATCGCTTGTCTGTCAGGCTTCAGTGTTGCTGTAGGCGACAAAACATGCGCCCAGTTTTGTCACAAGAGGCATATTATGTCACGCACATGAAATTTTGATTTTATCTGGCTTAGTGTGCTGTAGGTGGCTGGTCAAAGAAATTGGTACTTGGACGCAGCTATTCGCAAATCTTTCTGACAGTTTCCAAGGCTTAAGAGCCAGCAGGTCCCAGTTTGCTTCTCCTCAGAGGTGAGAATTCCAGATTCCCGAAGCAGGAATACTGAAGGCAGACGACCGGTACAGCATTTTTAATTGACAGAGCTCGGAACGACTGGGGGCTCGTGCATTGAAGCTTATTTTTCTGTAATACACGCAAGCGACATTGACGTATGCCCAGTTATGTTGCAAGAGGTTATCTATGTCCTACGCATGTAATTGTTTTAATCTTTTCGACTTAGTGTACTTTACGGGGCTACTCAATGTAATTGCTACTTGAACGCAACTAATCGCAAATCTCTCTTCCAGTTTCCATGGCCTACAAGCAAGCAAGCACCAGTTTGTTTTTCCTCAAAGGTGAGCATTCCAGATACTTTAGTTAGGTGCAAAGCAGGAACTGTGAAGCCAGACGAGCCGATAGGTTTATTTAATTGACGGAGCTCAGAATGATCCGTGGCAGTGGAATGGAAGCTTATTTTTCCACAATCAAACGCAGACATAATTTTGAATCTATCCGGCTTAGTGAAGGATTGCTACTTGTTGCGAACTAATCACAAATTTTTATTTTGCAGTTTCTATATGGCTACAGCTAGCAGGTGCTGCTTTCATTAAAAGGTGAGGATTTCACATTCTGTTTTCAAACAGCAAGTTTTTGAATGAGGGTCCTAAACAATTAACTTTCTTTTGCAGTAAACGCCAGATCCTCCAGTTGAGGAATATGTTAAATATATTTGGTATGGATAAGCCCAGTGTTTTGCTTCTTTATTCATAATTTGACAACAACAACACTTTTTATTTTATCACTCAGAAATACACACAAGAAGAGACTGCGTTGCAAAGAAATGTTGTGCTGAACGTGATATTACAACTCGCATATAGTTTTATTGGTAGCCGATATAATATATTGGATTCCAATATCCATAATACGCTGAGTAGATTGGAATCGTAAACCCTTATTGGATCCCCATACGACACATGGGGATCCAATAAGGGTTTATACGGTATTGGATTCCAATATTTTCAGCGTATTATGGATATTGGAATCCCAAACAAATCCTTATTGTAATACAATACAATAAATGTAATGTTTTCCAATACACTGTCTATATTGTATTGCAATACAATAAAAATGTATTGTTTACCAATATCCATAATACGCTGTTTATATTGGGGTTTTCCAATAGGGAATCATAACCTTAAATTGCAAGCTTCACCCTTGCTGGTGTTAGGCTGGTGGCAGCTGATAAAACCCGTTTGATCTACTGACGTCTAACCCCTGGTTAGCTCAGTTGGTAGAGCGCTCCACCTGTAATGGAGAGGTCGCGGGTTCGATACACGTACCAGGCGGAAATTTTCGGTAGCGCACCAGTCACCTAGCTGCGTTTGGAGATTTGTGTCTGTCCTTTGTCCCTCTTGTTCCCCTTCTCCAGGAAATTTTTACGTCATTCTTGTCCAGTTCGCTTAAACCTTTGCATTTAATTGCATTATAATCATAACCTTAAACTGCAAGCTTCACCCTTGCTGGTGTTAGGCTGGTAGCAGCTGATAAAACCCGTTTGCTCTACTGACGTCTAACCCCTGGTTAGCTCAGTTGGTAGAGCGCTCCACCTGTAATGGAGAGGTCGCGGGTTCGATACACGGACAAGGCGGATCTTTTCGGTCGCGCACCAGTCACCTAGCTGCGTTTGGAGATTTGTGTCTGTCCTTTGTCCCTCTTGTTCCCCTTCTCCAGGGATATTTTTCGTCATTCTTGTCCAGTTGGTTGCACCTTTGCATTTAATTGCATTATAATCATAACCTTAAATTGCAAGCTTCACGCTTGCTGGTGTTAGGCTGGTGGCAGCTGAAAAAACCAGTTTGCTCTACTGACGTCTAATCCCTGGTTAGCTCAGTTGGTAGAGCGCTCCACCTGTAATGGAGAGGTCCCGGGTTCGATACACGGACCAGGCGGATCTTTTCGGTCGCGCACCAGTCACCTAGCTGCGTTTGGAGATTTGTGTGTGCCCTTTGTCCCTCTTGTTCCCCTTCTCCAGGGATATTTTTCGTCATTCTTGTCCAGTTCGTTGCACCTTTGCATTTAATTGCATTATAATCATCACCTTAAATTGCAAGCTTCACCCTTGCTGGTGTTAGGCTGGTGGCAGCTGATAAAAGCCGTTTGCTCTACTGACGTCTAACCCCTGGTTAGCTCAGTTGGTAGAGCGCTCCACCTGTAATGGAGAGGTCGCGGGTTTGATACACGGACTAGGCGGATCTTTTCGGTCGCGCACCAGTCACCTAGCTGCGTTTGGAGATTTGTGTCTGTCCTTTGTCCCTCTTCCCCTTCTCCGGGGATTTTTTTCGTCATTCTTGTCCAGTTCGCTTGAAACATTGCATTTAATTGCATTATAATGATCACCTTAAATTGCAAGCTTCACCCTTGCTGGGTTTAGGCTCGTGGCAGCTGATAAAACTCGTTTGCTCTACTGACGTCTAACCCCTGGTTAGCTCAGTTGGTAGAGCGCTCCACCTGTAATGAAGAGGTCCCGGGTTCGATACAGGGACCAGGGGGATCTTTTCGGTCGCGCACCAGTCACCTAGCTGCGTTTGGAGATTTGTGTCTGTCCTTTGTCCCTCTTCCCCTTCTCCGGGGATTTTTTTCGTCATTCTTGTCCAGTTCGCTTGAAACTTTGCATTTAATTGCATTATAATGATCACCTTAAATTGCAAGCTTCACCCTTGCTGGTGTTAGGCTCGTGGCAGCTGATAAAACCCGTTTGCTCTACTGACGTCTAACCCCTGGTTAGCTCAGTCGGTAGAGCGCTCCACCTGTAATGGAGAGGTCGCGGGTTTGATACACGGACCAGGCGGATCTTTTCGGTCGCGCACCAGTCACCTAGCTGCGTTTCGAGATTTGTGTCTGTCCTTTGTCCCTCTTGTTCCCCTTCACCGGAGATATTTTTCGTCATTCTTGTCCAGTTCGTTGCACCTTTGCATTTAATTGCATTATAATCATCACCTTAAATTGCAAGCTTCACCCTTGCTGGTGTTAGGCTGGTGGCAGCTGATAAAATCCGTTTGCTCTACTGACATCCAACCCCTGGTTAGCTTAGTTGGTAGAGCACTCCACCGGTAATGGAGAGGTCGCGGGTTCGATACACGGACCAGGCGGATCTTTTCGGTCGCGCACCAATCACCTAGCTGCGTTTGGAGATTTGTGTCTGTCTTTTGTCCCTCTTGTTCCCCTTCTCCAAGGATATTTTTCGTCATTCTTGTCCAGTTCGTTGCACCTTTGCATTTAATTGCATTATAATCATAACCTCAAATTGCAAGCTTCACCCTTGTTGGAGTTAGGCTGGTGGCAGCTGATAAAACCCGTTTGCTCTACTGATGTCTAACCCCTGGTTAGCTCAGTTGGTAGAGCGCTCCACCTGTAGTGGAGAGGTCGCGGGTTCGATACACGGACCAGGCGGATCTTTTCGGTCGCGCACTAGTCACCTAGCTGCGTTTGAAGATTTGTGTCTATCCTTTGTCCCTCTTGTTCCCCTTCTCCAGGGATTTTTTTCGTCATTCTTGTCCAGTTCGCATGAACCTTTGCATTTAATTGCATTATAATCATAACCTTAAATTGCAAGCTTCACCCTTGCTGTTGTTAGGCTGGTGGCAGCTGATAAAACCCGTTTGCTCTACTGACGTCTAACCCCTGGTTAGCTCAGTTGGTAGAGCGCTCCACCTGTAATGGAGAGGTCGCGGGATCGATACACGGACCAGGCGGATCTTTTTGTCGCGCACCAGGCACCTAGCTGCGTTTGGAGATTTGTGTCTGTCCTTTGGCGCTCTTGTTCTCCTTCTCCAGGGATATTTTTCGTCATTCTTGTCCAGTTCGTTGCACCTTTGCATTTAATTGCATTATAATCATAACCTTAAATTGCAAGCTTAACCCTTGTTGGTGTTAGGCTGGTGGCAGCTGATAAAACCCGTTTGCTCTACTGACGTCTAACCCCTGGTTAGCTCAAATGGTAGAGCGCTCCACCTGTGATGGAGAGGTCGCGGGTTCGATACACGGACCTGGCGGATCTTTTCGGTCGCGCACCAGTCACCTAGCTGCGTTTGGAGATTTGTGTCTGTCTTTTGTCCCTCTTGTTCCTCTTTTCCAGTGATATTTTTCGTCATTCTTGTCCAGTTCGTTGCACCTTTGCATTTAATTGCATTATAATTATAAACTTAAATTGCAAGCTTCACCCTTATTGGTGTTAGGCTGGTGGCAGCTGATAAAACCCGTTTGCTCTACTGACGTCTAACCCCTGGTTAGCTCAGTTGGTAGAGCGCTCCACCTGTAATGGAGAGGTCGGGGGTTCGATACACGGACAAGGCGGATCTTTTCGGTCGCGCACCAGTCACCTAGCTGCGTTTGGAGATTTGTGTCTGTCCTTTGTCCCTCTTGTTCCCCTTCTCCAGGGATATTCTTCGTCATTCTTGTCCAGTTCGTTGCACCTTTGCATTTAATTGCATTATAATCATCACCTTAAATTGCAAGCTTCACCCTTGCTGGTGTTAGGCTGGTGGCAGCTGATAAAACCCGTTTGCTCTACTGACGTCTAACCCCTGGTTAGCTCAGTTGGTAGAGCGCTCCACCTGTAATGAAGAGGTCCCGGGTTCGATACAGGGACCAGGCGGATCTTTTCGGTCGCGCACCAGTCACCTAGCTGCGTTTGGAGATTTGTGTCTGTCCTTTGTCCCTCTTCCCCTTCTCCAGGGATTTTTTTCGTCATTCTTGTCCAGTTCGCTTGAAACTTTGCATTTAATTGCATTATAATGATCACCTTAAATTGCAAGCTTCACCCTTGCTGGTGTTAGGCTCGTGGCAGCTGATAAAACCCGTTTGCTCTACTGACGTCTAACCCCTGGTTAGCTCAGTCGGTAGAGCGCTCCACCTGTAATGGAGAGGTCGCGGGTTTGATACACGGACCAGGCGGATCTTTTCGGTCGCGCACCAGTCACCTAGCTGCGTTTCGAGATTTGTGTCTGTCCTTTTTCCCTCTTGTTTTCCTTCACCGGAGATATTTTTCGTCATTCTTGTCCAGTTCGTTGCACCTTTGCATATAAATGCATTATAATCATCACCTTAAATTGCAAGCTTCACCCTTGCTGGTGTTAGGCTGGTGGCAGCTGATAAAATCCGTTTGCTCTACTGACATCTAACCCCTGGTTAGCTTAGTTGGTAGAGCACTCCACCGGTAATGGAGAGGTCGCGGGTTCGATACACGGACCAGGCGGATCTTTTCGGTCGCGCACCAATCACCTAGCTGCGTTTGGAGATTTATGTCTGTCTTTTGTCCCTCTTGTTCCCCTTCTCCAAGGATATTTTTCGTCATTCTTGTCCAGTTCGTTGCACCTTTGCATTTAATTGCATTATAATCATAACCTTAAATTGCAAGCTTCACCCTTGTTGGAGTTAGGCTGGTGGCAGCTGATAAAACCCGTTTGCTCTACTGATGTCTAACCCCTGGTTAGCTCAGTTGGTAGAGCGCTCCACCTGTAGTTGAGAGGTCGCGGGTTCGATACACGGACCAGGCGGATCTTTTCGGTCGCGCACCAGTCACCTAGCTGCGTTTCAAGATTTGTGTCTATCCTTTGTCCCTCTTGTTCCCCTTCTCCAGGGATTTTTTTCGTCATTCTTGTCCAGTTCGCATGAACCTTTGCATTTAATTGCATTATAATCATAACCTTAAATTGCAAGCTTCACCCTTATTGGTGTTAGGCTGGTTTCAGCTGATAAAATCCGTTTGCTCTACTGACATCTAACCCCTGGTTAGCTTAGTTGGTAGAGCACTCCACCGGTAATGGAGAGGTCGCGGGTTCGATACACGGACCAGGCGGATCTTTTCGGTCGCGCACCAATCACCTAGCTGCGTTTGGAGATTTGTGTCTGTCTTTTGTCCCTCTTGTTCCCCTTCTCCAAGGATATTTTTCGTCATTCTTGTCCAGTTCGTTGCACCTTTGCATTTAATTGCATTATAATCATAACCTTAAATTGCAAGCTTCACCCTTGTTGGAGTTAGGCTGGTGGCAGCTGATAAAACCCGTTTGCTCTACTGATGTCTAACCCCTGGTTAGCTCAGTTGGTAGAGCGCTCCACCTGTAGTTGAGAGGTCGCGGGTTCGATACACGGACCAGGCGGATCTTTTCGGTCGCGCACCAGTCACCTAGCTGCGTTTGGAGATTTGTGTCTGTCTTTTGTCCCTCTTGTTCCTCTTTTCCAGTGATATTTTTCGTCATTCTTGTCCAGTTCGTTGCACCTTTGCATTTAATTGCATTATAATTATAAACTTAAATTGCAAGCTTCACCCTTGCTGGTGTTAGGCTGGTGGCAGCTGATAAAATCCGTTTGCTCTACTGACATCTAACCCCTGGTTAGCTTAGTTGGTAGAGCACTCCACCGGTAATGGAGAGGTCGCGGGTTCGATACACGGACCAGGCGGATCTTTTCGGTCGCGCACCAGTCACCTAGCTGCGTTTGGAGATTTGTGTCTGCCCTTTGTCCCTCTTGTTCCCCTTCTCCAGGGATATTTTTCGTCATTCTTGTCCAGTTCGTTGCACCTTTGCATTTAATTGCATTATAATCATAACCTTAAATTGCAAGCTTCACCCTTGTTGGAGTTAGGCTGGTGGCAGCTGATAAAACCCGTATGCTCTACTGATGTCTAACCCCTGGTTAGCTCAGTTGGTAGAGCGCTCCACCTGTAATGGAGAGGTCGCGGGTTCGATACACGGACCAGGCGGATCTTTTTGTCGCGCACCAGGCACCTAGCTGCGTTTGGAGATTTGTGTCTGTCCTTTGTCCCTCTTGTTCCCCTTCTCCAGGGCTATTTTTCGTCATTCTTGTCCAGTTGGTTGCACCTTTGCATTTAATTGCATTATAATTATCAACTTAAATTGCAAGCTTCACCCTTATTGGTGTTAGGCTGGTGGCAGCTGATAAAACCCGTTTGCTCTACTGACGTCTAACCCCTGGTTAGCTCAGTTGGTAGAGCGCTCCACCTGTAATGGAGA
Organism: Ixodes scapularis; assembly: GCF_016920785.2. Taxonomy (NCBI): domain Eukaryota; kingdom Metazoa; phylum Arthropoda; class Arachnida; order Ixodida; family Ixodidae; genus Ixodes; species Ixodes scapularis. The sequence continues at coordinate 1,967,916 of NW_024609883.1, read as the reverse complement.
GGTCGCGGGTTCGATACACGGACAAGGCCGATCTTTTCGGTCGCGCACCAGTCACCTAGCTGCGTTTGGAGATTTGTGTCTGTCCTTTGTCCCTCTTGTTCCCCTTCTCCAGGGATATTTTTCGTCATTCTTGTCCAGTTGGTTGCACCTTTGCATTTAATTGCATTATAATTATAGCCTTAAATTGCAAGCTTCACCCTTGCTGGTGTTAGGCTGGTGGCAGCTGATAAAACCAGTTTGCTCTACTGACGTCTAATCCCTGGTTAGCTCAGTTGGTAGAGCGCTCCACCTTTAATGGAGAGGTCCCGGGTTCGATACAGGGACCAGTTGGATCTTTTCGGTCGCGCACCAGTCACCTAGCTGCGTTTGGAGATTTGTGTCTGTCCTTTGTCCCTCTTGTTCCCCTTTTCCAGGGATATTTTTCGTCATTCTTGTCCAGTTGGTTGCACCTTTGCATTTAATTGCATTATAATCATAACCTTAAATTGCAAGCTTAACCCTTGTTGGTGTTTGGCTGGTGGCAGCTCATAAAACCCGTTTGCTCTACTGACGTCTAACCCCTGGTTAGCTCAGTTGGTAGAGCGCTCCACCTGCAATGGAGAGGTTGCGGGTTCGATACACGGACCAGGCGGATCTTTTCGGTCGCGCACCAGTCACCTAGCTGCGTTTGGAGATTTGTGTCTGTCCTTTGTCCCTCTTCCCCTTCTCCAGGGATTTTTTCGTCATTCTTGTCCAGTTCGCTTGAAACTTTGCATTTAATTGCATTATAATGATCACCTTAAATTGCAAGCTTCACCCTTGCTGGTGTTAGGCTCGTGGCAGCTGATAAAACCCGTTTGCTCTACTGACGTCTAACCCCTGGTTAGCTCAGTCGGTAGAGCGATCCACCTGTAAAGGAGAGGTCGCGGGTTTGATACACGGACCAGGCGGATCTTTTCGGTCGCGCACCAGTCACCTAGCTGGGTTTTGAGATTTGTGTCTGTCCTTTGTCCCTCTTGTTCCCCTTCACCGGAGATATTTTTCGTCATTCTTGTCCAGTTCGTTGCACCTTTGAATTTAATTGCATTATAATCATCACCTTAAATTGCAAGCTTCAAACTTGCTGGTGTTAGGCTGGTGGCAGCTGATAAAATCCGTTTGCTCTACTGACATCTAGCCCCTGGTTAGCTTAGTTGGTAGAGCACTCCACCTGTAATGGAGAGGTCGCGGGTTCGATACACGGACCAGGCGGATCTTTTCGGTCGCGCACCAATCACCTAGCTGCGTTTGGAGATTTGTGTCTGTCTTTTGTCCGTCTTGTTCCCCTTCTCCAAGGATATTTTTCGTCATTCTTGTCCAGTTCGTTGCACCTTTGCATTTAATTGCATTATAATCATAACCTTAAATTGCAAGCTTCACCCTTGTTGGAGTTAGGCTGTTGGCAGCTGATAAAACCCGTTTGCTCTACGGATGTCTAACCCCTGGTTAGCTCAGTTGGTAGAGCGCTCCACCTGTAATGGAGAGGTCGCGGGTTCGATACACGGACCAGGCGGATCTTTTTGTCGCGCACCAGGCACCTAGCTGCGTTTGGAGATTTGTGTCTGTCCTTTGTCCCTCTTGTTCCCCTTCTCCAGGAATATTTTTCGTCATTCTTGCCCAGTTCGTTGCACCTTTGCATTTAATTGCATTATAATTATCAACTTAAATTGCAAGCTTCACCCTTATTGGTGTTAGGCTGGTGGCAGCTGATAAAACCCGTTTGCTCTACTGACGTCTAACCCCTGGTTAGCTCAGTTGGTAGAGCGCTCCACCTGTAATGGAGAGGTCGCGGGTTCGATAAACGGACAAGGCCGATCTTTTCGGTCGCGCACCAGTCACCTAGCTGCGTTTGGAGATTTGTGTCTGTCCTTTGTCCCTCTTGTTCCCCTTCTCCAGGGATATTTTTCGTCATTCTTGTCCAGTTGGTTGCACCTTTGCATTTAATTGCATTATAATTATAGCCTTAAATTGCAAGCTTCACCCTTGCTGGTGTTAGGCTGGTGGCAGCTGATAAAACCAGTTTGCTCTACTGACGTCTAATCCCTGGTTAGCTCAGTTGGTAGAGCGCTCCACCTTTAATGGAGAGGTCCCGGGTTCGATACAGGGACCAGTTGGATCTTTTCGGTCGCGCACCAGTCACCTAGCTGCGTTTGGAGATTTGTGTCTGTCCTTTGTCCCTCTTGTTCCCCTTCTCCAGGGATATTTTTCGTCATTCTTGTCCAGTTGGTTGCACCTTTGCATTTAATTGCATTATAATCATAACCTTAAATTGCAAGCTTAACCCTTGTTGGTGTTTGGCTGGTGGCAGCTCATAAAACCCGTTTGCTCTACTGACGTCTAACCCCTGGTTAGCTCAGTTGGTAGAGCGCTCCACCTGTAATGGAGAGGTTGCGGGTTCGATACACGGACCAGGCGGATCTTTTCGGTCGCGCACCAGTCACCTAGCTGCGTTTGGAGATTTGTGTCTGTCCTTTGTCCCTCTTCCCCTTCTCCAGGGATTTTTTCGTCATTCTTGTCCAGTTCGCTTGAAACTTTGCATTTAATTGCATTATAATGATCACCTTAAATTGCAAGCTTCACCCTTGCTGGTGTTAGGCTCGTGGCAGCTGATAAAACCCGTTTGCTCTACTGACGTCTAACCCCTGGTTAGCTCAGTCGGTAGAGCGATCCACCTGTAAAGGAGAGGTCGCGGGTTTGATACACGGACCAGGCGGATCTTTTCGGTCGCGCACCAGTCACCTAGCTGGGTTTCGAGATTTGTGTCTGTCCTTTGTCCCTCTTGTTCCCCTTCACCGGAGATATTTTTCGTCATTCTTGTCCAGTTCGTTGCACCTTTGAATTTAATTGCATTATAATCATCACCTTAAATTGCAAGCTTCAAACTTGCTGGTGTTAGGCTGGTGGCAGCTGATAAAATCCGTTTGCTCTACTGACATCTAACCCCTGGTTAGCTCAGTTGGTAGAGCGCTCCACCTGTAGTGGAGAGGTCGCGGGTTCAATACACGGACCAGGCGGATCTTTTCGGTCGCGCACCAGTCACCTAGCTGCGTTTGAAGATTTGTGTCTATCCTTTGTCCCTCTTGTTCCCCTTCTCCAGGGATTTTTTTCGTCATTCTTGTCCAGTTCGCATGAATCTTTGCATTTAATTGCATTATAATCATAACCTTAAATTGCAAGCTTCACCCTTGCTGGTGTTAGGCTGGTGGCAGCTGATAAAACCCGTTTGCTCTACTGACGTCTAACCCCTGGTTAGCTCAGTTGGTAGAGCGCTCCACCTGTAATGGAGAGGTCGCGGGTCCGATACACGGACAAGGCGGATCTTTTTGTCGCACACCAGGCACCTAGCTGCGTTTGGAGATTTGTGTCTGTCCTTTGGCGCTCTTGTTCCCCCTCTCCAGGGATATTTTTCGTCATTCTTGTCCAGTTCGTTGCACCTTTGCATTTAATTGCATTATAATCATAACCTTAAATTGCCAGCTTAACCCTTGTTGGTGCTAGGCTGGTGGCAGCTGATAAAACCCGTTTGCTCTACTGACGTCTAACCCCTGGTTAGCTCAAATGGTAGAGCGCTCCACCTGTGATGGAGAGGTCGCGGGTTCGATACACGGACCTGGCGGATCTTTTCGGTCGCGCACCAGTCACCTAGGTGCGTTTGGAGATTTGTGTCTGTCTTTTGTCCCTCTTGTTCCTCTTTTCCAGTGATATTTTTCGTCATTCTTGTCCAGTTCGTTGCACCTTTGCATTTAATTGCATTATAATTATAAACTTAAATTGCAAGCTTCACCCTTATTGGTGTTAGGCTGGTGGCAGCTGATAAAACCCGTTTGCTCTACTGACGTCTAACCCCTGGTTAGCTCAGTTGGTAGAGCGCTCCACCTGTAATGGAGAGGTCGCGGGTTCGATACACGGACAAGGCGGATCTTTTCGGTCGCGCACCAGTCACCGAGCTGCGTTTGGAAATTTGTGTCTGTCCTTTGTCCCTCTTGTTCCCCTTCTCCAGGGATATTTTTCGTCATTCTTGTCCAGTTCGTTGCACCTTTGCATTTAATTGCATTATAATCATCACCTTAAATTGCAAGCTTCACCCTTGCTGGTGTTAGGCTGGTGGCAGCTGATAAAACCCGTTTGCTCTACTGACGTCTAACCCCTGGTTAGCTCAGTTGGTAGAGCGCTCCACCTGTAATGAAGAGGTCCCGGGTTCGATACAGGGACCAGGCGGATCTTTTCGGTCGCGCACCAGTCGCCTAGCTGCGTTTGGAGATTTGTGTCTGTCCTTTGTCCCTCTTCCCCTTCTCCAGGGATTTTTTTCGTCATTCTTGTCCAGTTCGCTTGAAACTTTGCAATTAAATGCATTATAATCATCACCTTAAATTGCAAGCTTCACCCTTGCTGGTGTTAGGCTGGTGGCAGCTGATAAAATCCGTTTGCTCTACTGACATCTAACCCCTGGTTAGCTCAGTTGGTAGAGCACTCCACCGGTAATGGAGAGGTCGCGGGTTCGATACACGGAGCAGGCGGATCTTTTCGGTCGCGCACCAATCACCTAGCTGCGTTTGGAGATTTGTGTCTGTCTTTTGTCCCTCTTGTTGCCCTTCTCCAAGGATATTTTTCGTCATTCTTGTCCAGTTCGTTGCACCTTTGCATTTAATTGCATTATAATCATAACCTTAAATTGCAAGCTTCACCCTTGTTGGAGTTAGGCTGGTGGCAGCTGATAAAACCCGTTTGCTCTACTGATGTCTAACCCCTGGTTAGCTCAGTTGGTAGAGCGCTCCACCTGTAGTTGAGAGGTCGCGGGTTCGATACACGGACCAGGCGGATCTTTTCGGTCGCGCACCAGTCACCTAGCTGCGTTTGAAGATTTGTGTCTATCCTTTGTCCCTCTTGTTCCCCTTCTCCAGGGATTTTTTTCGTCATTCTTGTCCAGTTCGCATGAACCTTTGCATTTAATTGCCTTATAATCATAACCTTAAATTGCAAGCTTCACCCTTATTGGTGTTAGGCTGGTGGCAGCTGATAAAATCCGTTTGCTCTACTGACATCTAGCCCCTGGTTAGCTTAGTTGGTAGAGCACTCCACCTGTAATGGAGAGGTCGCGGGTTCGATACACGGACCAGGCGGATCTTTTCGGTCGCGCACCAATCACCTAGCTGCGTTTGGAGATTTGTGTCTGTCTTTTGTCCCTCTTGTTCCCCTTCTCCAGGGATATTTTTCGTCATTCTTGTCCAGTTCGTTGCACCTTTGCATTTAATTGCATTATAATCATCACCTTAAATTGCAAGCTTCACCCTTGCTGGTGTTAGGCTGGTGGCAGCTGATAAAACCCGTTTGCTCTACTGACGTCTAACCCCTGGTTAGCTCAGTTGGTAGAGCGCTCCACCTGTAATGAAGAGGTCCCGGGTTCGATACAGGGACCAGGCGGATCTTTTCGGTCGCGCACCAGTCACCTAGCTGCGTTTGGAGATTTGTGTCTGTCCTTTGTCCCTCTTCCCCTTCTCCAGGGATTTTTTTCGTCATTCTTGTCCAGTTCGCTTGAAACTTTGCATTTAAATGCATTATAATCATCACCTTAAATTGCAAGCTTCACCCTTGCTGGTGTTAGGCTGGTGGCAGCTGATAAAATCCGTTTGCTCTACTGACGTCTAACCCCTGGTTAGCTCAGTTGGTAGAGCACTCCACCGGTAATGGAGAGGTCGCGGGTTCGATACACGGACCAGGCGGATCTTTTCGGTCGCGCACCAATCACCTAGCTGCGTTTGGAGATTTGTGTCTGTCTTTTGTCCCTCTTGTTGCCCTTCTCCAAGGATATTTTTCGTCATTCTTGTCCAGTTCGTTGCACCTTTGCATTTAATTGCAGTATAATCATAACCTTAAATTGCAAGCTTCACCCTTGTTGGAGTTAGGCTGGTGGCAGCTGATAAAACCCGTTTGCTCTACTGATGTCTAACCCCTGGTTAGCTCAGTTGGTAGAGCGCTCCACCTGTAGTTGAGAGGTCGCGGGTTCGATACACGGACCAGGCGGATCTTTTCGGTCGCGCACCAGTCACCTAGCTGCGTTTGAAGATTTGTGTCTATCCTTTGTCCCTCTTGTTCCCCTTCTCCAGGGATTTTTTTCGTCATTCTTGTCCAGTTCGCATGAACCTTTGCATTTAATTGCATTATAATCATAACCTTAAATTGCAAGCTTCACCCTTATTGGTGTTAGGCTGGTGGCAGCTGATAAAATCCGTTTGCTCTACTGACATCTAACCCCTGGTTAGCTTAGTTGGTAGAGCACTTAACCGGTAATGGAGAGGTCGCGGGTTCGATACACGGACCAGGCGGATCTTTTCGGTCGCGCACCAATCACCTAGCTGCGTTTGGAGATTTGTGTCTGTCTTTTGTCCCTCTTGTTCCCCTTCTCCAAGGATATTTTTCGTCATTCTTGTCCAGTTCGTTGCACCTTTGCATTTAATTGCATTATAATCATAACCTTAAATTGCAAGCTTCATCCTTGTTGGAGTTAGGCTGGGGGCAGCTGATAAAACCCGTTTGCTCTACTGATGTCTAACCCCTGGTTAGCTCAGTTGGTAGAGCGCTCCACCTGTAGTTGAGAGGTCGCGGGTTCGATACACGGACCAGGCGGATCTTTTCGGTCGCGCACCAGTCACCTAGCTGCGTTTGGAGATTTGTGTCTGCCCTTTGTCCCTCTTGTTCCCCTTCTCCAGGGATATTTTTCGTCATTCTTGTCCAGTTCGTGGCACCTTTGCATTTAATTGCACTATAATCATAACCTTAAATTGCAAGCTTCACCCTTGTTGGAGTTAGGCTGGTGGCAGCTGATAAAACCCGTTTGCTCTACTGACGTCTAACCCCTGGTTAGCTCAGTTGGTAGAGCGCTCCACCTGTAATGGAGAGGTCGCGGGTTCGATACACGGACCAGGCGGATCTTTTTGTCGCGCACCAGGCACCTAGCTGCGTTTGGAGATTTGTGTCTGTCCTTTGGCGCTCTTGTTCCCCTTCTCCAGGAATATTTTTCGTCATTCTTGTCCAGTTCGTTGCACCTTTGCATTTAATTGCATTATAATCATAACCTTAAATTGCAAGCTTAACCCTTGTTGGTGTTAGGCTGGTGGCAGCTGATAAAACCCGTTTGCTCTACTGACGTCTAACCCCTGGTTAGCTCAGTTGGTAGAGTGCTCCACCTGTAATGGAGAGGTGGCGGGTTCGATACACGGACCAGGCGGATCTTTTCGGTCGCGCACCAGGCACCTAGCGGCGTTTGGAGATTTGTGTCTGTCCTTTGTCACTCTTTTTCCCCTTCTCCAGGGATATTTTTCGTCATTCTTGTCCAGTTCGTTGCACCTTTGCATTTAATTGCATTATAATCATAACCTTAAATTGCAAGCTTAACCCTTGTTGGTGTTAGGCTGGTGGCAGCTGATAAAACCCGTTTGCTCTACTGATGTCTAACCCCTGGTTAGCTCAGTTGGTAGAGCGCTCCACCTGTAATGGAAAGGTCGCGGGTTCGATACACGGACCTGGCGGATCTTTTCGGTCGCGCACCAGTCACCTAGCTGCGTTTGGAGATTTGTGTCTGTCTTTTGTCCCTCTTGTTCCTCTTTTCCAGTGATATTTTTCGTCATTCTTGCCCAGTTCGTTGCACCTTTGCATTTAATTGCATTATAATTATAAACTTAAATTGCAAGCTTCACCCTTATTGGTGTTAGGCTGGTGGCAGCTGATAAAACCAGTTTGCTCTACTGACGTCTAACCCCTGGTTAGCTCAGTTGGTAGAGCGCTCCACCTGTAATGGAGAGGTCGCGGGTTCGATACACGGACAAGGCGGATCTTTTCGGTCGCGCACCAGTCACCTAGCTGCGTTTGGAGATTTGTGTCTGTCCTTTGTCCCTCTTGTTCCCCTTCTCCAGGGATTTTTTTCGTCATTCTTGTCCAGTTCGCTTGAAACTTTGCATTTAATTGCATTATAATGATCACCTTAAATTGCAAGCTTCACCCTTGCTGGTGTTAGGCTCGTGGCAGCTGATAAAACCCGTTTGCTCTACTGACGTCTAACCCCTGGTTAGCTCAGTCGGTAGAGCGCTCCACCTGTAAAGGAGAGGTCGCGGGTTTGATACACGGACCAGGCGGGTCTTTTCGGTCGCGCACCAGTCACCTAGCTGGGTTTCGAGATTTGTGTCTGTCCTTTGTCCCTCTTGTTCCCCTTCACCGGAGATATTTTTCGTCATTCTTGTCCAGTTCGTTGCACCTTTGCATTTAATTGCATTATAATCATCACCTTAAATTGCAAGCTTCAAACTTGCTGGTGTTAGGCTGGTGGCAGCTGATAAAATCCGTTTGCTCTACTGACATCTAGCCCCTGGTTAGCTTAGTTGGTAGAGCACTCCACCTGTAATGGAGAGGTCGCGGGTTCGATACACGGACCAGGCGGATCTTTTCGGTCGCGCACCAATCACCTAGCTGCGTTTGGAGATTTGTGTCTGTCTTTTGTCCCTCTTGTTCCCCTTCTCCAAGGATATTTTTCGTCATTCTTGTCCAGTTCGTTGCACCTTTGCATTTAATTGCATTATAATCATAACCTTAAATTGCAAGCTTCACCCTTGTTGGAGTTAGGCTGTTGGCAGCTGATAAAACCCGTTTGCTCTACTGATGTCTAACCCCTGGTTAGCTCAGTTGGTAGAGCGCTCCACCTGTAGTGGAGAGGTCGCGGGTTCGATACACGGACCAGGCGGATCTTTTCGGTCGCGCACCAGTCACCTAGCTGCGTTTGAAGATTTGTGTCTATCCTTTGTCCCTCTTGTTCCCCTTCTCCAGGGATTTTTTTCGTCATTCTTGTCCAGTTCGCATGAACCTTTGCATTTAATTGCATTATAATCATAACCTTAAATTGCAAGCTTCACCCTTGCTGGTGTTAGGCTGGTGGCAGCTGATAAAACCCGTTTGCTCTACTGACGTCTAACCCCTGGTTAGCTCAGTTGGTAGAGCGCTCCACCTGTAATGGAGAGGTCGCGGGATCGATACACGGACCAGGCGGATCTTTTTGTCGCGCACCAGGCACCTAGCTGCGTTTGGAGATTTGTGTCTGTCCTTTGGCGCTCTTGTTCCCCTTCTCCAGGGATATTTTTCGTCATTCTTGTCCAGTTCGTTGCACCTTTCCACTTAATTGCATTATAATCATAACCTTAAATTGCCAGCTTAACCCTTGTTGGTGTTAGGCTGGTGGCAGCTGATAAAACCCGTTTGCTCTACTGACGTCTAACCCCTGGTTAGCTCAAATGGTAGAGCGCTCCACCTGTGATGGAGAGGTCGCGGGTTCGACACACGGACCTGGCGGATCTTTTCGGTCGCGCACCAGTCACCTAGCTGCGTTTGGAGATTTGTGTCTGTCTTTTGTCCCTCTTGTTCCTCTTTTCCAGTGATATTTTTCGTCATTCTTGTCCAGTTCGTTGCACCTTTGCATTTAATTGCATTATAATTATAAACTTAAATTGCAAGCTTCACCCTTATTGGTGTTAGGCTGGTGGCAGCTGATAAAACCCGTTTGCTCTACTGACGTCTAACCCCTGGTTAGCTCAGTTGGTAGAGCGCTCCACCTGTAATGGAGAGGTCGCGGGTTCGATACACGGACGAGGCGGATCTTTTCGGTCGCGCACCAGTCACCTAGCTGCGTTTGGAGATTTGTGTCTGTCCTTTGTCCCTCTTGTTCCCCTTCTCCAGGGATATTTTTCGTCATTCTTGTCCAGTTCGTTGCACCTTTGCATTTAATTGCATTATAACCATCACCTTAAATTGTAAGCTTCACCCTTGCTTGTGTTAGGCTGGTGGCAGCTGATAAAACCCGTTTGCTCTACTGACGTCTAACCCCTGGTTAGCTCAGTTGGTAGAGCGCTCCACCTGTAATGAAGAGGTCCCGGGTTCGATACAGGGACCAGGCGGATCTTTTCGGTCGCGCACCAGTCACCTAGCTGCGTTTGGAGACTTGTGTCTGTCCTTTGTCCCTCTTCCCCTTCTCCAGGGATTTTTTTTCGTCATTCTTGTCCAGTTCGCTTGAAACTTTGCATTTAAAAGCATTATAATCATCACCTTAAATTGCAAGCTTCACCCTTGCTGGTGTTAGGCTGATGGCAGCTGATAAAATCCGTTTGCTCTACTGACATCTAACCCCTGGTTAGCATAGTTGGTAGAGCACTCCACCGGTAATGGAGAGGTCGCGGGTTCGATACACGGACCAGGCGGATATTTTCGGTCGCACACCAATCACCTAGCTGCGTTTGGAGATTTGTGTCTGTCTTTTGTCCCTCTTGTTCCCCTTCTCCAAGGATATTTTTCGTCATTCTTGTCCAGTTCGTTGCACCTTTGCATTTAATTGCATTATAATCATAACCTTAAATTGCAAGCTTCACCCTTGCTGGAGTTAGGCTGGTGGCAGCTGATAAAACCCGTTTGCTCTACTGATGTCTAACCCCTGGTTAGCTCAGTTGGTAGAGCGCTCCACCTGTAGTTGAGAGGTCGCGGGTTCGATACACGGACCAGGCGGATCTTTTCGGTCGCGCACCAGTCACCTAGCTGCGTTTGAAGATTTGTGTCTATCCTTTGTCCCTCTTGTTCCCCTTCTCCAGGGATTTTTTTCGTCATTCTTGTCCAGTTCGCATGAACCTTTGCATTTAGTTGCATTATAATCATAACCTTAAATTGCAAGCTTCACCCTTATTGGTGTTAGGCTGGTGGCAGCTGATAAAATCCGTTTGCTCTACTGACATCTAACTCCTGGTTAGCTTAGTTGGTAGAGCACACCACCGGTAATGGAGAGGTCGCGGGTTCGATACACGGACCAGGTGGATCTTTTCGGTCGCGCACCAATCACCTAGCTGCGTTTGGAGATTTGTGTCTGTCTTTTGTCCCTCTTGTTCCCCTTCTCCAAGGATATTTTTCGTCATTCTTGTCCAGTTCGTTGCACCTTTGCATTTAATTGCATTATAATCATAACCTTAAATTGCAAGCTTCACCCTTGTTGGAGTTAGGCTGGTGGCAGCTGATAAAACCCGTTTGCTCTACTGATGTCTAACCCCTGGTTAGCTCAGTTGGTAGAGCGCTCCACCTGTAGTTGAGAGGTCGCGGGTTCGATACACGGACCAGGCGGATCTTTTCGGTCGCGCACCAGTCACCTAGCTGCGTTTGGAGATTTGTGTCTGCCCTTTATCCCTCTTGTTCCCCTTCTCCAGGGATATTTTTCGTCATTCTTGTCCAGTTCGTGGCACCTTTGCATTTAATTGCATTATAATCATAACCTTAAATTGCAAGCTTCACCCTTGTTGGAGTTAGGCTGGTGGCAGCTGATAAAACCCGTTTGCTCTACTGATGTCTAACCCCTGGTTAGCTCAGTTGGTAGAGCGCTCCACCTGTAATGGAGAGGTCGCGGGTTCGATACACGGACCAGGCGGATCTTTTCGGTCGCGCACCAGGCACCTAGCTGCGTTTGGAGATTTGTGTCTGTCCTTTGGCGCTCTTGTTCCCCTTCTCCAGGGATATTTTTCGTCATTCTTGTCTGGTTCGTTGCACCTTTGCATTTAATTGCATTATAATCATAACCTTAAATTGCAAGCTTAACCCTTGTTGGTGTTAGGCTGGTGGCAGCTGATAAAACCCGTTTGCTCTACTGACGTCTAACCCCTGGTTAGCTCAGTTGGTAGAGCGCTCCACCTGTGATGGAGAGGTCGCGGGTTCGATACACGGACCTGGCGGATCTTTTCGGTCGCGCACCAGTCACCTAGCTGCGTTTGGAGATTTGTGTCTGTCTTTTGTCCCTCTTGTTCCTCTTTTCCAGTGATATTTTTCGTCATTCTTGTCCAGTTCGTTGCACCTTTGCATTTAATTGCATTATGATTATAAACTTAAATTGCAAGCTTCACCCTTATTGGTGTTAGGCTGGTGGCAGCTGATAAAACCTTTTTGCTCTACTGACGTCCAACCCCTGGTTAGCTCAGTTGGTAGAGCGCTCCACCTGTAATGGAGAGGTCGCGGGTTCGATACACGGACCAGGCGGATCTTTTCAGTCGCGCACCAGTCACCTAGCTGCGTTTGGAGATTTGTGTCTGTCCGTTCTCCCTGTTGTTCCCCTTCTCCAGGGATTGTTTTCGTCATTCTTGACCAGTTCGCTTGAACCTTTGCATTTAATTGCATTATAATCATAACCTTAAATTGCAAGCCTCACCCTTGTTGGTGTTAGACTGGTGGCACCTGATAAAACCCGTTTCCTCTACTGACGTCTAACCCCTGGTTAGCTCAGTTGGTAGAGCGCTCCACCTGTAAAGGAGAGGTCGCGGGTTCGATACACGGACCAGGCGGATCTTTTCGGTCGCGCACCAGTCACCTAGCTGCGTTTGCAGATTTGTGTCTGTCCTTTGTCCCTCTTGTTCCCCTTCTCCAGGGATATTTTTCGTCATTCTTGTCCAGTTCGTTGCACCTTTGCATTTAATTGCATTATAATCATAACCTTAAATTGCAAGCTTCACCCTTGTTGGTGTTAGGCTGGTGGCAGCTGATAAAACCCGTTTGCTCTACTCACGTCTAACCCCTGGTTAGCTCAGTTGGTAGAGCGCTCCACCTGTAATGGAGAGGTCGCGGGTTCGATACACGGACCAGGCGGATCTTTTCGGTCGGGCACCAGTCACCTAGCTGCGTTTGGAGATTTGTGTCTGTCCTTTGTCCCTCTTGTTCCCCTTCTCCAGGGATATTTTTCGTCATTCTTGTCCAGTTCGTTGCACCTTTGCATTTAATTGCATTATAATCATAACCTTAAATTGCAAGCTTCACCCTTGTTGGTGTTAGGCTGGTGGCAGCTGATAAAACCCGTTTGCTCTACTGACGTCTAACCCCTGGTCAGCTCAGTTGGTAGAGCGCTCCACCTGTAAAGGAGAGGTCGCGGGTTCGATACACGGACCAGGCGGATATTTTCGGTCGCGCAACAGTCACCCGCCAGCTGCGTTTGGAGATTTGTGTCTGTCCTTTGTCCCTCTTGTTCCCCTTCTCCAGGAAATTTTTACGTCATTCTTGTCCAGTTCGCTTAAAACTTTGCATTTAATCGCATTATAATCATAACCTTAAATTGCAAGCTTCACCCTTGCTGGCTTTAGGCTGGTAGCAGCTGATAAAACCCGTTTGCTCTACTGACGTCTAACCCCTGGTTAGCTCAGTTGGTAGAGCGCTCACCTGTAATGGAGAGGTTGCGGGTTCGATACACGGACCAGGCGGATCTTTTTGGTCGCGCACCAGTCACCTAGTTGCGTTTGAAGATTTGTGTCTGTCCTTTGTCCCTCTTGTTCCCCTTCTCCAGGGATTTTTTTTTGTCATTCTTGTCCAGTTCGCTTGAACCTTTGCATTTAATTGCATTATAATCATCACCTTAAATTGCAAGCTTCACCCTTGCTGGTGTTAGGCTGGTGGCAGCTGATAAAACCCGTTTGCTCTACTGACGTCTGACCCCTGGTTAGCTCAGTTGGTAGAGCGCTCCACCTGTAATGGAGAGGTGGCGGGTTCGATACACGGACCAGGCGGATCTTTTCAGTCGCGCACCAGTCACCTAGCTGCGTTTGGAGATTTGTGTCTGTCCGTTCTCCCTGTTGTTCCCCTTCTCCAGGGATTGTTTTCGTCATTCTTGTCCAGTTCGCTTGAAACTTTGCATTTAATTGCATTATACTCATAACCTTAAATTGCAAGCTTCACCCTTGTTGGTGTTAGACTGGTGGCACCTGATAAAACCCGTTTCCTCTACTGACGTCTAACCCCTGGTTAGCTCAGTTGGTAGAGCGCTCCTACTGTAAAGGAGAGGTCGCGGGTTCGATACACGGACCAGGCGGATCTTTTCGGTCGCGCACCAGTCACCTAGCTGCGTTTGGAGATTTGTGTCTGTCCTTTGTCCCTCTTGTTCCCCTTCTCCAGGGATATTTTTCGTCATTCTTGTCCAGTTCGTTGCACCTTTGCATTTAATTGCATTATAATCATAACCTTAAATTGCAAGCTTCACCCTTGTTGGTGTTAGGCTGGTGGCAGCTGATAAAACCCGTTTGCTCTACTCACGTCTGACCCCTGGTTAGCTCAGTTGGTAGAGCGCTCCACCTGTAATGGAGAGGTCGCGGGTCTGATACACGGACCAGGCGGATCTTTTCGGTCGCGCACCAGTCACCTAGCTGCGTTTGGAGATTTGTGTCTGTCCTTTGTCCCTCTTGTTCCCCTTCTCCGGAGATATTTTTTTGTCATTCTTGTCCAGTTCGTTGCACCTTTGCATTTAATTGAATTATAATCATCACCTTAAATTGCAAGCTTCACCCTTGCTGGTGTTAGGCTGGTGGCAGCAGATAAAATCCGTTTGCTCTACTGACGTCTAACCCCTGGTTAGCTCAGTTGGTAGAGCGCTCCACCTGTAAAGGAGAGGTCGCGGGTTCGATACACGGACCAGGCGGATCTTTTCGGTCGCGCACCGGTTACCTAGCTGCGTTTGGAGATTTGTGTCTGTCCTTTGTCTCTCTTGTTCCCCTTCTCCAGGGATTCTTTTCGTCATTCTTGTCCAGTTCGTTGCACCTTTGCATTTAATGGCATTATAATCATAACCTTAAATTGCAAGCTTCAACCTTGTTGGTGTTAGGCTGGTGGCAGCTGAAAAAACCCGTTTGCTCTACTGACGTCTGACCCCTGGTTAGGTCAGTTGGTAGAGCGCTCCACCTGTAATGGAAAGGTCGCGGGTTCGATACACGGACCTGGCGGATCTTTTCGGTCGCGCACCAGTCACCTAGCTGCGTTTGGAGATTTGTGTCTGTCTTTTGTCCCTCTTGTTCCTCTTTTCCAGGAATATTTTTCGTCATTCTTGTCCAGTTCGTTGCACCTTTGCATTTAATTGCATTATAATCATAACCTTAAATTGCAAGCTTCACCCTTGTTGGTGTTGGGCTGGTGGCAGCTGATAAAACCCGTTTGCTCTACTGACGTCTAACCCCTGGTTAGCTCAGTTGGTAGAGCGCTCCACCTGTAATGGAGAGGTCGCGGGTTCGATACACGGACCAGGCGGATCTTTTCGGTCGCGCACCAGTCACCTAGCTGCGTTCGGAGATTTCTGTCTGTCCTTTGTCCCTCTTGTTCCCCTTTTCCAGGGATTGTTTTCGGCATTCTTGTCCAGTTCGCTTGAACCGTTGCATTTAATTGCATTATAATCATAACCTTATAATGCAAGCTTCACCCTTGTTGGTGTTAGACTGGTGGCACCTGATAAAACCCGTGTGCTCTACTGACGTCTAACCCCTGGTTAGCTCACTTGGTAGAGCGCTCCACCTGTAATGGAGAGGTCGCGGGTTCGATACACGGACCAGGCGGATCTTTTTGGTCGCGCACCAGTCACCTAGCTGCGTTTGGAGATTTGTGTCTGTCCTTTGTCCCTCTTGTTCCCCTTCTCCAGGGATATTTTTCGTCATTCTTGTCCAGTTGGTTGCACCTTTGCATTTATTTGCATTATAATCATAACATTAAATTGCAAGCTTCACCCTTGTTGGTGTTAGGCTGGTGGCAGCTGATAAAACCCGTTTGCTCTACTGAGGTCTAACCCCTGGTTAGCTCAGTTGGTAGAGCGTTCCACCTGTAATGGAGAGGTCGCGGGTTCGATACACGGACCAGGCGGATATTGTCGGTCCCGCAACAGTCACCCGCCAGCTGCGTTTGGAGATTTGTGTCTGTCCTTTGTCCCTCGTGTTCCCCTTCTCCTGGAAATTTTTACGTCATTCTTGTCCAGTTCGCTTAAACCTTTCCATTTAATTGCATTATAATCATAACATTAAATTGCAAGCTTCACCCTTGCTGGTTTTAGGCTGGTAGCAGCTGATAAAACCCGTTTGCTCTACTGACGTCTAACCCCTGGTTAGCTCAGTTGGTAGAGCGCTCCACCTGTAATGGAGAGGTCGCGGGTTCGATACACGGACCAGGCGGATCTTTTCGGTCGCGCACCAGTCACCTAGCTGCGTTTGGAGATTTGTGTCTGTTTTTTGTCCCTCTTGTTCCTCTTTTCCATGGATATTTTTCGTCATTCTTGTCCAGTTCGTTGCACCTTTGCATTTAATTGCATTATAATCATAACCTTAAATTGCAAGCTTAACCCTTGTTGGTGTTAGTCTGGTGGCAGCTGATAAAACCCGTTTGCTCTACTGACGTCTAACCCCTGGTTAGCTCAGTTGGTAGAGCGCTCCACCTGTAATGGAAAGGTCGCGGGTTCGATACACGGACCTGGCGGATCTTTTCGGTCGCGCACCAGTCACCTAGCTGCGTTTGGAGATTTGTGTCTGTTTTTTGTCCCTCTTGTTCCTCTTTTCCAGGGATATTTTTCGTCATTCTTGTCCAGTTCGTTGCACCTTTGCATTTAATTGCATTATAATCATAACCTTAAATTGCATGCTTCACCCTTGTTGATGATAGGCTGGTGGCAGCTGATAAAACCCGTTTGCTTTACTGACGTCTAACCCCTGGTTAGCTCAGTTGGTAGAGCGCTCCACCTGTAATGGAGAGGTCGCGGGTTCGATACACGGACCAGGTGGATCTTTTCGGTCGCGCACCAGTCACCTAGCTGCGTTCGGAGATTTGTGTCTGTCCTTTGTCCCTCTTGTTCCCCTTTTCCAGGTATTTTTTTCGTCATTCTTGTCCAGTTCCCTTGAACCTTTGCATTTAATTGCATTATAATCATAACCTTCAATTGCAAGCTTCACCCTTGTTGGTTTTAGACTGGTGGCACCTGATAAAACCCGTTTGCTCTACTGACGTCTAACCCCTGGTTAGCTCAGTTAATAGAGCGCTCCAATTGTAAAGGAGAGGTCGCGGGTTCGATACGCGGACCAGGCGGATCTTTTCGGTCGCGCACCAGTCACCTAGCTGCGTTTGGAGATTTGTGTCTGTCCTTCGTCCCTCTTGTTCCCCTTTTCCAGGGATTGTTTTCGTCATTCTTGTCCAGTTCGCTTGAACCGTTGCATTTAATTGCATTATAATCATAACCTTATATTGCAAGCTTCACCCTTGTTGGTGTTAGACTGGTGGCACCTGATAAAACCCGTGTGCTCTACTGACGTCTAACCCCTGGTTAGCTCACTTGGTAGAGCGCTCCACCTGTAATGGAGAGGTCGCGGGTTCGATACACGGACCAGGCGGATCTTTTCGGTCGCGCACCAATCACCTAGCTGCGTTTGGAGATTTGTGTCTGTCTTTTGTCCCTCTTGTTCCCCTTCTCCAGGGATATTTTTCGTCATTCTTGTCCAGTTCGTTGCACCTTTGCATTTAATTGCGTTATTATCATAACCTTAAATTGCAAGCTTCACCCTTGTTGGAGTTAGGCTGGTGGCATCTGATAAAATCCGTTTGCTCTACTGACGTCTAACCCCTGGTTAGCTCAGTTGGTAGAGCGCTCCACCTGTAATTGAGAGGTCGCGAGTTCGATACACGGACCAGGCGGATCTTTTCGGTCGCGCACCAATCACCTAGCTGCGTTTGGAGATTTGTGTCTGTCTTTTGTCCCTCTTGTTCCCCTTCTCCAGGGATATTTTTCGTCATTCTTGTCCAGTTCGTTGCACCTTTGCATTTAATTGCATTATAATCATAACCTTAAATTGCAAGCTTCAACCTTGTTGGAGTTAGGCTGGTGGCAGCTGATAAAACCCGTTTGCTCTACTGATGTCTAACTCCTGGTTAGCTCAGTTGGTAGGGCGCTCCACATGTAGTGGAGAGGTCGCGGGTTCGATACACGGACCAGGCGGATCTTTTCGGTCGCGCACCAGTCACCTAGCTGCGTTTGAAGATTTGTGTCTATCCTTTGTCCCTCTTGTTCCCCTTCTCCAGGGATTTTTTTCGTCATTCTTGTCCAGTTCGCTTGAACCTTTGCATTTAATTGCATTATAATCATAACCTTAAATATCAAGCTTAACCCTTGTTGGTGTTAGGCTGCTGGCAGCTGATAAAACCCGTTTGCTCTACTGACGTCCAACCCCTGGTTAGCTCAGTTGGTAGAGCGCTCCACCTGTTATGGAGCGGTCGCGGGTTCGATACACGGACCAGGCGGATCTTTTCGATCGCGCACCAGTCACCTAGCTGCGTTTCGAGATTTGTGTCTGTCCTTTGTCCCTCTTGTTCCCCTTCTCCGGAGATATTTTCGTCATTCTTGTCCAGTTCGTTGCACTTTTGCATTTAATTGAAATATAATCATCACCTTAAATTGCAAGCTTCAACGTTGTTGAAGTTAGGCTGGTGGCAGCTGATAAAACCCGTTTGCTCTACTGATGTGTAACTCCTGGTTAGCTCAGTTGGTAGAGCGCTCCACCTGTAGTGGAGAGGTCGCGGGTTCGATACACGGACCTGGCGGATCTTTTCGGTCGCGCACCAGTCACCTAGCTGCGTTTGAAGATTTGTGTCTATCCTTTGTCCCTCTTGTTCCCCTTCTCCAGGGATTTTTTTCGTCATTCTTGTCCAGTTCGCTTGAACCTTTGCATTTAATTGCATTATAATCATAACCTTAAATTGCAAGCTTCACCCTTGCTGGTGTTAGGCTGGTGGCAGCTGATAAAACCCGTTTGCTCTACTGACGTCTAACCCCTGGTTAGCTCAGTTGGTAGAGCGCTCCACCTGTAATGGAGAGGTGGCGGGTTCGATACACGGACCAGGCGGATCTTTTCGGTCGCGCACCAGGCACCTAGCGGCGTTTGGAGATTTGTGTCTGTCCTTTGTCACTCTTTTTCCCCTTCTCCAGGGATATTTTTCGTCATTCTTGTCCAGTTCGTTGCACCTTTGCATTTAATTGCATTATAATCATAACCTTAAATTGCAAGCTTAACCCTTGTTGGTGTTAGGCTGGTGGCAGCTGATAAAACCCGTTTGCTCTACTGATGTCTAACCCCTGGTTAACTCAGTTGGTAGAGCGCTCCACCTGTAATGGAAAGGTCGCGGGTTCGATACACGGACCTGGCGGATCTTTTCGGTCGCGCACGAGTCACCTAGCTGCGTTTGGAGATTTGTGTCTGTCTTTTGTCCCTCTTGTTCCTCTTTTCCAGGAATATTTTTCGTCATTCTTGTCCAGTTCGTTGCACCTTTGCATTTAATTGCGCTATAATCATAACCTTAAATTGCAAGCTTCACCCTTGTTGGTGTTAGGCTGGTGGCAGCTGATAAAACCCGTTTGCTCTACTGACGTCTAACCCCTGGTTAGCTCAGTTGGTAGAGGGCTCCACCTGTAATGGAGAGGTCGCGGGTTCGATACATGGACCAGGCGGATCTTTTCGGTCACGCACCAGTCACCTAGCTGCGTTTGGAGATTTGTGTCTGTCCTTTGTCCCTCTTGTTCCCCTTTTCCAGGGATTTTTTTCGTCATTCTTGTCCAGTTCCCTTGAACCTTTGCATTTAATTGCATTATAATCATAACCTGTAATTGCAATCTTCACCCTTGTTGGTTTTAGACTGGTGGCACCTGATAAAACCCGTTTGCTCTACTGACGTCTAACCCCTGGTTAGCTCAGTTGGTAGAGCGCTCCACCTGTAAAGGAGAGGTCGCGGGTTCGATACACGGACCAGGCGGATCTTTTCGGTCGCGCACCAGTCACCTAGCTGCGTTTGGAGATTTGTGTCTGTCCTTTGTCCCTCTTGTTCCCCTTTTCCAGGGATTGTTTTCGTCATTCTTGTCCAGTTCGCTTGAACCGTTGCATTTAATTGCATTATAATCATAACCTTATATTGCAAGCTTCACCCTTGTTGGTGTTAGACTGGTGGCACCTGATAAAACCCGTGTGCTCTACTGACGTCTAACCCCTGGTTAGCTCAGTTGGTAGAGCACTCCACCAGTAATGGAGAGGTCGCGGGTTCGATCCACTGACCAGGCGGATATTTTCGGTCGCGCACCAGTCACCCGCCAGCTGCGTTTGGAGATTTGTGTTTGTCCTTAGTCCCTCTTGTTACCCTTCTCCAGGAAATTTTTACGTCATTCTTGTCCAGCTCGCTTGCACCTCTGCATTTAATTGCATTATAATGAAATTTACCATGCTCGATTTCAGTTTCATTTAAATTATCGTGATCTCGGGTGTGCTACAACGACAAACACAAATCGAATACGGACCACACAAATGCTTTGATATAAAATTTAGAATTCTTCCCATTAGTAAGATGTACAATAACGTTTACTTTGTGCGATCTGTTTATCAACTGAGGCATTTGTAGATTTCTCTACTATATTTCAGGACTTAAAATGAACGAAAGTAATGTTAAAGGGATGGTGAACCGAAATTTGGATTTCAAAAGAACAATGCTGGAGATATAGGCGGGACGCTACAATCCCTACAACACTACTAGTAAGGCGATATCTCAAATGGACGGCAGTATTTTTGGAAAAAGAAGTCGAGATTGAACCAGGCCGACGAGGCGCGTAACGTCAAGATACCCAGTTTCCTCCTCACTTCGCTTCGCTTCCTCAAGGCCGCGAGGCGGAGGAGACGCGAGGCCGTTCCTGTCCTTCTCGGAGTAACATGACGTCAACATTCCTGCCAAATGCGCCTCTTTTTTTTAAAAATACGCTCATCCGTTCGAGATATCGCTGTATGAGAGATGTTTTGGTGTTTGTAGCATCCCGTTGCACATTTTTGCCGCGTGTTTTGGAGAATCCTGATTTAGGTTCAGCATCAGTTTAACACAAGCCGAAGTTAAACATATGTGCTTCCTCTATCTCGGACAAACTATAACTTTCAGTCACTAAGTTCTAATGTACCATGCTTACTAAACAAGTGTACCACAAATGGCATAAATATAAACATGTTAAATAAAAAAGACCTCCGCTTGTTTTGTATGTAGCTTCGCGTAGAGGGATATTGGAGAAAAACCATTTTTTTGTTGTGACTTTTTTGTTATTTTATTTTTATATGTAAGATGTGATTTAGGAATTGGTCGGTCGTCATATTTAAATAATAATAATAACATGAGTTTTGGGTGTCAAAGCTGCTGCCAAAATAAAGACATCCCAAACCCAGTCAAGCTTTTCTTAACAATTTTTTTGTCTGGCGATCCCTCCAGTTTTTTCGGAATATAAAGATTTGGTTTGGGGGGATGAATTATTGCTATTGTTTTCATGCTGGTGCCAATGATAATAATATATCGGTTCATTTCGTCGGCGAGTTCTTTCCCTGCCACGCTTACATAATCAGTGATTAGTTCCTTCACATTTTGCGCGTTTGCTTTCTGTTTGTTCAATCAGTTGCTGTGTCTCATAGATTTCATAGTCATTGTTAGTATGCACAAAACAGTTTTGCTAATACTCAAACTGTGCTCGGTCTAGGTCAGAATTCTACTTTTTAATTTTTTTTTAACTCAACCAATAAACGCGGATAACGATGCTGTATGAAGCCATGGTACTTGTGGTCTTTATATTTTTTTTTGTTTTTGTTTTTCTTTTTTCTTGCACAAAAGAAAATCTGCATCATATCCGTATTTAAATTTATTCAGTAAGTGTTTATAGGCGTGCATTGTATCATGTGCGTTATAAACGTCTTTCCAGTTTTTCTTTCTCTATCAGGCAGCCAAAAGTCTTTAACGTTTTTTTTAGTTTGTTTTGCGGTGCCAAAAATTTTATTATTCTCGTTATCTTTCGTAGTTGAAAATATTCAAATGTAAGAAATTAGAAAATGGTAATTATATTATACAGGATGGCATCAGCTGTAAGGAGGTTACTATCTAATGGATGTAATGCAGATGTCAAGTGATGATGTCGAATGTGATGTCACCTTGGTAGGCATTGCTATTTCATCATTGCGTGCATAATTGTGAATGACGTCTTAATATTTTCTTGCGGGGAGGTCGTCCGAAGGAGTATGTATATTTATATCACAAAAAATTAGAAATGAAGTATAGATTCAATAACGCAAAACACGATTTCAATACAAGATAAAGTCGAGCACATTGTCTGAAGGCGCCTATACACGGCAGCAACTTCAGTCTCTGAAATATTTACAAATAGCCTTTTTACATTTTGATTCATTGTGGTTAGTTGATATATTATCGTATCTAGTTGGAGTTTTTCTGTTTCAGCATAATCTTTCCCTAACCAAACGGAATTCTGTCGAAAATGTTTTTATTCTAACCTGACACCGCAGGTCATCTTTCAAATAGACAGCTATACCGCCCCCTCCCCCCCCCCCCCCCTTTCTTGATCTCTCTTGATACACAGTTCAAGAATTATAGCCTTGTAGATGCGGGTATTTTTCCTGTTTTCTTAGCCAAGGTTTTGTTAGTGGAACATTAAATTCGACATTTAATTAGTGTAAAAGCATGTTTAAATTGTCAACTTTATTTTTAAGGCTTCTTTTGTTAAAATGTAATTCAAGAAATCTATTTTAATTGTTTATGTAGTTTCTGAAATGGCTTGCAATTGTAATAATCACAGCGTGTCGGAAAATCTTTGAACATTATCATTTCGTTAGCCCTTGGGGGCTTATTCACTGTGATTAGTTTGCTATTGTTTTGACAGAAGACATGCAAGCGATTCTGATTACTGTTGCTTCACCGTTCTGTCCCGCGAAGACCCTCCCACTGGAGGCCCAGGCGTATTTTCATCCTACGCTGCTTTTTTAGTGATCTCAGCATCCAGTAGTTTTTTCTGTGTTAACCAGTTAGATATTCGTTAACGTAAAAGGGGCTGTAGTGCCCTACGTAATCAAAGTCCTTGGCCGTGAATCTCTGCTTTTTGCTTCTCTGCTGGATTTTATCTCGTTTTGTGCTCATGTTGAAAAACAGCGCGACTGGGACGAGGGCAAAAAGACGAAGAGAACACATGACAAACACTGACTATAGTCAGTTACAGGTTAAGAAGGTAGCGGCAAATGCCCCTCAAAGGGAATCAGATATCCCTCCGCCACCTCCGCATCTAATAGCGTCCCACCGTTTCCGTGACGTCGCGGCCAACGCGCGAGGAGGGTCTTGCCTTTCTGTACATATTTGCTTTATCTTTCGACTTTGACTTAGCATTGTGGAAACCACGAGAGGGAGATTAGAGTTCTCCCCCACCGACGGAAACAAATACGACTTTCGGGGATTAGCTTCCCCCCCGATGGATACAAAGGCTGCTTTCAAAGGCTCGGTTCCCTCTCCGATGAATACAAAGGTCGCTTTCTTAAAAAGTGGGATCGGAGACAAGTGGGAATCCATTGAAGCGGAACAAGGAGCGTTTCCAGTGAGCTCTTCTTTCGACTGCGGAGAGATTTGAAACAGGCGCATCACACTTGTGGGAGGAGCTTCTCCTACCTTCTTGACTTGTAACCGACTATAGCAACTGGTTCGTTCATAGAACATAAGGAACTTTTCTTTTACAGCCTTAATCTCGCTTCTTAAAACATGGACGGCTTTCCCAATTTCCTTGTCAGTTTCATTACTTATGTTTGGTATCGGGAAAGTAAGAGCAAAACCTGACGACGGATTCTCACTTCTTGGTATCCGATCTATTTGATGGTGCAAATGAACGGCGTGAAAATGACCGCGATTTGCATTTGCATAAATGTAAATCCATTTGCCATTTTTCACACCAATCAGTTAGTAATCTGACCTCGTCTTGTAAAGTTAGTTGATAATTATGTGAATGAATAGGCTAGTAAATTACAACGTCATCGGCAAGTAAGCGCACTAAAGAACATATACTTTTGTGCAGTCTATGAATAGAGATAAGAAATAAAAGAAGCCCGGGTACCGTCCCCTGAAAGACGGACATTGCATTGAACGTTTGTGGTTTAACGTTTTAAATAGAAGAGTATTTGGTGCGCTCAATCAGTAATTCAGATATACAGTTCATAAAAAAAGGTTGAATATTATTTCGAAGTGTCTAGCGTTACGTCCGACGTAATGCAAGTTACGTCCAAATCTCCGGCTTCCCTAGGTTCACGAGGTAGAGAGAGGAGGGCGGGGGGGGGGGGGAGGGTTAGGTATCCGCGTTTCAGTGCTCCGTCCGGACGTAACGCTAGCCACAGCGTATCTATTTTTGTTCTGATTTAATAAAATACGTTGTCGAGAAACCTTGTCAGATGCCTGAGAAAAATCGTTAAAAAGAGCGTCAGTTTGAACATTAGAATTGGGGCCTGAGAAAATGACGGTACGGAATTTCTTAATTGTGATTCGCATGAGTAGAACTTACGAAATCCATGCTGATGTTCTAAAATGAGGTTGCATGAGTTCAGATAATTCATCATGCTTTAGTGAAGTATTTTCTCCAAAGGTTGAGACGAAAAACTAGTAAAAAAACTGGGGCGGTAATTGCTGATTATAGGGATATCATCTGTATTGTGGTCGGGGATTACATTAGCAATTTTCAAATCATATATGGGGTTATAGGAAGTCTGAAAGACGAAGCATTCGTCAAAGTAGAAAATGGAGATCTTTTGAGTGTTCAGTGGTTCTTTCGAGTTCAATTGGTTCCTTCTGAGACTAGAAGACAGCTTCAGTTCGTCGATCGGCACCAGCAAACCAGCGTGGTTAATTATAATAGGACTCATATGACGGTGAAAGAACTTTAATGACTCACGAAGTATACGCAGGTCTTCATTGGTAAAAGTTAAAAAAAAAACAGAATTAGTTAAAAGCGCTGGGCTGATTTTTTTTTTTTTTTAATATTGATGGTTTGCTACCTAGAGTGTCGGGAGGTCAAGTGAGTAAAATTTGGTTTTTGCATCATTAATAACAAAATTATAAAACCTAGCTAAGACGTGATATGTGCTCTAGAAGCCTCAGCGTCGGTTCATTTAGCTGGTTTGTCAGGACTATTTTTCGTGTTTCAGCTTATTAGATATAATGCGGGGCAATGAAATCTAAAGCTCAACTAGATAAATTACTTTGTTACAAAAAGAATAAGTTATCAAAACCAACGCGCTCCCGTTCAACTATAGATAAATTAGTTTATTTTTGTACAGTGTCCAGCTTTTCATGTGAGTCTCATAACAAAATGCAAGGTTGCATGAAATCGATGCGCTATGAGCCCTCTCACAATAGCGAAAATGCTACGTCGAGACATCTTATAAAAGGTTATTTTGGCTGACAATATACTCAATTTTAGTTTGATTCAGCCTCCCTTCCTTTAGAGACATGCCCGAATTTTTTGCTGACATTCTTATCAGATACAAAAACGTGAACGAAAAACCCGAATCAAAAACCGTTAAAAATATTTCGGGAAATGGTAACGATATCGCCTTTTAATGATAGTTAAAATAAAAAAAGAAACAAAAACGAACCGAAACTTGAATAGTTAATAGTTAATCAAATACTACTGCAGTGTGGCACGAACTGCGTACTCACTCATAATACTCAGGACGAAACCCAAGGCGTATAGTCTTCGCACTGCACACGCATGTGTTTAGCTTTGTGAGTTTTTTGCAGGGATCGAGATACATAGCTTTGGAGACGCCCGACAAAGTGAGCACGCTCCTGACTTAAAAAGAAACTTCCAACGCTAATAGTACGCTAAACCATTTTTTTTTTTTTTTTTTTTGACAACGTGGGTTTCGTAATTGTGTACGCGCAGCCAAGGCGGAAGGGGCTGGAGGCATTGGAAATGAGCGTGCTGGCTCATCAGAGCCCAGAGATTCTTTTGTCGGCACTGACCGGTGCCCGGGCGCGCAGTTCCAGAGCGCCGACAGCGGCGGTGCCATCGCCATTCCCAGGCCACGTTGCCCAAGGCGGGCGACCTCGCGACATTGGCTCCTCTTTGCGCTGTTGCAAAACGCCGCAGCTGTCGCCTTCCGAAGGATCGTGCCGCCAATGGCTGGGAACCGGGCTAACAGCACTCAGCGACACGGGCGACAAGGTCTCTCGGCCACTTAGCGCACGGGAATGGCCGCGGCGACGAGTCATAACAGGAACTAGGTTCGCCTAGGTATGTTTGCGAAGGCGGATCGGAGCCGGAGTGAGTTAACGCAACGCAGCTCGAAGCACGTGGAGAGATAGCTTGCGCTGCAGACCACAAGGATCCAGTGTTCGCCCCCACCCATGGCTGTTTTGAGCTGGATGAGCATCGTACGGCGTGCGGGTGTTTATTACTACTGCGTGATCCACGTTAAGTTGTAGTCACAAGGTGGACTCGTCCCCGGACAAGCTCCAACGAAATCAGTGACGCCGCGTTTTCTACGGTATAAAAACAACCATGATCCAGGTAAAAAAAAATCATGTGAATTTTAAGAGCTGCTCCGCGGACCACAGACACATGTCGGGGGGCAGGTCCGCTAACCTGAGAATGTTGCGTATCACGGGAACAAACGTCATGAAATATTTCCGTGTATCTGTTGTGCTACAGCTGTCGTGATTTTATACGCCCCCTATTCCCCTTTTTCCTGGTGCGGGGCGGTCCGTGCCAGGTCCGCGGACTCGGCTAACTTCGAAGGAACTAGGGTGGAGAATGATTTTGATCACGATTTAAATCGTGATTTAAATGATGATTTTAACAACCTTGCTTTTGCTGAGTTGATATTTAAATCAGGCCCGTATAACATAATCTTATATATATATATATATATATATATATATATATATATATATATATATATATAATATATGTATATGCAGGGTGTTTTTTTTTAGATTAACGGAATTTTTAAGAAGAAACCATGAAAGCTAGGTTAATGCGGTCTGCGCAGGTAAGTTATACGGCCAGGGGGACATAGTATAGGGGGCTACTCGTAACCATTGGTCGGCTAATTAGTTAAAATTTGTTAATTAACTTTTTAATTAGTGAAAATAGAGATATAGTTTCAATTATAAACTTGCTCAGCGTCACCGGAAACCACTAAATCAGTAATTTTCAGAAAGACTTTGAACGTGTGAGAAGCGTAGTTGTGCACTAAAGTTACCGCTCGTTGAGCAGCTACAAGGCTGGGGCCAGATAAGAGACGGAAAAATTGCGCGGGCACCTTATCGCAACCGCTAGCTTTGTACGTGCTCCACGAGTGCTAACTTTAGTGCACTACTACGCTTCTCACGCTCTCAGTATTTATGAAAATGACTGACTTAGGGGTTTTCGATGACGCCCAGCAAGTTTCTAATTGAAACTATATGTCGATTTTTATTAATTAAAAAGTTAATTAACGAGGTTTATCTAATTATCCGACTGATCGTTACGATAAGCCTCCTATAATATGTCCCCCTGGCCGTATAGCTCACCTGCGCAGACCGCATTAATCTATCTTTCATGGTTTTTGAACAAAAAATCTGTTAAGCTTAAAAAGAAACACCCTGTATATATATATATATATATATATATATATATATATATACGTATGTATATATATTGCCTTTGAGAGTTTAATCATTTTTTTTTCTTTGTGTATACACTTCAATAAATATTCATAAAAAAGGAAGAATTAGTGTTCTGGGATTATTAGAAGTGAGATGTCGGGGACACTAATAGTTCAGTTTTAGGCCCATTAGACGGTGGAAACAACTATATTAGGCCAATTTAAACACAACGAGTTTTCAGTGACAAGGTCTTACAGAACACGTTTTGTCTCTGTAAGTGATAGAGGTGCTGAATAAAGCCGTAATATACTATATGCCCAGCTCCGTATGTATAAAATGTTAGGCATTGGTCAGCCTTTCTATTGCTTACATAGATGCAATATGGTATCAAAGACACTCTTGTCGATAAGAAATTATTGGGTCTTATTAACCGATTAGAGAATTTCGGGCCGTTTTTATGTGCCTAAAACTGGAATTTTCAGGTTCTAAAAGTCCAGTCTATTGAGCAAGGCGCAAAGTGTCCCTGTAAGAACAACAAATACGAGGGTTTCTCCTTTTCGGTTCGCTGGGGAGTCACAGGGAGTTCGATTGGAAGCCAAGTAAAGCGCGAAAAAAAGAAACGGGCAAAATGAGACGCGAAAACAAGAATATGTGTGCATACGCACACTCGCGCGCGGACACAGACACACACACACGCGCGCGTGCACG
This sequence comes from Ixodes scapularis, assembly GCF_016920785.2. NCBI lineage: Eukaryota > Metazoa > Arthropoda > Arachnida > Ixodida > Ixodidae > Ixodes > Ixodes scapularis. The sequence goes on along the minus strand of NW_024609883.1, from coordinate 1,939,935 downwards.
AACGCATACATCATTGTATCCTGGTACACAGAGAGGTATGCAAAACGAAAAAGGAATTGTTGACGACTAATTAGTAAACGAAGCTCACGTTCAGTGACGTCCATTTTTTCTTTGTTGCTTCGCACATTCCAAGCAAAGGCAATGACTAACGCCCCCGCCCCCCTCCTCCTCCTTCTTTGCTCGAAACTAACGGAAACCAGGTCGAAGTGAGCTGTTGATCATTGACCTGTTGGCAGCCGCGTAAGCAGGATGTCTGGTTGAGAATGTGCTGCTGTATGAAAATACTTCTTGAGCAAGAACAAGAACAAGGGTGAAAGAGCAACTTGTAAACGTTGTGGTGAGAAAATGCACGGTCTGATAGAGCCATTGCAACAACATTTGAGTGTATATCCTGCTCTTTGCAACGCGGTACAAGAAACTTAAAAGGACGCTAGAAACGATTCTCACTTGGAAACTCTGTTCTTCGCCCTTGAAGACGACATGGGAGCAATAGGATAGATCTGAGGCTATTTATTATCTGGAAATTGACAGCGAAAGCCCGGAATACTGTTTTTTTTTTTAATATTTACTTTTATGTTTTGTTTCCTATTGGTGCAGGAAGCAGCTGTGGCCAGTCTTCACAACCGGGTCAAGGGTTCTTTAAAGCGCATGGCGACCTGCAGCCGAGTACAAGAAAGCGTCGTAAAAACTCTTGGACCCTTTCATTGCTCTAACGACTGCAAGTGCCAAGCGTGATTTAGACAAGCAAGTTCGCCACAAAAACATTGTTACATTGTTTTGTGCCGTTGAGCACCCAGAGTTTGCAACACTCCTGAACATGCTGCGTCCCGGATACAAGCCACCTTCCCGACACGTAGCCGGAAATGCACCTCTGGACGAAGTTTACCGTGAAACAAAAGTAAAATCATTTCTCCAGCTGCAGAGCGAGGTTGTAACTATGAGCCTGGAGGAATGGTCAAACGTGCGCAACAAACCAATGATCTGCGTCACTCTAACGGATGAGACTGAATAGACGTTTCTGGTTGACACTACTGACACACATGACATTCTTATACTTTAAATTACCTTGGTGAGCTCAAAACAAGCGCATTAAGAAACTGAAATTAAGAACAAAGGCAAGGTGAGACGTTTTGTGACGGACAACGCAGCGAACATGGCGAAAAGGAGAAGCAATTTGCAGAGTGAATCTTCCAGAAGCATCCTCACGTACGGCTGCACCGCGCACATTCTCAACTTTCTTTCAAGAGACTTTGAGCTGAAAACTGTGAGGCAAGAGGTCGTGCACGTAGTGAAATACTTCAGAAACAACCATCTTGCAAGAAGCAAGTACAAAGTGGCGGGTAGAAAACGCTTGGTTTGGCCTTCTGAGGTTTGCTGGAGCACCTTGGTATTCTGCTTCGAACTTTATTTCTCAGACGTCGTAATTTAATAAGGCTTATAACAAAAACAAACAAAATTGACAGTGCCGTGTAGCAAAAAGTGGCAAGCCTACCAATGACGTCCAGTGCAGAAGACATGCTCAGCACAATGAGGCCTATCGCAGTTGACTTAGATATCCCTCAGCGTTCATCCTACACCCTCCCAGAGGTTGAGGGATCCTGGAAGGACCTTGGAAAAAACTTGAGATCATTTCCAGTGGATGCTGAAATGCATTCATGCTTCGGGCAACGGTACGAACAGGCACTGACTCCCGCGCACGTTTTGAGCGTCGTGGTTGATTCCTTACGTGTGGATGGGGCCCAGGTGACGGAAAACGAGAGAAACCTGGCTATCACATTCGCAGTGGATTCCGGGAAAACTTTCTTGCCCACCCTCGTAAGGTTGCAAGCCCGGTCTTTACCGCTTATCCCAACCCTTTTCAATGAAGAGGTGCTGAGAAGTATTAAGCTTATAGACTGGCGGAAATGTCAGATGAATGCTCTCGGAAAGTCGACAGCATTTCTAGAGGTTACAACTCAGCTTCTCGCGCGCGTCGCATCGATGGCTGGAATTAAAAGGATGTTCTCGTTGCTCGGGTTAGAGCACTCCAAGCTCCGAAATAAGTTTGGCGTTCAGAAAGCTGGGACGCTTGTTTTCTTTTACAAACTATTGAACGAAAACTGCTCCGAAGCATTGCTTAGTCACCAGGGAGTGAAATGGCTTCTGTCGCTTTGTACATGTCCGTTATTTTTAAAGGTAGTTTTTTTTGCTCATGATTGTTCATGGAATAAAATCTAATTTACTGATTTTTTTGCATAATAAAAACAAGAGCTAGTCATATTTTGTTGAAGTTCTATAAAAAATAAAGTTCGATAACTAAAAACATTGCTTATTCAATGCAGCGGAATGCATTGCTGATTTCAACATGAAGTGTAACGTAGTTTGTATAAGGAGCCTTTAATCGAGTTTTATTTCAAGGCTTAATTAAAGTTGCAGTAGACAGACTTCCGCACTGTTTTCAATTATTAGGACATGTCAAAAATTGCGTCCGTGATGTTTTATTATATAAAATGCTTAAAGTAACATAATGTTGCTTTAAAAATATACGTTTAATCTGAATTATATAATCTTATTTAAATTTTAAAAAGTCTGATCTAAACCGGATAAATCTTCTTCCTTAAATTTCTAATTGATTTTTTTTTTTTACTTTGAAAGGAAGTAGTAGTGTCAGACTGCTCGCGCGACATCTGACGACACAAGCCGTCTTTCTTTTCTTTTCTTTTTATTTTTCTGTACGGACCATTATTAGAGTTTGTTCGTATGCCGGCTGCCTGGCTGCGTTTCATGTGAAGGTTTCTTTAATACTGATTCCTGCATTCATTCATTCAATCATTCATTCAGTCATTTATATGCCCTTAAAGTCCGCAAGTGGCATTACATAAAATGAGGACAATTGAAAAAAACAAACAGATATATATATAGAGCATTGGAAAAAAGTAAACAACGAATAGAAAAAAAAATATTTCTGGGCAAGAAGTGGCCGCCGAAAAAATGATCTTGGTCACATATTTATTAGAAATGAACCTGCTTTTTTAAACATATGTAGGTCATTGATATGAATCATGTGGACAGGCAGATTATTCCATTCTGTTATGGCAAGTGGAAGAAATGAGTTGTTAAAAGTGACGGTGGAATCGGTGATGCGACGTAACTAAGAAGAAAAGACGTCGAGATGACCGATGGGTATCTGACAACAGAGATTGAGTAATAAAATGTTTAGGAAAAAGAAAAATACGTAATATTCTGCGGCGAGTATTGAGGGCGGGGAGGCTGAGAGAGGTCTTCATAGCTGGCACACTGGCGGTACAATAATAGGGAGATAGTATGAAGTGGGCAGCTTTATTTTGAATGAATTCTAATGTGTTAGTTAGGGAAATTTGATGAGGGGACCAGTTGGACACAGCCTACTCAATTTTCGGACGTACAAAGGTTTCGTAAGCCATCTCCCGCAGAGCAGGGGGCGGAGTGCAGGCAGCATGAGATATAAGGAATTGTTTTAGATGCTTCGGCCGGATATATTACCAATGTGTTCAGGTCAAAACCTATGAGTAGAAAAATATACACCGAGGGCATTTATACGAGTGAACACGCGCGATGGTTCCTGTGCCTAGACATTATTGAAAAATGGATGGGAAAAGTTTACGAGAGAAACAAAGGAACTTACACTTTGAATGAATTAGGAATATTAGCAATTTATCGCATCATTTGGTTACACTTTCAAGATAATTCTAGAAAATCAAATGATCGCTAGTGCACTTTGTTTTGCGATAGATTACACAATCGTCGGCTAGTCGGCACGAGTTAGTTCACATTAGCTGACACGTAATAGAACCGAATGAGTTTAAATGTTATTTCTTCTGATTACTTTCTATTTCCCTGCCGCATGTAAAGAAACTCAGAAGAAACGGAGATGGCACACGGGCTTTTTTTATTAAAAATGCAGAAATGACTTTTTACATTTCAAAACATAAACACATTTTCACGAAAACAAAGTGCAATTGAAAATTCAATACACAAAGAAGGCAAATGCAGTTCTCTAAAAGCAACAACCATACCTACAACAAGGCAGAATCGTGAACTCGTTCTTGACTATCAAAGGAAGTAGTATAACGAGGAATACCTATTTTATAAAAAGAAAAGGCTTATGGCGATTCAGTGCAATTGTAAATTAAAGAGGCAAAGCCTGATTGTACAATGTATTCAATGTGAAATGTACAATGTGTTCAAGACGAAAATTTTTTAAAAGCTTAATAACTTGGTATATCGACCATCTTTGTTCCTAGACTGGTTCTCGCTTCTGGGGGATTAGGCTTTATGGGGAATAGGTATGCCAGCTGTTTATATTGGGATGATCCTGGTGACATTAAAATAGTTGGACACGTTTATGTGACACCGATTTAAACGTATTTCGTTTAATTGTCTGGCGTGATCAAACACTATTCTTCCAAAATTACCAATCTCATTATGAAAACTGTTTTCCGGGAAGCGATTGCTAAATTGTATGCAGGCATCTGGCGCAAATTTCATCCGGAGGATGAATATACGTTTTTATTGTGTTTTTTCTGATTGTGGCCTTTTAGACACTTCCTATGTGAGCCTGATGGCTCCAAACCCGTGCCTGTGGCTCCACACGATGTGTGTGCTGAAAGCGTGTCAATGTAGGATGCAGTCGTACCAGCAACAATCCACCCTAGCTTTGCTTCGCTGTCAAGGTGTAAATAGAACTTTGTGAGTGATTGCCGCGTTTTCTTACTATCCTAAGCCACTTTCCATTACTTATTACACAAAACCAGCTGATAAATGCGTTTTCGTATTATATCCCAGGCTTTCTACTCTCCGAGGCAACGTTTAAGGCTCTCAGTGGTCGTTTCAACGTCGTCGCTTTGACGGAGCGTGACTCCGGTGGAAAACGTGGCTGACATTCGCTAGCGTTAACAGCTTCACTCGGCGTCTACTTCGCATTTCAGTAAAAAATAACCTACCTGAGCGAACAAAATAAAGCACGCATAAAGTCGTAATGGCCAGGTTTAATGTCAGTAGTGCTTCGTAACTCTACAGCTATGCTAGCCATGTGTAGACTTGTTTCGCACGTCAGCCAACGGGTTCAATCAATTCAAGGGGAGCGTGAACACTTGTCAACATAAAACAAACGAGGAGTCGGCGAATTTCTTTTGGGTTACTCACAGCATAAATATCGTTATTTGCTCGGTAAATTTATATGCATTTCCGGGGAGCACAGGATTTTTGCGCCTGTGAACTGGAGGCTCCGGTAGAACCTCTGCATACCGTACTTCTCAACAGCGATTTGGACATTCTCCTTTTTTTTTTGTATTTTCCTCCTCTAGCCTTATGATGCGCCGCTTCTTGTTTTTTTAAACAGAGTCTCACTTCTTAGATAATATACAAACACAAGCATGCAAATAAAACTGTGCACTTCACGTGAGTCAGTCAGCGTTCGCTGGTGACTGCCGCCACGTAGGGCCAACACCAGCAGAAGTGCCACTGCATTTCTTCATTGAGGCCTTAGTTGGAATTTTACGTCGTTGTTTCGTTGCTCGTCGTAGCTTAGGCACCGCAGTTGTAGATATTATTTCGCGAATAAAACTAGAAAGGACGCCGCTCAATCGCTGTGGTCCTTCATTTTTAACTCCTTCATTGGCAGATTGGCCTTACACTGACCGGATGCAAAGCGAGCGTCACCTGCGTTGCGGGTTTAGTTATCCCTTAGCTTGGACTGCAGCGAAAGCTACGAGCTGCATGCCACAGCTCTGAAAGGTTCTGACTTTGTTTGCACGAGCAGCGAAATCATCAGTTTAAGCTACGCGCTCGGACATTCGGTAATCACTTCAGTCCACGTTAGTTATGAGATTAGCACCAGACTGGTGACTTGTCCGTTATGACGTGAAAATCACGTGATACGCACATTTTTCAGGTTGCGAGCTTGGTTCGTTAGACTTTTCCGCCGTGATAATTAAAGACACCAGGCCTGCAATGCCACTGAACTGAAGAAAGTTCTCATCTACAGCGTAGACTAAACTTGCCGCACTTCAAAAAGTAGGTCAACCTAAATCTGTATAGACACAAATGTAATTAATATTGTCTTATTTTTTGGTGCCAACTTTTCACGGACTTCGGATTTCACGTTGCCATTCGAGGTTAAACTGCTTCGTCAAATCTTCCAAATTTTAGCGAAGTAGCAAACTTAAACGACCTTCGACTTATGAACAGTTGCTACGTCTACATAGACACGATCGTAGCGCCTCGAATCGTGAAGGGATCAATCGCACGCAGCCTGCTTTCCTACTTACCACTCGTCTACAAATCTGCTACCAATCAGAATAGTCAACTTTTTAATTTGATGCGCTATGATGGCATTCATGTAAATGCAGCCACGGCTGCACCACAATTACTGGCGAAAAAAAAAACAAGTTTATGGAAACAAATACTGCATGAACTATAGTCGGTGACATGTTAAGAGCCTCGTAGCTGCCCAGCGTCAAGCGTGAAATTTCTGCCTTTGATTACTCTTCTACACAATATCAATGCAAAGGTATGCTCTTTTATTAGTTTGGTTAGCTTGTAAGTTTGCAACAATGAAACAATATATCCAATGACTCTTGTACTCTTATACCGCCTGGGGCCGTTAGATTGATCTCAAATTTGCGCCTGTGCACGCAAGTCAAACTGCCCAACGTTTGTAAAACGTGGCGTTGGAAGTAGGAAGAGGATGGACTTGGTCGAACGTTGGGAGGCTCGCAACATCCATAGACAGGATCCAAGCGCAGTTCGTGACCGAAACACCAGAATCGTAATTGGCTATGAAGATGGAAGCGTAGAACTCGTTGATGGCTTCTAGCTCAGGTTGATGGCTCACGTTGATGGCTTCCAGAAAATAGAACGGCAAAGGGAGCAACACGAAAGCGGAAAAGGAAAGCAGGCGAAACGTTAGGCGTGCTTGCTTGGCCGCAACAAGTTTCTTTCTATATTTATTTATCTATTTAAATACCCTCAAGGCCCATGGGGCATTCCAGAGGGGGTAGACGACACGACAAATTATACAGAAATAAAAATATCACCAAAGTTGCTGGACACTTTCATAAGAGAAATAATTAGTAATGAAAGTTTTAAACAAATCAGATGAGAATACTGATCCTAAGATTGCTGGCAGGTGGTTCCATTCTGATGACGTTCTACGTATGAAAGAATTAAAGGAAGCTGTGGTGTGACAATGGAGAATGCCTAGTTTGATCGGATGATCGATGCGTGCAGAATTGTAAGTTGGTTCTAGGATGAGTTTCTGACAGAGAATTAAATTGGTATGATATATTTTGTAAACAAATACATAGGCGACAGCAACGATGAAGTAAAGAAAGAAGAGGTAAGGAGAAGGTTTTTCTCATGGATGTTACACTCGCCGTACGATGATAATTGCCAAGTATGGAACGAGCACTGCAATTTTGAAGCAAATTTAGGTTAGATGCGAGCATGGTCAGACCAGGATCCGAGATTGCTGCAGCGTAATCTAATTTTTAGTGAAAGAGAGATTTGTTAAACAATAGTTTGAAAGAGACCGGAGCTAAAAAAAAGTTTTGTCTAAGGTAGCTCGCATTGAAATGACTTCAACAAAGATGTGATCAATGCGGGTTTTCAAGGAAAGGTTATAAGTAATGGCCACACGAATATATTTTAGGTAGTAGCAGAAAGCAAGGGAACGTTCTTACCTAGTAAATGGAAGCGGATATGTCCCTACGACGCTCTCATTGATTGGAACGTGTTAGAATTCAGTGGCTTGTGAAATTGTTTACACCAATCGAACACAGCATTTAAAACTTTTTAAAGAGCAGCAAGGCAGATTCATTAGTAATTCTCCTATAAATCGCACAACCGCCAGCGAAAAAAACTGATGCTAGATGAAACACAATGGGGTAAGTTGTTTTTGTAGATTAGTAATAGTCAAGGTCTCCAATGGGAACCCTGAGGAGCAATAGATGTGACGGAACTTTCAGGGGAATGATAATCACTTGCATTTATATAATAGAAGCGGTTGAATAGAACGGTTTTAATCCAGATAAGTAAGTTACGGTCAAGTTTGAGTTTGCTTAATTTTAGGAGGAGCAGTTTGTAGGACACCTTGTCGAAGGCCTTCTGGAAGGGAAAAAAATACAGTCAACCTCAAATCCGTGATCGAGAACTGAAAATAAGTTGCTATTTAAGAATAGAAGTTGAGTTTCGCAGGATAAAGATTTACGAAAACTATGTTGGCAAGAATAAAAATATGAGTTCGAGTCCAGAAATATAACAAGTTGAGAAATGATAATATGCCCTAGAATTTTCTAAGTGCTAAACAAGCAAATAGGTGTATAAGTGTTGGGACATTTGTGTAGTAGAATAATCTTGCCAATTTGCCAACCTTCAGGAAGGACGCCAGTAAGCAGGGACAGTTGAAAAAGCATAGCAAGAAAAATTGAGCTCAGACAGTCAATCACTTTAACAATTTTAGTACTTTTAAGACATTTGTGTTAATGATGTCAATACCATATCATGAGAAAATGTTCAGACAGCCAATCACTTTAACAATCCTATCAAAATCAAACACAAGCGGGTCAAAAGGCCAAAACTCATGACTATAAAAAATTGCATCAGAATTAGTTGGGGGGCTAGTTGGTTGAACATCTAGACGGTGGTTTAAAAGCGCAAAGGACTAAGAAGAGAAGAAGGGGACAGGATAGAACGCTTACAAAGCGCTCTGTCCTGTCCCCTTCTTCTCTTCTTAGTCCTTTGCGCTTTTAAACCACCGTCTAGACTATAAAAAAAGCAGAATAGTCGACATTCCCGGAAAAATAGATTTCGCAAATATATACATAATTAAGTGTTGTTGCACATTCACTCTTATGGATAGGAGTACCATCTGTGCCTAAGAGCAAAATAACTTGCTGCTCACTGTCATTCACGACATAATTACCGTTTTTAACACTAGTTGACTACACTACAGGGAGAATATGGGTAAAAATGAATATGTTTAGCACTTTTATAGACAGCCGCAGCGTTCCGAAAGGCTGACCAGCGCTCAGCCATGTAAGTGGGCTTTGGAATGCGAACAAGACGTTTCTTTAATGCAAGCTGAAATCATGATGATGCAGAGGTAAAAACAATAGATCTCTATGAAACAAAAGGATCGATATATGATAGGAGTTTCTTTATGAGCATCGCCCAATTAACATCCGTTCAGAACATTAAAAAAATGTACAGGAAAACTACAAGCTCTCGTTTATGGAATCGAAAATAGCTTTATAATAATCAAAAAACAACCTTTTCTTTTTATTAGAAAAAAGACACGGTGGCACAAATGTTGAAGTGAACTAAGCAGTGGTCGCTGATACCAGGAAGGTAGGTTAGTCAAGCAAAACGACCAGGTGAGGTAGAAAAATCAAGGTCAAATACGATTTCACAAGCTAGCGTAGTACGAGTAGGTATATTAACAAGTTCCGATAAAAAAAGTCAGAGCAAAAATTCAAAAACTCGGAGCACGCAGGAACCCTGGTAGAGATATATACACGGTTATAGAACGGACCAGTCGATCCTTGAAGGTTGAAATTACCCATAAAAAATAAAGGCAAATCAGGAAACCTTTCATAAATAGCATTCAAAGTACCTTGCAAGCGGGTAAAAAATCTTGACGTAGCATTAGATGGATAATAACATGCACTCAAGTTGTCTTAGATGACATATTTTTGGCGGGCTAAATATTTCGCGATTTCGGTCAAAGATGAAGTATAGGCATAATTCTCAGGCTCTAATTTTGGCGACGCCGTAGTATCTCATACACATTCCACTGTGTTCACATTTTTACAGGAATTGTTCGCCGGGCCTACTTTTTCACAAATTGTAGGCTATTCCTAAAATTCGAGAAAATTGGTCTTCTCGAAGATTAGGCCGTTCACAGTAACTCGTAGCTGAAACGCAGACGTACGCATACTACCTAGAGAGTAGTGCAACTTTAACGAAGTTGGAATCAATACGATCGCTCACTGCGATAAATACACCCCCACCACCTCTATCTACTTTACCGAAACAATAAAAAGCAAAACACTTATCTTGATTAAACATTTGATTGTCATATTACGCTGGAAAATCATGTTTCCCTAAGGACTACATTTTCAGCGAGTGACGAATTGGTAGCAGAAATCGAGTCACCGCGATTCCAAAGAACCGAAGAACACTCCCATATGTTTTCATCTATCGCATTAGGCGTTTCTTAAATTACAGTCACTTTCGACTCAATTTGTTTGAACAGTTTTAAGTGGCTACACGTTTTTGAGGATCTCAACGTGCTCTGCTTCAATTTTTTCTAGACGTCTGTTTGAGGTCTTAAGCAAGCGAACTATATCTTCTCTGTGCTTGGTGGGATCGGGTTTAAGATACATGTTACAAGACAACAGAATCTTAAGACCCGAAATACATTCGCTAAAAGCATTAAAACAGCACTTGTGGGCATGAGACAACCAGCAGGCAGACGTTGTTAGATTTCTCGCAATGCAAAGAATGAAATGAACCAACCTGCCCGAAGAATAATTAAAAAGCTTTAGCTAACTAAATAACTGGCCGATCCACATACCCACTGGAGATTCAAGAGGGGCACCAGCTTCTTCGGTAGTCATCCGTAGTCGGTGCTGATGTCGCGCTCTATGCCGTTCGCTTGCGATACGTGGTCGCTGCAATATTTAAAACGTCCGTAGAACACGGTGGCCAGGACGGACGGATGTCGGGCCGAGAGACCAAGACACTTTTCGGGACACGAACTTCGTACAAGACACACCTCAAGTTTGATACTGCCGGGCAGAAGTGAAGGATCACCGTCAGCTGCATAAAGAAAAAGCAGAAAGCTTTTTCTTTATGCAGCTTAAGTAGTCATCTGTAGCTGGTGGTGATGTTCAATTCAATTCGATTAATTCATTTTACTCCCATAATACAAAAAGGGCGATGCAGGCAGGAGAAAAAGCTGCCGAATAGAGCTTGACAAAGCCCCTGTCCCCTACAGGCAGATCGGTCAGCGGGATATAATTACACTATTTGATATAAAAAAGTGCATTATATACCACACCGAGAAATATGTTATTAGGAGGATAATATTTCACGCAATCGATTCATATTTCAATTTTCGATGCAGACACCTTGTTCTTTGAAAAAATCTAATACTGTTGGAAGTGTGTGCTGTGTCATCTGAATTCCGTAATTATTTCTAGGACGTGGTACTCTCAAGGTTTCGGTGCTGAACAATTTGTTTGCAATATGTTCGTTAATTAATTTGGAAATTTGCCGTATTGAATGATTAGGAAATTTAAGTGATGCCACGTAGATAGTTGCTAGCTTATATTTAAAATATTCTTGGATTTTCATTACTTTATTTTTACTGAACTCATGAGTTACGATACGAATTGCACTTTTTCTGCAGCAAATACAATTGATTAAAGTTACTACTTGTCGTAGTTCTCCTAACTAGATGGCAGTAACAGTTACCAGAATTCAATATGCGTTGCAAATTAAAAGTTATACGCGAGCTGGTAACATATAGCGATAGTTATACAAAACACCTATGATGCTCGAAAGTTTCAGAGTGAGAATTTGAAGGAGCAAGTTTCATAAAATATGATAGTAAAAAATCATGCCTAATGATTTAACAGTCGTTACAAATTTAACCTCCGAGGAATTCATCATTAATTTTGTCGTGGCATTACACACTGTACCTTTCGGGTTTAAGATAGTTCCATTTCTTCTACTTTCAATAATTTTGAGGGAATTGAAAACAGTCAACCAACCACGTTTTTCTAGGTATATATTTGCATCGGTAATTAAACTATCAATGTCTTTTTTCAATACAAATATGCTGTAATCATCTGCATATATTACCAATGAGGCATTACTTGTGACAGTAACTACACCATTTATAAAAAGGTTAGACAATAATGGCCCCAAGACTCTTCCTTAAAGTATTACTGTCTGAACTGCTTTCAGCATTAAAGGGATACTGAACCAAGGAATTTGGTGTCCATAATAAGTGGCGCACGTTCTTTCCACGAGCCAGCAGCCGCATGTGCGCGAGCACAGGCAACAAAAATGACGTCACAGACCTCCATTCGTGGCTGAGATGACAGTGAAATGTATGGGCTTCGGACCAAAGGAGAATAAAGACAAGTTTTTCATCTACACAGTGGTGCCTGGTGTAAAAAGTCAGCGATGAATTGGTCTAACAAGCACGTAGGTTTCACTTGTAGAGATGAAAAGCCTCTCTTTATTCTCCTTTAGTCCGAAGCCCACGCATTTCACTGTCATCTCAACCGCGAATGGAGGTTTGTGACGTCATTTTTGTTGCGTGTGCTCGCGCACACCGGCGGCTGCTGGCTGGTGGAAAGAACGTGCGCCACTTATTATGGGCACTAAATTCTTTGGTTCAGTATCCCTTTAAAGAATATCCGTTTATTTAAATACTTTGATGCTGGAAGATCAAGTAGATTTCTATAAGAGCCAGGGAATGCAATTGAATTACTAACGAATATATATTTAAAAAAAAACAGTTAGGGCGCGAGCGAGCTGGTGTAGGTTTACCATGTTTAGAGCAACTAAGACTTGGTAGAAGAAACACGACTACATCTCAAACGCAGCTAACCACTTCATTCAGTGCTCCATTTATAGATCCTGAACCCAAAATCGTCACCAGAAAAAACACACTCCAAATAATGGACCAAGGGGACACGCCTTAACTTCGCAGTCACGCTTTTCTTAAAAAAAAAAATTCATCGGGAGGCAAGCGACATTAATGAACCGGGAAAAGGAAAAGGCAAAGGAAAAATCGAGAAACAGGCTCGCAGTGATGCCGTATTTTCACCCCATGCCACACAAATTTAAGATAGTGTGCAAAAACAATTGGCGCTAATGTGGTCTTCAGCTCGGACTTTAAGTTGGGCAACCTCACCCCGTTCCAAAGAGAAAAACAAATGCCGAAAGGGCCATAGGGGAAAATCCGTGCTTTGTGAAACTTGTGTCGTTTATAACATACCGATGACTTGCGGTTTTAGGTACATATGGCCAACCTTAAGACGCTTGAACGATCGCCTAACTGAGCACAAAACGAACGTTAAGATAAAAGCGCCTAATTCCGAAATTGTGACACACTTACAAGAATGCAGAACCTGCTCAACCGTGTGGTCCGGTACAACGGTAGTATGCAAAGAGGTCAATAACGTCAAAAGAGTTGCAAAACAAAAAGTAAAAATTAGGTCCATCGGCAATTGCATAAGCCAGGCGTCTATGATTCTTAGTGATAATGCGAAAGCTTTTCTGCGAGTATGAATTGAACAGGTGTGTTTTTACGAGGGGTACCCCCTTTGTCATGATCTTGTTCCGTTTGTATGCGCACGTAAAAAAAGGGAACGGGGAAAACATGTGTAACAGCTCGATGGGTTTGAACTGCAGTCGATTCCGTATGATTCGCTTGTTTTTTTTTTTTGTTTTTTTTTTGTAAAGACAAGAGCGGCTGCGAGGTCAAAGAATGTCCTCTTCGGCCGATGTTTTGAAATCTGTACCTTTCGTTAGTTAGATTTCTTTCTTGTTTTTGTTTTCTTACGACAAGCGTGGCTGCGAAGTCAAGGCGTGTCCCCTTGGTGCCAATGTTTGGAGTGTGCTTTTTCTGGTAACGATTTCGGGTTCAGGATGTATAAAAGAAAGGAACACTGACTAAAGTGGTTAGCTGTGTTTGAGACGTCGTCGTGTTTCTTCCAACCAGTCTCAGGTGGTCTAAAAAATGGTAAGAATATAGTTTTTTTTTAACGGAACTTAATTACTCAGCCAGTCAAAGGCTTTAGAAAGATCAATAAAAATTCTTAAAGTTTGACACTTGTTTTTAATATGGTTTAAGATCATTTCTTTTTCATTTAAAAAAGACAGTTCAATAGAGCGATCTTTACGAAAATCGTACTGACAATCTGTAAGTGGAATATTTTTTTTTCAGAAAAATTATTCAGCCTGACATTAATAACTTTCTCCAAGTCTTTTGAAAAAAAAAAAACAGGGAATATTGAGATCGGTCTGTAGTTGGACATGTTATTTGCATCTCCGGACTTGTATAAAACAGATATATTCGCAGTCTTCATACATTTAGAAAGAACACCAGTCGAGAGCGACAAATTGAAGACATTGGTAAGACAAGGCAAATTAAATTCAAGCACATATTTTATCGCCTGCACCAGCAATTCATTAAATTCAGTACATTTACTGTTTTTGAGGTTCGAAATTGCCGAGCTTGCAGCTCTGCCGTCGGTAGGAAACAGAAAACAGTTTTGCGAAATTCCTTGAGTTGAACATGGGGAGCCGCTTGTTTGCGAAGGGGAGAATAAATTTGTGAAATAATAATTAAATGTATTTGCTAGTTCAACTTTACTCAACATATTTCCTTCTATTATAAGTTCCCTTAAAACTTTACCGTGAGTGTTCCGGTCTAATAAGATATTAACTGTTTTCCAAATTACTTCACTTCGATTTTTATTATAAAATATTGTGCAATAATATGAACATTTTGCTTTCCTTAGCATGCTAATTATCTCGATTCGACACTTCGCAAACTTTTGAAACACATCTAGGTCTTTAGTGCACGACTCATACTCGTACTCGATGCCGTTGGCTTGCGGTAAGGAGGCGTCGTACGATTTAGATAGTCTGTACAACAAGGTGGCCAGGACGGACGAATGTCGTGCAGAGGATGCAAGGCACGTTTCTGTGCACGAACTCTGTTTAGGACACACATCGAGCTTGATTCTGATGGACCAAAGCCGAGAATCGCCGTCAAATTCTCGAAGGAAAAGCAGAAAGCGTTAACTGACTGCATGAGTTGCTGATCCACGTGTCCACTACCTGTTCAAGTGCTTAACACCATTTCTGTTTCTTCTATACTGGATGCGTATGTTTTAAAAAAAATAACAATAGAAATAAAGTATGGCCAAGGTCTCGAGCATCTCGCGTGCATACTGGCTCCTGTGCTTGGCGATCATGATTACACTGCTGAACTCGGAATGACGACGAGGAGCTGATGGCGAGCGGACGTGTCTGTGAAGCGCTCTTCCATTTGCCCTGCCCGCATTAATTTTGTTCACCACGAATACTTCGGCCTTGCCCACGCTACGCTTCATAGAGAACACTGAGGTTGTGCGGCTCGCACGCTCGCGGGGCCGACCTCCTACAACTCCGGCCCGTGAACAGAAAAGAACCACAGCTACGCAGAGGATGGCTTCGCCAATTAATGATAGCACATGCACGACCCAGGCAGCAGAATAAAAGGTCACGGCACCGGACGGCACCAGCCATGCCACTAGGACCGCCACACCACGGACCCGCTGCTAGCCATGAGAGATCTAATGGAGATGTGCCAGCAACGCTAGTACGACAGTCGCAAGACAATGTAGGGATACGTACAGCTTCGTCGAATAGAATTCCTGCTCAAACTGTAAACCTGGAGCAAATCAACACTCAGGGCAGCAACGTCATTTTACACAGAGTAAGCGACACTTACTTTAAAATTTCCCTCGAAAACAAGATAGCCATCTCGAACTTCACAAGAATGATAGAAGATTTCGATTACCTTATTCGAAGCAAAGAACTTCAGTGTATGATAAAAAATTCCGTGGAACGGATTGGGAATCCTTCGAAGCTTTCACAGTAGAACAGAACCGGAAGCTAAATCAACCTCTTTGAGTAAGCGCGATGAGAGAAGCAGTAAACCAGCCCCTAGCGACCTCTTTAGAGGATATCGAGATGGTAGAGTACCACAAGACCGAGGATGATTTGGCAGACTTCAAAGCGGTACCATTGAAGACACCAAAGGCTAAACAAACAAAGACTGCCGCCGAGGTAGATGTACAAGAAACGTCAACCAATAAAAGTTCAAATGAAAATAAACGGCAAGTCAACGACTTAAATTTCCACCTCTGACGGAGCTCTGTAATTTCAGGCAGTGAGAGCACCGAATCTCAACCAATGCAAGGGCATTGTATACTTCAAGAACATCCCGGAGCAAATAGAAGAGGCACTTTTGGAGGAAGTGTCCTGTCTAGCACACAAGACTATCCAAGCCCATATCTTTCGCCCGATGAGATCCACTGTCTTGCTTACGTTTGAAGGAACGACAAGGCCGCGCTACGTGCGCTTCTGTAATTTTACATACAAGGTGCACGAATACAGGCCCAAACCACTTGTATGTTTCAATTGCCACCGATTTGGACATCGTGCAGACATTTGCCCCAGAAAAAACAGCTATTGCGGAAAATGCGGCCACCAACACGACGAAAGCAACGAGTGCACCAAACCACCAAAATGCAAGAATTGAGGAGGCAAACATCAAGCTACGGATAGTAACAGTCCCAAACAAACCATCCCACCCTCTTCAGACAAGAAAGTTCCACCGAGGACAACAAAAAAGCAGCCCCCTGCTAGGGAAGACATAGAAGCCTGGCCGGAGTTTCTCCAGAAGCAAGAAAACAATGGCCAACAAACAAAAAGAGAGACTCGCTCTTGGGCCGACATGGCAGGGGGTAACCATCAAGGAGTCTTTATCTTGTAGCAGCCGATCGCTGTAGGTCTTCCTTTGGCACAGGAAGCACGATTCCGAGCGCAAGATGCTCGCCTGGGCGAACTCGAAGCCATAATAGGAAAACTCTGCGAAACTCTCAACACTAGTGCGCGCCCTAAATAGACGGCACTGAAAAGGGATAAGACACGCAGAAGATGGCTCAAAAACCCCCATGGATCTTACAATAGAACTGCAGGGGATTGCGAAAAAAGATGGCAGAACTAAAACTTAAACGCGAACGCATGAACGAGAACACACCGATAGTCCTCATCTCACAAGAAGTGGACCTGATTCAACTCCAGATCACCAGTTATTAAGCATCTAAGCTCCCTTCAAGCGTATGCAAGAAGAAAAAGTTGGGCATCGGTCAACCATGTGGATCGATAGCCACGTTCGTCAGAGAGGACGTGACTCAGACCGCAATAGACACCACACACGTCTGTAATGAACTCTGGGAAGTCATTGCGGTGAGAATTTGAAGCAAGATTATGTCATACATTGTAGCAAACGCTTATGTAAGACCTCATAAGAAAGACGCAGATGACATGAGCTGTATCGCTGATCTAGCCTGTGAAAAGAGGAAAAAGGAGCAGCTCATTGTTGCGGGATCTTCAACGCATGGGCAAAAACCTGGGGCTACCGCAAGAACAGTCAGAGGGAAAACAGCCTAAAAGAACACTTTAAGATAGCCCATCTCCGCCTACTGAACACGACCAGGTTCGGAGACATTAGACGGGAAACTTCTAAAAGAGCCCATCTCCGCCTACTGAACAAAAAACATGCACGACCAGGTTCGGAGACAACGGACGGAAAACTTCACCGAGCTTAACTTTTTGTTCATACAATACGAGGATTCAATGTCAGACCCTGCCGGATGCGATGGGAGGCGACCACTTCCCAGTAAATATTACCCTCGCTGCTGAAAGGCCAGGGACGAGAGAGACTAAATTTATTTAGTGGAGTTGCTTCAGGATGGCCTATGAAAGAGAATACCAAGAACGGAGCATACGAAGCAGGAACTCCGCATCCCTCAGAGCTTCAGCCAAATTTTACGTCAAGGAAGAGGCCCGGGATCGGGATATTCACCTCCTTAAGCTATGGGCCAGCAGGCTACAAGCGCAACAACGATATCGGAAGAACAGAAAGGACAGAGTCTTGGGAGCTAAATCCAATCCAGCTTCTGAAAAAGCCAAAAGGTACACGATTCAGTTAAAAGACATATCTGCCAGAGACACTGCCACAGTTTTGACAAGAAAACCGGATCAAAAAGAATGTGGAAAAATTTCAAGGGACTCAACAATAATGAAAAGGCAAAGAAGACAGAGGAGAACATCGCCCTCAGGCTGGCGAAATCCGAGCAAGAGCTGGCGGACACCGCAGGCTCCCAGTTCTTTCCCCCTAACAGCAACAAACGGGCACTAGAGGACAAACCAGAGCATTATGAAGCGACGCCCATGGACGCTTTCTTTAACATGGGAGAGCTAGTCCAGGCACTAGTCAAGTCAAGGAACACGACGCCGGACCCAGATAGGATCACCATGGTCACCTTGCGCAGTCTTCCAGAGAAGGGCAAAGAAAAGCTGCTCAAAGTCTTCAACAAGGTTTGGGAAATTGGAAAAATCCCGGGAGAGTAGAAACACTTAACAGTGATTCCCATCCCGAAGCCGAGAAAATCGCTTAATTCTCTGAAAAACTTAAGACCAATGTCTTTGACTTCAAGTATGTGCATGATTATGGCCAGGTTGGTGCTAGCTAGGGTCACCTAGATCGTGGAGGACAAGCGCAAGAACAAATCTCCAGCCTACTTTCCATTTCAGACCGGTTTCATACATAGCCTTAGCTCCACGGACAAAAATAACCCTCATTCACAAAGACGTGCTGTCCAAACAACCTTCTAACAAAACAAAAAGAGTGGTGGCAATCGATGTAAAAAGGGCCTTCGACTCGGTGCCTCACTGGGCAGTGATTCCAGGAGCCATCAACAGAGGCCGCAGAGGAAAATACCCACAGTTCATGAGGTCCTTCTTAACTGAGCAAACATTTTCTGTGCAAGTTGGCAAAACAGATGGGAAGACGAATATCTTTACCAGGGGCGTACCACAATGCACTGTGATATCCCCCACACTTTCAACATGGTGATGGCGGACCTTGCATTCAAACTGGACAAGCATGAATGCTTAAGTTATATCATCTACGCCGATGACAATACGTAGTGGTCAGTCGCCTCAACCGTCTTACTCCAGCAACACTACCTGAACGGCGGTTTGGATGCAATAGCCCGCTCTCTAGAGAACATTAAATGGAAAGATCTGCCCAAAACACACAATACGTCATAGTAGCCAACGAAACAGGCAGAGAAAGATGCGGCTCAATGCGGTTGGAGGTAGACGGAGGGACCATTCAAAGGGCCCCGGAAGTTAAGATTCTTGGCGTGATTGTCCAAGAAGATGGCCGAGCGACCAAATGGTACGATGACATTAGAAGGATGTGAAAGAGCACAATTGGAACAATCAGCAAGGTCATAAGCGAATCATGGGGGGCCCAAGAATATACCCTCCGAAGGCATGTACGTGTACTCCTGGTCTCAATAACAATGTACGGGTGGAACTACCTTCACCTCTCTACGGCTCAGAAGGACGGACTAGAGCGTTTGAAAAACAATGCCAGAAAGCTCATCGCTGGGTTCCCCAAGTGCACAAAACTTGAAGGTAGGTATGCAATCGCGGATATCAACAGGCTGAATGAAATTGCAGCAGAGGACAAAATAAGCCAAGTATTGAAACTACTGAAGACACCACAGAGACAAAGCCCATTCCTCAAAATATGGGCAAAGAACAAGAAAATAGATGTACCTTCGCAAGGGGCCATCTCAAACAAGCGCAAGCCGAAGTAGAATCGGGAAAGATAGTATATTACTCGGATTCAGCCCTCTCCAAGGACGTCGTAGCTATGGCGACAGTTAACAGCAAGGGGAGCTCGGCCCTCTTGAAACTAAACGAGTCCATTCCATCTCGAGAAGCCGAACTTAAGGCTACTCCTATGGCAGTGGAAGGCTCAGACTATAAAAAAGAGTACGTCGCCTACACGGACTCAAAGGCCGCATACGAAGAATGCAGGAACACACCCACTCACAGGAACACTGCAAAGGTCACCAAAGCACGCGCCATGACCAGACAAAGTAAGCTTAGTATTAGGTGAATTCCAGGTCACCCTGATATCAATGAAAGCGAGGCAGCACGTACTACAGAAGGAGTCATGCACTCTTCTCCTTCCTCTGATCCCGGCTGTGGTGTCCTCACGTGCTTCTCGGGAAGGCAAGACCCTAGAGCCCTCAAGTATGATAAGCGGACACAGCACCGAGAGAGGCTCCATGCGCTCAGAAAACAGGACTCACACCCTTTGCTTGATGGACCCTACTTCCATAGGACAGGATCTGCTTCAGGCCACTACGCACGGGATCTCCCATGGTACCGTTACATACTGCAATGTGGGCTTGGAACAAGCAGCGACTAAAAAGTTACAACGAAGAAAACGCAGACCCCACAGACGGCACGGACGAAAGTCTCTGCCGACACTACAAAGTCATGGCCTCAGAAAATCACGTTTTCTGGGACTGCATGAACATTTCTGAGAAGAAAGAAGAAATTTCACACGCCACTTTCGAGGATCAAGGACCCAAGACCTTCGCGGAATGAACCTGACCATCTGGCTTACCCAAGCATCGAATATAATTATACGACTTCCTCCTTCGGTTCATTAAGCAGGCTCACCTGACTCACTTTCTTTAATCTCAATCTTCCACCCCAGAATAGCACCGACGGCTTTAGCCCAGCTGATCTGGCTTTAGTGTTTTTTTTTTCATCTGACAATATTATTAAAGAAACTTTCAAACAAACTGCTGAAATCTGTGCTGCATTCACAGTTGCGACAATGGACTGGTAGATGACCTGCTATAGTGTCTTTTATAGATTTTGCGTCGTCTCTTGTCGTGTGGGTAATGTATCTGCATGCTTGGCCAATCTAACACTTGCCAGACAACAAGGGAATACGGAAGAAGTACTAAACCACAGTCGTTACTCCAGCAGTATGTCTGTCCCTTTTTCTTTCTATATTGTATTTTCGTAAGTTCAGCTGGCCCTATTAAATCATCCGCTACCTTCCAGCGTGTAATTGACACGCCTTAGGAGAGTGCTTCGCGCCATCCAAACCGTGGGACTGACGCTCAAGCCATCATAGTGGCGTTTCATCTACGGTGAACTTACGTTAATGGGTCACGTTTTGAGCAACAAAGGTGGTCTATCTGACTCCGAGAATACGCGCGCCGTGGCAAAATATTCGCCCCCGTCCCACAAAAATGGAGTGGGAGGATTACACAGACTTTTTGCCTACTGCATGCGATTTGTACAAGATTTGTGAAAGCTGTCTTCGCCGCTGACGCATTTCACAAAGGACGCCGTAAAGCTCGGGTGGACAGAAGAGGAGCAATGGTCCTTCAACGAGCTGATTCGAAGGCTGCAAACGCCTCCTGTCCTCGGATTTTTCGACATATTTGCGGAGACCGAAATTCACACGGACGCAAGTAAAACCAAGTAATACGGTAGTCGGAGCGGTGATCCTTCAACTGCAGGAGGGCATAGAACTGGTAATCGCCTACGCCAGTGGAACACTTTCGAAGGCCAACAGAAATTCGTCGACGACTGAGAAGGAACGCCTCGCCACCGTCTTGGCGATAAAAAAGTTCCACCCGTACCTGTACGTGAGCCTGTTTCAAGTGGTTACAGAAAAACCGTTCGCTCTGTTGGCTAGCCAACTTGAAAGACCCGTCTGGTCACCTTGCTCGCTAGAGTCTTTGATTGCAAGATTTCGACATGGCTGTCGTGTATAAGTCCCGATGCACGCACAGTGACCCTGACTGTCTCTTGAGAGCCCCCATCGAGTCAACTACCTCTAAAGCTGCCGACGACGATAACGATGAAGTTTTCATCAGTGCCGTCAACATGAGCGACATGGCAGCACTCCAGCGGGGCGAACCTCAACTCTGCGGGCAGATCGAGCACTTGGAATGCAGATGATGTGAAGTCTCCAGAATGCTGCCAATATTTGCGCTTGTACAGTGCGTTTTCTGCAAAGAGAACTTCGGCACCAGTATCTCAGCGCGGCTATTGGTGACTGCCAATGGCCTTCGTGAAGACGTTTTCCTAGCCTGCCATGATGAACCTACAGTTCCACACCTTGGATACAGCAGGAAACTCGCCAGGATTCGCAAGAAGTACTGCTGGCCTAAGTTCCCGAAGTCTGTTCCTTTCTACGTCCGATCGTGCCGTGAGAGTAAACGGCGCCAGAAACCGCCGACAACGCCGGCGGGATTTCTGCAGCCAATTGCGCTGCCGAACACACCATTCCAGGAAATCGTATTAGATTTGCTCAGACACTCCCTCCGTCGAAGCAAGGCAACCAGTGGATAACCGTGGCAACCGATTAACTCAGATGATACGCTAACACAAAAGCCCTTCCAGCGGGAACTTCCATGGAAGTCGCCAAGTTCTTCGTCGAGTGCATCGTTCTAAGCACAGTGCCCCAAAGGTTCTGATCACTGACGGAGATCATCGTTCTTGGCGCAGCTGACCCAAGAAATCCTTCGTCTCAGTCACACGAGCCACCGTTGTTTCACTGTTTAGTCGCTCCGTCGGCCAACGGGCCTACGTAGCGACTTGACAAGACAATCGCCGACATCACCACTATATACGTCGACGTAGAGCACAATACGTGGAACGACGCGTTTTTCTACGCCACGTTCACCTACAACACGCCGGCTCAAGAGCACTGGATTTACACCTTGTCAGCTGGTGCATGGTCAAAAGGTAACGACCATGCTCGAAACAACGTTACCCCATGAGCCAGTTGACGATGAGACGACGACGCTCAGGTGGTTGTTCAACGGTTCGAAGACCGCCAGCCCGCCCGACTTCGGATTCAAGGCCAGCGACGCGTCGACGCCGGTCGCTACAGCCGTCGTCCGTGTGAACTCCATTTACAGCCCGTAGACAGGGTGTGCGTGTGGACGTTCATTCGTCGCCGCAGCCTCAGTGAGAAACTACTTAAACGGTACTTTAAACCCTACAAGGTACTTCATCGCTTCGGGGAGCTGAACTACAAGGTGATACCCGACGGAACAAGATGATCATTACGCCGCCCACCACGATCTGAAGTCGTCCACGTCGCGCGCCTCGATCCGTACTACGCACGATAAGACGGTGAACTTTGATCACGTGCTACGTTTGATAGGACGCCGTTTTACTGGCCTTCGTATTTCCGTTTTTTATCGTTCTTTTGCATGTTTTCTCTTTTTTTTTTGCACACAGCATTGAAACGGCCTTTTTTTTAAAGAGGGGAGTAATGCCACGCCTGTCCCTGAGCAAGCGCGTCGGTGGTTGAGCGATTATCGCTCAACCACCGAGGTTCGATTTCAGGAGAGGACGTACATTTGTGTTAACTCTCTAAATGCCGCGTTCTGGTAAATTCGAGTACCTTGTAGCTTGTTCGAGGTTCAAATGTTCTGCGCGCCGAAGCTCCTCCGCCGAATGTTCCAGAAGCCCATGTGTGCACATAAGGGGCTCCGCGTAGCGAGCCTGAGTAAGTCTCTCCTCAGTGCTAGTTTATGCTTTTACGCCGCCATCGACGCCTGTAAGACTAGTTTTTTTTTGGGGGGGGGCACAAGTTAGCCCCAGTAAACGTTTAGTTTTCTTCAGACATT
The DNA here is from genome assembly GCF_016920785.2 of Ixodes scapularis. Classification (NCBI taxonomy): domain Eukaryota; kingdom Metazoa; phylum Arthropoda; class Arachnida; order Ixodida; family Ixodidae; genus Ixodes; species Ixodes scapularis. The sequence goes on along the minus strand of NW_024609883.1, from coordinate 1,916,587 downwards.
TGTCATTTCATTAATTGTTATTTGTGACAATATCCGAGCGTTTAAGCCTCGAGGTGGACCAAATGCCGATTTATAATGAACATGACAGCACATTTTGTATTGTATTCACTGTCGATACACAGACCAGATTGCACCACCGTTGTCAATCAATTTTATGTATTACTTCACCTGCCGACCGCTTCTAAAGAGACCTACAAAACTACAACTTAGAAGTATGCCGTAACACAAGAGAGGGGCGCGGAGAAAGACCGATCAGAAAGTCAGTGAAAATCCATCCGAATTTCACTCATACTCAGGCTTGGCACACACGTTCTTGAGCTATCCAGATGCACTATCGCGGCCAGGGAGCCTGGGCTTCTCAAGAAACTCGTCATAGATGTGACAGGGTCCAGCATCTTTCTTTTTCCTCTGTAGTGAAGATATTCTGAAAAAAAATAACGTTTTAATTCTAGAAACGTGTGAAAATTAGCGCGCTGTAAAAATTCTCAAGAGTATCACGGTTATCCGTTTTACTGAGTAGAGCCTGAAATAAGTGATTTCATATTTTTAATTTATCTTTATAATCAATCAGTAATTAAATTTACCTCGAAAGCACTTGCGGTGCATTATATTTAGGTGCTAGCAAAACATTTAAAGAAGCCTTGATATATCTAAACAGAATTAATAATATGGAACGATATTATTTCGGTAGCGATGTTTCAGGTGAAGGCTTTCTAAGATATTTAAAAATAGCGTGTTTGCGAAAAAAAGAAACACTTTCAGCCACTGTGGACGTCAATGTTTGGAAAAAGAAACATGCTAATTACATCATCAATATTACCTTCCATTTACTGATGAACGTTTTAATTTTTGAAGATAACCATTTGCTTTTCAAGCGAAAGTCTCAAAGCATAATAAAAACTGCTAGATTAAGTAATGTTTTCAATATAAAATGGGGGCAGCACTTCATGGCACTAAAAAGGCAAGAAAAGAAAACGCTCGACTTGGTGGCATGTTTAGGTTTCAGATTTTTACCGGAGCGAAATTTCGGGCCGGTGTTCCCGCTCCCCGGTGGATTAAACGCGGAACACGCGTGTGCCGTGCTTCCCTTCATCCTACGTTTCAGATGACACAAATATAGACCATCTTATCAGTATGTAGGGCTGAAATTTATTATTAGTACAGGACTATGTTAGCGCTTACGACTTACTCGTCCATGAATGTAAAGAGATATAAAAAATATCTGTCAAAGTGTGAATTTCAAGCAAAGGAAACAAGAAAATGTCTCGATTAATGAAGAGGTTTCAGAGCTATCCCACTTGTAAGACATGTTATGGCATAGATGTAAGGAAAATCCGGGTAATACAACTTAAAAAACCGAATTCCGCGTGCTACGAAATAGGTTAACAGCTAAACATAGATTAGCCAAGAAAGATCAATATACTAGCAAATTTAATCCTGAAAAAAAAAACGATAACATGGGACCTCGTGATTGAGTTGAGGGGCAGGAAAATGAAAACTAACACTGACGATACAATGGGGAAAAATTTTCCAGCATTAGATAACTACACGAAACTAGCTGCATCTTTGAACGACATATTCATTAGTACTGTAAAGCCCTAAGACAAAAGATAGCGATGCAGGTAAATGATAAACCGGCGGGCCAAATTGACCGTGTAAATTCAGCACATCTACCAGAAGTAAATGAGCGCGATCTCATAAACATTATTAGTTCTATGTCAATAACGAATGCGCCTGGAATAGAACAAACTCGTACTAGGGATTTTCGCTACAATTTTTCAAGTCTAAAACTGGTCCTCTTCGCTATAGTTAACGATGCCTGATAACAGGGAAAATATTGGAACGACTAACATTGTAAATGTTAAGGCCGCTTCAAAAAAAGGGTAGTAGGAAATAATTAAGAAACTATAGACCGATATCAATATTACCAACAATTTGTCAAGTTCTCAGAAGATGGGTAGAAAAATGTGTGAATGGCTCCTGTGAGAGATTTTTGTTCATGACCGATGGGCAATACGGTAGTTCAAGGGCGGCCTACAAGGCCACCCTAGGACTACCCCCAAAGGCGGCCACACGACAACTTCTACAGCTCGGCGTCCATTATACATGAGAGAAAATACAACAAGCTAAGCGAGTCTCACAATTCACCCGACTCCGAGTCACACCGCCAGGCAGAGCTACGCCCAGTCGGCTCGGCTACTCGCCTCCTGCAGAATGCGAGCAGAAGAAACGCGTCCCTGTCGCCATCCGGCATTCCATCGAAATCGCACCCACCCCAAGAAACCTGCACCCCATCTACAACAAGGCACGCCGAGAAGCCTAGATACGAGCCCTCGAAATCCAATACGAACACTCCCCGGTCTCATCTTTTACTCTCTACACGGATGCTTCTCCGCACCCCCAACTACCAGCCCATGCCGTGGGCGTCACCGACGCCCACTGTAAAGGACTGACGGCAACTACAATCCCCACTCCCTCTATCGAGACAGCAGAAGAGCTCGTCATTGCTTTGGCGGGCACCACTGGCGACGAGTACATCACTGTACTGACCCACTCTCAGGCCGCCTGCCGCCATTTCCTACTAAGCCGCATGTTACCGGCGGCCCTTAAAGTCATGAAAAACGTGCGCCAGCTCCCGGAACTTGGAGGGAAGCGAAGCGGCACACGCCGCTGCCCGCGCTCCTACACACCGGGCCGTTTCTCGAGAGGGCAACGACACGCAAACCCCATGCTCCCTCAAATCTACCCCTCTCCAAAATTACACGGATATCCTCGCTCATCACTGCCACGAGCGACGACAGATCCTGCCACCGCATCCGCGCCTATCCAGAGCCGAAGCGACCGCTTTTCGTCGGCCACTAACTAACTCGTATTTCCACGGCACTCTACTCCACGCGATGTCCCCCACCCTTTATCCTGGTACCTGCAACTTCTGCTCCCAGCCTCACACCCTGTGCCATTTGGTCTGGGAGTGTCAGCAAACCCCGTCCTTTGCTCCCCAACCCTCGCGCAACCTACGAGCAGTGGGTGGGCCAGCTGACCAGTTCCGAACTCTCAGCCCAGCGTAGCCTCAAGTACCGTAGAAACTAAGACAGAAAACTCGGGGGTAAAATGGGAGACGGAAGTGGAAAGCGATCCTGGCGGAATGGAGTGGACGACTCGCCACTTTCTCCAGAAATAAATCAAGGGGGTGTGACTACTAGAGAAATTGATAGTCAATAAAATATTCCCTTTTTTATGGAGCATAGGGAGCATAAGGTCGTGATATTGGACCTCTTGGTACTTTGATGTCGACATGCGGTGTGCTGTATAGGCCAGTCAGGATTTGTATAGCGATTCTGTGCGATCTGAATAATTATTAACATTTTTTGAGTTTGTTGATTCTTTTGTTTTATTCCTACCGAAACGTGCCCTTGGTTACAAGTGACCATTTGATTACATTTCATTTCATTTATTAGCCATTTTGAAGCGGGGTGGCAGGGACAAAAGGTACTTCGTAGCACCTGACCAAGGTCCCGAGCCCCAAACAGGTTTCAGAGCGGCAACACAGATAAAAACAAGGAAAAAGAAGAAGAAAAACAAACAAACACGGACATAAAAAACCACCTTGTTTACTCATTATATCCACTATATTATGATTGCTGCGATATATAATCTTTTATTCTTTTTTCCGAAACGTATTTATTGAATTTACTCTTTGAGATATTTGCAAAATTCGAGGATACATGTTTAGAAGTTGTGGAATTTGCTGCGTTAATGTTTGTTCACCATAGCTCGTACGTGATTGCCCTCTAGCATAATCCACGCGTCTTAAGTTGTAGTTAGTTTCTCTTAAGGAAAATTGGGTATGAAACGACTCCGTGTCAGTTTTGAGGTAATGAAAGATGACTTTTGTAAGGTTGAACATTATTAACTCTGCATAGTAAGCAAGCGATGTTTTTTTTTTTTTTCTTTTTTTTAATAAGCAGATGTGTAATCGTTATAACTTAAACACTCGATAGATCGAATCGCTTTTTTCGGGAGCACTAGTAGTTTTTCAATGTTATTTTAGTTGTCGTACCCCAAACAGTGAGCAGTAATGTAAATGAGAGTGAACAAGTGAATAGTATAATTGACACTTAAGCCATGTTGTTAATAAATATCTTAATTTGTGCATTCTGCCGGTTTATCTGGAGAGTGTCATAGACATCTTGGACACATGAGTTGTCCAGTACAAGTGTTCCTGAAACCATACACCCAGGAACTTTAATGATTCAACCTTCTTCAATTTGTAAGAGTTAAACTTTATATTTATGTCGTAGTTAAGCATCTTAATTTTCCCTAAAACAATGCATTTAGTTTTTAAAATATTCAATTCTAGCTGGCTTGCAACTAGCCACAGGGATAAATTCTTTAACCGATCATTAGCTGTGCTTTCAAAATACTGGTTACCATCGGAAAAAAATACATTCGAGTCGTCAGCGAATAATACTATTTTTCTGCGATGCAAAATATTAGCGATATCATTGATGTTAATAAGAAATAGTAATGGTCCTAAAATAGATCGTTCAGGGACGCCATATGCTATTTGATGGATGTTTGATTTGACGCCGTTATAAATGGTGAATTGTAATTTAGAGCTTAAGAAACTATTAATCAATTCGCTCGCTACGGCCCTTACACCATATATGTTTTGCTTTGTTAGTAGTATTTGATGTCTGATCGAATCAAAGGCTTTTCGGAAGTCAAAAAATATTTCGATGGTAAACTGTTTATTTTCAATGTTTGTAATAATTGTTTCTTTAATGTTTACGCGTGCCATTTTCGACGATTTTTTTTTTTTTTTTTGAAACCCAAGCTGCTGTTTCGGGATTCTATTATGTTTTGTGAAAAAAACTAGTGAGGCTTTAATGAAATATTTGTTCTAAAATTAAAAAGAACAACTAGGAAGTACGAAAATTGGCCAGTAATTATTGAGGTCATTCCGTGCACCACCCTTATGTACCACGCAAACGCGGGCTAATTTCATTCTGTCTGGAAAGCGACCAGTTAACACCGACGTGTTAACTGTGTGTTAGTAGAGTGAATATTAGTCTAGAAATAATTTAATTGGTTCAGCTTTGAGTCCGTCTTTACCTGGGGCTGCACTGTTTTTAAGTAAAGCAATCAAGGTACTTATTTATTTATTTCAAAAGGTCTTAATTGCATACACAGAAAAAACCATGAATAAAAAGGTATTTATTGCATGCATACACAAACTCTAGTTCCTTTTCGAATGACAAAAGATCTTTGGAATTGACTACACGTGCGGGTAGCTTGTCCCATTCATCTAACAGCGAACAAAAAAAAAAAGTACTTTACACGATCTGTTGAGCACCAATATGGTTGAATGTAACGATCTTGTTTTGTTCTATGCTGCATGGGTTCGGGAGTTGTTACGTATTTCGAAACATTCATTCTGCGAAACCCACTCAAAATCTGAAAAAAAAAAAAGTTTCATTATGCTTATAGTCAACCTGGTTTGAACACTGCATAGGTTTGCTCGAAACCTGAGTGCGGAGACAGAGTCGTTTGATTTGTAACTATTGAATATAAATCGCACTGCTTTCTGTTTGCAGTCTTTCTAGAATATGAACAATTCTAGTTGTAAACGGCTCCCATACTGGGCTCGCATGGTCAATGATTGGTAAAATCAGACGTTAAAAAGCCATTAATTTCACTTCTGGACTCACATGATCTAGCTTTCTTCTGATCATCCAGAGTTTTTTTAAATCTTTTGTGAAATACATGATCGATATGAGAGTTCCAGTGCAGATCGGAGCTAAAAAATACTCCCAGATATTTATACTCAGTAACTTTATTCAAAAAAGGACATTTATGTTATACTTAAATTACAGAATTTTTTTTTACGCGTTACATTCATATAGACACTTTTCTTAATATTCAGTTCCATCTGCCACTCAGCACACTATTTTTTCTGTTTTGCTCAGGTACCTTTTTAGCTTCTCTTGATCATAAACGGAGGAAGCACTACAATATACTAGGGTGTCATCTGCAAAGTGCTTTAAACTTATCGCAGGATCGAATACGTCACTCATGTCACTGATATACAATATAAAAAAGAGCGGTCCAGGCACTGAACCCTGCGGAACACCAGGGAACGCTGGCATTGAGTTGGTCGTTTCGCCCTGAAGATAAACACACTGTTCTCTGTCTGATAAGTATGCCTCCAACCGATCTACGATTTGACTGTTCTTTAAAATGAGACTAAGTTTATGCAATAACTTCGGATGCGATACGCGATCGAAGGCTTTCGCGAAGTCTAAAAACACGACATACGTTTTCCTCCCTTATCTACATTTCTGCTAAGGTCATAAAAAACTTCATTCAGCTGCGTAGTTGCAGAACAACCCTGCCTAACGCCATACTGATTAATGCCCAAGATGCTGTTGCTTTCTATAAAATCTCTCAAATATTTTGCTATTATATGTTCTGAAGTTTTGCAGCACGTACTAGTGAGTGATATTGGTCGACACTTGCTCAGTTCCTCTACCTTATCAGTAGGAGAAACAAAAATTGAGCTAGTTACTTTATTACGTATATATGAAAGGACACCAGCTACACTGGTTGGGGGAGACCATGATGCTCCTGATGTTAGAAAATGAATAATAAACATGTCTGAGAGCTGTTTACCTCCGTAGCTTTTGCCGTCCATTTTCAGTTCAGTAGGAGGCGGATCACTAGGGCTAGAAATCAAAGTTCCTTCAGTGCTCCAGATTTTCTTGGCGTCACCTAGGATGCTCATAAAGTTATTTATATCATATTCGCGTCGTACCTCTTTTAGGTCCGGATTTAGTTTGTTTCGAATTTTTTTTGAACTGTCAATGATGTCTTTATATCATAGCCTAATATATTTATCGTATATGAAGTCTCGATATTTTATTCTCTCATATAGCGTAGGAGTTACCCAAGGCTTTCTTCACTCTTATGTTTTTTTCAAGGTACTTAGCGGGCATGGTCATTGTAGTGATTTCGGATTTCAATGGAGAAAAGAGAGGACGACGACGAGGAGGAATGCTGATGTGGCTGGTTGACTGTGTGTTTGTGTGCACGGAGAAAATTCGGCGCGAGGGGCCGGTGGTGGAAAAAGCAGTAGAAGGAAGCTAGGAGGCGACAGAACAGGACCAGAGATCAGGATCCGGTAGACGAAAAAACCAACCCACAAAGATAGACGTCGTCGGCACGGCTTCAGTTCGCCGTCCACCAATACAGGCCTGGTAAGCGGGCCTCCGAAGCTGCCCGGCCGCTACTTCGAGCCACACCTTGAAACCATCCCGTTGTCTACGACCCTGCCCCAACGCACAGTCTACCTGGCATCGAGACTTCAAAGTGTCAACCATGACCAGAATTCCGACCCACTCCACGGATACTGTAATGTACTCTTTTTTAATTACCCTTTAAGTGTTAGATTTTCCGATAATTAATGTTTGGATTTGCTCATTCTCTAGTTGTTTAACGCTTTAATATATTTTTGTACTGGCCCAAAAATGTCGTCTCTTTCTCCATACTCTTCGCGTCGCACACCCACGCAAGCGTAAACACGGTCCACTACAGTCCTACAAAGATATGAGCTTGCACACAAAAAGATTGTATGACCTGTCTGGAACGCGTTCATTATATACAAAGTCCCAATTGACATTTGGCACCGAAGAGTAAAATATGTCAAGGTTTTCTTTGCTGAGAAGTCGGTAACTTATACAAGGAAAAGACATGGAGCTTTTCCTAAGTCTCTTAGATAATCAAAATATTGCAGATGGTCGCTTACATTCCAAGTTATACCTCTTGTGAGTTTATTAGGATTACAATTCGTAATACACAAATTGATTACAGTAGCTGGTTCCAGTGTAACTCTTGTAGGTATATTAATTATGTTATGAAAGCCATAGCATTGCACTCTCAAGAAAAAAGGGTGTCAAAGGGTGTATTCTTACACCCTTTGTCCCGTATAATACACCCCCAAACTTCAATTCGACATACAGCGCCTTACAGTCGAACAGACGGCCCGACATTTTACGAGGGGCTTGATAGCCATGGGGTCCCTACTGAAAAAACCCATTTTGCGCCTATATGAAAACAAACGGGTCCATACCGGTAACAGTTTAACCATACCGGTCACCAGTTTGTCAAAGGGGTCGCCCGTATGGCTATAAGGGGTCCCCCGTATGAGCCATAACGGTCACCTATTTGGACAAACGGGTCACTCCTTTGGCAAAAGGGTCGCACGTCTGGGCAAATGGGTCGCCCGTCTGGGCAAATGGGCGACTCGTTTGGGCAAAGTTGTCGCACGTTTGCTCACACCGGTGACCATGTAGCAAACTGCACCGGTTTAATCAAACGGCTCTCCGGAGCCCGTTTGATACTGAACGTACAGATCGGCGGCGTAGGCACGCCTAGCGTTTCAGCCGTGGCAGCCGATGTTTCCGGAAGGCTGGGAGCGCCAGCTCATCGATTTCAGATCGTCCGCGTAATGCAAGTAATTATATTTATATTTCAATTGCGCTGATGTTCGCTTATACTGCAACTAAAACTAACACTTTTTTTTTTACGTGAACGCGTGACGTTGGTGAGCCGATATTTTTAACAGAACTTTAAAGCTTTGTAAAACTTTGTTGCCTCAATTTACTTATTCAGCTCGAATCTGTCTCGCAGGAGACGCGACCGCGTGAAAGAATGTACGTCTAGACTCCGTTTCACTTTAATTCAAGACGCAGCGAATGTAGAACGCATACACGCGGCTGCAAGAATATCGAGCATTGCGAGAGCACGCCCGCCGTTGCAGCAGTAAAACTACGAGCTCGCGCTGAGTACTTTCTTCGCTCGGGCGCAAGCCGAACTTCTGGCCGCCCCGCCGCCATTTCCAAGATTCCAACGCGCTAAAATGCGCGCGCGCATTTTAGCGCGTGATACGTACTTTAGCTATTTAAAATGTTGTACCACACGGCTATTCAGTCTCTCGTAAAGTTTCAGGCTCAAAGTTCGACTGTAGGGCACTGTACGTCGAATTGAAATTCTGGGGTGTATTATATGGGACAAAGGGTGTAAGAATACACTTTTTGACACCCTTTTTCTTGAGAGTGTGTACAACCTCCATAAGGTTTATACACGTTGGGCTTAAAGGGAAGCTGAAGAGCTTTTTGAAAAAAATGCGTTAATGATTGATTCTGACGTGTTCGTGACTGATGCGTCCAAACATCGCAACCGTTTGACTCAAAATAATCCCTAAACACGAAAAAAAACCAAGAAATCAGAAGCGACCGCCGCAGCGGCACACCATTGGCTAGCTACGCGTGACGCACCACTACGTCATAAAAGGACCATCTCGATTCTCATTTGCTGCGTCGCTTGAGGAAGTAGCCGGGCGGCGAGCATTCTGCTCTTCTAAATCGGGTTCGGCTTCTGATTTTTAGAAATCTCCCGGTGGATCGGAATAGGAATGTGTCCCGACGACCCTCGACGTGACAAAGTACGCGTTCCAGCCTTTGGCGAAGATGAAAAATGACCCCCCGCAGAAATGAAGGCAGACACGAGGAACCGCTTGCACGGACGCTACATGGCCGGCTTCATACCTTCAGGAGCGTACTGACTGCTACTTATTGTAACGTAAAACGTCGACAATAAACGGAGTGCTATTGACGGGACGCGTCAAGCCGGATTTGCGTGACCCTCCCCAAAACGGTTGTCAGAGGACAAGAATCCTGTACATGTCGGCCTTCGTGCTTGCCAGCTGCTGGACACGTAAGCGTGCAGGCTGCATTGTTGATCAAGGCTGAAGTGGTTTGAAAAGATAGTATAATTGGCTTCGGGCGGCGGAAAAGCTTCCCCTGAGATGAGACGGATGATGAGACAGGGCCGCCGTTCTGCCACCGCCATGTCCTTGCGCACAATGCGAATAACTGCGCAAAAGGTCCATCCTTGTGATAACGGTACTCTCTGCTGCCTTTAGTTTGTTTGCCACCAACTATTACGCCATTATAGCTTTAGAAAAGCGAAGATGTGTGCCCGGCGACCCTTAATTTGATGCCGAATTTGCGAAAGCTTCCTGGGCCTCTGCAATCGCATACTTCTACCATGATTTGTTGACTGCATTAGACCACCACCAAGCATTCTCATCGTCCAATCACGTTTCTACAGCACAAAGAACCATTGCATGACACAAAATTTATACGAAAAACAATGTGCAACTTGTAAAAAAAAAAATAACTCAAATCAGAACAGAAGGTCACATGCTTTGTAGTTCGAAAAAGCTCTCCTGAAGAGAATATGAACCTATGGAAGGAAAATTTAACAAAATTTATGTTTACATTTAAAAAATATGTGACTTCAATTTATCAACAACTGCAAAAAAAACGTCTATGCTAAAACGATTCGCACCGTGAAAGTCGCATTATGAATTGCATGACCACTTATTAAAGCAAGCCCTCCTCTCCCAAGTGACTTTGTCACGGAGTAGATTAAAAGCAAAAGAAAATTTTTCTTTTGTTTCCCATATTTCCCGGACCGGAGTCGGTTCGGAAAATATGGTCACTTCAACAATATAAGAAACCAACGCTAACACACTAATATAAGGCGGTTAACACAATAGAGCCAATGGAAACCCTCTATTTGGCTACATGATCGCGGCTTTTCTTGTACACTGCACAATTCTAATAACGCAATAGCTTTTTTCTAGAACAGTCGACCTAAACCTTTTTACCTAGTTACGTTTCGTCTTTGCTTGTGACTTTTAATGCGCTGAGTTGCCTTCTTACCTTCAAAGATGGTCGGCAGAGCGTCGGGTTCAGGCGAGCCTTCTTCAGACCCATACGTACGTGGTTTTCATATGTGCCATCCGAAGCACGCTTCGAACAAAAAACGGTGTACTTGCTCAAACCCACCCACTACTTAAAATGTCGGTGACGAAGTGGAAAAGACGGTAAGCTGGAAGAGCAACTGCGACGAGCGCTGTTCGTGAAAGCTGGCGGCTACACATGAGTACGGCATCGTGCAACAGCACGTGTCAGTTGGTTTGGTGCCACGAAAATTCTGCAAATACTTGAACAAACAAGAGAACAAGCAGCACGTCAGGCGATTGAGTCAATAGCATAAACGGTCAACGGATAAAAGCAAGCGCTATGTGGCGGCGGAACGACAACGGCTCGAAATGTCAGTACACCCTACGAGGGCAGCGCGGCTAGCCCTTTTGTGACATCGGGCTGACGGGCTTTCTCCTCTCTCCCATTTCCCTCTGCTCCGGAGAGGCGTGGCTTCGGCGCTACCTTGAAGGCGCTTTTCCGGTTCATCCGCGCAGAAAATGACCAAACGAACACAATATTCCGGATGGCTGAAGTCTAATTAACCAGGCTCGAGTTTTTTTTCTCATATTTAAAAAGTGAAAGCCGTTTACAACTCCCTGTAACACCGAATTAGAGCGCAGCTCTTGAGGACAAGGAGGGAAGGGTACTGGGGGGGGGGGGGTCAAGTGACCTGGGGGGGGGGGTCACGTGACCTTGGGATCACGTGACGTCATCAGTGACGATGACGATGCGGATTGCGATGACGTCATCAGTGACGTCACTGATGACGTCATCAGCGATGATGACGATGACGATGTCAGTGACGTCATCAGTGACGTCACTGATAACGTCATCCGTGATGATGACGATGACAATGCGGATGCCGGTGACGTCATCAGTGACTATGACGTCATTGGGGAGGTCACGTGACCTCGGCGGGGGGTCACGTGACCCGGGGGATCACGTGACCTCGGGGGGTGTCACGTGACTTCGGGGGGGGGTGTCACGTAACTTCGGGGGGGGGGGGGGTCACGGGACCTCGAAGGAGGGGGGTCACGTGACCTCGGGGGAGGGGTCACGGGACCTCGGGGGAGGGGTCACGTGACCTTGGGATGACCTTGGGGGTCACGTGACCTTGGTTACGCCGACGTCGACGCCGCTCAAGCCGGGAACGGGCCCCTAAGAGCTGCGATCTAAAACACTTCAGCTTCCCTTTAAAGACTGTATATCAATATTGAAATCGCCAATTAACGTTAACTGGAGACTTAGAGATGTAGCGTAATCCAATAGACTCTCAACAACGCCAAAAATTCACAGTACAACCAGATGGCGGCCGATGAATCACAGTATAATTATCTATTCTTATTTAATTACCATAGACTCATAATCGTAGCAGATTAAGGAATATTCAGATAAAACAGTGTAAATAGGGTTGTGCCGAATAAACAAAGAAACCTCCCCCCCTCCTCGTTTGTGTTTATGATATACGCTTTCAGTGTGATAGTCATCAAACAAAACAGTCATCTTTGTAGGTATACCAAAATTCGGTGAACGCTAGAACATCAAACTTAACGTTCAACTGATGGAAGGAAATATCTAGCTCATCTTGTTTTGTTTTTTTCAGGCTTCTTGAATTTAAGTTAAAAAAGAGATTGACCTCTTTCATTGGTGGAAGTATTTCTTGCAAAAGGATTAAAGGAAACAGAGTCATTATATGAACACTGTGTTTTGTTATCAATCATTTCAAACGAAAAACCGATCTATGATGTCGGTAGCTATTTTGTTTCTAGTTTCTCTTAGGAGGATTGTCTTCATTTTTGATCTTTATAGCTCGGTCGCCCTGTCTCCTACGAACGAACACACTTCCTTCTTTTTGCCATGTGAACTGATAGTCCTTTACTTGCGCCTTTGCCTTTGTTAGTCACAGCAGTTTCTTGTTCGCATCTGTTAGATTGTCAAAAAAGCATATGCTAGACTGCCTTTCCCGCAAACTTGAGTTTTTTAGTCCACTTTTGTTTTGTTGCTCGTGAGTTGAAACGCATTAACACGACAGGGATCTTATCAGCACCAGCTGGCAAGCGGTGCATGCCCTCGACATCACTTTCAGCGAGTTGAGGAAGTTCCAGTTTGGCCGCGAGTTCATTTACAGTGTGTAGAAGGTTTTCGGGTTCTTTCCGCGGTAAGCCATGCATTTCCAGATTCTGTCGACGACTGTATTGTTCTAGGTTGTTTACCTTAGTCTTAGTTGTTGGACGTCATGGCCATCACTGTTTCTCCTTACCTTTTCAAGTCTACTTTTTTATATTTCAGCTATTTCTTTGTCCTGTTCTTTAATATGCTTAAGGACTTCATCGTATTGATCGGGCATGTGCTGAACTAATTTTTCAATGCTTGTGATGGGTTCTTTTATGATCGTTAGCTTGTCAACCATTTTTGTAATTGTCGCCAGGCTTGTGAGTTTTACGTTGATTTTGGTTGACAGTGTAGCGACATCACACTCCTGATCCTTTTTGCCCTTTGGGGGATTCTGGGTGTTTCTTGACTTTTAGTATCCGGCATGTTGAACACTTCCAATTTTTGGCTTTATGAGCCTTTTCATCCGTACCAGCACAATCCCCGAAATGGTAACCAAAGCGAAGGGAATCCAAAGCGGCTCTTTCGCGTCCATTTGATTTTCTCAGAGTCGTTCGTTGAGGTATCGCCTCGTTTTTCCGATGTAGCTGGCCCTGCAGGACAGGGCGATTACGTAAACTTTGTCGGTCATGCAGGCGGTGAACTTGTTTGCGTGTTTTTTGGGTAGTGGGGGTCCCTCTCTGTTGACGGCTCTACACATGTCGCTGAGTCTCGATTTGCACGTGAAAAGCACTTCTGTCTCGTGTATTGAGGCGTGAGCCTTTATACGGGAGGCCAGCCTAAGCCAACAGTGCGCACGGCTTCGGAGCGCAGGCTAGCCTGCAGATTTGTTTTTGGCCACCTCACAAAAATTGGCTACCAACCCCCGGGCCAGGCCAACCGCCGAGACTTCACCCGTCACCAGAAGACCAACCGTATTCCATACATCCGCACAACATCTCACTGCCTAAAAGCTTTCGCCTCAAAAGGCGACACAAAAGTTGTGTTCACGTGCAAATTGAGGCTCGGCGACATGTGCAGGGCCGTCAACAGAGAGGGGCCTCCACAACCCAGCTGCACCAAAAAAGAGGCCGCATCTCCACGTGGTGAATGATGCTGATTGGGGCGAAGCTCTGGTGGTGCTGATGATACTAATTTTATTGTTCATGGGTAGTGCTGATGGTGCCAATTTTTTTAATTGCTCATAGGTAGTGCGGAGTTCCGGGTTGCGTTTCGACTTCGTTATTACTGATTTATGGTCGGTGAAATGCAGAGGCAGCGATTCTTCTCGCGGATCAGCTTGGATCCACTAGAAGCCGTGGGAACGCATCTCCACCGCTTAAGTGAACGGTCCATGTCAAAAAAAGAATGTGTGGTATGGATCGTGGTTATATACGCAGTTGAGGATTTGACCGAAGGACCCTCTCGTCTATAAACGTTGAGCCAATGCATGCGAAGTTTAACGCAATTATATATAAATTTGACCGCAGCGCGTTCTCCTGTATAGAGTTTGAGGGGCTGCATGCAACGTTGGAGTGTAGCGTAGTGGTTAAGACGTAGTGGTTAAGACCGCCCTGTAAGAGCGGTCCTGAGCTCAAACACCCGTGCGGGCGTACTTTATTTATTTTTTTTTCAGGTGGGCCGATCCCGGAGGCAGTGCAATCGATGTGAGCACGGACGCCGGACCGATGGACAAGGCTAGATCCTAAGGAGCTTTGCCCCTAAAACGCGCAAGCAAGTTTACCACCTGCATGCCGGAGAAAGTGTACGCAATTTCCCTGTCCTGCGGGGCAGGTACATCAGGCAAACGGGGCGATGCCTCAACGACCGGCTCCGAGAACATCAAATGGACGCCGAAAGAGCTGCTTCGGATTCCCGGCACCCGATCGCCATTCACGGGAAAAACGCTGCTTTGGATTCTCGGCATCCGATCGTCATTCACGGGCTGCGCTCCTAATTTAGCCGGTACGACAGCCATGGGAGGCCACTGAGAGCGAGTCGGGAGAGAAATAATTGAGGCCTATTGGATGGCGACAAGCCCGCGAAGCATAACCACCCCTTCCATTTCGCTCTCAAGAAAGAGAATTATTTTTCTGAGGCCCACAATGGAAGCCGAACGCTGACAGACTAGGCAATGCGACAAGGTCACCGGCAGAAGCGGCCTTTCCTTTCATTCCGTTAAGCCGCACCCCCAGTCGAGCCTCCTTCCCTCCTCTCCCTTCCTCGTTCGACAACCTCCTCACTTCCCCCGCTTCCTCTACTTCCCGCAAGATTTCCCTTTCCGGTACTCCCACGGAGCAGGCGGGCTTTGAACTTGAAGCCGAAAATCGATGTTGTTGAAGTTGAAAGATTGTCCTGTGTGTACCGTTCCTTAAGTGTCTCCACTTTCTAAATATTTCTATAACCTATAACTTGGCAAACGGCGCAATCCCATCAGCGCGACTAAAGCGCCGTTCACAAATATGTAACCGAGTAAGACCGAGAGAGACCAGGCAAGTTTTTAAGCCTTTTGCGACTTGAGATATTGCAAGAGGCTTAAAAACCAGTCTGGTCTCTCTCGGTCTTAATCGGTCGCAAGAGCGTGAACGGACCTTATGAGAGTCACGTGACAAATTTTCGTCCAAGCGTTTTTGTACTACGTGTCGTACAGAGCGATGTGACGCGTTTCGCTCCACCCTTCTGATTTGCTTAATGCGGCCGTTGCGCTCGCTGACAGCCACAAGAAGACTCAAGAGCAGGTGGGGAGGCTTAGCAAAAGGCGAGGACGAAGGGGCACGAGCAATGTAGCTAAGCTCCCTCTGCATGTTTCACTGAAAGAGAAGCCAATACATTTCCTACCTACGGATTGGAATGCAACCTTTGGTTAGGGGGGGGGGGGGGGGAGGCGGGGGCGTGGTTGGGGGGAGGAGGGGGAGGAGTGAAAGATTGTGAGGGAAAGGAACGTCTCGGTTGACGCTGTCAAGTGCTTCAAATTAACAGGAAAAAAATCATCCCCTCCAGGATTCTATTTTAGTTTCCCCCAGTGTGAGGCGGGCGCAATACCACAGAGCTGCTGTCGCTCTCGCTTTTTGTTATCGCTAGCATTTAACAGTGCTCAATCGCAATGCAAGGCAAGCGCAGAGCAACACTCGCTCTTCCAATGCGCCGCCTAATAATGATATCTGTTGAGGAGTGTCATGGTTCGGCCGGAGACGTTGCGAATGCGATAGAGGCGAGGCCGAAAACGGATAATTTGTAACCCTTTATATTTACAAAAAGAAGACGAAAATATAACGGAAAGCATGGGAGTATGTACAAAGTAAAAGGGGGAATAATACACACACCCTTAAGCACATCTACAGTTCCAAGAAACGAAGCTGTTCGGAGCAGGCCTTACGGTTTGCGTTCGTTGCGTCAACGAACCGAAGCGACTTGCCCAAGGCAGCGAAGGCCCCTGTCTCCTAGGCGTCTGAAGGGGAGTGGGGAACTCCCGTCGCGACAGCTTGTGCACAGCAAGGGTCGGGCACGTCCCGGAGCGTAGCCATGGACCCCATCCGCCGCTTCCTCCCGGTCTCAGTCTTCGATTATCCCTGCTTCGCCATCGTTTTTGACTTTTTCTTGCTCTTCTAGCATCGTTGTCTCACGTGGTATCATCGTTTTCCTTCTTGTTCCTTAAACTTCATTTTATGTCATTTCTTAGAATCATGACATTAACATCCTGGCAGGCTCGCCAAATTGACGCGTTCGACCAGTACAATACACGACATCAGTGGAGGCAGAGGTCGAGCAAGTAGAATAATAAAACATATATTTAGAACGTAAAGAACACGACTGTTATGTAATAGCAAATAAATTCAAAAGTCAAACGCTTTCGGTCACCGTGACCCAGTCCCCTGAATGTCGATCGCCACTCACAACCTTGGAAGGCTGAAGCCGGGCCAGCTGCTTCTCGTGGTCATCTCTGGGGTGCGATGCCGCTAGGTCGGTGTCTTGGAGATCGGTGAGGTTGCCTGGCTACACTGGAGCGTGGCCAATGGCTGGTGCACTCGCCTCGGAGCAGAGCCAAGGACGTCCTTCTCCAAGTATACCCTTTGCGGTTATATATCTCCTCTTCTTCCTCCTTTTCGGCTAGCCTGCAGACAGCTCGCCCTTCCCTGATTCTTCTTCTTTCTCCTTCACAATCGTGACAAGGAGACGTGCGCACATCAGTCTCGCACAGCGCTTGCTCGACGGCACCAGTTTCTGCAACGTCGAGCAATTCTCACTGTGCGTCCCGATATTTGCGTCAGTACCTCTGCGGGAACGCAGCAATCCGGCGAAATCAGCGTTTGCAAAGCCTGGTTCAGCCGCCGCAAAATATTCAGCCTACCTTTGGCCTGGAGAAATCAAGAAACACCCAAAATAAAATAAAAAGTTGCAAGCAGAATAAAACTTGATTTCTGCTTAATTAATTAAGTTGCAGACCACCCACGTACATCCAATACCGGATGAGCCGAACTGCAAGGCAGTCTGCCTAGTTCTGGCACTTGTTTGGCGACATTGGCCCATAGCTGCCAAATGACAGCCGAACTATCAGGAAGCGAAGCCTAACTTTGGCACTTGTTTGGTGACTCGGGCCCAAAGATGCCAGATGTCAGCCGAACTACAAGGCAGTAAGCCTAACTCTGGCACATGTTTGGTGATTTTGGCCCGAAGGTGCCAGATGAGAGTCGATCTATAAAAAAATTAAGCCTAACTGTGGCATTTGTTTGGCAATTTTGGCCCAAAAATGCCAAATATCAGCCGAAGTACCGGGCAGTAAGCCTAACTCTGGCACATCTGTGGTGATTTTGGCCCGAAGGTGCCAGATGAGAGTCGATCTATAAAAAGATTAAGCCTAACTGTGGCATTTGTTTGGCAATTTTGGCCCGAAAATTCCAAATGTCAGCCGAAGTACCGGGCGGTAAGCCTAACTCTGGCACATCTGTGGTGATTTTGGCCCGAAGGTGCCAGATGAGATTCGATCTATCAAAAAATTAAGCCTAACAGTGGCTTTTGTCTGGCAATTTTGGCCCGAAAATGCCAAATGTCAGCCGAAGTAAAGCGCAGTAAGCCTAACTCTGGCCCATCTGTTGTGATTTTGGTTGGAGGTGCCAGATGAGAGTCGATCTATCAAAAAATTAAGCCTAACTGTGGCATTTGTTTGGCAATTTTGGCCCAAAAATGCCAAATATCAGCCGAAGTACCGGGCAGTAAGCCTAACTCTGGCACATCTGTGGTGATTTTGGCCCGAAGGTGCCAGATGAGAGTCTATCTATAAAAAGATTAAGCCTAACTGTGGCATTTGTTTGGCAATTTCGGCCCGAAAATTCTAAATGTCAGCCGAAGTACCGGGCGGTAAGCCTAACTCTGGCACATCTGTGGTGATTTTGGCCCGAAGGTGCCAGATGAGATTCGATCTATCAAAAAATTAAGCCTAACAGTGGCTTTTGTCTGGCAATTTTGGCCCGAAAATGCCAAATGTCAGCCGAAGTAAAGCGCAATAAGCCTAACTCTGGCCCATCTGTTGTGATTTTGGTTGGAGGTGCCAGATGAGAGTCGATCTATCAAAAAATTAAGCCTAACTGTGGCATTTGTTTGGCAATTTTTGCCGAAAAATGCTAAATGTCAGCCGAAGCACCGGGCAGTAAGCCTAACTCTGGCACATCTGTGGTGATTCTGGCCCGAAGGTGCCAGATGAGAGTCGATCTATAAAAAGATTAAGCCTAACTGTGGCATTTGTTTGGCAATTTCGGCCCGAAAATTCCAAATGTAAGCCGAAGTACCGGGCAGTAAGCCTAACTCTGGCACATCTGTTGTGATTTTGGCCCGAAAATGCCAGATGAGACTCGATCTATCAAAAATTAAGCCTTACTGTGGCATTTGTTCGGCAATTTTGGCCTAAAAATTCCAAATGTCAGCCGAAGTACCGGGCGGTAAGCCTAACTCTGGCACATCTGTGGTGATTTTGGCCCGAAGGTGCCAGATGAGCGTCGATCTATCAAAAAAAATTAAGCCTAACTGTGGCATTTGTTTGGCAATTTTGGCCGAAAAATTCCAAAAGTCAGCCGAAGTACCGGGCAGTAAGCCTAACTCTGGCACATCTGTGGTGATTTTGGCCCGAAGCTGCCAGATGAGAGTCGACCCCTCAAAAAGTTAAGCCTAACTGTGGCATTTGTTTGGCAATTTTGGCCCAAAAATGCCAAATATCAGCCGAAGTATCGGGCAGTAACCCTAACTCCGGTACATATTTGGTGATTTTGGCCCGAAGCGCCAGATGAGAGTCGATCTAAATGTGGCATTTGTTTGGCAATTTTGGCCCGAAAATTCCAAATGTTAGCCGAAGTACCGGGCAATAAACCTAACTATGGCACATCTGTGGTAATTTTGGCCCGAAGATGCCAGATGAGGGTCGATCTATCAAAAAATTAAGCCTAACTGTGGCATTTTTTTGGCAATTTTAGTCCAAAAATGCCTAAGTACCGGGCATTAAGCATAAGTCTTGCACATCTGTGGCGATTTTGGCCCGAAGGTGCTAGATGAGGGTCGATCTACCCAAAAATAAGCGTAACTTTGGCATTTGTTTGGCAATTTTGGCACAAAACTTCCAAATGTAAGCCGAAGTCCTGGGCAGTAAGCCTAACTATGGCACATTTGTGGTGATTTTGGCCCGAAGGTTCCAGATGAGAGTCGATCTATAAAAAAATTAAGCCTAACTGTGGCATTCGTTTGGCAATTTTGGCCCAAAAATGCCAAATATCAGCCGAAGTAAGGATAAGGATAAGGATAAAGTTTATTTTCAATCAAAAACCGGCAAACAATCCAGCCCGCTTAAGCGTAGAACGCTTGTATGCGGGACATGGCAGTAATTATATTTATCTTGTAGACATAAATATAATTAACAATTAAATGAATCACAAACACATACGGCATTTAACATCCTATATGATAAAGATAAAAAAAGGGAGAGAAAAGTACAAAATAGTACAGGCAGCTACGAGAGTTCACGTGCTATTAACAAAATTCGACGCGAAATGCAACAACAGATGCAACAATGAAAAACAATCAGTCAGTCGTAACGAACTAATAACAAAACTATGCAATAAGTAACATCGAATGCAATAATAAACTCAGTCAGTGGTAACCGAAGAAACTTCAAACAAACAATTTCCACAAATCAGTATCTACGTACATCTTTTATCGTTCATTACATCACTAGACAGAAAATCACCCCTCTTTTATCTTCTTGTTCATCTGCTTCTTGGATGACAGGTTAAGGAGATCTTTAGGTCAGTTGTTAAATATCTCAGGAACATAATGCTGTCTTTGTTTTTTTCCGTAGTTCGTTTATACTTTTGGAATGGCATAGGTTTCGGTGTGTCAGAGTGTTTTTATTCTGTTTGGTATGTCTTTGAACTCACTGGAGAAATAGTGGCTGGTTAAAACAACAAATTTAAATACATTTTCAAAAGATAATATTCCGACTGCATTCATTCTTTCTTCAGTTTCAAGAGGCTCATATTTAGACCCGTATACTAAATTATTAACACATCTATTTATAATATTATCGATTTTGTGTTGTTTGTATTTAGCGCATGTTCCTAATTTTGTGTTGTTTGTATTTAGCACATGTACCGGGCAGTAAGCCTAACTATGGCACATCTCTTGTGATTTTGGCCCGAAGGTGCCAGATGAGAGTCAATCTATAAAAAACTTAAGCCTAACTGTGGCATTTGTTTTACAATTTTGGCCCAAAAATACCAAATATCACCCGAAGTACCGGGCAGTAAGCATAACTCTTCCACATCTGTGGTGTTTTTGGCCCGAATGTGCTAGATGAGAGTCGATCTACCGAAAAATTGAGCCTAACTGTGGCAGTTGTTTGGCAATTTTTGCTCAAAAATTCCAAATGTCAGCCGAAGTACCGGGCAGTAAGCCTAACTCTGGCACATCTGTGGTGATTTCGGCCAGAAGGTGCTAGATGAGAGTCGATCTACCAAAAAATTAAGCGTAACTGTGGCATTTGTTTGGCAATTTTGGCACCAAAATTCCAAATGTCAGCCGAAGTACCGGGCAGCAAGCCTACCTATGGCACATCTGTGATGAATTTGGCCCGAAGGTGCTAGATGAGAGTCGAACGATAAAAAATTAAGCCTCACTGTGGCCTTTGTTTTGCAATTTTGGCCCAAAAATGCCAAATATCAGCCGAAGTACCGGGCAGTAAGCATAACTCTGGCACATCTGTGGCGATTTTTGCGCGAAGGTGCCAGATGAGAGTCGAACTATAAAAAAGTTAAGCCTAACTGTGTCATTTGTTTGGAAATTTTAGCCCAAAAATTCCAAATGTCAGCCGACGTACCGGGCAGTAAGCCTAACTGTGGCACGTCTGTGGCGAGTTCGGCCCGAATGTGCCAGATCATAGTCGAACCATCAAAAAATTAAGCCTGACTTTGGCCTTTATTTTGCGATTTTGGCCCAAAAATGCCAAATATCAGCCGAAGTACCAGGCAGTAAGCCTAACTCTGGCATTCCTTAGGTGATTTAGGCTCAAAGGTGCCAGATGACAGCCAAGCTACGAGGCAGTGAAGCCTAAGTTTGGCACTTGTTTGGCGAATTAGGGCCAAAATACCCAGACTCTTGCCAAGGAAGCTCAGGTTTGGCTCTACTTTGGCTTCTTTGGGCTTTTCAAGGCCCTAAACTCCCAGACAAAAGCCAAATTTTGGCACAGTACTCAGCTAACTGGGGTAGCTCAATTATATACTGTCGGATTTGCGGCCCATCATCGGGCAAAAGAACCTGTGCTCCGCGCCCGGCGCGTAACGTGCGCGCGAACCACGTTCGAGGCTCGGGGGGCTCGGCAGTCGGTTGGCTGCCGCCAGACAGTAAAGGTATGTTCTATGAGATCTGCCTCGTTGGTCCTTCTTGCGGGTGAGCAGTAGCACCGAACCCTACAATACTTACTGGCGCAATCATCATATCGCAACCAAGATTCAGGCCTGCGCCAGATTCTGCTGTACGAAAGAGTCATTTCTTTTGGTTAGAAAAAGAACAAAGCGAACGAGTAAACCATGGACTCGATGCATTAGATGTAATCACAGCACAAGGAATGTAGACATCTATAAGGTCTTGCAACTTGTCATGAAATCCATGCACATTCGAATTGCATAAATTGCCAATAATAGTCGCTGATAGAAATGTATAGCCATTTGAAGTCGATTTGGCCGAGAACTGCTCATACCCCATAGTAGACACTTGTATCCGTTCATATACAGTACACCATAATACTATGTCACTAATGTTCACTCTGAAGCGATGTAAGGAGATATCGTTACGATGATATGTCATTGCTAACAATAGCCACTTGAAGCCATTTTCATTCATAAGTTTAGAAATAACAGGATATTGTGACAAATAAGCACATATAGCCATTTTTTGGCAATTCGGGCCAACCAGGTCAATAACTGATGCCTATAGCCGATAGTAGCGAAATGAAGTCAATCAAATCTATGGACACGCCAATTGCATAAAATGTCAATATTTTTGACTGGGATTCATGTGTAGACATTTCAAGCCAATCTGACTAAGAAAATTTTCCAACAGCCAATAATATTCACTTGAAAATAATCCCACCCTAAACATCAACGCCTCTGAGGTGTGAATAATAGTCGCTAATAGTTATGCATGACCAAATGAAACTGATCTGGTCAAGAATAGTTCCAAAAAACCAGTATAAGCCACTTGAAGCCCATCTCATTTTTCGGAAAATAATTATCTCAATATAGTGCACTTTTAGCTAATAATAACGACTTGAAGTTGCCCTAGCGTATAAATAGTCAAATAACTGGAGATAATGACTAATGGCCTGAAATATATATTTCTGACTACACAGGGTCAATATCAAAACAAAGTTGACTTATTTGCGTATGAACCCTGGGTATCAATTGATACCAAAGTGCCATAACCAAGTTCTTCTCAATTTGAATCGGTGGCTTTGTACTTTTTACCGATTGTGTAAGGGAAGAAGGCAGTGGAGCACATGACTGATATCAATTTAATTTTCGGCATCAAGTTGACCACTCCTCGCCATGAGATGGCACCACTTCTGTGTCTCCCGCATATCCTATCTATTTTTGGTGGAGTTTCCTGTATTCGTGTCAACAGTATGTGCTAGCCTGGTGGAGAGGGCCCGGGCGGCCTGAGTGGACCGGAGCTTCCCGAACTAGGGGAGGCCCCTCACCGGGCGGGCGCCCAACCATCGGCGCCTGAATCTCCATTTATTAAAAGTGTATTTCTCCTCCTCCTCGGACTGTGTTAATGAAGCGCTTGAAATATTAAAGTAGCCCTGGCCTTGTTTTTGGACTTGTCCGAGATATTTGAAACAATGGATCATGCACTCCCCCTGTCAAAACTCAAAAAGCATGGTTACAGGGACCCGTTTCACAAATTCTTCACTGACTACTTCACCAATAGGTTTCAGATGGTTAAACGCAGAGTCGATTGCGGCGTGCCACAGGGTAGCACACCCGGTCCATTATTGTTTAATATATATGTGAATGATCTAGGGTTATTACCGCTACGATCTAGAATGTTTCACTACGCGGATGATACTGTTCTATTACTACCGCACGACAACTGTACCCAGGCAGTTCCGCTGCTTAAAACCAATGTAGATGTATTAGTTAACTGGTTCTCAAGTAATCTCATTCTGAGAACGTTAATAAAACTAAATTTGTCAGGTTTTGTAATCCCAATAAACAAATTACTCTAGTGCAAAACGTATACTTAAACTTCATGATCATTCTCAACGAATTTCCAGGTGTAGACCCTTACCTTATGACTCCTCGGTTAATTATTTAGGGTTAATATTTGACCAACATCTCCTTTGGAACAAACAAATAGAATATAATATTAGGAAAATGCGGGTTGGTATGGCTATATTTACAAGCTAAAAGTGCATGTTCTGTAGACTTGCGGAGAGCTATTTTTACATCTTTAGGAGAATCAGTTATGCGGTATGGAATTACGATATATGGGAATTGTTCGGAGTGCAAAAAGCAGGGAATTGATAAAATTCTAAAATATAGTGTAAACTCAATTGCTTACAGGTCAGTGTCTGAAAAACTAGACCTCGAAGAAAAAGTGCACGCGTCAGAAGTACTGTTTCAACCATGTGATAATAACAAGTAATTATTATAGTTGAACTTTTAAGCAAGAGGTAAAAAAGCCGTTTACAACTCCCTCTAATGTCGGATTAGAGCGCAGCTCTGGAGCAGGCGGATGGAAGGGCACTGAGGGATAGGTGACTCCCTAAGGTCACGTGACCTCGGGGGGGGGGGGGAGGGGTTACGTCCCCTCAGGAGGGTTTACGTAAGGGTAACTCTCATAACCCTCATGACCCTCATGAGGGTAACCCCATTGAGGGTAGCTAACCCTCACAACCCTCGTGGGGGTAACCCTCGTAACCCTAGTTTGGGTAACCCTCGTGACCCTCATGAGGGCAACCCTCGTAAGCCTTGTGAGAGTAACCCTCGTGACCCTCGTAACCCTCACGAGGGTAACCCTCGTGAAGTCGTTATGGGAAATGACCCATAATGCAACACGCGGTTACGCCGCTTGCATGCAACGGGTTGCATACAATCTTTGTATGCGCGTTGCATGCAACGATGGTTGCGTGCGACGAGCGGGATGCATGCAACCTACATACAACGCGCGGTTGCGCCGCTTGCATGCAACGCGCGGTTCCGCCGACGGCGACGGCGACGGCGACGCCGCTCAAGCCGGAAACGGACGTCTGAGAGCTGCGCTCTAAAAAAACTAAACTTGTAGCGTACGGACAGGGTCAAGGTCCCTAAGTTAGAGTTTTTGCTGAACTTTAATCCTTCCGTGCGGTAAAACAGAATGTAAGAGAATGGTGTCTCACGCTCGCGCAATAATAATTATATAACTACTTAGTGCCTACTCACTGCACACATTCCTACATTATTGTTGTTACTTTGTTTTGTTACTCCAGTGTTCAGTACGTTACGCTATTTGGTTGGATGCCTGGTCCCACATAAAATCATATTTGCTTTTGTGGGTCAGCACGCTTACACGTATATTTTTCAAATAGATTAATTATTATTATTATCATTATGAAAAAAGCGAGGCGCCAGTATTCGTATCTCGGTCACGGGAGAGCCGGACCGCGGGCTCAAGAATGCGCTACGATACCAATACCACTGAATTGAGCATCAAATAAACGCTTTTCAGCAATGCATGTAAATTCGGCCCTTCTTTCTTTTGTTTCGTTCGTTCAAAAATGAGTTAATTTCGTGGTTTTCGATGATGCATAGCATGATTCTCATTAAAACCATATGTTCAATATTACTCATTAATCGTTAACCTTAGTGAATCAGTTAGCATATAGCACCATGGCTGGTGGCCACCCACCTGGCTGGCAATTCATTCACAAAAGGAGTTCGTTTATTTATTTTTTTATTCACCTTATTTTTAGGGATTTTCGATAGCCTGTCTTGAAACGCGCTGTAGATATGTAAAGGTGCTTAATAATTTTTCCGACATATTATAACCAATAGTTGATAAGAGCTAGGACAGCTCTTTCTATACCATGTATTTCTCGGACTTCGAGGATATTAGGTGAAGGAATAATCGTCACGGTAAGTCGACTAATTACCAAAATAAGTTAAAAGCATTTTTAGTTTATGGTTTATGATTATGGTTGGGGTTTAATAGCTGAAGAGCGACATTGGCCGGATTGCGCCAAGCAAGTTAATTTAAAAAGCCTAGCAGTTACGCCTAAAATTAGTTATCTAGGTATATCAGGTGAAAAACCCAAATGCATGCAGAAAATTTAGACGAGAGCAAATACAACCAGAGGCCTATCACGAACCAAAAAATAAGGATGAAGTGGAAGGTGGTTTTTGGAAAGTTAAGAAAAATATATTCGATTCTGATACCAAAATGAGGTGCTGAGCGAGTTGGTTAGGCATTTTTACTTCGATGCTGATGATCAAGAAAACTACAATTCCACAGGATGTGAAGGACAGTATACATTTTCCCACACTTTTCACAGAGCCTTACCTCTTCACCGTACAGCAAGTGTAGGTGAGTCGATCGGAAATAGCCAATCATCAATTGGCACAAAGAACCATTCGGACAGCATTCCTTATGAGACAAACTCTCCCGTACTTCTAAGTGTGGCTTAATAACATAAAGTTTATTATCATTCTATCTTTTCCAATCCAGCTGCCATATCTTAGTATTTAACTTGTTAAAGGCTGGCTTGAGGTCATCCTATGGCAGGTCAAAAGACGTTTCCGTGCAGGTTTTGGCAGAAAAGGCAAAGTGGTCTGCATTCTCGTTACCAGGATTGCTCACGTGGCTGGGCACTCAGCAGCGTTTTATAAGTTGTCCTAGATAAAAAGCTCTGCTTATCTGAACAAGAACTTGTTGCACAAAAGAATTCTTGCTCTCTGCTGAAGATTAAATAGCTAAGAGAACACTTTGGAATTCAACCAACAGAACAGCTCTGTGAATGTTATTTTGTAGTATATGTTTAACAGCCATAAGGATACCACACAATTCAGCAGTAAAAATAGTTGCTAGACGCTTTAGTTGCCTAATTTTGCTGAAAGCGAGAAAGTAAACTGCACAGCATACGATAGTCGACGGTTTCGAGCCATCAGTGTAAAAGTGGAGATAGTCCCGATATCTCTCCTCTAGCTCTGCGAACTCCCGTAAGAAAACAAGATGAGAAACAACCTTTTCGCTGTACTTTGGAAATGACCAATCACAAGAGGCTGACACCAAGTACCAAGGAGCAACGATATAAGCCTGTCTCAGCAAAGGACCCTAAAAAAAGGTGCAGGGACATTGCCATGTTCATGTTCTCAGCCCGAAAGCTGAGGGGCCGACCAATACTGGGCTTATTCTCAAAAAGGCGCAATGTTGCAGAGGTCTGTAGAGCGGAGATTGAAAGGTGGTGCGGATCACTGTAAACTTTGAAGGCATGACAGAGACTAAGATACTGTCTGCGTCTCTCAAGCGACATCTGATGTGTTTCAACGCACAGACTCAGCACGGGCGATGTGCGAAAAGCACCTGTGGCTAGACGAAGCTCCAGGTGATGGATTGGGCTCAATATGTTCAAAGCAGATGGTTGTGCCGACGCATATACCGCTGTACCGTAATCCATCCTGGACTGCACTAAAGAGTTACATATTCGCAGCAGGCATCGTAAGTCAGACCTCCGAGTAGTGTGCGACAGCACTTTAGGAATATTGGAAGATCGTAGGCATTTTTGTTTTAGTTTCTTCAGGTGGGGTACGAATGTGAGCTTTTTGTCAAATGTCACGCCTAGAAACTTATGCGCCTCCGTTACAGTGATGGCAAGGTTATTCAGGTCTGAGGTAGAAACCGGTGACAACCCTCAACGCAACGAAAAAAGAACACACGGTTTTGTCAGGAGAGAAACAAAACCCATTTTCGGCTGCCCATTTGCTCATCCTGCTGATTGTCAGTTGCGGTTGACGTTCGCAACTCTGAACGTTTCAAGAAGAAACTGACAAAGCGTGATTGCACTTTAAGACAAGGAAAGAGGAAAAACAGACACCTAAGATCGCTACTTTAAACTGGCAGAGGAGGAACGTTCAACGAGGGTGGAACGTTCTTCCTCTGTCCGTGTCTTAAAGTGCAGTTATGTTTTCTCACGTACAATACTATAACTCGCCCAACAATCAACACTTTTCAAGATCTGGCATTTTCAGAACATCTACATACAGAGAATAAGATACTATCGGTGGTATCACATTAGCCAGGCTATTCATGCTAACAGCAAAAAGTGTGGCACTAAGCACCCCTCCCTGAGTGACACCACTCTCCTGAGAAAATACATCCGATAAATGGAGCCTTGAAAGACTTGGAAGCTACGTCCCGTTTTAAGAAGCTTTGTGTACATCGCAACATGCGACCGCAAACACAGTGCGCAAACAGAGCCCGTAGGTCCCCATAGCGCCACGTCCCATTATACGCCTTTTGAAGATTAAAAACAAAAACAAAAAAACACGGAGAGACTAAGCAGGTGGTGTACAAAAGCCTCCCGAATTGAGGTTTTAAGGCGGACTATGCGATCAAGTGTGAAACGTCCAGCTCGAAATCTGCGCTGATTAATAGCGAGCATATTCTCAGTCTCCAAGAAATGAATGAGACGTCGATTAATCATTCTTTTGTAGGTTTTTCAGAAGCAGCTTGTGAGTGCAGTGGGACCGTAGCTAATTGGTAGAAAAGAATCCTTGGCAGGCTTCAGAAGAACGATTACATGTGCCCTTTTCCAAATCTCCGGGAAGCAGAAGAGTGCCACAAGGAGTTATAAAAGGTCAATCAACTGCCTTGAGAATCAAGTGACAGGTGCATTAGACCCTCGTAATGAACACTTACTCCATGCGGGCCTTCAGGACACAGTGGCGAAACTACGAGAGGTGTTTTACATTATAATGATTAGACAGGCGACGTGGAGGATGTTTAAACGATTTGTGACCTGTGATCGACTTCACTGCAGGGCGACTAGTGAGCCTACAGCACCACTGCCGGGATTGCGAGTCAATCCAGCGGAACCCCTCGAAGTTTCAGGCATGGACTTCGTGGGTCTTCTGTTCGCTAAATATTTTGGGGTGGTGAAAATGTGCTACATCCTCGTGATCGAGTGGGCGATTACCAGGGCTGTGCACCTCGGGCCGGTGAGTGACCTGACAACAGAGAAGTTCATCCTAGCCTTCAGACGCTTCATCTCTCGAAGAGGATGATGTCTAGTGATATTGACTGACAATGCTCAGAACTTTCACAGGGCTGACAAAGAACCACGTGAACTCTGGGACGGCGTACAATGCGAACAGGTTTCTGCTCTTTTCGCGTATCTACGTGTTAAGCGGAAATTTATTGTTCAGAGAGCTGTTGGTGAGGCGGATTGTGGGAGCGAATGATTCGAGGAATAAAAAGAACCCTAAAAACGATATTGGGTCACGATTACCTGGGATTCGAGGAGCTAAACACAGTGCTAACGGATGTCGAAGCTGTTGTAAATTCCAGACGTCTAACGGTCTTCTACTCGGAGACATTTGAACCAACCCCGCTCACGCCAGCGAATTTTCTCGTAGGAACAGGGCTTACGTCCCTCGCTTCACGCGAGCGACACCTCTCGCTTGAATCCGGCACTTCTTATATCCAAAGACGTTGGAAACATAGGCACGCAGTGACTAACCACTTCTCTAGGAGATGGCGAAGGGAGTACTTAAATGATCTACGCTCAGCTCACCACTCCCGACCCATCAAATCCAGTTGACTCGACAAAGGTAATTTTGTCATAGTGTACGAGCAGCTACAGCCACTTCAGAGATAGAAACGAGTACGCATAGTTCAAACTTTCCCCAGACGCGACGGACACGTACGGTCATGTACGGTAAAGCTTCCCCGTGGAAGGGTTAGCAGACGGCCTGTTCAGTTTTTGTACCCCCTGGAGTCCCTAAAAAAATGAGCAGGTCTAAGCTCATTCCGGGGAAGTGTTTGTAAAATAATTTATCTAGAACTTTATTTATTGAGTGAAAACGGTGAACAGAACATGCTAGATTGCGAGAAAAACGAAAGAGCAGAATGAAGACACCGGAGTGCTGAACTCGGATCGCCTCAATGAATACCGAACGATGCAACGCACCCCGAAGGCCTCAACGGATCACAACTTTTTCCACCGATGTAAATATTGTAAATAATTTTTTCTGTGCCTAGTCTTAACGCTATTTAACATGCCATATGGCAGGTGGGTCATTACTGTGAATTCCTAGAGCAAATATACCCAAACAAAGATTGATAAGATATAATATAGCAAGGGTGCCGGCGAGCTGGTGAATATTAACCATGTTTAATAAAATGAGACTGGGACTCAAGTGATCAAATATTTGTTCACTTCTGCCTAGTCTTAGGTTATTTAACATGGTGAAGATTTATCAACAGATTAACTACTGAAAGCGAAATTGATTCATAGATTCATTACTAAAAAGAATGCAAATGGCATAGACAAGGAGACATAGATGAGCACACCATAGGACTGGAGTTTTCGTCTCCTCTCTTCCTGTGCTCTTGGCGCACTTTCTTTTCAATGTAGGTCTATTTACTTGTCCAATCAACACAAGTCAACAAAATTATGCTTCTACTAATATCTATTCATTAACTGTGTGCTTGGGATTGAATCACGAACATTAATCATGCTTGTATCTTGAAGTGTAACTCCTACGAACATTTATTAAAGAAAAACAATCAGGGTGAAAGTTATCCAGGTCTAGGATTATCTGATTCATGACACAAATGCAGAGACGGCTCATGCACTGCTGAGATTTAATGGACAAAATAAGATGGTCAACCCGAAAAAGAAACGGGAAGAAACGAAGACACTCTGGACAATGGCGAACCAATATCCAAAGCGAATTCGTTCCCGTACCTTACAGCCTTCTACTGTAAATAACCCCTAACAAACCCAAGGACAGGAAACCCAAAGACGCCATCTACTACCTTTTCGATAAATATGATTAAAAAACAGGGAAGAATGCCCACGAGATTTCAAACTAGGAAATACAGAAGCATCACACATGACATAAAGCTTTCAAAAGCAGACGGACATCGCAGCTGTTTCCAAAAACAAATGAAGGTAAAGGATTTTCCACTCAAAGTCAAAACATAAGACAGGTATATCCAAGACTTCTCCGAGCTTTATTATTGCTATTGACTTTTTCAGTGTATGCTTATGGTAATTTATTATGGTCAAAACTATTTTAGCAGAGTTTCATAGTGGCCCACATCTTTCCAGTTTGATCAAGTGGTTTGACGCAGCTAAATACTTATCATATTTTAGCAACAGCTATACTTATTTATTAGTCTATTAATGCATTGTTGTGACATGAACTTCTTTATAAAAAGAGAGACACACATTTAGAAGCGCCAAAATGTTTAATGGAATTATTGTGCGCTTTTATGATTCTCTATTGAAATAGTTTTGACTAAAGGAAACGAAAGTTTTCACTGGGAGAATTAATAAAAATAGAGATGGATGGGAATGTGTTGAATAAGCGTTCCTGGTGTTTTGAGTTCACATGCAACAAGTTTCTTTTGTATTATATTTCCTCTAAAACAAATTTTTATGTCCACGTGTCCGGTTAAGCTTAAGGCTGTGTAAGTTCTTCTTGTATTACCTACGGTATATGTCAAGTGCAATATGAGCTGGCGGGCTAGTTGGTCGTTCATCATATATAAAATAGCGCAAAACAACAAGGAAGGAAGTCAAGTGTATCCCTTGTTTTTTTGTTTTGTTTTTTATCACGTTTGCATAGAAGTTAGTAAGTGTCTTCTTTGTGTCCCCTGTCCCTCAGTATGTAATCGGTAATTTTATGTCGCGGGTAGCGCAACCTGGAACGACAAAGCGAAAACCGAAACATGGTTGTCTGGCGGCTGTCTTGACCCAAAAAGCTGAGCACGCATTCAGACATGGTATGAGGACGACAGTACCATAGCCAGTATTATGTGATTCAGGCTGCTGTTTTTTTCCTGTTTAGAAGCACTCCAATGTGACTCACCTTTACGCTTCGATTTCTGCAAACTTGAGATGAATAGCCTCGAAGGGAACATCATAGTATTGAGGAGTCACCATTTCGTCTCCCCGAGGTCGGTATTTGGCGTTATGAATTAGGCATACATGGCTCGTACGAACATAGTTGGCGATATCATGTTTTGTCTTCTTCCATGTGAATCTCCTTGTCAACTTCCAGTATGTCCTTTAAAATCCGCATGTCCTCCCGATTCAGGACTGTCGCGGTAGAGTAGGAAAAGCCTGGCAATCATGAACTCTGGCACATGGAATTTCCCATCTTGTAATTTCAAGTGCTGGGTACCTTTCCAAATTGGGGCATGGTTTATGCTCCCATTGAGTGTATCCCTTGCAATAAGACGTCTGGAGAGGGCATCACCGTCGGGAAGCTTCTCCCCGGGTCGGTGAGCAACTTCAGATGAGAATTTTCGTATTTCAGTCACCCATCAGGCCATTCGTCCCTTCGGTTGGGATAAGCTTAAGAGGTAAGTAAGAGCTTGGTCGTTTGTCAAAAGCTTAAACTGTCGACCTTCGAAGTAACTTCGAAAATACCTCAGAGCCATCACCACAGGTAGGGCTTCTTTTTCTTTCGTGGCGTAGTTTTCTTGGCTTTTCGAGAATGTGTACGAATAGTAGCCAACGACTTTCTACTGCCGTTTAGGAGGTTCTGTTGCGTGTCCCTTTTAAAGGGCAGGTCCTGTGCGATAACCTAAAGCGTCAGTACAGAGTTGGAATGGTAGTTTAAAATCAGGCAGTACAAAGATCGGGTCAGAAGAGATGACCTTGACGAGGTAGTCGTACACACTCTTGCACTCCTCAGTCTAGACAAACGGAGTGTCTTTATGAGTCAAAGCGGTCCGGTACTTTGTTTTTGCAGCATACTATTTTATAACTGCCCAAAAATGTCCGCCCAGACCTAGAAGAACACGTAATAAGTGTAGGTCATAGCTATTCATTGCACTTTTTCTTCCTTCGTGCTTTTTGTTTTTCCGTCAAAAACTCGTCCCTGGAAAAGTACTGCTCTTTGAAAGAATTCGCTTTTCTTGGTGTTGATTTTAAACCTGGCAGTACTCAGTGCTTCGCGCACCTGAGACAAATGGTTCATGTCTTCTTTCTTTGTTCGGGAATAGATGATAATGTCGTCGACATAAGCGTTGCAAAAATTACCCAGAAAGTTCTTGAGTATTTCGTTTATCATCTTCTTAAACCAGGCTCCAGAGTTCTTCCACCCAAATGGTAGTCGGTTAAATTCGTACACGTCGAATGGTGTTCCAAAGGCAGTAGAGCGCTTTGTGTCTTCTTGTAGAGGCGCCTGCCAATAGCCTTTGCAGAGATCGATCCTGGAGAACTAGGAGCACCCTCCTGTCTAGCTGATGATGTCATCGACGCGTGGCGTAGGGAAAAGGAAAAGATCGGTCTGGGAATTGATTTGTTGAAATTCTGGGCACAGGCGAAACGTGCCATGTTCTTTCAGTAATATAGTGATTGGGGATGCGAACGTGGACGTCGAGGGTCCGATGACCCCGGCATCTAGCATTCGCTGCAGCTCCCGCGTAAGCCATAATTTCCTTACGTGGGACACGCTGTAGGCTTTTTTTTTTTCGCACTACAGATGTGTCGCGTAGTTTGAATGGAACCTCAATAATCGCGGTTGCTGGTGGATATGATTCCGCGCATATCAACTCTGGGAATCATGTTGGTAGGTCCTCACACCTCTTCTCAGTTCTGAGCATTTGAACTGGAGTTGCAGGTGGGTTATCCGCAACCTGGTCCAGCGTTACTGCGTCCTTCCAGGATATGCTCATTTGGAAGCGCTTCCTACTGGGTCGTGATAAAATTCACGCGAACTAGACGTCTTGTGCGACGAGTGCCTCGACCGGGATTTTCTTTTTTCTTAAACTCGACTTCCAACGTCGTCCAGTTTCGCATCAGTTTAACATTGTCATCATAGCTGTGAACTTCGATAGGCTGACCACTTCGTATCTTTTCTGGGTCCACGATATTCTTGTTCACAAGACTGATGGATGCTCCAGTGTCAACTAGGGCATCCACATGCTTCCCACGGCGACACCAGGGGCATAAAAGATGTTGTATTTAACCAAGTAGACAGTCGCTTTCTTCGTTATCAGGAGGGACTGTGCTCCCTCTTTTTTTAGTTTTTCGGCTGGTCGTTAGCACCGCTGTTCACGATGCAGTGGCATGTATCGTTGCACGCGCATTGTGGCCCTTCCACGATGTGGTTGCACGCGCGTGCATTCGCACGTGCTTCGTGGCTGGCTGTATTGGATCTTGCGTTCATCCAAGGCTTGCTACTTACCTAGTTTACTGAAAGCTTTTGGTCGCTGTGGGTGTCGACGATCGCGCTTCTGGGGTTCGTTAGTGGTCGTTGTTGTCCGTAGGGAATGGAGTGGTGCACGAACACACCCTTCAGTGAATACAGAACGCCCTCGGGTCTTCGATGGTCTTTGGAGAGTGCGCTTGCACTAGCCTTTGTGCATATTTGCTCATCCCGTGGATGACCAGTGGGACGATCATTGTTTCGGGTAAATCGGAATCGGCGAGCTGCAGAAGTCTTCGCTTCTCATAAAAGTAGTCTAGTAGGCTGCCTATTCGATGTTTGCAAAATATTGCCTGATCCCACCCTTCAACCGCATTTTGGTCAAACGATGTCGTGAAGCTTTCCTTCCACATATCCCACGAATCGTTGGTGTGCTCAGCCATACGAAGTTTGTACCACTTTTTGCATTCCCTGCGAGAAAGAGCCTGAAATTCTTGATCCGCTCGCTGTTTTCTGCCCAGTGCTTTTTCTGACAGGCATATTCATAGAAGTCCAGCCAAGTAGAAGCAGCTGAAGATTCGCCGTCAAACATATCTCGCTTTACGGTCTCTTCACGCCTACGTTCTTGCACTCTTATAGTTTCCAACATGGTGGTCCTGAACTGCATTTGCTGTTCCATTTGAGATACTTGCATCTGTAGCAGCTGAGCAACAACCGATGCGATGTCTCCACCGGCCGAAATCACTTGACCAGAAGTAGTGGTCGGCTTCTGAAACAACTCCTGGAATTCCTGCACTCTGATATTTTTGGAAGAAGCTCTTTCGGCGACAATTTCGCTTTCCCGGCGATGAAGGAGATAGATTTTATGCTGTTAGCTTCCCGGGACATTTAAACTGTTTCCTCACTGTCCAGCTGGCAACTCTCCACTATTGGCTGTCATTCTTCGCCAATCGTCAGAAATAACTAAATCCCCATCTTTCTTGTAATCCTGTTGACTGCGCCAAGTATAACGGTTCGTGAACGAGTAAAGATTAAAACTGGTGTTTTTGTTCTATCAGCCTCTTCATCCTCCTCTTCTTTATATCCTGGCCTATCGTCCACTTCCTTCTTTCCTGCCTCTTGGAACACTACAAGACAGAGATTTAGAAGTGTCAAAACGTTTGATGGAATTATTGTGCGCCTTTATGGATCTCTACTGAAATAGTTTTGACTAAAGGGAAGGAAAGTTTTTACTGGGAGAATCAATAACAATACTGATATATCGGAATGTGTTGAATAAGCGTGCATTGTGTTCGGCTTCACAGGCAAAGAGTTTCTTTTGTATTATTTTTCCTCTAAAACAAATTTTGATGTATACGTGTTCTTGGAAGCTTAAGGCTGTGTAAGCTGTTTTTGTATCACCTAGGGTATATGTCAGTGTATTCCTTGTTTGTTTGTTTTTTACCACATTTGCACAGAAGTTAGTAAGTTGCTTTTTTGTGTCCTCTGTCCTTCAGTATAAATGCGAAAATGTTCCAAAAGCTGGGATTCATGTTTAAAATAAATACCTTCGACTTGCATAACAATACCAACAATTTATAAGGCGTTTCGTCCCCTATGTGGGAGAGATCATCAGTGCGGCCTAGGAACACCCAACTAGATGCCAGCAATCCAACGCTTGCCTCTGTCCTTCAGCATGTAATCTGTTACTTTATGTCGCGGGTAGTGCAATCTGGAGTGACCAAGCGACAACCGAAACATACCTTCTGGCGAATGCATTGTCCCGAAAAGCTGAACACGCATCCAGACATGGTATGAAGACGACAGTACCATGGCCAGTAGTATTTGATCCTGGCTGTTGTTTCTTCCTGTTTAAAAGCACATCAATGTGACTCACTGTGAGAATCGGCCCGACATCACCGTGAAAGGACGCGGGAACAGGCTCTTTTCTTGGTGTGTTTGCGTTTGCACGTGTGTCCCAGTGTGTGAGTAAACTGGCGACGCTCGTGCGAGCTGGGGCAGGGGACATTTTTTGAGAAGAGAAGAAGACGAGGACAGCACGTGGTGTAACCTTTTGGAGGGATTCGGAAATTAGCTTCGCTTGTAAATAGACGTGTTTTTTTTTCGTCCACCTATCCGCGGAGTCCCGTCTGGTTTACTCTTCCGTCAGCGACCATCAGCTGCCTCCGTCGTCGGGTCCCGGCTCAATCTCGAAGAAAGAACATCTTTACTGGCGCAGGCAGCAGGATTGCGTCAGCGGACCCCCGGCGGCGTGATCTTCACAACGGAATCGGCGGACAGTGACTTGACGCGGCTTTGGTGGAGCCTTCTGAAGAGAAGATTGGACCACTGACCTACTTCATGGTGACAGAGCTACCTTGGACCAGATGCCGTCCCACGCCAGCGAAGAACACCTGAGTCTACCGCTCGGACATCATTTTCGTGCCTGACTATTCTGAGCAGCCGGCTGCGTCTGTGATCCATCGGCAGTCGTTGACCTTACGGTAAGGTGATTCTTTGACGTGTGCTCGCCATGGATACAGACAGTGCTGAGCGGCGGATGTCGTTCTAACGCCCGAGCAGAATAGGGGTCGGAATAGGAATGTTGACGGGCCAGGTGAATTGTCACCTTTGAGTGGATTAGTGGCAAACTCGCAGACACAAGGGGATGGGAACGGAGGAGTCCGATCATACAGCTCAATTGAAAAGGAGATACAACCTATAAGGGAGAAAGAACGGCTGTTACGGCTCGAGCTAGAACTAGAACATCTACGTTCAGAAAACCGAAGGCGAGCCAGTGGAGGCGGCATGGAGTTCAACCTCCGAGATGAAGTTTTTCACTTTTCGAGATTGATGAAGGGAGTGCTGACTCCCATGGCCGTCGTCCGACATATTAGTGCCGAGCTGGTTTGATGGTGTAGAAAACGTCTTCGAGTCATATGAAGTCCCTGAGCGGCTCAGAGGATATCTTGTGCGACCTTACTTCACGGAGAGCATGCGTGCACTAGTGAATAAGGTGAACTCGGGTGAGAGAAGTGGGTATGGTGCGGTCAAAGAACGGGTGTTGTTAGAGCTCGGACTGTCGCGAGCTGAGGTCTGGAGGCCATTATTGAAACCACCACTTCTCTCAAGGAAAAACGCGAGAGCCCAAGGCAGGGCATCGTACCTGAAAATTATCGGGTGAAGTGTTTTAAATGCAAGGAATTGGGGCACTATTCCCGCGAATGTCCCCGGACGAAGACACCAGACAAAGAACTTCTGTTTAAAAAAAAAAGTAGACGCCAAGAAAGTCAAAGTGGAGGAAGACAGCACGTGGTGGGACCTTTTGCATGGATTCGGAAATTAGCTTCGCTTGTAAATAGACCTGTTTTTTTTTCTTCCCCCTATCCGCGGAGTCCTGTCTGGTTTAATCTTCCGTCAGCGACCATCAGCTGCCTCCGTCGTCGGGTCCCGGCGCAATCTCGGAGAAAGAACATCTTTACTGGCACAGTCGACAGGATGCCAAAGTGGAGGAAGATTGCAGCCATGAGCCCGACAAGGTGACGACCGTGGTGGGCAAGACCGGCGGTAACAACTTGGACCCCCAAGGTCAGAAGAGGTGGGACCCATCAATCCGCGAGGCGCCTCAGATTCTGTTACAGGCTGACGACACAGAGCGGTCGTCGAAGAACAATCGCGGCTGCGTGTGTGTGCAGGCGGGCGTTGACGGCAGAAATGAGCTGAACGTCTCGCGTGCCGGGAGGACGTCCCAGCGAGCCGAGGATGACCGCGACGAGTAGGTGAACGTCGACGACGAAAGGCCGTGCACGTGGCCTGGGCGGCAGGCATCCCAGCGATCTGAGGACGAGCCATGTGTGAACTTCGACAACGTCGAGGCCGGTCCCGACATCTTACCTGAATTGCACAAGTTCCTACAAACCTATAACGACCACGTTGAGAACATGGGCGGCGGTTACAAAGAAGAACCGAGGGTATCTTCCGAGAGGCGGAAATGCCGGCAAGCCGAAGATGACGACGGCGAGAACGTGGACGACGACGAAGGACTAAACGTACCGCCTGGGCGGCAGGCGTTTCGGCGACCCGAAGACGACGATGGCGAGTACGTGGATGACGAAGAAGGACCGGACTTTTTGCCTGGGCGGCAGGCGTTTCTTCGAGCGGAGGATGATCACGACGAGAACGTGAACGTCGACGACGAAAAAGAACCGAATATCTTGCTTTGGCGGCAGACGTTCTGGCAAGCTGATAGTGACCGCGGCAGGGAAGTGGGTGTCAACAAAAAGTCGGATATCTTGTTGGGTGGCTGACGTCACAGCCGGCCGGTGAAGATTTCAGGAAAAGCGGGGACAGCGACGAGGACACCTTCTTCGAGATGAATATGTCCCAGAATATAGCTAGGGACGCCGATGAAGACTCAACCACCTGCCAGTCGGCCACGTATGAGAGAGCTGGGAATGCAGAAGACGTCGACAACGGCGACCGCCTGCGAGGCCCCTTCCTGATTCGTAAATCAAGACAGAGTATAAACTGTCGTCGCTCTTGCGCGGAGAAATTTCGGAACCAGCTACACACCATCCGATTCAAGCCCCGCCAAAATCTGGGTAGCTTAAATAACCTGTCGACAAAGAGGTCTAGGCTAGGAGGCTAGATGCTGCGCTATTCTCGGCGCGAATTTTTCACTGCTTTGGAGCCTTGGCGGGCACAGTAAGAATAATTTTACTGGCCTGTGATTGCATTTTGGTGCAAATTTTTTTTTTTTATAGTTTAGATTCTGACGGGTTGAGTCACAAACTCTGTGTAAGGTGTGTCTGATATGCGTACGCGTTTGAGTTTAGTTGCTATATATTATTTTTGGAATTTTGGGTCTGAAAAATATACTTAGTCGGGAGGTGGGAGAATCGGCCCGCCATCACCGTGAAAGGACGGGAGAACAGGCATTTTTCTTGGCGTGTTTGCGTTTGCACGTGTGCCCCGGTGTGTGAGTGAACTGGCGACACTCGTGCGAGCTGGGGCAGGGGACATTTTTTTGAGAAGAGAAGAAGACGAGGACAGCACGTGGTGTAACCTTCTGGAGGGATTCGGAAATTAGCTTCGCTTGTAAATAGACGTTTTTTTTTTTTTTTTTTCTTCCAGCTATCCGCGGATTCCTGTCTGATTTACTCTTCCGTCAGCGATCATCAGCTGCCTCCGTCGTCGGGTCCCGGCGCAATCTCGAAGAAAGAACATCTTTACTCTCACCTTTACGCTTTTCTAATGCCTACCCCATGCTTGTCGTTGTCTTTATTCTTTGCCCTGTGATTTTTGTCCTAGTCAAATCATTTGGTACAATATCTCAAAAGGCAAACATAATGGTAAATATAAACGAGCCCTGAAGTACTACATGTGCAACAACGGTATGCAGCTCTCAACCACGATAACGCTGGGTCATTAGAACACTATTGCAATCTCGTATGCATGCTATCTCTCTAACTAGTTCGATTTCTGGCGAACGAGCTGTGTCATTGGAGTGTTTTAGTTGCTTGGCCATTGCAGCTTTTATCAACCATGACTGCATAGTAGAAGACTCTAAAATCGAGGAACAAGTTTTGGTTGTAAAAAGGTTTTGCGGGGATGTGTGCGTGGGAAAAGAGCTTCTTCAATTTGCCATATATGTTGTCGGGACAAGTCCTCCCATATTAATTTAAGCAAGAAGACAAAAACAACTAGCGTCTGTTTGCCTTGAAGTTTCTTCGGTTTCTCCACCTCCACCTTTACGAGGAAAGTGTATCGCGCTTTTTCATGGCGGGGGTACTAATTTTATTATTACTACCTACGAGCCTGTGGGTACGGCGTGTCCCACAATGTAATATTTTTGTGTGTTTCGTCTAGTCAAAGGGCCGATACAACAATTGTTTTGTATTTTCAGTAAATACCGCTTTAAAATATTCGTTCACATTTGTGACTAACTAAACGCAACATTTGTTTTTGCTCACTCAAGAGCAGGGGCAGAAAAAAACGTAAAATATTAGCAGCATTCTCCCACTAAATTGCAGCTATATCAGGCGGTCACTCCATCTGGTGTCGATTTTGGGCCACCAGTGATTGTCATAGCCACTTGTTGGGGTTGGTAGAGCACAGGACATGCGCTGAGTTTCAAGTATAGTTAAGGTTTGGCTATTGTTGTCGTCGCAGCAATTTGGCACCAGCAACTACCCGAATGCATATCAAGGCATTGATTCTCCCGAGCTAAAATTGAGTGCTAATGTAGTGTTCGTGCCCACTGTATGAGCTGTATTTCAATATTGTCACTGTCGGGATCGCAAAGCTTGATGAGAAAAACCTGGAGATTGTATAGCTGACAAGCGCAACAATGCAATCCCACAACATTGGCATCGAGGTTAGCGAAGGAGAGGCTGAAAAGAAGACGCTTGCTTTTATTCTCGAAATTACGCTGTGACAAAGGCGCTTTTTCGTCAGTGGCGTTGCATAGCAACTTGAGGGCCACTACCGTCAATAAACATGTGGATAATAAAAAAAAAAAAATCGACGCACTATTGCTGCACAGCCAAATAATCTTGAAAATTCAGCTGTGCCCCAGTTTGAGGTAAGTTCTCCGTGAGGAATTTCTTCTCGAATCAAACCTGAAGGCAATGTCAAATATGTTATAAGCTTAAGGAAACTATATTAACAAAATAAAGTGAGTGTTTCTTTTTTTGGTTGTTTTAGAGGAAACAAATGACCCTTAACAATTCAATTGTGGCCTTTGTTATTATAAACGTTCTCAACAACTTCTGATTAAAGTCATGCCGCTTAGGGCGTCTAAAGCCTGTCACACTCAGGCATTTGTTTTCCCGTTAGTGTTTATCACCTTTGTTTTCTTGAACCACACCATCATTTAGCGCACCACAACGTTGCGGAGTAAAATGCATTGCCACAGACTTATTCTTACTAATTGTGCAACAACAGTGCAGCCACGATCTGCCGATTATAGAGGATTGGTGGTCTGGAGTGGGGCAAAGTTTACTATGAACAGGGAGAAATAATTAAAAAAAAAATTGTCCAGTGTCGATCTCCCAAGGTCCAGTGTCTGGCTTCTGTGGGCATCGTGCTTTTTTATAGCAGCCTCATGTGCGTGTGTGGGCTGCTGCTCATTTTTTTTGTGTGTGTGGGTGCAGCACAAGTCACTAAACGGAGCTCTACACTGGCATGCCAGACCAGAAGACTACACTTATGGGCTGGCATGCCGTATATTTATGCCTTCGAAATGTTGCTCTTATTAAAGATTTAGCTTTTTGTTGTCAAGAGGGTTGAATGTATCCACTAAGAGTTTTCTTTATTTCAGAGGGAACATTTTTCGGCAGCTGCACAAAAAGTAAGATGTAGCCATATTGTGTACTTAAACTATTTTTGTTCACCGGTCACTGTTTCAAAATTTCAGAGGCTTTTAAACGGCCACATAAGGCTTGTAAAACAATGCCCCATTTCGCTGCAGCTCGCCTCTGCAAACACGTTTCAAGGTTACAAGCACATACTTCTTCTTGCCGACGAATGAATATATATTAATATGCAGCAATAATATTTTTTTTGGTTCCTGCGTTAGGAGTTGGAAATATTTGATTCAAAATGGTGACCGAACAACGTGAATTAACTGACATTAAAACCTGCTTTCTTTACCTTGAACTCTTGTGTGAATTTGTATAAGTTTTTGCAGGTATTCTGCTGAGGCTTGGGGCGTACGGACAGGGAGGTAGCCAAGCCATCAAGATGAGACTTCGGCTGATTTAGAAACTATGCGAACTATGGTGCAAGAGACCCGGACACTCGAACTGAACAAACAGCTAAGCCTTTCCGAAATCGAAATGTTGTCCTTGCAAAATATGCTAGCTGTTGCATTCAACACCATTTATTTCATGTAGAGATTAAATTATGCCTGCCTGATTGGGCTCAGATACACAAGGACACGCTGAACTGGGATCCTACCGAGTCAGAGCAAACCGGGTCACGTCATGCCGGGTCACGTCATGCCGGGTCACGCAAGGACGAAGCAACACACCACAACCCGGGTTTGAATTTCCGCCTTGATTTAAACATCGAAAGCATGAGAACACAATCACGCCAGGACACACCGGCGTATCAAAACGCGAGTCGGCTTTTCCGCTCTGGTGAAAAAATGAGCGCATCTCCATGTGGTGAATAATATTGATTGGAGCGAATCTCTGGTGGTGCTGCTGATACTGATTTTATTAATCGTAGGTAGTGCTGATGGTGCCGATTTTTGTTTATTGCTCATAGGTAATGCTGAGTTCCGGGTTGTGTTTCGACTTCAATAAAACTGCTTTACGGTCGGTGAGATGCAGAGTCATTGGTTCTTCTAGCGGATCAGCTAGGATCCCTAGAAGCCGTAGGAACGCATCTCCACCGCTCAAGTCAACGGTTCATGTCAGGAAGAGAATGTGTGGTATGGAACGTGGTTATATACGCATTTGAGCATTTGACCGCAGCGCCTTTTCGTCTATAAACGTTGAGCCAATGGATGCAAAGTTTAACGGGATCATATACGCATTTGACCGCAGCGCCCTCTCCTGTATAGACGTTGAGCGGCTACATGGAACGTTTCATCCATGACAGAAATCCCAGCTCTTGAGTTACTACCACATCTCAGAGCCCCCTACTCGTCCCGCAGTCGTGGCCGAAGGGTTCAGGCGATGGGCTAGAAATCCATTGGAGTCTTCCCGGACAGGTTCGAATCCTGTTGACTGCGCAAACATTTTTTTTTTTTTTTTATGTGAGCACAGGCTAGCGGACGGACGGAAGGACGGTCGGACAGACGGATGGGCGGACGGACAAGGCTAGACCCTAAGGAGCGTCGCCCCTAAAAGCGCCAGTACCTGGTCCGGTGGATTTATCACTGGGACTGAAAAGCATTATAGAAGGTTAATGAGAAAACTTTAGGTAATTAGACAACATAGCATAACGACAACCCCCCATCTCAAGTCCATCAAGCCTCATAAAAGCACGGTGAAGGAGGCGCTCGTTTAACACTCAACTCTCTTTTTTTTTAAATATGTTTCAATAAAATACTAAATGTCAAACACTCTATGTGCTTCTTTCACAACTCAGTAAATTAACAAGCCAACGAAAGAAATTATTCAAAATAGAAACATCGTCCATAGAATAACAAGGTAATAAATAAGCTTTCCAAAGCTTAACGTAAGCAATATCTAATCTGAACAAGTGACAGCAATTTTATGAAGACTTTTGCACTTGTTTACGATTAGAGGAATCAGAAAGAAAAAGTTAGTTCGCTATTTAATTGTCTAAATTTTGCATGAATGTTTAACCATTGCACATATCAACCAAGTAGTATTAGTTAGATTGTTTCTGAAGGTGATTTACTGTAATAAATGTAATTAAAAGCATAAGCGACTAATGTTTTTCGGCTTTTTAATGAACCTCTTTTTCTTCAGATATGCGACGCTTCTTTGGAGAGCGTACTCGTTGCCCTAAAATGTGCAGCTATGAGGTAGAAAATCTATATTTGTAAAGATAAATAGTTATTGTGCAGGTTTCATAATATGCAAATATATTGTCCTATAGGAAGGGTATTATTATATGCAATAAAGCCCGTTGTATGCAGAGCGAAGTAATGTTTTGTTTAAAGAAGCCTGGTTTTAAGGTAGTGAACTAGGCCAGTTGGTTTATGTCGTACATGGCATGAAAAACTCCTCAGAAAACGCAGGCCACGAAAAACCCATACAAATGCACCTTTGTATGTTCTTTTTCGTCTTCCGTGTTTCTAGAGCTATTTTCTCATTATATATAAAGCCTAGTTTTCTAAATTCCCCGCTGATTGTTTACTACATATGCCATTTTCCAGGAAGTTTGTTTGTAAAAAGGGACCCTAAGTTTGTATTTAATGATACACTGTTGAAACCTTTGTTTAGAATTTAATATTGCAAAATTTATTTGTAGACTCCCATCCAGACATATGTCGAACATATGAAAGCAAAACATTCGTTCCTGAGCTCCTGATTAATATAAATATTATAATATTATTGGCATTGAACATTTTTATAGGAATATAAACTCGCTTGCTGTTCGGTTGAAATCGATGATTTTCAACGTACTGCTGAGGAAAGAATGAAGAAGTGGAAGAAATATTCTTTCGACGGGGCTCGCGCCGATACCTGTCGCTTGAAATTGTTTTTTACGGGACCGTCCAAAGCGCTTCTCCAAGGAAGTGACACAGAGACAGCGGAGCCTCGTTGCGAGAGACGCGCTTTTTCACGACGCCCGGAGGGTTTAGAGTCGGTTCTGCCTTCCTCTGAAACCGACACCTGCAAATGAGCATGATGGGCCGCTGAGTTCTGCGGCCGCCTCAGGCACACGGGCGGGCATTGTTCGGACCACGTTCAGGGTGAAAAAAAAAAAATGGTTCTTGGGGTAACTCGTGGTAATGCGCCGAGCACGCGAGCACCTTCGGACAATGGGCAGTTGGAGTCTTCTTTAACCTCCTCTTAACTACGGTCTACTAACGCTGTGGAGGGCGGTTTGTGCAGAATCTTATGCAATGAAATATGCCTCACCATGGGGCGCTTCAACGTAACGCACCTCCGGCTCAGAATTTGGAACCCCTCTGAATGAGATCCCCGAAGAAAGCGCTGACGAGCCGTCGCACTGACCGCGTTTCTCGTTAATTGAAGCGACTTCGGAGATGCATACTCAACCCCCAATAAAAAGAAATCTGGCATACAGGGACAGTACCACAATGAAATATTGTCGCTGTCTCTACAGCTTTTACTGACCATACTGCTTTAA
The DNA here is from genome assembly GCF_016920785.2 of Ixodes scapularis. Lineage (NCBI taxonomy): Eukaryota > Metazoa > Arthropoda > Arachnida > Ixodida > Ixodidae > Ixodes > Ixodes scapularis. The sequence goes on along the minus strand of NW_024609883.1, from coordinate 1,871,988 downwards.
ATCGGCCATTTCGCTTTATTACCTATACTACTTTATTGACAAAATGCACGACCTTGCTTATTTCATTATTTTTTATCACACCATTTTACGTGATGAACTAATAACACCACCTTCTTATAGATCGTACCGGTGGATCACCTGCATAAAGTAAGAGGGATTTCATGCAATACTAATCCTTGTTTTTTATTCGTTTATCGCACGCACCTCTAATGACTGCAACCGCCGTCCCTCTCTATTAGCCATTATTAGTAACTTCGACTTGCTTCAACTGCTTTGCACAACATACCTGAGTGGTTTCACGTATAAGTACGGGTATAAGTCAGGTATCTGTTATAGATTTTGTGTATATATCTGTGTGTGTAGGATCGCGGACTGAATATTTTTTAATTTTTGAGTCGTTAGTATTTCATTGCGTTTTGTAAATAATTTTTGCATTGCTTCCCTAATTTTTATTCCATGGTTACTTCTTGTAATCTGCTCGACCACTCCCCTCTACTATGCCTATGCCTTAAGGGTATAAATAAATAAATAAATTTAATGTTTTCAGTGCCCTGATTGGACGGCCAGGGCATTCAACAAGGCGTCTTAACCCGTGACCCGACGGGCCATTGTGGAGTTTAGAACGGTCTCGTGCGCGACCCTTTAAAGTTCATCTCCCGCAAGGTCCGGCGGAACTTGTCATGCGCGGCAGGTACTATGTCCAGGGCCTACGAAGCCGCCGCCGTCCTCAACGTGCGCGGTAGGAAACCTGACGCCGTGACGTCCTTAATTTCTAAGCGGTGCGCAGCAGTTTGTCCACGTCTTCACCTTTTTCTTTCCTTTTCTATGTAACCAGGACATCAAGTAAAATTTTCATTGTGCGTTTGTAATCGAACACGAAGCCTCCCGTGCATTCCTATCGTCACCGACAACCAGTCTTGGGCAGTAATGCGTTACTAGTAACGCGTTACTAGTAAAGCGTTACTGTAACTTTGTTACTTTTTGGTAACTTGTAACTGTAACGAGTTACTCTTTAAAAATGTAACTTGTAACTGTAGCTCTATTACTTTTTTTCTAAAGTAACGATGAAAGTAACGACGTTACTTTTGTCGTTAATTTACAGTGTTTTATGAATAATATATCACTGAGCGAGTGCAATTCGGCCATTCCTTGCACTTTCCAAATCGTCTATTCCGACATTTCGAGTGTGAAGTTGGCCTTGCACCAAAGTTGTGAATACGTTCTTTCTCGGGAGTCATGACCCGAATATAGCCAAGTGTCGATTTTATGAAAAGATATATAGTTATCTTTACGCACGCGCTAATAATTTGTTACTAAACACTGACATCCCATGAAAAAAAAAATTGGTCTTATTCTACGATGGACTAAAGGCAAAAGCTACGGACCGCCAGATCCAATCACTCAGAAATATCATGGTATTGCGCTTCGATGCGCCTATAGGTGCCCGCATCTCGGATCACTGATGGGGACGGGCGGGCAGTGGTTCCAATCGAATGGCACTACGTGACTCATCAATTTCACATTGCAAAGAAAGCCATGGCATACAAGCTGTTTGCACTGTCGGAGCTATAGACCGACACGCTGTTTACAAACAAGCCCGCATTTGCCCACACCAGGTGTGGGCACTGCGCAAGCGCAGAAACCACATTCGCATGAGGTGAAGCTTCTGCGCATGCGCCGTGGCGACAATAGCGCCACCGCAGGAGTGTGACGTCAGAGCCGCGTGTTGGTCTATAAACATGATGCAGAGCTTTTTGATTCGAATTTTCTTGTCCACCCCTTATCAGTGCTAAGGATGTCATAGTTCAGCGTGGAACGTGATTGGACCTGGCGGACCGTAGCCTTGGTCTTTAGTCCACCGTAGGATGAGACAAGGTATCTATGTTGTAGTTTTTCTTTTTTTCTGTTCAAACGCGTTTTAATCGGGTGAATCAACCGTGAACCAACAATACACGTGGAGGGCACTGCGCATGCCTCGTATTTTTATTTGCGCCACTATGGCGTGGAAACTTTCAAGCACTAACTTCGAAAAGCAACTGCTGCTAAGTTACAATATAAAATAAAAAGCGCACTTTTTAATTTTATGCAATAAAACGTTGTGAGCGGCTTTTTCTAGTTTGTTTTTTTTCTAATTTTTTGTGTTATAGAAAAGTAACTGAAAAGTAACGTCGTTACATTTTAAAAGCAACTGTAACTGTAACGAGTTACTCTTTTATTGCGGTAACTGTAACGGTAACTTCGCTACCCTTTTCCGGAAAAGAGCTGTAACTGCAACGAATTACTTTTGAAAGTAACTTACCCAAGACTGCCGACAACCAACCCTCCAATAGCTAGCGTCATCCACAATCTCCCGGTCCTCGACGGCAGTCACCTAAGGTACTTATCGTGGTCCTGCTAAACAACACGAACATCACCATTATTCCGTTAGTTATTTATCATCGGCGCCGCTACCCCGGAGCACCTTCAAAGCGGTGGCTACCGTTCAATTTTCATTGCATCGATCCCCAGCTCCTCAGAAATTAAGAGCAATTCCGGCGTACGCGGCTTCTACCGATATATGCTGACTGCGGCCTGTTTTCTCTTTACGGCTACCTCAAGTATACTAAAGAACACACCAATCCTAAAGAAAACTCTGGCGAAAATTCTGGAATTCCTAAGAGTGTGCTAACCCGTTTTTGTTTCCGAGGGGCTCCCAGGACCGACAAGATTGCTGCTGTGGACAGGAACCGGACAGGACCCGGGCATGAATTGTTGACTGGCAATGTTACTCTCGTGCAACTATTTATTCACTTGGGTCGCAATCGCAATCCCTGGAGAGGTATCCTTGGCCGATTTTTTCGCCGTTCGTGCGGGTGAAATAAGCACCACGACGTCGGTGTTGCGCTTCGGACGACTTGAGAGTTTCAAGGATCATGGCAAACACTTCTGGGCACGTGTAAGCATGTGGGCTTTTTGCGAAAACATTGCACAATAGCCCCGAATAAGGCTCCGTGACGCACAAGATGCGTCAAATAAACCACCGATCGTAACAGGCCCCCAAAGAAAAACAAAAAAAAAGTAAAGAGGACAAGCGCTTGTCCTGTTGATTTCTTGTCCTTGTCATTGTTGTGCTATTTTATATGCTGAAGTAAGATGACTTAACTAGCCTAACAGCGTACCTTACTAGAGGGCGTCTATCACCACCCAGGGTTATCCCTTGCCAGCCAAGAGAGTGAAAGCGGAAAGGAGGGCAGAAAAGAAAAGGAAAGGAAGAGGTTGGAGAGGGGAGAAAAAGCGACTGACTAAATTTCTTTTGTTTACCTACTCCAACCCCGTCGGGGCTATTGCAAGAGTGTGTGTGCCTGTGTCTGTATGTGTGTGTGTGGGGGGGTAGAAGGAATCACAAGTCAATATAGAATAAGACAGAAAAAAACACTAAACATCGTAAGATAAGATCAACCACTGTCAACTGCACACAGAAACTCATCTAGAGGTAATGAACAGATGTTACCGGGTCGCAGGTACTAATGCTCGATTGATCTAGGGACAAAGTTGCATTTAAACAGGTCAGTACGTGCATAAAACGGTGAAACGATAGGTCATGGTGGCGTCTTGTGGACGACGGTACGTGAAACCTTATGTATGTGTCTAATGATGAGGGGCCAAGTGGGGCCAAGCCAGGACACCAGCCTACTAGAAGAAAAATGTCGAGTTGGTATATTGCCTCGCCCAGGGGCCCCGAAAGGTCCAAACATACCCATGGTTCAGATCAACCATCAGGCTCCCTCGTTCCCCGGACCCAGGTTAAACCACGCAAAGCCAGGCGAAGGTGTGTCAACCAACAGGGCTCGGGATTCATGGGGCGAAACTCACCAAGCACCTACTAAAGTAGAAGCGCACTGTGTGTGGGTTTGGCGGCCCACGTGGCTGGGGTTTGTGGTAATGCCACTCGCCACGTATCTAGCACCTGTGGTATAGGCATTCGCTACGGGGTAGTTTTTAAGCTTTTTCAAGGGTAAATGCAGAACCTTCGACGAGGAGTCGTTCCCGAACGTGAGTCATTCAAACACCTTAGACCATTTGGTCACGTATGGCTTCGTGTGATGAGGAGCAGAAATTACTTTTTATAAATATTTTGCAATGCAGTGAGGAATTGATCACTTGTCTTTCGCAGTGTGAGTACTCTGGCGAAACTTGAGGCATTTTGTAGTAACTTTGAGCGGCGTTGCGTAACGTGCCTCCAGAGTGCAATGAGTATCTCACTACTCGTCTTTTCTTGGGACAAAACTTGACGTGGGTGCTGTTGCGGCAGGCGGAAGCAGTAAAGGATGCAGAAGGGACGTGAGGCAACATGAAGAACACTCGCAACCCTTCAGTTTCTTAAGTATGTAGCCACAACGCTTCCTTTCACTTTGTCGTAAGGGAAGTCTTATCGACGCAGTCAAGATGATTCTCGAACATGCGCCACCATTTGTCCAATGTAACCGACAGTCTTCCAGTCCGTTCAAGACAGTAGAAGAGTGGTGGCAGCGTTGCGTATTTCATTTTGGATTCACTCAGTACGCGCTGTAAAAACAATAAAGATTACTCACTTACCTCCTTTTCGCTAAATTCGTTATGTGGCCGAACATGTACGGAACGAGAGTCAAGGGAGTGTATATCTTTCATTATCTTCTTTGTTTATTTACTAATTCTACTTCCCTTCAAACACGAGAAAAACAGACAGGTAATAACTGACAAGTTATATTTAGTGAGCGACTCCAACCTAACGATTGTGCTACACACACACACACATATCTCACTGTCACAAACAGAACCAAAGGTGACGCTGCGTTAACACGTAGCGAGAAATTATATGTTCATGAACTGCTGCTTCAGATGTAAGTAAGTCATCCGAGCACACAGTGATGTCAACGTGGACCACGGCAGCGCCGCCGCCAACGCCACACGATAATGAATCAGTCTTCAAGACCCCTAGCCAGGTGAGCAATCCAGCTCAAAAACACCCCACTCGGATCCTTAAATTATCCACTTTACATTGTCAAAAGCGTACCAAACTCGCCCTTTCTTCGACCTTACCCATCACATGTCATACAATTACAACATATCTAACAAATTTCTCCATCAAATTTTTTTCTAACCTCATGTAACAACTTATCACTCCTATCATACAAAGCGCTATGACCCGTGTAGCAATACAATGAAAATAAATCCCCACCCGACTATCAGCACTCAATAATGAACGTCGCCTGCACAAACGGTCACCCATCACCTCACATGGAACAATAGAGCCTGACTAATACCAGCACAACAAACAGGTACTAAAAGCGTCGGTTTCACCTAATCTGCAGGGGCCTTCGCAATAACCGCTACCACCTGCACCAAGAGATGGCAATCACCGGTAAGCACGCAAACATTCTTGTGCTACCAAAAACTAACGGTGACCACATACTGGTGGTCTACGGCATGACACACAGCTCAGCATTCAACAACGTCGCACGGGCACGCAGGAAGAAACCGTCCTCCCTCCCCCCCCCCCCCCCCCATAGAGGTTACCTACGTCAAGAAAGACCTCCCCACTACACGTAAGCGGATACAACACATAAGATTTCTCACAATTAGGAATACGTAGTTGCTAGTACCAGGCACGTAGCCAGGATTTTGTTTCGGGGGGGGGGGGGGGGGGGGGACCCACCCATGACAAAATGCTGTATGAGGGGGAGGGGGAGAGGAGATCCCAGCAAAATGGAAGATTTTAGGGGGAGGGGGGGCCGGGCCCCCAGGGCCTCCCCCCTGGCTACGTGCCTGGCTAGTACGCTCACCGAAGGCCAAAATATCCAAGCCATCAAAGGCTCTTTGACTCCCAACCAACTTATCATAGCATTTCCCAAAATTGACACGTTCCTGGGTGTCAAACTAAAGCCGGACAGAACGTTCCTCATAGAAGACTTCGAATATGCACAACCATTCTGGGTTCAGGTAAAACAACATTTCTAGGTGGAAAACTTCATACGTTCACAGTCCTCCACCACTTCATCTTCATGAATGATACCACATACCCCACTCGACAAAGAACTGCTGAGGAATAATACACGACACCAGATCTCCCGTAGACCCACGGCCCGCTCCTGGCGACATGAGAAACTACGTCCGGCACTATGGGAAGTTACAACCAACTCCTCGAGAATCGCATAAAAGTCCGCAACCTTATCCTTCTTCGGTGGACGAACTATTAACGTCACACGCATCATGAGCTACCACAAAGCCCGTACAGAGGTCACTGATAGGGACATCAGCCACCTTTTGACGAAGGAGACGACCTCCCATATTGTACATACGATTGGTAAACATATGAAACATATCAGTCGCACCAACGGCCACCCACAGCCAGATCAACACCTCCTTAGACTACGAATCAAACGACCCGGCATGATAGGAGCATTGCACCGGAATAAACACAATGGCGATCTGCAACCTCGCATCTCTGACCTGACACACAAAAGCCAGGAATCCATCAAAGGGCTGGACACAAAGAAGTGTCTCAAAATCTGCTATATCGAGGGTCAGCTTTATGCAGCTCGCGAATGACAACTCTACCGCGCACTCCAAAAGCTAACTCAACAAAGGCTCCATAATACCTGAGGGGTTATCACTTACGTCCAAATCAAGGAAATCCGAAATACATCTAGCCGCCCACCCTAAGCCCCTCGAGGAAAATCGACTACTCTGATTGAGGACCCACAGATAAATAAATCGGTTTAATTCCAACTTCTCGCACGAAGAGCCGAACATGGCTCTTGTGCAGCTGAAGCAGAACACAGCATCCGAACCTCAAAGAATAACCCACGCCATGCACCACAAACTGCCCTGCAAAAAAGACGAATCACTCAAACACATTACCCTGCAGATATGAACTACGGGAGAAATCGCAGCGATACGGGAAAAAGATCACATGGTCCTCCTTCGCAAACCTGGGAAACCCTCCATATACACCAGTCACACTCAGACATATTTCTATGGCATCGTACGCGGCCAAGCTAAAGAAAAAAGGTGGTTTTGATACGCCTGGAATGGCACCTGGGAAAAACCCAACTGTTCGTCCCACTCTGTCGCCTTCCTCAAAAGCTTCACCACACAGGACGTCGCAAAACACATTCGGGAGGAGGTCTACGACACACGCAGTACTTCACAGGAGTATATATTAAAAAGCATATGACATTGTCCCTCAAAGAAGTAATCCTCACAGCCACCATAATACACAACCTGACTTCGGCGTGTTCATATATATGCAAAATTGTACCTCGTATAGGACAATTTGTTTCATTGATCCCTATAGACAATTGTCCAAGCCTTTCCCCCTCGCTAGAGGTACAACGCAGAATCCGTCCTTTTACCCACCCCCTTCACCTGGTAATGAAGATCCCCCAAGCTATGATAAGTTCCACACCTCAGCCATGTAATTCACGCGGGTGGCGTTACGCTCTGCAGCACAACGGGCAGCACAGACGTGCAGGAAGAGAGGCCTCAGAGAGAGCTGGGCATCACACATAAACACCTGCAGTGCATCTTCCTTGAGTGCTCTCCAGAGCAATCGGAGTTCAAAGTCGTTTTCAACTACGATCACAAGACCGCATACACATATAGAAGTCATATTCCTCCCATCCTTTTGCTACCCATCGACCGCAAACCACACATCCACATACTCGGATTCATCTGGCAACATTACGGCCGCAGTACGGAGCGGATTACTAACGGAGACAAACAGGTTCATCAAAATTACAACATGCTTAACGAGTCACTCGTCATAACCACGGCATGAAAAAAGATGAGCTGCAAAAACTTGTCGAACCCACTGTGTACGAACTCACCAACTCACCAAAACACGAATTGTAAGAATAAAACAGCACTATGCGAATGTCTACAAACCGAACACGGGTTCTCCAGCTACGCACAAAATACCTTGCTCGCGGATGTCGCTCTTCACAATACAAAAGCATCATCGCCTCACCACTTCGTAACAAGGCAGGGCCATCATTGCAAGTCTCGGTCAACCCACATAGCATCTTTACCCCATCCCCACAAGTCCTCCTCCAAGGGACACCATACCGCGCATCACCGTACAACCCATCCCAAAATATATCGACCCAAACACCAACCAAGACAGGTCTCAGGCTTGGCATAACTGGCTAAGCGAGCCACCGTACGACACGCACTACATTCACGCCAGGCACATTTGCCACATCACAAAGACTGTATTAGTGGGGCCACGAGGTGATACCGGGCGCCATCACCGGAACGACCTTTCCTCCACTACTGCCGAGGCGCAAGCAATTGCGGAAGACCTCCTCCTACGCAAAAATCCTACACACACGATCACTATGCGCACAGACTGCTTATAGGTTTTCTACGCGCCTTCGGCGACAACACACTCGGCTACCCTCACGGTGGAAGGTATGTTATGTTGTTATCTTCTCCAGGTCCTCCTGGAGTGGATACCGAGCCATCAGGGGGTTGAGGGCAATGAATGACCACATGTTCTCGCTCTCGACTAACCCTCCAACCTTACCCGGCATCTATGGAACCATAGAGTAGCGTGACTACCACCATCAGACTCGTAGCTCTAGATTGCAAGCCATCCGCATGCGCAGCTGCCAGCTTTCTTCACCATTCACATCCTGTTACGACGTGACACCACTTACATATGCCAAGCTCAAACGAACTCCTTACCTTGTGGGATGCTCAATAACTACAAGCATAAAGGCCCTGCTAAATCTTCGGAGAGTACCCAGATAATTAACACGCCTATTGAAGAAGCCCTAAAGCCACCAAATAAAAAATAGCTACGACAGTGCATTTTCTCCACGTCTTGTAAGAAGGCACAAAAGGTCTAGAAAACATTGGATTACCTGTGAGCTTAATAAACGAGTTACACAATGAAATAACTTATTTGTCATTTTTATCCGATCGAAAGACCAGACAGCATTAACTGAATATAAAGAAATAAACGCAGATCTAATAAAAAAAAGCACGGTTATAGTACTATAAAAACAAGTTCCCTTGCCGTATCGGACGACCCCAAGAAAATTTGAAAGGAAATGGGAAGGCTTTTTTAAATCGAACAGAAAGATCTCCAGTAATCTTATTTTTGAAAGTCATCAGCATAGCAATATTTCATTAGCGGAAAAATTTAACTCTTATTTTTTGGGCTCCTGCGCTGCATTGGGATCAGCGGATTGGATGCCTGACTTGGGCAGATATGTTTTTCCTACACTCTTAAGCTCCATAATTTTGATCCCATGCAGCGAAAGTGAAATATTTGTCTTTAGATCCTCACGGAATAATACTGCGGCAGGAGACGATAATATCGAAGCTGAACCAATCAAACCTGACGCATAATTTTTGCGTTGCCCTCTACGATGTATCTGGAATAACTGTTTGGCTACAGGAACTTTTCCAGGCGGCATGAAGATCGCCAGTGTAGCTATTCTGCACAAAGGAGGCATTCTTGATAACATTAACAATTACAGACCCATATCGGTCCTTCCACTGTTTTGAAAGGTTTTGAACATGTAATAAAAACTTGGAGGAGTATATTTCTTGATGAACAACGTCTATTTGTAAAAGAACAGTACAGATAACAGAGGGACAAATCTATGAAAATGGCGATAGTAAATATTAAAGAGCAGTTAAATAATTTAAAAAAAAGAAAACTTCACTATTGTAGTATTTCTTTACTTCAAAAAGGCATTCGACACAATAAAAAAAGTGAAAGCCGTTTACAACTTCCTGTAACGCCGAATTGGAGCGCAGCTTTGGAGGAGGAGGAGTGGAGGGTATATTCCTCCTCCTCCCTCGTGATCATGCCTGCTAGTCCTCCTCCCCTCCTGCTCCCCCTCCCTCTCCTTTACCACCTCCTCGTCCTTCAAGCTCCTCCCCTCCCCTCGCCTCCGCCTCCTCGTCTCTCCTCCCCCCCCTCCACCTTCGTACTGCTTTCCTCCTTGCCGCTCAAGCCGGAAAGGGTCACGTAAGAGCTGTGCTCTTACGCGACCCTTTCCCCCCCGAACCATACTAGACAATGAGGGGAGGAGGAGGAGGGCAGACGTCCGGGGGTCACGTGACTTCGAGGGGACGGGATCACATGACCTTGGGCGGGCCGTCACGTGACTTCGGCGGGGGGAGGGGAGTCACCCCCCGGGGTCACGTGACCTTGGCGGGGGAGGAGGGGGGAGGAGGAGGAGCGGAGGGGGAGGAGGAGGAGGGGGAGGGGCGACGCCGACGCCGACGCCAACGCCGACGCCGCACAGGCTGGAAACGGGTCATGTGACCCCCTCCCCCCGAGGTCACGTGACCCGCCCGGACCATACTACACAATGAGGGGAGGAGGAGAAGGAGGGGGAGGAAGAGGAGGAGAAGGGGGAGGAGGAGGAGAGGGAGGGGCGCGGTTACGCCGACGCCGACGCCGACGCCGACGCCGACGGCGACGGCGACGCCGACGGCGACGCCAACGGCGACGCCGACGCCGCTCAGGCTGGAAACGGGCCCCTAAGAGCTGCGCTCTAAAACAATATCCTGTTTCATAAATACCCTTTCTATGGAATCCGATGTGCGGTTCTAGAACTGATCAGTAGCTAGCCATACATCGAATAGGGTGCAGTATACATGTCTAAATGGCTACCGTTTCGTGCATGAACTAATCACGTATGAGGTTCCACAGGGATCTATTGTAGGACCACTTTTCTTTATTATCTATATTAACGACATCATCATCATCATTTAGTAAACCTTGAAGGCCCGGGGCATTATACAAGGTGGGGGTACTCGCTGAAAGAAAAAGAAAAAACATTATATAAAGGAACAAACAAAACGTGGGTTACAAACTGGAGAACATTGTTATATAAAGCAACAAAACCGGAAAAAAATAAACACTATAGGCATCTTTAAGAAAAAACAGCAGATTGAACAGAAAAATACACAAATAAAACATTTCTATAAACACGAAATGACTCAGCTATTAGTGCAACTGCAGATGGATGGTGTGGGCAACCTGGCGATTCCAAGCGGTTGGCCCAGGCTGCCCCTCCGACAATCATAAGTGGTCATGTTGACCACGAGGGGGCCAAGGGCAACTGGCCACGCGAGCGGCGCTCCGCCGCTGATAAAAGGCCGTCGCAGCGGATGCGCGGGGGCTGTTGGGATCGCGGCGCAGGCGATAGAGCTCATTAAATGCTTACGTGTTGTTGAACCGGTGTGCTGTGTCATTCTGCGAGATGGGTAGCAGCAAGGGAAATCCCACCATGGTCAGTTGGGATATGAATCTGTTAAGATCTGTCTCGGTAACGATATTGTTAGGAAGGCTATTCCAGACTGTTATTGTTAATGGCAAGGCGGAGTTAAGAAACGAAACTGACGAGGCGAAAATTTGACGAAGTTTACAGACGTTATCAATGCGAGGAAATATGCGAGTTACTGGGAATAATAGTGAAGTTCTGATGTCATGGTTACGATAGTAAATCTGGTGATGGTAGTAAATCTTGTGAAAAAGAGACAGGCGTGATAATTTTCTTCTAGATGAGAGAAGATCAAGGTAAGATTTCATTTGCAAAGAAGTGATGCTGGTGTCTTGTGAGTAATCCAAAAAAAAATCTGATTGCTCGATATTGAAGTGCCTCTATGTTCGTTATCAATGAATGTTGCCAAGGGGACAAGATGAATGACGCTTATTCAAGTTGCGATCTTACGAGTGTAGTGTAGGCTAGTTGTTTCACTGATGATGGTGCAAGTTTTAGATTCCGTCGAAGATAGCCAAGAGAGCGGTTAGCATCAGACATCACGAGCGTTATATTCGTGTTCCATGAGAGATCGTCAAATAAGTGAACGCGGAGATATTTGTAATATGGACACTTGGTAATCATCTAGCTGCACATAGTGTAAGTAAGAGAGAGGACTATGAGCACGAGTGAAAGACACGAGATTTGTTTTAGAAGGGTTAATTGTCATTTTCCACTGTTCACACAAGTCGGCTATTATGTTAAGGTCAGCTAGTAGGACTATGTTATTGTTGAGTTTATATACAGATCGGTAAATTACGCAGTCGTCAGCGAAAAGTCAAATACAGGATGTTATGTGATCTGGTAGGTCATTTAAAAATGTTAAAAAGTAGAGGTCCGAAAGCACTGCCCTGGGGGACTCCGGTCGACACAGGAGAACAAGCTGACGACTGGTTGTTACCCACAGTATGCTGATTACGATTGGTTAAAAATTATTCTATCCATTATATCTCGCGTGGATGAATTTGAAGTTGATTTAGCTTGAGCATGAGTAAACTATGGGATACCTTGTAGAATGATTTAGAAAAATCAATGAATATGGCGTCTGTCTGTGTGTTATTACCGATGTTACTGTGGATTTAATGAACAAGTTGCATTAGTTGTGCTTCGCAAGAATATGATTATCTGAACCCTTGCTGGTTTGAAAAAAGGATCAGGTTATTTTCGAAATGGTTCATGACATTCCAATATATTATGTTCTCAAGCAGCTTGCACTGGACAGTGGTTAGAAATATGGGGCAATAATTTGATGGCGAAGTTCGATCCCCCGATCTGTGTACAGGAAGCACTCTGCCAAATTTCAATCTGTAGGAAGCTCGCCGGAAGACAAAGATTGTTGAAAGATAATTAACAGAAAACGAGCTGTGTTATTTAGTGTTTTCAGTAATTTGGAGTTAATTTTGTCGTCCCCAGAACTGGAAGATAACTGCAACCTTTCTATAGAGCTTATGATACCTGAATACGGTATTTTAATGGCAGCCATGGGAGTATCATATGCGTTGTTAATATGAGGCACGCTACTGTGGTCATCTGTGGTAAAGACTGAGGTGAAATAGTGGTTGAGACTGTTGGCGCTTTTTTCATCCGATAATGGCAACCGATCATTACTCATTAGTTGTACAGGTTTAGACGTTTTTGGATTAATTACCTCCCATTACTTTTTTAGATTTATTGCGAAGATTGTTAACTAAGTCAATGTTAAAGAATTTCGCCTTGGCCTCTGTAATGTTTTTCATATAAATTTTAGCCAATATCGTTGTACTGATTCCAAGCAAGATCGGCTGTCAGTTGTTAGGCACAGCTAAATAGCCTTTTCTTTTTTCTGTCAAGTTGGTTAAGCGTTTTTGCGAACCAGGGATTCAATTTGTCACAAGTTATGTTTATTGATGGGATGTAAGTGTCGGCAAGGCGAGCGAGTTTACTTCGGAAGAGGATCCAATTTTCATCGACTGTCCTGCTCATATAGCCGCACTCAAAAATATCAAAAGGCATTTGAAGCTCATTGTTTATTGCAGAGTAATTAGCTTTCTTATAGTCTTAGTGGTTTTAAAATATGGTGATTTTCGCTGAGTCTCAAATCCAATGTTCAAATAAATTACGTCATGTTCACTAATGGGAAAGTGGTATGTTATATTTTTAACAAGTGCAGTGTCAGTCGTGAGGCACAGATCTAGATTATGACATGTCCTTTGGGTTGATCAGGTAGGTAGAGTAATCATCTATGATAGATTAAATGTAAGACATGTGTCTATTGGTTCGCCTGAAATGTGATTCGAGATTGAACGGGTATCTCAAATTATCTCAGGACAATTGAAGTCGCCTAGGAGAATGCATGATGCGTTTGGAGGTTGGTTGAAAATGAACGATAGTGCGCCGTGAAGCTTATAAAAATAACATTAATAAAGTCGGGGGTTTATAACACAGACTAAGGAAGATACACGCGGAGGGGGAATGCAGCCGTAGCCATGCCATTTCAAGGCAAGTAGGGATTTGAACAAAATAAACTACAATATGATTTCGTACTGCAATTAGTGCCCCACCCACACGTCGGAACTGCCCATCACACCTATAAGTATTGCAATTAAAAGTTGCAGGAAACACTTTAGAGTCTTTTACGTCAGGTCTTAGCCATCTGATACAATTTCCTATGCGGATGATACCAGCTTGTTCTTTTCTGGTAATCATTTCCGTGACATTGAGACTGTGGCTGGCATGTTGCTAAAGAAGCTGTGTTCCTGAATGGGATCAAATCAGCTACAGTTAAACGTGAGCTAAAAATATATGTAATTTTCAAGCCAGGAACTATACTTGATGACTGTAATATTATTTTAAATTCTGAAACAGCGTGATTGAACGAGACCCCGCTTATAAGTTTTTAGGTGTTCTTTTTGAAGAAAACTTATCGTGGAACCCTCAATAAATAAGATTTATAAGAACATATTTCGATCCATTCGCATCTTATACAGAGTTAGATCTTTGACTCCAAGTTGGTTAAAGCTTCATTTGTACTACCCTTTAGCGCATATCCAACATCATTACTGTTTAGGGAGTTCGACAACTAGGACAAACCTCAAAAGGTTTTTAGAGCGCAGCTCTTAGGGGCCCGTTCCCGGCTTGAACGGCGTCGCCGTCGCCGTCGGCGTCGCCGTAACCAAGGTCACCCCAAGGTCACGTCACCCCCAAGGTCATCCCAAGGTCACGTGACCCCCAAGATCAACACAAGGTCAGGTGACACCCAAGGTCGCCCCATGGTCACGTGACCCCCAGAGGTCACGTGACCCTTCCCCTAGAGTCACGTGGCCCACAAGATCACGTGACACCCAAAGTCACGTGACTCCCCAAGTCACGTGACCCCCCCCCCCCCCGAGGTCACGTGACGTGACCCCCCTGAGGTCACGTGACCCCCTCAGGGTCACGTGACCCCGCTCCCCCGAGGTTACGTGACCACCCCCCGAAGTCACGTGACCACCCAGGGTCACGTGACCCCCCGCCGAGGTCACGTTGCCTCCCCGATGACGTCATCGTCACTGATGACGTCACCGGCATCCGCATCGTCATCTACATCATTACTGATGACGTCATCAGTGACGTCACTGATGACCTCACCGGCATCCGCATCGTCATCGTCATCATCACTGATGACGTCATCAGTGACGTCACTGATGACGTCACCGGCATCCGCATAGTCATCGTCATCATCACGGATGACGTCATAAGTGATGTCACTGATGACGTCACCGACATCCGCATCGTCATCGTCATCATTGCTGATGACGTCATCAGAGTCCGCATCGTCATCGTCACTGATGACGTCATCAGTGACGTCACTGATGACATCATCGGCATCGTCACGTGACCCCCCAAGGTCACGTAACCCCCCCCAGGTCACTTCATTCCCCCCCCCCCCCAGTACCCTACCCTCCTCCTCAAGAGCTGCGCTCTAATTCGGTGTTACAGGGAGTTGTAAACGGCTTTCACTTTTTTATTATGCAAAAAAGGCAATACGCTGCATAAAAAAACTTACATTTCATGGACCATACTGCCCCGTGCTTTCTAAACCACAATTTGCTTAGCGTTAACTAAATGTTTGATGTAAAACTTGCAATTTGCACACGGAACGACATAATTAACTACCAAACAACTCGTTTTAGACATTCCTTTGGAATAATAATACTCAATAAAAATTAAGGCATGAATTACATAGGATACCTCGGTTAAGAACAACCTTTGGATACCAGAAATTAACATACTTCTTACCTCTATTTATAAAAAGACATCCAGATGTTATGGGAATAATAATAAATAGTGCTTCACGTTGCATCTTCAACTAAAATGTAAAAAGGTACCTTCTGGCATGTCGTTCGGAATAAATTATGAACGTAATTTTTTTTACACATACACTGTGTAAAGTATTCTGAACAGGCGTACTTAGCTACTGTATAAAATATGTCATGTACTTTTCGTCCTTGCGGAGGTAATGGTACCTATGATATCGCACTGCTGTCTCTTGCCGATGTTTTGTTTTTTGCCGGTAATGTGTACTTGTTTTTCCTATTGACTGCTGATGCTGTGTACGAGGGGGGGGGGGACTGCACCGCGTCATGCAGAGCATATCTGCCTTTTTTCCTTTCTCCTTGTGATCCTGTGTCCAAAATAAACAAACAAGCAAAAGAAATTATTCCATTTTTCTCCTCCCAAGCCTTCTTCCCTCCCACATTCCCCAAACATTACAGAGCTGGACCGCTTCACCTTCGGAATCCCAAGCCAGGTTGTATCTACGGCTGGTCACGGACACTCTCGGCATCCTGCATTTCGAACAGACACAACCATCGACAGGAGCAGGCAGAGAGGTTTCCACACCTGACTCCGGAGATACAAGAGTCAAAGAAAGAATAAAAATACTTAGAGACAAGGACAGACAGCACAGTTCTTTCAACTAGCAACGCACACTTACTGGTGTCTTCTTCAATAGTACTATCTCCCTCTTAACGTTTGAGACTAAAGAGGGAGACGCGGAAAATAATATATTTATATACGCCCGGAAAAAAACACAAAATCACCCCCAATACACTAGAAGAAAAAGAAATTCAGAAGGAAAGAAGAGAAGAAAGAAAAAAGAAGAAAAACACTATTGACAAATTCAGATAGAGGGCCATTTGACTAATCCAGCTCTGGCTTCAGGTAGTTCATCTCAACTTTGGACAACGCGAGAGAAGGAGCAGGGATGTTGTGATCGTCATTGACTATCTTGTATGCTTCAATGATCTCTCGGCCGAGCTTGATTTTGTGTCTGCCAATCGTGGTGGTGTCCTGGAACCGGGTTTCACAGTTCGTGGAGAGGCGTTGATGCATAACTATTGGATGAAAAGAGTCGCTCGAAGCACGAGAGACCTCGAGGACGTGCTCTCGTAGGCGGGTGTTCAGGCAACGCCCTGTCTGTCCAATGTATCGGTCACCGCATGAGAAAGGGATGGAGTATACCACCCCCTCTTCACAGGGAACGGTCTGATTGGCATGTTTGACGGATAATCTTTTCAGGGATTCGTTATTGTCCAC
Organism: Ixodes scapularis; assembly: GCF_016920785.2. Classification (NCBI taxonomy): domain Eukaryota; kingdom Metazoa; phylum Arthropoda; class Arachnida; order Ixodida; family Ixodidae; genus Ixodes; species Ixodes scapularis. The sequence continues at coordinate 1,855,126 of NW_024609883.1, read as the reverse complement.
GTGCCTGCACAATTGTTTCAGGCGGAACTTGCACGAGAAGACCACTTAAGTGTTGAAGCGCGATGCAATCGCCTTCAGTCTGTGCGCCGAGTTGTGCACGTATGTGGATCTCCCGATCCACATATGTTAGAAATATTTCGCTGAGGACCGGGGCAAGGCAGGAGCCTATGCAGACACCTTCCTTTTGCCTGAGAATTTTCTTTCCATGTTCGACGAGTGTTGATTGTAGATATAGAGCCAAAAGGCCTAGGAAACCCCGTTCAGATACCCCAGATAAGTTCTGAAAGTCTGAAACTGTTTTTCACGGCAAAAACCCATTATGAAGGAGTTGCCTTAAGAAGCATCATTTCAGTAAAGGAATGTTGGCAGAAGTCTCTTGGTCTTTTTCTGCAAAAGCATCTGTCATGGATGAGTCTCAACCAACCTTTCAGAGTTGCCAAATTCACAGAACTTGTATCTCGACTTTATGACCTCCATTCTACTCCCGAGGCCTTTACCATATTTTCGTTAGACATTAAGGAATTAGTTTACCGATTAGATCTCGCATTTCTTATGGGTTCTGTTTCAAGTGCCATCCACGAACATGGCCCATGGGACTTTCAGAACTCATCTGGGGTATTTGAACGGGGTTTCCTAGACCTTTTGGCCCTATATCTACGATCAACGCTCGTCGAACATGGAAAGGAAATTCTAAGCAAAAGAAAGGTGTCTGCATAGCATATTGAGGTATTTAGCGCTCAAGGTAGAGAGAAGGACAAGACGGAAAAGGGCGCTACTCACAACTACGTTTACTGACAAGAAAGGAAGAGAAAGAAAAAAATAGTCCGCCGCGGAGTCGTGCATCAACCACAGCCCCGTGAATAATAGCGGCTAGTTCATCCAGGCTCGTGTGGGCCCTTCATTCTTTGTTCAAGGAATTCCCTTTCCTTGTTTGTCCTGTCCTTCTTGTTTAACCTGTCCTTCTTCTCTATACCTTGTGCGATAAATACCTCAATATGTTAGACTACCAACTAGCCCAAATGTCAACTTTACTGTGTCTGCATATGCTCCTGCCTTGCCCCGGTCCTCAGCGAAATATTTCTAACGTATGTGGGTCGGGAGATGGAAGCACGCCTTGAAGAGTTGACACCCGTCTTCCGTGTTTTTCGTTACATGGATGATTATTTAGCCATTCACCCGATCTCTGTGTCTTCTGATTCTGTAGTTCAAGCCCTTACTTCTTCATCCTCAGGCCTGGATTTAACAAGGGAAGACAGCTCAAAAGATAAAATCTAGTATCTCGATCTTCGTCTCCATCTTCTTTCGACCTGCATTTGTTGGGCCTTCCAACAACGATCTCGGTAACCCATTCTTCCATTCTGCAGTTCCCGTTCTAAACTGGTAAAACATGGAATCATTCGGTCGCTCCTTTCATCTTCTCGCACAAAATTCTGTTCTCACTTTGCAAGCTTAAGCATTGCAAAACAACAAGAACGTCTCCTTAAAGTGGTTATCCGCAAGGTCGACAGAGCACCATTCTTGTTCAGTTAACTCTAGCCGCCCATAGACCCGGTCCTCCACGTAGTAAGTCTTCACGTGTCATCTGCATTCCTTATGTGCACATCACGGTGCACAGACTGAAGGCAATTGCAGCGCGCTTCAACACTTCAGTGGTCTTCTCGTACAAGTTGCTCCTGAAACAACTGTGCAGGCGCGTGGACAATAACGAATCCTTCAAAAGATGTTCCGTCAAACACGACCATCAGACCGCCAATCAGACCGTTCCCTGTGAAAACGGGGGGGGGGGGGGGGGGGGGGGTATACTCCATCCCTTTCTCATGCGGTGACCGATACATTGGACAGGCAGGGCGTTGCCTGAACACCTGCCTACGAGAGCACGTCCTCGAGGTCTCTCGTGCTTCGAGCGACTCTTTTCATCCGACAGTTAAGCATCCACGCCTCTGCACGAACTGTGAAACCCGGTTCCAGGACACCAGCATAATTGGCAGTCACAAGAACAAGCTCGGCCGAGAGATCATTGAAGCCGATGACGATCACAACATCACTACTCCTTCTCTCGCGTTTTCCAGAGTTGAGATGAACTACCTGAAGCCAGAGCTGGATTAGTCCAAGGGCCCTCTATCTGAATTTGTCAATAGTGTTTTTCTTCGTTTCTCTTTCTTTTTTTCTTTCTTTCTGAATTTATTTATCTTCTAGTGTATTGGGGGTGATTGTGCGTTTTTTTTCCGGGCGTATATAATATACAGTAGACTCTCAGTAAACGGAACTCCAAGAGACCAAAAAAATGTGTTCCATTTAAGAGGAGTTCCGTTTACTGTCATGTATCAGCTGGTGGCCAAGAGATGGCGTCACCGGGCACACGCGCTTATCCCGCGCTTTTCAAGAGCACGGACCTGGGGCACGGGACGGGTGCTCGGGCATTGCAATTCCAGGCTCCATTAAAAGCACATCTGGACGCTCCTCGGTGTCGTGGCTTGAGCTTCGCCCGGGATACATTACATTTTGGCGACGAGTCGGTCAACATACAAAAACTATAGCGGGAACAATGACCACCCAAGGAAAGCTGGAAGAATTTAACCTGACAGCTTGGACATCCTGGGCCGATCGTTTTGGTTTCTACTGCGAGGCACACGAGATAGCGGAGCCTTCAAAGAAGAGGGCTCTACTGCTTACGCTTTGCGGAGCACAGACATACGAAGTAGTGCGAGCACTCGTTGCACCGAGGACACCAGGAAGCGTCTCTTTCGACGAACTCAAGGCAATGCTGCAGAAGCACTTTGACCCCCGGCCGTCAGAGCTCTTCAGCAGAACGAAGTTCCAGCGGAAAGACCAGCAGCCCGGGGAGTCCATTGCAACCTACGCGGCAGCTCTAAAGAAGTTAGCCGCTGACTGCAATTTCGGGATACTGGCGACACAGACGGCTGCGCCATCGCCCAGCTCCACCGGCGTGGCTTCGGCCGCTGCTGGAACGACCGCCGACCCCGCCAGCGCGGACGCCCCTGGAACTGCGGTCACCGTGAGTCCACCAGTACCCAACCCTACCATGCTGCCTCTGGACGTAATGCTCAGGGATCGGTTCGTGTGTGGCATAATGAATGAGCACCTACAGCAACGTCTCTTTGCGGAAACCAACCTAACGTTTAAAAAAGCATGCGACATGGCTGTGAGGACAGAAGGTGGGGCACAACATCAAAGGGACATGAAAGCCCAAAAATCGGAAATTTACGCTGTTAAAAAAACACAATTACATCCTGCGCACCTGGAACAGAAGGAGAAAAGACAGTCAGAACCACTGACATGTTACCGATGCCTAGAACAGCATTCGGCCTTCTCGTGCCTGTACCGAAATGCACGATGTAACTTCTGCCACAAAAAGGGGCATGTCGAAAAGGCTTGTTTCAAAGAAGTCAAGGGTGCATCACCAGTCGCAGATGAAACACCACGTGGAACAACACGAGGAAACTCTGCATTCTGATGATTATCTTTCGGACAAGTCATGGAACCTGCACGAGCTGAATGCAATACGGACATCCAGCACGCTGCCAAAGTTCATGGTCACCCTGAAGATCAACAACCGCAAGCTGGAATTAAAGGTCGACTCGGGAGCTGCTTGCTCAATCATTAGCGAAGCCACGTATCGTCGGTTGTGGCCCAAGAACCCCCCAACGTTGAACCAGGACGGGCTGACCCTTCATGCTTGGTCAGGCGAGGGTTTACAAGTCCTTGGAACGGCGAACGTGCATGTCAGACATAAATCTGAAGACTACATCTTGCCATTGGTCGTCACCCGCGGAACAGGCTGCAGTCTTTTGGGAAGAAACTGGTTTCAAGACCTCAAGATTCGGGTCAGTGGAATTCACCATCTAGGCACCAAGGACAGCGTTGCGAATATTTTGAAGGCTCATGAGGATATTTTTGACGCCAACATCAGGGGGCATAGTGGTCCACCAGTAAACCTGGAACTGAAAGAGGGCGCTACTCCTCATTTCCTCAAATCACGACCCGTGCCGTTCGCGCTACGTCCGGCGGTAGAGGCCGAGTTGAAAAGTCTCGAGAGCCAAGGTATTTTAGAACCAACACAGATCCGAGTGGGCTACACCTGCGGTGGTGGTCCGGAAGAAAGACGGGACCACTCGACTATGCGGTGACTATCGAAGTACAGTAAACAAGGAGGCAAAAACAACCGTGTATCCTATGCCAACAATTCAAGAAATCCTAACCAATTTGCAAGGAGGATTGGTATTTTCTACTCTAGACCTCACGCAAGCGTATCAGCAGCTACGGTTGACAAGAGGTAGAGCTGATCTGTTAACCATTAACACTATAGAAGGCCTATACAGAGTCAAGAGGAGGCCGATTGGGATCGCCGCGGCACCAGCGATTTTCCAGCGATTCATGGAAACAGTACTTGTTGGAATTTCGGTGATCGGGGTATACCTAGATGACGTGATCATCAGCGGTGCGACCGCAGCCGAACACCTGACTCGACTGGACACAGTACTGACGTGACTCGCTCAGGCAGGACTTCGACTCAAGAGATGTAAGTGTCGTTTTGCAGTTGAACCAGTAGAATACCTCGGCCACACCATTGATGCTGCTGGAATACACCCGACAGATGAAAAACTGAAAGCCATCAAGGAAATGCCCGAGCCAACATGCCGAACAACGCTACAATCGTTTCTGGGACTTTTAGCCTTTTACGACCGGTTTTTGGCAAACCGGGCAACAATTGCAAAGGACCTCTATGCACTGCTGGAGAAGGACGTCCCTTGGACATGGCAAGAAAAGCATCGGCAAGCTTTTCGACAGTTGAAGCATGCCATTGCACAGCGAACTGTTCTCGCGCATTACGACGAGAACAAAAACCTGATTGTGTCGTGTGACGCATCACCCTACGGCGTGGGAGCGGTATTAGCTCAGCTCGATGCCGATGGCAACGAAGCTCCAATCGTTTTCACCTCGAGAACGCTCGGCAAAGCCGAAAAGAATTACTCACAGTTGAATCGTGAGGGGCTGGCGATTGTTTTCGCCATGGACAGTTTTCATCGCTACGTCGCGGGACGTCACGTGACGATTACAACAGACCATGAACCGCTGTTGGGGATCATGGGCCAAAAATCTCCAGTACCGACTGTGCTTTCGCCACGGATGACACGCAGGTGTGTTAAAGGAGCGATGCAACAATTTTTGTACTGTGCACAAATACCGCTTAAAACGGATCCCTAACGTTAATGACCTATGAAACACGCGTTCGTTTTTCACCCCACGCAATAGAAGTCCCAGAAAAAAATTTAAGAAAAACGAGCAGCGTTCACTCCCTCAACTCGCAGCCAGAACAAGCGGCCACGTGATCTGGAGCCAATTATATGGCGCCAGTGTTGATCATAGCCACGCGCTGGTGTTGGCAAAGCGCAGGACACGCGCTGAGTTCCAGACATTGTTATGGCTCGGCTGTTGTCGTCGTTGCAGCGATTGGACACGGGTCACAACCCGAATGCTTCTCGAGCTAGCAATTGTCACGAGCCCAAATCGAGTGCCCACGCAATGCTCGGGTCCAATCTATGAACCGCATTCAAATATCGTCACTTGGGTGTACTGCGATCCCCGAGTTACGTCATCAAATTTCGCAAAGGAGAGATTGAATGAAAATGATCGCTTTTGTCCTTGAAATTACACCGCAACAAAGGAGTTTCTTGGCCAATGGCGTTGCGTGTGAGTATCCTTGCGTCCCAGGTGTGCCAGTAAGCTCGTGTAGAGAGAAAAACATTCCAATTGAATATCGTTGCACAGCTCCTTTAAGCTGACAGCTTACGATTATAATATGATCTACTGGGCAGGAAAACAGAATCAAAGCGCCGATGCCTTAAGCAGACTGCCATTGCCGAAAACTGACGACGAGCAACATCCTCCAGGCGATGTCTTGATGTTAGAAGCGCTCACGAAACCTCCCATGACCGCAACAGAACTGGCGGACAACACAGCAAAGGATTCCATACTTGCTAAGGTGTTCCAAGCGGTCAAACATGGCGAAGTGAGAAAGCTGGACGGTGATCGCTTCGTCGCATACAAGCTCAAGGCAGCAGAATTGTGAATTCATCGTGGTTGTCTCATCTGGGGATCGCGCGTGGTAATTCCCGCGTCAATCAGATCTGAGGCCATAGCACTTCTACATGCGGGGCACCGGGGCATCGTTGCCATGAAAGCATACGCTCAGAGCTACTTGTGGTGGCCTGGGATCGACAAAGAGATTGAATTCTGTGTAGCTCAATGTGACACGTGCCACGATAACCAGAGAGCAGTACCAAAGGCCGAAAACCTAAACTGGGAAAGACCTACGGCACCATGGGACACCATCCATCTAGATTTTGCCGGGCCGATCGAGGGGCAAGTCTACCTTATAATAGTTGACGCGTATTCCAAATGGCTAGAAGTTCGCGCAGTTCGGAATATGGCGTCATCTACGGTTATTTCAGAACTGCGCAGCGTGTTTGCAACCTTTGGCATACCACGGAAAGTAATGTCCGACAACGGGACCGCCTTTGTATCGGAAGAAATTAAGAGCTTTTACTCCTCCAATGGCATCGCAGCGGTCACCAGCGCCCCTTATCACCCCGCAACTAACGGCCAAGCTGAACGAATGGTCCAGCAGTTAAAGAAGGCGTTGGCGAAAGGCGAAAAAGGCACGTTGGACTGTACGTTGGCACGCTTTTTATACAAGCAGCACACTACCGTACACACAGCGACGGAAAAAACTCCCGCGTGGATGCTACTTTGCCGAGAGTTGCCATCTCCGCTCGAGAGACTCCTCCACGGACCCAACTATGAACCCACGAGTTCGACAGTCCCGGAAGCATTTTTGGTGGGACAAGCAGTGTGGATTCGCCAGTTTCCAAGTGGACGCACATGGACGGCGGGTACCATCACTAGACGCGTCGGCCCTTGGTCGTGGATGATCGACACCGATCAGGGACAGACACGGCGACATATGGAACATATACGACCTAGAAGTTCCATGCCACCGCGCAGAACGACTACTACACCTTCACCTGTGTGGGACTTGGCCATGGAGCCTTGCGAGGTGTCAATGATGACGATCACAACATCACTACTTCTTCTCTCGCGTTTTCCAGAGTTGAGATGAACTACCTGAAGCCAGAGCTGGATTAGTCCAAGGGCCCCCTATCTGAATTTGTCAATAGTCTTTTTCTTCTTTTCTCTTTCTTTTTTTCTTTCTTTCTGAATTTTTTTATCTTCTAGTGTATGGGGGGTGATTGTGCGTTTTTTTCCGGGCGTATATAATATACATATTATTTTCCGAATTTTCCTCTTTAGTGTCAAACGTTAGGAGGTAGATAGTACTATTCAAGGAGGCACCAGTAAATACGTGTTGCTAGTTGAAACAACTGTGCTGTCTGTCCTTGTCCCTAAGTGTTTTTATTCTTTCTTTGACTTGTATTTTCACCAACACGCTCTTTGATCTTTGACTCCGGAGACACCACCATATAAATACAGACACCAGCTGCGTAAACTTTCTCTTTTCTTCGGGGGGGGGGGCAGGCTTAGAAGTTCCCTGGGGGGGGGGGGGGGGTGCTTTTCTGCGCAATTTTTTTTTTCCACCGGCAAATATGAGTAGATTATTTTAAGGGGTACATTTTGCAGCATATTTATATCGCCACGTGTCCGTCGCTATGTGTCAATGTCAATCACCGTGCGAGCGAAGCCGCGTGTTCATCGCCGGGCACCACGGTGCACGCGCCGGCGAGAACAAATCTAAAATCTTTATTAGCGACTCCGTCGGAGTCACTACTAAACGGACTTTTCGGACAGCTCCGGATAAAGTAGGAGCCCTCTATATGGACTTCCGGTTGCTTTGTTTATCTTTTCTTGTGGTGAAACATCGCAAGATGGCAGGCTGCTTAGGAAGCAGACAAGCGGACGTAAAAGTGATCGATGCCGCGTTACCTTCTCGCCAGAACATGAGATTGAAACTAACGAAAGCACGCTGGGATTCCATTTCCCATGTATTTTGTCAATAAAGGCAACGAGGGCGTTATTTTTTCTTTTACATGCCACAACTAGAAGCTTGTTGCATGGCCCGTGAACAACGTCTGGGTATCCTCGGTAAGGATCCTGGCTCTGCCCCCCCTGGATCTCACCAGTGGGGACACGAGCCCCGATGCCCCCCGTAGTCTGCGCCTATGAAAGACGCGACTGGGATGATTATAATGCAATTAAATGCAAAGGTGCAAGCGAGCTGGACAAGAATGAGAAAAACAATCCCAGGAAAAGGGAAACAAGAGGGACAAAGGAAAAACACAAATCTCCAAACACAGCTAACTACTAAAGTTTAACCCCTCGTTAGCTCAGTTGGTGGAGCGCTGCACTGGAAAGGGCGGAATGTTTTGGTCGCCCACCAGTGAATTAGCTGTGTTTGGAGATTTGTATTTGTCCCTTGTTCTCTTGTTTCCCTTCTCCAGGCGTTATATTTGTCAACGACTGGGATATTGTATGAATACAGTATCTATATCTCTCTCTGTTCAAAATGTGCGCAATGTTCAACGAGCAAAGGGAGAGGTTAAGAAACCGGCTTGCACCAAGAAACAGGACAAGAAGTGTGTGCCCTGCGCTGCGGAGATTGTTTATAAGATTCCCGTGGGTTCCGGTCGTATTTGCATTGGTCAAACAGCGCCCAGCCTGAATGACAGAATGCGAGACCACGTGGCCTCACTCGACAACTACGGTTCGTGCTTGCCAGTGCACTGTAAGGCTTGTGGAGATTATTCGTTACTGGACAGGCTGCTAGTGCTAGGGCACTGCAGAGAGGTTGCAACGGAAGTTGCTTGAGGTTACAAAAATGTATTTATGCGTCCAGGACTCTTTTTATCGTGTTGACTCTGTACATAAGATAAACAAAGGGTTGAAGTTTAATATTAATAAATAGCCTTTGTAAGTGTACAGCAATCGACTTACCGCATGTTTGTGTGGTGCACTCTCATCCCTCCCTGTTATGCCGTTTTACCAAACAGCATCTTATTAAAAGATAACTTTCTGCTACGTGCTATCGCGGTGCCACCTTTGTTTTTTTTAATGATAAGGTGAGTGTGCTTGTGCAAAACTGTGATTGTAACGTAGGAATAGTTCAATGAACATTAGCTGCCAGTCTGCACGCCTGTCATGTGTGTGCGAGTGTGTGCAATTCTCGCGCCTTTTTTTTAGCTTTTCGTGTTATTTTGGTCAACGAACAAGCTCACCAAACCTTTTATTTGCATATTATAGTATAATTAGAACGTAGAAACTTTTTATGACTTCGCAACGTTGTCACAACCTGCTCATATAGCATATATTTAGTCTACTAGAAACTATTACTTTGTACAACTGACAAGGGAACATCTAAAAGATACAAATTAACAGTGAAAAAGGCAAAACAAGAAGCGAAACTAAAATTATTTAGCATTCACAAAGTAAAACCACATACCATGTTAAAATACATAATTCATTATTAGAAATGTACATTTACATCGTTTCCTAATTTCGTTTTTTACATTGTTAAAATAATAGAGTTATTTTCAATTTTATGGAAGTTCATTAAAACGTCTTAATACGTAATATTTTTTGGCAGCTTCTTTGCATAGTTGGTATATATTTTTGAAAGATTATATTGTGTTTTCCTAAGTTGTCTTTAGTTGTTTAAGATGAACTCACTAGAGAAGCAATATTTTATTAGGATCACAAACATGCGTCTATTACCTATTGCGAACCGATTAAGCTCAGTCAGTTTTATTTGAATGCCAGATCTACTAGCCCTGTTCCGTAAGTAGTGTTCTCCACCATCCTTTCATTACACGATTTATTTTTGCCTTTCTTAAGATCACAGCAGGACGCGTAAATGCTTACATTATATATCAGTTTAGAATCCACAAATATTTTATAAACTGATTGTTTTTATGTTAGGATCCACTCTAGTTTGAAATGCAGTTTACAAAAGTTTTATAAATTTACCCTCAAATGCCTTATCGGGTAATTTATGTGTGACTTCCAAGTTAAATGTTCCTGAAAAATTTTGGGACGTAAAAAAAAATGTGCAGCGACAATCTTTTCCTTTCATTGAATGCCAAAACCCTGCTCAGTAAGATTAATATTTCTTTTTGACGGGTCCTGAAGAATATTTCTTCTGTCTTTCTGCTCTTTATGAAAATAAAAATAAATATTTGAAAACCACTAGGTCTATGGTTTCCCAGACAGCACACGACGTCGGGCCAACATTGGCATTTAATTGGCAAACAATGGTCCAATATTGGGCCAATGTGGCCATCGTGGAACCAATATTGGTGATACACTGGAATATACTGGCCAACGTTGGCCTGACTTGACCAACGGCTCACCAACGTTGGTAATCAATTGGCTTAGGCTGGCCAACATTGGCCTACCTCAGCCAATGGCTTACCAACGTTGGCAATCGATTGGTTTAGACTGGCCGACATTGGCCAACCTCAGCCAAGGGCTTAGCAACGTTGGCTATTGGTTGGCTTAGGTTGGCCAACATTGGCCTGTCTTAGCCAATTGGTTACGAACATTGGTAATCAATTGGTTTAGGCTGGCCAACATTGGTATATGTTAGCCAATGAGTTGCCATCATTGGTAATCGATTGGCTAAGACAGGCCAATGTTGGCCAGCTTAAGCCAATCAATTACCGACATTGGTAATCGACTGACTTAGGCTGGGCAACATTGGCCTGTCTTAGCCAGTGGCTTACCAATGTTATATATAATTGGCTTAGTTCTTTTAATGTGCTTAGGGTGCCTTCATGTGCGCTTTGCTTGGGGTGATGACATCAGGCCATTTTGTTTCTAACGCTTATTTTTATTTTTTGTTCTGAAGCGCGTGAAAGAGCGTGTCCCTGCACGCGCTCGTGGCACTGACTGTGCTACGGCGACATTTTGTTTCCTGCGATTTCTTTCTATTTTCCCTGTGAGCGCGTGCTGTCGGCATCGGGTATTACAAACGATGGCATCACCCTAAACAGAAGGACATTAAGGCACTCTAAATGTGCTGATCGCGCACGCTGAGAGCAATCTCTAGCTATGCCTCCGGGGGGAACGATTCTTCTGTTTTCACACGCAGAGCAAGTTAGGAACTGAATTAGAACGCTGTATGCATTGCGAGCTGTAGCAAGTTTGTACGTCCACGCAGAAAAAAACCGTGTTCGGTGACAGGTTAAAAATAAACGCTGGGGAGGAGGTCGACTCCTCCTGATCTTTCGATCTACAAATATGGAAAGAGATGGGAGGAGCTTCTACCACCTGTCACCGACTATAACTAACACGCGTCTTCCCAAAACTGATAGTTATGCTTAGTAAATTCCACACAAAATACAAAATGCACGCTTCCTTCGATTTGTGTATATGTTTATACGGCAAAAAGCATAGTGCCTCTTCTCTTATGCCCATTTAACGACGCAGCCGGGAAACCTTTCCAAAGAGGGGGGGGGGGGGGAGGCAGGGTTCAATTCCGAAATTTCCACCCGCCTCCCCAACCTAGGACACGGGAGTATTGTCAGCTGTATGTGATCTTGAAAATCTCAAGGCAACCCGCTTTGCTGAGCCGCAAAACGCGGCCTATAATTCAGACTGAACCGGACAAAGTTAAAAGATAAATAAAAAGAACTAATAATTTTAGCAAAAAAAAAATAAAACCTTAAACAAATATCCAGCGACTGATTAAGCAATTACATGTCTTCACGAATAAAAAATTGCGTTGAATTAACGTCTCGAACACCCTATGTTTGAGGTAGGAGGTGACATAAAGCTGATGCGCATTTCAATCTGCAAAGAAAGGTTATCACGCAACATATAGACCTTTCCAGAAAAGGGCTGCTGGCCAGTTTGATTTTCAGTGTTCGTGCGTATCGCGCGTGATTTGCTCGCTTTCCGAAGCGACACACAGGTGCGCTGAGCTGCGGAGATCGCACGCTGAGCTGTGGATTTGTAAACATTGGAAAGGTCTATAACAGAGGAAGCTGAGCATTATGCCTGCTTGCCCAAAAATGACTTAAAAGTGCGTACAAAATACGGCAACTGCAGTACTGACTACGGTAGTGACAACGCCCTCAGAAATATAAGCTGTAATAGAGCCAACGGGTTACCTAAGTTGGCGATCGATTGGTTTAAGCTGGCCACCAATTGCCTGTCTTAGCCAGTGGCCTACCAACGTTGGTAATTAGCGGCGAGATGTTTTGGTGGCGCCCTCCTATGGTTCCCCCTTGTGACGTCATTACCTTGCAAACAACAAGTTCGATGGTGTTTGTAAATAGCATGGTGGAAGCCTAAAATCATTGCGCTCTCAAAGGAACACTGCCAACACCGTCGAAATTAAAGTTCCTTCATTCTTCTTATTTCCGTCGATGGTATACCCTTTCCGACGTCATAGTCAGCTCTTGGACCAATCGTGAAAGGGCGACCACAGCGACGCTTTCGGTCGCGCACGTCGCCAATTGATTGGCTTAGTCTGGTGTGATGAGCGATCCCGCAACCAGCCGAAGAGGTCGAGAAAGAAGAAGACGAGGTGGGGGCATGCGAGGAGCGCGAGAGGGGATTCGGGCGGTTGACAAAGGACGGTGCAGACGCGACCAGGCCGGACCTCCGTCGGCGTGACCAGGCGTCAAGAGGCCCGACCCACAACCCACTTCCCACGCAGTCCGGGCGCCAACCTTCCGGAGGTAGACAAGACTGCATGCGTGGCGCAGTTGAACACCCGCTGCCACTCCGTGCCACAGACGTTCTGAGCCTGACTCAAGCCTTCGGCCAACGCCCAACTGCCTCGTCGCTACGTCCTTCGGCCCAGACCTTGGCGGACACCTGGTCATAGGCTGCCACCGGCGTACGGGGCCTGATTCAAGCCTTCGGCCATCGGTCAACTGCCTCGTCCCTACGTCCGGACCTCGGCCCTGACGTCGTAGACCCCTGATCATCGGCTACCACGGGTGCTACGCCGCAAGGACTGAAAAGTCGTGAGCGAGGGACTTTTTAGGGGACACTCAAACCTTAACATTTGTTGAAGTGCTGCTTGGGAGTGTGCTTTACTAAGACCAATGTGGGTTTGAAAGCGTTGATCTTTGAACTTTGGATCTTTTCGTAGATGCCATCAGTGCGAAGCTAACAATTGAAGAATCGGCAGCTTAAAAATGGTGCTGAAGTGGCTGCCAGGGTCTTGCGACAGGGGAGGCTGCAGGAAGAGGCGTTCGGAAGCCGTAATGGCTCCCCAGCCCCAGGACTCGCCCCAGGACCTTCCCCAGGACCAGGCATAGGCTCCCCGCTGAGCTTCCTCCCTAGCCCCTTTCAATAAAAGTTCCGAAAAAAGTATTAATTGATCTCGAAATGTCATTTGCTCGCCAGATAAAATAGTGCACAGACAAAGGATAGGAGGACCTTGCCATTTGTGCCCAGAATGTTTTTCTTGCAGTGGGCTGCTAATAAGAAACAGGCCAGGGGTTCTTAAAACCCAATGTTGGAATAACCAGGATTTAAACACATTGCCATCATTGCATGGCCAGCATTAAAGATATGGCATTAACACTGGGACATGCCAATGAATCAGCTTGACTGCCGATAACGGCCTATTCAATGATTGAACTTGCATACCAATGATGACATAGCCATTGAATTAGTGTGAAAGCCGAAATTGGCATAGCCAATGACATAGTGTGGATGCCAACGATGGCTGAAATACTGGTTTTACGATGGCCTAAAAAAGGTGCCAATGATGGCTGGATCATTGGTTGAACGATGGCCCAACGTTGGCGCCAATGACGGCTGGAAGGTTGGTTGAACGATGGCCCAACGTTGGTGCCAATGATGGCTGGAACATTGGTTGAACGATGGCCCAACGTTGGTGCCAATGGCTGGGCCAACAGTGGAAGAAGTTGCGCTCGGCCAGAATACCAATGTTGGACCAACCTCCGGAGCCAGCGTTTCCCATTGTTGGCCCAATGTAGGTCCAACATCGGTGTGCTGCCTGGGTTATCTGCCTAAAAAAGGACACCACAGAATTGTAATTTTTATTTGCCAAGATAAAACTTTGATCGTCAGCGTATTGATAAATATTTGATTCTGAGATCGTTCACGTATATTTAAAAAGATAGGTCCAAGCACCAATCCCTCTGGGATACTGCATCTGAGGGCAGATCATTAATGTTATGTCAGAGGGAAATATAAGAAGGGCTAATTCAGATTGTGTTAAACTGAATCTGGAAATAAAGGAGTGATCACAAGGATTAAAGTGAGCTGAAGCATTTCGATCGGTTTTATTAGAATCGTTTATAACGGAAGTGTGAGGGTACAATACGAAGCGCACTTTAGTGTCGGGCGAACACGCGGGTTGTAAAAAATTTGGGGCTCAATTGCACGCCGTAAAAGTGCTTCGACAGCGAAGCTGAGATACCACCTGAAACGATCGCCCACTGCATTCTAGACCGTTTTTATGGTAAACGCCACCAGGTGGTACTTCATTCTTCGACGCCCCAAAGAACTTCCGGTTGATAAAAATAATAAACAAAGGCCACCTTAACACCTCTGCTTGAAATGTAGGTGAAATGTTTAACCACCAATTCTCCAGGTGAACGCCAAAAGAGCGAATGAGTGCGAGATCTGGTAAAATGTTTGGAGCATTCTTGTAAACCAACTTGCCTCCTCCAAGACGTAATATTGTAAAGCCGAAGGCCCTCGAAAATTCTCCATTATTGTTGTCCGTGCAAGATCTATGCTTTCTAGCACTGGTGACCTAAGCAAGCTCAACAGGCTTGCAAAGATAGTGCGACCGGAAGTCGCTTGGGACGCAAGCCGCAGTTCATGTGTGCAAACAGGAAAAGGGTCAATACCAAGTGATTTATGAAGGAAAAGTAAATGCACTGTACCAAGACATTTTTTTATTTAGTGGGATTCCCCTTTTGTGGTGTTGGCACCACTTAGAAACACAAAGAAGGTTCCTTGGGTCCGGATAAAGACGTGTTTATTGACTGAAATGCCAACACGCTTCGCTCTTAGACAGGAAAAGTCTGGGCGCTGGCTCAATTGCCAGTGTCACCCGGTCGGTTTCCCGCGCTGGCGCATTAGACAGATTCACGGGAAGTCGGAGGCCCACAAAGAAAACCCGAGCTCCGTAGAGCCAGGGCCTCCGCCGACGAGAGCCCCTGGCCCACCTTCGGGGCCAGCTTATGTAGCCTCGGAGAATGGACGCGCCCGGGGAAGCCGCTACCAGTCGCGTCCATTATAACTCTGAAGGGTGTGCCGAAGTCGCGTTCACCCAAAATGGGCAAAGGAGAGCCGGCCCCTTCGGGGAATTCGGCCTCGTGGTTCCTTGCATCCGGGAGGCCGACGCAATTGGTGACGACGGCTCCCAAGGCCTGCTCGAAGCTAGGCTTAGATAGGGATAGAGGGAACCCCATGGTTCCCACAATATACGAACGATTTTGTACGCTGCAGCTTATGCAAACGCAATATAAACCAAGAAACGCATGTTGGGAGCGCTACGTGCTTCGCAGTGTTCGCGCGCGCCTTATCATCTATCATGTTGTTTTGAAAAATAGTTTCGTGGTTTTCTTATTTAAACAAGTGTCAAAACACCATGATAGATGATAGGGAACGCTCAAACAATATTAAAAGGCGCGCGATGTTTTCTTGTTTCTTTTCGACTACAGTCTTGTCGACGGACATGAGAAACCCGACGAGCGAGTTATATACAGTTTCGCTATGAAACAAATTAAGGCTTCTAAATACTGACAGGATAAGAATGACTGCGAAGACTTTCAGTGTCCCGCCTCCAACGCGAGCGTCGTTGCTTCGATAACGCTTCGTCGTCTTGTGGGACTCGGGGCTTGCACGTGCAGCCACTGAACTGTGGAAGGCCATCAGAGCCTGCTGGAGCCCGGGAAATACCATGAGACGTCCTACCGTACTCCACGTCTTAGTGACGATCCAAATTATAAATTAAATATAGTCACCAATATAACACAGCGGCCAATCGATTGGGGATAGTTTTTACTCTGACAGAGATATTTTGGGCAAAACTTGGGACAAAGATACTCATATACACGCGTAGCACCATAGACAAGAACGAAGGATGGGTTCATGGTTGCGTCGTAATACGCAAATGCATCTGCCAGGTTAGTAATATCTAGTGAGTACTTTTAATGTCGTGACTAATTTCGTGCACGCGAGAATGGGTAGGAACGCCAGAAATAATTCCTGTAGTTATGCTAAATACACCATTCAGCGTGGTTTTTTATAAATGCGAAAGATGTTTTCGGAAGTTACGATTTCCGTTGCTGAATAAGATGCTTTCAAATAAGGTGATTTCAAATAATGTACGAATACTTGAAAAGATAAAACATCTAGGACAGCGACGGAAACCGGAATTTTTGAAAGAAGCCCTATTTCCGTCCCCGTGCTGGATGCTTTATCCTTTCAAGTATTCGTATCTATTCACTAACATGCTGGTTTGCAATTATCAAATAATGTGTCCTATGATATTTCAGAAAATAAAAGCGACCGTATGTGGCTCGCAATTTAGCGACTGATATACCTTGGGTTTGTGGAATGGAATAATCTTAATAATTTCCAATCAAAAATGCACATTACAGTGTGACTACTTTTTTGAGTTGATACTATATAAAATATGTTATTAGAACATTTCGAAATATTTTCCAATGCTGTATATTTTATTATGTTAAAAAAAAAACATCATAGAAATAATTTTTGAAAGGGTAGGATATACTGCGATGAACGTCGATATAGTGATAGCGTAAAAATGCATTGTTTAGTATATTGGCAACAGGAATATTAAATATGCCGTCTACAGAATTGCTGAATATAATGATAGGTGGATTGAGCTTGAAAAATGTATGCTCTGGACCTTTTGACATACCTTTATTTGAGACGTTTTAGTGTGTCTGTCGCTACCTACAATCTCGTTTTTTTAACCATGTTTAATTTACAGTCGGCACGGAATGAAACGCGAACAAGGAGCGCATGGTTTTCGACCCACGCTGAGTCACCTCGAGACGCAACACCGAAGGTTTGGATGCACTGAGCAAGAGTCTAACACATCGAAGGAGGAGCCATCTTCTTACAGCTACCATCTGGTTCAGGTGGTGCAGCATCTTGCGAAAACCATGCACCCACTGTTCGCGTTTCATTCCGTGCCGACTGCACACCAGCACCCTTGCGCCCTAAAATTTATTTCATACATTTGTATTCAAAATAGAGACTAGCAAATCTGGCCTGCGGCGTATAGGCTATATACTATTCATGTGCAGTCATTATTTTTATTCTAATTGAGTGTGCGCATCACTAAACCGTGTTTTCAATTTGTTCCAACATTTACGCGAGCTTGGCATGTAATCTACAGAAAGGGCGAATACGTTTTCTTTTATTAGTGTACAATTTAATCAACATTAATGCGAATAAACTCGTTATTTAAATAATATAAAATCATGAAGAGAGCAAAAAAGATCGATATCAAAATTCTTCGCGTGGCATAGCAGCACAATTGTATAACAGGTAGCCCTCATATCAAGAAGGTATTAAAGATTTATGTCAGGTGTGAAAGTAAATATTTCGACGAATCTCATCCCAGTTGAGCATGATGGTAAGCCTGAGACTGGGGTAGAAAAAGGAAAACGCAAGGGAAGACAGAAAACGCGCATGCAACGTTTCAAACTCAGCCACAACATTTCTTTCGTACACGCCTTATACACCATGTCTCCAACGCCGTCGCTACAATCACCAAAAGCAAAAAAACCTCACGCAAGAAGACATTATAAAACAAAAGTAGGAAGAAAAATCGCGCCCACGCACAGACACACAAAGAATTTTAAACAAAATGGGGTAAACCATGTGTTATCTCCCTTAACCTCGGCTACGGAACCTTTGCACAAAAGGTCATATTTCAGCACAACCACCACCTGGCTGTACTATGACCCTTTTTGTAAGGGTTTCATAGCCAGGGTTAGGGGAGATAAGAGAAGGTTTATCTCCTTTTCTGCTAAAAACGGTGTGTGTGTGCAATTGTTTTTTTACCCTCTTGTTATATTTTGTGTTCTGTAATGGGGTTTTGTTGCTTATGGTGATCGTAGTGACGGTGTTAGAGACGTGGTATATAAGGCGTGTCGAAATAAATTTAGCAGCTGAATTTGAGGCGTTGCCTCTTCTTTTTTTTTTTCTTCATTTGCGTTTTTAGCGAGCTGACGTCCTCAGTTTGAGCCGCAAAAAGGGCACCTAGTTTCCTTCGGTTCCATTGGCTAGCGTGCGTCGACGGGGTTCCCATTGGCCGCTGCGCTCGTCAGTTTTCACGACCGCTCACCCCATGGCGCTGCGTGCCCAGGGGAGCACACGCGCTGACCGGCGACGAAAAGTACGCAGCAGACGAAAAAGGAAGCGGACAAGCGACTTGCATGCTTTCGCATCCGACAACTCATAAGGAATGCTTAGGTGTACCTCGAGAGTCTTTTTCAGACTCCAGTCTCAGGTACACCATCATGTTCAACTTACTCCAACTCGCCTGCACTCTCACAATTGTTTAGGTAGTCATCCTGGTTAAGCTCTGAAGGAAGCGCGGAGGAACGCTGCTGTGGCATTTGCATTTCTTTAACCAGAGGGGAATTAGTTATATCTCAAGTACTTATATCAATTCACCAAACTCAATTTTGTCACTCTGCGCCCGCGTTTATCGGGGCATTAGTTTGTTTACTTTTACCTTTCTTGGCTGTGAAGAAGAAAAAAACTATCATTCGAATACGCCAGGTAGGCATCGTTACGTTAAAGTTTCTTATTTTTAACTAGAATCTTAGCGTAATTTTATTTCACTTGTTTCAATACTGTAAACAACTCAACTTTCGCGAAACCTAATTTTCGTGAATTACCGCGAATCGCCTACAATTCGCGAAAAATAGGTCCCGCGAACAATTCCGGTAAAATGTAAGCACATTGGAATCTATATTGAGATCCCAACGCGTCGCAAAACTTAGAACCTGCGAATTACTACAAAACTTCAGTTTCGAACTAAATCGCGAAATATTGAGCCCGCAAGCAATAAGTCGTTTGCAGTATGTGCTAAATGTTTCTCTGCTTAATATATTTAGATCAGGATAAGTCACACCTTAGTTTTGGAGCAATAAAAGCTGGAACAATAGCTTGTGCCAATTTTGAAAAAAAAAAAAGGGAACTTCGTTAGTTTTTATGGGGCAGTAGGAAGATGCTCGACTCTGAGGTGTGACGCCGTGCCCCCGCAGTGACACCGATTGGGAAGCCGGCCAAGGTGACAGTCATGGCGTCGTCTTCGTTGACCGCCCTGTTGTGGCACAGAACATATCCGTAATTTCTCGAGGGGAGAGTGACCTCTCTGGGAAGACGGCGCTGCGTCTCGCACCTGGCTGCCGCACAAGTGCAGGACGGGGACGGGCCGCTTGATTGCGCATTGTGTCGGACGACCCGTCGCTTCCCACGACCTGGAGACGGGCAAGGCCGGGTCTCTGGAGCCGGACCTCATTAAGAGTTTGACCGTAACGCGGCAACGCGACCGTCCCGACTGCCCACGCGCTCATGCAGCGAGGTGGAATGCATGAGCTGGGCAACCCTAAGATGTACGCGTCCTAAAACTTCGAATGGTGACGTTAGGCCAAAGGAGTTAAAAGCTAGGCTGGTTGGTGATTTCACAATTGAAAAGGACGCGAAAGGAGATTCGGTCATCGTGTCAGCCAATGAGACGATTAACGGAAATCATGTTTTCCTCTTCAAATATCTTCAAGGAGAGACTCTGCCACTGATCGGTTTCACTTCTCTCCTGTTGTCTGTATTCATATCTCGCGGTTATCGTGTTCGTAAAAAAAAAAAATATATTTATCGCCTGTTTTTTTAGCGTTTCGAAGGACACAAAACTAATACCTGGATGGCAATTATTGGTTGTTAGAGCCTACATAGCGCATCCTGATTTATAAGTGACGTTTATTCAATCTAAAATGTCGTCTAAACCTAATTAAACGCGAACATTTATATTGTTGGTTTCACCTGGTGAGCGTCTCGAGAAGCTCGTTCGTCACGTCATGATCCTCGCTCAGCCCAGTCCTTGGCGGGTCGGCTGTGAGAGTGACGCCACAGCAGACGTCTCAAGTGTGTGGCACTCGCCGGGTGCGAAACAACTCAAAGGATATACGAGCGCATTGCGCTGCGCAAAACTGCCCTGGAGGCCGGGGAATACGGCCTTCCTTACCTCTCCGCGGAAGCGCGGGATGCGGAAACTCTGGATAGAAGCGGATCGAAAATGGGTTTGTTCCCTTTTACACGCTACTCTCCTGCGGGGACAACTTTGTAGACGAGAATTATGAAGAGAGCTCTGGACACTGAAAAATATAACTAAGTCTCAGCCAGCCCGTGAAAAATACCACCTGATGAAAAGTCGTCACCTTGCGCCTTCGCGTTTTACTCGGAAACACAGCAAGAAAGATTCCCTGCTGCCATCAAGAAACAACACTTGATTTCGCGGCGACTTAAATACTTGGGTATTTTAAACTCTGCATTTAATGCAGAAACTACGAACGCGTGCTTCTAGCAACGACGGCTTCATTTGTTAGGCAAACGATTGATCGCGTATTGGAGCCGTTTCTGTGCTAGCGACGAACCTTCAGCCACAAGTTACTTTCAATGAAATTGAGCCCCTGCTAATGTTCGCCACATACCAACACTAGAAGGAACCCAGGAATTGCAACTAGTATCTGCGGTGATTGCATTCATTGCTCGTGCACTCGGGGAGCAGCAGTGCTTCGAAGCATCGAGCCTATGCCGGCAGCCTTGGCTTTTCTTGACTTTCGTTAACACGGAGTATGGTCCGATTGACGAGCTGGATCACTGAGTCTCCATTTATATATCCGCACAGCTCAAACATATATTAAACTGAGTTGCGTAATCAGGTTTATTTTTCTATTCGCATTTGAGTTTCCTTTTTATTCGCAATGCTTGTGGTGAAAGAACAAATATCACGTAAAAATTAAATTCCAAGACTCAGTGATGGAGACAAATTGCCGTTACTGTTCATAAATTTGTAAAAAAAAAACAAAAAAAAACATGTGTGTACAAAAGCAAGTTTTATTAAAAGGGGGAGTCGAACCAAGAACTTCGGATCGGTCCGCGACGAAAGTAGACACGCTTCACAGGTTGGCCGTGAATGCAATCAGTTTAGTGGGATTGTCAGATCGAAAAAACCACATAGAGCCCTTACCTGTTTCTTTCTAACCGACCGGCTGCTGAAAATTGAATAGTAGAAAAATTAGCATACACATAAACAACGAAAGTTATACACTCAAAAGAAACACTAACACATTTACAAATATTTTTTTTTCCTGCCAAGCGATTTTAAGGGTAATAGAAGACTACCCAAGAACAATTTCTGGTAGGGCGCTACGTGTATTTTTATTAAAAGTCAACAAACTCAACTGTGTGAAACCGTAACCGAAACTGGACCGGGGAGGAAACACAGATGTAGAGGCGAGTGTCGTCGGAAATCGCGTGACAACACCCGACCGCGTTTTTTTTTTGTTTTTTTTTTTTTTTGTTGTTGTTGTTGTTTTTTTTTGTTTTTTTTTTTGGGGGGGGGGGGGGGTTGCGAAGCAGAGGAAAACCGCGCACGTGGCACGTTGCACGGGAACCACAAAAGTAAAGCTTTTCGTTCGCCACGTTTGGACGTTCATCAAGCTCTTACCAAATCGTGTTCGTAACGCGAGCGATGTCTTAAGCCAAAAGGAGGGGCGGCGACTAGGCGGCGTCTTTGAGCGAATCAGCTTGGTGGTCGTTTGTGTCGTATGGAATACACCCTAACTGTTTATTCAGTAAAATAGTTCTCCTTCGAAGCTAGACAGATTCCCTAGTACTGCGAACAGCAGTTCCGAAGGAGAGGTTCCTCGCCCATCCTCCTCCGCACTCCCTTATCCGCTTCGTTCAACAGTCCGGCCCGCAACTCCCTCGGGAGGATCCTATGCTGAGAATTTTACAGAGAATGCACAAACTGCTTTCGGTTCTCGCAGCATTTTTTTTTCTTTTTCCCTTTCTCAATCAATCTATTCGCAGTTTTTTAGAAGCCAGAAAAAAGAATATCAGATTGGTTCTAATTTTTAATATTGGGTGTGTGCCATTGACTACCCCCCATTTTGATTATATTTGGTGTGTGCGTCTAAAGCACGGAGAACGGCACGTGACCACCAAGAAGAGAGTGAACACGACTTGAGCAACCAGTTCTCGTTCGACGGTTTTAAGGCGGAAAGGAAACGAATTTCAAGCCGAAAATTGTGTTCTTCATAGTTGGGCTCTAATATGTCATACACAAATAAAAACCTCCGTGGGCTTGGTGTCGGACTTGCACTGCGTGTCCTCGAAGGGGTGCAGGGACGTGCATTGCCCCGCACCGCCACCGAAAATGCCAGGAATGACGAGGTGACGAAACAAAAAATAACTGAGGAAATTAAAACGTTTAATACGGCGAACTTGTGCCCAAAACTAAAGGGGACAAAAGGTAACAACTGAGCATCGCGGGCGTCTAAGTAGGCGGAACAGCAGAGTCGAACGCTGGGGCGAAACCGACTGCGGCTCGCCATGCGGAGCCCCTTTTGTACACGCGTTGGCTTCTGGAACAATCGGAGAAGGTTTGGCGCGTAGAACATCCGGACCTCGAACAAGCCAACAGGGTTCTCGAATTTACCAGAGATCTAAATTTAAAGACTAAACGAAAGATGCCTCGCTCCGATGTATCGAACCCTGGGCCTACTCACAAAAGTCAAGCGCAGTAACCACTCGGCCACCCAAGCGCTCTCTTGTCGAGGCGCGTGGCACAATACAAAGAAAAATTTTGACGAGCATAAATACGCCGCCAGTGGTCGTTAAGAACAATACACACATGCGTAAGAGCGAATAAATGTTATAACTACGAAAATAAACTAGGAATACGTCATCACTTCACTATGATTAGAACCGCAAAGACTGTAACTTTTCGCTAGTAACCCTCTAATATAACTGTCCACTGTGTCCGACATTACCGCAGAAGACTTTCAGAAGTCCGACCCGGAGCTTAGACGAAAGGCACCTATTTTTTAGATCGATAGCGGTTACACTGTAAAAAAAGGGGTGTAGTGGGTACACCCAACGGGGGTGTAAGTGCTGCCACATATACTACACCCAAAAAGGTGTACAAGTACACCCACAAAACGAGGTGCATACACAAACCCATTTTAAGGGTGCATATGTGCACCCTTTTATATACCTTCAGCATTTGGGAGGTGCACCGATACACCCCATATCGGGGTATGTCATTACTACTTTCTTACACCCTCACTGTCGTTTCGGTGTGCAGGTACACCCCAATTTGAGGTGTACAAGTATTCTCTTCTTTACACCCACGCAATTTCGTTGGAGTAAAGATACACCCGCCAACAGGGTTTACTATTACACCGTTGTTTTCACCCACGCCTTTCATAGGGAACAGAAATACACCCGCCAACAGGGTTTAATATTACACCGTTTTTTACACCTAACCCGTTCATAGGGAACATAGATACACCTCATTGAATGGTGTACCGTTACACCTCTTTGTGCACCCACCTAGCCAGAGGGAACACAAATACACCCCAATCGATGGTGCACATTTGTACCTCTTTGTACACCCACCTGGTTTAAAGAAGACATTAATACACCCCAATCAATGGTGCACCATTACACTCCTTTATACACCCACCTTACTCTAGGAGAGCATGTATACACCTCATTCTTTGGTGCACCATTACACCTCTCTCTACACCCACCTTGCTTACTAGGTGTACATCCACACCCTCTTTTTTACCCGTAAGCCAGAAATCAAGCTCGGATACACACATACACTCTTTTCAGCAGTGAAAATGTACACTCACTTCTACACCACCATACTAAAAAGTGGTATACAGGTGCACCCCTTCCAACAGTGTAAGTGTGCACCCGTTCCTACAGCATCTTTGAAAAATGGGCACAAAGGTACACCCAACCGTGCCAAAGGAAATCGACTATTCTTTGAAGGAAAGACCAGAAAAAGTTAGTAAAAGTACAGTTGTCCTCTCATACGAATGTTGGGAGCACAAGCTATGGGGTCTCAAATACCTTGCACTTAGCAGCTGATATTGTGCTTACAACATTCATCGCCGTCAGCAGAAGGAGCCAATGAACTATGTGCTCTACACTCGTGAATGCAAAAAAAAAAAATAATAAAACATGTATGCTCCAAGCAAACCAAGCAAATGGATACTGCATTTTTTTTTTTTTTTTACAAATGCTTCAGCTTCGTCACCAGGGTCTGGCTTGCGGCTGTCAAAGATGTTGACCGGAGTCCCATCAGACTTTCAATCACACTAAGTGACCTCAGTGCTCCTGGAGCATATTGGATATTGAAAGCCCACTCCATGCAAAAGAGCAGAGATACTGAGCTTACAATATCCAGTGCGTCCAGGCTGAGGTCCTCTACCTGAACTACGTATGAGTCAGACTCCAGAGCCGTCGCACCAGAGTAGAGCGCCGTCGGGTAGGAGGGCCGCACTTCAGGGTTCTACAAGCACGAAGAGAACAAAAAAGCAAAGCAGTTAGCTTATTTACGCTCAGACTTGTGCTGATTACTCTAAAGAGGTCATTAGAATAAACTTGCATAAAGGAACGAATAACCATTACAGATGACCTCCCCTTAAAAAAATTTCACTGCAAAAGTACTTAAGCCCAACAAACGGTTCTAGCAAAACTTAAAAAAATTAATGCTGGTTTGTTGTGTTTGCGCCCTGGGTTCAGCTCCAGGGCTGCAAATGACGCGTTCATTGCTGAACTTCATTTTGCCCTCTTTTTCTTTTCTTTAAATGAAATGCTTCTTCGCGTCTGGGCACTCTTACACTTTGCTCTATTTTGGGCGTTCTGGATCCCGAGCTGACATTAACATGTGGCATGCATTATTGCCATAGCCTGTCTGCATCACGAGTTCAATGCTTTGAATCTACTCGTCGTAGCAGCTTTCATTTCATGAGCAGCGGAGACATAACAAGGAATGCTGGGCAATCTGTTTGTAAACTGATAATGAAATTAGTTTTATAAAAGTAATGCACTAATTGCACAATTACATTAGCAGATCACTTCCAAGCAGGAGAAGCCGCACACCCGCCCCCCCCCCCCCCCTGAGATGTGGCCTTATGGTCTCGCCTGTAAGAATGTGCAGTTCTTGAAGGGCCACGGGTCATTTCTAAAGAAGGTCATTTTTATCTTATATTGTTTGAAGGGCATTAGTTGCTACATATATCAAGTTCTAGAGCACAAAACCACCTCATGGCAATAGAAAAACATGCAGACTTTTCTCTCACTAACTACATTCTCTGGGCCAAGGAAAGTCCTAAAATATGCGCAGATTCTAAAAAAATTATTATAACACGTTTCAAGAAGAGTCTGATACGCACAATTAGTCGACAAGCACCGTTCGTTGGCCACTTCACTTGGGAGAAATTTTCCCGAGAAAGGGTGTGTTAGTGGTCTTCGAGAATGTTTTTAATTGGGAAATAGGCCACGCAGGATTGTAATTTTGCGTTTTTTAGAATGCTTAGAGCACGTAGATTCAGTTCTCATCATAAAACAACGATATCAAAAACGACTTCACTGCCCATGTTCAACTCAGTACTCATCCCCCCTCCCCCACCCCCTCCTTAAAATACAAGACCCCAACCACCCCCGAAAAAAATTCCTGGCTATGCAGCTGCTTCCAAGTTTGGGTTAAGTCCACTATGACGCTTTTCAATTGATAATTGTTTCACACCATGTCTTAGAATTATTTAACTGCAGTAGTCTTTCAAATTGAGTCTAACTAAATGTCGGTTTTTTTACTGTGAAACCCTTTATGCCTACCAGTAACTGCAGAATGGCCGTGCTTTTCTCCTTGAGCAGCTGCGGCAGGCACTCTGCTACAGCTGTTGCAAGCAAGTCTGCATATAATATAAACCATATCATTATTCACACTGAAATCTAAACAAATTTCACACAAGAAAAATGAAAACAAAAGTTATTGAAAAGCTTACCACTCCTCTCCATTTCCGGCACCTCATCCATCCACTTGTAGAGTGCCTCTGCTGCAACCTCGCTTCTTCGCTTTTCTGTGGCAAGGGTAAGGACCCTTTACCCATACGTGCCTATCGAAACCTTCAACTCTTTAGCAGCGTCGACTTTCGTGATGCGCTTGCATTCACGCTCAATCTGTCATTGTAAGACGATAGGGAAAAACCTTGAATAATTCACTGAGTACATGAGCACAGGGGTCTGTGGCAGTACAATCACATGCCCACAAATAGAAAAGCCAAGAAAATTATTTGGGGTTACCGGTGGCGATCAGTTCATTGAATGACATTTCCCCAGGCAGTTTGTTTCCCCGATACTTCTTTTTCGCGACACAACCTTGGAAATCGTCTCTTTGGTGTAACACATGTCGCTGGCATGTGAGGAGGGCTTTGGTTCCTGATTCAATAAAGCAACGGCACATTCCCCCGATTATTACGCCTAGTTTGCTTAATGATCGGCAGCTCCAACTAGGCGGTGCACTAGTTTGAGTCTGAGATTAAATATACCCCCCCCCCCAGCATAGAAAAGTGAGAGGTGACCGCGTAATAGTGCGGCCTGTTTGGATGCCTATACCTTGCCGCTACGACAACGTAAAATACAAGACTACGGTGCCGGCACCCGGCAGTATGCTGTCGATGAAATGAATGTGTGCCTATGAAATGTGTCGATGAAACGATATGGATGGGCAGGGGTTACCTCTTACAGAACAAACCTCTGTTGTTTTTTAAAAGGTTAAACTTCGAACAAATTGCCAAAATTTGCTTACTTCTTGAGCGTATCCCAGTGCGGGATATTTTTCCAGCACTTGGCTGACCAGGGGCTTGCTTTTGACCATCCAGTCCCTCCTCTCACCAAGGGTACAAGTCATTGATGTTGCTACTTTTTCCCATTCTGGAATTGTTTTCGCAACTTCTTTTGCCATGAGTGTCAGGTGCCCCTTCACCGAGTCCTCATCCTCGGCATCTCCCCAGAACTTGATGCCATTGACCTAGGAAGTAGGAAATAAAACTTGTTTTTAAGAAAATGATTTCGATAAAGATTTGCATTGTCGTCTTGCTTCCCTCCAAGTGTAACAAACGGTTGTACCATGCATTTTAAACTTTCTCTCAAACTGGATGCATAATCTTACAAAAGACAATATTTGCTCTTCAGAGAAAACTGCTAAATGTGGACCACTGCAGGGACGTGCTAGGCCTCTTATTAGTTTTAATAGACATAAATGAACTGCCAATAATCCTAACTCATCAATTGGGCTATTATTATTGTAATTATATACCACTATATATACCAGGGATGGCCGAACTGCGGCCCGCAAACCGCCTGCGGCTCTTCACGGGTCAAAGTTCAGCTTGCGGCCAAGGGCGGCACCAGGCTCTCATAATGGGGGGCACATCAAACTTTCGGGGAGGAATAGGCACCCGAGACATCTCTCAAAAGTCAAGGGAAGCCATAAAGCAGCAAGACCGCAAGCAAGCTGAATAAAGTTAATCATCTTATGAAACTGCCCGAGGCTTGTACAGGAATGGGAAAGCTCTTTCGCCTCTCTCAAATGCACAGGGTCTGATCGAGATAGGTAAACCGACTTTTCAGACCTCATAAGAAAACTATGCACCGCTGAAAGCTGAATGTTTGCAGAATGTGACGGGTGCTGGTAATTTATGATAGAACGAGAAAGTTTAAAAACAGGACGCTAACCTGGATCAAAAAATAAAATAAAAATAGATAATTTTCTATGACGGACGTATTCGCTAAATGCAGAAATACTACTGTGGAGATCCGCGGGGCTTATATCTGCGAGAAATCCTGTCAGGAGAAAAGACAATATTATTTCTTTTTTTTTCTTCAGTAGCTTTCTTGCAAAGACAAGTTCAAAACAAACAAGGAATCTAATTGTTTTGTTTATGGAATATTAGGCTGAAGTGGGAGATCTACCATAGAGAAGAGTGGCATTTTTTTATTTTCATTTTTTATCTTCCTATCCAGGTAATGTCATGTTCTCACATGTTTTACTGTAGTATCCCGAGAGGTGGTCCACCTAAACTCAAAAGAAAAGTAGGTTCATATAGGGGTGGGCTAACCTTCTGTGTTGGACAGAAAAAGAGTGTTGTCCGCTATTTTGTTAGTCCCAGTCTCAGGTTGTACTCGATGAAAAAATATCTTCATCAGAGAAATAAGGTATCTTCAAAGGGTAGACAAATTCGGTTCACTCGCGACTACGTTTTGCTTGTTCCCGATTGCATTCTCAAGCCCAAATAATGTTTTAATCGGCAAGATGTAATTTACACTTTTTGGGCTGTCAAATTTCTTATTGCAGCGAGGACGACGGAACCAAAGATGTCTGTCTTCTCATGACCCCATTCTTTACTTACCTCCCCCCATAGTTTACCGCATTCCTGCTGACGTCACAGGTCCGTATGATACAAAATATCTTCCGGTGTTCTTAAAAAAATTTGAAGATCATCTTGAACAGCATGGGTACGGCATCTCTCGGGATATTACGGTAATTCTATCACATATTAGTAGCGTCGCGTTCCGGCGAGCTTGTAGCTTTCCGCGAGGCATAGTTTTTCTATGAGATGCAAAAAGTCGGATTTACCTTTCTTGACCGAACCCTATAGTTTTACGAAATTAATAAAAGGAGGAAAAAGGGGGGCAGAGGCAAGGTAGGGCCCTAATCGCTCCCAGCAAAATCGGACAGCCATCACAAAGCACTTCAGGGTAATCTCGCATCCGTGGTACTACTTGCAAATGCGAGATTCATTCAGTAAATGCGAGGTAGGTAAGTGATCGCCGGCAAATTGTGGCCCGAGTCAGACAAACGTTTCTCGGTGCGAGCAGTACGAAGCCATGCACCCTGACGAAGCACGTGAATGGGCGCGACCGCTCTCTTCGTCTGCGCCCATGAACACAAAGTAAGCGCAGGTAAGCATACTGCCGGCACGAGGTTATACTTGAAGCCGCTAAAGGTTACGACAAGCAGTTACCAGCCGAGGCCAGAATGGAGGCGCCATGTAGCAAGTATGTGGTTGAGGCGGGTTCACTACAATAGAATGTAATCGATTTTCGAGTGTCAGAACAAATTTCAGGTGAGGCGCCTGCCACCCCTCGCCTCCCTTTAGCGCTATCGCTGCGTGTGGCTCTTTAATAAGCATACCCTCGCCTCCTTCCTCAATAAGAAATTGAAAGGCTTTTAGAATACAAGACAGCTTGCAGTTTGGCAGTCTTGTCCCACCACACAAACGGACTAATTATGACTTGTATAAGTCTCCAAAGAACCTTCTAGAAGGAATTGCGGGCTATACTAATAAAGACTGTCGGGGCCAGTGAAAGCCCAACCACGTCGGGCTTTCACTGGGCAACGTGATTGGCCAACGCAGTTGAGAAAATGTTCTACCACACATATTCTTTTATTATGGTCGATGATGACACTTGTCTTCTATAGATAAGAGATGTTTCTTCCATATTGGCTCTCATTAAAAGACCACTGAACTTAAAGAAATTAATTTTTTGGCTGTCTGGATAGGACAGGTATATTTCAATTATTTATCACAAAAAATGTCTTTTTTCGTAATATTTACATTGCAATACAGCATCTTGAGTTAGATGCAAAACTGCAACTTCCATCAATTCTGGCATTACTCCACATGAAAAACAGATGAAGAGGAGGTGACACCGAGTCAGTGCTACCTCCTCTTCACTTTTTTTTTCTCGAGCACTATGCTGTCCTCAAGGTCCAAAAGTAAGTTTGAACCTCGTTATGTTTTATTCCAAAAATTCTCACTTCATAGCAAATGACATGGCCTGAATTTCCTATTTGCCTGTAAGGTGGCTACATAATATGCGACAAGGCACGCACAAAACATAATTCTTTCTAGAGAATTTTTTATGGGTGTTGCGCACAGATCTGCAACCTCTGGTCATTACAGAGCTAATATAGGAAGCAACGGAGCGGTGATACAGAATGTAGCCCATACAACATGAACATAAGTCTTGGGGCTGAAAACACTTCTTTTCACTCACTGTGCTAGGTTTAGAATAAGTGAAAAGCGTGTGGACCTTAGCAGCACTAGGATGTTGTAACCAGGCCCTTAAAGGGGCGGTGCAAGAATTTGCGGACTTTGGCTAATTAATTGCGGGAATTGATCCCGGCCACATATAAAACGAAGGACCGAAAACTATTCTTTCCTGCTTGCCCTAGTTTTCATTAAAAAAAATGAAAGCCGTTTACGAATCCCTGAAACGCCGAATTGGAGCGCAGCTCTTGAGGAGGAGTAGGGAAGGGTACTGAGGGGGGTCACGTCAGCTGCGGGTAGTCACGTGACCCCGGGGGGTTACGTGATCTCGGGGGAGGGGGTCACGTGACCTCGGGGGGGGGGGGTCGCGTGACCTCGGGGGGGGGGGGGGGGTCACGGGACCTTGGGGGGGGGGGGTCACGGGACCTGGGAGAAGGGTCACGTGACCTCAGGGGGGGAGTCACGTGACCTCGGGGGGATCACGTGACTCCCCCCCCCCCCAGTTACGCCGACGCCGACGCCGCTCAGGCTGGAAACGGGCCCCTAAGAGCTGCGCTCTAAAAATAAAAGAAATTGGTATCTCTGGCACCCCTTAAAGGGGCCCTGCAATCATATTTAAGCAACTACCTTTTTTGCGGTTTCCACGTCTCTTGGGGTCCGGGCAAGCCAGCGGGCACGGAGAGAGTAACTAAATATCAGTGCGTCATATTTTAACCGGACGACGCGGAAACCACCCCCACCGACGGGGGCGACTCGCGGTACCGAAAGCGCGCAAACTGTGACGTCTTTGGTCCTAGGCTTACTACTGGTCAGAGCCGCTAAAAGATTTTTCGTAGTCGAAATACAAAATATAAGTGGCCGCGAACCGTTTCAATTATTTATAAAAGAAGTTTTTGTTCAGTACTTTAGATCAGAAAAGAAACAAATGCAGTTTATAAAGTACGGAAACAAGAAAAGACCCGTCGACACACCCACCACCAAGCGGCGGAAGAAACGGCGCATACTAGAAAGAACTAGTGGGATGAGGCTACGACGAACGGCCAGCGTAGAAAAGCCCCGGATGTACGCGGCGGCGCTGCGGTCGTATACCGGCTCAACGATCCGACCGGTTCCGAGCGTTCCGAAGGCCTTCGGGGCGGGCCCTGCTGGCGATGTGGCCATTTGGCGGCATGGCAGCGCGAAGTGGCTCTTGTTCTGAACTGATCTTTACCCCGTGTTTGCTGTCGTTTGTGTCCAATGAAGTGTTATGCCGAAATAGTCTTTAATCGCGCAGCAAATGCAATGCGAGCCGCCCCGGCCGCCCGCTTCATAGAGCCTATCCAACATATGCTTTAGTGGCGCCCTCTCGAGCCGTTGACCCGGAGTGCGGCGACCGTGAACGCTCGATGAGCTCACTACCCCTCCTCTAGTTCACGGCCACTCAAGCCAGGACCTACTACGTCATGAAGGAGGTTATTTTTTGCTTGTTTTTGTAATTCTAATTCGCGTATAACTTTTAAAATAAAGCGAAATTTGAGAAAAGAAAAGTTTGATTAAGTTACTACGTTCAGTGCGCTCAGGTCCGGTGCAAATTAAAACCAGTCAAAAAGTCATTGCAGGGCCCCTTTAACTCAACATTGAAGCGGCAACAGCTTCGCCTGTGACGTCATTCGGAGTGGCGTTGGTTTCCGGTTGGGTTCTTCTGGCTTCCGTTTCCCCAGCGCTCGCCGGCTCGCCAGGCCGGCCGCTCTCCCGCTCTCCTGCCGATTCCCGACCAACAAGGCGGCATGGGCGGACGGCCTGAGCGATGTCGAGCGCAAGATGCTTGCGACGCGGCGGGCAGTCGAAGTCGAAGTCGAGACACCAGGAACAATAACGATACCACGATACTATGGACCACGACCAACGCACTCCGTCGAGCGAGGGAAAGACAAAACGCCCGGGTTGCTCGTGTAGCCGCCGTAGGCGCCTTGGGCGTCGACGGATGACGGCGACGGCAGGTTTTGTTGACTTGCGGTAGATGGCGCCACAAATGATTCATACCCTTTTAGCGGCAATATTAGGCTTTTGAAGCGTTTCTGCGTGCCTAAACAACAAGATTTTTTAAAGTTAACCTTAAATCAAGCTTACAATTGCCTAGCACTATCACTTACATAAACCACTCCGAATGACGTCACACCACAGGTTCCATTTGCGGCCACCATGTAACCGCAGGTTGGGAAAAAAATTGTTTTTTATTTTACAATTACGCAGCGAAATAGAGGTATTTTGGGGTGTGGTGGCACTTTTTCTCTTACTTATGCCGAAGTAAACAATATAAAAAATACAAGCTGCACATTCGTTCAGTGTTAAAATCATTGCACCGCCCCTTTAAGCATTCCTATAAATATTAAGGAGCATAAAAACATGGTGAAATTTAAAACATGGGTATGGCTCTTGCGTTTCGGGAGATTCGCTTTGCTGTGGATGTGGCTGGTGCAGCGCTTGCCTTCGCCTCTCTGGCTTTCTTGTTTTTCTCACGCGCCTCACTGATTCCCGGTACACTGCTGGACATCCCCCGTCTCTCGTTTTTAGCTTTCACCCGGAGGTGTGCTTGCCAAGCTTCCTACAATAAAAACATTCTGAGTACTCATATACAAATCGATTGTGCAACAAATTCTTACGGCACCAGTCTCAGACCCGTCATGCAGTTGTGGGTACCGGTCTACGAGTTGCTCAGCGGCTTTTGAATACAGACCTGCAGGGTACCTGCACAGAAATACAAGATTACCTGTCTTGTGCTACATTTTCACCATAAAAAGAGATAAAAAAAGTAACCAACCTTCTCTCTGTGGGCTCAATATTTCGCGATTTTGGTCAAAGCTGAAGTTTTTGAATTATTGGCTGGTGTTAATTTTCGTGAGGCGGTAGGATCTCCACGTGGCTTCTAATCTGTTAACTTTTACTGAAATTGTTTGCGGGCGTTATTTTTCGCGAAAATTAAGTCATTTATAGTAGTTTAAGTAATTTGTAGTATTTATCCAAGAATAAGGAGACAACTTCGTCAGACGTTACAAGAGCGGACCGAGGACCGAGAGGTTGTGTTCCAATGTTACGGGCACAATACAGCATCGCAGAGCAAGCAAATATTGTGTATAAGCTGTAAGCACAGCACAATGTCCTAAACATTGGGGCTCCAGAGCCAGATTTTGTGCTTACAAAAATGTGTAACCAGCCAAGAAGAAGCCTTTCCCTTCAACATTCAATTACACAATGGGCTTTGTTTTTGTTGTAGCAATCCGCTCAGAATTCTATTACAAATAGAAAAACTGTCTGTGTCTCCATGCACAACAGTATAAATTTGTTTGCTGTCTTGGCACGGAACAATGTTGTTCATTGTCTAGACGATGAAACTGAAAAGAAAATTGCTTCCGGTAAGGACAATTTTTCAAAAAAATATTTTTGCACCAGTTTATTCTTAAAGGGTCTGCTATACCGTGTTGTTAACAACATGGGAGCTCTATCGTTGCTTTAGCGGCAATTTGAGTACCAACCCGCTTTTACATTGCCCTCAATTGTGCCCGGCAACATTATTTTCAATCAACCTAGCACAAAGTGAGTTTGAATACATGCTTACCCACATGGTGTATGTGGTAAAATCGAAGTAGACATCGTTTACAGTCCTCCTTTTCAGTTGATCCGGACAGAGCCCTTCCTTTACTTTTTTTAGCTCAGCGTCAACGTGGATGCTCGTGTGGGGCAGTTTGTAAGTTGCGCAGTCTTTCAAGCCTGGCTCAGCAGGGAATGTTGCTTGCTCAACCTGAAACACCTGGGGGAGCCTGAAGTAAAAATAACCACAGCAGCGTATAAAACCAGATTAGGTTTGGAGAGATCAATGCAAAAACTTGAGAGGAAAAAATCCTAAGGTAAACTTAAAATGATTAAAGAAACACTGAAATGAAAAAAGCTTTTTTTAAACAGCCCTTTAAAAAAATGCTCGTCGTAAAATAAAAAGTTTCACCGAAAAAATATTTCTAGAGCAATATTTTAGTTCTACACTCGTTTTTAGTTTGAGCGTTGACCGATCAGTCCTTTTTTCTATTTTTCTCTCTCGCTGATGTTCGTGGGCTCGGAGGAGAGGTAGGTTCCTTAATCGCACTAGTCACAATCGCTGCAACTGAGTTGCAGTTGCTGCGATTGTGACGTAATAGTACCAGCGCTGCCGTGGGCGCGTGCAAGCAAATGAAATTGCCGCTAACTAAAACGAGTCTTGCGCTGCAAAGAATGCTCTAAAAAATTTTTAGCTGAAAATTTATTTTATAGGAAACATTTTCGATCCAGGCTGTTAAAAAAAAAAGAAAAAGCTTCTTTCATTTCAGTGTTTTTTTTTTCAATACAAGCTTAAAAACCATTTCAATGATCATATAAGCAAAGTAGCATTTCCGTAACTGAAGCAAGCCTGCAACTTCTTGGTTTTTGTTCCAAATTTGCTCCATGTCTGAACTGGTCTGAGTTCCTTTGTAGAGGAGGCTGATGCTGAAACCTCCCGAAGCTGGGCAGCCCAAGAAACGTGAGGGTATCCACACTTGGCAACATTTAACTGCACTTTTATATGATGAAACACCTTAGTTATCAACCTGAAATTATCCTATGGTATGTATCTCCACAGTGCAGCCCTCCTTCTACAACTCATTTTGTATACTATTATTTATAGCACCTAGAAATTTAAAGAATGCTAAAAATTGTTTAGTTTGTATTATTATTTACAAACTTGAGTGCTAACATAAGCTAGAAAGTTGGGAAATGCTTGCTCAAGACTAGTCCGAGTGGCTAAAATTCAACGTTCAGCCCCAACTTCAAGCAAAACCTAACGTTTTTCTTGGCACACGCCTGCTCAGTTTGCCTACTAGGGTGCTTCTGTCAATATTTCCTGTATTCTGGGGGAGGCAGATGTTTACAGTAATTTCAGATACTATTCTTTCTCTTGTGATGCGAAATGGCAAACATTTTGCATTACGGAATATCCATTTGCCGTTCCACAACCACTAGGTTGATCCTCGAAAACTCTGCCAGGACAGTTGCCTCGTCCATGTAAACATATTCTCTGAAGCGTTTATCAAAAACCTGAAATCTAAATGAGTGTTGATAATGATGATACGTATAAAAAGGGTCAAGACATCATCCGCGTTACATTTTTGCGACTTGTAGTCTTGGGCAGTAACTAGTTACTAGTAATGCGTTACCGGTAACTAGTTCCTGTTTAGTAACTTGTAACTGCAACTACTTACTTTTCAGTTAGAGGAACTTGTAACTGTAACATTGTTACTTTCTTCCGCAGTAACTGTAACAGGAAATACCGTTACAGTTACTTGTTTTTTATAAAAAATAATCCAAAAGAAACATTTGTTAAGGTGATTTCTTAGAATTTTTCTTCGTCTTCAGGTTATAAGATTATACACCACCGCAATCAAACGAAGATAAAAAAAAACTGCCGATTAGACCTCCACTGAGGAGGAAGCTGGCCTACCCTTGTAAAGACAACCACACAGGGGCCACCGAAAACGTTTTACTCTTTGCCTTATCCCTAATTTCCCGCTTTCGTGTCTGGGGAAAGAAAATACAGTCTTGCTGACAACTTTTGTGTTGTGAACTCTACACGTCAGATAGGTATTTTCTTCTTGATGAAAGACGTGCACGGCGCTGGCTTTTTTTCATCTAGACGGTCGGCATTTCCTGCCCGCTTAATTTTCAGCGTACGCGTCTCCGTGTGGTGCAGGAAGCGAACAGCGTTTCAATCGTTTTATTTATTTTTGTTGTGTTCTGTTCGGACCTTCTTTGGTCATTGTAACTTAGAATTTCTAAGTTAACTCATTGTAACTTAGGATCCCTAAGTCACAATGAGTTTTGCTAATAAATTCTTCAAGGGTGCATCAACAAAAAGTTGATGCAACAAAATGAGTCGTACCAGCGATTGTATGTGTTGGGCATGAGTGTGCCCCTTTTTATGTTCCCTTCATCTAGAGTTTTACGACGTGCAAGTTTGACTACCCGCACGCCTTCATACGCTTCTATTCAATAAACCCTATCATTTGGTTTGTGATCCATTACTTGCAATTTTATACAGTAATACAAAAGTAA
Source organism: Ixodes scapularis (assembly GCF_016920785.2). Lineage (NCBI taxonomy): Eukaryota > Metazoa > Arthropoda > Arachnida > Ixodida > Ixodidae > Ixodes > Ixodes scapularis. The sequence goes on along the minus strand of NW_024609883.1, from coordinate 1,818,878 downwards.
CGACATTACTTTTTCACAGTAACTGTAACAAGTTACTTGCCGAAACTCTGTAACTGTAACTGTAACAGAGTTATTTTTTTATCTTAGCTAACTGTAACTGTAACACTGCGACTTTTTATTGACAACATGCCCATGAGTATTGACTTGGCAATCCAGGGAAGCTACGGGTCCATCTGTGTGCAGGTCTCTTCACAATGGAGCCACCGCCACAAGCCCACAGAATTGTGTTGCGTGGTCAGGGTTAACTAAAAGTTTGCCTGTGCATGTTACTGCAGTGGCTTTTACTCCGATCCATAAAAGCCCCCATTTCAGAAGATGTCGACACTAAGGACCATGGCTGAGGTACATATTGAAATTTTGAAAAAAAAAAGCATGGGGGTCTGCTATAATAATTGGCACTTTATAATTTTGCTTCATGTTCCGACCACTTAGAGGTCAGTAGATGACCAGAGCAACGCCACACTTTGGCATGTCCAAAATACCCAAATTGGGCATTGCTCTGGCAGTTATAGCTCTAGTATTGCACTACTTCGGCAATCCTGTGGCGGACCCGAGAAAAGCCAAACTTTGGCACGTCCCAAATACCGAAATTAGGCGTTGCTCTGGCAGTTATGGCTGAAGTATGGCACCAACTTTGGCGCTCCTCTGGCGGACCAGAGAAACGCCAAACCTTGGCGTGCCCCGAATTCCCAGTTTAGGTTTTACTATGGCAGTTATGGCTCAAATCTGGCACCAACTTTAGCGCTCCTCTGGCGGACCAGAGCAACGCCACACTTTGGCATGTCCAAAATACCCAAAATGGGCATCGCTCTGGCAGTTATAGCTCTAGTATTGCACTACTTCGGCAATCCTGTGGCGGACCCGAGAAAAGCCAAACTTTGGCACGTCCCAAATACCGAAATTAGGCGTTGCTCTGGCAGTTATGGCTGAAGTATGGCACCAACTTTGGCGCTCCTCTGGCGGACCAGAGAAACGCCAAACCTTGGCATGCCCCGAATTCCCAGTTTAGGTTTTACTATGGCAGTTATGGCTCAAATCTGGCACCAACTTTTAGCGCTCCTCTGGCGGACCAGAGCAACGCCACACTTTGGCATGTCCAAAATACCCAAATTGGGCATCGCTCTGGCAGTTATAGCTCTAGTATTGCACTACTTCGGCAATCCTGTGGCGGACCCGAGAAAAGCCAAACTTTGGCACGTCCCAAATACCGAAATTAGGCGTTGCTCTGGCAGTTATGGCTGAAGTATGGCACCAACTTTGGCGCTCCTCTGGCGGACCAGAGAAACGCCAAACCTTGGCACGTCCCAAATACCGAAATTATGCGTTGCTCTGGCAGTTATGGCTGAAGTATGGCACCAACTTTGGCGCTCCTCTGGCAGACCAGAGAAATGCCAAACCTTGGCACGCCCCGAATTCATAGATTAGGATTTACTATGGCAGTTATGGCTCAAGTATGGCTCCAACTTTGGCACTCCTCTGGCGTACCGGAGAAGAGCCAAACTTTGGCATGCCATAGGATCGCCGAACTAAGGCTATAGTTAGGCACCGTACTTTGGCACTGATGAATGCCATGGTGCAAAAACCTAACTGCGCCAAAGTTGGGCCCTTATGTTTGCCAGACCTTTGCCCAAGTTGGGCATTCCTCTGGCGTGCTACCTGGGCAGTGTCGTTACTGGCCGTCTCCAGGACTTCACAACCGAATTCTCTGGGGAATGTGTTTTTGTACTCGCGTACACATTGGCGATCATCTGCTTGCACTTTTTTCAAGATTTTCACCCAACGCGTCTTCGAAAACATCCGAGCAGGAGAGGTACTTGAGCTTGCTGCGTAAGGCGCCATCTTCTCAAAACCAGCCAGTGCCACACAACCCGAAAACCCGCAGCGGCTGCCGCACGGACAAAAACGAAAACAATTTAAAGTGGTTTACATTATCTTTTCCTTTTTATTGAAAAACATTTGTGGTCCTTTGAAATCATAACGCCACTATCAGTTACTAGCCCCGAGGAGGCACATTTCTCGTCTTTTTTAAATTCTTTTGCACGGGACGCTCTATTTTATGGGGCGAACGTAGGCACGGTCAGCAATGCAAACCGGTGTGCTAGCTTTGACTGCATTGCACGCTATGTATGAAAAGGAGCAGACTTGTACGTAATCCGTTACAAGTAACGAAATTACTTGTAATCCCTTACATTTATCAGTAATTTTGTAACGGAATAATTACATATTTTCTAGAGTAATTTTAAAGTAATTCCCTTACATTTTTGACGTAACGGATTCCTTGTAATCCGTTACATTTTTTTGTCAGAACCAACCCCCCCGCCCCCATTCCAAATAAAGATTTTTTTTTTTGTAAAGTCGAACGCAGTGACACTGTCACGGGAATCTACTAGCGTAAAGGGAGGCTTGGCACTCTTCAGTTCCTCAAACCCTTTTTTTGCAACACCAAGCCCCTGAATCTATCCTTTATTTAGACCCTAACATCAGTGTAAAAAAATCCAAATGAACAATTCACGAAAAGAAAAAAAAAAGGGGGGGGGGGGCAGTTATTTCCGCTTTTTTTTTTTAGTTCCTTTGTCTTTTCTTTGCGATCGAAGACGGGGAGAGGAGGACACCAAGTGATTGTGCGCCTCTTCGAGAAGCTCGAGGCGGTAAGTGCATTGAAAAGAATTAACAATGCCCTTCTCGGATATAGTGACTACGACCATTTTCATAATGTCACAACACGAGACAACTCTCCGTCTACCCTACCCTTTTTGTGAGTCAGCTTTTTGCGAGCATTTAGAATATGGTAACAGTCTTCCTTTCTTCTTCTTCCTGTTTTGCCCCAGCAGGACGCATCTTATCTCGAGCAGATATTTTTACAAATAAAACATAATGGTGGCTGACGTAGACTTGATATTCTGGGCTTGAGGAGAGGGTGAAATTCGTGAGTGGGGCCATAACGCGGCTTACTTAGTACTCTACCCTTTGCTGCCCGTGGTCCAACAGACGTCTATCTGGAGAACACCGGAGTAAACTGCAGTCGGTTCGTGCTTTGTGCGTTTTTGAACGGCACCAAGAAAGGTGCACACGGCGAACGTGCGTTTACATTTCCCTGTTTTAACCGACGTTCTAATAATTGTTGTTATGAGTGTCCTTCTTTTTCTTTTATAACTTATATTTATATACTGGAAACTTTTTTTTATTCACCAACGTCTCAAGTGAGGCTCGAACTGTTCAGAACCAAAGGAAGAAGAATATCGAGCCAAACCTTATTTATTATTTAATTATTACCTTACTGTTACAACTATGCATGTTTTGCTATTGAGGACTTCTACAGCTTCGCGATTTAGAGAATGGAGAATTTTAGTAGATCGGTCCGATGACTCCTATAACGATATCCGATACTTCGCCGCCGTCTTTGCGTATGCATCATATCGTTATCGGGTACCGTTATCGCGGGTATGGGAGGTATCGGAAGGATCTACTAAATCTCTCAAATAGAGGGCAACGGCTGCAACCACAAAGCTTGGCTCTACATTCGCGAGGAAAATAGTACTTCCCTTGCTTCGCTGAAAAAGCTCAATGCAGAGCATGAAGCATTCGTGAGGAACAATATGACTTTCCCATCCAGTGCCTCAGCTCAAATTGTGTTCAGCGTAGCAGTCGACATATTGAGTAAAAGATAATGCAAAATGTCTGACGAGACATATAAGAGCCAGCTGTTGCTCAAAATACTCAAGGTCATTAAAAGGAACAGGTGGCAAGAATAAGAACTTGAATAACCTTCTTCCTTTTGTTTCTTACTTGATAACAATAATGTTAAAAGTAACGTCACGAAAGTAACGAATTACTTTTTCGGGTAACGGTCAGTTACTTTCATGGGAGGGTAATTGTAGTTGTAATTAATTACAATTTAGCTTTGAGTAATTGTAAATGTAATTCCTTACTATTTTTCAGTAACGTGTACAAGTCTGAAAAGGAGTATAGGCCCGCTTCAGATGGGGCAACTTTTCCAGCAATTTCGGGGTTGCTGGCGGGTGGTTTCCTAGCTTTCCCTAGATCGACACGAATTTCTGAGATTGGGTTTGGCTCGAAGCGGACGAGCAACTCTGACTACTCAGAGATGTTTGAAGCAGCAGCAGCCAATCAGGAATGCCATATTTTCACGTGACACCCCTGTGGTAGAAATGATGACAACTGAAGACTTAGTTCTGGTTTGAAATGGATTGTTTTTGTAAATAAACTGTTTCAAAAAGATGAGTTAGTATTCTCAGGCCAAATTAAAGATATAAAAACATGTTTTAGGATATAACTGTGCGTCTAAATACTGTAAGAAAAAAAAATTTCATGATGATGATGGCAAGTCGTAGCAATTCGTTTGCTGTATGTGAACGCGGGCGGCCCGTGTTGCTGGTGTTGCGACATGAAGTTGCTGGGCGAAATCGGACTGTCTGAAGCGGGCTTTAGGGAACTGAATTCAAGGGCCGTGGATCTCTGGGTGCACGCCCACCTGGGAACTCTTTTTTTTTTTCTTTTTTTTTTTGCCTTTTTTAGTACTTAAATATATATATATATAATTTTTTTTAAGTTTTAACTATAGACGCATAATTTTCACACTAATTCACTTTCAGAAGCGCTTTTATTCACAATCTGTGGCTTTCTAGTGCTTACAATAGCTTCTCGGTGACCTAATGCCAGCTCTGCAAAGGGAGAGGCATCTTCCCACGCTTTGCAGGCTCTAAAGCTGTGGCTTGCACAGCTCTAGCGTTTCACACCTCGCACACTGGCTCCATCGTGAAGCATAGGTGCTGCATGTGTCGCGCCACACTGTAAAGCCACATATGGTCGGGTCACAAACCTGGGACCATTCGTCACTGCACTCAGCTAGGGTATGGTCGCATGGTCGGGGCATGAAGCAGAGGTACAACTTGGAAATGCTGGTCCTCATCGCATTTTAAACACATTTTTTATTACGTTTGTGCCGAGTTGTCAGCATTTTAAAGGTGAGAAAGCAAGAAGCAGCGACAGCAAGAGAAGAAATTTAAAACCGCTCTTACCGAGAATCTATTACGAGCACTAGGAAGCCACAGAGTGTAATTAAAACGCTTCTAAAGGTAAATTAGCGTATAAATTAGGTGCTTCTGCCTCAAAAATAGAAAAAAAACAATGTAAATACAGTTATAAGGATAAAAATATACATTAGGAGAACTTAAACCAAAACTACAGTCTCTAAGCTTGAAATTTGACACCTTAAACCACTCGGCCACCACCCAAGTTTATTTCCATTTCGTTTATAGAGGTATATGAATTTCGTTTGCAGCTGTCGGCTGCAAGAGAGATTGCCTTATTTTCATTTTTTTGACTATCCCCAATAAATATGACAAGTGACCAAGAATAGAACCTCATTTGTCGGCCGAGGCACTGTGCTTGCATCAAGGCAAACTAGCCTGGCTTGGTGGGCTTATAATTTGTTTCATCACCCGCTTTTGAATTCTGTTGTCGCTTATCAAAAGAAAAAAAAAAGTGAAAGCCGTTTACAACTCCCTGTAACGCCGAATTAGAGCGCAGCTCTTGAGGAGGAGGAGGGAAGGGTACTGGGGGGGGGGGGGTGAAGCGACCTGCGGGGGTCACGTGACCTTGGGGGGTCACGTGACCCTGGGGTGGTGGTAACGTGCCCTCGGGGGTGTCAGGGTGGGTCACGTGACCCTGGGGGTGGTCACGTGCCCTCGGGGGTGTCACGTGACCTTGGGGGGTCACGTGACCTTGAGGAGTCACGTGACGACGCCGATGATGTCATTAGTGACGTCACTGATGACGTCATCAGTGACGATGAGAATGCGGACTCCGATGACGTCATCAGTGACGTCACTGATGACGTCATCCGTGATGATGACAATGACGATGCGGATGCCGTTGACGTCACCAGTGACGTCACTGGTGACGTCATGTGATGATGACGATGACGATGCGGATGCCGGTGAGGTCATCAGTGACGTCACTGATGACGTCATCAGTGATGATGACGATGACGATGCGGATGCGGGTGACGTCATCTGGGAGGTCACGTGACCTCGGCGGGGGGTCACGTGACCCTGGGGGGTGGTCACGTGACCTCGGGGGGTGTCACGTGACCGGGGGGTCACGTGACCTCAGGATGGGTCACGTGACCCTGGGGGGAGGTCACGTGGCCTCGGGGGTGTCACGTGACTTCGGGGGGTCACGTGACCTCAGGGGGTCACGTGACCCCAAGTCACGTGACCCCCGAGGTCATGTGACACCCCGAGGTCACGTGACCTCAGGGGGTCACGTGACCTTGGGGTGACCTTGGGGTGACCTTGGGGGTCGTGTGACCTTGGGGTGACCTTAGTTACGCCGACGGCGACGGCGACGGCGACGCCGCTCAAGCCGGGAACGGGTCCCTAAGAGCTGCGCTCTAAAAACTGTGACTAAGTCTGACTTATTCTGGCGTGCCGGTACCCTTGGCAGTAAACTCTGCTAAATGGGGCAAATATATAATATACTTTTTTAGCAAATATGCATTGTTTTAGCAAAATGAGCTACACTATTTGACTAAGGTGAAACAGAATAAGCCTCTCCACCTGGGTCTGTTTTCATCTCTCGCAGACACTATTTCCTGCTTTTTGTGGTTTGTATCAGACTTTTGGGTTCTTTAGGACATGTGCAGGTATTCTTCGCAGTAAGTGGCTACCAATCAGGAACATTAGTTTGTTCTCGGCCACCAAGAGCAAGTATTTTCAAGGTGAGCTATTGCCCGCCTATACGAGTTTTGTGTTCCATTCCTCTTGGATGCCATTTCCTATGTGTAGTGGTCTTGCATTAGTATTTTGTTGTCTCTCTTCTGCAAAAACACCCAAGTTTGACTAAGACCGAGTTCTTTCTTATACATGCTCTTCTTGGTGACAAGCACCAGCCAATCAAGGCCAGAAGTTTGCTCTTTGCCGCTCATGGCAAGTGTTTTCTAGGTGAGTGATTGATGCCTATCTGAGTTATGTATTTCATTCCTCACAAACACTTATTTCCTGTCTTTATAGTGGTCTTGTGTCAGGCATTTGTGTCGCTGTCCAGCCAAACCATCTGTATTAGACTAAGACTGGTTTTTTTCGGATATGTGGAGCAATTCTTGGCAGCAAGTCTCTGCCAATCTGGAACATGAGTTTGTTCTCGGTCAAGAGCAAGTATTTTCAAGGCGAGCTATTGCCCGCCTATATATGAGTTTCAGCATTTGTCAAGGAGCTCGAAATTAAAGCCTGGGGGTTGGCCATTGCAAAAATGTTGACTCGGAAGCACATAGGGAGGAAGCTTTACAAAAGTATCCACCTGCCTCAACAAGTGAAACCAAAACTAAAAACGTGGGTTCCATTTAAAAAATAAACATTTTCAGCCCGAGTTAACTCAGGGGCAGCACGGAGCAAACAAGCCACGGTACGAGTATGCTTGGTTCAGGCTTTTGTAGGAGTGGTCGATGACTCGGTGTTTTCTAAAAAGTTATTTTTTTTCTAAAAGTGTGGTGGGTCGAATATTCGAGGATGGCCATTGAGTCTGGATGTTACGGTAAAAATTTCAACTACATGCCGGGATTCATGTGCCTTGTCCCCCTAAGCGGGGGGCACAAGGCCCTCAAAATTTTAGGTTCGCAAAAGGGGTGCGTCAGTATTGACGTCTCATTTTACATCAGGCCTCTCAATTTAAAATGCACTATAAATGACATGCCTGAGATTCGTTTGGGTGTACTTCCTCTCAGCAAGTATATGGTTCTGTTTCAAAAAGGTCAAATCTGATGTTGACCGCAACAGAGGTCTCCACCGACGATTCATCGGGACGAGACCGAACCGGGACATTAGGGAGGAGCGGCTTAAGCAAGGGAGGCTACATATACGACAGCTTTTTGCGGACAAGAAACGAAAGATCGATGGTGGGTGTTTTATTTGCTATGCCTTTTTTTTCTGTTATGTTTCAAGATTCCTGCAGAGTTAAATTTCAACTATTGTGAAATATTGAGCGCGCGCCCAGATTGCAGAAGCGCCTACCCCGTTTTCGGAACAATCCGCAAATAAGCAAAGGGCATACCAGACGCCCATCTACCTGTTTTCAGCAATGCTCAAAATATTAAAAGAACACGTCAAGCGCCCAGGTGCCATGGCGTCCTTGCCACAATAGTGACGGTCGCGGAGCTGACAGATCCGTGCGTGGCACAAGCCATGGCATGGCCTTTGGGAACCAGGAAATCGAGATTAGAGATGTAGCACAGAAATTGGAGGCAAGCGGCGAAGGTAAGCCGAGTTAATGGAAGACAAGGGTGAAGGAGGTTAAGTCGCATGAGGCATCTATGTCCCGTGCATGTAATTTTGAATGTGCTGTAGGCAGCTACTCAAGAACATTGTTACTTGTACGTAACTAATCGCAAATCTCTCTCGCAGTTTCCACGGCCCACAAGCCAGCAGGCGCCAGTTCGTTCTCGTTTAAAGGTGAGGATTCCAGACTTTCTAGTTTTCTCTGAAGCTGCAATACTGAAGCCAGACAAGCTGTAGGGCATATTTAATTGACGGAGCTAAAAACGACTGGGGACGCCTTCATTGAAGCTTGTTTTGCTGCAATACACGTGGACAACCCATTTGTCGATGTGTGTTCAGTTTTATCGCAATAGGCATATTATGTCATGCGCACGTAATTTTGTATTTATGGGGCTTAGTGTGCTGTAGGTGGCTACCAGTGATGTGATTGCTGCGCCAAACTGCACCAAGGGGCTAACCCTGCTACATCCTGCTACATTTCGCCAAAATATAAGTAATCTGCGCCAAGCCTGCGCCAAAGGACCAATTTAGGTCGCCTTTCAAAACTGAAACTAAGCTGAGTATTGTAATTGAGCAGGCGTGTGTTATGTGGCGCAAGCGGCCACCTGACACAAACTACCGTGCATAAATTGTCCACCCGGTCTTCCATGGTTTTCCCGGTGTCTCGCGTTTCCCGCTCTCGTCTTGTGGGTCTCATCTCTTGTCTCTGTTCTTTAAATGTTCAACGATAGACGCGGATGTGTGCAGACGCTCCGACGCTAGCGTGCCGGGTACCAGCTATGCCGTCATGCTGTGTAACGAAACCACGTTTTTGCGCAGCAGGAGTTACTTTGTGAGCTGAAGCAACGGCCGCAGGAAAACTATATTTGGTCACTGCATTTCAGTCACCGTGGTCGCGCTACGTCAAATGTTGCCGTCCCCTCATCAGTGCAGATATGGTACTTTCTAAAATGAAACTAAGTACCCCCGCATGTTCATCAACATTCCTGTTCTTGTTTAAATCATACGTTACTACAAAAATCTTTAATTAAAAGACTGCTCTGTCAAAGTATTGATTATCAAGATTCCTCTCTGTGGGCGTTCTTTCGAGAGGGACCTCGATACGTGAAAAGTCTGCCGTGAAAGAAAGTTGGTCAAGAGAAGTGAGCTAAAGCAAAAAAGGCAATGACTGCACGCTGAACCCGCACAGCGTGCTTGTTTGTCTCGAGTTCACTCATTGCACAAAGCGCTGCAAGAACTTTTTGAGGCTGGCTCGCAGTGTCTTGCATCGATGTGCTCAGGTTCTTTATTTTTTGTGTGTTTAGCTTGTACCTTGTTTGCCGGCCGGGCAAGCACGCGCTACTGGACTGTTTTTGTCGCATGCTCAAAAGTTACATTTTGTGCGCAATTTTGGGGATAAGTTAGCGATGGAGCTAAGGGGCATGGTTTCGGTTTCGATCGGACAGCCATTTTCTGCGCTCGCACGACGAAGCATGCCCAACAGCAAGCCTGCCGAAGTTAGCCTCATGTGCATGCGAACAGGATTGCGTGACTGAGGCACCAGCTGGGAGGCTTGCGAATCATTGTTTTACGTCTGCTTACTTTTGACGAATATCTTGCACGTCGGGAACCAGTAAAACGGTGGCAAGCGGTTTTTCGAAATTGCTTAACAATGCCTACAGCACTGTACACTTATGGGGATGTCTCAGCAGAAAAAACAAAAGCAGCGAGTTCCGTCACAATACATCACATCAGAATACAACACAACATAAAGTGCCCTTCGTTTCTACAGCATTTAAAACAAATATTTTTATTTTCCTAAGAATATCTGCTCCAAAATCCACTTTTGCTGCTTTGAAACACTGTCTTGGCTGTTCCAAAAGCCGCTTTTACTGCTCCAAGACACTGTTTTGGTTGCTCCAAAACGTGCGCCGAAATGGCTTAGGCCAATCTCATGACTGGGCTACTCAAAGAAATTGCTGCTTGGACGCAACTAATTGCAAATCTTTCTTGCAGTTTCCATGGCCCACAAGGCAGGAGGTACCAGTTCATTCTCGTTCAAAAGTGAGGATTATAGACTTTCTAGATTGTTCTGAAGCAACAATACTGAAGCAAGGCAAGCGGTACGGCATATTTAAGCCGTACCACTTTTACTTTAGGAGCTCAGAACGACTGGGGACGCATTGACTGAAGCTTGTTTTTCTGAAAAACACCGCTTGTCTGGCTTCAGTGTTGTTGTAGGCGACAAAACGTGTGACCAGTTTTGTTACGAGAGGCATATTATGCAGTCTTATACACGTTACTAAAAAGAAGTAATCGATTACAAATACTATTACTCTTGGCTAAAAAGTTTTTGATTAGATTACTTGGTTACTCGACGACAAAAGTAATTGGACATTACTTAAAGAAGTAATCGTTACTTTTCCGATTACTGTATTGTGTGAAAACACATCTTTTGCGCGCATAACAATGAACTACTTCCAACCTATATTTCACATTTGAACAAGTATTGAAGAAGAAAAACTAGCTCCCTCCTCGTGGTCGTTGCACCTTCACAATGCGGACACAAGCATAGAATTCGTTTGAAGACGTTTAATGATTTGGGCGTTCGCCAGTGTGTGTGTGTATGGGGGGGGGGTGACGGGGGAGCAGAGGGGGTTCTAGATCTTGTTAAGCTTGAGCAAGGGTTGTCGCTCAAAGTTTGCGTCACTCAGTTTATTATTCACATGTGGATGAGCTTGCATGTTATACAAAAGAGCAGCAGCTCCATGATTTGAAGCGGATCATGCGTAGTATCCATTAGTGGAAGAGATCGCCCTGACCACTTCTCAACTCGAAAAATTGCTTGTCACAAAGACCACGTAGGGGAAATGGCGAAATATTTCAACTGCCTTTGTTATATTTTGCATCCGCTTTAGGCATTCTTCGGTTCTGGTTCTCTTACGGGCTGCGAGTAGGTACCCTAAGCAGGATTTTTTTTTATTTTTCTATTTCTGTGTGTGCGTGCGTGAGGGGGCTAGTTTGAACGAAGGACTCGCAAAGCTACATTCAGCTCCCTCAAACTTCGCCCTGAATGGCCTTTGTCACGCACTGTGGTTTCCCTAGGGCTTTCCACTCCCAGCCCCCCCCCCCCCCCCCCCACAGCTCGAAAAAACCAAACAAAAAAACGGCCATTCCAAAGAAACTGTACATAACAAGAAATTGACCTCGGTTCCTACAGCTCCGCAATAATATTTATTTTTTTCCGTTCGGAAAAAAAAAAGCAAATTTAATTTTTGTCATTCTATAAAAAAGGCGTGTGCCCGGGGGGGGGGGGGGGGGGGGGTCCCCTGGACAAATTGTAACGGTTCCAAGTAATTTTATTACTTCAAAAGTAATCAGATTACTCTTCCCTTAGCAAAAACTAATACGTTCGAAATATACCACATTCTAATTTGAGTGTATTTTAAATACAGTTCATAATTCTAAGTACACGAAAACTAGACCGAAAATATACACTTCTTTTTTTTTTACTTAGTACTAAAATATACTTCTAAAAATCATTTTAAAATACCTTTACTTAAACTACATTTGAAGTTCCCTTCATGCGTTTTGAAATATGTAAATACTAAATTAATAGGCACAAAATATATTTCACATATATTTCTTGAAATATTTATTTAATTCATGCAAAATATACTCCAACCCTAAAAAAAATGGAGCAATCAAAAATATGTACAGAATACTCTTAAAATACCTGAAGATCGTAAATACTGTTGCGTTAGACTCTAAGTACTTCTTGAATGCAATACTTTGGTAGTTTGACTTAAACTACCAACTATTGAAAAGCTCCCCGTCTAGAAGTTCACTTCAAGCAGATATGGAGTACACTGAAGCGCCTAAATACAACATTTGATTAGTTTGTCAATTGAATTGCGCAGCATCGCACTGATAAATCAGCCCAGTTTATGTTACTGTTTCCTTTTTTCTATCAAGAACACACCTGATCAGTTCCTTGCACACCAATCACAAACAGGGTTCGGGAACTACAACCACAACATTTGCTGATGCTGGAGAGCTTCAGCAGGTGCTGTGAACAGATACGTTTGGCGTGGTTTTGTTAACACAATGTTAGTTCACTGAACGTGTATACTCAGCATGGTACGTGATGTGAGTAGTGACTTTAATATAGTGACATTAACTACCATATTAAATAGTCAACTACTAAAAAAAAGGCAAAATGACTGCTGTAAAATATTTATTTTTCGCGGGCTCAATATTTCGCGATTTAGGTCAAAGTTGGAGTTTTGGAACAATTCGCAAATTCTAATTCTCGCGACGCGCTGGGATCGCAATATAGATTTTCATGTTTTTTTTACATTTTGCCGGAATTGTTCACAGGACCTATTTTTCGGAATTGTAGGCGATTCGCGAACTTTGCGAAAATTAGGTCCTCACGAAAATAAAGTCGTTGACAGTATCTTAAAGTGAAGAAACTACCTTGATTCTCTTCGTCCTGAGTGGTGCTACGCAGAGAAGCAATAACATGTATTTTATGAGCCGTTTGTGTGGATATTGTTTTAGGGACTGTGCCGCATTGTTATTAGTTGTACCAATGCTTTTTAGTAAGAGATATCGTCCACGAACTTCCGAACACTGTTTCCCCTTTGACCGACTCCCGAGGAGAAGATCGAATACTTGGAACCTTAATAAGCACAGAGGTGGTCACTGAAAAAATGATTACCTTCAATATGTAGGCTATATAAGGCTCTAGAGCAGTCAACGAGACTGTGAATGAGCTGTTCGATGCGTCATGGTGTGTGTGTTTGTGTTCGTTTCTAATGTAGCTTTGTGAGCTGTATTTAGTAGTGCCTTCAAATACCACAGGGACGCCATTTGCTGGCAAAATCGAAAATAAAAAAAAAATTGTGTAACTGGTTTTTAATGGCATCTTGATGTGTGAAGGGATAATATTTTTGGTATATCTAAAATATTTTTTGGTTCATATTTATAATGTATTTTGAATACCTTACGCGCGTATTTCGAATGCGGCCAAAATAATACAGAATAAATACAAAATGAATATTCGTATTCAATATATTTCAAATTCGTTTGAAGTACGGTATCTTTTTGCTAAGGGTTGTGATTACTGCCTAATAAAAGTAATCACCTGATTACAAAATTACTCCAGAAAGTAATCGATTACAAGTAATTTGATTACTTGTAATGCGTATGTACAAGTCGGATATTATGTCACGCACATGTAATTTTGAACTTATCCGGCTTAGTATGCTGTAGGTGGCTGGTCAAAGAAATTGGTACTTCGACGCAAATAATCACAAATCTTTCTGGCAGTCTCCATGGCCTAAGACCCAGCAGGTCCAAGTTTGCTTTTCCTCAGAGGTGAGAATTCCAGATTCCCGAAGCAGCAATACTGAAGCCAGACAAGCTGTAGGGCATTTTTAATTGACGGAGCTCAGAACGACTGGGGGCTCCTGTGTTGAAGCTTATTGTTCTGTATTACACGCGGGCGACATTGACGTGTGCCCAGTTACGTCGCAAGAGGTTATCTATGTCCTGCGTATGTAATTTTGAACCTTTCCAACTTAGTGTACTTTACGTGGCTACTCAAAGTAACTGCTCCTTGGACGCAACTAGTCGCAAATCTCTCTTCCAGTTTCCACGGCCTACAAACAAGCAAGCACCAGTTCGGTTTTCCTCAAAGGTGAGCATTCCGGTTACTCTAGTTAGGTGCGAAGCAGGAATAGTGGAGCCAGACGAGCGGATACGTATATTTAATTGACTGATTTCAAAATGACCCGTGGCAGTGGCTTTGAAGCTTACTCTTCCACAATCAACGCAGACATAATTTTGAATCTATCCGGCTTGGTAAAGGATTGCCACTTGTCGCGAACTAATCACGAATTTTTATCTTGCAGTTTCTATATGGCTGCAGCTAGCAGGTGTCGTTTTCATAAAAAGGTGAGGATATCACATTCTGTTTTCAAACATCAAGTTTTTTTAATGGAGTGTAGCGTAGTGGTTAAGACGTCTGCCCTGTAAGTAAGCGGTCCTTAGTTCAACTCCGTGCTAGCGTATGTTTTTTTTTTGTCTCTTTTTTTTTATTATTAAAGTAGGCTTATCCCGGAGGCAGTGCAATCGATGTGAGCACGGACGCCGGACTAGTGAACAAGGCTAGACCCTAAGGAGCTTCGCCCCTAAAAGGATAGCGTCGCAGGCGTCGATGGCGGCGAAACAGCAGGATCGAACGCTACGGCGAGGGTGACTGCAAAGCGCCACGCGGAGCCCCTTATGTACGCGCGTTGGCTTCTAGAACAATTAGCCTGAAACGTTCGGCGACTAGAAAATTCGGAAGTGGACTAGTCGAGAATGTTCTCGAACTTACAAGAACGCAATGTTGAAAGAATAAATAAAAGAACATTCCATAGACTGGAATCGAACCTAGACTTTCCGCGCGACAGTCAAGCGCCGTAACCACTCGGCCACGCACGCGGTCCCTCGCGGACGCACGTGGCAATATACACAAACAACAGATGACTATGATTTAAACATTCGTATCAGTGCAATCTGACCACACAAAACCATCTAGAAAGAAAACTTCTTTGTCATTTAGTAAAATCGAAGGCGTGGTGACGGAGTTGTCACCCGAGGACTTAATAAAATAAGCTTCAAGTATTTCCCTCCCAGTCTTGTTATTTGCTCTCGTAATAAACTTTGTTTAATGTAACAGGGGATCACACCCGCGCCGCATGGAATGCACTGCCACGTGTCCCCCCGCTTTGTTACAAATCGCTAGACGATGTTCACGTGCCCTTTCGTTAATACACCGCCCCGTCTGTCCAATATACACGCGCCTGCACGTTTGCAGAATCTCCTAAAAAAACATTAGAGGCACAGGCTGTGTACTGAATGACGTGATTCTTTGAGCATTGAACACGTTTCTGTCTTGTGATCATAGGACAAATTTTTGCCAACTTGCATGGAGCGGAGAAAACAACATTGACCATCGTACTTAATTCCTATTTTTTAGGTTATGCGACACCTTGTGTAAATAAGGTATCATTTGAATTCTTGATTTTTTAACTCTTTCTCGCTTATCGTCCCCTGTGTTGCCTTTAGTTTTGATATTTTGTACAATGTTTTCACACACGCTGGTAATCAGACAGGCGGGTTACCCCGCCCTGTCTAAGCGTTCTGCCTGCAGTTGAAAGCTAGTCGTAGAAGCCTGATGGCAGCTTTTTGTCACAGCAGCCTGAAGACACGTGAGAGCAATTCCTCGCTTCATCAGCTTAGAATGAGCGCTATCAAAAGACAGGGCGCTCTTTTTTGAACGTGGTTTGTACGATCAGCACATGTATTCATCTGTAAAGGTAAGCTGTAGGTCTAGAAACTGAATGTACTTTTTAGTGGGAAGCTCTCAGGTAAACTTCAAGCCTTCCGACTTGGCCTGAAACAAATTGACGACCTTTTAAACAACGTCATTAAAACGCTTCCACGTGTGATCATCCACAATAACCAGAAAATTGTCTACGTATCTAAAACTGTTAAGCTCATGCATCTCATTAAGGCCTTGCAGTATGGGCTTGTTCATGGATGCTAAAAAATATCACACGAAATCGGGGCTACCGAAGAACCAATACAAACACCCGGTTTTTGCACATAAAACTCATCGTTAAAGTTGGCGAGCGTTAACCGCAGATAAAGCTCAAACAACGCTAAGAAACGGTGACTGCGAACACCTGTAGAATTTTGAAACCGAATTTCTCCTGATAGAATGCCCTCGTGGCAAACAGCATTAAAACGTCCTCCGTGTGGTACCGAATAAAACAAATCCTCTACATCAATCGAGAATGCCGAATACGCGTTCTCGATTCCCATCTGTATAATTACCAGTATTTCATTTGAGCTCCGAACCAAAAAAGCATCATCGCTTGCCATCCCACTCAGTTGACACTGCAAATTCGGCTAACCTGAACTTGCCATGTGCCACCTTCTGAAACAATGAGTCCTAGAGGACATTCAGGTTTATGAGTCTTTCCTGTGTAAAACACCTCCAGGAAGCCTTTCTCCGCCTTGTTTGCAGCTTTTCTAACGCTCTCTAGCTGCAATTGCGTGAGCAGCCTGAGTGCTGCTGTTTTTTTTTTCTTGTTTAAGACGAAAATATTTTACCGGTACGAAGCTCTTAGCAATAGCGGTAGGTGCCTTGTCCTGGAGAAGGCCCCGAGGCAGCACGACAAAACCACCCTCTTCGTCCGCCTCTCCCACTGTCAGACCCCTCTCATTTAAAGCACTAATGGTGAATTCCACTCGTAGATCTGGAGCGCTTTCCAAAATCCGCGAGGGAGGCAAAATTCCGCTCCGTGGGACCCGCTCCGAATCGACGAGGGGAAGATAAACTTGCATTTTTGGAGCGACCTCCCCCCCACCCCTCCCCACCCCTTCTCCCTCCGCCGTACAAAATGGCCGCTGCTTGAACTTGACCAGCCCACCAACGCCTCAGCCGGCTGATCTTTCCAACGACCAGTGACGACTGTCACTGCTTAGCTGCAGAAGTAACACGCGACAAGGCCGGGCGAAAGTATACGTACCGCGGCGCCCATGTCACAAATAACGAAGACGTCCGCGTTCGGCACCGTCACATACCTTTCGGCCGCCTCGAAGCGGTGGGGCACGGACAGCGATTGCCAACGTGGAGTTCAGATTTGTAGTACGACTTTAATAAACACAGAGGTAACAAACCATCACTTTCGCGGTCGTTGACTAACCACATCTTGCTTTATTTCACGGGAAAACGCCGATGGAATGCAGTGTAAAAAGGTAAACAATCACTGGCTGCAGAATGAATAGGCCTAACCTTGCGTCTGCCTCCGGCTTTTCTGTCGTTCTTTTTCTCGTTCTTCCTCCCACGATCACAGACGTCAGCGCTTACGATTTGCCACGCTCTACATTCCCGGCTTTTTATCCCTGATCTACGCGAGGTAGAAGCGTTCGAGCCGTCACAATCCAGAGTAAAAACCGACGCACCCGAACAGATCCAACTCCACGACCCGACCGGCCCGCCGATCTCTCCAACCTCGCCGCGCATGCGCACCGCCGATTTAGACGGAAGTCACGTGGGCCGCTCTGTCAGCTTTCGGAGAGATCCGTGAAATCCCGCAGAGCAAGTTCGGCGGAGTTTGGGGCGCTCCGTGGAGCGGGCGCTGCCAGAGATCTACGAGCGGAAGATGACCAACTTGAGCCAGATCTGCGAGCGGAATATGCGCGCTCCAAATGGAGCGCTTTTGGAGCGCTCGAGATCTGCGAGCGGAATTCACCATAACCACTTTCTCCAATGGAGGCTTTTTCTTTGGTCCCTGACTCATTGTGCCCCTCAGGCTGTCCACACCATCGCTGATGGCTCTCTCTCGGGCTTATTCCCCCGCAAGGTCAGCCACCTGGCGTACCATTGCAAGAAGCTCATGTCGTCTAGACGAGAGCTCGTAGCTGAACTTCGGTCCATTCTTCAGAATTTCTTCTACTTCTCCAGGCAGGTTCGCATCTCCCAGAACGGTGACGTCGTTAGCAGTTGCAGCCGCGTTGTTGTGTCTTTCAGGTAGATTCAACCTAGCTCGTTGCCACATGAACTCTGTTGTTTGGTAAACTAGCTTCCTGTACTTTGCATACCGGCGTTCGTCAATGCGTGAGTCACACACCTCTTGTATGACCCGCAGCCAGTCTTGGTACAACCGAACTTGTCTACAATATTCAGACTTTAAACTCCTGCAAATCATTCTTGCATGACCCCCAAGAAGGCTCCAAAACTCCGAAAAGTGCCCTCACCTCCAAAGGTATAATTTTCCTTCCATGCGAAACGCGAGGATCCGGGACTGGCACGTAGAAACGGCAACGAGGTTCACACATGTGATCGCTGGGTCTTGACTGACACATTCACAAGTAAAAGAGCCCAGAGTAGAAGATATATGCTTAATTGAAACGTCGAAATGGCCTTGTTGGTTCATCGTGGTAAAGAGTATTAAAACCGCTAAAAAGACGGACGAAGAAGAGACACATAAAGCACGGACTGGCGCTAACTTTCAAACTGATTTAATCAAGTACCTTGATTAAATCCGTTGAAAGTTAGCGCCTGTCTGTGCTGTATGTGTATCTTCTTCGTCCGTGTTTTTTGCGCTTTTAATCCTTTATATCACAATGAACCAACAAGGCCATTCCAAAGTTTTATTACTGGTATGAGAATCTGCCACAAGTGAGAGAGAGGAGGCGAGCTCGTTAGGAAAGGACACACTCATGAACCCAGAAATGGGAAGTCGATCTTCATTTGTCCGCTTTTTATCTTTCCCGTCTCAGGGTTCACCACGATAAGAATGGATCGTCCTCTTGCTACGGTGGCTTATCTCTTGCCCTGCTAACCTCCAATGGCCTGCTCCTGCCTTTTTAGGCAGCCCAGTGTCTGTGGACGTGCCTTTTTGTTTTCGTGGCGGGATAAAATATGTGCGGAGCACTCATCACGGCCACTCCGGAGTAACATCGCAGCGGATGCGAGCGCGAGGGAGGGAGAGAAAAACATACATAAAAGTTCACTCGGGAGAATATGGCCCTTTCGGAAAACGCCGCTTGGCTTATTTCTCTGTTTGCTTCCTCCTGCATCTTCCTTTAGATATATCGCATAGACTTTCCTCAACGCCTTGCTCCGCTTTCGGTTTCATCTCGGCCGCAGCGACGGCGGCGCGCGTTGCACCCCGCTCAGCGATTCATGGCCAGTGAATTATGCATCACTTTCAAGCGTGCGCTTGGTTGGTACAGAGTCGCGTAACATAAACGTACATTGTTTGGCAGCGACGTCTTAGTTCTCTCACGACAATTATATTCGCCTCGTCCATTTAACGGATTTTAAATGGAAGGCTGAATTGTGCGGAGACGTATGCACTGATAGGGAAAACACATCTTTCGATCATGGAGCGTGCACTGTTAGCGAAAATGTAATATTCACCCTGTTTACACCCCATTTTCACTCCTTAGCATATTCTTACACGCTCTGCTAATGCCATAAATCGTCAAAAAATTACTTGGGGTAGTAAAAATTGGTGTTTCGGTTTCGGTTTACACGACTTGGCGTCTAAGCAACACTGAAAACACCCCAGGCCAACACCCCAACGCTGCCCCAAAACGTCGAGCTCCATGTTGCTTTTGCCTCGAAGCGGTACGGCGGTCTTGGGAGTCGAAGGTGAGTGTTTGATTTTTTTTATCAAGTTTGTATAGAACGTAGCACGTCTCAAATTTTTATTACGTGCTGTTCAAGAACGTTAGATTTGCTTTGAGCAAGCCGGCTCAGGTCTCTATCGTGTATCACGCAATATCATTAGGCCCGATTCACACAGCCGGCGTTCAGCCACCCCGACGATTGGAAACGACTTGACTGCTTGCCGGTTCTTTTGCGCGAGCTTTCGCTCGGGCGCTGAGAACCGTGCAAACTGTGGTGCGCAAAGCTAGCACAATTAGGCACGGTTATCGTCCCGGTGGAAGCTGCAGAGAGCGGAAACCGAAGACACCGTCGCATAAAAGTGACGAAGCCGCGATCCTGCGCTGATCGTTGTCCCGTCGCTCTCACCGGCACTATCGACACTTCGCTGCTGGGTGTCTCGTATTCCGACGTTGTAGAGAAACTTAAGCGCGAGGAGTCTCTATATCGTTTTCTCCGCCGCCTGCCTAAATAATCGGCTCCAACGTTTTCCCTGCCCTATATGTACTAAACTTGCTGTTCAATGACGCCTCATACCACATATGGCAGCTGGTACTGCTTCGTTCGCACTGGCAGATCAGTAGAGGTTTTTGGTTCATACCCGAGGGGATTCGTTCTTCTCGGAAAGTTCGAGAAGATGCTGTGGAGCCTCTCTGCTACTGCCTCGGCGTCCGTCCTCTGCTGAGGGCTAAGGCCCGTCCCAAACACAACGTCTTTCGAGCTCTCGCTTGCTTCCATTAGTAAAGTGAATTCCAGTTCGCGTTCCTTTTCTTCATAAGTTACTATGTTGCAGGCATTGGTCGCCCCCTCCGTCTGTCGCTCTTCGTACTTCGTCAGCAGGCTGCCGTGAAACAAATTTGTCGAGTGCCCCAGATCCACCTCCTTGATAACGAACTCGCAAGGATGTCTCTTCTTCTTGAAAGTCATTTCCTTGCCCTCGTTCAGGAAACAGCTCCGGAGGCCCTCGACCTTACCTTGCTTTGCCCACAGAGCTTCTGGAGTGACGGTTTCATTTTGGATTTCCGGGACCTTTAGTGACTTAGATTCAGCCGTCTGGCTGCTCTTCTTTGGAAGCCTGGTTTCCACGGCGGCACTCGTGGTAGACTCGACCTCATCTTTCCTGTCGGCTTCGGTGGTGATCCCGTCATCAGCTGCGTCTACATCACACTCGGGATCGGGCTCTCCTGCTGCCAGAGCCCCGGGAATGTTGCCCAGAATTATGTCGTATAAGGGACCCTCCATGCAGAGTGCTGTTACCTCGCCGCTGAAGAAGGGAGTGCGCATCGACAGCCTGGCTTCGGGGAGTACCCTGACCGTGCCATCCACCAGGTAAACCGCTTTAGACGTTCCCATGAGGTCCTCATCTGTGATAAGGCTCCTCCAAACGACAACGGTGTTGTCCCCGGTGTCGCGGAGGATCGTGACGACCCGTTTTTCCACTTTTACAGTTCGTACTGGTACTCCATCCGTCAAGTGCTTCGTTGCGGCCGCCATGATCGAACTTACGATCGGGAGTCGCTCCCCATTCTTCAATTTCTTGTACCCGTTCTGAACGAGCCCGTCGGTCATCTGGGCGTTCTCAGCAGCTACACAGCAGAAAGCTTGAGATCGCCCCCTGGGTCCTTCTTGAGATTCTTCCTGGCAGGGATTTGCGGTGTGGCCCGCCCGACCACACCGCCTGCAGGAGGGAGTCTTTGGGCCTTACTCCCGGCAGTCAGCAGCCCAGTGACCCATGCGGTCGCAGAGGAAGCATATCAAGGGAGGCCGTCTTTCTCCCGCAGGTTCCTTGTTAATATCTTATGGAGCATCAGTGTTCGGTTTCTTCTCTTCTACCTTGAATCCAAGAGATTGGGCTTCTTGTGCTTCCAAAAACCGATCGGCCAAGTCGGCCATGTCGTCCAGAGCCTTAGAGCCTCTCTCCTTGAAGATGGCGAGCTTTAGCGAGCACCCCTTTATGAATTGTTCAGTGAGCACTAGATTCCGGAATGTATCGTACTCCTTGATCGTCTCGGCAAGTTTGACCCAACGGTCGAATAGGCTCGCCAGGCATGCTGCAAACTGTGCTCCCGTTTCCCCGCTTTCCGGTTTGGCGTTCCGATACTTTCCCGGAATCCTTCTGCAGTCAGACGGAACTGTTTTATTAATGCCTTCTTCACGCCTTCATAGTCAACGGACTCCTCCGGTGCAAGTCGAGAAATTACCGACAACGCCTCGCCCTTCAAACACAATGCGAGCATCATAGCCCATTGGTCGCGAGGCCAGAGTTATCCCAGGGCTAAATGCTCGAATTGAAGGAGATATGCGTCTAAGTCATCGTCCTTCTCATCGTTGAGGGCTCGTTAGGACGGCGCTGTGAGTCGCCAGAGTCCCATTCTTAGGGCTCGCATTTTCGACTTCTTTAAGCCGAATCTTCAACTCTATCATTTCCTTTGCCCTGACTTGTCGCTCGTCCTCCCGATTCATCTCATCTCTCACCCAGTTTCGCACTTCCACCCCCTCGTAGCCCAGCTCTCTCCCAAGCGTGGTTAATTCTACTCGCAACATGGTAGCACAATAACTCTCACACTCCAAAGCAAGAAACAAACAATTACTCAAATCGCCCGCCCTCGTTCTCCCTCGTGGCCCTCCTCCGCAGTGGGGTCATCTCCCTAACCTTACACCATGCCACCGGTCCTGTCGCGGACGTCAGTTTGTCACGGAGTGGGGGTCAAATTAATAAAAATAAATTAATGGTCTACTCTGAGGATAAACGAGAACTTACGGATAAACGAGAGAAAGAACAAAAGAGCTAAGTTCGACCGGTGACCAGCGCTAGGTCCACGCGTGGTGTATAATCTGTAGAGGAAGGCAATGACACAGGGAGGATAAGCAAACAGAAGAGTTGATTTAATAAAGTGAAAAACTAAGCCGCGCACTGCAATACAGTCAAACCCGTGTATAACGCACAACTGAAAATGCTCCAATCAGGTCGATATAAAAAAAAAAAACATCTACAACGAACTTCCACGATGCGTTCGTTGTAAGGTGAAAGTTTCTTTTTCTCTCTCATCTCTTCTCTTACGCCTTGTGACAAAGCGCTGGAATGTGTTTTTTTTTTTAATTTTTTGCATGCTTGTAGAGTTTTCTTTTTTAGCTTATCTCCCCTTCCGAATCACTTCTCTTCATAGGCAGCCGCTTTGGGATGAGGTTCTTTTCTTTTTTCTTTGAGTGCGTCCAGTTTTTTCTTTTTAGCTTTTTCCCCTTAATCGCTTCTCTTTGTCAACTTCGTTCGCGGCTTCAGCTTTTAGAATTTGCATTCTTTCCTAGGTTTTTTTGCGGATTGGAAGGGACAGGCTAGAAGGCGATTGTTTGCACGGTTTTGGAAGCCTTCCCGGGTGGAAAACGTTCAATATAGCCAATATATTGTTCGTTGTAAAAAGTACTTTTTACATGCATCTTCATTAATATTTTCCGTGAGCTTGATATCGACAATAATTCGCTGTACCTGTGTTCATTCTAAACGGGTTTCACTGTAGAGCACTCAACACAAACCACATTCCAGCTCAACGCTGTGGAGCCCTGCGAGCCAGAAACTAATACTAAAAAGACTCAACGCTCATAAAGCAAGAACAAGCCAACAAAACAGTGACGAAAGCCCGACACTAACTAACAACGAGAGCAAACCGAGATGGAACTTGAGCTTTACCGCTACACACATGGGATAATCCCCCAAAACAGTCGCGACAGAAAGTATCACTGTGTAAAAATCGTCCCAACGTTCAACAGTTCGTACTTCAGAGCCAGAGGATGAAGTAGACAAGTCGTAGAAAACCAGGCTTAGCTTTCCGGTAGGTGCTGAGTCCAGAGCAGTCCGTAGTCTGGAGTTGCCGGCCGAAGAATGGCGTCTTGGAGTCCGGCGGTCTGGTTAGAAGCTTAATGAGGTCGACACCGCACACCACACAGCCACACACGCTTCAGCACAACAAACTCGAACACTTGCCCGACAGGCAGGGCAGAAGCCAAAAATTAAACGTTCCAAGAGTCACGTGCAGGGAGTAACCGCGTTGAGCAGCGACCCGGCCGGCTCTGGGGTTGGACTGCCTCCTTTGTTCCCGAACCGCCTTTTCTAGGCTTGTCTACCGACCAACCTCCCGTTTCCCCGCCTTTCGGGTCAGTCAACCTTCAAGAAAAACGAAGCTATACAGCATCGACACAAATGGCAAAACCTATTACATTTCTTCGACAACCAAACATACGTGCCCATCCATTCCCCCGTACGAGTCCAAAAACATCAATTATCGCCGATGCGTAGAACATGACAGGCGGCAGACTGAGGAAAGCCGCCGCCTTCAAAAAGCACGCTAGCCAGCGTAAACATCTTTGTATCCCAGCGGCTTCCCCGCATGTCAAATAGGCACCATATGCGAGCCAGCATACGCACCCCTCCGTCCGCGAGGTCAAAGCCGCAAACTGTGACCTGAGATGATCTACGTCGCCTGTCAACAAAAACCCATTCCGCAAACGACCAAATCCGTTAGGGACTTAGAAAGGAACTACGACGGGACGAACTGAGATTAAAAGGGGCACCGCATTCCCCCTTCCTGACCGTACCGACTCTTAAAGTGGTCCAAAAAAAAAAAGATCATAAAAGTATTAAAAAAAGAAATAAAGAGAAGCCTGAATTTGTGACACCCGGTTTCTTCTCCATCCTGTGTTTATTTTGTGCTTTTTCTATCACGAAGCAAGACATTGTTCCGGCCGGCCGTAGGCACCAGATGTGATTCCCGTCTGCGATCATAAGATTATAGGATCCTAACTGCCGGCAGCTAAGTGTCGATTACATCCGGAATTGTGCATACAGTGCAACATCTTTTGCTATTTAACCGGTCATCACTTTACAGCCTTCTGTTCTTGTAAACGACAGTAGTGCTACATGTTAAACGGCTCTAAAAAGATTGAGCAAACTCGCATCTCATTATCTTTTAGCTGAATAAACTGTTTGTTTTGCTATGCTTGTTATCCAATCTTTATGTTTTAAATTTAATTTTCTCATATAATCACCTTACATTATAGAAAAAAAAATTCTATAGTACGGAGGTGTCCATATTAAGAAGACATGACTGTATCATCTTTGAAACTAGTTTGCCACAGCTAGTGTTATAATATGTATTGATTTTGTATGCAGTGCATGCCTTTTCTTTCCCCTTGTGAGGACGACTGAGAAAGCGACTGCGCCACAACGACGGATGACAAGTATTCCAAGTGTCATCTCCTATAGTGGTCATATGCTATGTGTTCGCAGCATTATAGGCTGACCGTGGAGCACTTAAAAGGGAACTTTCGCCGCGTGCACAGTATGAGCGTGTACAATACGGGGCACGTACAGTCAGAAGAATTATGAGAGGCAACATGCGGGCGCGTGTCAGGTGGTACACGCAGAGCAGCCTAGCAAGTGTCATGCTTGTGCACTGAGGGGCCCTGGTTTGAAGAGCCGAGGCAGAAGTTTCAGCGGCGGTGTCACCGCCCTGGCGGCTTGTCGCTGAAGCAGAAACGGGGTTAGCTAGCTTTGCTCGTGACTGGCTTTGTGTAGTGTGTGTAGACCGCGAACATAGGCTTATAAACTTCGGCAACAAGAATACTACGCGGCTCTGGTGTTTTGGTACGTGCAACAAACGTGACGCTATCTGCTACAACTAGCTACGACCACCCACCGCAGCGGTGAAGGCATCGAAGAAGCGCAACCTGTGTATTACGCCGTTGCCGTAACCCAACAGTGCTCATTTGGCATGGAGGGCTTTCCGCCCAGAGACTTCGCTAGTCACAAAGTGTTATTTCCCGTGTTTCTCTTTGTGTGCTCTGTGGCTGGACGGGCCTCATAGAGCAGTTCTTCAGGCTCAAAGGTGACTAAGCGTTGAGGGTGGATGGACTTGCAGCAATCCTCTCGGTTGGTGCGTGTGACAGAACCTTTGAACGGTATCATCGGCAGGACACCGTTGTAAGTTAGCAAGTTATCCAATTGTATGTTCATTATGCTAAAATTTGAAATATCTTGTTTAAAAGAATGCTGGACCAAAATTGGGATTTCATAAAATAAGGCCGCGGAAGCTTTGAATGGAGCTCTACAAACTCCGAAACATCACTCTTACATTAATATCTCAAACGGATGGCCGTATTCTTGGAAAAGAAAGGGTGCAATCAAACAAGAAATGTGACGTCATACTTCTCCTGGTACACTTTAGAATGAGGGGAAGCGGCCTCGCTTCTCTCATTCCCGCTTCGGTTCACCTGCTTAAAGGGGAGGAAGCCTAGTGGAGAAAGAATGAGAATCGCGACTTCACATGTCTCGTCAGCCTTGTTGAATCCCACATGTTTCCAAAAACACGGGCATCCGTTAGAAATAATGCTCTATGTGTGATGTTTTGGGGGTTTTGCAGTGTCCCGCCTACCGCTCCAGTGTTGTTTTGCAAGCTTCAAATTTCGGTTAAGCATGCCTTTTAGTATGAATAATTGTGTCATCAGAATGTTAGAACTTGTGAGTTCTACACAGCTACTCTCAAACATTTTTGAGTGGTCTCGCCTGCCAGATTCAAGGGGGAGGGGGGGGGGGAGGGGGGGAGGGCATTATTTACATGTTTTTATCTCTACAGCACAAATAGTTCCTATCATGCACTGTAAATATCTGTCAATTCACAGACTGGGTAAAAGAGTGAGCACAAACAAGTCCAACTACCAACAATGCCGTCCATGGTGAATCTTGGACACCATGTCTTACGTTATGTGGCCTCAGCAGTCTGTGTATAGTTCTTTTCATTGTTGCCGGTAGAGCAGCTACCGATAGTGGGGTTGCAAGGACGTCAACTTTGAAATGCAGTTTCTTCGCATAACGTTTGCATTTTGGGAAGTTTCTACACATATACCTCGAATTCACTACTGTACGGATGAAACAATTTTTAAAGGTGTTTATGAAAACTTTGGCAGGGTTCTCTTTAACGTGCCTGACTTACAACAAGGCTGTCCAACTTGAGAAATTTCACTGGTGGGAAGCTTATTTTCATATAAGAATGGTGTACTTCTTGACAGCGCTGTATGCATGCAACAGAAACTCCAGATGTGTTCAATAAAAGTAGCATTTCCTAATATTGTGTTCTCTGTGTATAGGATGCACTTGGTTGTATTTGTTTTGAATACTTGCTACGTTTAGGCCATACAAAATAGTATAAATTTTATGAGCATTCAAAACCAGTGCAACTAAAATCGGACAGGTATATTGAGAAAGAAGTGTTCGGTCTAAATAAAAGATTCCAGAAAATACACTAAAATAAATTGCTACTTGGGGTAGCAAAAATGGTGTTTTACAGTCGACTCTCATTATTTCAAACTCCAGGGCCCGTTTGCTTGAAGCGCTAACCGCGGCTAAAGTTAGCCGCAGTACCTAGGAGAGGGATTTTGAAATCACGTGACTGGGGGGAGGGGGGAGGGGGGGGGAGGGAGGTAGGGATGCGAGGAAACATGGGGCGGTGCCCCGGTGAGTGAGCGCCGCACGCTTTGGAACTAATATGTCGTTGTAGCTGCAATATCGGGCGCGTTAGTCAGCAACGAATGGTGCAGAAGGCTTTCGCTTTGCCTTACCTCACTTCATCGCAAAGCATGAGCAAGGCCCTCGCCGCATTATTTAGATAGTCTTTCGACTCTGGCCATTCCTAAGCCTAAATGAACGCGGTAATTGTCGGCTTGGCAACGTCTTTGGAAAGCGGATTGTCTTGCCTCAATCGGTCGGGTATTGATTGCACACAAAAGCAGGCAGCATCCCAATAGACCTTTTTCTAAATTACCCAAGCATCGAGAAGAACGCTGGAAGTGTAATTCTACGGCCCGCGCGCACTGGCCTTCCTCTTATAAAAGATTCAAAGTAAATAATCATAATAAAAGCTTGACGAACGCGCGCGAAAGAGAAACTTTGTTTTAGACTTTTTGCTTTAGAACAGTTACTACTGCAGACGCCAGCACGTGCAACCCGTGTAACTACACTTGTAGCATGCACCTCGGTGCTTGGGAAATTTAGAGAAAGGTCTATTATGGGTCTATTGGGACACTGTCTGCTTTTGTGCGCTATTAATACCCGACCGATTGAGTCAAGGCATTCCACTTTCCAAAAACGTTGCCATGCCGACATTTTTCGCGCTCATTTAGGCTTAGGAATGGCCAGAATCGAAAGACTATCTAAAAATGCAACAAGGTCATATGCTCATGCTTTGCGATTTAAATGAGGTAAGGCTAAAGCGAAAGCCTCCGGCACCATTCATTGCTGACTAACGCGCCCAATATTGCAGCTACAACAACATATTAGTTTCAAAGCGAGCGGCGCCCACTCACCGGGGCACCGCGATGTTTCCCTGCATCCCTACCGAGCCCAGTCACGTGAATTAAAAATCCCCCTCCTAGGTACTGCGGCTAACTTTAGCTGCGGTTAGCGCTTCGAGCAAGCGGACCCTGGAAGCCAAACACTTTAGTTTGAAATATCAGAATGAATTATCAAAATTGATCTAAATATTGTCACGAATAAAAATATACTTATTTATAAAACTTACAATCAGTGTGTAATGCGTCGAACTTGGGCTGAGAAACATAAAGTAACAAAGGCCTTTGACGGTAACGGAAGGGCAACTGCCTCAAGCAACCATGCGAAGGTCCTTTTGTAAGCGCGTGGGTATCTAGAAGTTTCTGAGCTCGAACAAAAGAAATGCTTGAGTCATCTCATCATTCATCATTCCAGTCACGCAAACAAAAGAAATATAAGAAGGAGAAAGATAAGAAGGACATGCGCTGGCGGGGTCAGCGGCATGAGAGTCGATCACGCTGCTGACTCAGCTATTTGCACGTGGCATCCCTTAGCGAAAACTAATACGTTTGAAATATACCACATTCTAATTTGAGTGTATTTGAAATACAGTTCATAATTGTAAGTACACGAAAAATATACCGAAAATATAAACATTTTTTTTTTACTTGGTAGTGAAATATACTTCTAAAAATCATTTTGAAATACCTTTACTTAAACTACATTTGAAGTTCCCTTCATGCGTTTTGAAATATGTAAATACTAAATTAATAGGCACAAAATACCTTTCACATATATTTCTTGAAATATTTATTTAATTCATGCAAAATATACTCCAACCCTAAAAAAATGGAGCAATCAAAAATACGTGCAGAATACTTTTAAAATACCTGAAAATCGTAAATACTGTTGTGATATACTCTAAGTACCTTTTGACTGCAGTACTTTGGTAGTTTGACTTAAACTACCAAAATATTGAAAAGCTCCCCTTCTAGAAGTTCACTTCAAGCAGATATGAAGTACACTGAAGCGCCTAAATACAGCATTTGATTTGTTTGTCAACTGAATTGCGCAGCACCGCACTGATAAATCAGCCCAGTTTATGTTATTGTTTCCTTTTTTTCTATCAAGAACACACCTGATCAGTTCCTTGCACACCAATCACAAACGGGGTTGAAGAACTACAACCACAACATTTGCTGATGCTGGAAAGCTTCAGCAGGTGCTGTGAACAGATACGTTTGGCCTGGTTTTGTTAGCAAAATGTTAGTTCACTGAACGTGTATACCCACCATTGTACGTGATGTGAATAGTGGCTTTAATATAGTGACATTAACGTATACCATATTAAATAGTCTACTACTAAAAAGAAAAGGCAAAACAACTACTGTAAAATATTTATTTTTCGCGGGCTCAATATTTCGCCATTTAGGTCAAAGTTGGAGTTCTGGAATAATTCGAAAATTCTAATTTTCGCGACGCGCTGGGATCGCAATATAGATTTTAATGTTTTTACATTTTGCCGGAATTAATCACGGGACCTATTTTTCGGAATTGTAGGCGATTCGCGAACTTTGCGAGAATTAGGTCCTCACGAAAATAAAGTCGTTTACAGTATTTTAAACTGAAGAAACTGCCTTGATTCGCTTCGTCCTGAGTGGTGCTACGCAGAGAAGCAATAACATGTATTTTATGAGCCGTTTGTGTGGATATTGTTTTAGGGACTGCGCCGAATTGTTATTAGTTGTACCAATGCCTTTTAGTAAGAGATATCGTCCACGAACTTCAAAACACTGTTTCCCCTTCGACAGACTTCCGAGGAGAAGATCGAATACTTGGAACCTTAATAAGCGCAGAGGTGGTCACCGAAAAAATGATTACCTTCAATATGTAGGCTATATAAGGCTCTAGAGCAGTCAATGGGACTGTAAATGAGCTGTTCAGTGCGTCATGGTGTTTGTGTTCGTTTCTAACGTAGCTTTGTAAGATGTATTAGTAGTGCCTTCAAATACCACAGGGACACCATTCGCTGACAAAATCGAAAATCAAAAAAATTGTGTAACCGGTTTTTAATGCACAAATGGCATCTTGAGTGTGAAGGAATAATATTTTTGGTATATCTAAAATATTTTTTGATTCATATTTATAATGTATTTTGAATACATTACGGGCGTATTTTGAATGCGGCCAAAATAATACAGAATAAATACAAAATGAATATTCGTACTAAATATACTTCAACTTCGTTTGAAGTACGGCCTCTTTTTGCTAAGGGATTACTCCCCTCTTGTGAAAGACTCATCGTCTCTATGCAACACAAAATGAAATTAACAGCTTAAACAAGACTAGGTCGAAATACAGAGTCACATAAATAGCAGATTTTCACAGTCCTACCGAGCATACCTAGTTCAGTTGAGTCGGAAGACA
The DNA here is from genome assembly GCF_016920785.2 of Ixodes scapularis. NCBI lineage: Eukaryota > Metazoa > Arthropoda > Arachnida > Ixodida > Ixodidae > Ixodes > Ixodes scapularis. Next base: position 1,788,625 of record NW_024609883.1, on the reverse strand, counting down.
TGAATCACCTTCGCGTCGCAGAGGGCGGCGTGACAATGTTGATGTGCCATTGGCCAACGACTTACAACTTAGGTCTCATGCAGCGAATAACCTTGAGGTCGAAGCACCACTTTAACAGTTCCTTGCTGCGACGATGAATTGGTGTTTAGATTCACACTTGGTAGCCAAGCTGCAACTGGGCGTCGTGGCGACAAAGATTGTAGGAGTCATCGTCAGGAAGATGTGGCTTGCATCAAAATGCGACCAAGCTGGCAAACTTCCTCTTTTCGTTGAGTGACAAATTAAGCGTCGTCGTCCTGTTCGTCTTCGTGGCAGATACCACACTTGTCGTAGGTATCGTCATCGGGTTCATTATCAAGGTCGTCGTCAAGTTTGTAGTCGTGGTTGTCGGTGAAGTCATTGTCCAGATTATCCTTGGGTCGCTGACAAAGCCGTAGTCGGGATCGTCTTCCATGTCATTGTTCGAGTCTTCGGCTGGGTCATCATCAGTGTCGTCATCAAGGTTGAAGACTGTTTGTCATCGAGGCCGTAGTCAGGTTGGTTTTTGACATTGTAGCCGGCGTTGGTCTTTGGAGTCGTCGTCAGTTTCATCATCAGCGTAGAAGTCGTCATGATGTTCTCGTCTAAGTGTGGTAGCCAGAGGCCTTTTCAAGTTCATTGTCCGGGTCGTTTCCGAGGCCATAGTTGAGGTCGTCGTTGATGTCACAATTGGAGTCGTCCTCGGATGATTTCAAGGATGTCGCCTTCAGGATCGTTGTCTTCAGAGTTATAGTGTTCACAGATGGTACGCTTCATGGGCATAGATTGCGTTACCCTGCACATCCACCAATATGTCATGAACAAAAACAAACTTGATTAATAAAACTTAAAATCAATGTTTAACGCAGCGAACTTGTGCCGAGAAACAAAGTAACGAAGAACGCACATACTTTGCCGGTGACGGAAGGACGACTGACTCGAGCAGCCATGCGAAGCTCTTTTTGTAAGCCCGTAGGTATCTAGAAGGTTCCGAGCTCAAACAAACAAGATTCTCGAGTCATCTCAAACATTCTAGGCATGCAAACAAAAGAAAGATTCCCCATTCCACCCAACTCCATTCCAGAGAATTGGATTTTCTAATACTAATTCCATTCCTTCGAACTCCTGGAAAGGAAAAACTGGGCCCATACCCACTCCTGGAATGGCTGAACTGCTCCATTCCATTCCTCTCAATCCCTCCCAGTTGTGAAAAAGGGCACTTGACAGCTAGTACTCAGTTACCGGAAAATAACGTCAGCATAAAGCTGGCGTTGTGAAATGCGTAGGCAACTGCAAAATTATGCAAAACCCTCCCTGCAATCATTGATTTTACTAAGTTGAGCGGTGGTCGCACATAGCACTAGTGGCAATTGGTATGGGAGCGCTGCAGATATCGATCGCACCACCGAGCGTAAAGGCCTCATAACAGAGAGGAAAACTAAGTCACCCATCTTCTCCACAAAAGAACCGTATATGTCATCCACTTTTACGAGATAAAAAATAAGTGAGGAGTCACGTGTATTAACGAAATGCGGGCGGTGTGACATTGTCCCTGCCTTGTGGCCTGCAACTGGTGCTGTAATCACACATAGTCCCAACAGCCTTACGATTGCATCTCGCAGCGCCAGGAACGACGCCTTGTCCGCCAACAACTCTACAGTTTGGGTTGCTTCACTGGGGTTGCCACTTTCATCCTCGAGGGAACATAAGCAGTCAGGTAACCAAACTGTCGGTTACCTAAGTGCAATAATGCCGTTTCGAAAGCCCCTTTGACGGCATCGACGCAGCTCGCATTAGAACAAAGCCCTATTCCATTCCTAGTCTATTCTGGGCAAAATGCAGCTACTAATTTCATTTCCATTCCATTGCAGTGCTGCCACCATTTTATTTGCATTCGATTCCAGGGTTGTAGAAGTGTGGAATCGTTCCAACTCTGGAGTGGCAACTCCACAACACTGGTGATAGTCACCAAGGCACCCAGTTCAGTGCGAATGCTGTCCTCAGAGCCCCTCCAAAGCTGTTATTACTGTAACAGACGCCAGTACGACGAAGTAGTTGAATTCGGAAGCCTGTTGTGCAGATTTGTACCTTGCATTGTTTTCGGTATTTTTCATTTTGTATTTTATAATGGACAACTCTTCTTTGTTAAGAGGGTAACAAGCGTTGTAATCTCGGTATTCTTGCCAAACCTGCTGGTGTTATCATCGGTGCACTTTTAAATAAATATATGCCACAGCCGCGGATCAGCAATGAGCGCTTACACTGGGACTTAGGTGTTCCGTAAGTATTCATTTTTATTGCGCGATAATGATGTTTGTCTTCTGTTCAAAAACCAAAACAATATTCGACATGATGGATAATTTTGGACACCCGCGGCATGTGTGATCAGAGCATTTGTTCTTTTCATCTGAAGTGTGTCTCTTGCTTACTACCTATAGAGTATATGATGTTGAGGACGGAAAATATGCTTTGACCGACTCCGAGCAATAAAATCGTTCTATTTATTTTCACGTCGTTGAGCTCGCGGCAACGAGTATGAGTAGCGTTGTCATCTTTGGCGGTGCCGAGGCTGAACCGATAGACTGCCGCAGAGCTATCGCCGTCAGCTCTGCACTGTGAGGAATGGTAAGATTTCGTTGAAGTGATTGCGGCTCCAGAGAGGTGTTGTTGCTGTTGACATGTACCGCAAACAGGATGACATACTAGAGAGCAGAAAAGAGAGCGTTCGGAAGCCGTGAATGGTAGTCGACGCCGAGGTCAGGAAATGAGGCAGCAGACGGAGGAAATCGACCCTGTTGTGCTTTCAGTCCGGCTCGATCAGTTTGGAGTGTACAGCCTCGGACTGAAAGGGGGATGCCGGCCGACTGCGGGGCCGATGCAACATTTCCTAAGATGAGGAACCGAGCTGAGAGCGAATGCCTGACGTGGCAAGGATGAGGAGACCCCGGTCGGCTAGCAACATGCCTTGTGAACAGTGTGAAAATGTCGATGAATATTCACTTGGGGCCGAGCCGGTGGGGCAGCAAGGTGGTCGCAGCCCATTGCTGGGAGTTGCCGGCGCTAGATGCAACAGAGCAGAAGCGGTGGCAAAGGCGCTGCAGATGTGGAGACTGTGAAAGTTGAAGATGCGCCTACTGCATTTTCGTCCGAAAAGGCAGAGCCGTTGCCGTGTCCTTGGCCACGAAGAACATTCCCCTGGATAGCAGGTGCTCGGAGTCGATCATCATGTCCAGGTCACCAATTTGTAGCACTTTCGATGTTGAGAACATAAGAGATGGTGCAACAGACTCTGAATTTAACTTTTAAAACATTCTCTTTATTCTCGTACCGTCGAGCTCGTTCTGACGAGTAGCTTGCTTTTATACACTGCAGTCACTAACATTATAGTTAGTGACTGCAGTGACCGCACAGCGCTGATGTGAGTTTTTTGTGTTTGGATTTTGGGTAACTCTCTACCTGTGCACTGGTTCGTAATATTGCAACACTGCCGTCTTTAGGCGGTGTGGAGGCTGAAGCAATGGACCGCCAGAGGCCCATATCTGTATCTGTTTCATATACTGAATGCCTTTTTGCACGGCTCTGTGTTTACCTTTGTCTTCCAGATTTTTACTGCTCACTTGTTTTTTTTTAAATTTTATTTAGAGGATACAGGCCATTGAAGGCCCAAGTAGGAGTGGGGTACAACATATGCGTTCGCACACCTACAACAAACAAATGACACGCCATTAAAAGGTTTACAACAACTATCCAGAAAATACACAGGATATATATATTTAAAAGGGGGGGGGGGGGGGCGGCACAGCACTGCAAGTACGCATAAAGTAATTGGAAAGTTGAAAGAAGCAAATTAGAGATTGCAAAACCTGCTTCTCAATAGATATTTTTTTCCCAAAGTATTTACGTGATAGTGCAACTGAAGGCTCTTTTTTCAGTTTTTTTATTTGAAACAAACATAAAAAAATATATATGTATTTTCTAAGATTTTTTTTTATTATTATTATGCTTGGAAAATTAAGTTACCTGTTGGTGTTCAGCTTATTTTAAACTGTTTATATGAAATGCGAGAGCGCTTGTGCTAACAGTGGCTAGATAAGGTTTTCATAATTTCTGATAAAACAAACTGACTATAGTTGGTTACAAGTCAAGAAGGTAAGAGATGCTCCACCCACAAGCGTGATGCGCCCGTTTCAAATCTCTCCGCAGTCGAAAGAAGAGTTCACTGGAAACACTCCTTGTTCCGCTTCAATGGATTCCAACTTGTCTCCAATCCCACTTTTTAAGAAAGCGACCTTTGTATTCATCGGAGAGGGAACCGAGCCCCTGAAAGCAGCCTTTGTATCCATGGGAAGCTATAATCCCCGAAAGTCGTATTTGTTTCCGTCGGTGGGGGAGAACTCTAATCTCCGTCTCATGCCTCCCACAATGCTAAGTCAAAGTCGAAAGATGAAGCAAATATGTACAGAAAGGCAAGCCCTTCCTCGCGCGTTGGCCGCGACGTCACGGAAACGGTGGGACGCTATTGGATGCGGAGGTATCGGAGCGATATCTGATTCTCTTTGAGGGGCATTTGCCGCTACCTTCTGACTATAGTTTCTCTTTAGTGACCGTGTCGCCAAGGTGACAGCAGAACAAGTAACGAATCGGATCCCGACGTCAAACTGCAGGAATTTGAGATATATGTTTTCTTAGCGAATGCACGCCACTGTTGTGACATATTGAATATCCTTATCGCTTGCTTGGGCTCAGCGGGTAATGCAAGTCGGAACTAGCGTGAGTATAAAGGTTGAACTGCATAAAGCGATTTAGCGAGCGACGGCGGCAGCGACGAGAGTCAGCGACAAATGACGAAGATTTCTTACTATCGCTCGTAGCGTCACTCGGTTTTTGGATTTCTAGAAAACATCGTTCCGCTCTCATGCGGCTTGCGTCGTCGCGCGAGTGACCGAGCGTCAGCGAAGCGGGTCGCCGTCGCTTTTCTCGTCGCTCGCAGAATCGTTTACATTCGGTTTATACTTCACGCTGTCAATAATATCGACTCGAGCGCGCATAATTTGATTTCCACGGGAGCGCGTGTAAATCAAACCCTAAACCAAGACGGGGGCTGCAGCCAGCAGCTTTGAGAGCGTCATACAATGGAGTATAGTTTGACAGAAGCAAGCACACACTTCGCTAGCGCATTCCAGCCTTGAGTGCTCGAACTTCCGAAAACGAAACCAAATTTTGCTACATTTTGGCTAGCTCGAAACATTTTTTTTTTAAATATAAGGTGTCTTTTATAATCTAGACTAAGAGAAATGTGTACCTCCCCAAATTATATTTGTCACCGTACCATATAAGTAATAATTGTGTAGTATCGTTACTTTCATGTAAAATACGGTGGGGGTCACCGGACCTTCGTCTGAAACAAAAAGTCTGCTATATATACCGAGCGGGTTACTGCTGGAATTGAGTAGGAGTGTCGGGTTGTTAGTGCCTCTGTACGTTGTTTGTGCATGTGTATGCTTGTATGTTGATATTGTGGTATGTGATATGATGTATGCGCTGGTATGCCGCCGTCCGTTCGAGCGAGTCACTTCCAGAAATGCCAAAATATCTTTCATTTTTGTAGTTTTCCGCATATTGACTAGGTGGCGCAAGCAGCCGCCCAATTTTATTTTAGCTTTGTTTGTATGTAGTCCATTTAGTGTGTAAGGAACCACACCACTATAGCTACGGTCTAGTAGAAAAGTAAGCGCGTGTTTAAATGGCGCGTATCGCCGGCGTTCAGTTCGTCTTCGTTCGCTGGCCGTTTCAGTAGCCGATTCGTACCCGGAAAGCCGCAAAATTTGCTTACACACGAGATATGAGTGGATACGTCGAAACGTCGCGTACAACTTTGCTCGCGATAAAGAGGTGAGCGGGATGTCGGAAACGCCGGTCGGTTCGGGTCGGTGTCGGAGAGATCCGTTGTTGCTCACGGCAAACGGGCTTTTTCAATAAAGTTCATGTCTGTGGTCGCGAAAAGATTCGTCCTGTGGAAATTAACCGGTGTCGGTGACAATGCAACCGGCATGAGGCCTCGGCGATCGGCTGAACCGCCACGCGAACGGGACCTGCTCGATGGGGAAACACGCTGCTGGATGCAGTCGATGGTCGCTCCCACTGTCGCGTAATCGCCGTAATGGATACGGCGTCGGCGCTTGGGGGTGAATGCCTGCGGTAGTTTAGCGCGTATGGACGATTACGAACGAACACGTGCAAACTACGCTTTGGCTGCGGCGAAAAGCCGTGTAAAGCGCTGGGCCTCGCTCGTAGAACCCGTCTTACGTCAAACGGCAGCCATTGTAAAAAAACACCCCTAGACGTGTGATCGCAGAACGAAGTACACGTTCAAAGATGTTCATTTTACACGAGATCTCGGGTGCAAATGGAATACACCAAACCTCGCGTGTGAAAAGAACGCCATTTGGGGAGTCCGCCCTAGGACAATGGTTTACACGTCCAGGGGTGTACTTTTTCGCTGTGTGTGTAGGATGCGTTTTTTTGCAGTTCATCATACGTTGACCGTCTTTCCTGCCGAGGAAACGTTATAGCCGCTAGAAAATTGTTCGCTCTGCCCAATACCAGCGCTCCTCTTCAGGATAGAACAGCCATCTAGACGATAAAATGCTATTAATTTATTTTGTGCAACGTTTCTAAGCATTTTAGCGCTGCTATACAGGTACCCGCAATAACTGCAGCATGCAATGCTAAAAAACTTTCGAGATCATAAGCTTAGATTGAAAGTTCCGAGATATCCGCAAGTTCTGTATTTTTTTTTTATTATTAAAACCTTTGAATTAACAACCCGTATTATATATCAGTTTGTAAGGGCCGAATGATCCCGACTAATATTGTGTTAAAAGCTATGTATTTATTCCCTCTTTGCACGATACCGTTCAAGAGGGGTGTGGGAAATTATACCCGAATAACATTCATTCTTTTCCCATATCCAATGTCTTATGGGGCACTCATGTCCTGATATGAATATTATGCCTGGCGCTTTATAAATTAGTGATTATTTTGAATAATACGGACAATGGAATGAAACAATTGAATACGTTTACAAATCTCTGTAATGCAAAATTAGAGTGCAGCTCCTGAGAAGGAGGAGGGGAGGGTACGGAGGGGAGGATACGCCCCTATTCCGCCTCGTACTTTTCTTCCTCCTCTCCTCGTCCTCTTCCTGCCCCTTCTTTCCTCCTCACCCTCCTCCCTCTTTCCTCCCTTCCTCTCCTTCTCCTCCCCTCCCTCTCTTCCCCTCTTCTTCTCACCTCCTCCTCTTGTCTTCCCCTCCTCCTTCTTTCCTCTGTTCTCCCCTCCTCCCCTTTTCCTCCTCCCCTCCACCTCCCGCCTCCTCCCCTCCGTACCCTACCCTCCTCCTCGTGCATACCCTTCCCTCCTTCTACGTGCTCCTGCATACCGTCCCCTCCTCCTATATTTCCCCGCTAAATTTAGCTGGAAAATTGTTGCCACGTGACATCATTACCAATTCAGTTTCCCCGCTAAATTTAGCGGGGAAAATTACGTCACATGACCTTGTGTCACGTCACCCATGAACAAGTTCAGTTTCTCCACTAGATTTAGCGGGAAAATTGTCGTCGCGTGACCCCGAAACCAATTCAATTTCCCGCAAAATTCAGCGGGGCGGTTACGCCGTCGGCGACGCCGCTATAAGCGGGAACGGGAGCCTCATAGCTGCGCTCTAAAAAAAACTGTTTCTTGGATGTAAAGTTATCAAACGCCGCGGCGAATATCATTCAGTTTACAAGCATCAAGGTAGAACGAGGAAATATTTGACCAAAAAGCCTCCAATCTCTAATGGTATATTCATTTTATTTTTTTCTTAAAATACAGTTAAAATAAGAATCGTGCGTTGAAAGCAATACATTGCACTGCATCGTTTTATTAGAAAATTGTGTATCTTGCACTAAAGCGCGGCATTGCAAAACAAATGGAGTTTCTAGCTCCAGAAAAGTATAGGTACGGTCTATTCGACTAATTCATTAAACAGCAGTAATGCATAATATATCTTGCATTTCGACACTGCTTATTTCCGTCGTTAACTAAAATAGTACGTTCTAAATAGACATTTGTTGGCCTTAGTTTAAATGAGCGAGAATTCTAGTAATTATAAGAACGTCAGCTGACGTTCAAGTTTTTGAGTGCTCATCAGCGGTCTGCCACGACCAAATATCAAATGTTCACAATGGTTTCATCCGTCGAGGACGTTGGGGTCACCGTAATTGAGGTTGGTAGTCGATCAAAAATTCACCGCCCTTAAAGTGAGAAAACCACTCGTAGACCTGGGATTTATTCACAGCATATTTTTAAGCTGTCTAAGCATTTCAAAAGTTTCAGCCAGCATTTTCCCTAAAAGAAAACAGAATTTGACGGCCGCACCTTGTCCCTTCAAATCAGAAAGGGCAAAAAAACGTGAAAAGATTTTGAAATGCTTGGGAAAAAGAATTATAACGTTGAACTAGAACTTTAGCAGGTGACGCCGGTTGGCAAACTAAGTCGGAAAATGTACTGCAAATGGTTGCTAGAGACGGAAGCTGGTACTACGAACGGCCTGCCCTCCAGAAATTCATTCCTGTTCCTTTTGGCACCAAAACATGGAACAGGCATTTCCATATTTGGGCCCAAGCAGAAGTGTGTAATGTTTGTACAGAACTAGATTACCAGCAATTACACATTGCGACACAAGGGGGAATGGAGAACAGGTAACGAAAAATAATAGGTATTTAAAACACAAACAGTAGTGTACAAAAAGTATAAATACGAGGTATAATACAGTGCAATGAGGGGGCTGGTGTTCAACAGTGCAGAAATTATGTTACACGACTGAACCAAAAAAAATAATAAATAGTAGAAATTAGCTGAGTAGTAGCCCAGGCAGCACGGTTCTTTAGGCCTGTTTTGTTTTTGTGTGGGAAGGTAGGGTTTTAGAAAGCCCGAAAAGGCCAAGGCAGAGCCAAACTTGGCCTTTTTTTTGGCTAAAGTCTGTTTTATTTGCCCTAATTTGCCAAACGAGTGGTGAAGTTAAGCTTCACAGCTGGTAGTGTGCTGCCATCTGGAATCATTGGACTTAAATTGCCAAACAAGTACCAGTTTCAGCTTTACTTCAAGTTCCTGCTTTCTGTGCCAAATTTGGGCCTTTATTCCCAAGCAAGTACCAGATTCAGGCTTCACTGCTGGTAAAGTCTGGCACTTCGTCGATTCTATGGCGAGCCCTAGAGAATCCATAGAAACCCCAATGAAGAGTACTCTGGCACTAGGACATCGGAGCAAAGACGTATTGGGGTTGCCAAGCTGGTGTCAAGGTAGGTGTCTCTCTGGCGTTCTAGCGGGAGTATAGTCTTTTACGTATACCGCATAGAAAAGGCGATGTGATGTTATAGGTATCTAGGAATTAAATCACGTAATCGGAAATGATATCTTCTAAGAGCTGGCCGAATGATCTGAGGGGTGATGGGACGATAATTAGTTAACCTACTATGGCCACCTTTCTTGAAAACGGCCACTCACTTTCAAGTGCCTTTCATTTCAAGGCTACACTGCCATTTGCTTCCAAGTGCTGCACAGGCCTTGTGCGCTGGCACTTTAACGCACCTTACGAAACTAACTCAAACGCATCAAGGGGTTAGGCAATGTTAGACGTCTGGTGTGTTTACCGCACCACTTTTTTTTCAGTTGGGCGGGCTTTCAGACGAAAACTGGGATTAACCTGAGTTTAAATTCAAATTCAAATTAGTTTATTTTGCCGCAAACAGTACATTTGTGACAGAGCCACTGGAAAAAAAGCTGCAGGCCTGCAGCTTGACGAGTCCCAGCGCCCCACTACAAGGTAAGAGCAGCACTGGCACACACAGACAAGAAAGAACGAATATGCGCACACAAACAGGCATACACCTAACAGAGGGTACACACAAGAAACAACATCAAGAATTCAACTTTGCAATCAACAGTATACAAAAAAAATGGTGTTTACTCACTAGAAAGCTTCTTGAATGGCACGATGATTGAAATTCTGAAATATTGCCGCGTGCCCAGCTGGCCTAGTTGGCAGTGCTCCCGTGTCCTAACGGTTACTGTGCTTACCTCCTACACGTAAAACCGAGGTTTGATGCCTGGCCGCTGATACACCTTTTTGTTGCTCCTGTGATGTCTCATTCTGCTAAATTTGAGAGCCCTGTTGCTTATTTGTGGTTGGAATGTTCTGCGCCGATTGTACCAGAAACCCACGCGTCTACATAAGAGGCTCCGCGTGGCGAGCGTGAGTTAGTCTCGCCCTAGCGTTTGGTCGTGCTGTTTCACCGACATCGACGCCTGCAGCTAAGCTTCTTCTATCTTGTTTTGGGCACAAGCTTGCCCCATTAAACGTGTAGTTCCTCAGCTATTTGCCTCCTCATCATTTGCCGTTCGTGACAATATCGCGGATTATTCGAAAATGAAGGCCACAACATGACTGCAACTGTTTAAGGAAGTGCAGTATTGCCATGTCACTCAGAATCTACAATCCTGTATGCAGAAAATAATCACAAGGCTACCCTATTGGAAGAAACGTACAAGAAATATACCTGCTGCCTCTACAGTTCTGGTACAACACCAACTTAATTTCTTGTTATTATACATGCAGCTAGTTTGGTTTGACGTTCTGCATAACTGGAGATACCGGCACCGCTATGGCTCCGCGTCTGTCTATACTGGCAGCCAGTTTGCTTGCCGATATGATTTGGTGTGGCTGGTATGATTTTGCGTGCGATGCCGTAGGCGACGAACATCTTTCCCAAAAAACGCTTATATCTCAGGATAACCGGTATCACCAAATCATACATGCAGAACGGCGACCGCCATCGTCCATTAAAACGTCCATCTTCTACCACCGCTATCGTTACATATGCCATACATGTCGAAACGGAACGTAGACCGACGTCGAGCTCACACGAATTCCTCGGCAAACTCGTCACGGCGACGTCTTGGGGCGACTGTCTCGAATAATGTGCATCACAAGTACCCGACAGCCGCACCAGCTGTACCGCACAGCAAAGCCAGCGTGGGCGGCACGGCAACAAACCGACCGTGACATCAATCCGAAGAAACCGCATCACCGGTCGGCAGCGACGAACGGGCCGTTGCTCGTACTGTGGGCCGTACTCGTGGCTCGTATTCAGTCAAATCGGCTTTTTTCGTGGCTCCGCCAGCTCCGCCGGCTTCTGCGTTCCGTTGGCTCCGTCTTCGGCTTGGCGATATCGCATATCGCCGTGCCATCCACGACGGAAGCCGCGTCTCGCTCGGCGGCCGGGCGGCTGCATCCGAGGCCAGCGGTCCGAGTAGTCCTAGGTATATAGTGCCGACGTCGCTTCCTACTTTACGGCGCCGCGGTCTTCCTGGACGGCTCGCTCGCGGCGGCCACTTCTGGATACGATCGCCTGATATGTTCCGGACCACGGGGCGACCCAACCAACTGGATTAACACCGAACACAAAGGTATTTCCTCTGACTTTTGTCTTTTCGATCCGCTCCCTTGTCTTTCGCGCTGAGTTAGCTTCTCGCGCAGGGCTCTCCGCTCGCGGGGCCTCTGCGTCGCCAGCGGAGATAACTTAATTCTCACCGCGGTGCGTTTCCGCGTACCGGCGGCCTGAATCATAGGAGCACCGACAATCCTGAATAAGGAAGGTCGCGTGTTATGGGGCAACTCGCACGCCTAGACAAGCTCGGGCGCGCGAGCCACTCGGTGACAAATTGCTACTACGATTGACACTTCAATCGCGGCGCAAGGCTAAGGGAACAAAATCTCATCTGGCCACAATGTTTTATCCTTCCGGCCCAATTTTTATTTATTTATTATTCTGATTCGGTCCTAATTCGGCTTAACATTAGGTTTGTACAACAGGGCTCCTTGGTGGTGCTTGGCGCTGGTGTTTTTCGTGACGGCCCACTACTAAGAAGATTTAAAGAAGACTAGCTCAACTTCTGCGAAGAGGAATTGACCTCTCCCCGATCACTTCACTGGCCGCTCTGCTCGGCCGGGGGGGGGGGGGGGGGGGGGCTGGCTTCTTCGTGCGGCTGGCGTGGCGCGGCGGCGCGAGGTAGCGGCGCGACACTGGGGCAACATCCCCCTCCCCTACCCCAAAACAAAGGTGACATATTGAGCCTCCGGCTCAACAACACTTCCTTTTGATTTCCTTACTTTCAAAACTCTGACTGACTGACTTCTGCCCGACGTGTAGGGTGCATCAACGAACACAACGCTCAATCTTCTTCCTGCTGGTCGGGTTGAGTTGCCAGGATCGGCCAAGGCGTGAATCGTCGCTGGCGATGGGAATCACACTAGCACACTGCTGGGCTCGCCTCTCCTGGCTACACGGGCGTTAATCGTCGCTGCCGGCGGCAACCACGCCAGCACACTCCTGGCTACACGGGCGTTAATCGTCGCTGCCGGCGGGAACCACGCCAGGACACGGCTGGGCTCGCTTCTCCTGTCTACACGGGCGAGGCTGCGAACTCCGGTGGCTTCGAAGGAGAACCGTATGTGCAATAATAGCTGTACGTGTCGATGTACGATAGTACATTGACAACAAAGTTAGTAAAGCTTGGCAGTGGCGTACCAACTTGTTTTTGAGTGAGGGGGCAAACAATACCCCCCCCCCCCACACACACACACACCCAGGGCCGGGGGGCGGTGCCCTTGGTATCCCTTGGGCGCCGCCGGCCAGCGCTTGCCCTGCCCAGAGGCGGCTGTTTGGGGGGGGGGGGGGGGGGGGGTACCCTGAAAACTAGGGGGACAAGTGCCCCCCTTCAGTGGCGTACCAACTTGTTTTTTAAGAGGGGAAGCAAACCATACACCCCCCCCCCGTGGGCCGGGGGCGGTGCCTTTGGTATCCCTTGGGTGCCGCAGGCCAGTGTTGACCTCTGCAGTGGCGGCTGTTTCAGGGGGGAGGGGGGGGGGGCAAAACACATACCTTGCCCCCCCCCACTCTGAGAACTGGGGGGGCCAGCGGCCTTGCCCCCCCCCCCCCCCCCCCACTCCAGGTTGGTACGCCCATGCCCCTTGCCCTCCTGGTTGCCTTCATGGCCCATGAAGCTTGGCGATTAGTAGCATCATGAATTTTGGCAAAGTGCCGATGTTACGTTCGGGTACGGATGACTTGACCTGGGGGTCAGACTGCGTATTTTTATTTTTCAGCTAACTATATCGGACATTATCTGCTTAATTAAATGACAATATATATCAAAATAAATGTTTCCACTCCCTTTTGTGCTCTCCAGAGAGCAAATATTATCAATTTATTTATTTATTTATTTATTTAAGTACCATCAAGGGCCGTGGGTCATTACAGAGGGGAGTGGTACAAGACAAATTTGGAACACAAACAATATACAAACACTAAAAGCCAAGCACAAAAAATGTAACAAAAAAATGCATTTCAGTGTCTTTCTACCGGGTGTCCCAAGCAAAGGTCTGGATTTTAGGTCACCGTCACTCACCCTCACCCTCACAGCCACACTCACCTAAGCCCCTCCCTCACCCTCAAAGCTACACTGACCTTCAGCCCCTCACTCACCCTCACCCTCATCCTCACAGTCACACTCACCTTCAGCCAGTGGCGTCACTAGGGTCAGCGGCACCCGGGGCGGTGGCCCGCGGCTACACCCGCTCCCCCACTCCCGCTCGTCGCCTGCCGCGAACCCCCCCCCCCTCGGGTCCCGCCGCGACACCCCCAGGAGCGCTGCACCCTGGGCGATCTGCCCCACCCCCCCCCCCCCCCCAGCACCCCCCTTGTGACGCCACTGCCTTCAGCCCTTCACTCACCCTCACTGAGCCTCACGGCCCTCACACACTCATGGCTCTCACGCCCCTATGGCCCTGACGCCACTCACCGCCCTCACGCCCCTCACGCACTCACGGCCGTCGCAGCCCTCACGCCCCTTACCACCCTCATGGCCCTCGCGCACTCATACCCCTCACACACTCATGGCCCTCATGCCACTCGATCAGGCTCGCTTCAGATGGGGCAACATCGCCCAGACTCTTGACGTCGCAACACCAGCAACACGGGCCGCTCGCGTTCACACGCAGCAACCAATTGCTGCGATTTGTCATCGTCATGAAATTTTATTTTACTTGCACTATTTAGACGCACAATTACGTGCTATAAAATATTTTTATGCATTGAAATCTCGTTGAAAATACTAGTGCATCTTTCTAAAGCAGTTTATTTCCACAAACGATCAATTTCAATCCAGAAACAAGTCTTTCGTTGTCATCATCACCGGCACGAGGTATCACGTGAAAATATTGCGTCCATGATTGGATGCAGCCGTTTCAAACGTTTTCAAATTGCTCAGAGTTGCTCGCTTGTTTCGAGCCGGACCCGATCTCGGCACTTCCTGTTGATCTAGGGAAAGCTAGGGAACAACCCGCCAGCAACACTAAAATTGTTGAAAATGTTGCTCCGTCTGAACGGGGCCTCACGCACTCACCGCCCTCATGCCCCTCACGCACTCACCGCCCTCGCACCCCTCACGCACTCATGCCGCTGACACACTCACCGCCCTCACGCCCTCATGGCCCTCAAACCCGTCACGCACTAACTGCCCTCACGGCCCTCATGCCCCTACGCACTCATGGCCCTCACGCCACTCACCGCCCTCAAGCCCCTCACGCACTCATGGCCCTCACGCACTCACCGCCCTCACGCACTCACGGTCCTCGCAGCCCTCACGGCCCTCACTCACCCTCACATTCATGAATTTTCCTGGTTCAGAAACTGACTCACCCTCACCTCACCCGTGAAGATGAGGGTGAGTGAGGGGCTTGAGGGGATCAGCAAACCTCATGTGTGAGGTTTGCCGAGGTATGGTCCCAAGTATCGGCCAGGCTCTTTAAATCAACCGCAAAATTCGGTTTCTTAACCTATCGTGCTACCATTTTGTGCAGCGTTGCCCGTAGATAGTGTTTTTTTGTTGTCGTTTTTTTGTACAATTTGCAAAGAGCGAATTAACTTGAGGAAAAAGTAAAGAAAGAAAAAGGCTTAGCTCCTATAAAAACGCAGCGACCTCGAAGGTCTTTAAACAATACGGCGCAGTTTCGCACGGGAGACAAGAAATGGCGCAAGCGGTCGTGACGTTAATTGATGCCAACGAACCAGCATACGGCGCGGAGAGCCGGCGTCTTTAGCAGACAATCGTTTCGACTCAAAAGCGGCACACGTTCCGCAGACGACGACAGTTGCAGAAACCAAAACGGGCGTAACAAGGAACTGCAAAGCAGACGACATAAGTACTACGAAAAGAACAGTTTAAATAACGTGACGAGGCATTTTTTAATCGATTATGTGTCCATTCCATGTGTTTTATTAGTAAGGATGGTAAAATAATGCATTGGCAACCGGTACGTAAAAATCTCGTGCCGCTTTTGAGTTGAAAAGATTGTCTGCCAGAGACGCTGGCTTTCGGCGTGGTATGCTCGTTCGTTGGCGGTAGTTGGCGTCGCGACCGCTTGCACCATCTCGTCTCGCGTGAGAAACGGTGCCGTGTTGTTTGCAGACCGGTGGCTTCACTGCGTTTCCATAAGAGCTAAGCCTTTTTCTTTCTTTACTTTTTCCTCAGGTAAGTTCGCTCTTTGCAAATTTTACGAAAACCAATACACCATCTGTGGGCAACGCTGCACAAAATTGCAGCCCGATAGGTTAAGAAACCGAATTTTGCGGTCGATTAAAAGAGCCTGGCCGCTACTTGGGACACTTGGTATACTACTTTTAATTTCCCTTTGTTCATTATGCTCATCTGTCGATTCTTTGATAGCTTAAACCATTTCACGAATGAAGAGCTTTAAAGTATGTAATACATATGCCCAGTTTGCCATTTCTTGAGCAAGCTTACGAAGACTTTAATGAATGCTATTCAAACTGCTTAATGCTGTAAAAAGTTTCTGACTGCAAGAACCGTCCTCCGTCGGTTCATTCTAACCACTGGACATGTGAGGGTTGAGTAATTTCATATTCCAATCATGCTTCTCTAGTAGATAGCTTGCGCCGACGTAATTTGGTCCTTTCTGGTGACAGAACTTCCTCGAGCGTTTTCTTCACTGCACTGATTTTACACAGAAGACGTCGTACGTCAAACCAAGCAATGAGTAGGAGTAGCTGCCACCAGTTCGATATGACATCACATACAACTGAAGCAAAACGATGTCGTCTACAGCCCTCGGAGGCGTTGGTCTCTTCCCGTCCTAGCTCTTCACAGGCGTTTTTCTTCAACTCATGTGTATAAATGGTTGTTTCTGTATCATTGCTTTTGTGGAATTTTGCACTATTGTCGGCTTTTGTGAGTTTCCATGTTGCCCCGAGTGCTCGCAACCATAGAAGGGTTGTGCCTGTAAAAGCTTGCACTTACGAAAAGCCCGTTTATCCAACACAGCCGTAAAAGCTTTGGAAGGTGTCGTCGATCCCGCAAACAGACACAGGAAAAGAACCGGAAATTGAGATACCACTGAACATGCTTTTCACCCTTAATTCACAAGTATGCAGACATCTATGTCAACCAATGCTGGACAGTCTGACAAAAAGCTTTGCACACAAATGTTTATCGCAGGTATGCACATATGCTTTGGATACACAAAAATGAATACACCCCCAAGTTCAGACGAGCTTCATCAGAATGCTGGCAAACTTAGTAGTGTATCTTATAGTTCTGCAGTTAACTATCTCTGATAAGCATATTACGGTAAGTGTTTTCATACGAGATTTTCACAAGGTAGCTTTTTAGTTCTATTTGTATGTGAGATCACCATTATGGAAGGCACCCAGTGAGATGTTTATATGCTCAAAGTAATTGTGGGCTTCAAATTTGCAGGTTTAATGTGCACTGAATGCTTAAAGTAAGACATTCCGAATATAAATGATGGAAAGAAGGGTCGTCGGAGTTTTCATTAAACGTCTGCTGCCAGTAGGGAAATTGTCTTGTCCGTCCTTGTGTTTTATTTCTCCCTTTATTTATATTATCCTTACCATCACGCTCTCCATTCCAGGTAAATAGAGAATCCTGTTGCAAAGCATCCACCAAAAAACATTTTTATTGACAAAAAGGTTGAATTATAGCACAACTCGGGGTTTTCGTTTCGTTAAAATCAAGAACTATATAAGTGTAGGTAAAAAATAGAGAGGGTCAAAGAGGTCATGTCAAAAACTTGGAGAGGACGTTTCTGGTTTGTCCTTTCTTTCTGCAACATTCTTTCCAAGCAAATGCTGTCACCCACAAACTCCAAGGATCCTGGCCCATTTCGAGCTACATGAGCATTGTACTGCCACATGCTCTTGATACCACTGATGTGTGATGCATGTCCCCAGACTAGCAGCCATACAGCACTGGCTAAATTTCTCATCTACAGCATGAACCAGTGTCGCCAAATCTCAAAACCAGTTGTCGATCTCAGGCTGTGTAATGAAACGCTCACAAGTTTGCTCTGCTTTCTGACACAAAAAGAAATGATTCAGTCTACCCAGCTTTACACTTGCCCAAAACAAACTTTTGTAAGAAGCACAAAGATGGCCTTCGGAAGCTGAAAAAGACCAACAGGTTGCATTGCTATCCTCCAGGTTCACCGCTGAGTTAGCTAGCTAGACTTATAGTTTGCCTCGACTGCTGTGAGAGCAGCAGAAAAAAAGGAATAAATACTTCTCAACCCAGGGTGTTGTTTTCCACAGTCCTGTTTAAACAACGCTGTGGGTGAAGAAGTCTCTCCTCCCGTCTCCTCGTCCTCTCAGGAGTAGAGGTGAACCGTCGAGTAGAGATCTAGAAGTCAGCAGTGGACCTGGTACGTATGAGTTTAAACTTGTTACCCCTTTTGAAAGTTTCGAAGACATGACATTAGTCTCTTTCAATGAAATTCGGGAGGTCTGCAACATACATGCAATCCTCAAAGCTAAAGTCCATCAAAAGGCAGCAGCCCTCAATGTCATCTGGATCAATTACAGAAGGTGTCAGAAGCTGTGACACAAAGCATTCTTTAATGTGGCCAGGAAACTGAGTTGATTCAGTGGGCACTACTTTTGTGCATAACAGGACACATTTCTCTTCGTCTGCGATAGTTAGGGTGACAATTTTGTTAATAATGAAGTAGAGGCCTTCTGTTGTAGAAAATACTGTTGTGTAAGATTTGATAGCTCTCACATAGTTCACACTGTGATACACTTTACCTTTGCATATCATTCTTAGATACTCTTGGCCAGTCCCTGAGGATTGTCCGAACATGTTTACAAAACACTCTTGCTCCGCCAACGTGAAAATGACGACTTTGCCTGTGCCGAAAAGGCACACCTCCCTAACATAAGTGCACTTCTAAACTCTTTTTTCCCCTAGAAGTCGCTTGGCGATTTACGTGAGTTTCTGAGGCAGCTTGTCAGCTTTTATGATCGCATCCACTTGCTGAGCCATTAATGCCCGCTCAACAATTTGTAATGGTACTCCCTTAGCTGCTGTCACAAGGTTGAGGATGCTCCCATTGCCGGATTCAAACACAAAGGCTGAATGTGCCCACAGCGGGCCCATCTGCCGTGCCGCCTTCCCAGGGTGAAGCAGTTGGTGGATGTTAAAACGCATAAATGAGTCACCATACAGGCTTGCGGCACTAGCCACGAACTGTTGCAGAAGGTGTTCTGAAACACAAGAAGACAAATGAACAAAATGCAAAGACAGGAATGAAGTATGAAAGTTATACTTATTGTAATGAAAACGCTAAGACCTCAAAACAAAATGTGCGTAACAACATATAACGGTGGGGCTTCTTGCATCTGTGCTGTCCTGTATGTTTTGTATTCAATCCTGGCACTTTGCCAACAAGGTACAGAGGCGCTTAGAGCGATAAACTGGCAGCTGAAAGTGACCCCCACCGGTGGCCGCCATGTTGCACATTTTTTACCACTAGACACGTGACCTTAGAGTTTTAATGTCTAGCTTTTATCGAAGTACTGCACACAGATAATTGCTTAATTATTGATATTTAATAACAGTACCGACGAGATAACTCATGCTTCCATTGTTTTAAGTCCAAAATGTGCTTTTACGACAAAAACACGGGCAGCCATCAGCCACAGTGCTGTATTTTGGGCTTTTATCTGAGCTAGACACTGATCTCCAAGGCTCACAGTATTGAAAAATAGTTTATCATGTTTTTTACATTGATCATTATACAAATCTCGGCTTAGGTTTTCGTGAAAGCCTCAGGATTTGCTACGATCACGTATTCAGCGGTGAGATCAATCTGATAACAGCAAGGGGGTAAGGGTCACTTTTGCCTGGTGAACGGGATACCAGTTCATCACTCTAAGCCCTCTACCTCGTTGCACTCATAATTACAACCGCAGGATTGTAATTATGATGACAACACATTAATTGATGTTTATCTAGTCTCAAGATCAGCACTGTGTCTTCTCTAGCCAGTGGCGCAGCCAGGATTCAGTTGCGGAGCGTGTTCGACCACTTAGGACAATAAAAAGTTTAAAAAAGGACCCCGGGGGGAAACACAAATTCTTGCACTGGCGGTGTGTTATGTTGCATGCACAAAAGTGTTATGAATTTCTGCTAAACAAACAGAATCATATCTTAGATCATACATAGTTCCTTTACACTTCAGTTTCTGTCCCCAAATGCGTTTTCTCCACAGATTGTGCACCTGAAGTGTTATTTGTTAGTGCTTCACCTGCTGGTCGTAATGACAACTCCAACGTACCCGCTATTCTCCGCCATCGTGAACGGCAGTACTCAAGCAAGGAGCGCCTTTATGCAACTGTCAGTTAATTTATAAAGAGAGGGGGGGGGGCGGTGGCGGTTATAAGCATATGTCTGTCCGTCCTGCTCACGCTGCAACCAGCTGACAAACGGCAAACAATGTTCTCAATTTCATGGCATCTTGGGTCGCTGAGTGCCAAAATTCTTATCCAAAGCGGTCTTCAGGAAGGCCAGTTTCAGCTGTTTTGCTTGCTTAGTAGTTCACAAAACGGAACCAGTTACTATTCCCTTCCTTTCCTTACGGGAATGTGCAAGCCAAAGAGAATGACAGCAAAAAGTGACAGTAACTTCTACAGCGACAGCTGTTAATGGCTCAATTCGCCGGATTTTGGCTGACGCCATGGGCAAATACTTCTGGCACGGTGTAAGATATACGCTTTAAGTGAGGACAAAGTGCTGCTAAATACACGGTGAGATCAATCCGATAACATTCGGTCAACGAGCGCTCAAAAAGGCCGCATCATCCCGCGGCCACCGTGCCCACGGCTGAGTGCTATCGGCCGGCCAAATGGCACAACTGCGAGAGCGGACAAAATTCCCCCAAGAAAGCAAAAAAACAAGTCCCAAGATGACTCCAGTTCAACGAGTCGTCTTCATGCGCAGCTTGAAATCAAAGCAACCAGCGAACTTTACCTGGCAGCTGCGTAGAGCGTGCTGTACATGCCTCAAGATTATCTTACACCCTGGCTTCTGGGAATATTATCAATTCATGAGAAAGGAGCTGATAGCATCTTTTAGAAAGTGATGCGGCCAATGTGCTCAGCTGCTCCACTGCCGATAGCAAGCAGACTGTGAGCGCGCAGAGGCTTCATCGCTCTCCCACACAAAACAACAGACTCACCGACTGATCACTATACGCAACCTGCAATGACGAGGCAGTGCCAGCAGAACCGAGGGTTGGCGTTTCTATATCGCTTCACCATGAGTTGGCTAAGAACATTTCTACGGACTCCGTGAGCCAGTTAAGGTGCCAGGAAGAGCACTCTGACGGTATGTTGTCACATGCCTCGTTTCATCGCTCTCATTCATTCGCAGGGTCCATCGCAAAAAGTTCTGGCTTCAGCCGCTGTGCTAGGCAGTGTTAGCAGATCGAGAGCTTAGGTCGACACAATACGCCTGCAAAGTCGTGGCCTACCACAACGGTTCTTGCGCCAGTGTGGAGCAGCTTCGACCCAGAAGAGTCAACTCCGAAACCCGCTAGCACAACACAAAAGTTCGACGAGAGCGTTGAGGGATGGCTCAAGACGCCACAAGGTTCGAGACGACACCTGCCAAATTTTGGTGGATGTTCGTCTACAATTCATACGGCTACTCCTGTGACGTTTCTGACCACCTGTGGTTCCAGCGATACATCAACGGCGCACAAGAGACTTTCAAGTTGGTCCTCTATTCAAACTGAAAAATTATCAATCGCATTTCGGTAAATGGTTACAATTCAAAATCAGAAATTATTCAATAAACCTTTTATAGCTGATTATTCTGAGTCATTACTACCAGCTGTTGCTGTCTCTCATACTATGCGATAGCTTAATGTCTTAACATAAGCTATAGCTTAATGTCATAACAGTTTTAGTTAGTCTTGTGTCACTTCTTGAGAGTGTTGACAAGGTGGACAGTCTTGGAAAACTTTTCGGAGGGGTTTGAACCCCTCATATCCCCCACTCTGGCTGTGCCAATGTCTCTAGCTCAAACAGAGCTACGAGCAAAGTCCTCAATCAAAACAGAGCTGCCAGTATCTTTTTAGCTCTGAAAAGGGAGCCGCTGTTTCACAATAGCAGTTCCGTAGGATAGTTTTGAAGCAATTAGAATGTAATTTTGTAACATCCATCTATGTCACCTACTGCAATCTGCTGTGTATATTTCTACGAGCCAATCACACTCACTAACACCTGCGGGGAAGGAGGCTCGCAACAATTGCGTCTTTATAAAACGTTCGGTCCCATGGCTACTTCTTCATTCGTAAATCTAGATATAACACATTCACCAGTAACTCAGCGTTATAATATGAAATGTCACAAATTACGGTTATAATCATACCGGCATGCTTTATCTGAGATTTGTTGAGGTTCCTGGAGAGCAAGATGTAGATTGCATCGGACAACTTGGACAGGTGCCGCCCATATCTGTCGGGTAGGATGTTAATGGTGCACGGCAAGCTGTAGAACAACAGCCACAGTCTCCACTCACTCGCCTTCCACAACCCACGTTCCAAAAGGGCTCGTGGCAGTCGTGTGAAGCAATGGGGTGGCCGTATACTCAGCAGGCGCTTGTTAACCAGCCTCAGAGAAGCTGGTCTGCCTGTAGGGAAACAAGTGCAGGGATAGGTCCTGTTAGCTAGTACATCCCTGTGTTATCATAGATTGGCTTTTCCAGAGATCCATTCACATGACGTGTATTGTAAGTTTGCATCATCATGCAAAAGCAGTCTACTTTTTGGAATATTCATCAAGGTATTCATGTCTGACAGGATATCATAGTTAAAGCAGGTAATTGCAGTGTGCTTTGGCAAACGTATTGGAGCACTTCCAGGGCCCGTTTGCTCGAAGCACTAACCGCGGCTAAAGTTAGACGCAGTACCTAGGAGAGGGATTTTGAGATCACGTGACTGGCTCGGTAGGGATGCGGGGAAACATGGCGGGTCCCCAGTGAGTGAGCGCCGCTCGCTTTGGAACTAATATGTCGTTGTGGTTGCAATATCGGGCGCGTTAGTCAGCAACGAATGGTGCAGGAGGCTTTCGCTTTGCCTTACCTCACTTAAGAGGGAGCGCTCCTCGATTTTCATCTCCGATAGGAACTTTTCAAGAATCCAGATGGCGCGCGCGTCGAAGGCGTGAAAAGGCGCTCTCCCTCCGAGGCGAATGAGTACGTAACGTATCTGGGTCTAGCAGCGAAATGAGAGCTCGTGTCCCTTAAAACTCCTCGGGAAAGAACGTAAACCACATTTTGGTTCGTTACAGTTGCATTTCCTTCAGTGTAGTCGAAACGCAACCAAAATGCCGCTAGTGACAGCGTTCACAGTGCTTCCGTGCCCCGAGAAATTCGCGGACGGCGCTTCACGTCTCCTTCGGTAGGGTGACGTAAATGACACGTGATGACGTCGCATTCGATGCTCGCAGCGGATTCGCGGGTTTGTGAGGCTCGTGCCGAGTCGCCCACGGCAGCGGCGGCGGCGGGCGGGCGGGCCGCGGCCGGCAGTCGCCCCGAGGGGCTAGAGGGGTGCGGAGTGCCGCCGTGCGGTAGGTAAATGTTCGTGGGGAGTGACTTCTCCGGAGGATTCGGAGAACTCTAAACGCCGATATGTTGTCCGTCCGGCGGTGACGGCTGTTCGCGCACGACCGCTCTGTTGTGGTCGTTATTGGTTCAGAAGGCCTAGACTTTCCAGTCGCGATATGTCAGTCGGCTGGCCTTCCCGAAGAAAACCGAAATCAAGAGGTAAGAACTTTTTTTATGACGTCCCCATTCAGTTATGATTTCTGTCGCAAGTGATGTACATTTTCCCTTTATCAGAATGGTGCGATTGCCACGATCGATTGAGAATGACTTTGTGTACTTCAGGTTGGTGCGAACCACACACTGAATAAACGTATAGCTTCTATTGTAAACAGATTGCTTCCAGATTCGGATGTGTTCGAGGGACGAAGTACGTCGCTATGATTACCAAGTTTGAAATTTTCATGAAAGCTCGCAACTGTTACTTGGTGTCCTGCATTGAACATAATTATTGACTCTACTTTTAACCAATCTGCTGTTTATACGTTCTAGCGCAAGACTTGGTCGGCTCGGCAAACAGTCTTATCGACTCCAGTTTGTGACCGCCTCCAGTCCTTCAACTTAGGCGGACCCGTGCCTGAAGACTGCGCTAATCTGCAATCAAGGGACATGATGTTATCATTCTATGCACAGGCCTTTGAAACATTAACTCGTCATCGTCTTCACTGTGTTGGGGTTGTGGAGGAAGAACAATGTCCCGCTACAGTATTCTGAGTGAGGAAAGGAACAGCATGCTTTCTTTCAATTGAGAAAGTTTCCACTTGCGTCTATTTTCCAAATTTAGACGAATTTCATAATTGCAATATTAAATTGCGACCACGCAATGTGAATAAAATCTCCTGGGTGCTTGTTTTGCACTTGACTGACCACCAGTTTTCGTTTCTACATTTGTTGTCGTGTCTCTAATGTCGTTCCTAAGTTTGGTTACTTCTCCTCCACTACTAAAATCCCTCTCTTGTACTCGAAAAAGTAAATCTACAAAAATATGTTACGTGAAGGGTCCGATTTTCCTCTACCCACTAAAAGAAAGCATTAAAATGTGATGTTGCAAGCGTATATTCTACATAAATAAGACGTAAAGAGGCCAACTAGCTTACTGATACTTGTGCGTCAAATATACATGCAGTTCTGTTATGTTATGCCGCGGCAGTTTTTTCTAGGATGACTCTGCCTTCAGATAAGAACGGCCGACCGTGTCCGGTGACAGCTTTTAATTTTGACCAGAAAAATGCATCTTGCTGCCTCAATGCCCAGAAAAACGGAACCGGTCTTTGTTTTAGGAAAAAAAAAAAAAAAAGTTACCTTCAAGAAAACAAGTCAGAAACACCTGCTCAATCTGAAGCGTTGTCTGTGGATTTAGCAAAATTGGAATTTCAGGCAGCTCTCCCCGAAAATGTGTTGTGGCTGCTGGCCCGTATCGGAATGGTTGACCCAAATTATTTATCACTACGTATCGACGTCGTTATTTTGAAATAAAAAATCGCACAGACGACGCCACATTGAGCAATACTGCCAAAGTTTTAACTTTTTTTTTTGTCCGCATTTATTCAAGTTCGTTTTCAAACTTTGCCAGCGTGTTGTCCTCTATTTGGCTATAAATATTGTTGTCCTGATTAGCACGAAAAGTTGACGAGAAACGCTCAAATCGAGGCATTTTACTAAATATGCATACTTTTGAAAATCAATTTTAAAAAAATGCTATCTTCGATATTTTAACTCCCAAAATAACGCCAATAGTATCTATGAGCATGATGTGCAAAAACATTATTGCATTGTTTCTGTGTCTTATACATACCCGTGGTTGACAAGTTCATAATTTTTACAGCCCGTAAGAGTGCTCCGGGGTGGTCAGATTGGCAGTGCAGGGGTGGGCGATAGGTTCTAAGTGATAATGTTTAGCAAGTTATTTTTTCTTCGTACAAGATTTAAAAAAAAAAAGTACGCATGAGCCGGAGCAATCGAGAGACGCTAGCCTGTCGCACGCTTCGCAGGGTACGTTTTCGGTAGTCGGCGTGTAGCGTGTCTGTGTACGCCAAGCAAAGGAATCAACAGAAGTGGTTCCGATAGCAGATGCTTATCTCAGCGTGTAAGAGAATGGGGCTGCCGAGAACAATGATCTTCGGCACGTAATCACAAAAGAAATATTATTGTGCTACAATAAATAGGACGTGGACGGGAAGGAATACACGAAGTTTCAGGCGGACTCCCATCTTCGTGTAAGAAACAAAAAATCGGTGAGTAACAAATGTATAGCCCCCTTTTCTTGTGAGGTATACGACCCTTTCTTTGTTTCTCGCCGTGTTTCGTATCTATCACTTGAAGAAGGACGTTCGCCCGAAACGTCGCATTTTCCTTCCCGTCCACGTTTTAGGCAGTGTAGCTGCATCTTTAGTGTTTTTGATGAATTGGTATTAATTGGTCACCCAGAGGATCACGTCACAAAAATGGGTGCGTTGATTGAAGGAAAACGAGGGGAGGCGAAACCATTAGAGGGCACAACCTCTTCGGTTGCCATATATTATTAGAGAAGATATTCACATGCGACGTCATGCATAGTGACAACCAAAAAAAGGGACTTGTAGCTGCGCTCCAATCAGTGATGACACCAGCCACGATTCCGCCCGCGCGTACTACGGCCTTGGGAACATTCACGAGTGGCTTGAGGACGTTGCTCCTTTCTACGCACATTTTATGTGGGTCAGTGACGGCGGAGCAAGCTACTTCGGGAATAGGCACCAACTTCATGAGCTCGCGAAGACCGAGTACCTGTCGGCCAAGTGGCTAGTTTCCGCTACTGGGAGGCAAGAACGCCTGCGATGGGATTGGAGACCTCGTCAAGCACCATGATGCAACTGTTTACAACCTTCGAGGGCCGGCTACATCAGATATGAAATGTGCGTCAGATATGGTGGACGTCCTCAGCGCCAAATTAACCAACGTGGCATTGATTAGCAAGGGCTGACTTTTAGGAGTTCAGTTGAAATGAAAACGACAGCCTGGGATTCCCTCCATCCCGTGCCTGGAATTCAATCCTGGCACTGCTGACAGTGGATACATGCGTCAACTCACTGCGACACGAATTGCTCGTAGCACGAACGATAGCGTCTACAAACACGCCACTCGGTCAATAAAAGCTCGATTCCACCCAGGCCTGCTGGCAGGCTAGTGCGAAGCGGCTACAATGAGTCTAAGACAAAAATGTGATGAAAAGGGAGCATAAAAAGTCTCAAACAAACGAACTGTCCAGCTCGCTTGCACCTTTACATTTAATTGCATTATAAACAAACAAAATCTTTCTTCTTCTTTTTTTTTTATTTTTTTTGCGGTGTGCGGCTTACCACGGCCGAGGCTCTATTGCCGCGCGAAGGTGCCCCCGTTGTACGGCGCCCTATCCTCAATATCGTGCTAGAGCCCTATATCGTGTTACCTAAACGCCTGTTATCGGAGCCGCACCGATAACAGGGCCCGCTATAGAAAACGGGCCCTGCGAAGCGTGCGACAGGCTAGCGTCTCGCGATTGCTCCAGCTTCTGTGCATTTATTTGACTCTTGTACTAATAATAAGGACAAAAAAAGACGTATCAAGAATCATCACTTCAAAAGTACCCTCCACCTCTGTGCTGTCAATCTGACCACCCGGGAGAAGTTTTACGCTGTGTAAAAATAATGAAATTGTCAAATAGGCGTACGCACAGGCCTCATTCATGGCAACCGCGATAGCCTCCATTTGGCCAGATTTTCTTGCTTTGTAACTTTAAAGACACACAAATAATGCAACATGTTTTTGCACATCCTGTTAGTACATATCACTGGCGCTAACTTGGAAGAGTTTGAAAAAATCGAAGATGGCCTTTCTTTTTAAATTGATTTTCAAAATTATGCACATTTACGAAAATGCCTTTATTTGAGCGTTTTTCGTGAACTTTTCCCGCTAACAAGGACAACAATATTTGTCACCAAGATTAGCCAAATAGAGGACAACACGCTGACAAAGTTTGAAAATCCTGGCTTGAATAAATGCGGAGAAAAAAAGATAAAACTTAAGCTGTACGGCTCATTGTGCAGTCGTCTGTGCGATTTTTTATTTAAAATAACGACGTCGATACTTCGTGATAAATAATTTGGGTCAATCATTCCCATATTTACTTTGTCGGTAAATATTTCTGGGCCAGTAGTCACAACACATTTTGGGGGAAAGTTGCTTGAAATGCCAATGTTGCGAAATCCGCAAACAACGCTTCAGATTGACCAGGTCTTTCTGACTTTTTTTTTTCTTGGAGGCAACCCCCCCCCCCCCCCTAAAGAAAAAAAAAAAGAGAACAACAACAACAACGACCGGTTCCGTTTTCCTGGGCATTGTGGCAGCGAGATGCATTTTGCTAGTCAGAATTGAAAATGGTCACCGGATATGGTCGACCGTTCTTATCTGAAACACCAGATGCACCTTCCGAATTGTGCAAAGTATATCGAAGCGCGTAGATTAAACAAAATAAATAATGTCTTCTTTGTTTGCTATAATTGTTCACGAGGCCTATTATTATTTGCTCCTTTGGTTTTTATTATTTCTTTTTTTTTAATATGTAGCAATGATTTCGAAGAAAGTGTGATTTTGTTTTGGTTGGTGAATGTCATTTGTGCTGACATACATGATGATAAGCTACGATATTGAACTGCGGAAATGAAAAAACAATTCTTATTGCACAAAAACTCCCCTCGCGAGATTATGAATTTCCCGAACAAATTACACATGGGGAATTAAAACCCCATGTATTGAATTAAGTTACCTGTGAACAAACAAGTTTTTTTTTTTTTTTTTTTTTTTTTTATTTAGCACGACATACTTCTATCTAAATTTCCGGCATTTATACGTTCGGCATTAGCCATTTGATTACTTTGTGTTTTGAAGTTCACGCCTCTGTATTGTTCCAAACTAACATCCGCAAAGTAGCTCGTAAAGTAAAAAAAAAAAAAGTAGCAAAACACACCTATAATGCCGTTCGAAGTCATTATCTTGTGTAAGTACAAGGACGTTTTGTGAATTTCGGGGGTAAACCTAGGGAGATACAGGTTATAAAAAAAAATGGGTTGTGTGTGTGTCTATACAGCCTAGAACTTGGTCTGCCTCACAGGGGCGACGAGTCTCCCAGCTGTAGATGAGAAATTTAGCCAGTGCGGTACAGCCGCTAGCCTGGGGTCTTTAACGTGCGTCACGCAGTAGTGATACACGACCGCACGCCGGTACGATGCTCATCCAGATCGAAACGGGCAGGGGTGGGGCTCGAACCCAGGATCCCTGGGTTCTGCAGCGCGAGCTTTCGCTCCACGTGCTCCGAGCTGGTGTGCGCTCGACCACTCGGCCACCCATCCCCCCCTACAGGTTATCAGTTTGACATAATGTCAGTGTTAGTGTTATCCGATTACCTCATCTTGCGAGACGTTTGCTTTTAGAATCTCAATAATTGGCATACTTTTCTAGCAACACACGCAGCACACGCACACCTCAAAAAAGCGAAAACAAATGTAAAAAAAAAAAACGCGGCACGGGTTATTTGCATTGTGTCGCCCGTTGGCGAAGACAAAACGCCAACAGTCCAAATGGACTCAGATGTGCGCATTTCGATGCCGCTCTTACCTCCGCGGATTCCCGTTTTGTCCCGGAGGCATGAGGTTTAGAAAAGCTCCTTTTAGGGAACGCCGTTTTATCGATATCAGTTTATATCCAATCCCAGTTTAGAGAAAATGACGGCAGCCGGGGTGCCGTTTCCGATATCCCCCTGGTTCATTAGCCTAGATTGCCGAACCCTTGGCGGTGAACTATTGGTAGCGCACGCTCAAGCTTGAGGTTATAATAAATTTTCCCCCAGCGACAGTGAGGGGCGACCGCACCAAGCGCGGTCTGATTGGAAGCCTAGCTTGTAGTGGTGCAAAAATATCGATAGTACTATCGATAGGATCGATAGTCGCAAGAAATTTGACTTACGATAGTAAAGAAAAAACTACCGATAGTACTATCGATAGTCGACTATCGAAAATCTATGGATACTCGACGATCGGAAAATTGTTGTTAAGCGACTATCAGAAAACTATCGATAGTCGACTATAGTAAACCTATCGATGGTACTGTCGACAGTTTACTATCGATAGCTATGCGACATTAGTAGTGTGCGTCGCTCCCTCGTCTCTTTTTCTCGCTTTATTTATTTATTTATTTTTTTTTCAAATGGGACACCAATTAGCCCAAGCAATTACCGTCTCAACTTCGGTTCAGCTTTCAGTGATGACGAAGACGGGAGTTTGGGCGAAGAGAGGAGGAAGGGGAAGCGAGCGGCGGCGCGGCAACTGTGTTCGCTCTAGTAGTGCAAAACTATCGATAGTATTATCGATAGTCACCAGAAAACTGAGTATCGATAGTAAAAAAGGAATCGATAGTACTATCGAAAAACTCTCGATAGTGGACTGTCGAAAAACTATCGAGAGTACTATCGACAGTCGACTATCGAAAAACTATCGATAGTACTACCGATAGTCTACTATAGTTCTGCGACACTATCGATAGTTTTGGAAAAACTATCGATGGTATCGATAGTCAATTTATCGATAGTTTTGCATCACTACTAGCTTGCCGCCGCCTAGAAACAGCAGTTCTCAAACGGAGGCCTCGATAAAACGTGCACCTCTCGCTAAACCGTGCTTCGATAAACCGTAACCCTTTCGCTAAGATGAGCCTCGATATAACGGCGTTCGATCAGCCGTAGTAAAGACACTTTGTCGCTGTTAGTACAAAACCTACCGCTTTCGCGTAGCAAAATATTTTATTTCACTTTCTTTTTCTGTCAACTGGTTAACTTGATCGGTTCATGGAGTGTGAAGTCTTGCGAGTCTGTAAGTTGCCAAGCCCATTCATTTGCGGGTGCAAATGCCGCCGCCCCGAATCGGCGGGTTACGCGAATTTGGTTTCGCCTGCCTCCCCTCCAACTTGGGGTGAACTCGTCCGTCCGGGGCCCGCTCTTCGACAGAGATGTCTGCGCTCAAGTTCAACCAGTTCAACTTCAAAGCCTCCTGCCTCCTTCTTCTCGGTTGGAGACGCGCGCGTCTGTCTCCTTTTGTTTCCCTTCACTTTCAGTGCCCGCAAAGTCCGTCTGGACGGAGCTGGCGGCACCGGGCAGCGTTGGGCCGCGTGCACAAAGTAAAAACAAAAGGAAAGACCTCGCGCGGAGTTTGCACGGGTTCTGGCTCTTTCGTTTGTTTTGGGTTAGTTTTTGTTTGGTGTTAGTTTTCACGGTGGCACTCTGCAACATAGTTGAATGCTAGATATCAAAACAAGTAAAACACGTACAAATAAGCGCTCCGCCGCAATTTTCTTCTCCGGTGAAGACCATCTGCACGTTCCGCAAAAATGACTTTAGGAGCTACTTTTCGGTAGTCTATAGTGGCCTGCACTTCAAACACGGACTGCATGTTTGAGGCAAAAATAAGCCTAGCTAGCCGTTTCTCACTCAGCCGATCCTGGGTCTTTATTCAGTTCCTTGTGTGCGCTTGTGGTGTATTGCTTTAAAAAGACGTGCTCTAGCGTTCGACCTTGGTATACAAAGAATCGAGATTTAGAAGATTTCACTGAGGTCCGGACGAAGATGAAAGGCGCAATCTTCGGGAGCAGCCCAGCGAAATGGCTTTGCCGCGCTTTTTAGATGAGTGCATACAAGTGTGCAGCTTTAGCTTCTCGGGAGCGACGGTGCAGGCTCTCAAGGAGAACATTGACGGGTTAATTGCCTCTCAAAAAGTTCGATTTTGCGGTAGTCTACGTAGGCGGAAACAACCTGCAAAATGGCGACAGGGGGTCAGCCTTGGTCAAAGAAGAAGAGCTTACAACACCCCAGCATGGTTGTAAGCTATGGAGAAGAATGTGCTGATTTTCGGAGAAGTGTGGTTTAGGGAAGCTCGTTTTAGCGAACACCGTTTTCGCGACAACAGCAGATCGGATCGCCGTTTAGAGAAAATGGCGACCGCCCGCATGCTAACCAACCTTTGGCGATCCACGCTCGAACTTATATTAAACTTTTCCCGAGCGATAGCGAGGGGTGCCCGCACGAAGCGCGGTCTGTTTGGAAGCCTAGCTTGCCGCCGCCTACAAGCAGCATTTCTCAAACGGAGGCCTCGATAAAATGTATCCATTTCCGCTAAACCGTGCTTCGATATACCGCACCCCTTTCGTTGAAACGGACGTGGATAAAACCGCGTTCGATAACTGTAATAAACCCGTCTTTTTTTTTTCCTTTTTGACACCTTCAATAGTCGTTTGAAGCAAACATCAAAGTTTGTTGTGCAACACGAAAATCATGCAACTATCTCAAGGTCTTGTTATTTTAGTTTTATACTAGATCCCAAAGAAAAACATGACGTATCTACATCTTTTGGCTAACTTTTATATTTTCGTGTTCTTTCTACCGAGACATGCTATCACATATTTTCCGATGATTCAATAAGTGTGCGCGTTTTTGCAAAGCACAGCTAGCATCTGGACTTTGCTTTTCGGGACCTGCTCCTATTGCTCAGGCAAAGAGTACATTTTGTGTTCTGTTACAAGCTCATACCGCAACTCCGAAAGAAAGCAGTTGAGCCCGAAGTACGGTTATTCAACAAGGCACTGCCACGTGCAATAGAGTGCACAAAGGAGCGGAACTTGGTCGTCTTGAATGTGGACGTAAGTTTGTATCTTTCTGAGTTGCCCTTTCCCATAAAATCGCACGTCTCTTGCAAACGCAAGGTCCTTGGATGTTCTAAGAAGCTAATTTGAAGAGGACAACTATCATATGGCATACTAACTATCATATGACTTACCATAACACTATTGAGAGGAGTTTACGCGTAATTTTGTTCAGTCTAACGAAATTACTCCTACTTTTTGACGCATTACATTCTAGAGCATCGCGGCATTGATTTTCGCAAATGGTAAAGTACATTTGCATGAGCCAGGAGAGGCAGGAAAAATATTTTGATAATCTTAATGACTTATTTGGGTCCTCAACATTCGTATTATTACAGCGCTGAAAATAAAAGCCACGAACACAAGAGCTTTCGTTCTGCCTCGGACAGCGCGCACCTCGATAGAAATTTAATGGGACCCGGAATGGGGGTAGCCACCCATCGTACTCCCTTTCTATTTTTTCCTTTATTAGACTTAATACAGATGTTTTTTTAACAACAGCAACAAACAAGTATGTTATGCCGGTCTACCTGCCGGCTACCATGAACGTGTCCTCTCCTCACTCGCTTATCCCCCAATGTACTGCCTTTTATTTCGCCTATTGTAGGGACAAAGGCTGGCGCGTGCGCTAAAACCGGAAGCCGTGACTAATTTGCTTCCACGCGGTTTAAACTTGCGTTGCAGCAATTTTAAGTTCGAATTTCGGGCACTTTGCACAACCATACTGACACAAGTGCCACGCAAGTACCTCATGCACAACGCCATGAGCTACAAGTTTAATCGTTGCTGCGTAATTACGTGACCCCACGCAACAAGGTCACCTGATCATGTGACCACCATAGGCGCGCTATTCGCAGTTTGGTCACGTGGTGGGCGGGATCCAACTGACCATGTTCACATGACCCCCACGGGACATGGTCACGTGGTCATGTGACCACCAAAGGTGCGTTTTTTTCCAGCGTGGTCACGTGGTGCACAGGACCCCACGGACAATGGCCCACCGATCACTTATTACAGCACGACGACGAGCACGAATACGCAAGGTCTGTGGAGGGTTGCCACACGCTTTCCGCCCATAATGAACCTCAAGTATTCATTCAGAACAGTATTCGGTGAAAGTAGCGAAATCGTTGCATGGCCCCTCTAATGAAGCAGCATTAACCATGATCACAATAAGCCGTTCGATCTTGCGGTACTCTGAGTTGAATAGGCCTGCTCTGTCCAAATACATCCACTACCTGTCTCTTCGTTTTCAGCACAAATTTCTCGACCCAGAGCCGGCCTTAGAGCAGCAAGCGCCCTGGGCAAACTGCAGCCGTGGCGCCCCCCCCCCCCCCCCCTTACACACACGTATACTATTCTCGCACCAAACATCATGTTGTAAGCAAACATGCCACAGTGACAAAGCGCGAATGGTCGCGATTTTGTCGTTGTCGGTCGAAAACCGCGTTCTAAAAACGAACGACGTTCGCGAGCATTGAGAGCTTTGTCGGCACCGTGTTCAAAGTTCAAGAATCATTTATTTCTTAGATTAACCAAACTTCAGCTGTGGGTCTCCCATAGCAAGCTAACGTCTAAAGGACAGAGAAAACAAAAGCACAAGTTAACCATGTCAAATGCCGTAGAAGGCAACCTTCCGAGCCTTCAACAACGCAAATTGGGCTACGTCTTGCGACATATCCAGGCTAGACGCTATCTTGCTTTCAATGGACGAAATTGCCAATGACGATATCCTGTCATCTGCCATGGTTGATCTTAGGTATGTCTTGATAAGCTTTAATTTTAGAAACTCCTCTCAGCGGTGGCCATTGACATTGGCAAAGGGAGGAGGATCCTCAATGACACCCACGTATGAGGGAATTTGTCACATAGATGGTTGTCCAGAATGAACTGGAGGACGTCTTGGCGAGCACTGCATCCAGTGGGCAGCAGGCTGCATAGTTAGATCAGCTCCTCGCAGAGATTTGTACCGTCGATGTCTGCACTTTTTAGGTGTTTCACACTCTCAGTGCATGGTCAAGGCATTGGCAAAGTTTAAGAAGTTCCGCTCTGTCGGGTAGTCGGGTGAGGCCGTAAAGGAACCCCCAGAGGCTCACGTGCTGCTCCATCCGCGTGAAGCGTTTTTCAATCGACATCTCACGGTGTCAATCATTTCGTAGAAGAGCTCTCGCTTGAATTTTGTCTCGACATCATCAACCTCGTCCTGGCACTCATGAGTCATAACAGAACTGGCGCTTTTTCCGCCGCAGTCGAGGGGCCGGTTTCATCGCACTGTCAATACCCATGCTCTCGGGAAGACCGTTCGCAGTTGCCAGTTGCAGTTTTGTACCCGACATCGCGATAATTGTCGATGCAATCGCTGCATGCTTTCATCAGCTGGGTGGTTGCTACGATGTCCTTCGTTTTGCATTGCATGTTCTCGCTTACAACATTAACTTGTAAAAAGAATGTCGTACCACACAACAATGTAAACGAGAAACTGAACTGCAAGAGTTGGAGCTTCATGTCGGACACCAGATTTGCCTGCTGTGATGCGGCTATTCTTGCGCAACATTATAAATTTATATGTTTTTCGCGGTTTTCGGGATTTCTGTGGTGAGTTTCTGAATTTTGAGTTGGCAACACTGATCGGTATTGGAAGTCCGTAGTCGTCGCTGGTCGCTTACACACAAAAAAAGAAAAAGCTGCGGATCCAAAGTTCTTTACACATATTATTTTCAGTTAGGTTGAAGCCTCTGGGCATAGAGACTCACCGGACGCT
Source organism: Ixodes scapularis (assembly GCF_016920785.2). Lineage (NCBI taxonomy): Eukaryota > Metazoa > Arthropoda > Arachnida > Ixodida > Ixodidae > Ixodes > Ixodes scapularis. The sequence continues at coordinate 1,754,058 of NW_024609883.1, read as the reverse complement.
GAGGGGGCATTGGTTCGTTCAGCTTACTGCTAGAGACTCCACAGCGAGCGTTGCCTAAAGCGCAGCTCGAATGTCGGGAGGAATCGGGTTCATTTTACCCCCGGTCAGACCTACTGAGCGAAGTCATTCTTCGGCTCAGAATAACTTAGCAAAGGGTGAAGCCTACGTTTTCTGCGAGCCAATCAGAGACTCTGAGCGAAGCACGTGATAACTAAGAGCAAAACTCCGTTCAATAGTATTCTTCCACGTGACTCGCTCCGACACACTGATTTACCCGCCGATGGGTTTGGCGCCACCGTTTAGTAAGTTGCGCTAAGAGTGCGGTACGCTGGCTCCATCGCTTTTTGCCAGTCAGGTTTTGCTCCACTTGTAATTCGAGAGCTGTGCGGAGGTGATCGCTTGCCTAGTCGTTCATGACTCATTCAATGGCGCTTTGAATCTCACGGAGAAGAGGTTCTCTATAGTAAAACAACATCCGCAGGCGGCTGCGGGTTGATGGACGCCAATTATAACAAGAACTTAGTCGTTGGTTTTGCGGCCGAAATGCCAAACGGGAATGCGGTCGTTTTTCGTTTTTGATTTTATTCCCTCGGAGGTTTGAGCCCTGCATGACCTGGCGGCCCTTTCGGCGCCCCCCTATGAATGGCGCCCTGTGCGACTGCATAGGTCGCCCACTCCAAATGCCGGCCCTGCCTCGACCGAGAGAAACAAGACGAAAAAAGGCCTGCTGGCGGCGGACAAGTATCACGTATCGGGTGGCCCCGGTACAGCGACCTTGGCTGGTATCCTGGTGGGCGCCGTGAACGTCGCTTTTGGGCTATGGGTGACGAAGCGGCCTGGCGTTGTTTGACGCCCACGGATTCACAGTCGCAAAAGTTATGGGGCTAAAGGCCACACGACTGGAGTTTGCCGAAATTTCCGAAATTGAAAATGCAGGCCTCAGTGAAGTCTGCTGGCTGGTCGAGATTTTTAATTTTTAAGTATTGTTCAGGTTCTTTTTATATTTTTCCGGCACACGCAATCACAAATATTCGCCACTCGCTACCTTTTTTCTTTCCTCGCACAACTTCCTGCGCGTATACTTTTCCTAGAGTAGAGGATCAATCTCTGTAATCTGCGGGGGAAGCTCGGCGAATGGCGAATCCGAATTATTGTTTCGCTCTAAAAACGATGTCTTTATGACGGACAGACAACAGCCGTGTCATGCCTCTAAGTGTCCCCTCGGCGACTATTTTTCGGTCCAGACACATCAATGGCTTCGCCATTCGCCGAGCATCCTCCGTAGCTTACAGAACTGGCTCTCGAATTGCTTTGGGGAAACACAGACACACGGGAACTTTTTTTACCGAGGTATACATTTTGAACCGGTGTCGCCCACTGTTTATTTGTTTTACCTTTATTTTTAAAACATTGAAAAGTGTCGACCAGTGCGTTTCCTGAACAGTTGTGTACCAGCTTTCTGTATATGTACATACGCGTGTCAGTAAAGATATATGTAAATATTTCGTAATTATACTGCGTATTTTATGGTATGTTGAACAAGAGGGCGGGTAAACCACTTTTCTCCTGTGTCGCCAGCAATATGACGGCAGGAGGTTCGCTTGAAACAAGCAAATAGCAAGGCTTCTACGTATCTCAAATACTCTACTCAAGATACTGTAATTAAGATACTTTTGTCGGTATTTTGGTATCTTGAAGATACATTCGATTGAGAGTAATTAGCACTCTAACTTAATTACAATGCTTAGTATCTTCTACTCAGCATCTCAAATACCTTTTCCGGCGTACGAAGAAGTTTGTCCCCAAAGGGGAAGTACTAAGACTAAATGTTCTTTCTTTCTCCTTTGCACGTGTCGAGGGGGACAAATGAGGTGTACACTAGGAGGTCATCGAACGATATGCGTTTCAGCTAAGTTAATATAATCAAGATGCCCACATTTTTTTTATTTAGTTATAACTTCAGCTCGTCGCGCGCTTATAAAGTATCTTCGAAAGTAATTCAATTATTTTTCAAAGTATTTGCACTTTACTCAAAATAGTTTGGCGCAAACGTAACTTGAATACTACTCAAAATACTTTCTCACTTGGGTATTTAGTATCTTGTCTTAAATAATTTTGTCGAGTATCTTGAACAATACTGCAAATCGCTGACACCAGCACCATTTGAAGTATAGATAAAATAATCGGTTCAGATCGCCTAGACGCTTGGTGCAAACGAAAACCGCCTTGGTGTCGAAGCGCGAGGCAGTTGATCGGATTTGATCGGACACAGTGGGTCTAACGAATACTGGCAAGTGGGTTCCTAGCGGGTTCCGGGAGGGTCGATGAGGTGATGATTTCAGCAATCCACCAGCCGGAGTTCGGTGCCACACGAATCATGACATGATAGTCAGCTCTATGTACGCAAAATCATTAAAACACCCACCCAGCAAAAAGCACAGTACATCTCATTCACATCCTTCAGTCTTATCGACGAGAAGAATTTAGCACTATGATTTCGTCTCGCCCTGCGATGATCGTCAGCCGACGCCACGGCCCATTAGGTTCAACCGGGAGCCAGTCACGTAATGCATTACTTCGACACGCGTATAAGAAAAGCACGCTAATGCACACGTGCCTATAACTGGTCTGTGATTGGACCTGGTGGGCCCTAACCTAGGTTGTAGATAGGGACTCTAACTTTCGGACAAATGCTATAAACTCCGTGAAACACTCGCCGGTAAAACTATCGCGAATTCGGATTTATCCGAACAACTCCGAATTCGACGGCTGTCAGTTGCAAAATCTTGAGCGGTCTTCACCTTTTCCAGGGATCCGAGGACAGGTTTTGCAACCGTTTTTCTTTTTGTTTTCGTAAGCGTCAAAAGAAGCGTCTTTCTCTGCACATATCCCTTTGTCATCCTCGTGGGCAACAGGAATTCAATAATCAGTCAGACTTTCGAAGTATCCGCACGGAAAAGGCAGGACTCTGCCAAGGAATACAGATATTTTGAAGTAACTGACAGAGACATTGTATTGCCTTTGAGGCTTTATCATACAACTTGAAAGATTAATGAAAGAAAGAAAAAAAAGAAAAGAGAACACCCGGTTTATAAATCAATTTCTGGAGGGAATCTGGTATCAAAAGGCTAGTTCGTTTCACCTTATGGGCGAGCGAAGCCAACGCTACTAGCGCGAGCATGCTGCTTGTAACAGCGCCTGTGGTGCACGTACGCACGTGCGAAGCCGGCACGCTCGGAGCCTTGGGCTCGCGCTTCTAGCTTTGACTTCGCTCGCACATGACGTGAAACGAAGTATATACACCGACACGCGGCTCCGACGCCGTCCCTCTGCGGTGGCGCTGCCTCGAGTACGGCGCACCACGCAGAGGCGGCTTCTCTTCAAAAACGAGACGCTGCGATTCCGCAGTGCCCACACCCGGTGTGGGCAAAGCAAAAACCGTGTTTGTAAACAGGGCGCTCTTCGCGCACTCGTCTATAGCCAAAATTGTGGGCTCGCACCGAGAGATGCCAAAGCACGTATACTCTGCATAAACAAAATAAAAAAAAAAAAAAATAATAATAAATCTAAAAAAAAAAAAAAAAAAAAAAAAAGTTCGGGCAGTGAAATTGCCGAGATGTCGCCACTCCGCACAAGCGAATGTGTACGAAGGCACCCTATTCACGGTGGCGAGACAAAAAAGAAAAAGAAAAAACGCCTGCTCCCCGCAAAATCAACCCGCAAAAGCCTGCCGGGTAAACGCGGGCGCAAACACCTGCAGGTCTTCCACGCGCGCGGACGGGTCTCCACACACTCTCTCTCTCTCATTCTTTCTCTGCGTGTCTTTGTTTTTATTTATTTCCCCCTTCGTTTCCTCTCTTCCTCGACCCTCCTTTGCCCCGGGTTCGTGGTATGTTCCGTTTCTCCTTACGATGGACCGCAGAGGACCTTACTAGTTATCGGAGCCAATCCAATGCCGCGTGAGCGGCACGTCAGCTTTAGGACAGACACAACGAAGCACGAGGCGCGTGGCACGTTCATATGCGCTGGATTGGCTGCTACGACTTGTAGCTCCAGTTCCGGTCCATCGTAAGGTGCGTGCAACGGCCAAGAAACTCGCTCCGCGAATGGGCGCGTTGTTTGAAGCGAGGATCGGTCGGGCAACCACGGTTTGAAGAGGCACTGTCGTTCGTGGGAAGGAACGTCGTACGTCGTCACGTACGGCGACGCGGGGCTTGCGTCCTCGCCGTCGCAATGTTTAATCTTCGTCTGGCTCTTGCAGAGCATAACCAACGTGTATGCTCTCAAAATAAACACCCAACTGTGTGGACAACAATCTAGACAAAGCGGCCCCCATATTTCGATCCGCTCCCCAATAGTCCAATTCAAGAGACGCTCTCACTGTTCAGTAATTATTTCTAAGCCAGTTCATTCATGCTATAAGCAGTCGTACAAATTCAATAGCCTTGCTCTTCCAAACGATAAAACGAATTCCGAGTAGGATAAATTTAAACTCGTTTCAAAGTACACTGCCAATATAAAGCCGCCCATATTCATTGTCTCTAAAACAGCAGTTGCAACATGACGAATCACAGAATTAACTCGAGATATTTAGCACATCTTAGTTCAGCGGTTCTCAAACTGTGGTCCGCGGCGACGGTTGAAGGGGTCCCGGCTGATTCGAGGATCACCCTGTATATGTGTTCATGTGAGTAAAAACAGCGGCGCACAAACACAACTAAAGGGAAGAAAATTAAAACAAATGCAAATTTAATAATTCGAGCAAAATAAGCGAAACTGCACTGAACGTACGGTTGAATGCACTGACCGTAGATTCAAATAAACACTTGTCAACTACAAACACATGGGACACGAGGCGACAAAGACAATCACAAGACATTACTTCAAAATCCGTCTTTACAAGTGGACCGGCGTGGAGAGTTCGGCAGTAGCACTGTCAATATATAATAAATATTTTTTTAATTACACAATATATTTCTCGCGATACTGTATTACATAAATGACATTGATAAAACACTATCAAATGATCTGTGCCGCGAGAGGCGCTCCGGAATATTATTTCTCACTATAAACATTGTGTTTGCGATTAACACGCTATTTATTTTGTACGATGTGTTAGCGAGTGATTGCTTTATTCAACTATGCAGAAATAGCGGTACTGCGATTCCCGCGGCCAAACGAGCCAATTATGTTTTGGCCATAAAAAAACTGAAAACCTAGATACCTAAAATCCCTTTGGGTTTTAGCAATACGTCCAAATTTATTTACCGTCTAATGACTTTAAATATATAATTGCAACACGAGCTATAAACCCGCTCGTGGGAAACTTGATTAGCAGATTTTAGTTATTTACCCAACCAGCTTATCGCTACAATGAGCTCCCATGTAATGTTCGCCGAGCACCCTAAAGGCACAGTGAATACGGCACTAAGGTAAATGCCTCCCCTTCTTTTAAAAGAAAAACACGTTCCAGTTAAGTAAAAACAACACTGTATATTAGGTACTTTAAAAATAAATACATAATCGAATACATATATGACAAACTACCGGCATATACCTTCGTTACTTCATCACAACTAGCCACAAGCACTGCACAACAAAGTATTTTTATACAATTTTTCACGACACTGATTGTTTCTTATAGTATTTCATAGACAATTTGTAATGATTGGCGACCGGGCAGGTTTTCATGACTTGAGAACATATCTTCCAATAGTCCTGATCCCCACACGTTCTGCTCCTTGGAAGACTTCGTAGAAGGTTGAGCACTTTCGTGTAGTTCGTTCCACACTGCAGCAGAATCGTTCAATCTAAAAAATAAAAGCAGAGAAAACACCATGAACGGTTATACGGTCTAGTCACGTGCTGAGTCATCGCCCAGAAACATGACCACCAAACGATAAAGCAAAACTGATTCGCGAGAGTTGTGACAAATGAAAGACAAAGCAAACTCGCCAATGGGATAACTGCTTTTGCCTTCGGTGGCCATACTTCTGTGTTGTGACTCGGCATCAAAAGGCAGTCTGACGTCATATAAATACTTGTAACCTCCTTGCCTACTAGCCCCGAGAACGAACGCAAGCGTCGCTGTTGTTCGAGGCGTTCGAGATCGTTTCATAGGTCACAAGGAAAGGGTACAGAGAGTTTAATCGCAAAAGATTACAATCGCACGAATAGAAATATAAAAAAATGGCGCTAAACATAAAGCAAAAAGTTACGGTGAAGTTATCAGCGGCCAATCACCAATTGTCCGCAACGTGAGTACTAAAGGTGTCGCGAACCAGCCGAGGTTCGAGTTCGAGCTTCTCGAACCTTTCCCGCAAAGACCGACAACGTGCGCACTTGGGCACACGTACGCCCAAGTATGCATGCGCCCACTCAAACACGCACGAATTAGGCACTCATACGCATGCGCGAACACAGATACGCGGATGCACGCGCAGGCACGGATGCAAATTCACGTACACACGCGCAAGCACACCCGCGCACATGTACGCACGAATTACACACGCACGTGCACGCGCGCACTCGCACAGGCACGCGCACTTATGAGCAGGCAAACGCCCACGCGTGCAAAGACGCACGCACATGCACGTATAACACGCACACAGATACGCGGGTAAATATACTCACGCGTAGGTATGAAAACACGCATGTGCATGGGGGGCACGCACATAAGCATCCTCGCTCATGCAGGCGCACACGCAAGCAGACACGGACGCGCAATTACGTACGCAAGCGCGAGCACGCACGTAATAGGAGAACTAGACGAAACGTCACAAGGTTTATCGATGAAACGAACGCCGGCTATTTCCGATGGAACGATTTATCCTTGAAAAAGTGCAGCTTCGAAGAAACGAGCTGTCTAAAACGTCGTCTGACGAACTGACTGCACGGCACCGCGTATGTTCGGAATGTATAGTACATAAAACAGCGGTCA